>NW_026294458.1:63276037-65699291 GCF_007827085.1 Peromyscus californicus insignis
TACATCAATATTAAATTCCAAAATTGAGTCTATTTTGCGTGTGTTTGTGCATATGTGTTTGCATGTTTGGGGTGTGTGTGTGTGTGTGTGTGTGTGTGTGTGTGTGTGTCTGTGTGTGAGTCTGTGTGTGTTTGTGTTGGGGTGAAGAGTGATATAACATAGAGGATGAGAACAGAAGGAATTACTTTTAAAATAAGTTTGCTTCTTTAAAGGTAAGAGGAACAAGGATTTTATTCTCTCTTGTGATTTCTGTGTGTATGTCTATGCTGGAAAGGGAAGAAGGGAAGAGAGACGAGCTTTGTTGTTGCCCTGTTCTTTCTCAATTGGAAAGATATATTAAAATATACTATTAATAAATCAAAAGGTCAACATTATGTATGTGAAATTACTTCCTTTCTATCTTGCCAAGTTTATTTTTAATTATGAACACATTTAATGAATTTTATTATTGTATGTTTATGTGTTATGCATGAAGTGTGCATAGGTACACGTGTACTAAAGAGCTTTTTGTCGGGTCAGGTCTTTCCACATTTACATGGGTTCTGAGAGTGTGGGGCTAAGGACGTCATTCTTTGCAGCCAGTGCTTTTCCCACTGAGCCATCCTGCTGGCCCATAATTAACAATTTTACTTTACTTAACCTGTGGATCCATATAAAATATGATTCCATTTCCTAGGTATTCCAAATACATTACTTATGAAATTTCAAAGGCTTGTATGATTTTACAAACAATTTCTGTTATACTGTGTATGGTGAACATATATCCACAAAAGCCAAACACTCAATACAAAATGGATAAACCTAATAAAAAGCTTTAAAAATGCAAACTAAGTCTAAGAACTAAAAAGAAATGAACAGCTGTGAGACTTAAGAAGAGGGAGTAAATAGGTAGAACACAAAATTAAAAAAAATTTAAGGTGCAATTCATTTATTCACTGTGTGTGCATGTGTATGTGCACATAATCTATAGGATGTGTGTAGATATCACAGGTCAACTTGTGTTTGTCAGCTCCTAATATCTACCACAAGCAAAGTGAGGAAAGAGTTCAGCTTGTCGGCCTTCGGGTTGCTAAGCAGACCAAGCATAGAGAAATGTTTTAAAGTAATGAAACAATTCTGGTTTGTACTACAATGTTATGCACATGGAAGACACATATCATTGCATATTTCCCAAAGTCTTGGAATGTTGAACGGTAACTGTCCTAATATACCATATAACATAAACCACAAGCTTTGTGTCAACCTTGATTATTATTAACAGCGTATACACAGCTTTAGGGAGGAATGTCATCAGTGAGAAATGTTTGCATCTGCGGGCACAGGTATATTGAATCTTCTGCTTTGGTTCAACTTTGCTATGAACCTAAAAGTACTTTAAAGTACATTTCATTAATTCTAGAACAAAATTACTCACTCTAGCTCTCCATTATCCTCAAATGTAAAAACTGAGATCATAAGAGTGGCTATGTTGTAGAGTGGCTGTAAGGTCAAATTAATTAACAGACCTCACTAATGTGGAGCACAGCTTTTCAGACAAGAAGTACAGACATGTCAGTTGTTATCAGCGTCATTATAGGATAAAGACTTACCGCCATTGCAGCCTATCTTATTTATATGAACATAGGAGTCACTAAATATCCCCAGTTACTCTATGATGTAGAATTAGGTAAAATCTTAATCTCTTTTTTTTGTATCAGGAAGTAAAGAATGAATAAGCAAGTTAACTCTGTAGGATCACATGGTGAGGACTGGAAATAAGCCTTCTTTCTTCAGAAAATTCCTTTGCTAATATACAGTGTACACAGTATCCTGCTAATGAAAATGCATTAAATCAGTTTCATTCCAAGAAAAGGGGGACTTACATTGCTGCATGTGAGATTTTCATTTGTTTAGCCTGTATCTCTGAAGGTTTGCAACACTAGGTATCTAGATTAGAATAAGCAGGTAGTGTAATCATTATTTGAGTCTCTGGTAAATTATAATATTGCATATTGCTGAAAGATAAAGAGTGGGAATAGGCAAGTAACAGTTTATTTTATTCTGAAAATAGTTTGGTTTTCCTTTTAGTTAGTTTCAAATGATATTGAAGTACACAGATTTTAAAAGTTCCTACCTGGAAAATGACTGCAATATAGCATATTTCAAGAGAATGCTTGTCTGTACCCTTCTCATCTATAGTCTAATTGTGCCTATTCTCAACAGTAGCTCTTACATAGCCCTTCTGCTATTTTTCAGTTCGATCACTGATTTCACAGCAGGCAGCAATATAGTCCTGGTTGCTTCCTGGTCCTCTTTACTTTCCCTCTAGGCACATATTATTGCTCTGGAGTGAAATGGAAAAGAAAAGGCCATAGTATGCAAGCATTTTCTGTCTGTATTAAGCAGGAAGCTCTATTTATGGGCAGCAA
The DNA here is from genome assembly GCF_007827085.1 of Peromyscus californicus insignis. Classification (NCBI taxonomy): domain Eukaryota; kingdom Metazoa; phylum Chordata; class Mammalia; order Rodentia; family Cricetidae; genus Peromyscus; species Peromyscus californicus. The sequence goes on from NW_026294458.1 coordinate 63,278,446, forward strand.
AGCCAGGGACAAAGATGCAGTCCAAGTCTCAACTGGGAGCAGAGCTCAGAATAATCTGAGCTACAAACTGGCTTCAGGAGCTGCAGAGGTGGCCCAGGCCAAGTTGAAAGATAAAGTGGTGGCTGTTTTGAGTGTGCCCAACAGAGTAGAGGCCTCAGAGCAGGATACAAAGTAGTGTGAGGCAGGGCAGTAATAAGCCAAGTGAGACCCATCCAGATGCTCCATAAATAATCAACAATGTTGAGAAAGAGTGGCCAGATACTTCATGCAGTTTATAGAAGGTAATTTCTTTTGTTTTCAGAACACTATGAATGATAATAAAATGTCTTTTCATTTCACATTTAAGCTATAAAGTGTCACTATTGTTAGAAAATGTTATATATATTTTTCTAATTGTACCATTCATCTAACAATGTAATGCAATTTTCTGATCCTTGAATGTTATTACCAACTATTAGGATATAAAGAAATGAAAGTTAGTAGTTAGGTATTATAATAGAACTTGTAGTTATATTAGGTGTGTTTTCAAGATTGAGTAGATATATTTTAGATAGACAGGTTATCTTCAAACCCTTCAGAGATCTACAGAATATGGCATTTAAATGTTTTAATAACTTAGAAAATTTTTCTTGTTATGACTACGAGACATGTCGGCTCCTGGCAGTACCAATCTACTTCAGAGAAAATATGGGCATTGAAGAAACTGTATATGGAGTTAGCTTTCATTGTGGCAAAAGTTAGCCACTGGACAACAAAGTATCCTCGAATCAACAGGACAAAATGAACAGACAGGACATGAAACAAAGGACTACTGATTCTTGCCAAAACAAGTGTGGTTATGGCTTTATCAAAAGGCATCTTCAGAGGCCAGGACAATATGGCACCATCCCTGAAGTGGCCTTCGCAATTCGGAAAAGGTACAGTGCCCTTTTCTTCGAAGGCAGCTGAACAGGCAGTGGACCCATGGCTTCTGATGTGCAGTGGAACTGCAGCTTAAACAGTTATTCTTGAAGAGTAACTAAGCTCACGCCTCTCAATAGTAGACTGGCATTTGATAGAGGGATATGGAGAAGAAATGGGATGCTGAGATGAAGCAATATATACACAGCCAAGAAGAATGGACAGCTGAATTAAAAAAACATCAACAATTTCCAGAATTTAAAATCCTGAATCATGACATGACACTAGTGGAATTCAGGTGTTTCTGGTACATGGACTACTCTCACTCAATGTGAGGTTGGACTGTTGACCTTGTGTACATCCTACTTCACAAATGAGTCTGTCAGATATGCTAAGCCTATAGGCTGAAGATGATGCCCCAGCACTGCGGAGAAACCTCAGGTGACTGTCCAGACAGCTGGCTGTTTCTGTCAACTCACAAATATTTTGGAAGTTGCTTACATGCACTTCCTGTTTTTATTTTTGTTAGCTAATATTATTTCCTTCTTGGGTCTCTGAGGGAGTTGAAGATTAGTTAGTTATAGTTGAAGGTTAGTTAGTTGAAGATTAATTAGGATACATTTTGGACTTACCAAAATAGGATAGATAATGAAATTATTTTCTCTGAATTTGTCAAATACAAATGGACTAGACATTGTTTAGGTATTTATTACTTGTATATATTGTATATAGTTATTGTACTTTTGTATACAGTTTTTCTTATATTAGTTATAAGCTTTTTCCTTTTTTTTCCTTTTTATTAAAATAGAAAAGGGGAAATATGGTGATATTTTATTTGTATTAAAATGTTATTTGTATGTTAATAAATAAAGTTGCCCGGGGGTCAGAGCTATTAGCAAGCCATAGGAAAGCAGGGCAGTGGTAGTGTACGCTTGTAATTCCAGCACTTGGTAGGCAGAGCTGGGTAAGTCTCTGTGTGTTCAGGGATACAGCCATTATTGGATACACATGCCTTTAATCTTAATACCAATCATGGAAAACCTGGAGGCCTATACAGACAGGCCGTGAGGAGGCGGTCATGTGGTTGGGTTTACAACCAATGAGAAGGCAGGACAGGAACTCTATATAAAGACTTTAACACAGGGGTAGTTCTGGTTCGGAGAGGTAGGACCACCGCAGGAGGAAGGGTAAGGTTTTAGCTCTTAGCTCTGACCTCTTGGCTCTCTTCTTTGCATTGGTTCTGTGTTTATTATTTAATAAGAAGGTTGGATACATCTACATGTCACCAATGCTTACAGTTTATTAGATGGTAGGTTTCTTTAAAACTTTTAATTTCACAAGTATCATTCTTTTTTGTTTCAGAAGGTCACAGTTTGCTTCTGTTTATATTCAATTTTACCAAACAAATCGATTTTGAGTCTTTAGAAGAACAGATGCTGATCTAATGAGATAGATATTTATGTGCATAGCTTTCCTTCATCACACAGCTTTAGATTAAATGGCATGATGCTCCTAAAACACTTCACTATCAAGCCTTAATTCATAGGATGAGACACGTTACATCCACTTATAGGCAAATAACCTTCCCTGCAACTGTATATTATAAAGAACTGTATAGCAAACTCTTATTAGGACAGATCATCAGTCCACGTGACAGAAACAGAAGTTATTTATGAAATGTAGCCTCCTGAAAAGACATGTTATAAATGAGAAGAGACATAAACACACAATAGTAAAAACACTGTAGTTTCAGTGACATAGTGTAGATGTGAAACATCATTTTATATGAAACAAAAATAGAGAATAGAGAATAAATCTAAGGAGCAAACTTTTCAATTGTCAGTTCAATTTTCCATTGTTCACTTTAATCCCATTCACAACCATATGTCATAAGAAAAAAATCAACTCACAAATATATCAGTGTGTGCACAGCCGCACCACAGATCAGTTAATTTGTGTACCCTTTTTGCTATCACACTTTCAATTTTGGGGGGTAAAAAAGTTCTTTGATATTTGTCAGAACAGGAATAAAGCCTACTTTCTGTGTGATCGGGCTGATAGTATTAAATAGTGGACGGGTATGTGGATGCTATTTTTCACTAATTGAAAGAATCTTTTGAGAACAAAGCATGCGAAAGAGAGGGAAGAATTGCTGCATGCATCTTTTCATAGATTCATTTTGCTCTGAACTCAGGCCTATGATCCCATAACCCCTCCTTTTAGTATAGCGGTTTGAAATGAGTTCATGCCATGAGACACTGAAGATCACACAGGAATTTGAGGGTGATTGTGCCCCATGTGGGTTTCCAAAATTCATATGAACAAAATCCTGAGTTCAATCCAAGATCACTCAAAGATAAGCTTTAGACAAACAAATTTAGCAAGAGTTTAGTTGGAAGCAGAAAAAAAATCACCAAATAAACAACCCTCAAATGTCGAACAGGTTCATAGAAATCAGCTCAACAAAGTGGCCAGGTAGCCCTAATCCACATAAGTTGGGAGTGAAATGCAAAGGTAGTTTGGCTTGATATTGTCTAATCCACTGGCTACCTGTGATTGGCTGAAAATTTGTTGTAGAAGTAAGCAATTACATTAGGCTTGCATTAAATTTATATAAAAATACATTATACTCCATTATGTAGTAATGAATGTAGACTAAAATTACAAGCTAAAGTTCTTCTAAAGTAATGACTTGAGAAGGAGAGATGTCTAAAAGTATTCAAGAAAGAGCAAACGTAGAGACTGTAACTAGGAATTTTAAGTCCTATTTGGCAACACATGGGATTCATTTGTCCAAATAGTTCTTAAGGTTTTATCAAAAATAATGAACTCAGTTTGGCAGAGGTGACAATTCATAGCTAGTGAAACCATGAAGTATGAGCAATGGAATACTGAACTAAATTGAATGAAAGAAAGCCTTGGCATAAGGCAAATGAGAATTTGTATGACAATGTTATCAATTTTAGTATCTGTTTTTAAAAATGTGATATTTTGTCACTCAAACAACTGGCCCTATAAGGCTTGTAAGTAACTCTCCCTTTTTAACTGGATGCTCTGTCTTGAACATTTGTTCTAACAAATTTAATTATATTTACTTCTTAACACTTTTAGGTCTTTTTAGTTTTTTTCTCTATTTTCTCATACTAATTGTACATGTTATAGGATATAGTGGAAGGTTTTTTTGCATGCTGATAAGCCTCTCTACCGAAGCAGCAATCCACATCAGACAAAATCTGACTGAATTAGAAAAAGCCCCAGTTTAATGGGTAAAGCTTCCCTGGGGTGATTCACCAGCCCCCAGAGAAGAGATGGGGATGAGAGACCAGAAAACCACGTGTCTGTTTTCTGGGATGCAGCTTAAATACCTTGTGGGAATGGTCTTGAGCATCTCTGTGGAAGGAGCAGTGTTTGGCAGGCTTTGAAGGGGCAGGTTTTCGGAAAGAGATGGAGGAAGGGAGTTTAGGTGGATCTTCCACCAGAACATATAGTACATGTGTAACGGTGCCACTGTATAACAGAGCCCTTTATTAAACATACATTAATTAGTTCAATGTGTTGAAAAGCCTGGACTTTCATTTATATAAATATGGTTTTGTACATATTATACATGTATAATTATTATTAAAAGACAATAGTCACATTATCATGCTGTAGAACACTGGAAATGACTACTGGTAGAATGATATTTTGTTCCAGCTCTCCATACTCTGTGTACTAACCAGCTCCAATCTTCTGCTTGTCTTCTTATGATCATTTATCCTATAAACATTATTAATAAAACCTTTCCAAAATAAATAAAAGCATAACACACCAAAATTATCCAGACCAAATACCTTAAAGAAGGAATATGTGGTTAGAATAGGCACATAGAATACAAGCTGTGGGACTTCATATTAAATTTTGTTATTTCTATGATATTAATATTTTTAGTTTTTACATATAAGTGACAAAATGCAATATGGCTTTTTAGTGTCTAGCTTAATTCAATTACTATAATGTGTTGTTGGTTGTTTTTTTTTACTCTTTACTTTTTGCTCTTTGTGGGGTCCACCACCCAGCTCCCAAATAAATCACACATGGAGAATTATTATTACTTATAAATGCCCAGCCTTAGCTTTGATTATTTCTAGCCAGCTTTCTTAAAATATTCTGTCTATCTTTTTCCTCTGGGATTTTACCTTTCTCTATTTTTGTATGCCTTTTATTACTTCTTACTCTGTGACTGGCTGTGTAGCTGGGTGGCTGGAACCTTGGGTCCTCCTCCTTTTCCCTCTCCTTCCAATTCCTCGAATGTTCTTCTCCTTCTATTTATTCTCTCTGCCTGCCAGCCCTGCCTATTTCTCTCTCCCTCCTTTATCAGACCAATCAGGTGTTTTAAACAGGCACAGTAACACAAGTGCACAAGAGTTAAACAAATGCACCATAAAAGAATGCAACACATCTCTGCATCAATTAACAAATGTTCCACAGCATAAACAAATCTAACACATCTTAAAATAATATTAAAAAAAGTCCATCTAAGATACCCCAATGACAAATTTTCTTTGAACTTATAAACAATCATTTCTCACTTTGTTTACTATATTTCAGTGTCCATTTACCCTGTGTGATGGACATTTACACTCATTTACACTGATGTCACAGTCCGGCTCCTATGCATAGTGTTTCATGTAGATGTGTCTCACATAGGTTGATTTAATTTACTTTGGATTTTCACATTGGAGAAGCATGAATGGGTCATGTGCCATTTATATTTTTAGTTTTTGGCACAACTTCTGTAGATAGAGTTTTCCTGCCTGGCCCACAGTCAGGACAAATCTCTCTCACCTGCCAGTCCCACAGCCGCTCAAACCCAACCAAGTAAACACAGAGACTTATATTGCTTACAAACTGTATGGCGTGGCAGGCTTCTTGCTAACTGTTCTTACAGCTTAAATTAATCCATTTCCATTAATCTATACCTTGCCACGTGGCTCGTGGCTTACCGGCATCTTCACATGGTGTTTCTCATCATGGCAGTTGGCTGTGTCTCTCTGCCTCAGCCTTCCACTTCCCAGCTCTATTCTCCTCCTTGTCCCGCCTATACTTCCTGCCTGGCCACGGGCCAATCAGTGATTTATTTATTGACCAATCAGCAACACATTTGACATACAGACCATCCCACAGCACTTCCCTTTTTCTTTTCTTAAAAAGGAAGGTTTTAACCTTTATACATCTCCAAAGTTAGCTTGGTATATTTGGGAATTTGGGCGTAGCTTCTCTTACTACTTCCTGCTGGAGGGGGGCGCTGTATCTTCTGGGGAAACAAACAAAATTTTAGGATCATGGAGTAGTTCGTGAGGCTGTATCGTCTGAGCCAGTTGCCTTGAAACCATTCTGGATGTTGGATCATCTGGGCCTTGGTGTTACCTTTCAAGGGGTCTTGGCTGGTCAAACCTGGTGTATCTTAATCGGGAACAAATCCATAGCCTCTGGCTTTCTGTCGGGTCTGAGTGGCTGTGGGACTGGCAGGTGAGAGAGATTTGTCCTGACTGTGGGCCAGGCAAGAAAACTCTAGCTACAACTTCCATAATGGTGTTACAAATTTACATTTTGACAAATAACATCCAAAAATTACACTTAATGCTGATGGTAGTGGTATACCCTTTAATTTCAGCAATCAGGAGACAGAGACAGGTGAATCTCTATGAGTTCCAGGCCAGAATGATCTAAAGAGAAAGTCCTAGGACAGCCAAGGCAGTTACACATAGAAACACTTTATCAAAATAAATAAATAAAACAAAAATAAAAAAATCAGAAAACAACCAAAATTCAACTTAATATCTTGCTTACAACTATTTGTCATTATTCATCATAACTTTTATTGTAGTCACTCTGACTTCAAAGAAATGACTCACCATTGTGGGTTTGATTCATATTTCATGAAGTTTAGAGTTAATTTGGGGATATTTATCGTATTTGCTGGACAGCTCTATATTCTTTATAGAGACAATTTCATTGAGAGCATTTGTAAAATTTATAATATTTTCCTGGAAATATATACCCTATATATTCTAGCAGTTGATGATGAGTAAATGTTAAATATCTGTTTCTTCATTCTGTTTTTTCCTTTGGTGCTCTAATTTTTAGTTTACTCTTGTTCTATTTTTCTCATTTTTTTCATGTTGTTTGTATTTTCAAGGTCTCAACCAAAACACTATTGCCTTTAATGATATTGTAAACTATTTCAATTTTTTTCATCTATTAGGTTCCTAATTTCAGAATTTACATTGATATCTTTGACCCAATTTTAATTAAGGTTTGTGTATGGTGAGGATAAGGCTAGATTTTATACTTGTGTAGGTGGTCATCAAGATTTCTCAGTATTATTTTTTTTCTTTTTTATTGAAAGTAGAATCTTTACTCAATCAATATGTACTGATTACAGTAGCCACCCACCTGCTCTACAGTTCTACTCCATCTCTTTTCTTTTCCTCTCTGGATCCATTTTCTTTCTGTCTCTTATTATTAAAGAACAGGCTTCTAAGAGATAACAACAAAATGTAACAAAATAAAATATAATGACATAAAACAGAAAACATCACATCATTGAAAGAAATATCTTATAAGATGTAGTTTTCTGCTGGGTTTATTTGGTATGTATCATATTTTAATTGAAACATTTATTTGACATTTTTGGCTTATCTGTTTTTTTTTCAGTTCAGTCAATTTTATTTATTTAGCAAAAATGTCAAGTAAAAAGCCATAAAAATCTACCTTCTTATTTTCCATTAATTTTATAACTTATACAGCCATACAATCATAGAAGTTTTATTAATATACCATGGTTGGTTTGGTCTATTTTAAGTATTGGTGTATAATTATAGTGTACCAATTTGCTTCCCTTGGCATATTATTACGTTTTTTATTTTATAATTTAAGTTAATTTTACATATCAGCCACAGATAGAGCATAGACACTGTTAAGATGACTATTCTCCAGAGGAAGACCACACACACTCACACTCAAGAATGTCTGGCTAACCCAAACATTGGCCTGGATAGGGAAATCAAATAGAAAGAAAGACACCAATTTGATTAGGTAGAGAGGAGACTATTAGATCTTGGCAGAGTTTGGGAAGACGACAGTGAATATGATAGAAACACATGGTATGAAATTCTATAAGAAGTAGTATATTATATATGTTATACAATATTGAATTAAGTTATATTAATAATATTTGTTTTAGTATATGTCCATATAATTATATATTTGTATATATAACTATATTAATAATAAAATATATTAAAAATAATGTGACTTTATTTCACTATCTCAGGTTGATGAGTATGCTATTCTTCATTGAAAGTCTTTCCATTTTTTAAGACTTTTAATATGCTCTCCAAGTTTTTTCTGAAAATCATCTCATTTTTCAAAGCTGTCTTTTAGTATAAAATTATTCCTTGATGTGGATTTATTATTGATCCTTTCACTTCTCTCACTAAAGTATCTGAAGTCACTTCATTTCCAAAAATTTTATTAATAATAAATGATAATAAAGTTTCTAGTCTTCTTTGAATAAATCTTAGTACTGTCCTCTATATATTTTTTATTAAAGGATAGTCTGGTGAATTTTAAAATTAATTTTATAGTGCTTTCTCTATTTTCTGGTTCTCCATACACTCCATGGTCTGCTTTCTTGTGCACACAGATATTCATGAGTTAATCAGCATTTGTTTTTTAAGTGATATCCCCGGAAGGCAGTTGCATATTATAATGTTAGGTGTGAACAGGGTGAAATGTAAAATATTGACAGATCACAGTTTCCAGAAAATTTTGTTCTCTCTGGTATCCCTGCCCCAAAAGAGAGATGGGAAATAGATCAGTCCTAAAGAACCAAGATTACAAACAAGAGAAAGGAATTTTGCCCATATAGCTACAATGTGCTAGGAATGTAAATTTCAGAGCAATATTTGCATACATACTTGTAAGTGTAATTTACACTTGTCCCCAACCCCCCCCCCAAAAAAAAAATTTAAAACGAAACAAACCATGCATGTGGTTGAACTAGGGATATATTTGTAGTTGTATAGAAACTTTCAGTTGTGAACTGTAAACTTCTGTGTATTTAGAAGGCTGAGGTCTGATTGGTTGGCTTCTCAGGGGTATTTGTTTTCATTTTCTTTTGATTCTGTCCTCCTTTCCCATTTACATACATTCCAGCTGACAATGCTCAGCAAAGATCTATCTTTAGTAATTGCATATGGGTATACTCATTGGTATTTACTCTAATTGTCCAATCATTAATTCCTGAGTGGTCATTATCACTTATACACACATTCCTAAAGCAACAGAAATTACAGTTTACCTAATTTATTCTTTGCCAGTCAAAACTCAAACAAGGTCTCTGTGGGGCGTTTTCCCAACCACCCCCACAGTTCCCCAGAGTTTTCTTGAGTGCGAGCAGCAGGAAATATTAGAAGGTTTTATTGCGGAGAATATCGCGGAGATAAACAGATAGAAAATAAAGGATAGCCTCGAGAGGGCCTGGAACCTATTCCAACGGGCCCCGACTGTCTCTGCCCCAGGGTTTTTATAGAGACGCCAAGGGGTGGAGCAAAAGACCTCCTCCCCCAGCACAGCCAAGTGCAGACCATCTCAGACACCTGCACTGAGGCCCATGGTCCTAATCATCCTCTATGCGGACCTGCTGGGTAAAGCCACGAGGAACCCGAGAACGGGCTCCCACAGGTCCCCCTTTCTTAATATATAAAAAAATAACTATTAATGGCTTACAGCAATCTCCATAGCTGTTACACCTCCCAATATGGGAGTAGAGGATGATAAAGATGGCATTTCTCTTTTGAATTAGGTCCAAGGTGACTACAAACTTAAAGAATCCCTTAGCTTCATCATTACCATTAACAGGTTAACATAAATATTGCTATACATAGTCACAATTCTCTCAATCTTACAACTCAAAGAAAACTCTTAATAGAACCATTTGAATTAGCATATATGGTGCTAAATATAGTTAACAATTTTCTCCGTCTTACAACTTTAACTTAATCATTTGAATTTTCTTGCTAACAGAACATAGGAAAAACTTCAATGTATTCACATCAAACTTAAATATTTCCTTAACTCCACAAAACCAGGGTGCATTAATATCAATAGGTTAAACATAATTTCTGCAAACATAATTCAACCTCATAACTCCTCCTTTTCTTTATAATTTTTTAAACAAAATCTCAAACCTAGTTAGAAAACCCAAACTTTTCCGTTTTAACAGTTCCATTTGTAACACAAAACCAGTTCTGTAAGTAATTTCATTTTTACATAAACAGTTCCACAAAACAATTCATGAATCATCAATTAATAAAGCATATATACATACACAAAACTGCATCTTGATTCCAGGTAGAAATAAATTTCTTCATTTAAACAGTTCCATTTTTAACCCAATTCCAGCAAACAGTTCCTAGGTCATTACTATGAATAAACTCAAAATTGTCCCATTGCAATGAAATCTCTACTGTTCATTTCATTTCTTATGTCCCAAAATTCAAATGATAAATTCTGGTACGAGCCTTCCAAATATGAAGAAATCCATAACCAAAATCTTTTTGTAGTTTTATCTCATTTTAAGTTCAAAAAGTTCAAACAAGAAATAAATTCTAGTATCAGGCTTTCACTTCCAAATATGAAGAGATGTTTTTCAACCAAAACTTTCTGCAGTTAACAATTTTAGTTCAAACAAGCATCTCTGCAACTTTTATTCTCAAGCCAGAGACCTTTTTAGGTACAGTAGTATTCTAAACCGCACCGTTTTTGATGTTAGCTCAGGTTTTTCTGTGTTGCGTCGATTTTCCATGGATCTCAGCTGCGGATACCTTGTTGTGCTCTGGCATCTGCTATTCTTAGCTTCTTAGCGGATTCCGGAGCTTTTGAAAACCGCTCAGACTGTCTGCTTTGCAGTTTTCTAGGACACTAACTTCTAGATCTCAGGTTTTTTCATCATATACATTAAGCATAGACTCACACTTAACATTTACACTTTTTCACAAACTCACATATAACATTTTTTGCCTTGCAAAGCATTTAGACTCATATTCAACAGTTACTTTTTTTTTTTACAAACTCACATAACATCTACTTATTTATACTCCTTAAGGAAACTCTAGAACTACTTTAGCAAATATATTTCTTATTACTTATATACTTATATTCATTCCATCTTATTTCTTATTTAAACTTACATTTACAATTAGCATCTTTACTTCTTACAAGCTTATTACTTCATGTCTTAAGACTACCTTAGATACTTCTTGCAAACTTATATTCTTAAAGGAACTCTATAGATCTATTTTACAAACTTATATAGGGCTACCATTAGCATATATCTAATTTAGCAAACACCTAAAGATTTCTTAACACAGATCTAGCAAGAGAATAATTTCTACAAACTCACATACCTTATTTTCATCTTTTTCTGCTTCTTACTCTTAATTATCACTATCTCTATTAGAAAGATTCTCTTAACTAGACAGGAAGTACGTACATCATTTCTAAAGTTTAGAGTTTATAGTCAGCTTTGTTGTAAAGTACTGGGATTTAGTGAGTGTTGTTGTTATAGAATTATGATAGTTGTTGCTAGGGGGACTGTAACTTTCCCAGAATGAAGCCACACTCCAAAGTTTCCGAGTTTTCTCAGCCGTTCTGGACCAGCAGAGATGCACTGTCAGTGGGTAGACGGTTTTTAACTAGAGGCTGTCCCCTTCACCCAAATTCATAATAGTTCCCCTAAGTGCTTCAATTCAGACAAACATTTCTATTACATCAATGCTTTTGGTTTGTTCTACCGAAAAACTTCACTTCACGCTGAGGGCGAAATTACCGTATTTAGCTGCAGTAAAGCTCTTCGCCAAATACTGCACAGCTATTAGGTGATATAAAGTATTTTTCTAAAGGAGCTAGTAAAGCCACAAGTGGCACAGCTCCGAACTGTATTTAGTATTTTCACCTCTTTAGCTTTAACTCCTGATGTTATTAGCAGCTGTAATACTTAGCATTGATTTCTTATAAGGAACTTTCAGGTGAAGCAACTCTTTTGTAAGACAGCTAGATTTTCTGAAGTTTGTTTCCCATCTATAAAGCAGTCATTTCTTTTTGAATGCCTGTTTCTTATTCCCTTAATTAGATTTGCAAAGGAATCACTCGTTGCAGGCTGTTTGTTCAAGACGTAAATAATTTTTAATTTCACATAAGTTTCTTCATATCTTAGACAACGTTCAGTGTATAAACTGCTCTCTCTTGCTTTCTTAAGGATTTTAAAGTGGCTTGTTTGCTCTTATAGGTAGCTTTTTGTCATCCAACTACTGTAAAAACTTTGCACAGCTATTAGGGTAAATAAGGCATTTTACCAACCCCCAAACCGCGAAGTGCCTAGTTCCGTATCCTTTCAGTGTTACATTGGAACTGACATTTAAACTCTTAGATGATTTTCCTCCTTATTCTTTTAAAAACTGTATTTTAAGTTTACCATGAACCTATTTTCGAGCTTACAAAAGTTTCAGAACAATGTCGCCATCTTTAGCGGAAAAACTACCTTTCCCAGAATACATTTCCCTTATACCAGTCCATAATAATCAGTCCCATATCTTTTCCTTATATCATTTCCCATCAGTCATTTCCCATAGTTCTTTTCGGGTCTGAGAGTCAACTGGTTCTTTTACCAGACTTGCTTACAAATTCTTGCCCGGGAGGTTTGAACAAAGTTTTTTGCTTTTGCAATGGGAGATTTGAACAAGCATTTTACATTTTCAGCTATGGGACATTGGGAGGTTTCTGGTCTCTCAGCTGGCTTCAACAGGTGTCTCTCCTTCATTTGACACTGGCCCCCAAAACAGAACTGTACCTGCCTCGTTAGCGCGCATTGAGGTGGGCATTTCTGATAGCAACTTTCCTCGGGGCTTGTGCTTGTCTTAGCCAGTCAGTGAAAAAACAAGATCATTTACAACAGCTTTTCCATAGCTCTTTCAGAGAGATTTTCCCTCCCACTGATCTGTCTCATTTTGCTTATTCCTTCCCCAGATGCAGAGCTTCAGGTATCTGTCTGTGGCTCTGTACCTCTGCTAGCTGCCTTTGGAGGTAGGGGCTTTTTTTTCTCCCCCAGAATCTGCCTCAAATTCTAGCAGCTTTTTCAGGTCCATGCATTTTTCTGGGGAGGATTATGTCCCTTCTGTTTCTTCAGAGTCTTTCTCCCCCAGACAGTTCCCAGTTCAATCTCAGTTTATCCTGCTACCTCAGAAACAGTTTCCAACACTACAGTGGCAGCTTTCCCTGCTACTGAAGGTAGAGGCTTTTTGTCCGTTTCTGTTTTCGGGGGGTCTGTGTGGATTGCGTACAGACTGAAAATCTAAGGAGAGGTTTTTGCCATTTCTAAACTCCCATTAGGACAGGTGTTTTGCCTCATCAGGCCTTCACCTGGCCCAGTCCCCCCAGTGGGTTGCATTTGCTTGTCTGGGTGCTCAAGGACAGAGCTTATGCCAGAGGCAATCACTCCTCAGGGCTACACTCCCTCATCTCAGGGAATCAGTTGAAACAAAGCTTTTCTCAAAGAGGTGCTTTCTCTGACAGAAAAGAAAGCTTTGCTCTTGGATAGTTCTGTTCTGCCCTGGCTGGGCTCTTTCCCCAGACAGCGTTCTGACTCAGCAGCACAACTGCTTCAGACACAGTTCAGCTTTACTGTTTTCCCAGAAAGGTCCTTACTTTGATAGAAAAGCTTTTTTGTCAGATTTCTTTTTTTTTTTAGCTGTGGACCTATCAACCCGGGACTTGTAGGAAAGTGGATAACTGTGCCATTCCCACCGGCTTTAGCTTTGGTTGTTCATTAGCAATCTTCCCCCTGGGTCCTGCACCTTCCTGCCTCAGCTCTGTGCTCCTGGAAGTTTGCAACTGCAGGAACCCTAGTATCCCCGAAATGCACTCCAACGCAGAGATGCTGGCCAGTCGCCTCTGGGTTTTTGGTCAGAAGCGAGAATACAATGCTTCAGGGGATCTTTGCATTAGGACGATTAGGAGCACCTTTTCTTTCCAAAACACTCAAACAAAACCCTTGATGCCTCAGCTTGGCTGTAACTGAAAAGCTTGGCTTTTTTTTGCTTTTCTCAGGTAAAGTTTCCCGCCCTTTTGGGCTCTCTGTAGCTCTTTACCCACACTCTTCCAAGTGTTTCCCTCAGGGTACTCTGACCCACTGTTTTTTACTAGTTTGAAGAGACAGCTTAGAAGAGGTTTGTAGGAACTTGTCCCTGCCTCCTGCATTGCAGGGAGGATTTTTAAAGCTTGAAAGAGAACTTAGAGAGGTTTTGCTGTCTTAAGAGGTTTGTTGTTTTCCCTTAGAGCTAATCACAGGTGGTCCCCATACTAATATCTTCAAGTGATTCTAATTTTTGCCCTTTTGAGAAAGTTAAAGGCTTTAGTTTTTAAGTTTAAGAGAGCTTTTAGTTTAAGATTAAGGCTTTTTTAGAGAGTTTTCTTTCCCAAATTTTCCAAGAAAAGCTTTTTAGTTTAAGAGAAAGACTTTTTTCCCCCAGGAGAAAGACCAGCTTTTTCCCCAAAACTTTCCAACTTTAAAACTTTGACTTCTTACACCCCCAGTATTGCCTCAGGGAGAAGTTACTTTCTCCTGCTGCTTAGACTTAGATTTCAGCTGTCCCCAGGTCAAAAGCTTCCATAGGAAAATTTTTCTTCCCCATAAGTTCAAAAAGAGCTTTTTTACTACCCGTAAAAACCCAAAGAAAGATTTTCTTCCCCCCAGTTTGCATTCAGAGCCCCCAAAGTTAGAAAATTGTAGAGTTTTTCTGTCTAGTTGCCTTACTTATTTTTTCCTACAATCTTACACTGCTAAGTTTTTCCTAAACTATATTACTACGCTATACCTTATACTTATTTTTCACAGCTAGAAATTGAGAAAGGGATAGAAGATAGAAAATTTTGACAGAAGAGAATTTCGCTGCAGCATCTGACATCCTTCCAGTCCGCTTTCCCTTTTCTCTCGAGGATAAAACCCCTGCCTCTCAATAATATATATAAAATATATATTTTCCATAACACCCGGCATGCCTTATCCACTGGCAGGGCTGAACTCAGCACTTTCGCCAAAAACTCTGTAATAAAACTATTATTTTCCTTTATCTTTAGTCCCCATTACTTTGTCTTTAGCCCCCCCCTTTTTTTAGTCCCCCCTTTTTTCTTTAGTCCCTTTTTTCTTCTTTTTTCTTTAGTCCCTGTTCATGGTGCCATTCTGTGGGACGTTTTCCCCCCCCAACCACCCCCACAGTTCCCCAGAGTTTTCCTTGAGTGCGAGCAGCAGGAAATATTAGATAGAAGGATTTATTGCAGAGAATATCGCAGAGATAAACAGATAGAAAATAAAGGATAGCCTCGAGAGGGCCTGGAACCTATTCCAACGTCCCCGACTGTCTCTGCCCCAGGGTTTTTATAGAGACGCCAAGGGGTGGAGCAAAAGACCTCCTCCCCCAGCACAGCCAAGTGCAGACCATCTCAGACACCTGCACTGAGGCCCGTGGTCCTTATCATCCTCTATGCGGACCTGCTGGGTAAAGCCACGAGTAACCCGAGAACGGGCTCCCACAGGTCTCTGTTTGGGTTCTTTCAGATTTCATAGCATAAGCTTTTAATGTTTTATGCTCCTTATTGTTTTCTATGTGTCTGTGCTTTTTGACAAAAATTTTCTCTTTCTAAACTGTACATTTTATTTCAAAATTAAAGAAGGTTATGTGGTGCTACACAGAGAAGATGCATGTGTTAACATAAGCTTTCTCTATTCAAGGCAGGGCTGTACATCCGTTAGCTGTGAGCCCAATTTTCTAAGAAATCAAAAAATGATTTCCCTAAACAACATCATTCCCTAACTCCCTTTATCAGTAGTTAGGTATTTCCTATGTCTGTGTCCTCAGTGACTTCAAACTAATATGGCTGCATTGCATTCTACATCTTAGCGTGTAAGTCACTGCATAGAATCACAATTTCAAGGTGGGGCTCGGTTTATGGATTATTTTCAGTTAATTATTATTATAATTCTATGATTCAAAGTTAGTTTAATGTTTAGTAGGATTTATTATCTTTTGTGAAACATATAAAGAGAATATTACAAATTGTATTTTCACATTAGCTGAGTTTTATACCTTATGTGATATTGTATATATAATTTCTAAGCCGTTGGAAGCTAATTTCATAGGTTTATTATCAGTAAGTGTAGTAAAACTATATCAGCTTATCAGCTTCCAACTGTATCAGCTTCTACATTTCTATTTTTGTTCAGAAAATGCTTGTTCTCCCATTTAGAAAATTTGCTAGTCACTGAGGCAGAACAATTACTTCATTTCCAATTCAAGGAAGTATTTGTTTTCTAGAAGTTGAAACACCTGTTATGCATATATTATATAAAGATTTAACAATCATTTGGGATGAACATTTTAGTATAAATTCCAGACATCACTTAAACCTGGTTTTTAATGTGTTCATTGTTTTAGTCTTTTAATAGGAGAAAGCATATAAATATAGACACATGGTATGTGTCTAAACATGTTTAATTAATGGGTGAGTGTCACAACTAGTATTTAACATGCACAAATAGTCTCAGTTTTCTAACCTGGTTCAATCACACATGTTCTTAATTCAATGGAAATGAAGCAGAATATCACCAACCATTTCTGCCTCACTCTGCTATGGTCCATTTGTTTTGGAGTATTTACATATACTTAACAATGCCTTTTTAAGTTCCTTATTGTAATAGCTGGACACTTTGTAAGGACTTGAAAAAATATTATTTTTTAATTGAAAATAGTTTTTTTTCTCACATAATATATATTCTGGTGATGATTTCTCATTCTCTACTCCTCCTAGTTCCACACCACTTCCCGTCCACTTGGATCCACCTCCCTTTCTTTCTTTCCACTAGCAAACAAATAGGTTTCTAAGTGATAATAATGAAATATCATAGATTAAAACAAAATAAAATCTAACGCATTGGAATTGGGTGAAATAAACAAACGGAAGAAATAGAGTCCAAGAGAAGGCACAGGAAACAGACTCACTCATTCACACACCCAGTAAGCCCATTAAAACATTAAATTGGAAGCCATACCATATGCAAAGGGACCTGGTACAGCTGCAGCCCCTCTACAAGCTGTCTCAGTCTCTTTGGTGTCCTATGTCCTTTGATCATGTTGGTTTACAGGGTCTTGTTTTCTTAGTGTCCTTCACCTCCACTGTTTCTATCTAACACTCTTTCTGCCTCCTATACTCTATGCATTGAGAAAATGATTTATTTTTCTTAGATTTTCCAATTTGGTAGAGTACAGGTTTTAAACTATGCCCTTGTGATTCACTGGGTTTTCTTAATATCTGTTTTTAACTCCCCCTTCCTTTCTAATTTTGTTAATTTGGATCTCTACCTTTAGGTAGTTGTCAATCTTACTGTTTTTTTTTTAAAGAACCAACTCTTTGTTTCATTGATTATTTTTCATTTGTTTCTATTTTATCAGTCTCAGACCCAGTTTCATTATTCCCTGCTATCTAGTGATTTAAGGTGTCATTTCTTATTTATGTGCTACAGCATTCAGGTATGCCATTCAGTTTCTAGTATGAAATGTCTTTTTTTTTTATGTAGGCACTGAGTGCTATGGACTTGGCTCTTATAATGATCTTCTTTGTGTCCCATAAGTTAGGGCATGTTGTGTATTCACTTTCATTCAATTCTAGACAGTCTTTGGTTTATTTTTAAAATTTCTATCTTGACCCACTTTTCATTCAGTAGTGAGACATTCAGTTTACACTAGCTTGTAAGTTTTCTGTTTTTTTTTTTTTTTCTGTTGTAGTTGCTATCCAGCTTTATTTTGTGGTGGTCACAAGATATTTCAATTATCTGTGTCTATTGAAATTTGCTTTATGTCTGATTATGTGGTTAATTTTGGAGAAAGTCCCATAAGATACTGAGAGGAAAGTATATTCTGTTGTGTTTGGGTGAATTTTTCTGTAAATACATGTTAGGTACATTTGGGTTATAACATCTGTTAGCTGCAGCATTTTTCTGTTGATATTTTGTAGATAACCTATCTTTTAGCGAAAGTGGGGAAAGTGGGGGAGAGAAGCTTCCCACTATCAGTGTGTGAGAGTCACTATGTTATTTAAGCTGTGGTATTATTTTCTTTTATGAATGTTGTTGCCCTTGTGTTTGCTGCATAGATGATAAGAACTGTAATGTCTTCTTGGTGTTTTGTTTTGTTTTCTTTTTGTTTGTTTGTATTGTTGTTTTTGTAAATATATAGTTTCCTTCTCTATCTCTTCTGATTTGTTTTCACTAGGTCTACCGAGCAAGATCTAGAACAGGCACCAAAACTACACAGAGAAAATCTGTCTTGAAAAAACTTTTTTAAAAAAAGTCTGTTTTGTTAAATATAAAAATAGTTATAATAGGTTTTATTTCTTCTCTTCATTTCCTTGGAATATCCTTTTTTTTTTTCAGCCTTATTCTGAGGTGCAGTCTATCCTTGATGTTAATGAGTTTTTCTTGGATGCTATAGAAGAATGGATCCCATTTTTGCTTCCATTCTCTAAGTCTTTGTCTTTTTATTGAGATATTGAGACCAAAGATGTTAAAAATATATCAATGAGCTGTGTTTGCTGTTTCCTGTTATTTTTTTTTCTTGTGCGTTGTTGTTATTGTGGTGGTGATGTGGTGGTGGTGATGGTGGTGTGTGTGTGTGTTTTCCCACTTTTGATTTGCTGGTCTGGGATTATTTATGTCTTGCGTGTTCTAAGTTGTGGTTCAGCTCTTCAGGTTGGAGTTTTCTTTCCAGTATCTTCTGTAGTGCTGGGTTTGCAGATAGATATTGGTGAAAGTTATTATTATCACAGAGAATCTTCTTTTCTCCATCTGTTGTGATTGAATGTTTTGCAGGGTATAGTAGTCATCTAGGCTGGTGTCCTTGGTTTGTTAGAGTATGAAGAACATCTGTCCAGGAGCTCCTGGTTTTTAAGAGTCTCCACTGAGAAGTCAGATGTTATTCTAATATGTCTGAATTTTTAAGTTACTTGGTCCTTTTCCTTTGCAGCTTTTAGTATTCTTTCATTGTTGTGTTTGTTTAGCCTTTTTATTATTATGTACGGAGTGGAATTTCTTTTCTTGTCCATTCTATTTGGTATTCTTTATGTGTCCTGTACCTTGATAGGCATACCCTTCTTTAGGTTAGGGGAGTTTTCTTTTCTGATTTTATTGAAAGCATTTTCTGTTTCTTTGACCTGGATTTCTTCTCTCTATATGTTATTATGATATATATATGTATATATATACATATATATATATGAATGTATGTGTACATATGAATATATACTCACAGCATATCTCTCTACACAGGCATGCACACACATATATATACACTATGTAAATTTATATATATATATATATATATATATATATATATATATATATATATATATCAAATGCTAGGCTGCAAATGAGGTCATGATCTTATGAGGTCATTTCACAGTCTTTCTATGTAATCTCATGCTTTCTGTAATGATTCTTTACCCAGAATACACACAGAAAAATACAGATCTACCTATGCCTACTAAACAGTTTGGATAAGATTGTTATTCATTATCTATTGTTTATTGTTATTTATTACTTATTGTTAAGCAGCACTGTTTACCATGCAAGAGAAGCCACAAGGCACAACAAAACCCATTATAAATGTTTATTAAGGGAAGGGAATACAGGGGTAGGCATAGGCTTGTGGAATGACCATGCAGGAAGAGAGAAGGGAGAATAGGTGGGACCTGCTTTTATAGGTTCTCCTGCACATGCACATATGGGTTGACGTAACTATGCCATGCATCCACACAGATTACGTGATCATGCTGTGAGCAAATTATGTGAGTACAATGCACACAGATTATATTGGATGTAAAGCCCTTGGGATGAGTAAGCATCTTGCTTGGCTAACGGACTGGGCACACACAGTCATGTAGCTGGGGGAGTGGCTAGGAATTCTACAAAGATCATCTAGATTTCCTTTCATTTGACAGATAACGTGGGTTATATCCAGTGAAGCTTTATACATATTTTCATGAATTTTTGAATGTGAAAATAACTGGTTGGTAGAGCAATTAGAAACTGTGAGTTCATTTTTATTGAGAAAAAATTTGCCAAGTTATGATTTAAGCTTTGCTAGACTAAAATCACTCTGCACATTCATTTTTATGGGATGGAGTTTATTTGCACATAGAATGTATAAAAAAATGAAGTGATAACTGATATAATAATAGCTAAACACAATGAAATATACATGTACACATTTTAGAGTCTTCTACCTTTCTATTTTGTGAGCTTTAAATTTCTCATTGTATTTATCTTTGTAAAAATTATGTAAAATAAAATAATTGTACTGATTTTTATGTACATCACAGTAACTTAATAAGGATCTACCTTCCTAATAATTATTTTGAGTGTTCTTAGGCGAATTTAAATCAAACTATAAATCAATTTATTTCCTTGTTTTAAAATGTGTATTCCTACTGGTTTCAACTGTACAGCATTTATCCTATATTGTTGTCTGTGTGAAGCAGACTTCTGAAATTTAGCTACCTTATCAGAACATATTTACATGAAAATATACTGACATTCCGATTTTTTAAGATTAAACTTCTTTCCAGATTGTGACTTACTGAGAATCATTGTTGTTTATAGACATTAAAAAAATAAATTGTCATTATGTTCCCCTTTTTAAAACTACTTTTTAAAACAGATATTTTTAAAACTATCTGTGCTTCTCTATATACTCTCAATATGTGGTCTTCCTTTGGAACATAGTGGATCTACCAGCAACCAAACACTTAAAGAAAACTGTCTGCCACTCACTCAGTATCTACCAATTGCCAACAATGTGATTGAAGTTGATTATAGAAAATTTCATGACCTATTCAAAATGTTACTGTCAGATGATAATGTCTGAGTTAGGTTTTCCAGGAAAATTCAATAGGGACTTTTTAAATTAGCATATTACATACATTTATATAATTTTTAATTTCCTGAATATGTTGCTGAAAGCTATAGTATAGACAGGAAGATTTAGTCCATGGAATTTAACTTCTCTGTAGGGCTATATCAGTTTTCAGTGTTTCACTCACCTGAGGAATGAAATTATCTTATACAAATCCAAGCCATGAAGAGTCAATATTTAATTTGATTATAACATTTGCATATGAAACTAAATAAATTATATTAACTTCATGTTTAATCAGACAGCTATAATTTAATCATATACTGAGTAATCACAAAACATTTCATTTTAATATATTATTTTAAATAAATCTGTTACATCTTTAAGCATATCCAAAGGAACCAGGGCAAAGTAACTTAATATCTATTCTTTTCTGAAATTAGAAACTGTAAATTAAAAAAATCAGTGGGTTAACAATGCTGAGCTTCTGTCTCCTCAGTTACCTCTAGCTAATCCAATGGATAAAAATTCGGTTACAGACCAGTGATCTAGGAGTCCTAGATATGCAAACAACAGAAGTCTACACAGCTCGTGGCTGCCAAAGCTAGAATTCTATTTCTAGAGACTCATTGAATAAAATTGAAAGAAAGAAAAAAATAGAGCATTTAAAAGAAGCTGGTACAAAATATCTTGTATCTCCCTCCACTTAAAATTTACCACGTTTGCTCATTACAAAGTATGGATATTCGCTTGAGACATAATCTCCTTTGTGTATAGAATGGCTACTGATTTTAATTTCCCCCACCATTGAAAATTTCATGAATTGATTTCATTAGCACATTACAACTGCATAGCATTTAGATTGCCCATTTCTTTTAGCACAAACTAAAGTTAAAAAAAAATTCCTCTGTTTTTGTTTGAGATTTGTTTGGGTAGATTGGGTTCTGACTGATTGCCTGCTCTTCCTTACCTCATCACACATTGCATTGATTAAGATTAAAGTGGCTATACTTTCATATTCCCAGTGTCTTACTTAAAGTTTATTCAAACCTTTATTCATTTTAGAAATTGTGCATTATACATACATGAAAATAGACTTCAAAAAATTATTTCAGCCTATAATGTATTCATAAGCTCTTGAGTTTTCACCTTTTCTGGACTAACATCTTTCACTTAGGGAAGCTTCTAAACAGCAGCTCTGATCCTTACCATGAATGATAGTTGCTTGGAGATGATAAAAGTAAGTTTCTAAGTTCATCACCTGAAAAAAGAGGTCATTTTCTGTCTGAGGGACTTGCACTGAATATTTAGAGAGTTTATGTCTGCATTTCAGAGTGGGCTAGGGATTGAATTACCGCTGCTGCAATACTTCCACTGAAAACTACAATCACAGTCATTTTGATTTGATGGGTTGGTTTCTTTAATCATACTTTGGGTCTGAATTATCTCAAGTGTATGGATCAAAAATTGTGATTATAGTCATTCAAGACAAAAAAATGAGTAGTCATATTAAATTAATCTAAAAATAATTATGCATTTGAAATTAAATAAAAGAATCATAAATGCTCATATTTATGGTAATTCTAATGTTTAAAATTTTATTGCTCAAATGTATTATTAACATAGTAAATAGTAAGTATAGTTTAACATACATTTATTATATCATGTGCTAAGAACCATATTCATGTGATAGTATTTAATCATTATGAGATTTTCTTCATAAATATTTTATTAGTATTTGATCAAACTGTATACTGAATTTAAAGAGATTAATAAATCCAAGATTGGCCTGGTGGTGGTGGCACATGCCTTTAATCCCAGCACTCGGGAGGCAGAGGCAGGTGGTT
Organism: Peromyscus californicus insignis; assembly: GCF_007827085.1. Taxonomy (NCBI): domain Eukaryota; kingdom Metazoa; phylum Chordata; class Mammalia; order Rodentia; family Cricetidae; genus Peromyscus; species Peromyscus californicus. Next base: position 63,301,199 of record NW_026294458.1, read on the forward strand.
CTGTGAGTTCAAGGCCAGCCTGGGCTACCAAGTGAGCTCCAGCAAAGCTACACAGAGAAACCCTGTCTCCAAGAATAAAAAAAAAAAAAAAAGATTGACTCCTGTTGAAGTGAATGTCACTAAGACAAATTTAAGATGTCTCTTTAAAAATAGATGTAGTTTATTCTACATCATCTTCCTAGGATTCAAGAATATCATAATTGGCAAAGTAAGTTAAAATTGAAGAGATGGTTAAATTGAGAATTTCTTTTTGTCGTATTTCTTTGATGTGTTCAAATTCATTCAGTTGTTATGTTGGTTCTTAGGAGAATGAAATGAAAAGTGGGGAACCTATTCCTTCATCATAAATTGGGTGATTTAGTGATATTGCAGTTTTTCAGGTTTAGATTAATCCTGATTACAAGAAATGTTAAATTACACTATCTTTGAAATCAAAGATAACAAGAAAACATAAGTGATTGAAAACCACTTTTCCCTACATCCGAGTCTCAACTGGCATTTCGTTTAGAAGGATTTCTTGAAAGTGGGAACCTTATCAAATTTTCCATCTGGCTGGGTTCTGTATTGTGACTGGAAATAACATCTCTTATTTTAAAGAAACTATAGTATTATCTCATTGGGTTGTACTTGCTGACTCAGTGGAATCAGGAAGGCTACAAAGTCAGACCATTACCTATACATCAGGAGATCTAGTTACAAGGAAGGGACTTAGTTCAAAGGACTTCCATCATAGGTTTTAAATTTGATAATGGGACATGGGATATATTATTGCCTTGCAAAATATTTAAAATAAAAGTCTATGTATGATAATGTTGTATTAAAATAGTGACATGAGGAGCTGGGAAGATGATCCAGTTGGTAAGAGCACTTACTGCTCTAGAGAGGTCTCAAAGTTTTCTTCTGAGGACCCACATGGTAGACACACATTGAACTATCACTGCAGTTCCACACAATCCAGTCTCTCTCACCTTCACAGATACCAGGTATGCACGTGATGCACAGGCATATGTTCAGGTAAATCATCCACAAACTTAAATATTTTTAAATCAATACAATTGTGAGAGAAGGGCATTAAGTGAGAAGATATTCAGTCCTTCTTTCTCAAAGCCTTTCCCTCTTAGCTTATTATCCCATTTCTCAAATGGTCTAATAAAATATTAACAGGTGCTTTATGTTCAATTTCCAATGCCAAAGATTAAGTCATGTTCCAATGAAACTCAGGAAGAGGCCCATAGGGATGCCTGATACACTAATATCCAGTTTACCATCATACAGTTAGTTTATCATCCTGTTCGTTGTTGTTGCTATCATCAACTTGACACAAACTAGAGTTTCCTATGAACAGGATCCATAATTAAGAAAATGCCTCCAAAGATTGCCTGTAGACCAGTCTGTAATGCATTTTCTTGATTAATAATTAATGTGGGTGGGATCATCCATGGAAGGGGTAACAGTCTCAGGGTATGAGGTCCTGAGTATGTAAGAAAGCAGGCTGGACAAGGCATGAGGAGTAAGCCAGTAAGCAGTATTCCTTCATGGTCCTTGGGTCCCTGCCTCAGTACTGTTTCCAGGGCCCTACTTTGAGCTGTCTGTCCTGACTTGCCTTCAAGATGGTCTTTAACTGAAAAATGAAATGAACTCTTCCTTTTCCGAGTTGCTTTTGGTGAGTGTTTTATCACTTAAAAGTTTTACAACGGTTCTGTTTCAAATGATCCATGTATAAATGTCCTAAAATGTATTGGAATTAGGTTTTAGCACTACCTTAAAAAGCTGGGTTCAGATCAGCTTGGAAAATTGGTGTGAAGCTACTATCAATGTGTCAAATAAGTTCCATAATTTTTAACTTTAAACTTTCCCATTCCCAGATGTTGCAGGACCTTGTGAAATTCAAAGACTGTGTTAATAAAATTAATCTTGGATCAGGGAGGAAAGCCAGTGAGCAGTTGACAGGAATTAGTCATAGAGAGGATAGAAGAGCCAGAAATATGGATAGAGAGACACATGAAGGAGTAGGAGGTACTTAGAGATTCCTGGTCTTCTAATTTTGGGAAGAGTAGAGAGACATGCTTCTCTTTCTGGGACTTCGGCCATGGAGGAAGTCCAGCTGGTTGCTTCTAGGCTTCCCTGTTCTAGCAGATTTGCACTACAACATCTGATTCCCTGAGTCTTTACTGGTAAATAAAAACTTAGCTAAAACCTACATTTGGCACCCATAGTCCTGCTGGTGTCAAGCTGGTTCCTGGTGGGACAGGAAATCATGCCAGGCTCCTGTCTGAGAAGCAGGGTGTGGACTTTGGGGCTGCTGGGGCAAGGATGGTAGTTAAAATATCAGTAGATTAAGGTATGGCCACTAAACCAACAGAAAACTGATACACAGAACCATAACTTACTTCTTATTAATTCATATTTAATAAAAGAATATAGGGGAATAGAAGCGATATAAGATAAAATTTTGTCTGTGCATTAATTAAAAATTAACGTAGCTCAAAAAAACTTGCTTTTATCACATACAAATGCTCAGTTTTTCCACTATGAGATCACTATATAATATGTACTATGTATTATATATTATCTTATTCCTTAATGTTTTGTTATATATGTATTAATACGTCGAGATATCACTGAAGTGGAATAAAAATCAATTACATTACTTTAGAAAATTACATTTTCATAGCACATGAGCATGTCCCCTCCAGTCTTTCCTGTACCTCATATGAATATTTTGTGAAGTGTGAGGAGCCCCTAAACTGTAAAAGTCATGTGTACATAAGGTGAATAACATCACGTACAAGTTTAAAATTAAGTTGATTATTAACGTTTGTTAACAACCCCACACTATTTCAAGGAACTACCTAAGCCAGGGCTGTATTTCTTCTATAAGGTGGAATTTGAACCAGAGCAGTAAATTGATCAGGTATGTGCTTAATCCTTAAAACTCCATCTTGTCACAAAAGTTAAACCATCCTGTATATGTGAAACTCATTTTGATGATTTTATATATGTGCATAAAATACATACTAAGCACTCATGCCTCTCACCTTCTCCAGCCTCACTCCTAACCCTGCCTGTACCAGTTACCCTAGTTCCTTACAGGTCTCTTTCTCCCTTTTATGTCTCTTTGCTTGGTGACTCGCTAAATTTCCCCAGGACTGTTTGTGTAATCCTGGGTTTGGAGTTATCTGTTGGCACCTGGTGACTTACCATAGGTTAATCAATAGAAGATAATGACCAGCCCTCTTTCAGAATCTATGGGTAGTTGTAAGGATTCTGGTCCCCAAAACTCTTCCCCTGTCCATGACTCATTGCTGCCTGGGACAGTCTTGTGCTGGCCTAGTGCAGGTAAGAGTAGTTTTTGTGATTAGTGATTGCAATAGTTAAATCAAGTCTAGTGGAAGGTACCTTGCAAACTGTCACTCTACTGTATGCCTCTTGCATGTTCCTTTCCTACAATGACCCTTCCTCTTCCCCAATGTTCCTGGAGCCATAGATGGAGTGGTATACATGTCTTACTTAGGACTGAACTCTCAACTGACATTATTTCTCAATATCTTGGGCAGCCCATAAGTCTCTGCACTCAAAACTTTTCAGTTCACAGAGATGTTCAATGGCTAAAATTGAGAGTAGATTTTGTATATGGGTATAAGCATAAATATTTAGAAGTCTGTTTGATGCTATATTTTGTAGCTAGAGTTTTTCTGCCTGGCCCATAGTCAGGACAAATCTCTCTCACCTGCCAGTCCCACAGCCCCTCAGACCCGACCAAGTAAACACAGAGACTTATATTGGTTACAAACTATATGGCCGTGGCAGGCTTCTTGCTATCTGTTCTTACAGCTTAAATTAATCCATTTCTATTAATCTATACCTTGCCACGTGGCTCGTGGCTTACCAGCATCTTCACATGCTGTGTGTCATGGAGGCGGCTGGCAGTGTCTCTGCCTTCCTATTTTCTCTGTTTTCCTCTCTGTTAGTCCTGCCTATACTTCCTGCCTGGTCACTGGCCAATCAGTGTTTTATTTATTGACCAATCAGAGCAATTTGACATACAGGCCATCCCACAGCAATATTTAGTTAAATGGTGATAGTAAGCTCTCTTGAACCTTTGAGCTTTGCCTTAGCTTCATTTTGGGTTCTTGTGATGAATTATTTGACAAAAGGAGGTTGAGGGAGAACCAGGTTAGTGGGCTCATAATTCCATGCTATAGTTCAACATAGTGAAGTTGAGGTAGAATCAGTGCATGCTTTTGTTCAACTAGGGAATGGTGCTAGCCATAGCATTTGTGTCTTCTCACTTCAGTTAACAAAATCAAAATAATTTCCTACACACATATCCACAAAGCCAATATTGTGGGGGTCCCTGCAAATGCTTGAGCAGTCAAAGGAATGAACCAGCCACGAGAGGCAAGAAGTATATCTGGATCAGCATGACTTAGTTACCTGGTGCTGGTTAAAACTTTTAGAGTATGCCACAGGCCAACTTATTTTAGACACATTTAAGTACAATACAATTTTGGAGAAAAATATGCAGTGGTGGTATATATATTTCAGGGATAAATAACTGATTCCTTATTGGGTCTTATGGAACTCCATGATAGGGAATACATTTTTGATACTATAAACAGATCAAACTTACATGGTTATGGGGGCCACAGACGCTATAAGAAAATCTATGACTTATATTATGCTAAATGGACATATTATTAGACTGATATCTAAATATTTGTGTTTATAGCTATAGACTATACCTTTGTCAGAGATGTATCTTTTGACAGTGGATGATGATCAAACCAGGGACTCATAACGGGTCAGGTGCTGAGAATCATTGACTATGAAATCCTTTGTCATAAATAGGGCATTTAGGCCACCCCTCCATAGTCAATGGAACAATGCAATGATGGTAGAAGATGAGGAATTCTGTGAAGTGACTTCTTCTACATATGGTGTGGCCATTACACTCATGAGGTAACACAGCACAGGTATGAGGAATTTCATGATATTTCTACAAAACGAGAAAAATAGGGTATGCAGCAATAGCACACTCTGAACAAGGAGGGGGAAAGGTAAGACATGAGAAGTGCTTGGGAAGAGCATCAAAGGGAGAGGGAGGGGAGATTGGAGAGAGTAACTAGGATTTGGAGAAATACAATCAAGTGTATTATACACAAGAACAGAATTCTCAAAAATAAAATTAGTAAATAATTGTACAAACAAAAGATATACTTACTCACAAAGAATAAATAAAAATATCAATAAAAAAGAGAAAAACCTTTAGTACTATTTGAAAGAATTAAGAGACAAAATAAAGAGGAAAAATTGCAGCTCTACTCACGTAAATCGGAAGGAGATTTAATTTATTTATATATGAGCAATTGAATGAGATTCAGAGAGAGAGAAAGAGTCAGAGAGAGAGAGAGAGAGAGAGAGAGAGAGAGAGAGAGAGAGAGAGAGAGAGAGAGAGAGAGAGAGAGACCTTTTGAGTACTTTGGGGGCTTTTAAGTAGGTTGGTCTCTTTGGAATGTTTTCTTGTTAGCACGCAAGAACAATGTATATAGAACATCAATTACTTTTCATACAAAAATAACCAAGTTTCAAGGAAATTAAGTAACCTGCCAGGATCTTGTAGATATCAAGAGGTGTGACATGGGTTTAAGCAAATTTCCATTGTTTCTAGGACTGCTGACAATGCACTCTTCTGCACAGCTTTCACAATAGGTCATATCATGAGCATATCAAAGCATGTTCACTAACAAACACAGGCTTTTGTTTCCAAGATATGGTGACTTGCAGCTTCATAGCTTCACCTCAGGAACAAGTGTTGTTATACTAGGTTAAAGGAAAAAAAGAAAAGGACTATTTTGGTTTAAAAGAAAAAAACAGGTCCATTATTGTTATCAAGACTCTGAAGAAATATATAATTTGGAAGAGTTATATAAAATCACAAAGCTACGCTCACAATCAACTGTGGTAAACTCTGACCTTAGTAATCAATTCCCCAGACAACTGGTAAGATACAAATTAGAAGGTTCCGGAGGAGAACAAGAAAACCAATATAGCCTTTTAGAAATGCATATGACCTTAATGTGGACCTAAAGATGAAAGTTACACCCCTGTGTTTATCCAAAAACGTATGTGGGAAATACACACATACTTACCATTTGTAACCAAGCCCTTAGACTTGTGAGAATTCAGTAAAATTTAAAAATATTTCTGGTCTCAATATCTTAAACAATCTTTTAACTATAAATTTAAAAACCATGTCTACCATTTCAATAGAATATTACAATATTTTAATATCAAGGCACATTCTAAAATAATTCATGCTATGAATCCTGGTCTCGCAAAATTTGTTCCTGAATTTTACACAAGAATACTTCATTGACATTTATGTGATACAAAGTCTGTTTTATTTCATCAGTGAAAAAACATTGTGTTGATATTTTTAAGGAAATCTCATTTGGTTGAATTCAACTGTTATTTTATATGACCTTTCTGGGCAGCAAGTGCATTTAACATGTTACATGAGTGCATGCATATATTTGAGTTTCTTAGGGATATCTTATCAGAAACTTCTGTAAACATAGAAGGTACATAATTTTTCTGAACATTTTTGTAGCATATATTTATTCAGAGAAAAGTTTTTTAGGATAAAAATGGCAATATTTAGATAAGGGTATCCTAATAAAATATCATAAGTAATAAATATAATAGTCATTTTTAAATGTGAAACCTAATTTAAATTTATGTATATATGTATATTTATATGAATAAATATATTATAAATGTATCTATACATGTATATTAATATATATGATAATAAAAATAACAGGAAAGAAAACATTTCATTATTAACAATTAACTTAAATTTGTGATGATACACTTTAAAACAAGGTAACATTACATTTTATGCTAAAAATGAAATAAATAACTTTTTCACATTATATTTGATTAATTGAATTTGAAGCTGATTATTGTTATTCCATATTGTTTAATCTTGAGGTTTTTTAATAGGTAGGCATTTGAAATTTTAGGATTGAATATAATAATGTCATTGAAGACATTAAAATTTAGTTCAGTATTAACTCAAGACTTTTAGAAAAGGGAAAGATCCAATTTTGCTTTGCTAACAAAAATATTTGGTAACAATGGAAACATTTGCAAATCATCGATATGGATTTGGAGGAAAGAGAACTTTTTCTGATTTAGAGGTACTGATTGGTGTCTTTGAGTCTGAATGTTTTGTAAAAATCCACAGTGATGTTTGTGACTACCAGAGACTCATTTACAGAAACATTTAAGCACTTCATTTTCTATGCTTCTCAATGTAGTGATAGGAAGGAATTGCTTAAATGGCATTGATGGGCAATAAGCTACAAACAATTCTTATAGAGAAATGCATTTCAAGTATTTCAAGCAGCAGACATAGTTTCAAACAGGATAGTCTAGTTCCTGTGACTAGATAGTCTTTACTAATATCAAGTACATAGTTAAAAATCAATGTACAACACACAACCCAAAAGTCTTTGTACACATTTACAACAAAAATTCTGTTCTGAGAAGTATAGCATGGACTAATTGTAGAATGGTCACATGATTAATTATTAAAAACAAAACATATTAATTTCATGGAAGAATTCTAATAAAGGAACTCTAATGAAAGACAGACATTATGAAAACAAAATGTAATAATTTAATTATAAGAATGTACAAGCCCTGTAGACTGGGATATATTATAAGAAGTAGTGCACAGCAAAGAAAAAACCATTTTAAATTATTTCAATCTATTTGAATCAGAGAGATTTAGAAAGAAAACTTTTGTTTTACTAAATCAACATGTAAAAGATGTTTTACAGAAAAATTGAACTATGATTAGTTCAGACAACATATAAAATAAAAGTTCACTGTGAATAATAGATTAAAACATTAGAAACAAGGGATGAAAATAAAATAGCTCTAAAACAGAATAGCAATATATTCATGGGATGTGTATAGATTACAAAAATTTACACTAAGCTATGTTATATGAAGAACATACCCCTGGATCTTGTTATCATCAATGACTCCTGGAACCAATTCCTACATGGGTACCAAAGAGCAACCATACATGTAATGGAACATAGAACTTAAAGGGAAGCTAAAAACTTTGTTTCTGTTTAGAACACAAAAGCTGTATGCTCACAGGATAGAGAGAAAAACAACCAAAGACATCAAACTCAATATATCTGTGAAATTTTAAAAAATGCATATATAATGCAAGTTTAAAAATAATCTATTGACATGATTTCTTTACTTGGTTTGAGTAAAAACCAACTTTTTGTTTGTTTCCTTTTTTAACTTTGTTTTGCTTGCTTCTTTGTGTCTCCTTTTGGCAGACATACACAGATACCCCCTGCAACACACATACACATATATGTGTTCAAAATTATTGTGGTTCTATAATAAGAAGTCAAATAAATATAGGAAGGTATGAATGCACCATGAAAACAAGCCCCTTTTATATAAACTAAGCTGAACTTGCTGAAACAGGTCTTTAGTCTCTCAATAAAGTCTAATTTGATCTTCTCAAACTTCCTGGATAGCAAGGTTGCCACTTTTTCAATGAGGATAAATGCCCTTCCTCCTGTTAAAGAATGGAGTCTCATTTTCACCATTCTCCAGTCTCTCTTGGGTGGCGCCTTTATTTTACAGAGCAATCAAAGTAGCCTCCAGCTGTTTCGAGCTCGGTGTTACCAGCCAGGGATGCTTTTTCTGTGGCTCACCCAGCAGTTTTCATTTTCTCATTTAATTATGATGGAATGTGTCCTTATCTATTTCTTCCCTACTTCCTTCCCTAGGCAAAAACATGATTACACAGATTTTTATGAAAGCTAACATTAAACTCTATTTTTCTATGGTGCAACTAGTTACAGTCAAGGCTTGATAATAAGCTGCTACTTGTACAACATCTCAAATATTGCACTTGAAATTATGTTCATATATATTGGGCATACCAAGACACTTATCATTTAGTCAATTTTAGTTACTATTAGTGAATTATTTCACTTGTAAATGGAACATGTTTATACTGCTACAGTTAAGGTTGATACATTGAAAATAATATGTTCATGCTGCAAAAATACACAGTAAACTTTCAATAATCCATTTGAAATAAACATAAAGTACATTATAGCTAAATTCGAGAAATTACTAAAATTGCACAAATATTTTAATAAACAAAACATTTGTGTGTGAACTTTTCCTTTATACATACAGAGGTTTTGTAGCACCTATAATAACTTTCTCAGTTTCTGGGGACTGTCATAGCTTATTAGTCATCTCAGGTTCTTACAATGTTATTCTTAGCTCATGGAGGCCAGCTACATTTTTGTATCATACATCCTTTTTTCATCTCCTCTCACAGGCTTCTGTTAATATATCTTATTCTAAGGTTATCATAAGCTTTCCCAGTACTATTGTGATTAAATTATGTCTTATGGAACCTAACAAACATGAAAGTCTCTGTCTCTTTCAGTTTTCATATTCCATAGGCAGAACAAAGGGGGAGATTTCACCATATTCAAAGGCAGAATATTTTTCGACCCCTGCTACAAAGATGCCATCTCATAACTATCCACATGATGGGTCAGATAGGACAATCATTTCCCTCAAAATATTAGCCCTGCACTTCAGATAGTCAGGTAGAGCAAAAAGTGTGCAAAGAATCGCTTAATACCTATGAGATTCATTTAAAAAAATCTCTCCAAGTCTATTAATTTGAACAAATTAGATATGCTAATTTCATTCAAACGTGTTCTTGTTGAAATATACATTTTAGATACCATCTAAAGTCCTGAACTTGGGGCTGTGCAGGTGGCTTACTCTTAGAAGGCTGACCAATTAAAAGTGTTTCCTGTGCCTGCAGAGGGACAAGTTCAGATTCTAGCATCCATTTCAGTGGGTTCACAACTGTCTATTAACCTGGCTCAAGGAACTCCAAACCATCCGGTCTTTGTGAACGCTGCCCTCAAGTTCAATACACACACACACACACACACACACACACACACACACACACACACACACGCAAATATACACACACACCTTAAAAAGTAAAAATAAAATATTGACTTTAAGGCATGTTCAAAGATAACTAACTTGATTAAATATACAAATTTGATGTTATCTTCAATAAAGAGGAAAATAAACCTTAAATTGGACACAAAATACTTGAACTGAGTGTATCACAAATAACTGTCCTTAAAAAAATAAATTGAAGAGTATTTCTGGAAGTAATTAAAAAAAGATTACATTCAATCAATCTAAATTAAGTCTAGAAGGAGATTTGGTTAAAATAATACAGGATATTCATATACATTCTATATTTACACTTCCTTGAGCTAAAAATCAATTGGGGCTAAATGATCACATTTATTTTTACACGATGAGCGATGTGAAGATAATGACAAATGTGATTTCTAATCTTATTCTTTTTCAAATATTAAGCATAAAGCACACAAGCAGAACATGAATTTGAGAAGTCAAAATTTAATGCAAACAATAACAACTTTAAGATGTTTCAGTCCCAAGGACATTTTTGTGGACAATATAAAGCTAGCATCTTAATAGTCTCACACTGGATTGTGGCGTAGCAAGGACAGGAGAAAATATTTCCAAATTAAGGGTCCACTTGATTCTTGAAAGCCAATCAGTATTGCCTTGTGCCATTTTGGATAGTTCTGTGTAGGTTCATGTGTGTGCGATCATGAGTGTTTAGGTTGACAAGTGTGCGTGCATGTGTGTGACTTATAATTCTCGAGAGCAGATGTTGACAATACATGCCTTCCTCCTTATCAATCTCTGTCTCATTATGGTAAGAGCAGTTTCTCAGAACTTGTGTCACTCACTGATTTGGCTACAGCAGCTGACCAGCAAATCCCGGGAATCCATCTGTCTCACCTCCCCAATGCTGGGATAGGGTCCCTTTTATGTTGATGCTGGGGATGGTACTCACATCCTTACTATTGGCAGCATGCCCTTTGTATTCTGAACCATCATGCCAGCTCTTCTTTTCACTAGAAAGCTTTAGTAGAAATTTTAAATGATTTGTTCATTTAGGAGTTACTTATGGTACAAATATATCAAAATAATGCTTTAGGATACAAATTTTCTATTATTATAAATTATATATTTAAAATATATTTAGCATTTATTTATATATTTATATATACATAAATTATTTATGCATATATAAATAATATATCATTTATATAAATATATAAAATATATTTAGTATTTTAAAATATATTTAGTAAAAAATACATTAGTATTTTAATGGATGTTCTAATTGTACAAACTATACTTATCTAGTGACTAGTTAAAAATACAAATATATCCATATTATTCTGAATAAAATTTCTTATAGAGGATATTAATTAGAATACTGTCTTTTGTTTGAGCAACTAAAAATTATTCATACAGTATATAAAAGTGTATTCAAAGTATTGTAAGCAAGAACTGCTTCTCACCATAACTTGTTGTATGTGGAAATATATCTTACATGGTTTTATTTTAAAGAATAAAGTTCAGAAGCCGGGTGGTGGTGGCACACGCCTTTATTCCCAGCACTCCTGAGGCAGAGCCAGGTGGATCTCTGTGAGTTCGAGGGCAGCCTGAGCTACAGAGCTAGTTCCAGGAAAGGCACAAAGCTACACAGAGAAACCCTGTCTCAAAAAACCAAAAAAAAGAATAAATACATAGTGGCTAATAAGTGTATACAAATAACAAAAAGAAATGATTTCTACAAGGAAAAATTATAATAGGTGAAATGTTTAGTTATGCTTAAGGATATACATAATGCATAAAGAAATGATATCAGTTTAAGAAGTAAATAGCCACTGTAGAGATAGATGGATAGTTGCACAACTTTATAGAGAAGTTCTGAAAGAAGGAAGGAATGTACTTATATGTGATTGTCAAGGTACAAAGTGCAGAGCATGATATATGCCCCACAGGGTGCTATAGTCTTGGGGAACAGTGGCTACAGAGTGACTTGATCTTCAGTTCCTGTCAGCCTCAGAAGTTACCCAGGACTTGTGACTTATGGTCTAAAGCCAAGAAATATTCATGATTAAAACAGAACAAGCTGGTCACTCAAGAAGCGGCTTTTATCATTTAATCAAATTGCTGACTGATATTTTTCAGTAAGAAAAGAAACCCTTGCCTGATGGGGGAATGTCTTTTTGTATGCTCTGAAAATAAGTTGCTCTGATTGGTTGATAAATAAAGCTGTTTGGCCAATGGTGAGGCAGAATACGGTTAGGCAGGACATGCTAACTACAGAGGGGGTAGTTGGAAGGCAGAAATGAGACAACGCTGCCAGCCACCATGAGAAGAAAGATGTAAAGATACCAGTAAACCACCAGCCACGTGGCAAAGTATACATAAACAGAAATGGGTTAGTTTAAATGTAAGCGCTAGTCAGTTGTAGGCCTGACCTAATTGCCGAGTAGTTTTAATTAATACAAGCCTCTGTGTGATTACTTGGTCTGAATGGCTGAGGACCGGGCAGGACACAGTAAAACTTTCAGTCACACTAGCCTAAACTCTTACCAACAGATTTTCTTTAAGTGAGCTGATATCAACCTAGGTGTATCATTTTTAAATTAAAGTACTAGTTTATTGTTGCTGCTAAAATATATCATAGCAAGATTAGTGACATAAAAAAACACAAATTAACATTCTCATGGTTCTGTTTCAGAATATATTAAGTGAAGCTTCATCTAATTTATCTTAGAAGGTATCACTGAGTATGATTCTAAAAGATTTAAAAACAACTCCATGTTCTTGTCCATTCATGCAGCTAGCAAAGCCAGTTTTTCAAAGTGTTACTAATGAAGTCTTATATCCTTGTCTGATGTAAAGCTTGAGAGAGTTCTTGTGTTCATTGTGTTACTGAACTTTTCTGATACATCCAATCTATGTGACCTCTCTTCTGCATCGTCTCCTTTCCATTTCCCTTACATCTCTCTTCTTGAGTTTGCTTACTGTTCATGTGATGCCACTGTGCCCAAGTGCATAATCTAGAATTACCTCCTTGTCTTTACATGAGCCAATTAAGTACCTTATATTTACCAGAAAAGACATGATGTAAAAGCATCTATAAACTTGATTGTCTACAGCTAAACAATTTTTAAGGTCACCTGGATTAGTTTGCCTATAATACTGTGTTTTAGTTTTTTTAAGTAGTTTTAGCAAGCAGCCAGGATTGGAAAATCATTTAAAAATGCTAGCACAGAAACTTACAATGGTTAAAATGCAGATAATGAATGTCAATGGACTTTGCTGCCATGTCCCTCTCTTTCTCCTGGTTCTCTCCTCCTTCCTTCTCTCTCATTCTATTGTGCCTAGATTTCTCCTCCTTTTTATTCTCTCTGCCTGTCCCTCTTTCTGTCTAGCTATTGGCCACCCAACTTTTTTATTAGGCCAATCAAGTACCTTAGGCAGACAAAGTGAAACAAATTCAATACATCTCTACATAGTTAAGCACACCCTTACACTGATAAACAAATACAACACAAACAAGTGTAACATACTTTTATATGGTTAAAATAAATGTAATATATCTTTGCCTAGTTAAAATAATATTCCAAAACTTTTCTCCCTTTTTGTCTAGAGAAAATAAAAAAGGTTTTGACTTCAACATAGTAAATCCATGTACAACAAGAATAGTTACCAAGTAAGGATTACATTCACAATATCCAGTTCATTTTTATTTGTCAAATTCAGAGAAAATACTCCAATTTTAATACTATCTTTGTGAGTTCAAAGTTTTATACCTACTTACCTTCTATATCATAACTAAGGGAACCTGTAACTATAACTATCTAGTCTTGCTGGGTGGTGGTGACACATGCCTTTAATCCCAGCACTCCGGAGGCAGAGGCAGGCACATAGGCACATCCCTGTGAGTTCAAGGCCAGTCTGGTCTACAGAGCGAGATCCAGGACAGGCACCAAAGATACACAGAGAAACCCTGTCTTGAAAAACCAAAAAAAAAAAAAAAAAAAAAAAAGAAACCACACACACACACACAAACAAAACAAACTATCTAGTCTTGACTTCATCAATGACCCCAGCAGGATATAATATTACCTGAGCAAACAGAAAGTACAGTAAAGCCACTTCCAAACATATAGAAATGAAAGACATCTGGATGCCTGGACAGTCACCCAAGGTTCCTCTGCAATCTTGGGGCATTCTTTTTTGGCCTACATTCCTAAACTATCTGGGAGACTTTTCTGTGAAACAGGAATTTTAAAGGACTTTCCTGCCTGGTTTCAATAATATATGACTTTAGCATTCTTGTGTATCCTGCAGAATGTCTGACAGACTTTTCTATGAAGCAGGAATTTTGAAGGACTGTTCTGCCTTATCATGGCAAAGTTTGACAGCCTTTTTCCTTTGTGTCATGATTGTCCAGTTTGTATAGCATATTGTTGGCAGTCAAGGCAAGAGCAGTGTCTTTGCACAGTGATTAACCTTGACACAATAAAAGAAACTCATATTGAGTCTCTTGGATGCCCATTTTCTTCTCTGAAGTAAATTGGTGCTGCCAGGAGCAGACATGTCTCACTGTCATGAAAAGGCTCAGGTTATTAAATATCTTAAATGCCATATTCTGTAGGTCTTTGAAGTGTTTGAAGATCTATCTATCTATCTATCTATCTATCTATCTATCTATTTATCTGTCTATCCATCTATCATCTATCTATCTAAATTTCTCTGTTTAATCTTGAAAACATACTTAATATGACTACAAATGTGATTATAGATTTAATATAGATTGTTAACTACTAACCTATATTTGTTAATTATACACTATATTTTTAAAGGCGTACAATATCCCAACCATGAGTAGAAACATACATTCATATACCAAATATAACTTTAAATTTGTATCTATATACCAAAGTCTATACCAGTGTAACATTTGTGGTTAATAATTGTCTTTATATCCTATATTCCTTTATCACCACTAAATGATGACAAACATCTATTATGCAACCAAAACCCACTCACTCCATCTCTTGGGAATGTGAGTGTTGTTTCCTCAAGACTGCTTCCTGTTGTCTGTGGGTGAAGGCATCTGTAGTAAACCAGGGAAAATTGAGATAATGGTTAAGTCCTGGGAAAATTAAGTTGTTGTTTAGTCTCTGTGCCATGGGAAGGTCCAAGGCTTATTTACAGTCCTGGCTGGACAATCTCAGCCAATAAATAGCCTTGAAGCTGCCCTGGATCCAGAACTATGAGGAAAATGCAACAGAGGCACTCCGAGAGGCTGGATTACAATTTTTATTTTGGTCCCCTTGTTCTGAAAACACACAAACTTTCAAAGATCACATACATATTTGCATTAAAGCAAGTATGTTCTGAGCATTGTGAAGGGATAAGAATAAATGTCACATGTCTAGTAGTTTTTCTGGTTTTATTTCTTTATATCTGTAGCCAGGATTTTCAGAAGGTCTCCCCCGATCAAACATGATCTCTACTAACCTTGAATGAATCCACAGTCTTTTGTTTCCTATGGAAACAAAACAACAGCCTCTTCTCCAAAGCAATGCATTTTCTTACTTCCATTTTAAAGTTAAGGCACTCCTAAAGTATCTAGGTTACAATCTTGCAATCCCATGTCTCTCAGCACCTGTTGTTTGTTCATCATCAATCGAAACTTCAAAGTCAAAACAGCTCCATATGGGATGCAGACTCCCTTTGTATTTTTCATAATTACATGGCTTATTCTTTTTACTATAAATTATCTTCTTTTTTATGACTGTCAATACCCATATTCTTTTCTTTTTTTAAGCCTATGCATAGTTTTAAACACACTATAACTTTTTTTTTTCTGTTTGGATCTATCTTTACTGCATTTCTCTAGACTATTTTGTCTACGTGAGAAAAACTATAAGCTGCTAAGATACTTCTGGGTCCTCCAGTGTGACTTTGGTAACTGGCTCCATCCACTTCTTGGGTCTGTGAGAGTAAAGCCTTAAGCTTGTAGGCCAGGACAGAGATGCATTTGACCAGGGACTGCATTCCACTACCCTTGCTCTGGAATACTGGGGCCCATGCTGTGGCAGGTGTTTTTACTTTGCTGTTTCTACTTAGTGTACTAGATTTCCTTTTTTTCACCTTTCTCAGTCCGTATGTGGAAATAAGGTCCCCATTTTGGAACACCAAAAATAGCAGGCCTTTTTTTTTGGGGGGGGGGCACCCACCAGCTCCCAAATCATGACACAGAGACTTCTTATTAGTCATGAATGCTCAGTCTTGCATAAACTTGTATCTGGCTAGCTCCTTATATTTAAGTTAACCTGTTTCTCTTTATCTACCTTTTTCCTTAGGGCTTTTTACTTTTCTTTCCTTCTGTATGTCTTACTTTCCTGCTTCCTCCAGTGTCTGGCTAGCTGCCAGCTGC
Source organism: Peromyscus californicus insignis (assembly GCF_007827085.1). Lineage (NCBI taxonomy): Eukaryota > Metazoa > Chordata > Mammalia > Rodentia > Cricetidae > Peromyscus > Peromyscus californicus. Next base: position 63,317,649 of record NW_026294458.1, read on the forward strand.
CTGACTGGCCCAGGCGTGTCCCTTTCTTCTTCCTTGTTCTCTTCTCCTTCCTTCTTTCTCTTTCTCTCCAGTCTAGATTTCTCCTCCTATTTATTCACTCTTCCTGCTAGCCCCACCTATCCCTCTCTCTGCCTAGCTACTGGCTGTTCATCTTTTTATTAGACCAATCAGGTGAGGTGAAACAATTGCACCCACATCTTAAATAACAGTGAAACACAATCCTTACATCATTAAACAAATGCAGCATAAATGTAATGTATATACCTCTGCACAGTTAGAGTAATATTCCATAACATAAGCAAATGTAACACATCTTTGCCTAGTTAAAATAATATTCCACAACAGTTCAGAGAGTACCGGACTGAAATGTTGTCTTCGAGACATGCCAGGACTACTGCACACATGAACGCACAGCATCTGTGGTTGCCTCCACAAGACTTATATAAGATCAAGCGACCCAACACGGAAGTGGTCTCATGACCACCCACCCATCAAAGAGGAGATACGGACACAGGAATTGTTCTGGTGGAAGGATAGTCAGTTTGGTTTATGTGTTTGGCTACTTAGGTCAAGCCTACTCCATTGGATTACAAGGTTATTAAAAAGTTCTCATAGATTTGGGAGGATATAAGGAGAAAAGGATGGATCTGGGAGAATTTGGTGGAAGAATATGGTGGTGAATGAAATCAAGCTACATTGTATGTGATTCACAGAGTATTAGTTGAAATGCTTTTAAATGGATCTCACATACCTTGATAATTTACAATAGCTAAATGGAAACCAGCTAGACCCCTTACACTAAGGGATACATGGGAACACAACAACGTGAAAGGGTTAGCCAAAATGAAAGTTGTTTAAAAGCACTGTATGGAGACCTACTATTTTCTAACCAAACTATTTGAAAAGAAAGTTTAGATGGGAAATACACTTCATTGCCAAATAATGCTGTGTCAGCAAAATGTGGGTTACAAAAGAAAACCCCATTTCCAGTTGTGGAATCTCTACATACAAGTTGTTGATCAGGGACACCCTCAGAGTAGCATAAGGTCTTGCCACTGTTGTATTTTCTCTCTCAGAACTAGTTGATAAGAATCTATTGCTTAGTCTATGATCTACCTGTGTTATAACATATAGAAGTCCGCCTGGGACTCAATTGAAAACATCGCCCTGCTAGCAAGCTGTCATAGGGCTAGGTGATATAGAGGGTACTAGGAGTGGAAATGAATCTGTGGCCTGACCAACTGTGAACACTATAAACAGCAAGAGAAACTGCACACACTAGTCCAAAATGATGACAGTTATGGGGACAATTAGGCCACCTCTAATTGAGTTTAAGGTTTGCTCTCTAGCAGGGAATGAATCTATGCTGGTATTATCTTGTTGGACAAACCCCAGAACTGCAGGAGCAGTAAGTCCAAGGGTAGCAATTACTACTGTTGTTCACTTCTACATATCTATGTTTAAACCCATATAAAATTGCCTGTCCCAGTTTTAATCAGAGAAGTCTTTCTTTACAGTTAATAGTGGTGAAAACAAAGTCGTGGCTGTTCAAGAGAGTACTCATCCATAAATAAAACAATCATGTCATTTCCTCTGAGCCTCAGGGTACATTGTTGAAGACCGGACTGAAAGAATGTCAGAACCAGAACATAGGGAGGATTGTAAAATGCCGTTCTTGGAGAATGACACAGCCATTGAAATCATAAACTCACTGCTGCAGTGGTAACCTGCATTGTAACAACACAGTACTGACATGGCTGATGTGCAGCCATGGGTGGTGGAGGACCTCTGGGCCTAATCCCTCTCTGATGAACTACTGACTTCTGATAGATTCAGGGATAGTGATAGTGGTCGTCTTTAGTGTTATCCACTGTGAGCCCACCAGGATCCAATGCAAATATCCTCGAGCTCCTTCAGAACTAAAATGTAGATCAAATGCTTTGGAGTATTATAGTTATAGAGCTCAAAATATTTTAACCAAGAGGATAAACGTAAATAAATATAAAATATAAAATTCTACTTTAAACATTGTTGTGAGTTATTTTTTTTTAAGGCAAGAGCAAGCTTATTGAAGCAAACATGATGTCCTCTGGTGATAATATTGCTTACCCATAGAAATCTTAATTATTTCACAACTATTTGTTTACCTATTAAGATTAAGTACTATTAAGATTCTTATGCCAAATTATCCATTAAATTATATTACAATTTTTGATAAATTTCAATCAAATTCTTTCTTTGAAAGACATATTCTGCTTTATCAGACAGCAGCTTCATAAAATTACCTTTAGCTGACCCCTTTGAGCCACTGTGAAGAGTCAAGACTTTCTTCCTTTTGAGCAAATGATAAAGTTAATGAATATCATTGATAGTTTCTTGGAGCTTTTCGTCTTTATGACCTCCACCATCTCACACACAATATCTGTATATAAGTTTTGATTATAGTAATGCACAAGAAATAATATATCACTAAAGCGGAATGAGCTATGCCATAGCAGGAGAACATTATTTAACACCAGGTTTTCCTACATGAGGCGAATCAAAGTTCCTCACTCTGTGCATTTCAGTACTCCATTGCATTTTCTTTACCCACATGTCTTTAAAACATCTCCCATTTCTAAGCAATAGAATTGATTCACCTGCACCTCTAGTTTAGATATTCTTCATGCTTCAGTCGTGCATTTCCAACTGCCTGCAGAAACTTTTCAACTTCATCATGTTTCTGTTGCTGAAAACTCTTTAACCGACACCATTTTATCTAAACTTATCTCTGCCCAAAGTGTGAATTTCAGAACCTCATGATTGTAATGAAATTTAACAGTCATTTCAGGTATCGTCGGCAGACATGTCTCATCTCTCTGTTCACTCTGCAAATGTCCTGAGGAAAAGCATGCGGCAGGAAACTTTTCAATATTGTCCTCCTTCTTTGTAAAGAAAGACGCAATGCACAAAGTGCTCAGTAAAAGGGAGAACAAGGGAGGGGACCAAAATTAAAAGAGGAGTGATTGAGCTATAAGTCATTTTAATTACCACATTAAATTAGGATCAGGATGACATTTAAATTTCAACTCAACTTGATTTGATCATCATGAGCTGGTGTCACTGAGGTTGCCCAAGGAAAAAGAAAAGCAGAGTACATACAGAGGATAATTATTATACCTTAATCCCTAGACAAGCTCAACATTATAGGTTTGGGGTATAGTAAAATTACATCTAAATATAGTTTTAGAGAAAGATGTTTAACTGAGACAGACTGGTGAGGGAGTCATATACTTTGCGTTCTCCCTACTGAACAAGTCAGTTGTAAAGTGATGTTAAAGTATCCACAAATTTTGGAGAGAAAGCATATTAAACTTCAAAATATTTTCTTTGATTTCCATTCATTTTTCCATTGCATTTATGTATATTCAATAATGTTCACATGTATCTGAGTTTGTGTATATGTTGGTGTTATCTTTGTGTGTGATAATCCTTGTGCATGAATGTGTGCATGTATGGGAGGTCAGAAGTTGATACTAGGCATCTTCTTCCTTGATGTTTTGAATCTTATTCATTGAAGCATGGCATCTTGCTGATACAGTTTTGCCCACGAACCCCCATTATTGCCTTCTAAGTTAGTAGTTAAGTGCTGGCTACTGTATCTACCTATAAGTCACTTGGGTTCTGGGCATCTGAACTCCCATTCTCTTGCTTTCAACAAGTAATTAAATCTCTGAGCACTCTCCACAGACACATTGTAATTTATTTGTATGTGACACATACTTATAATAGGCATATAGAGGAAACAATGTCATATTTCAACATATATGAATATATGAGTGTGTATGTGTTGTATGAGGCTAACAACCATATCTATCATGTTTCTGTGGTGATAGCAATCAAAGTTAGTTTGAAATATACAGTGAATGAACTACAATCACATTACCTTCCAAGAGGACATCAGAACATATCCATCCTAACTATAACTCCGTATAATTGACTAGATATCTTCACTCCTCTGTTTCAATGGCTATTATTAAAAACAAGAAATAAAAGGTATTATTGAGGGTATGAAAAATGGGATGTGAATCATAATAGTATTGTTGCAAATAAATGTTAAAAATATGAAAAACAGTATGGAAGACTCTAGTTTTTTAGTATAGGAATTATGTTTTAATAAGAGGAGAATATTTTGAGTTTCATGAGGAACTGAAGAAATTGAGACCAGCATTGAAGTCACAGGAAGAGATTTTGGTTCAATTCATTTTTCTAATTGTGAGGTTTCTTTTCCCCTAGAATCGCTCAAGCTGGTATCCACACAGCCCCTGTGAAGAAACTCTCATCATTTAAACTTTCAAACATTCCTGAGAATAAACAGCAACAAATTTTAAAAAATCATGCTCCAAAAAGAAAGACATCAACTTTCTGTCAACAGCATGATTTCTCATCTATGTTCCAAAAATATCATAGTAAATTAAGGAACCAAATATAAAATATAAAAAAAGTCTCTTCCTGAAACAGGCTTGGGGTAAAATGGGAGATCTGGTGTGTCAGGAATAAGTCATATTGGTGCACCATGCATTTATATTAATTTTAATTAAACAAAGGCATAGCACTGTAGATAAATAAACAATTTTTTTTTTCGAGACAGGGTTTCTCTGTGTAGCTTTGCGCCTTTCCTGGAACTCACTTGGTAGCCCAGGCTGGCCTCGAACTCACAGAGATCCGCCTGCCTCTGCAAATAAACAATTTAATAGATAATGATTTTGCTCAATTGGATGCAGTTATGTGGAGCTCTAAGTAAATGGTATTAGACGGGAATTATCTTTTTCCTCTTCCATTCTCCTATCCATAATTTTAGATAACTTTGACTCATCTCTACTCTCCATAAATGTCCCAAACTATTCTGTCATCTTTATTGAGACAAATATACTGTTTTCCATATTACTGAGATAAGTACTCTGAAGAGGGTACCCATATTTTTAGGACACAAGGAAATACACTTGCTTTCAGAGTGGTGCCATAAGTTTAAATACAGCTCCTCTTTGAACATAATTTTTCCACCTATATAAGCTGTTATCCACAAATTCCAGACAACTAAATGTAAAAACCCTTTGTAATGCTTGATAAGGTGCTCACAGTTCCTCATCTATGGTGACCTCCAACCATAAAATTTTCATTGCTACTTCACAATTGTAATTTTACTATTATAATGAATCATAATGTTAACATCAAATTTAGAATATCTGATATGTGACCCCTGTGAAAGGGTCATTGTCCCCTCCAAAGGAGTCACTACCCAAAAGTTGAGAGCAACTGCTATAAAGTCTTCCTATAAAATTTTCCAAAAGAAATATCCTGTCATAGGTTTTCACACCACACATATGTCAATTTTATTCTAATTCTTCAAGTTCCAAAATTGTGCATCTACCTATGACTTCCTTTTGACAATCTTCTGTTATGTATCTTATCCAAAAGCATGCACAATCTCATCTACTCAAAGTAATTAGCACACCTTCCCCCACACCAGTATAGACATCTTCTTTATGTCATCATCCCTTGGGGATCATTACTGTGCAGTCCACCTGGTCTTCTAAGGTCCCAAAGTAACTTGATAATTAACTTAATGAGTCTAAAGATTCTACATTAAAATTTGACATCAAAGTTGTTAGAAAGGAAACCTGTCAATGCAACAAATTAGAATGTGTTCATGTAATGATGACTATAAGGGCTTTTATTTAATAGAATTACAGATGCAAAACTCCGGAATCAGGCAGGTTGTATTGCTTGGTCCAGAGATAATAGATGTAAGCCTTAATCACTTGCGTAGCCTTGCACAGGCTGTCCTACTTGACTGGCCTTTCTCTTTATTCTCAAACACAACAAATGTGTTTAATTGGATTCATGCCCTTGTTTTCTCCTGTGATTTAAAAGAACTTGCTAGTACACTACATTGGAGTTATCTGCTGAAATGTCATCTTGGTAAATAGAAACTCACTGTATGTATACAAGAGTGAAAAAATTGACTGTCTCAAAATAGTTGGACTCGCTTTCCTTTTAACTAATATTTCATTTCTTTTTTGCCCTGTATATAACTATCAACAACCAACTTTCCTTTGATTTGTTACAGTGACAATTATTTTAGTTCCATCTCAATTGAGAATGAGCTCCAAGTAAGCAGGGTCTTGCTCTAAATTTTATCTGTTTGGCACACCAAAGTGCACCAAATATATGAAGAGGCCTCAATATGTTCATGCAAAATGACAGAATTTCTCCAAAGAGAGTGCTTCTACCTTATGCACCTGAGAAGTATGCCTTCCTCATAATGTAAGTGTGCCCTGCCCTTAACAGAGCACACAGCAGATCCTTTTTTAAGTTAAAAATAAAGAGTAAACCTGGTGCTAGGGATAGTAAAATAGGGAATAACAGAGAAACAAGATGCCTTTCCTTCTATGGCCTTAATCTTTACTTACCTTTGTTGTATTCAGATTTGAAGATGTTAAACTGTGAATACTCCAAGTGTGTAGTACCTTATCAGAAAACTATTATTATTTTTATTCATTACATGCCATTATTTAGACTTCCTATAATTTAATTATTTTTCTTATATTTATTATGGTGATGATTTTAATAATTTGCTACCAAAGCATTATTTAGAGCTTGTAGTTGTCCTTGACTATCACTAATTCAGTCTCTGTACATTTTCACAAATATTTAGTAAAATTCAAATTGAAAATGCAACCCTTTGGAAAAAGAATTTCCTTGACATCCTTCATTTATGTTTATCCATAATTGATCCTCCTTTCTTGTCATCATTGGGAAGACAGTGAATGACATTTGAAGGCACTTATGACAGTGTCCATAAGACATTTATGGCACTTAATCTGCCAGATATTTGTCCTTAAAATTAAGGAGTAGGATATCTTTAGCCCTCAGGTCTCTTGTAAGTTACATTCAAAATATCTTGTAAAATTAGTTTCAATGTCAGCATACTAAAGCCTGCCTCAGCTTTCCTGAAAGATTGGCAGTGATATATAAACCCCTAACTTTGACTGCAGACTATAAAATAGATGGAGTGGTCAGGCTTAGTCCTAAGTAACCTTTTATTCAATGACAGTAATTACTTGTTTGAACCTTTAATTCATTTAAATTTGCTTGAACTTTCAAGTGACTACCCACATATTTTCCATTTTGACAGATAAAATTAAATGAGCAATAGGTGGAAGCAATCTATGTAATGGTTTGGCATGATTGACAGCTTAAGAAAAATATAAAGTGACTTTTACTTTGCAAAACTAATTCTTGTAAGGATAATGCATGTTTGCTTCTTCATGATGATATTTATATAGGGATAACATATTTATATCAGGATTCATGACTGAGAGAGATTCCAAGGGATTATAAATACTACGGAAGGTTTATGTATATTTATACTTATATGGTTGGAGGTCTGAACTTTTCATTATTTTCCAAGTTTATCAATGATTTTAGCATGGATACTGTTATTACTGTTAATTGAATTTTAAATATTATTGAACCAATACCAAGTAACTAGATTTAAAAAAACGCTTATTTTAAACTCATTGCTCAAAAGAAGAAATACTATGGAAACATTTCTTATATATAAGAATGCAACTTTCTCTTACTCGGGGGTATTTCTAAGAATAATATGACAGTCAGAGCACGGAGAGAATTACTATGAAATGCTGCCTTCCAAACATGGCACGCCTTTTATAACCATGAAATTATAGCTGCTGTGGTTACCAACATGAGACCTATACAAGATCAAAGTTCCAGTATAGATGGATAGATGCACCAGTTGCTGAGGAGCTATTGACAGTGGATAGGGAAGAAATTATCATTCTATATCAATGATACAGCTGCAAATAGGTTTCCTAGACTATAGTGGATGGCGGCATACCAATTTACATATGAGCAAGATGAACAGGTTTCAGTGGCCTATCAAACAGCAACAACCCATGGGGTTATAGAGGGTATGTGACAGTGGCTATGAGAGTTGGATGGTTAAAAGAGAAAGTATACATAATCTGTGGAGGCCCAAATTACTCAGAGTCAGAGAATCTGGGCTTGCTTTACCCAACAGGGCTGCATAATGGGATGATTTGGTCGCGAGCATGTTCACCAGGTGTTTGGAAGGGTCTACACTTGGCTGCATGGTGTGCTTTAATCTTGAAAGAAGGAGGTATTTTGCCTCTCCCCTTGGCATAATATAAAAAGCCCTTTTCAATAAAGGATGAGGCTCTTGGGTATTGATCCAGGCCCTCCTGAAGCTATCCTGTGTTTCTTTTTTCTTATTGGCTGGGTCTCTCTTTCTATCTGATATTTTCTTATCCTTCTCTCTTCTTCCTAAGAACACTTCAAAGGGTGGGAGCTGGACTCCCACAGGTGGTGCCAGAACATCGGACTTAGGTACAGAGGTTAAAAGAGAGGAGACACCGTGGAGCAGGGGGCATGCCCAGTAATGGATTAAGTTGCGAACCATGGTGAGAGAGGCAATCAGCAGGATGTGGCTTTGAGTGCACCAGAGAGAGTGGACCCTGGCAGCGAGTGCCCAGCAAAGAAACTGCCCGAGAAGCAGCAGCCAGACAAGCAGCAGAGAATACCCCTGTGTGGAAAGGCTGGTATTGGAATTGCTGAGTGATGTAGAGTTGCACTCCAGGATGAATGGTGGAGATGTGTTGGAATGTAGCCCAGCCTGAGCTCCCAGTAACAGGCCTATGGTAGGCCAGGGAACAGGTGATCCCAGTCTGAGTGCATTCTGGGTACACTGGGGAGCCTGAGGTGGCATTTGGCTGTGTAAGCAGGGCAATGCATGGAGAAGAACTCCTGGTGGAGCAGGTAATGGAGCTGGGTGTAGATGTAACCAACTGTCTTATTAAATAAGAAGCACAGAGCCAATACAGAGATGAAAGCCAAGAGGCCAGAGTAATAGCTAAGAGCTAAAAACCTTACCCTTCACTGTCGCTGTTGCCCTACCTCTCCAAAAGAGACCTACTTCCTGTGTGTCTGTCTTTTTATAGTGTTTCTGTTCTGCCTTCTCATTGGTTGCAAACTCAACCACATGACCTCCTAGTCACTGCCTGTCTGTACAGACCTCCAGGTCTTCTATGGTTGGTATTGAGATTAAAGGTGTGTGTCTCCATGCTGGCTGTATCCTTGAACACACAGAGATCCACTTAGCTCTGCCTCCCAAGAGCTGGGATTAAAAGCGTGCACCACCACCACCCAGCTTCTGCTAAGGCTTGCTATTAGCTCTGACCCCCAGGCAACTTTATTTATTAACATAAAAATCACATTTCAGTACAAATAAAATATCACCATAGCTGGGGATATAGCGGCTATGACTGGCCACAGCTGGGTTTCCTTCCTGAGCCAGCATGGCTGTATGAAAGCTGTAGCTCATAGCAGTGTGAGGAACCTTGATCCTCTTAGGCAAAAGGTGGTTGAGAGCCCTCAGCCCAAGAACCAGGGTGGTAAATAAATAAATAAATAAATAAATAAATAAGACTAGGACAAAGGTTTACTGATCTTTGAGACAGCAGCCAAAGCCATGCAGTTTCTGTTTGCTGGCTGCTTTTTTGAAGAGCTCTGCAGCTGCTCAGCTACATTGACTGTGACAGCCACATTCACTCTGGGGCAAAGTTCCTAGGGGAAGATTGCCATAAAATGCTGCAATAACTGAGAGTGAAGTTTCAACCACTCTTGTTTGAACTAGGGTTGCATTCAGAGGAACTATAAGACTGGTACCATAAGTGTCTTTTTGAACTTTTCAGACTGCAGAAATGGGACAGTTTTGAAATCATGTATGCATATAGACTCTATCAACTATGATGATTTATGAATTGTTTTGTGTATGCATGTATACTTTATTAACTGTGATGACTCATGAAATGTTTTGTGTAAAAACTGTTTTATTAAAAATGGAGAAATTTGTTTTTTTCTTTCCAGGCTCAAGAAAAGGGGAAATTAATAATCCTCAGTCTCTTTAATTTTTTAAAAAAATATTTTCTTGTCCCTTGAGTGGATTAATGTTAGTTTATGTTAATGTGTCCCATGTTTTGTGTAGTTTCATTAAGAGGCTACTTTTGGATGTTTGCTAATGTTTATAAAGTGTAAATAGTTCTATCGAGAGTTTAGTTTTGGATGTAAGTTTGTGAGAATTGTAATTATGTATAGTAATATTTATGTTAAATTATGTTAACTTGTTAATGTTAATGGTGATGATAAGGGGCTCTTTAGGTTTGATGTGATTGCATAAGGAGATTGATGGTTTATTTGATGTGATTGCATCAGGAATTTATAGATTTAAAAAGGACTTGACAAAGGTGAGACTGCTGTAGTCACCTTAGACCCATTCAAAAAGGACATTCCATCCTTATCATCCTTTATTCCTTTACTGGGAGATATGGCAGTCATAGGAAACAGGAGTATTGCTCTGATTTTTCCAGGTGCTTGCAAGCTCTTAGTGGAAAAGCAGCTACAGTGCTGCATAGAGTTAAGCTCTGGGGGAAATTTGTGGAGGCCAAAATTGTTCAGGGTCAGAGAATCTGGGCTTGCTCTACCCATCAGGGTTGCATAATGGGGTGATTTGGTCATGGGTGTGTTTGCCAGGTATTTTGAAGGGTCTACACTTGGTTGTATGGTGTGCTTGTTCTTGCAAGTGGGAGGTCTTTTGCCTTTCCCCTTGGCATATTATAAAAAGCCCCTTTAAATAAAGGAGGAGGCTGATGAGTATTGATCCAAGGCCTGCCAAAGCTATCCTGTGTTTCTGTCTTTCTTCTTATTGGCTAGGTCTCTCTTTCTATCTGATATTTTCTCATCCCTCTCTCCTCCTCCTAAGAACCCTTGAAAAGGTGGGAGCTGAACTCCCATAATAATGATATTTCACTTTAGTCATTTTTGAGATTGTAACTAGAGTTTTCCTGCCTTGCCCACAGTCAGGAAAAATCTTTGTCACCCCCCAGTCCCACAGCCCCTCAGACCCAACCAAGTAAGCACAGAGACTTACATTGCTTACAAACTGTATGGCCGTGGCAGGCTTCTTGCTAACTGTTCTTATAGCTTAATTTAATGCATTTCCATAAATCTATACCTTGCCACATGGCTCGTGGCTTACCTGCATCTTCACATGCTGCTAGTCATGATGGTGGCTGGCAGTGACTCCTTCTGCCTTCCTGTTCTTTCTTTTCTCCTCTCTGTTAGTCCCACCTATACTTCCTGCCTGGCCACTGGCCAATCAGTGTTTTATTTATTGACCAATCAGAGCAATTTGACATACAGACTATCCCACAGCATGAGATTGTCATGAATACATAAAACATAAAATAACAAAATAGTTGGCTTTATATATTGATATAAAACCTTCCAAATTGTTTGCTATAAAGTGAGCTAGTGAATCAAAGTATAATTTGTTTTCCTTTGCATCTTTGTCCGTACAATAAATCCTCATCTGAATGAATACTTTGGATCATACAGGAGCAACCACTTTGACCTTGAATAAATTCTACAGAATTCAGGCAATATAGTTGCATTTATTCTAGCACTAATAATGAGTGTGGAGATTTCTCTGCATTTTTCAGTCCTCAGTTATTTTGTGGTGCCAGTGATCACTGAGGATGAATTCCCATGATTCCAATGGATTACTTTAATAGATTTTCTTGTCCTCAGTGTGTTTTGCCTCCTAAAGTCTATTCATATTTAGCCTGCAATCACAGTCCTTATATCACCATGCCATTCTTCCTAATATGATTAGTCTATATTCTTATAAATTAGGATATTTAGACTTTTGTATAAAAGCAAAAATTGAATCAGATTTGATGACAACTTCAAATAACCTGTTGATTCTATTTTGTTTGTATTACTGGCACTAATTCCTATGGAATTAACCAGGTGCTATCAGTAGAGGTAGCCCAACTTACCCTATATAATAAGTATTACAGTCCATTCCCAGTTTCTAGTTCAGTAGAACTTAGATGCAGATTTGAGGTCTGAATGTTTAATATACCCTCCTGATGATTTCTGGTATTTTGAAGACTGGAAAAGTGCTGATAATGCAAGCTTTATTTCTCACATAAAATGTTGTCACTTTCCCATAATTTTCTTGTAAATTTCAATCAGCAGATATAGCTAACACATCTTGTGCAATCATGCATAAAAGTGAAAGCATGATTTTAAATATGTTGTCTTTTCATTTTGTCCATAAACATTAGTAAATGTCCATTACGCCACCATTTTATATGGTCATCATTCCTGTCCTTAATAATTTTTCCTCATGGGTATAGAAATTATGGTGTTTAAAAATTGGAAGAGAGATTTGTAAGTATGTTAGTAAATGGCTCATTTATATATGTGGAGCCTGAATATAGAAAAAGAATGACTTAATTTAAAAGTGGTGACAATTTAGGTCATTTAACCAAAACAATTAAATAGACTGGTAGTCTATTAGTATAGCTGTATACAACCATTTTAATGTTTTTTAAAAATATATTTTTAAAAATATATTCCTTCTCTCATACAATTCATACTTACCACAGTTTCCCCTCCTTCCACTCTTCCCAGCTCCCCTCAACATTTTTCCCCCAGAATCATCTCCTCTGTTCTCTTCAGAAAAGAGCAGTCCTTCAAATGACAATCAAAAAAAAAGCAAGATATGAAAAGACAAGGTAAAAGTCCTTGCAAACATGTTAGTGTTATTTCAATATAGTCCCTGAAGAACAAGAATGCTGTATTAGTATGATCATAATGATGCTTGTTTATAAATTATAAAAATTAATATATACATATATATTTAATTAATTTATTTTACATCCCAACTGCATTTCCCCTCCCTTTTCTCTTCCAAGTTCTTCCCTCCACCTCCACTCTTAACCTTCCATCCTCTCCCCCTTCATTTGTATTCAGAAAAGGGCAGACCTTCTATGGATATCAACAAAACAAGGCTTATCAAGTTGCAGTAAGCATAAACACCTCCCCAGGTATTAAGTTTGGCAAGGCAACCCAATATGAGGAATAGGGTCCCAAATTGTTCTGCGACAGAATTAAAGACAGCCCATACTCTCACTGTATGGGAGGACTACAAAGGGACCAACCTAAACAACGGCCACATACATGCAGAGGGTCTAGGTCAGTCCCATGCAGGCTCCCTGGTTGTTGTTTCAGTCTCTTTGAGCTCCTGTGACCCCAGGTTAGTTCATTATACAGGTTATAATGTGGAGTCCTTGACCCTTCTGCCCCCTGAGAGTCTTCCTTCCTCTTTTCAGCAGGATACCCTGAGCTCAGCCTAATCTCTGACAGTGGGTCTGTGCATCTTTTTCCACCAGTTGCTTGATGAAGCTGCTCTGATGACTATTGGGCTAGGCACCAATCTATGAGTATAGCAGAATATCCCTAGGCATCATTGCCTTGCCTTTCCCCCTCTCCAGTCATGTTTGGTTCTATCCTAGGTCTCTGGGTCATCCAGCCTTTGAGGCCTGGTGCTCCAGGCAGAGTCAGGGATGGGTTCCCTCTTGTGGAATGGGTCTGAGGCTGGTACAGTCATTGGTTGGCCTACAATCTCTGTCCCACCCTTACTCCAGCATATCCCATGGCAGGACAGACTGTAGGTCAAAGGTTATGTGGTTTGGTTAGAATTGCATCACCTCTACTGGAAGACTTGCTTGGTCACAGGGGATGGACAGTTCATGTTAAATATCCACTACTGTTTGTCTTAGCTAGGGTCATCCTTATATATTTCTGGAAGTTTCCCTTGAAAAAGATTTCTATCTGACCCAGAAATGTCTCATCTTTCCAGTTGTCTCTTTTGATACTCTCACAATACTCCTTACTCCTACTTTATCCCTCATATTCACATACCCACCTGCATCTCGCCAATCTAAGATAATTTCTTCTCTTTCCCCTTCCCAGGGAGATCCAAGCTTCTCTTGAGCTTTCCTTGTAATCTAGCCTTTCTAGGTCTGTGATTATACCATGGTTATTCTTACTTTATAGCTAATATTGAAATATAAGTGAGTATTTACAGTATTTGTCATTCTGGGTCTGGGTTACGTCATTGAGGATGACTTTTTTTTTTCTAGTTCCATTCATTTGCCTGCAAATTTCATGATGTCATTGTTTTTCACAGCTGTTTAATACTCCATTATGTGAATGGACCCACATTTTCTTTGTCCATTCTTTGGTTGAGGGACATCTCCATCTTGATTTTCTTTTATAGGTTTTGGCTGTTATTAATATATCTTCTAAGAATATAGTTGAGCAAGTTTCCTTGTGGTCGGATTGAGCATCTTATGGATATATGATCAAGATTGTTATAGCTGGGTCTTGAGGTAGATTGATTCCTAATTTTCTGAAAAACTGCCGTATTGATTTCCAGTGTGGCTGGACAAGCTTGCACTGCAACCAGCAGTGAAGGAGTGTTCTCTTCGTGCCACACTTTCTCCAGTGTGGGCTGTCACTTGATTTTTCACCTTGGCCATTCTGACAGGTGTAATATAGAATCCCAGAGTCGTTTTGATTTGCGTTACTCTGATGGCTAAGGATGCTGAACATTTCTTTAAGGGTTTCTTGTCCACTTGAGAGTCTTCTGTTGAGAATTCTCTGTTTAGATCTGCACCCCATTTTTTAATTGGATTATTTGGTTTTTGATGTCCAATTTATTGAGTTCTTCATATTTTTTTTGGGAAATCAGTCCTCTGTCAGATGTGGGATTGGTAAAGATTTTTTCTCATTTTGTAGGCCTCCATTTTGAACTCTAGTTGATGTGTTTTAACTTACAGAAGTTTTTCAGTTTCATAGGTCTCATTTATTAATTATTGATCTTAGTGTCTATGCTATTGTTATTCCATTGAGGAAATTGTCTCCTGTACCAAAATATTCAAGGTTATTCTTAATTTCTCTTCTATCAGGCTTAGTGTATCTGGATTTTGGTGAGGTCATTGATCCACTTGGATTTGATATTTGAGCGTGATGATAGACATGTATCTATTTGCATTCTTCTTCATGCCAACATCCAGTAATTCCAGCACCATTTGTTGAAAATGCTTTCTTGTTTCCATTGTATAATTTTGGCTTCTTTGTCAAAAATTAGGTGTCCATAGGTGTGTGAATTTGTATTCAGGTTTTCAATTTGTTCCTATGATCCACCTGTCAGGTTTATGCCAGTAACAGGTGGTTTTTATTACTAAAGCTCTGCAGTGGAGCTTGAAATCAGGGATGGTAATCCCTGTGGAAATTCGTTTATTGTACAGGATTGTTTTAGCTATCCTTGGTATTTTTTTCATATGATCATCTCATTAGATCATTAAAAGCCTTTGACATTATCCAATACTCCTTCATGACAAATTTTTTGGAGAGATAAGAGATACAAATAACATAACTAAACATAGTAAAGGCAATATGCAGCAAGCTGACAGCCAACATCAAATTTACTGGAGAGAAACGCATAGTAACTCCACTAAAATCAGTAACAAAACAAGGCTGTCCACTGTCCCCATATCTATTCAATATAGTTCTTGAAGTTCTAGTCGAACAATAAGACAACTAAAGGAGATCAAGGGGATACAAATTTGAAAAATCAGTCAAAGTATCATTATTTTCATATGATATAAATACAGAAGTAGATGGTATGAATACAAAAGCAAACCCAAAACTTTTATCATGGAACTCCTAGAGCTGATAAACAGCTTTAGTGAAGTGCTTGGGAGGCAGAACCAGGCAGATCCCTGTGAGTTTGAGGCCAGCCTGGTCTACAGAGCGAGATCCAGGAGAGGCACCAAAACTACACAGAGAAACCCTGTCTCAAAACACACACACACACACACACACACACACACACATACACACACACACACACACACACACACACAGATTGATGGTATGTATCTATTAGTATGTTGAGTGCAAATTCAGCTTTTTCTAAAAATTAGGTTATTCTGAAAGTCTCAATGAGCTATGAAATCTCCATTGTTTATATCCTGAACTCATTATACCACTAAAATGACCATTTATTAATTAAATAGTATGCTATGTGAAATTAAATTTTTTTTTGTGATCAAATATCTTTCCATGCATTGAATTTCATTTTCATTTGAGATGTCTGGGATTCTGGATGTTGGTCTCAGTTTTGCAATGTAAATTATCTTGTATTCAGTTATTACCCATAATTAGTTCACAATTCAGTAATAATTGATTTGAACCAGTTTTGAAAGAGTAATTATGCACTGTTTATCTAAATTCTGTTCTCCAAACACAGTTTTTCCTTTTAAACCACTGCCTTGATATCTATTTTCCAACAGTATATTGTAGAGCTCTTCAGTTCTTAACTTAGAGTGCACAATTTATATGAGTAGGTGAATCTTACTCTTTTAAAGTACATTATCTTAGTTCTTAAGAAATTTTATTGATTCATCTATAGACAAGTAATTGATTCTTCTATAATTGTCAAAATAAAACTATTTTAAAGTAGTTTTTCAAAGAACATAACAGAATATCATGTGTATGCTGTCAAATACTTAACTGCATTAAGTAGATTCAAAGTATGTACTTTACAATTAAACTATGGAAATCATAACCTTATGTGCATTTGACTTCTAAACAACAAAGCATAAAATTAAATATATACATTTTCCTATAGAAGTCTGACAAAGGTTGTGACTATTATATGGCTGATACTATGTCATAATTTATTTTAACTACACCTAATTTGATGAAATGAAGCACAATGTAAGATACATCCGCATGGCAGAGTAAACTGTGAACATTTTCAGACTAAAGGACAACAATGCATTGAGGCCCCTTTGGTCAACAAGGTCTAAGTAACTAACTTGACATCTTCATTGAATTAGTCAGGAAATTGTTTGTTTTGGTTATAGTTTGCAGAGACAGCAGGTATCTGACCAAGCTCTTGAGCATATGGTAATGAGTAGACAGTGAAACAGAAACCCTGGTCACTCTGTTTTGAGTTAGAAGCCCATAAAAAGAGCACTATGTTGAATGTCTGCTTCATTTCTTGGTAACTTCTTCATTACCAGTTATGAAGAAAACACTAACAGGCCTATTAGAACTCATTTATTGTTTAGTGACTTTTGACAGACTTTATGTTTTATTTATTTTTTTTGTGTACTTTCATAGGTTTATAGGCTCTGTCTAGCTAAAATAATCTAGTAAATCTTTGATTAAAAAAGATAAAACAAAAAAAGGCAAGCTTGAAAGAAATAGCAGTATATGTTTTGAATCATATAGGAATTGAGTGAAACACAAAATAAAAGATATGTTCCTGTTCCTTAGACATGTAATTTGCATGAGGAATTTGCAAATTGTTCAACTTTTCTGATTCTACTTTAGGGACTCAGAAGAAGGAAAGCATTTGCCCTGAGGAGTGTATGGATTTGCACTGCCTAACTGCATGCATTTGGAAATGATTCAAGAGCACACTATGTTGGAAGAACAGAAGTTACCCAGGAATTCTACATTAAAAACAAAGTTTGTACAGTCACTGGAAAAGAGACCAACAAGTGGCTGAATTAAAAACCTGCAGAAAATTGAAAATATTTGAAAAATATGTGAGCCATGGTCTTTGCAGAGAATAAAAGACACATAACAATGAACACTATTAGTGATATATATTTTGTTTACTTACTGGAAAACTTTTTTCTTTTTGACTATGGATGAGGAATTTGTCTTTTTTCTTCCCCAACCTATCATCTGCTACATAATTGCCAACTCCCAAACACTCAAGATATAAAATTAAAAAAAAATCATACTGAATCTAGATTTTTTAATAGTTTCTTTATTGAAAATTTTTTCATGCCATATATTCTGATCACAATTTTCTTTTCTCAAACTCTTCTTAGACCCTTCTCATTTTCCATGCCATCCAACACCATGTGCTTTTTTTCCCCTCTTTTTAGAAAGCAAATAAAAAGGCATGACAACAACAAGAACAATAGTGGGGAAAAAAAACAATAAAAGGAGAGAGGAAAACAACAAAACAAAACACAGGAAACATACACACACACACACACACAAAAAAAAAAAAAAAAAAGACCAGAAATTTCAATATAAAGGCAAAAGACCAGTCAGACAAAACAAATGCCCAAACAAAGCAATAAGAGACAAAACATCTACAAAAATAACATTGAGTTTGATTTGTGTTGGCCCTCTACTGGTGGGCACAAGATGTTCTCTCAGGTGTGGCTAATACGTCTAGTGAGACTTCATTTTAAGCTGGGTGTCAACTTCAGATAATCCCTTAATTGGGGATGAGAGCCCTTGTCTTCTTCCCCTCTTACTGCTGGAACACGGTCTCACTTTAACATGTGCAGGCCCTGTATATACTGTCAGTGTTTTTTTTTTTTCTGAGTTCATCTGTGCCTCAGTCTTTTTGTGGCTTGAATACTGTGTTTCCTTGATGTCCTCAATCTCCTCAGGTTGTTAATATTCTTTTTGCCTTCTCTTTCACATAGTTCCCTGAGCCAGGAGTCAACAGTTTATATAAAGACTCCCCATTTACTACTGAGTGTTCCAAAGTATTTCAGTGTCTCACATGTTCCAGATATGAGTTTCTGTGTTAATTCCCATCTACTGCAAGAGTAAATTTCTCTGATGGTAGTTAAGCAAGGCATTGATTTCTGGATATAGAATAATGTTGATAAGTTTAAGGCATATCCTTGACTGTTCTTTTTGTAATGTATAAGTGTATGCACCTCATGAACTATATATGTACCTAGTTGTACATATTACCTCTGTAGTCCTGAAGAAGACATCAGATGCCCTGGAACCGGAATTTAAGGTGGTTGAGAGCTTCTTGCTCTGTATGGGTGCTGGGAAGCAAATGCAAGTCCTCTGATTGCAAGCACATTTCTCTTATTTGCTGAGGTATATCGAGATCCCTCATACCTAGCTTTCTAGGCAAACAAAAGCATGTTAAAATTCCACTATTTTTCTCCAGTGCTCCAGTATATATTTTTCTTTTCCCTTATATTCACTTTAATTGTTGATTTAATATTTAAATTGTAATTTTCCATTTAGTTCCATAGAATACATCTTAATAGTAAATTATTGGTGTAAATATTACTTGTTCATGCTTATAACCACATTAGTTTATAAAAAAAAAAACAAAAGTAATCTATTAGAAGCAACTGAACTTTCTTTATTAAAAAATAAGAACCTATAGTATTTAGATAAACAAAGTCAATATATATATATAATATGAAACTAGTATTTAACATTAAAATATCTACTGAAGGCAACACTGATATTAAATAAGTTATATTTTGAGTCTTCTAGATTTTAATTGGCTAATTAACATGATATTAAAATTGCAAGATAGACTTTAGAAATCAGTTCTTAAAATAACTTCATAAAAAGGTTTTCAGTAATTTAAATTATTTGGTATATATGGCAAGGTCATGTCATTGTTTGATTGTATTAGAAAGAGATTTTTTTTTAAACATTTAAGATATAGCCAGTTGTAGTGATGCACGCTGTGACACCTGAATACTGGAGGGTGAGTAGGGGAGATCATGAATTCTAAGCTATTCTGATTGCTGCAATAGCAAGGCTGTGCCTCATAAACAAAGAGCAAATATTTGGGAAAACAAAAAACAACAACAACAAAAACCTTACTATAATACACTTGGATGGTGGCCATGTCAGAGGAGCAGCAGGTGGTAACCAAAGTTCAGGTGTGAGCCCACCAGGAGGAAAATCCCTGATGGGTGAATCTTGGATAGACAGGCCCCCAATACAACAGACTCCAGAATGTCATTTGCTTCTGCTGTGCCTGCACATATCTTCTGCTGCCATCTTTCTCTGGTATCTGGCATGGTGGGAATGGGTGTGGGGAGATCCCTACTACCTATAATGCAATGTGTTATGTCATGGGAATAACCCATTCTACTGGGCATTTCTACCAGTGGATTATTATTAAGATGATGTCTTCCTAAGCTGTACTGTCTAATTGATAATAATAGTGTTAGTTTAAATAGAGTTTTGATGTTAAAAAATAAAACGAGGAAGAGTTGCAAAACTAGGACACATGAGTTTCTATTGAGGAGCCATATAGACTGTGGCTTAGGTTAATGATTAAGAAAAACAAGTGAATCCCAGTAGCCCAGACAGCTTAAATTCTTTTAACTATTGTGTTGGTAGATGTGTTCATAGGCTTGGGGGTACATCATAGCTGAAAACAAACCTTTGAAAATAACTTAAAGCTAGACTAAGAAGGTTTTGTCAAATAGGTTTGAGGTAAAAAATCCAAGAAGACAATCTAAAATTTTAGAAAAGTACATAATGGATTGAAGAACTCTTTAATGTCTGAGAACAAGAACAAAGCAGTCCAAATATCATTAGATGGCATGCTTTTCTTGCTAGGATTGGTTGATGAACAAGGGTGATGACTGATTCCTTATATTGATTTCTGCCCTCAAACTTCTGATGTAAGAAACTATTGATGAGTGGATATGCAATTTAAAGATTTAAAGTAGAGCTGACTGATTCTTTTTCATACACAGAAGTTTAGATTTGAGATTCCTTTAAGATTTCTTATAAGATTACCTTTTGAGATAAATAATAATGTGATTGGTCCTTTCTTTGTAACAGCAAAATGCAGCCTGCCAGTAAAACAAGTGCTTGCTTACACTGTTAATCTGGTTATAGAACCAGTTGCTTTGGTATGAATGTATGTAGTTTCTTGGTTGTAGCTGAAGAATTTCTTTCCAGCTCCCGCCAAGTCCCGCCAGTCCAGGAGCCCATTTATAAAATAAACACACAGACTCTTATATTATTTAAACTGCTTGGTCATTAGCTCAGGCCTATCATTGTCTAGCTCTTACTCTTTTATTTAGCCCATTTTTATTAATCTATACTTTGTCATGTGGCTTGTGGCTTACTGGTACCTTACATTTTTTTTTTTTTGTCCTGGCAGTGGCTCTAGCCAGTCTCCTCCTTTCCTTCCTGTTTTCTTAATTTTCCTCTTAGTTAGTCTGCCTATACTTTTTGTTTGGCTACTGGCCAATCAGTGTTTTATTTATTAACATATTTGTCATGCAGAACATCCCACAGTACTTCCCCTTTTCTTTTTTTTAAAGGAAGGTTTTAACTTTAACATAGTAAAATTACATATAACAAAACAGTGATCTAGCAAGAATTACAGTTACAATCTCTAGTCTATTTATAATATCTAGCCTATTTGTTTTTTGTAAAATTAAAGAAAATATCCTATCTATCCTATATTTGTGAGTCTAAGGTTTTATATCTAAATTATCTTTTATCATAACTGAGGAAATAACAATTTAGTCTTTAACTGCATCAAAGGCCCCAGAAGGATATAATATTATCTGAGAAAAGGGAGAAGGATGCAAGCAACTTTTAGGAGTCTTGTAGGGTAGACAGAGACAGCTAGCAACCAGGACAGTCACCTCATGTTCCTTTGTAAAGTTGGGGCATCTGTCTTTAGCCCATAGGGCTAGAGTCTCTCTAGTTTTCTCTGCGAAGCAGGAACCTGAAGGACCATTTTGTCAAGTAAAGTTCAGTGGTCATCTTTTTATGGGTCCTATATGTCCAGTTGATTAAGCAGTCCAGGCAAGAACAGTTTCTTGCCCAAATGGCTATTTTTTGCCAAGGTGAAGATAAACTCCATATGGAGTATCTTCCATGTCCATCCTCCTCTCTGAAGTAAATCTGGTGCTGTCAGGAGCAGACATGTCTCACTGTCCAGAAAGTCTAAATTTTTAAAAATATTTTAAATGTCATATTCTGTAGGTCTTTGAAGTATTTGAAGATTACCTGTATATCTGAAATATATCTATGTATACCTAGAAAACTTAACTAACATGGCTACAAGTATGATTATCATAGATGACTAACTATTAATCTGTTTGTCTAAATTATCCATTACAATCTAAATGAGTTACATGAACATAATACCTCAAATGAGAATAGAAATATATATACAGTATAACAAAATTAACTATAAATTTGTATCAATAAACTAAAATCTATACCAATGTAAAACATTTTAAACAAGTTGCTCTTTAAAAGTAGATTGAATAATCTACCCTTTCATCCTATCATATCTATATCATATCACCCTTGGGATAAATTGTTTTTCACCTTTAGCATGTAAAATGTTTAATCATGTTAAGAGATGTGGAAAATCTGCTGTTTTTTACTTGTAGTCATTGTTGTTCAATTGAAAAATAGAATGTAAATACATTGTAATTTCTATATTGGCTGCAAGATTTTTCCATGGTATTAAGCTATAAAGGAAAAATAGATATAATGTTTAAATAAATTAGAAGGAAAACATCAAGAATTAGAGTTAGAAGGAAAACATCAATGAGAGTTAGAAGGAATACGTCAAGAATGAGAGAATAAGGAAGAGTAAAGATGGAGTGAGAAGGAAAATATCAAGAATGAGAGAAGGAAATCACAGGAAAATAAAGAATAGATAATGCAAAAGAAGAACAAAGAACAGGTCTGAAGGAAACCGTCAAGAGAGTGTGTGAGTGTGTTTTCCTTTACCCCCTCAGATTAAAAAAAAAAAGTTTTACTACATAGTCTCTGTGGATTCCCTTTGAGCTGTGCATTGCTGGAGGCTGGTCCCCCAGGCAATGAAAACACTTGAATAATGTACAGAGACCTCATGCTTCCCCAGCAAAAATAGAAAAAAATACATTGTGTAAAATGTTTTTTCCTCCTGGGGTTGGTCTTACTATACAGATAGGAACATTTGCATATACTGTTATTTTCAAGAACAAGTTATAGCACACGACACACATGAGAATTACTGTCCTTAATACAAAAACTCTTTATTAGCTAAATTTTGTGACTTCTTATAACATTCAGCTTTAAATTTTATCATGAGGCTTTCAAATTGTCTTCCTTTAAATGGGACTTGTTTTCTGGGATATTTTCTCATATATTTACTGAATAAATTATTTACTTTCATTTAAACAGATTTTTATTTAGAACTAGATGTTCAGAGAGATTGCAATAAAAACAAAATTAAAAAACACTTGGAGGTTCTGTTCTGTGTATGCTTCATTTAATTTCCTATTGGTTACAGATTTTATTTATTTATTTATTTAAATTAAGGGATAATGACAAATTAAAATATAAGCTAAAATAAAAAAGCTATCATATTGAGGGCTTGGCTCACATAGTCAGAGAATGCTACAGATGTACAGAAAGCCATGTCCAGACACAGAAAACATCTAGTAATTTATAGTATAACTAGAAATGTGCTGAACAAAGAAAAGACAATGGTTATATATAGTCATAAAAATAAATAGTTTAAAAATAATAAAGTTCTTTAAAAAGAGAGTAAAGTAATATAGAAAAACAAGCCATGTAAGGATAAAAAATATTATAACACAGGGAATTTGGACCTTTTATGGTGCTTTGTTAATTTTGAATTCTTTAAATGCTAATGAACAGAGAACAGCAGTTCAGAGAGACATTGGATTATGAAAAGGAATGCTAAATTAAACCAGTCTATATATTTTAGAGATGGCTTGGCTTCAGAATGGAAGTCAGGAAATGTGTTGCATTGGGGGAGAGGTTGTACTTTATTTTCCGCAGGAATCAAAAAGCTACAGATTCATTCAAAAAATAATAAAGATCAGATTTGACCGGGGAGATCTCTTCAGTATCTTGGCTACAGACATAAGGGAGGAAGCCAAGAAAGACTACAGGACAGGTGAAATGTAGGCTGATCCTTCTGCATTGGAACATCTCTGAAACATGGAAAAGACATACATCTTGTTGGCTATAGAATCCTCATATGTATTACTACAAGCCATGCTTTTATATGGCATGTATAGAAGTTTAGTTATAAAGTCCAAACATGCTTCTAAAGTGGACAGATGCCTTTTACCTGCTCAAACATTAATCAGAAAATCATCTGTAGCTGTCTTGTACACATAGCACATTCTATTCTCATGTTAATGAAGATATACATGCATATATATGTTTCCTTTAAAAGTTTGTGTGTTTTCAGAACAAAATAGCAGCCACCAATGAAGACAAGTAGCCCAGGTGATCCAGCCTCTCAGAATGCCTCTGTTGCAATTTCGTCAAAATTCCTCACCTAAAGCAACTTCAAAGCTGCTACCTGAGATGGTCCAGCCTCTCAGACTACTCCATCCAAGACTTTACTTTCTTATCATGCAAAAACTAAACAAAATATTATACAGCTAGCTTTCCCAGGATTGATCACTATTCAGATTTTCTCTGGTACCTCTAAAGAGGCTGTCATCCCTAGACAACAGGAAAAAGGCTAGAGAACATGATGCCCATATTCCCAAGATGCAGAATGGGTGCATTGTGGTCATTCTGTGGATGTTTGTCATTATTTAGAGGGCTTAGTTGTAAGTTGTTACTGGTCATGGTTAGAAAACAACAATAACAACAAAACTAAAGAAAAGTAGGTTGGATTCAAGGACCTATTTCTGAAAAGAAAAAGGGGATATAGAATTGATAGGATAAAATACTAAACTATTGAATCTACTTTTAAAGTAAAAAAAACAACGATTAATTTCGTATATTTACATTGGGATGAATTTTTATATATTGATACAAATTTAAGGTTATTTTGGTTATACTGTATATATGCTTCTACTCTTATTCAATGTATAGTACCTATGTAGCTCATTTAAAAATACAATATAAATTTCTAGTCCTTAAAAGTTATTGTTACAAATTATTTAGGATAATTAAGAGATACATATTAGTAGTTAGTCATTTACTAGTCAAATTTATGGCTATGTTTGGTATTTTATCAAAGTCAAACAGAGATGTATTTTAGATAGACAGGTGGTTTTCACACTCTTCAGAGACCAACAGAATATACCAATTAAAATATTTTCATAACATAAGGCTTTTCATGACAGTGAGACATGTCCGTTCCTGGCAGCACCAAGTTACTTCCAAAAAGGTTGATGGGCATCAAAATTTGCTTTCTTTGTGACAAAGCTAGCCACTGGGCAAAGAAACTACCCTTGTATCAATTGCTGATAGTATGCTGTCCAAATTGGACAGGCAGGACACAAAAGAAGGCAGCTACTCAACTTTGCTAAGACAAGGTAGGGCAGTCCTTCAAAATCCCTGCTTCACAGAAAAGTCTGTCAGATACTCTAGGGCTGCAGGTCAAAAACATATGCCCCCATGTTACAGAAGAAACTTGTTTGACTGTACAGGCAGTCATATATTTCTGTCATTTCTATAGTTTTGGGAGTTGTTTGCTTTGTATTTCCTGTTTACTCAAGAAATATTTTATCTCTCTTGGGTATCTGATAGGTACTGAAGAGTAGACAGTTATACAGTTTTTCTTGTTACCACATTCAGAGAAAAACTTACATGAAATATGTAAAGTTTATAAAGGTGAGAAACATAAAAGCTTAAGTTGTTTGTCAAAGATAGTGTTCTAAGTTCTAAGATGATTGTAAAGATACGATAGAAAATGGTTTAGGTATAAAACTTTGGACTCATCAAGATAAGATAAGTAATAGAGTAATTTCTCCAAATTTGCCAAATACAAATGGATTGGGCATTGTGAACATAATTCTTATTTGATAATTGTTCTTAGTGTATATAATTTTTATTTTGAGTTAAAACCTTTTGTTTCTATTTAGACAAAAAGGGGACAATGTTATGGAGTATTTGTACATTGTGTGAAAATGTATTGTTCTGATTGGTGTAATGAAACCTGAATGGCCAATAGCTAGGCAGGAGGTATAGGCAGGGCACTCTGGCAGTAAGAGAATTCTGGGAAGAAGAAAGGCAGAGTCACCAGCCAGATGCCAAGGAAGCAGGATGGGCAGTATGGAGATGATGTAATGAACCACATGTCAAAACATACATTGAAATATGGGTTAACTTAATTCATAAGAACTAGTTAGGAACAAGCCTAAGCTAGGACTGAGTGTTCATAACTAAAAGTAAGTCTCCATGTCATTATTTGTGAGCTGGAGGTCCCAACAAGAAAGTACTGCTACAGGCAACTGTAGCACAAATCTTAGAAGGTCTTATTAATAAAATCAAACCTGAGACCAGGTATTGGGGTGAAAACTGAAAGATCATAGAAATATACAAGCCACAGCTACCTCACTCACCAGTTCCTCAGCTGATTCTGTTTCCTCAGACTGGAAACCTCTGAGTCCTCATCCAGAATGTATCTCAACTGAACTGCTGCTCCAAAGCCTGAAAGCTTAACCAGCTAAAAGCTTCTAGTTTCTGGTCTTCATGCCTTATATACCTTTCTGCTTCCTGCCATCACTTTCTGGGATTAAAGGTGTGTGTCACCATGCCTGGCTGTTTCCAATGTGGCCTTGAACTCACAGAGATCCAGATGAATTTCTGCCTCTGGAATGCTAGGATTAAAGGTGTGAGTGCCACCAATTTCTAGACTCTGCATCTAGTGGCTGTTCTGTTCTCTGACCCCAGATAAGTTTATTAGCATGCACAATATTTCGGGGAACACAATACCACCACAGGCAACAACCTGAATTGCTGAAAATTCTTATAAAATTTTGGTCAACAATTCAATCGAAGGTAACTTAGTCCTGGGAATGGAAGTTTCATTTGGTGACAAGAAATATTTGGGGCCCTATCTCCCCCATTATGTGGCAATTCATTTAGATTAACTTCACTTATGAATATATTTTAGAAAACATCTATTGTATTATGTTTACATAACACCCCTCAAATGTTCCTTAATCTTAACTTTCTCTCTTTTTCGTACCCTGTTTCCCTCCCTCTCCTCACTTAATTTACTTGTTTCCCCCCATTCCACCCATAACCATCTATTCTATTTTCATTTCCTGATAAAATCTAGTATCCCAGTCTATTTCTCTATACATAATCTCTCTGGTTTTATGGATTGTAATTTTGTTATTTTTTACTTAAGAGCTAATATCCATGTATAAGTTATTATATACCATAATTCTCTTTCTGAGTCTGGAATGCTTCACTCTGGATGAGTTTTTTTTTTTTTATTTCCAGTCATTTACCTAAAAATTCCAAGATTTTATTTTTTAACACCTGTGTAATACTCCATTGAGTAGATTCACACTATTTTATTAAATATTTATATTCTCCCGTTGAGGGGCTTATGAATAAAACAGTAGCGAACATGGTGAAGCAAGGATGCTTGCATTAGTATGACATATCCTTTGATTGTATGGCCAAAAGTGGTATAACTGGACTTTGAGGTACATCAATTCCTATCTTCTAGAGGAAGTAACATATTGATTTCCATAGTGGCTGCAGATGTTTCATTCCCACTAGCAGTGTATGAGTGTTCCCCTTATTCTACATCCTCAGAAGCATGGATCCTAATAGCTCCCTCAGGTGAAGGGGTGAGAAGGCATAACACTGGGAGTCAGTTGAAGGCAAACAGCAGATTAGTTTATTCAGTAATGGAGAAGGGCTTATATACCCTCTTCCCAGCACCCAAGCTGTGTTCCAATCTGGTAGCATTACGTAGTCAATCCTCATTGACTAGGCATGATCAGAACTCTGACAGTACCTGTTCCTAGGCCCTCAGGCAGACTCCAGGTTGGCTCATAAGGAAGTATGTTATGTGCATGTCTTGGCAACTGGTTTGAGCCAATTTCCTTGACCCTATGAACCTGTCCTACTAGGAGCTGTCACTTGTTATGTTGATCTCAGTCATTTTGACAAGTCTAATATGAAATCTCAAAGTGGTTTTGATTTGTATTTCCCTAACTTCTAAGGGTGCTGAGCATTTCTTTAAATTTTTCTCATCATTTGATTTTCCTCATTTTAGAAATCTGTTTAGACTTGTACCTCATTTTAAATTGGATTGGTTTTTCTTTTGGTATCTAGTTCCTTGAATTCTTTTTATATTTTAGATATTAGCCCTATATCAGATTTGTAGTTGGTAAAATCATTTCCCATTCTCCAGACTGCTACTTGGCTGTGTCCTTTGTGGTACAGAAGCTTTTCTGTTTCATGAGATCCTATTTCCTAATTGTTGATTTTAGTGCCCATGCAAATGGTGACAATCATTTAACTGTGAGTCTGTCCAATTTTCTAAAAATGTCACCCAAATTAGCTCATTTATTGCTTTCTAAAGTCACAAGACACTGTGAGCATTTCAAATCATTTGTAGCATATAGAAAAAAGAAATTAAAAATACAATAGGTAGAATTTTTCATTGGAATGGCTATTCAGAAATATAATCCTAATTAGACACTGTCTGGGTAATTTTTCTATTGCTCTGACAAAACACCTTGACTATAATGACATACAATAGAAGCATTTAATGTCTGTCTAAGGATTACAGAGGACTAAAGTCTATGACAATCATGGAAGAGAGCTTGGCAGTACATATGTTATCATGGTGCTCGAGGTAGTAGCTTAGAACTATATAATCACAATACAGAGAGAGCTAACTAGGACTATGGTAGTCTTTTGAAACTTCATTACTTCATAACATTATAACAGTGAAAATTTGACATAATCTATTGTAGTTACAGAAAAGACAGGTGTTATTGTCTTTTAAATTTGTGCAAGATCATTTTTTTTTCAGTGAACTTGAAACTTAAAAATTGTACAAATATTAGATGAATTTGTGTCTAACAATTTAGGTTATTTTTCTATCCAGAAACTTCTGAATTATGGTTATAATGCCCTCTAATCTTGCATTTATTTGTGGAAGTAAAGATAATATCAGGCTTTGTTATAATATTAATATTAATTTTTAAAATATTATATTTTACTTTATTAATTAATTGGAAACTCATAAATAATAATTTTACAGTAATGAGAAAATACTTTTCCTGTTCTCTTTTAACTGTGCAGATACCCTAGGGAAGAGGAAATGCATTATCTGTGATTTTTGTGCATTTCTAGATTACCTTGAAGGAAAATATGGAAATAGAAATAGTGAAGAAAATTGTCAATGTTTCCCACTGAGAAACAATTTATTTGTTTGTAATTAGAATTGAAATACTGATCTGAATTTCCTGGGTAACTGGGAAGTGATGCCACTTTTAGGCTGAAGATTCTATAGTTCTGATTGATTGATTAGAACTTCCTGATTGCAGAGAAACTTACCCATTTCCAGTTTATGTCATCACAAAATCTATGTTGTCTCCATTCATAGTCATTTCTTCACCTCTGTCAATGATCTAAAGTCTTTTGACTATCAAATAAAACTTCTGTCTTCTTAGTTGACTGCAAGCTTCCAAGAATGCAAGAAGTAAAAGGTCACTCGATTCCACATGGACTCTATAGCAGAGATTTCCCAGCTTGCTGTAGGAGAGATATGTGATTTCCCCTTCCAGTGTACTTTGTAAACCACAGGTTGTATTTTTTCTTTTATTCTACAACTATAATGGTTCATGCGATCATTTCTATAATGAGTCATGCCATTAGGAGAAATCAGAATACAGGGCAGAGTCATTCATACTTAGTAGAGAAGATACTAACTCTTATTTTCTTTGAAAGAGCTGTGTTTGCATGGACATAATATCTATGCTATCTGAAAATAATAGCTAAAAAAACATGGAAATGATTCATTTGAAAATGTGGAATGACAAACTAATACCCAATTTTCAGTCTTTAAAGAAGCCCATCAATTCAGAACTCACATCTCTGGATCTGGGGAATAATGAATATTTTTGAAAGGATGGTTAAATATCTTGAGTTTATAAAGTAACCTGTCTTACTCATTTATATGTAGAGATTACAGATAATAAATATAATACTAACAAATGGGAAATTCAGATCAGAATCTCATCTCTTAAATACTAATTCAAGCTAGGTGGTGGTGGCACATACCTTTAATCCCAGCACTTGGGAGGCAGAGCCATGTGCATCTCTGTGAGTTCAAGGCCAGCCTGGTCTGCAGAGTGAGATCCAGGACAGGCAGCAAAACTACACAGAGAAAACCTGTCTCAAAAACAAAACAAAACCAAAAAAAAAAAAGAGAGAGAACTAAATAAATTATTCAAAACTGAGAGTGCGACATTTTCAATGAAATGTGGTTTCTTCAATATTTTAAATCAATATTTTAAAAGCTGAATGCAAAGGAACTTAATTACCAGAAGTGCAAAGATGAGAAATTGGAAGAGAATAAGATGCTTGGCTCATGCATTTTCCTCTAATCTCAATTGTGATTATTTTCTTCAAACATAAAGATATTTTTTCTCCCTTCTAATTCAAAAAATAGTATTCTAGGTAATATAAAATTATGTGAATTAGGTGAAAATATAAAGTATCCATGACAATAAGAAGAAACAGTTACTTATAATTAAAAAACAACATAATATTGCAGAATAGATAAATAACTATTATAATATATCCATATAGTTTTATACAGGAATCTTGTCCAACATACAAGTGTTTAGCCTATCTACAAACATTCAGGTAAATAAATAGTATTTGCTCTAAGTATATCTCCATTTCCTTAGATCTCACTTTTTTCCTGAATTCTTAAAAATTAACCAGTGAGAAGTAGAAATGTAACATGTTTTACAGTGGCGTGAATGGACATTACTTAAAACAAATGTGATTGTGAACATTTGCTAAAGTACTTTCATTGCCGTTATTATTCATGGTAGTCTTTAGTGTTTAGTTAAGCACTCTAATGGTATTTCCACATAGTTGAGATTTTGATATAAAATTTATATCAAAAAATTTATATAAAAAAAGTTGACTGAAAATGTGCTAAGGATTTACTTTAAAGTATGAGATAAAAAAAACTTTTTTGTTTCTTTATAGGCTCTATGTATAGGAAAGATCAATACATATCTGCCCATATAAGGATTTTCTAAAGGAATTATAACTTAAAAAAGTTTTACTGGTAAAAATAAACACACTCAATATCCCCAGATGTGTGCTCAAGGCAATGAGACAATTATAATCCCTACTAAGTTTATTTTGAAGCATATCAGACATGTAAACTTTTATGGGGAAGGAAAGTATAAACACCTGACAAAAATCCTCTGATTGGAGCAAATCACACACTACCTCAAACATCAACATCTTTTCCATTTTCTAAATTTAGAAGAAAAGAAAAATGGAAAGTATTTAAAACTTGTTCTGTGATAATTAGCTATGTGCAGAGCAATTCAAAATCACTACTTAATGAAAATTCTGAAGTGGTTGCAATGTTTAAATCAGAAATCTTCTTCTAAGGAGTCTTCATGCATTAAATGAGATATTAATACTATTTAAAAATAGAAATGTTACTTACATCTAAAATATACTCAATTGTGGTGTTTTTAGAAAATAAATACAATTTGATTATGGATAACTTTAGTTGTTATTTGAAAGAGATTGCATGTGCATATGCAATTGTAACTATATTAATAAAATGATTAAACTATGGATAATCCTACACTTTGTGTGTGCTAGTAAATATTCTGCCACTGAGATACATCATATCTCTCAAAAAAAAGTACATTCTTAAATCCAAAGAAAATAGATTTTTGGTAAGCATACTTTAGATTACAAAATGTGACTTTCCTGTTAGTCATTTTTCCAGAGTGAACAAAAATTGTCTTTCAGCAACATCCTGAGAACTAGTTATATGTACAAAACATGTTTCAGATTGAATACGTTGACTGGTGTCTGTAAGCCTACCAGACAGAAAAATATTACCATAAATATGAAGCTACCCCATCCTCCACAATACACATGCACACACACACACACACACACACACACACACACACACACACTCCAATAAAAACATGGAATAATTTGTAAAAACTGTAGATACATATTTATGAGAACAGAAATAATGTGGTAGGGATCTGAAAAGTTTCCAAGAGAGGATAAGAAAGTTATTTCTTTTTTTTTTTTAAGATTTATTTATTTATTATGTATACAGCATGTATAACTGCAGGCCAGAAGAGGGCACCAGATCTCATTACAGATGGTTGTGAGCCCCCATGTGGTTGCTGGGAATTGAACTCAGGACCTCTGGAAGAGCAGTCAATGCTCTTAACCTCTGAGCCATCTCTCCAGCCCCGAAAGTTATTTCTTTACTCTTCCCATTTATAAAATATTAAATGCATCTGGTAAAGTATATATTATTGAAAATACTAACATTTAAGTTTTACAGTTTTATTGTATTATGAATTGTTGAGTAATATGAATTACTTTGTAGAATTTTATGTAAGAGTGAGAAATAAAAATGCATGTTTTAATATATAATGTATGAACAAGTGAATGATTAAGTTACAAGGATTATCTATAATGATAAAGTTTAGATACAGAAGACTAGATCTTTTAAAATGTACTATTTTAAAGAGACTTGTTATCATAACATTTACTTTAAAGCCATATAAATATTTTATAGAAAGAAAAATGTCCAAATAATTCAGTTAATGATAAGCAACCCATATTAAATTATGGCAAAATTATCAAATCCATATACAAGTAAATTATTCCTAGTGAATTTAAAACATGGTATTATCACAATATACCTATAGTGAGAAAATTTTCAAAATACTTTTTTATACTAGTTGGTATTTTTATTTTCAGTTGTACGTGTCATAAACAATGAAAATTGAACAATTTCAAGACATTTGACTTGTAACTAACAAATATCTTAGAAGAATTAATCTATGTATGAATAAAACTATCTAAGGATAAAGTAAATTATGGAAATCCCAGATCATATATTCTACATCTTAAACTGAAATTATGTCATGAAAATAGTTTGTAATAAATTGGTAAACAAGGAAAATAACCGTTCTACACTCTACAATCAAGATCTGAAGGCAAAGAGACTATTCCTGTTGATACTTCTTGATCTAGTGCAAAGGGAGTGTGTCCTTTTCTAACTACAAGGAAGATAATTCAAAAGATTAGTCTGCACTATCCAGTATGTCAAACAAAAAAATGACTGTTAGAATCATATCACAGTGACACAAAAATGTAACAGAGAAAGTTTTTCTTGAAACATACATGTAACCTAAGAAATTAAATATGTAAAATTTATATGGCTGTAAGTTAATTATATTTAAAGAGTTTAAAGACAGACGGTGGTTCCACACACCTTTAATCCCAGGACTCACGAGGCAGAGGCAAATGGATCTTTGTGAAGTAGAGCCCAGCCTGGTCTACAGAGCAAGTTCCAGGACAGCCAGGTCTACACAATGAGAGCATGTCTAGAAAAACAAAAACAAAAATGAACAAAGAATTTAAGAAATAGAAAGATGATGTAGTGAAGAGATCAAACATTTATGTCGGCTTTACTTTAGGAACTTTACTACAGTTTTATCATGAATGAAAAGCTCAAAGCTATTAAGGTACTTAAAGAATATCAAAATGGGATTTACACAGTACTTTACAAAAAAGCCAGTAATTTTAGGCAACCTTTGCAACATCAAGGAAACAAAGTGCAAAATAATCCCGTAATGTATAATTTTCTGAACAGCAAAGTAAAAAAGCAACAAAAAGGTGATGTGAAAAATTGGAAGAAGTATCTGTATGAATACAGATGACAAGGGTTTTATCATAGAAATAATTAAATTATGAGAATAAATACAAAGTATCATTGGTCATCACAGAAATACAAATCAAAACTCCCAGAATATATTATCACTCCCTAAAAGCATGAGTACACAGACTAATAGCTGCTGATATTGGCAAGGATGCAATAAAAAAAAAAAGGAATCACCTTCATAATAAAGAAAGAAATTAATGTCAACATAATATTTATGGACAAAGGATAACATTATTCATCAAAAATGTTAATATAGAGCCATCAGATACTCAGTAATTCTGATCCTTTGTATGCTGTGGAATAATCCTTTTGTATACTCTGAAAATTTGTCCCATGGATTGGCATATTAAAAAAGCTGACTGGACAGTATCTAGACAGGAGTATAGGCAGGACAACCAAGCTAAGGATGCTGGGACAAAGAAGGTAGCAGTCAGAGGAGTAATCAGCAGATGCAAGGAGAAGCAAGATGAGTATACTGTACTAAGAAAGGTCCCAAGCCACGTGACAGAACACAGATAGGAAATATAGGTTAATTTAAATGTTAGAGTTAGCTAGTAACAAGCCTGGACTATTGGCCAAGCATTTGTAACTAATATTTAGCCTCTGTGTGGTTACTTGGGACTGGTGGCCAGGAAAAAAAAAGTCTGCCCACAAATGGCATTCCAACGTGAAGCCAGAATTTTCACAGAAGGTCTAACAAAGCTTAAAAAAGAATGCTCAGAGCACATTGCATGAGTTGACTGTTTGAAACCTGGGCCTTATACAGGGTCTCTTGGCTCGGCCTGGGAGGAGGGGACTGGACCTGCCTGGACTGAGTCTACTAGGTTGATCTCAGTCCTCGGGGGAGGCTTTGCCCTGGAGGAGGTGGGAATAGGGGGTAGGCTGGGGGGAAGAGAGGGGGGCGGGATGGGGGAGAACAAAGGAATCCGTAGCTGATATGTAGAACTGAATTGTATTGTAAAATAAAATAAAATAAAATAAAATAAAATAAAAAAAGAATGCTAAGCACACAAAAATAAAGTCAAGCATGACTTCTTGGTAACTGCTTTTTCTTGGGTAAGCTCTGTTTGTCCTCAGCAAAGACGGGCACGACTTTTTTTAAGAGATGGCTTTCTGACTCAGTACTAGTAGCAAAAAAAGCCCAGTTCTTTTAAGAGGCCCTACTACCAAACACTTAAATGGGGTTTATGAGCAGCAGTGGGTGGTATACTACACGATGGCAGTGTGTACTCAAAACCTTCCCAGAACTGGGCCAGTAAACATGGCTCTCATGAAGGTACCTCTGCTGTGGAGCTCAGCTCTCAGGGATCTAACCCATGCAGAAACAGCCATCAAAACAGAGGTCCCAGCCACACTGCTTACCAATTTAGAGGCTCATATGGTCACAAAAAGATTACAGAAAGTGATAGAGATTCAGATGAAAAAAACTCTAAATGGGTTACAGTGTGTTTAATAATATACATAGGCTTGGGAGAGAAAAGAAAAGGTATAAACAGTCATAAAAAGAAATATACAGTTTTAAAATAATAGTAAAGTCCTTAAAAATGGAGTAAAGTAATATGAACGAAAAAGCCATGTAAAGATTGGAAATACACAGAGTGTCTGGATCCTGTATATTATTGTGTTGTTTTTACTTTTTTTGGCTGGAAAGAGACACTGGATTAGAGCGTTTAAATTAGACCAACCTATATATTTAAAAAAAGTGTCAGCTTCAAAATAGAAGTTAAAAAACCACACTACTTTGAAGAAGAGGTTTTGTTTTATTTTCACAGAAAATAAAAGGCTATGGTTAAAGATGATCAGGTTTCCCCCCTGAAATTCTGGCTTCACACATAAAGAAATAAACCTAGAAAAACTGCAAAATATGTAACGTATATTTTACATTTTCAAATATAAAACAAAACATCATCTTTGGCTGACTTGTGTACAATACATAATCTATATTTGTATTAATACAGAGATGTATATGACTTTAAAAGTTTATGTAATTTTAGAACATGAGGACCATACACCAATAAAAATAGATGGCCCAGGTGATCTAGCATTAAGGCTGCTGACCGAGAAGATCCAGCCTCACAGAATACTCCAGCCATGAATTAACAATTATTCTGATTACTTTCAAGATTCCCACTAAAATGCCAATGCCCACAGAAACCAGGAAGTAGTCTAGAAAAAAAATGCCCATATTAGCCAGGTGGTGGTGGCACACACCTTTAATCCCAGCACTCGGGAGGTAGAGCCAGGCGGATCTCTGTGAGTTCGAGGCCAGCCTGGGCTACCAAGTGAATTCCAGGAAAGGCGCAAAGCTACACAGAGAAACCCTGCCTCGAAAAACCAAAAAAAAAAAAAAAAAAAAAAAAAATTGCCCATATTACAAAAAGATGATTTAAGGATGTTTATTATCATTTAAAGGAAGTTGTTTACAAGTTGTTATTGGTCATAGTCAGAAAAAAAGATGAACAATGTTAGATTAAAGGATCTATTACAGAAAAGAAAAATGGGGGATATAGAAGTAATAGGATAAAAGGGAAGATTATTGAATCTAGTTTTAAACTAAAAAAAAACAACTACTACTCAAAATATTTTACACTGGTATGTATTTTGGATTATTGATAAAAATTTAAAGCTTTTATTGTATTATATGTATGCTTCTACTCTTGTTTAGGGTATTATGCTTATGCAGCTCGTTTATTTAGTTAGATGGTCTACAAATACTTCAAAGTCCTACAAAGTATGGCATTTGAAATGTTTTAATAAATAAAACTTTTATTGAGAGTGAGACTTTTCTGCTGGCAGCACCAATTTGCTTCAGAGAAGATGATGGGCATCAAAGAATCTCCATATTGAGTTTGTTTTCTTTATGGCAAAAGCTCACCATGTGGGCAAGAAACTGCTCTTGATTCAATTGCTGACAATACACTGTCCAAACCAGCAAGACACAAAAGTAAGTGACTGCCAAACTTTGCCAAGACAAAGTAGGATAGTCCTTCAAAATTCCTTACTTGTCAGAAATGTCTGTCAGATACACTAGGCTTGTAGGCCAAAGATAGATGCCCCAACATTACAGATGAACTTAGGGTGACTTTCCAGGCAGTCAGTCCTTGTCCCTGTCATTAGATAACATTTCACCCTTCTGGGGTCTTTGATGGAGATGAAGACTAGATAGTCATAACTAAAGTTTTCATTAGTTAGGATAAAAGGTAAGTTAGATCTGAAACTTTAAACTGGCAAAGATAATAGAATGTTTTCTCTGATTTTGTCAAAAAAAATGAACTTGATATTATGACTGTATTTATTAATTGATAACTGTTTTGTTTAATATAATTTTACTATGTTAAAGTCAAAACCTTCCTTTTTAATCAGACAAATAGGGGGAAATGCTGTGGAATAATCCTCTTGTACACTGTGAAGGTTTGTCTTGATTTAGTTTAATAAAATAATAAATTTTCTCCCTTGATTTAGTTTAATAAAAAGCTGACTATAGAAGGGACAACCAAACTAAGGGTGTTGGGAGGAAGAAAGGTGGAGTTAGAGGAGTTGCCAGCAGACACAGGGAGAAGCAAGATGAGTATGTTGTACTAAGAAAAGGTACCAAGCCGCTTGGCAGAGCATAGGTAAGAAATGTGGCTTAATTTAAAGGTAAGAGTTAGCTAGTAACAAACCTGGACTATTGGCCAAGCATTTGTAATTAATATAAATCTCAATGTATTTAT
This sequence comes from Peromyscus californicus insignis, assembly GCF_007827085.1. Lineage (NCBI taxonomy): Eukaryota > Metazoa > Chordata > Mammalia > Rodentia > Cricetidae > Peromyscus > Peromyscus californicus. The sequence continues at coordinate 63,354,843 of NW_026294458.1, forward strand.
TTGTGAGCTGCTGGCGGGACAAACTCCCTATTGCACTGTTGGTGGGGATGCAAACTTGTACAGCCACCTTGGAAATCAATATATCCGAATAAATTACTTTGGTAAGTTGTGTGTGTGTGTGTGTGTGTGTGTGTGTGTGTGTGTGTGTGTGTGTGTGTGTGTGTGTGTGTGTATGTGTATAACAGTGTTCAATAATAAACTTAAAAAGGATTCCAATTCACTTTCATCAAACCCTCACATCTTTTTGCTCCAGGAAGCCGTTCCCTGTCCCAAAACATTCTTGTTATCTCTGAATAACTTCTGATTTAGTCACAAAATACAATATTAAATGTACAAGTTATATATGTATATATATACATATATATATGTATACACACACACACACACACACACACACACACACACACACATATATTTAGAAAAGAACTTTACTTGAGGGTAAAATGTTCTGAAGGCCAGTCGGCCTGCTCTTTCAAGATTCAGTAAAATTTCCTAGATTTTAAATTATTAGCATCAGTTTGAGGAGAAACAACAACAAAATTAAGCACCAAATCACATATTTGAAAAGCATATATCATCCCAGGAATGGTGGTCTATAATTAATGTCAATCATCTGAGAAAGATGAGAAACTGCATGGAGCAGCTCAAAGAAAAGATGATTTGTACCCATGACTGATTGAGAGAAATTGCACTTAGATTCAACAAATAGCATATGTCTTGGGTGATAAGGATGTTGAGAGCAGTAACTCAGAGTGCTTTAGAGTAATTTGAATAAACATGGCTTTAAACAGAAAACATTTGTTTCAGAAAATACAATAAAGAAATTAGTTCTTTCTCATATTATTTTCAATTGTTTAATTCACTCTTACTTTTACCTTCCTTGGCCAAATATTCTTGTTAGGTAAAGTCCAGGTGTTTTTCTCTTATATTCAATGTTCATACATAGCTGATGGCAATTCACAAATACACCTGTCCATTGACATTTATCAACATCCTCGATGGTAAGTACTTTATTTAAAATTTCTAAAGTACTTTATGTATCTTACCATATTTTCCCCTTCTACCTTACTCTAGAAGTCTCCAAAACATCATGAAAACAGTACTTACAATGATTTATTTTTGTATAAAATTATTCCAAATATTGTGGCTTAAGGAAATCCTTTGAAATTAGTAAGACTCATGGATCTGTGTGTTACTTCTGCTCAGTTGATGACTGTGAACTTCATTGTTGCATAGTGTCTCATGGTAGTTATCCGTAAAAGTCTTAGCTACTCAAGGTGGCTTTACCATAGAGCTGTTTGGCAGTCTGGGTTGCTTCATCTCTCTTAGCATGACATCTGATCTCTCACATCATTTCTATGCCTTGCTTTTGGTTTATGATAGCCTGCTATAACAAGGACAAATACAAGCTCTATTTACATCTGATTTCTGAGAAGAATGGGATGTTGGGAGTCAAGTTATAGCTACACATGGAATGATCAGAGTCCCTTTCTTTTGTTGATAGGGAAGTCTATTGTGGAATATTATTTTAACTGGGCAAAGATACGTTACATTTGTTTATGCTGTGGAATATTATGTCAACTGTGTAAAGGTGTGTTACATTTGTTTATGCTACATTTGTTTAAAGATGTAAGGATGTGTGTTTAAATTATGTAAAGATGTCTAGCATTGCCTGCCTAAGGCATCTGATTGGTCTAATAAAGAGCTCAATGGTCAATAGCTAGTCAGAGATATGATACGTAGGCTCGCAGGTGGAGAGAATAAAGAGGAGGAGAAATCTAGGCTTGGGAGAGAAGAAGAGAAGAAAAGAAAGAAAAGAATATAGAAGATAATGAGGAGAAAGAAAGGAACATGCCTGGGGTCAGAATCCTGGTAGCCACCAGCCAGACACAAGAACCAGTGAAAGTAAGATATGCTGAAGGAAGAAAGGCAAAAAGTCCTGATGTAAATGTAGATGAAGAGAAAGAGGTTAAGTTAAAAGAGCTAGCCAGAAACAAGCCTAAGCAATGCTAAGCATTCAAAACTGATAATTAGTCTCTGTGTCATGATTGGGGATCCAAAAGTCAAATCTTGGAAGTCAGTAAAACTGCTTATATCCATGAAAGAAGTGAGCCGAACTTTTATTTATTTAAATTAAACTACTTTAAGGTCACATAGCTGAGAATCAGGCAAGATACAGGAATTTTTTATGCTCCTCATTGTGAAGTCTAACCTGTAGTCATTCACTGTTTTCCCAAGGTCTGGAACCTCAGCCTCCTTCTCCTCTTCATTTGTATACTACTCTATTAGAAGTTCTATCATTTACTACTGCAAATAGATCAAATAAACAAAATACCCAACTAACAAAGCCCAGAAGATAATAGTTTTTGTATCTGTAATCTCGTGTTACCTCTTCTCTATCATCCAGACTTTGGGAGGGTGCTTTCCATCAGTGCTTAAAATGTCATTTGTCCTGCATGACATCTCTGTGTTCCTTCTTAGCACCTCATGTTGCCACACAGTGGTGACTTCCATAACCCGACTTCCTCCTTTCTACTATTCAAGTGTCTGTCCACATGGAAGGGCTCATTTATGTTCCATATTAAAACAACCATACACTCAAAAACACAAAGCAAAAACTTGCCACCATTTGTAATACCTATATAGTACACACAAAGATATAATTCTACATATTTTCTGTGTTTTGTCAGTATCTTTAAGAAGGAATCTCTATTCTCTATTCCTCTCCTCCAGACTTCAGTTCTATTTCAAAGGAACTCATGAGAGGCTCAGAAATAAGATGTTTGGCTTTCAACCTGGAAAATGCTCTTTAGTTTTTGCCATACTAGAAATCTCAACTGACTTTGATCTACTAGCCTGATTATTCTGCCTTAAAATAAACAGAGCATCCCTGATTCTGCCTCAGAACTAACACAATGGTCGTAGAGAAGTATCTCTTTTAGAGTGTGGTGAAATTTGCCTCCAAACTCAGGGAGGAATCAGCAGAGAGAATTGATGACCTTTTCCTCTGATGTAAAGGGTTCAGTTAGGTGAGGTTCATTGTGTGTGGTTCCCTTATTCTTTCAGATGATTTCTACACTCTAAGGTTCCTCTGGCCCTTAATAGATTTCTCGCAGACCATCTTGACCTGCACATCACACACTCCAAAGTCACAGTTTAGGTTAAGCTTCTCCCATAGTGTACAGAGTGAATGAAAACGTTGGGAAGTAGCACCAACACACTGACTTTTTAAACTGATAATGAATTTTCTATTTCTTAAGACATAGTACAGCTTAATGAATGTAGATGGTATATTAAATAGTAACAAAACAAACATCATACGTTTTAAGTCTTGAAAGGTAAAAAGAAAACAAAAATACAAAGGACATGATCTGTTTTTTTTTTTTTTTTTAAGATACTTTAAGATACTTACATTTTAAATGTGCAGCCAGGTGGCTCATGCCTGTCATCCCAGCACTTAGGAGGCTGAGGAAGCGTTGCTGTGAATCAAGGCAAAAGAAAAACTGTAGCTATGAAAAATAATCTATGAGCCTTTTCAAACTGCTAACTACATTTATAGAGTGAAAATCTTCAAAGTGGATTAAATTGTTCTTTGCTTACAGAATTAAACAAAATCCATCTGCTACGCCAACTCATTTTGATCTTAAGCTACTTTGACTTAAAATTTGACAGCAATTTTACTGAGTAGAAGTACAAATTAAAAATGTACTTTGCTAAATCTTATATTCTAAATTACATTGTTATAAATTTTCTTATAAAATGGGGAAAATTAGCGGAGAGGAAAGAGGAGAAAAAAGTCCTAAAGACAAAGGAAAATGTCTCAGCTGCATATTTGGAAACACTTTAGGCAAATGGAGAATTTTTAAGGGATGCCAATTTGTCCTGAATACTAACATTTGACTCATTGCTAATTATATTGAAGGAATATATATATATATATATATATATATATATATATATATATATATATATATATATTCTATTTTTTTCATTCACCACATTTAAAAAATATTACAAATATGAAAATCATATAAAAAACTAAAAAATGGAGACTAAACAATGTGTTCATTTGTATAGTCAAGTTTGGAGTCTCCATTTTATTAGCTTCAGATGTTTCTTCTGAAAGGCTTAACATCAGTATCAGTCGGAGGTATTTTTTATGACCATTTCAGGATAAATAGAAATCAATATTTTAAACTAGCAACTTAGCATTATCATCTAAATAAAATTATTAATTTAAAATTACTTACTTAAATTATTTACTTAAATTCCTAATTGGTGGCCCAAAACACATAGCTCATCTACTTTCACAGAATATGTTACTGAGAATGTTAGCTCTATTTCTCCTTGCTGTGACAAAATGTCTGAGAGAAGCAAGTTAAAGAAGGCAGTGTTTATTTTACCTCACATGTTGGGGTACAGTCCATCTTGGCATCCAAATTGTTATACATCACCTTCAGGCATGAAACAAAGACAGCTAATGTTAGCATTCAGCTTGCATTCTGCTTCCTATTCAGTCCAGGATCTCAGCCCACTGGACAGTGCCACACACATTTAAGATTAGTCTTCGAATCACAGTTAACCTATTCTAGAGACACACTAACATCTCCTGGGTGATTTCAGGTCCTGTGAAGCTGAAGGTTGACATTAGCAACTGCACTTATCTCACTTTCTTTTCTTTGTTTGATTTTGATTCTTAGGTATCTTCTCATTCTTTAAAATCCTTTACAAAATTTATGGAAGTCCCTGGCTTTGAAGTTCTGCTGTTTTGAAAATAAATTTTAAGGATGTGTATGCTTTTGATTCCACACTGCAGATAAGTTTATATTCTTGTCCATTTCCATGCCCAGACAGATACATTTACTATCATTTTATGAACTCAACAAATGAGGCACACAATGCTCTGTTGGTGAGTTTCCCAGCTCTTCATTTTATCTTTCCAAATTTCAGTTCTAATTAATTTAAAAATGTTAAAGTTAATTTAAATATAAGTCTTTATTGCTCAGTTTTCATACGAATCGAAAGTGACTTCACTTTTATCTAACCTCTCTTTATTCCATTTGTGAGTGAAGATTTCCCTTCATTTATATCAAAGCCAATCTCTTCATTTGTGTCCTCATTTCAATATATTTCTATCTCTGGAGGTTTTTTCCATTATTTTCTAATTTTACCATGCTTCTCAAATCCCTTATCCATGGAATTTGCTTTAACTAAAAAGATTGCTTATGATTTTTCTAGCCTTCAAAACATGTTTCTCTTGCTACAAATCTAATATAAGTCCTTCTCCTTTTCATTGTAACTGACATAAAATTTCCCTGACTGTCTTTAAATCTCTGATCTCATTACATCAAAGAACTCATAACCCAAGTCCTCAGCAACTTCTGGAAGAGGCTAACTTTTCCTAGTTTGATAGATTTTTATAATGCAGATCAAAACTCCAGAATTAGGGTCACTGTAGTGGTCAGATTAATTTGTATGTATTTGGACACCGTAAGAGTCTGACTTGGGAAACTTGGGGTACTGCTACTAGAAGTCAAATACATTAGTTAATTCCTACTACAGTTTTGATCTAGGAGCCACCCTCCCCTGGCCCCATTGAGTAAAGAATTGGCTTTAGCATATGCCATGACTTGAATTTGGAGAAAACACTAAGAGATTTGGCCTTGTGGAAGAACTGGAAGTTATCAGAAAATTGCCCAGAGGGGATAGTGAGGTCCTAAACCACTTACTATCTTCGTTCATTTTCATGATATCTTAGCTGACAGGTGTAGAGTTTTATTATGCTCCTCTGATTTATTGCATTACTATAGACATGTGAGCTACAGGGACAAATATGGAATAAAACATCCACAGCACTGAGACAGAATAGTTCCTCTTCATAATTCAATAACCTCTGATATTTTTTTCTTAATCTTATTTATCATATGCGTGTGCCATGCATGTTTTCATGTTTGCTTACTTGTGGGTACATAGGCATGGGACAACTCAAGATTGATGTTAGTAATTGTTTTTTATTCTTCTTCACCTAACTATCTAAGGCAGGGTAAATCAATCAAACACAGAGTTGTCTAATGTGGCTATTTCTGCTAGCCAGCTCACACTAGGGATAACTCTGTTTCCACATTCTGAGGCTATAATTACAGGTGGACGATTTTTTTTTTCCTAAATACTTGGCTATATACTATTCTAATAGTGTCGAGCATATCTCTGGACATGAATAACATTTGAATTCTTACACTTTGTAAAGTGTTTGCCTGCCTTACTGTGCCTGAGCACTGACATAGTTAATAAGTATTTAAGCATAGACCACACTGTATAGTGTTGGTATATATGTAATATCATTTAAAATGCTCCTTCCCTTCCTGTTCTCTTTCAATCAATCAATCAATCAATCAATCAATCAATCAATCAATCAAAAGCTATAAGCACTGTGTAAAAAGAAAAAAAAGCAAACAAACTAGAAAGACCACAGGATGTCATTATGTGGCCATGATTGATTCATGATTCTCCTGCATCAGCTTCCAAGTACTAGTATTATAGGCATGTACCATGCTTGTCATTTATTTATTCTTATTTTGTTTCAGTGGTGGCAGTGACTGCTTCCAAACTCTAGCCGCAGAGGTAAGGTTTGGTAGTGTTAGCAAGAATTCTGCATTAATGGAGCTCTTAGGTGACACTCAGAAGCTCACTGGCCAATCTGACTCCAAAACTGGCTTTTACCTGTATTTTTAGTTTCAAAATCTATGCCACATGCTGAATAATATAAGACTGATGTCATATTTGTTCAAACCACCACATTTGAAGTAGCATAAAAGCATACAGAATGTGCTGAAGGAATAGTGTAATTTCTGCAAAACAATTTCATTCTGAAACACTTGGGAAAAGTTTGTTTTAATGTAAAGAATAGTGCAACAATCATCATACCCAGTCACCACAACAGGACTATGGCACTTTAACACCCGGTTTCATAGTAGATGATGCTCATACTAAACTCCTTGCAAATGAAATTATTTCTGGGAAATAACTTACACTCCAGTCTAGGTTGTGATATCTAAACTATAGTATAGAATTTCATGTTGTACACACACACGCACACACACACACACACACACACACACACACACACACACACACACACTTATTTTGTTGAATAAATTTGTTTGTAGGCAGTTTTACACATTTTTAATGCATACCAAATACTCTCATCACTATTTCCTACCTTCATTATCTGTCACATGTCCCACAAATTTCTTTTTCAAGACAGAGTTTCTCTGTGTTATGGCTCTGGCTATCCTGGAACTCACTTTGTACATCAGGCTGCTCTAGAACTCACAGAGATTAACCTGTCCCTGCCTCCTGAGTGCTGGGATTAAAGGAATGTGCCACCACCACCTGACATGTCCCACAAATCTTTATCTCTCATGTTCATATTTATGCATTTTGTCTTTTGACCCACTGAGATTCAACTTGACTGTCTGTGTAACGATGAATTATGAGCTATCCATTGGAAATGGATAGTAGAGACAGTGATTCTCCCTCTTTACAGTCCTGATAGTCAGTATCTCAGGCCTAGAAAGATGACTCCATGGTTAAGAGCAAGTCCTGTTATTTTAACAAATCAAATTCTGCTCCTAACCTACTTTGGGCAACTCATAGTTTTCTGTAATTCCAGCTTCAGGAGATCCAACAGGCTCTTTTTGCTCTTTCCAGGAATTATACTCATGTGCATATTCACACATAAACAAATAGACATACATGTAATTAAAAATTAAACAAAATCTATAAAAATAGTCAATAATTCAGTGGTTAAACAATTTCGGTGTAAGGAGTGTGAAGTCAAGAGTGAGAGAAGTTCTGAGTGCGTGTATATTGTTTGACATGAGCCAGCCCTGTCAAGTACCAAGGAATCATTCCCATAATGCATTGTCAAAATATCCCCCAGGGTCGGTTTTAGAAAGGCAAAGCTGTCCTCTGTCCAAACACTAGTGTTTATGAATGATTGTCTAGTGTACAAAAACTGGCTACAGCATCTTCCTTGCCCCAAATAACCGCAGCCCGGGACAGCCTGCCTACTTATATCCCCCAGCAGGACTCGGGAGCCCCTCGCTGATGCTCTCTATGAAAACCACAATAAGATACTGTGTTGTGGTGGTAAGCTGATGTGACTGCATCAAAGTGTGCACGGTCCATCTCACCTTTGCTTTTCTGTCTACGTGTCTGCCCTTTTCTCATCCCCTCACCAACCTAGTCAGGTTTGCATACCTAAGATTGCCGAATGAGTTAGTTAGGGCTCAATGACATCCTCAAACTCCCTAGACAGAGCCACTCTTTAATGGGCCGCGCAGATAACTATCATTATAATGAATTAATAATTGCAATAGTTGCATCAACTCTAGAGGTAGTAGACTTCACCCTGTTCTCTGGCTCTTCCATACTTCTTTCCAGTCTTCTGCGATGTTCTAGACTCTTAGGCAGGGTGGTATAAGAATCTGCTTTGTGGATGTGTTGTGCCCACACCATTGCTTATTCTAGCACATGTGAAAGGAAAGAGGAAAGATACTGTAGATGCTAAGGGCTAAGCAGAGAGCGAGGTGGCAGCGTTGAGTGATGAAGGAAGGAAGGACTGACCTTGATGAAGGGAAAATCATGAAGCCATCTGGAAGCATGTTATCTTGTAACCCAGTTAAATACTGAAGAAGATAGAATGGAGTTACCCTTCATGACTGGATGCTGCTGCTCTTAGGAATGGTGAAAGTTTAAACATAGGTCTCATTCTCAGATATGGGTTACTACCACAGGACTAGGTGAGAGAGGCCACAGGAATCTGCAAACAAATAGGGCTTCTAGTCATGACTTTGACTGCACTAGAGAAAAAACTTACAGAATAAGATCTTATTAGCAAAAACAAAATACACCTAAGTTATAAAATATACAGAAAGCAGGTTGGTACTTAACTAGAAACATCCTTCCTACTTTCTCCCATTCAAATTATTACAGAATGATGAGCAAAGTGTGTGTGTGTGTGTGTGTGTGTGTGTGTGTGTGTGTGTGTGTGTGTGTGTGTGTGTTGTTGTTGTTGTTGTTGTTGGGGGGAACATCATCAGCCTTGCCAAGTCTTCAACCCTTTGTCAGGTAAGCAACTGTGTTCTGATTGAATTTGAGGTCCACTCCTCTTAGGAGACAAAAAAAGGAGCAACAATACTGTAAACCTAGCTGAAAAATCCAATACAGGAAAGTATTTGCTGACATTTCAGAGCTTCATGCTACACTGTAAGTTTTTCCTTCCTGTACCAGAAAGCCAGAGGCTGGAAACCTTCTCACCTGGTTCCATCTGTGTGTGGTTGTGAGTTATCTCTCTCAATGTTTTAGGTTTATCTTTTGGGAAATGAAACTTACATTTCTTTTATATATATATAATATATATATATTATATATATATATTAATTTGAAGGAAAAAACCCTTTAAAGTCATTTCTGATTATTCCCAATGAACATAGTTCTCCTCTGTGAATGAATTGAAAATTTTAACTAACAGAGATATTTACCTATAACATACATATTAATGCTAGCACAGGATCATCAATTTTGAGTCATAATATTTTATACAACTTTGGGCAAGTCCAATTACTTTTGCAAAATATATATTAGTATTTCTAAAATGAACTTTATTTAATTTTTTCAAAGTTAAAGTTAATTTTTAGATTATGGAATTCAATTTGTTTTTCAGTTTGGTGGTGAATTTATAAATTAATATACTACCACGGCACTTTCTTCTTCAAATAAAAAGGACTGCTACATTTTGATAAATAGAGAACACATGCTAATAATTGGCTCCCTCTTCTTCCAAATAATATTTTGTCATTGGAAGGAGATTAGGAAAGTTTGGGTCATGTTCTCTCCCCTAAGGGCATCATACATTTTCAACTACAGAATCAATTTTTTGTTTGCTTGTTTTCAAGAATGGATTTCTCTGTGTCACCTGACTGTCCTGGATCTAACTCTGTAGATCAGGCTGGTCTCAAACTTAGAGATCCTCCTGCCTCTGGATCTGAGTGCTGGGATTAAAGAAGTGGACCACCACTGCTCGATCTACAGATGAAATTTTTAGACTCAGAAGAATCAGATATTTCAAATATTGGTGTTCTTTAGTATGTGTCCTTTCCACAGATCACAGAGATCATGCCTTATCACACAGCAGAGTGCAGGTTGTCAATGGTTCTTATTATTGTTACCTCTGTGTCTATATGTATGCTAAAGGAACTTGACACTCTTATTCTGAGTTGTTTTCAAATCACAGAATACTTCCCACAAAATTATATTGTAACTGTTTAAAATTTTGAACTTAGACAATTACATCTATTATTATTAATTTATTAAGTTGTTAGTTTTATTTCTTACTATATACCAGGTGTGCTGACAGATTGCAATTTAGTTTGGGGGACATTTTATATTCTGTGAGAAACTTTTGGAGACTTATGGGATAAAAAATGATAATGGGTAAAAAATGAAGATAAAGTAAAAATAACGTCAGCCCATAACTTTCATTTCATTGTTTTTATTATAATAGGCTATGAAATGAGCCTCACATTAATTAACTTATCTAAGGTTAGAATATTCAATTGCAAATGTATAGCACTAAATGAGATTCCTAGAAATGCTGATTCATCATCAATTTTTCCCTCAAATAAGGCAGTACATTCTAAACTCATATATGAATTATTCAGTGTCAATACCATTACTTTAATACTTTTCTTAATGCTACAATAAATATTTGGTGGATAGATACTATGACAAAAATTTAAGAATTAGACATAAAAAATCCCATATATCATTGCAAATATTCAATGAAGGAAATGTGTGATATGGCAGATATGGTGTGTACCACAGATTAAAGAGAACTCCAAGTACATGGAATGTTTGGGAACAACTGAAATTCACAAAGGGTGGCAGGCAGACTGCCTTTGAAAGAAGTCAAAATAGCAAAGATTTAAGGTAGTGAAGATATAAGCATGACGATATCGTGAAAAATCCTATTTCACAGAGAGGGAGTGTTACTACAATGTTCTTACACTGTGTGAGAGGACGAGCCACTCAGGAGTTATAGCTGAGAAGATAGGAAAGTCAGGCAAAAAAATAAGGTAGACATAGCAGTAGTAGCAGTAGCAGAAAAGTCTCTGGGTCATCTCAAGTAATTTGCATTCTGTTGAGGGTCATACTGAGAAACAAAGTATGCTTTAAAGATCTTACATCAACTGATTAACTTGAAAGAGAAGAGTAAGACAACATGGTGGAGGGAGGTGAAACCATAAAATCCTTCCTACTATGATTCCACCCTTGTCAAAGTGGTAAAAAAAAAAAAAAGGACAGACATATATTCTATGAAAGATTCTGGCTATGTATGCAAGAAAACATGTTCTTCTACCTGTAAAATTATAAAAATGTAGCTGTCACTAAAACTACAGAGAAGTTTATGATGGTTGCCTGAATTCCAAGAATGAATAATAAGATTTCTAAAGCAATTAAGTATGAGGTAGGGTGATTTCCAGTTACATATGACTTGAGGGGTAAAAGGACCTGTAGGTACAAGGTAAATGTGGGTTTTCACAGATGTGATCTAATTATATAAAGCCTGAGAAGGATAAATGTGAAGAAAACTAGACAATTTTCATTTACTGATATGAGAATGTTGTCCTTAAAGTCTTATACACATCTCCTTTCTGCCAACCAAGAAACCAGATGTGTTTTTAGGATTTAGAATTGAGAGGTACTTTAGAGAGAAACGTGCTGCACATCTACTATGTGTTGCATAACACCCTTAGTGGGGGTCTGCAATCAAGCACAGCTTTATGTGCACAGAAAATCATATGAATATTCACACCAAGTAAGGAGATACACTAAAAATATCCTCAGATCTATTCATTTACTAAGTGAATACAGACCAGACGAATTTAACTGCCCATTGAGACATGCAAAAATTTTGTTTTCTGAGGTTTGGGGATTTTAAAATTACAGAAAAAATGATTAGACATCTGTATTTGCTCACATATGTTATCTTAGATAGGGCAAACATATAGTCACTTTAATAAAAAATATTGATTAAAGGTTTCAGATTGATATGAGTCCACAAATTAATGCTCAATATTAAGTATTGTCTTGAAATCCCAAAAATATATAAATTTAAAGTGTCTGAAAATGTTTTTAAGTTACTCCTGAGGCTACCAAAAGAGAAACATAAACAGCAACCCAATCATAAAACCTTCAATCTACAATTTGTACTATCTGCAAAATATTGTACAATGGCAAAAATAGGGTAATGGTGTTACAAAACCTGTGATTGTAACCAAGAAGTGTCTGATTTGTCTTGAGGCTCTCCGTGAGATGGAACACATACTAAAACTGAAGGGTGACCAAGAACCCAAGACTGGATAGCCCAGAGAACTAGGGTAAACCAAATACTACTGGTCTAAAGAAAAAAAGTAACAATAAAGTGACTATTAGTCATGCTATACTTATGGACTGATGCCTTATTCAGCCATCATCAGAGAGGCTTCCTCTTTCAGGAGATAGGAGCAAATACAGAGACTCATCATCATACATTCTGCAGAGAGAAAGACTTTGGCACGCATAGATCTAAATGAGTTGTCTCTATGAAATCCGTTTGGTGAGAGCTCAGGGAAAGCTGGGGAAGAGGAGGCCTAGGGAATGGGGGAGATAAGGGAATGGAGGATACTAGGAGAATAAAGACCTCTAGAACAACTGATCAAAGCTCATATGAACACACAGAGACTGAAGTGGCAATCACAGGGTTTACACTGTGATTACAGGGTGTTTATATGGTAGATTACATTTACCTATTTACATATTTCATCCCTGAATCTCTGGGATGAAACCTATTTGATTATGATGGATGCTCTTTTTGGTGTATTCCTGGATTCAGTTTGCAAGTAATCTACTGAGAACTTCAGCACCATGTTCACAGGGAAACAGGGAAATGGACCTATAATTCTATTTCTTTATGTGGTTTGGGTATCATGGTAACTGGGACCTCATAATACAAATTGGGCAGTTAAAATTTTCTTTGGGCTTTAATCTACTTACTATGAACAATTCTTTTTCTGCTGATTTTTTTTTCTTTTTGGCCTTAACTTTTGTAGTTCTCATTAATATTGGACATAGGAGAATATTAAGACTATTTTTATGACTTCTACTAAGTTCCTTTTGTAGTCTAGGTGATATAGATCTCCTATTAAAAAGTGCTTAGAAATGGCTGATGCATTTTCCTTTTGGATGATGCTAAAAATATCATCTAATTTAATGGATGGAACAGTTCTTTACAAGTTATATTGTAAAAAATATTTGTCAACATTGATGTAGCATGCTACTCAAGTCGCAAAACTCCGTAGAAGCAAATTAAGATTCAGAAGCTCATACAGTGAAACAGAAGAACTCCCAAGTTCTGTGAAATCCAATAGCAGGGGTTGTTTCACATCAACATTTCAAAAAGGAAATTTATTATAATTAGTTTCTCAGTAACTATTTGTTGTTTAAATAGGAGAGGATTTATTTTTATCTGAAAGTGACATTTGCAAATATAATAATAAATTTCCATAAATTACTTGTATACTGTGAAATGGAAATTATTTTACCTACTTTATTTGTAAAGCATAGAATTTCGTTTTAAATGATTTCAGAGTATGATATTTAAATTAGGCCATACACTCTTTATATTTGCAAAATGTTCATGGGGAATTCTGAAGTTTCTATAAAGTTATTTCATCTAAAATGACATTGTAACCAAGACCACCACTGGACGATGTGCAGGGAGTGAGACACCTTGAAACACTCAGTCATAAATGGGGTGTCTTCATCACTTAGGGCTCAGGGAACTATGAGGAAGAAGAGGCAGACAGATTCTAAGAGTCAATAAGGATAGATGACACCAAGAAAATAAGGCCTTCTAGACATAACAGGGTTGATGCACATATAAACTCACAGAGACTGTGGCAGCATGCAAAGGGCCTCTACAAGTTCAAGATGAATGGTTATCCGGCACTTAGAAGGGGTAGTTGACAAGAACACCTATCCCCAACCAAGAAGCTATCTTCAACTGAAAACTGCTGGCAGGGGTAAAAGTATTTCCTGTACAGGAATCTCACTGGGTATACAACGGCAGGCCACAGCCTAGCAGTAAATGACCCACACAAAATGAAGTCAAAGGTACATTTGTAGGTATTTTGTCACATATTGCTTTGTGTGGGTATTTTTTAACCTTACTGGTCTTTTGTTGTATATTAAGATTTTCAATTTTGTGTTTTTAGGGGTATTCTTTGTGTGTTCTTGTGTGTGTGTGTGTGTGTGTGTGTGTGTGTGTGTGTGTGTGTGTGTGTGTGTTTGTGTGTGTTTCTGACCTTTCTTTGCTTCCTTCCATTGTTTGTTTGTTTTGTTTTATTGCTGCTTGTTTGTCTTTAATCTTTAACTGCTTGATTTTGTAAGAGAGAAAGAAAGCATGGAGTTGAAAAGGTAGAAAAGTAGGGAGGATTTGGGAGATGAGGGAGGGCAAAATTTGATCAGAATGTATTACATTAAAAATATTTTCAGTAAAAATATATGTTAAGTACAGAAATAACTTTTCTAGGACACAGCACCTGGAAAATAAATAAATTTGATAATATTTTGATAAATAAATTCACTTTTAATTATGCTTCAGTTTTTATGCTGACATACTTAGATCTGCAAAAATTTTACTCATGTAAATTGAGACCATAATTAAGGTTCAGCTTATAGTCAAACGGGTCTATATTCTATCTTTCCTGGAGAAAGGTTATAAACATTTTATTATAGTGCATTAATGTTTTATTATGAATTAAATGTCTCTTTTATAATGATTTTATGTATTTACAACAGAACAAGAATGTTTTGCCTCAACTTTGACAATTTTCTTTCCTAATTATAGATAAACAAAACAGAAACAGACTAGCTTAATTTCTAGAGCCTATTCTCCATTTCCCCAATGTTGTAAACAAAACAGAAAGAAAGGAAAATACAAGAAAACCTGAACAGACAGAAAGTCAATGTTTCATGTTCTCTCTCATAGGAGGCTTTTAGTTCCTAATCTTCAGATGTGAGTACACATCCTGTGTTAACTTCAGAAACCGGGGTAGATTATACTTTAAAAGGGTGAGAAGCAAGGTACAAGTGATAACAACTGATATAATTTGGGAAATGGAGTAAATGGTGGGGGTGTGATTTCTAATTAGGCAAGGACAAAGATAAATACAGAATAAAGAGGATAAAACAAAAGTAAGGGCATCTGAAGAAGTCACAAGAAATCATATTATTAGCCCTGTGTATATTTAGAATACACATGTTTGTGCATAAGTATGCCCATATAGTTTAAATAAAAATTTCTTATATGGGATGGCAAAAATCCCAACACCAGGCATGAAAAGCTCAAGCTCTCTTTTGAGTTATTGGTCAATGTTGTCTGTCAGACTCTCCAAACAGACTATTTCTGTTGCCCTTGGTTGCCCCGGAAGTGAAAAGTAAGTCATTATTGCCAAAGATCCCATTTACTTCAGACACAGGGGCCAGAGAAAACTTATCGCAACTAGCCTGAAAGCCTTTTCTCTTATGACTGATATCCACGATACCAGAAGAGTCCATGCATGCATCCAAAAAGGTAAGCAAAACCAATCCTATTCTGTTATGGCATCTATGAACCATAACAAAGTTCCGTATGGCAGAATAACCTAAAGTGTGCAGTAGTGGTACACTTATCTTTGTGGAAACCAATTGTTCTCTAATTGGACTTAAGAGTTGCATAACAAGAGGGAAATCATGCCTGGTGCTAGAAACTTAGCCAACTTCCTTGGACTAGTGAAGTTATAGATTTTGGAGGATAACCTACAACCACCATTTTACTAAACCATCATAATCTTTAAATTCATATTTGTCCTTATACCAAGAGACTGGTGTAGTTCTTACCCCCTACTGAGGAAATATCTCTTCATATTTGATAAGGACCTTTACATAGAACCACAAATAAGCAAAATGCACAGTTGTGGAGCCCAGTCCTAAATGGATACATCAACAAAATAACTCCATATCTAAGGCTCAGAGAATGTTGCAGAAATGAAGGTAGAAGGATTGTAAGAGCCAGAAGATCAGGGAGTTTGCTGTGAAATTGTTTCTCTTATTAATGTCAAAAGCTACACCCATAGAGTTTCACTAGCACAACTGCCGAAACGTTAACTGTACAAGCACAACAGCAATAGACATAAAAGATATAGACAGGGGAAAGACCCTGAGACCTCAACACTACACAAAGAATTACAGGCAGCTAAGAATTGCTGACAGTGGGTGCTGTGGGATGTTCTGTATGGCAAATGTGTTGCTAATTAGTCAATAAATAAAACACTGATTGGCCATTGGCTAGGCAGGAAGTGTAGGCGGGACAAGGAGGAGAATTATGCTGGGAAGTGGAAGGCTGAGTCAGAGAGACACTGCCAGCCGCCACGATGACAAACAGCATGTGAAGATGCCGGTAAGCCACAAGCCATGTGGCAAGGTATAGATTAATGGAAATGGATTAATTTAAGCTGTAAGAACAGTTACCAAGAAGCCTGCCATGGCCATACAGTTTGTAAGCAATATAAGTCTCTGTGTTTACTTGGTTGGGTCTGAGTGGCTGTGGGACTGGCAGGTGAGAGAGATTTGCCCTGACCCTGGGCCAGGCAGGAAAACTCAAGCTACAAGTGGGAGTAATGTTCTCCTCTAGGGAAGAGGACACCAATTGGTTTTCTAATGCAAAGTAGTAATTCCTGAGACATACATACAAGAAGCATTATACATAGTAAATATGTTATAGTTAATAATCCCCCTCCCTCTCTTTCTCTCTCTCCCTCTCTCTCTCTCTGTCTCTCTCTGTCTCTGTCTCTCTCTCTGTCTCTCTCTGTCTCTCTCTGTCTCTCTGTCTCTCTGTCTCTCTCTCTCTCTCTCTGTCTCTGTCTCTCTCTCTCACACACACACACACACACACACACACACACACACACACACACACCCCACAAATATGTATGTGAAAAGAACAATGAAAAGAGAAGCCATGAGTTTAAAGGAGAGCAAGTAAGGGTAGATGAGAACATTTTGAAGGAAGAAAAAGACAGGATAATTACATAATTATATTATACTCTCAAAAATAAAAGAAATAGCCGGGCGGTGGTGGCGCACGCCTTTAATCCCAGCACTCGGGAGGCAGAGCCAGGCGGATCTCTGTGAGTTCGAGGCCAGCCTGGTCTACAAAGCGAGTTCCAGGAAAGGCGCAAAACTACACAGAGAAACCCTGTCTCAAAAAACCAAAAAAAAAAATAAATAAAAATAAAGGAAATAATTGAGAACATCCTGTCATCCTACAGCTCCATAGCTAACAAAATTTCCTGTCAAGAATGGTATGAAGATATAAATACAACTCTTTATATAAGAAGAAACAATTTATATATTTTTTTATATATATAAAGAAACAAAAATAATTAACCTATAATGATATATTGTAGGATATATAACACTTTAAAAATTGTAAACAGTTCTCTGTAGTTAAAATGTTTGTAAAGCTAATACTACCAGGATAAACTGATAATTAGCTCTTCCCTATATTTTCAACAGAAAATGATGAAGGATTCTCATTGAAGAGTAGATCACATACCACTCCATAACATAATCCCTTTAAAAAATGCTTATTTATGAGGAATAGCATCACATATTAGATACTAAAATACAAGTTATGATGAAGACATTTGTATTTGAAGAGAAGGAAATATTTTCCCGTGTATGGAGTAGAGAATTTACATTCCTAACTCTCCCTTTTGTCCTTCAGTGCCACTTCGTAACAAAACTTAATTGCTTTTTCTTTCAGTGGTGTCATACTTTGTAGGTAAAAAAGTATAACTCAAAAGACGAGTCAAGTGAGTGACACTTTAATGAATTTTACTTCAAAATACTTTCGTTCATTGTGAACATTTCAATAAACCTAAATAAATTAATAAGTTCTCCTATGACTTCCATATGAATCTAAAAGTAATTACATAAAGTAAAGATGATCTCTCAGTTCCATTTTCTCTAACTCCATGGTGTAGCCTATGGAGTTGGGTCTAAGGCTCAGTCATTAAAGTGCTTACCATGAAGATTTACACTCACATCACACAATCACTCACTAAAAAAGTATTCCATCGCTGTAATCTGAGCTCTGGCAATGTACAGAAAGTAACTTGCAGAACTGGCAGCTCCAGTTTCCATGACAGACATTGAGCTATAACACTTGAGTGGATACTTGGGGAATTTCTATATAATCTTTTCAATTTCAATGTAGACCCTAAGCTGCTCTAAAATTCAAACTCTTAGAAAACCCAAATCATTATGACTATAATTTGAGAATTTGTATATTATCTTTGGGTGTACTCTTTCTAGTAGGAATTTCAGGTGGCATTTGCTTTCTGTGTAGCTAAATTGACTGTGGATAATGTGCTTTCTATGGTGATATATTGTTTATATATATATATATATATATATATATATATATATATATATATTACAGTTTTCTCATACAAGCACAAAGTGCATTTTAGGTTTTCGTATAATTACTCTTATCTTAAGTTATACTTTCCTCATCTTCTCATTAGCACATCTTGCTCTGAGGTGCTTTGTGCTCCTAGAAGTTACTTGGATTGATGATATCTTTACATTAAGCATCGTCCTCTTCAGTTCTTGTTTAATGCTGACTGAAGAGCTAATGAGCATAGTTGATATTCTATTATCTTCAGTTCAGAGATTACTTTTCTATTAAATAATTTACATCTTAACACTGATCACGTAATTCTTTTAAGAATTCACTTAATGAAATTATTGACTCTGTTCAATATTAATTGTTTAGAGAAAGGGACCAGGGGATTTAGTCTTGTGATTAGTCTGTACACTTCTGAAATGTACAGAATTCATATTGTCAAACAAATTAAGCTCTATTTATTATTTTTCTAATATTTGACTTTGAGTATAATTTTATGTGTTTTCATCTTATTTTAACTAATTGAGTAACATATTGGAAGAAAGGATGGACTGTAGCATCCTTGAATAGAAGATTGAGGGGAGGAGGAGAGAAAACAAGAGAAGACTGGAGAGAAAACAAAAGGTCAGGGGAGGGAGGAAGATGAATGCAGGGCTCAACAAGTTCTCAGTTTGAAGCATTCTGTATTGAGGATTGTGACAATGTTTTTCCGGACTCTGTCCATTTCAGTTTCCTGTCTAAGCATGCAAACCAAGCAAAAATATACAGGATAACAACTTATAAATCCAAATGTGCCTTGAATGAAGAGGTAGGCTGGAAAATCATGCCCCACCCTGCCAAATGTGTCTAAAAATCAAATGAAATTAAATTTGTAATTATTATTTTATCTGGCAAAACAGGAAGTTATATATGGTTTTAGAGATTATAACCCTTGCAATAGGAAAATTAAATTGAATTATCAATATTGACCAAAAGTGAATTCACATTTATCCCTGCAAAAGAATGCCTGGCACAGACTGTATTAGAAAGCATTTTCAAGGAGGAAGACGTGAACAGAGTCAAAGTGTTCCATATTTGTCTAACTGAAGATAGAGGGAGGTTCTGAGTCAGCTCAGGAATATAGATCTGGGCATTAGAAGACTAGGGACAGAGGTTTTTGAAAGTGTCCTTGGAAGTATGACTCTATGCACTCTCAATTTCAGCAGAGAAAACTGACTTTGGAATTCAGACTTGAAAGAGTAATTGCATTCTTTCAAGACATTCAGTTTTTGTTTGTTTGCCTGTATGTTTGTTTTTTGTTTGTTTGTTTGGAGGCACAATTTTTGGATGACAGGAACATAATGAGGTAGAAAGATGATTATGATCTCTGCTCTCATTGGTCATACTGTATTTAGATAATTTAAAAAATTATGGTGTACAAGGTTCTTAATAATATATTCTCATTTATTTTCTTTATTGCTGTGATTTATATTGTTTTGTAAAGGACAGTCCATTGTTGAAAGAAGTAACTCAAGGCAGGAACACGGAGGCAGAATCTGAAGCAGAAATATGGAGGAATGCTGCTTACTAGAATCTCTCTCTTTCTCCCTCCCTCCCTCCTTCTCTTTCTCTCTGATACTCAAGCATGTCTCTTATAGCCAAGATTCACCTTCCTGCAAATGTACTATGAAAAATGTGCTGGCCCCTATAATTATCAATCAAGAAAATGCCCTAAAGATGTGTTCAAAGGTGAATCTGATGAAGAAAATTACTCAATCAACATTCCTCTTCCCAGCCAACTCTAATTTCTGTGATGCTGACAATAGAAAGTAACCAGTATGCCTTAGATTTTAAATAATGAGCTTCTAGTTAAGAATTAATATACATGAATGTATAACATATTAATATGTAATATATATATATTATAGGATATAACATACATAAAATATGTAATATATATGTATTCAGTACAGAGAATAAAGGCACAATGAATCGAATTATGCAATAATCACCGTTAGTGATAGAGTAATACCTCAGTAGTATAGTATTAGCCATGGGAACATAAGCACCTAAATTTGAGTCTCAGACCCACCAATGACCTGGACACAGTGTCACACACTTGGAGTGCCACAGCTGGAGAACTGGAAACAGCAGGATCCCAGAAGCTCATTTGCCAGTTATTGCATGCAAATCATCAAGATCCTAGTGGCAGTGAGAGAATTTATTTTCAAAAATCTAAGAGGATAGCTCCTCAGAAATGCCATCAGTGTCAAGGCTAACCTTTCACACACACACACACACACACACACACACACACACACACACACACACAATCAATTAAAAATAAAATTAAAAATTCTGGCATAGGAGATGTCAAAGTAGTTTTCTACCAAACATCATGGCATGATTTTAATGCTCAAACCTCCATGGGGGAAGGAGAGAAGCAATTCCTACAAATTGTCCTCTAACTTTAACAAGCATTCACACACACACATACACACACACACACACACACACACACACACACACACACACACACACACACACATACACACACCTCACTACACATAGATAATACAACAGTGATTCTTTTAAAGTGATTGTTAAAGACCTTCATGGCATTGTTTAGATTGTGTGCTCTAAGTTTGAATGATCTTTAATATATTGTATTAACATGTTTTGCTAAACATAATTACAGTAAGCTAACATTGTGCAAATCATGGATTTAAATTTTTGTAGTATTTCAATGTAATAGACCATTGTTTAGTAATTAGAAGCTGCCACAGTAACAATTCTTTATTTTTCTAGTTTGTAATGTTTTTTCCTCTGCCTTTCTCTCCAAGTAATATGTATCTTAATTTTGACACTTAAGCATGTGTGGAAAATAGTTTCAAAACATGGAAATTAAATTAATCAAAGTGTAATTATTAGAAAACAATTTTAAAAGACTTTCAAAAGTTGATTTGTTACACATAAAGGTGTTAATCTGTAATAGCATAGCAGTTAATTCCCTATAGACACTGAAATATTAGCTGATAGAAATTCAATGATTGACCTCAGCTTTCTTTCAGCTTGGAAGGAGGCTATAGTCCTAATAGTTATCATAAGTCTCTTTTTCACATTTCATGTTGACAGAAATCCTTTAGTGATCCATCTGAGAATCTACTCAGTTCTTCTTGGTTTGTCTCATCAATTGCCTACTTGGCATAACAATTAATGGAACATCTAATATTTATAGTTTTACTCATGGGCCTCCTTTGATAATGTTGAGACTGAAATAATTAACATCACCTTATTTAAGACAGAACAACAGAAGACAAAAATCTTTACTGCAATTGTCTCTTCTTAGTCCCTTAATGCAGTTCCCCAGAGTACAGCATTTTTTCCTTCTCTGTATTATCTCTCACTTATTATTCTCAAAAAGTTAATACATATCTTCTGTCTGTCAAAACCCAACCAGTTCAGAGTTTTATTATTTTATTTTTATTGTTTGCATCTGTGTGTGTATGCACATATTCAGAAGTTGCAGGACAATGTGTGACATCATGGTCAAGAAGACTGTTTACTTCCATTTAGAAAGGGTCCCTCATTGGTATGACACTCACTAATTAGCCTCGTCTAGTCCCAGGCATCCTCCAGTCTCCATTTCACCAGTGCTGTGATTTCAAACACCTGCCAGTACACCAGACAGTTTTATCTGAGTTCTGGAACAGGAACTCAGGTTCCTGTGCTTGCTAATAAATGCTTTACCAACTGAACTCTATATTTCAGCTTCTGCTCAGAGTTTTTCATCTCGGTCATACTTCCTGTTGATCTTTTCTCACACAAGATATTCCAAGATGTTTTCTCACACACGATGTTCATTCACATCTCGAGGACATATAAGGGAGGTCATTGTGGGAGGTACATGAGGGGGAAGAAGGTGTGGATATGATCACAAACCATAACTGCTTAAGTTTAGAGAAGAACTGACTGCAAGTTTGGATACCTAAATGTGTTATCTCTCTACAAATACTATTCAGGTTCAGTCATCATTGAAGAAGATGGGAAGACGGGCTGGAAAGACTGTAATTTCCAGAATCAGATGATGATGATGATCAGAAAACAGTGTTTTCCTGTCTCAATAGGGAAGTTGCTCATATGAACTTATGGAAGTTCTGACAGGATGTACAAGATCTGTGTAAGCTCAAAAATTCCCATGGAAGATTAGGGAAATATTTCTCCCCTGACTGAGAACCTTCTACTAGTTCATAGCTTATGAGAGAGGAAAAGCTAGTTTTCTACAAAGGTCTGGCTTATCATAGATCTCAAATGCTCCACTGGGTGGCCACACTCTTAAAAGTGTATATAGGAAACACTAAGAAGGAATGAGTACATATAGTTAGTGGGTATGGAATGAGGATGTGAATCTGGGAGGAGACAGGGAAGAAACAAAAAATACAACATATCCAAATATCAAAAATTTAATAAAAGTATTAAAAATGTATGGAAGTTTAAATAATCCAGCTAGTGGAATTAGGAATACTATTTTCATCTACTGTTGAGCTGAATATCTTTTGGTCAGAGTAAGTACTAATGTATCACCAGTTAAAATTGATTATTTCTGTGCACCAAGATTGTCAAGCCAAACAGAACTAATTTATGTATTTATGAAAATATTTATGAATTTATGTATGCATGTGTCTTTATCATCTATCCATCATCTATCTATCTATCTATCTATCTATCTATCTATCTATCTATCTATCTATCTATCTATCCATCCATCCATCCATCCATCCATCCATCCATCCATCTATCTATCTATCTATCTATCTATCTATCTATCTATCTATCTATCTATCATCTGTCTAACCTATTTTCTATATATCATCTGTCAGCATACTTAAAATCTGTCATCCTATCTATCTTCTATTATCTATGTCAACTCTCTCTTTCTATTGTTTATCACTTTATCCACACACCACCTATCTATCATCTATCTCTGCTAATTATCATCTATATATGTCTTTTCTATCTAGTTAGAGGATTTATTTTATGCAATTGGTTCTCTATGGGTGAAATAATAAACTTCAAGCATTTAGCTAGCACATTGCAAATTCAGATTAAGGATTAATGTAATAGTCATACAGGTGTAATAATCTGCAACAGAGACAAAGATTTAGAAAATAGAGTAGCACTCTGTTCATACTATGGAGGAATATTTGCTTCTTCTTTGGGAAGACAATACAGTCTTTTCAGGCATTTAGTTAATTGTAGCAGTCTGTGTAACACGAATTGTTAAATGGTCTTATTAATTGAAAACCCAGAACCAGATATTGGAGTGAAAGCTGAAAGATCAGAGAAACAGAACAAGCCACAGTCAACTTAACCTTACCAACTCCTCAGCCTCCAGAGAGAGACTTCCTGTTTACTCACACCTTATATACCTTTCTGTGCCCTGCCATCTTCCTTCCTTCCAAGTGCTGGAATTAAAGGCATGTGTGCTTCTCAAATACTTGGTAGCAAAGGCATGAGATCTCAAGTGCTGGGATTAAATGTGTGTGCTACCATGCCTGGCTCTCTTTACAGTGTGGTCTTGAACTCACAGAAATCAAGACAGATCTCTGTCTCCTGATGGATAACATTAAAGGTGTGTGCCACCACTGTCTTGCCTCTATATCTAATCTAGTGGCTGGCTTTGTCCTCTGATCCCTAGATTGATTTATTAGAGTACACAATGTATTGGGGTGCACAATATAGCAACACAGGTCTGTTCATATTATGGATTGGTATCAACCTCTAATTTAAACTGACCATAATTATCAACATATCTACAAATACATTTTTGTTCTGATTTAGATCTAGAAATCCCTCCAAGCAATAGATATACAATATTTGGCACTAACCTGTGGCACTATTGAGAGGTTGGAAAACTTTTAGAGATAAAGTTGGAGTAAGGTAAGTCACTAGGGGTACATCTGTATAAGAGACGGCTATGCCCTGACCTTCACTTTTGCTCACTTTGCTTCTTGGCTGCCTTGAGCTGAAAGTTACATTTACCATTATTTTTTGCATAACTCACTGTACAACCACAAGTCCAAAAGACACAGAGTGAAACTTCAGGGCACTGTGACATACACTTTTCTGACCTTTATGTTGTTTACCTCAGAACTTGGCAGCAATGGAAAAAGATTCATTCCTGTTCACAGCAATAGCAAAAGCAATGTATGACACTATGATTTGGCATGAGAGACAAGGTAATCAATATAGTTAATTCCACATTGATTAAAATTATTGTACAAAAATCCTCTGATACAGAACAGGTCAACGTGCAACAAATAAAAGCATATGGATTGCTCAACCCTGAATGAGACATCTATATGATACCTGATCATCCAAGGCTCAGGGATAATTGCTGACGAGAGTTTCTCTCTTGTCAGCTGTACTCAATTGACACATCAAAAACAATGAGCCAAATAAATGTTCCCCCATTTAAGTTGTTTTTCTCCGGTATTTAGCCACAGCAAATGAATAGCTGACTGACACCGCAAGCTGGTGAACTTGCTGTGATTTAATTTCCATGTTTGCAGAATAAAGAGGATGAAGAAAGGCCAATCAACCAAGTAAACCCTCTTGCCACCAAAGCTAAAGACCCAAGTTCAATCCCTGGGACACACATGTAGAATGGAGAAATATCATTCCGACACCTTGTTCTCTGGCCTCCACTTAAGCTTGATGAAATACATGAACTGGCATACAGAGTCTCACATATGAACTTTTCAAAGGATGGGGTAACTTAATAAATACCTTTAGAAATTGTTCATGGATCTCTCCCATGTCTATATAGCATGTAAAGAAATTCAGTGAACTCCCTTTTTATGAATATATTTATATTGAAGAACTTTGGGGAAAGAGAGGTAGTATGAGCTTCTGGAATAAGGGCAAAGCTTAGTTACCAGACATGAAAGATGTGATTTCTGTAGTGGGAGCCTGTCCTGAAACATAACCTGCCTATATGCAATCATCCACTCAAACTGATGTGTGGTGTACTTCTTGTACTTGAAGAAAGAAGAACTAGTGCTAATTCTCACACTGCTTTCTATGATAAGTGTAACAGAGTCTTTTGTCTCTGAAATGCGAGTGTCATGTCTCTGTCTCCACGTAACTATGCCAGATTGACTTTCTTGTAGAGTGAAATTTCAAACAGTATAGAGTTCTTACATAGTGGAAAAAAAGACATACAATATGGATTATAAATGATGCTTGTTAAGTAATATTTTCTTTCACCATCACCATCAGCTAAATATATATGATCAAATGATTATATTTATAGTGATATATCTCAGTGAATCTTACAAACATTGTGGAAAAGAAATCTACTAATTGAATAGTTATTTATAATTAAAAATGAAATTAAAAACTTCTAAAGAGCCTATTGATTTTTTTATAAAGACTTGTAAGTATTTTCTTGGTAAAATAATTGTTTCAATGATGACATAGTTAGTCCTTTCTGTACATTAGCCAATTTTACTGTACCTAAACAGTTTATGGGGATAGGTTAATGTATCTCTTTATCTCTATTTCCTGTTTGTTGCATTATGCTAATATTGATCATATGAAGACGAACAATACATTGTCCCCAAGTTCTTGATAATTCTTATCTAGTTAAAAGTATGGGTTAAATATGCCCTCAGCAAAATATTAATAACCTTATGAGCTATGGAATTCAATATGATTTCTATAGTGTAAAAAGAAACTACTGGATTGTTATTGAGTTTCTAGATTTAAGAAACTTGCTAGCATATTGAAATAAGAAGGTTAATTACTGGCATATTATAAGCCAGTAAGTATTTGTCATGTCCAACTAAGGATCTGAACACTGTAGTATTTCTTGAAAGCAGTGTAGGATTGGAAGTATAGTTATATAGGGGTGTACTTAGGTAGGTAAGTGAAATCATGGTGGATTGGCAAGGCAGATTTTGACTTACAGGACATTAAAGTGATGACTTCTAAAACCAAAAGAATCAGCTTTGCCTTTGGTGTCCTTAAAAGAGGCTGCTTCAATCCTCAAGCAGACACCTAGTTCCTACTTGCTTCTATCCTGTTCTAACCTGGTTTTGTTTGTATGATTATATATATATATATATATATATATATATATATATATATATATATATATATATATGATATTAGGTAAGATATACATAAGAAAAACATTTCTCAAGGTTTTGAAGACTGACTCTTAGACAAAGATTAAGGTATTAGCTGGGCTGGTATCTGGAAGTGGGCTATTCTTTACATCTGAGAAAGACTTCTGTGGCTATATGGAAGTCTAGCTACAAAAGGAGAGGAGCATTATGTCCTCACAGAGGAGAAAAGAAGGACAACCAAAGGGGAGTACAACAGATATTGTGAGGCTAAATAACATAAAGGTTTCATTTTTATTGAAGAGGGGTCTGCTCTCATCACCAAATAACTTTCAATAGCTAGATGTCTTAAACCACCATGAAAATGGAGTTTTCTAGACATGAATGTTCAAGACACATTTAAATAATAGTCCTTTTCAGATTATGTAAATATAGATAACATACAGATAAAATTTTAAAAGGTCTCAATAATAAAACATTAAGAGAACATTGTAAATATCCTAAAACTGTTATTATCCACAGACAGTTCAGATTTGTAATGGTAAGAATCTCAGTATCTCATTCTCCTTATTTACTTTGATGCTCATTTTAATGGATCCATGGCACAATATATAGAAATGAAGTAATTTGCCCATTAAACATCTCTCAACAAAATTTACCTGCTTATTAAGGATGAAAGGTTTCTTCATTTCACTGTTTACATTATTTCTGCATTCATATGGCTCAGATATAATAGAATTTTACTCTGGCTTCAGGCTTACTGATGTATGACTTTATTAATTTCTATGCTGCATAACGAATTGCCACAAATATAGCCTCTTAAAGCAATACACATCAGATAGCTCAGTTTCTTTAGACTAGAAAGACAGTGACAGTTTAATTGGGCTTTCTGCATTAAAATCTCATCAGGCCACTATCCAGAAGTTGTGGAGTTTGGTCTTGCTTGGATTCTATTAGGACAAATACATCTCCCAAGCACTCTTGGATTGTTATGAAATCTATTTCAGTGTACATACATCTACATAGCCAACATTTCTGTTTTCTGCTTAAGCCGCACTCAGACCTCTCTCTGGTCTCAGAAACTGCCTGCGTTTTCACTCTTTGCAGAGTTTCACAATTACATGGCAACTTATTTTCAAATAAGCAAGAGAGAAATTTTTCTGCTTAGTCCCCTAAAATGGTGTCACTTACAACCACCATCGGAAAGATGACCCCATCACCTTTATCATTTGATGAAACCTAACCACTGTAAAGGCATCCCACCAAGGCTGGACATAGTGTGCAGTAGAGTCAGAAATGCTGCTGCTTGGAGTCCATAGATAGGCTATAAATGGACCTGTATAGTTAAAGCCTAATCTGCAGTGTAGGACTCCTCATGATACTGATGTCTTGAATGTGATACATCGGCAGAAGATAGATGTAGACACTGAAAGGTTCTGTCTGGAATAGAGTCCAGGGGTGCAGCAAGTGTTAGGTTTATACACCCAAAGCTTTACAAAGACTAGTTATATCATGCAACTCAACATTGAAGATGGTGAAGATAAGCTGTAGGATTTACTGTCTGTTCTGCTATCTTCTCATCTTGATTTTCTCTAGTCTTTCCTTGCTATACTTTTCTTTTGGCAAGGTAATATTTCCTTTGAATTGCTGTATATTTGAAGTTCATTAATTTATGTTTCATTTTGCTGAGGTTTATAGCTAAGGGATGACCTTTAGTTTAAGTAGAGTATCTAGACTTAGACTTTTGAAAAATTTTAGAACTATGTGTATTCTTTGAAATTAGAATTAAAGTGGTTTTCATTATAAATCTCCTATGAACTTTTAAGTTCTAGGGGCAGAATATTCTGGTTTGATTCTGGAATGTCTCTGGGAGGCTTATGTTTTGAGTAGCAGGTCTACAGTGAATGACAAGACATTGAAAACTATGGAAATGCTAGAATATGGAGTTTAGTTGTAAGAAGAAGGTCATAGAGAATAAATCTATGGAATGTAGAGGATTTCTGAATACTTTCTACCTATTCCTCAGTAACAGGGTCTGTAAGATAAGATATGTAGCTGTCTCCTGTGAAGTGCTCCTGTAACAAATATTGTTTGTTCAAGCACATAAGACCAAGTATTTTATATATATGGTACGTGGGGTCAAACTGAGGTACTCTATCACACCATACAAGTGCACTTCCACTGATGTATAAGACCATCTTTGACATAACCCTTCTGTTCTATGACTGAGATAATTTAATCTGGAATTTAATGCATCACTAAAGCATTCAAGTTATTCTCACTATGATATTCAAAGTGAATATAAAAATGTGATAAATTTACATTCTTTCATCAAAATTCAGGTTTAGACTATGTCAAGATTTAAAAATGGCAAAAAGTTTTTTTTTTATTTTATAATTTAATTTAATTTTACATATCAGCCATGGATTCCCCTGTCCTCCCACCTCCCATGCTCCGCCCCCCCCCCCCCCGCACTCCCCCCAGCCCACCCCCCATTCCCATGTCCTCCAGGGCCAAGACTCCCCTGGGGAGTCAGCTCAACCTGGTAGATTCAGTCCAGGCAGGTCCAGTCCCCTCCTCCCAGGCTGAGCAAAGTGTCCCTCCATAAGCCCCAGGTTCCAAACAGCCAGTTCATGCACTAAGGACAGGTCCCAGTCCCACAGCCTGGGTGCCTCCCAAACAGTTCAAGCTAATCAACAATCTCACTTATCAAGAGGGCCTGGTCCAGTTGGGGGCTCCTCAGCTATTGGTTCACAGTTCATGTTTCCACTAGTTTGGATATTTGTTCCTGTGCTTTTTCCAATCATAGTCTCAACAATTCTCGCTCATACAATCCCTCCTCTTTCTTGCTGATTGGACTCCCAAAGCTCCACCTGGGGCCTGGCAATGGATCTCTGCATTCGCTTCCATCAGTCATTGGTTGAGATTTCTAGCACGACAGTTAGGGTGTTTGACCATCTGATCACCAGAGTAGGTTAGTTTGGGCTGTCTCTTGACCATTGCCAGTACTAGTCTATTGTGGAGGTATCTTTGTGGGTTTCTGGGGACCTCTCTAGCACTTTGCTTCTTCCTATTCCCATGGGTCTTCATTTATCATGGTCTCTTTTTCCTTGTTCTCCCACTCTGCTCCTGGTATAGCTGGGACCTCCTGCTCCCCTAAGCTCTCTTTCCCTTGGCCCTTGCTCTTTACTAGCCCCCTCCTCTCACATCCAGTTTATTCATGTAGATATCATCCATTTCTCTATCATTGGGCAATCCCAGTGTCTTTCTTAGGGCCCTCTTTTCTAGGTAGCCTCCCTGCAGTTATGAGTAGCAGTCTAGTCATCCTTTGTTTTACATCTAGTATCCACCTATGAGTGAGTACATACCATGTTTGACTTTCTGAGTCTGGGTTACCTCACTCACGATCATTTTTTCTAGATCCATCCATTTGCCTGCAAATCTCATGATGTCACTGTTTTTCTCTGCTGAGTAGTACTCCATTGTGTATATGAACCACATTTTATTTATCCATTCTTCAGTTGAAGGGCATCTAGGTTATTTCCAGGTTCTGGCTATTACAAATAATGCTGCTATGAACATAGCTGAGCATGTGCCCATGTGGTATGATTAAGCATTCCTTGGGGATATACCCAAGAATGGTATAGCTGGGTTTTGAGGGAGATTGATTCCCAATATTCTAAGAAAGCACCATATTGATTTCCAAAGTGGCTGTACAAGCTTGCATTCCCACCAACAGTGGAGGAGAATTCCCCTTGCTCCACATCCTCTCCAGCATAAGCTGTCATCAGTGTTTTGATCTTAGCCATTTTGACAGGTCTAAGGTGGTATCTCAGAGTTGTTTTGATTTGCATTTTCCTGTTGATTAGGGATGCTGAGCAATTCCTTAAATGTCTTTCAGCCATTTGAGTTTCCTCTGTTGAGAATTCTCTGTTTAGTTCTATAGTCCATTTCTTAATTGAACTGTTGAGCATTTTGATGTCTAATTTCTTGAGTTCTTTATATATTCTGGACATCAGTCCTCTGTCAGATGTGGGGTTGGTGAAGATCTTTGCCCATTTTGTAGGCTGTCGCTTTGTCTTGTTGGCCGCGCCCTTTGCTCTACAAAAGCTTCTTAGTTTCAAGATGTCCCATTGATTGATTGTTTTTCTCAGTGTCTATGCTACTGGTGTTATATTTAAGAAGTGATCTCTGGTGCCAATGCATTCAAAACTACTTCCTACTTTCTCTTCTATCAGGTTGATCTGCTTTTCGAATTTCCCAAATCAAAACCTGTGCATATCCTTATTTTCACTTCTCTGTTATAGCTGTTATGCAGAATATAAAATTCTATTGCAAATCTAGGATTCATCTTGTCACCATCGCTGATATCTCAACTCTGAATCTGCTATCAACTGAAAACAGATAAATTGATGTATGTTTGAATGTCCTGACCTATGCCATTAAGTATGTATGATTAGAACATAGCACACAAGAAAAGACAGATGGAAGACTATGTAAGAGACATAATCAGGATTGAGCCCTCTTGGCTTTGCAGGATATGGAAAACCATTTGTAATGTACTTAATATTTGAAGCGATGCTACAGGAGTCTGTCCACTAGTGAAGTGAAATATCTGGCCAGGTTTTCAAACAAACAGCGTTCTTTAAAGAACAGAGTATAGTGTGGCAGGGACAGAAGTATCTAGGCTAGGAAACTCCTTTGCAATGTCCAAGCCTGGAACACTCCTTTTTCTTAGTCAAATAAAATCTCTTCCACTTTTAGGACATTGTCCTTGCTGTTTTGTTTTATGCTTATTTTTTAGGTAATAGATTTTCCTTCTGTTTTCACTCAGATTTACTGTGATCATATGGTCCATATCCACCATAAAAACTTCCCCCGACCCTTGCCCTCCATTAAGCCCCCTCACCTCCAGTTTGCTCATGTAGATCTCATCCATTTCTGCATCACTGGGCAATCCCTGTGTCTTTCCTAGGGTCCTCTTTACTAGGAAGCCTCCCTGGAGCTATGAGTTGCAGTCTGGTTATCCTTTGCTTTACATCTAGTATCTACTTATGAGTGAATACATACCATGTTTGTCCTTCTGAGAGTCTGGGTTACCTCACTCAGGATGACATTTTTTAGTTTCATCCATTTGCCTGTAAACCTCATGATGTCATTGTTTTTCTCTGCTGAGTAGTACTCCATTGTGTATATGTACCACATTTTATTTATCCATTCTTCAGTTGAAGGGCATCTAGGTTGTTTCCAGGTTCTGGCTATTACAAATAATGCTGCTATGAACATAGCGGAGCATGTGTCCTTGTGCTATAATTGAGCATTCCTTGGGAATATGCCCAAGAGTGGTATAGCTTGGTCTTGAGGGAGGTTGATTCCCAATTTTCTGAGAAAGCATCATACTGATTTCCAAAGTGGCTGTACAAGTTTCAGGAATAGAGTGGGAAAACAAGGAAAGATATACCATGATAAATGAAGACACCTTGGGAATAACAAGAAGCAGATTGCTAGAGAGGTCTCCAGGAATCCACAAAGATGACTCCACTATAGACTAATGGCAATGGTCGAGACGGTGCCTGAGCTGACATACTCTGGTGATCAGATGGCCGAACACCCTGTCATGATAGAACCCCCATCCAGTGACTGATAGAAGCAGATGCAGAGATCCATGGCCAGGCCCCAGGTGGAGCTCCAGGAGTCCAGTCAATGAGAGAGAGGAGGGATTCTATGAGCAAGAGATATCAAGACCATGATTGGAAAAAGCACAGGGACTACTGGAAACACATGAACTGTGAACCAATAGCTGAGGGGCCCCCATGGATCTGGACTAGGCCCTCTGGATAAGTGAGACAGCTGTTTAGCTTGAACTATTTAGTGGGCCTCCAGGTAGTGGGACCGGGGCCTGTCCTTAGTGCATGAGCTGTCTTTTTGGAACTTATTGCCTATGATGAGACACTTTGCGAAGCCTTGGTGCAGGGAGGAGGGGCATAGACCTGCCTCAACTGAATGTACCAGGCTCTGCTGACTCCCCAGGGGAGACTTGCCTTGGAGGAGGTGGGAATGGGGGTTGGGTTGGGGGGGAAGGCTGGGGGTTGGGGGTGGGAGGAGGGAGGACAGGGGAATCCGTGGTTGATATGTAAAACAAATAGAAAATCTTTTAATAAAAAAAATATCTTGCAAGATCCCTCAAAAATGCTTTGCCTCTTGCCATGGACTAACCAATAAATCTGATTTGGTTGTTCAAAGTGCACAAAACTTTTAAGTTACATTTTTCATTCATCTGTTTCTACTCAGGATTCACATATTAGAGGATAGTCTATGAGGGTAAGAAATGTAGTTTCCTTATTGCTGTACTATCCCTAATGTCAAGTACAGTGCTTGAGATGTGTATTCAAGGCATTTGTGGCTAGATTAAGAAAAGGAGATAAAATAGTAAGTCCCTTAAAATTTGGACCTATTTTGACAACAGTGAGATTGTTGAAGAAGAAATGAGTAGTTAGAATCTATGAAAAAGGAAGAGTTTTGACAAGTGCAGTGTTCCAGTGTCTGCTTAAGCATGCTGAACCCAGCATCCAAGCTGTAAAACTCTTTTTGTCTTGAAAAGGAAAGTTTTCATTTATTTTGGGTTAGACTCTTTATCACAGTGGAGTAGCCAGTATCCTCTCAGCCAACCCTTCAAACTTTTCACACTACTTTTTCTTTTCTCTTCCCTGATGCGAATAGTACTGAATAAAGACTTCCTTATCTTTTTCACACTGTCAGATTCAATTTTTTTCTTGTCACTACTGGGGACACAGCTAATTCTTATTCTTTAGGCTTTCTGATTACCTATTCTGCTCCCGCCATACCAAAACTTTCTATTTCCCGTACCTTTCTAGAAACAGATCAGCTAATGAGTGATTACATAAAATCAAGTGTCCTTGCCTTTATTACTTGCTTTCCAGTGACAGTGGCCCCTGGTAGACAGTGAGTCTGCTCATAACCTTTCCTCCACATACTTACTGTTTTAATGTGGCTGTCCTGAATGAACTGATGATTTCCTTGCTGCTGAGTTCAATGCTTGGGTTAAGATTTATTGTGTGCTATTTGATCTCACTGTGAAACCTGAGACTGTTTTGATAAAATCAACCTTGGATCAGGGGTTGGAGCCAGTAACTAGCTGACAAGAATTATCCATAGAGAGTTTGGGGGAACCAGGAAGATGGATACAGAGATGCACAGAAAGGAGCAGGGAAGGCCTTGGAGTTGTGCAGTACATTTTGGTTTGGGGATGGCTGGAGAGACACTCTCTTGCTGGGTCTCCTACCAAAAGGGAAGGTAAGCTGGTTGCTTCTTGGCCTCTCTGGGTAGCAGGTTTTCAACTCTATATCTGACATCTGAGTTTTTATTGGTGAATAGAACAATAGATACTTACTTAAAAACTACATTTGGAGGCCATGGTAGAGGCAGGGTTGGCAGGACCAGACATCACACCAGACTGAGGCTTTGGCAATAGGGCTCTGACTACAGGCAGTGGGGCTGCAGATGGTAGTTTAAATATCAGTAGATTCAGGTGCAACACTAAACCAACAGAAAAACAACAAAGATTTCACATAGAAATTCATCACTTTCTCACCCCAAGTATGCTAAAAGAGAAAGGCCATCAAATATCTAAACATGAAAGACTACTTGTTTCTGGAACCTTATGAACAGAATTCTGCGGTGATATTTTATTTGTGCACCCCAATAAAGCTTATCTGAAGATCAGAGGAAAAAGCCAGCCACTACATTAAACAGAAGTCAGGCAATAGGAGCACATGCTTTTAATCCTAGCATTCAGGAGGCAGAGATTCATCCAGATCTCTGTGAGTTCAAGGCCATAGTGGTAACACAGCCAGGCATGGTGGCACTCGTCTTTAAATTTTCACACTAGTTAACCATAGAGGTCTGGAGGTCTGTACAGACAGACAGGAAGTGATAGAGCTGGGCCGAAAGAGAAAACTGCTGTAGCTGGGTGGAGATAGGAAATAAGAAGGCAGAGCACAGAAAGGCATACAGGCATGAGTATATAGGAAGTAGCTCTTTTGGGCTGAGGATTTCTAGTGGTAAAAATGTGGCTGGCTTCTTTCTCCTTCCCTGATCTCTCAGTTTTTAACCTCAACACCTGGTTCCATTTTATTTGTTTGTTTGTTTTGTTTCATTTTTTGTGTTTTCGTTTTTGTTTTTTTTTAAGACTCTTTAGCAATTTGCCTTACAGAATTCCATCCCTGAAACCAATGGAGGAGAGCAAGTATTTCAGAAAGATGGCTGGCTTATGACCTTCACACATGCACCACCACACATACAAACTTAAACTCTAAACATGCACACACAATTATAACAAATAAAACTAGGGGCTGGAGAGATGTCTTTAAGCCACTCTTACTGTAAACTGTTTAATATGTTTGAAATTAATTATATATGTGTATGTATACACATATACGTAGATATATGATCATAGCCTTTATTTGCATTTTATGTGTATGGGTGTTCCGTCTACATTTGTGTCTGTGCTATGACCACTGAGGCCAGAAGAGAGCACTGGATCCCCTGTGTCTGGAGTAGCTAAAGGTTTCAGTCTACCATCTTGGCACTAAGGATCAAACCCAGGTCCTCTAGAAGATCAACCACTGCTTTTAAATGGTGAGCCATTATTCCAGCCCCTAATCTTATTTACTATTATTGTGTGTGCATGTTTAGAGTTTAAGTTTCTATGCATCATGGTACATGTGTGAAGATCATAGGCCAGTCATCTTTCTGGAATACTTGCTCTCCTCCATTGGTTTCAGAGATGGAATTCTGTTCACAAGGTTCCAAAAACAAGTAGTCTTGCATGTTTAGACATTTGCTAGCCTCTTTTTCTCTTTTAAGGACATATTTCTCTTTTTTTCTTATTTTTTATCATATTTTCTCTACATTAATGGGCATTAATGTTTTTCATTATGTATTTATTTATTTTAAAATTATTTTATTTTTAATCAACATATAATTATACAATTTTCCCTCGCTTTCCAATACATTGTCTCTTTTTTAAAATTATTATTCATTTTTTCACACACAGATATGAATAAATATACAAATACAATATGCTGGATCCAATTAGTGTGGCTTGCATGTACACAGTTTTAGGACTGATTACTTGGTATTGGATAAACAATTGGATAAACAAGACTAATTTTCCCTTTCTCAGTCAACATTAGTTGCCTGTAGCTCTTCATCAATGGTTGAGGGCCCACGAGATTTTCCCCATCCCATTTGCATTTGAACTGATGGTGTCAATATTGAGATCTTGTTTAGGCAGCCATATTGTTGAAAGTTCATGTGTGTAGCTTACCTCTCATATCCAAAGACACAATTTCACAGAAGACTCTCTGGGTCTCTGGCTCAGACAATTTTTCCTTCCAAACATCCTTAATGTGACTCACAGGCATAGGAAATGTATAATAAGTGTGTCAGTTGGATAAGGGCAACTCACTGGCAGTAATTCTATACAGTTTGACCAATCGTGGCTTTCTGTAATGGTCTCCATTTGCTGTACAAAGAAACATCTTTGTTAGGCACATCAATACACATTTTTCTGTGGGTGTAAGTGTATGCAGTAAGAATGTAGTTAAGAACTATACTGATTTAGGAAAGTAGCAGGGATACTTCCATGAGATCCATGAAGTTATTAGCCAAGGGTAGTTGACTAAGTTTATAGTACCAGACATGCCCCCGCAGCCTATCTAAGTACAAGTACTGGAGATTTAGAGACATCTTATTGTTCTGGTGTCTGTCATGGTTCATTGGCATCACAACTGGGAATTGTGAGCCTTATTTATTTTTCATGAACTAATAATAGAAATATACACACTACCTAGCCAGTATTCTTAGAAAAAGATGTGTAACAAGATTATAGTTTCATACAATTCATAGGAAACTAATTTATTGATTCTAGTTATTTCCTTGTTTCCTTTGTTTCTCTAGGACTCAACATTGATGAATAATCAATAATTCCCATGATACTTTGTAATAAGAACTCCCTCCATCATTTATGTTTTGTGATCACATTTTTTTGTAATTTTATTTCCATATCACCTTATTTTCCAAGTTATAGTTTTTAAGTAAAAGAAGGACCTTCACAGACAATATAACATGTAACCAAGTATTCTAGAACCAGAAGCATAGATGAAGTTGAACTTCTTAATTACTTTTAATTATTGGAATGTATTTGATCACTTGACACTTGAGAATACTATAATAAACATCCAAATATATATCTTTTCAGTGAAATAGCAATATTTTTCCAACACTTTTTTTTGTATTTTTCAGTATCTCCATTGCTTCTCTCCATTGCTTATTCATTTACATTTCCTGATTTGAAATAAAATTCTTGAATACTTGAATACAAACCTGCCAGAGGACCTGGGCTCAACTTCCAGCACTCACATGGCAGCAAACAGCTGTCTGTAACTCCAGTTCCAGAGGATCTTGATACTGTAGACACTGTTTTCACATGCTGCACAGACATACATGCAGACAAAATTCCCATACAAATAAAAAAAATAAATAATAAATAAAAAATGAAAAAGAAACATGAAATTCCTCAGTCTAATATTTGTTCAATCAATGTCTAGTAGTACTAAATAAAATTTTTCTTAAGTTTGGCACAATGTGACTTAAGTCAAATTTTTGGGAGGTTATATATGGTCTGTGACATGTCTGAATTCTTTGACATCCATCATAGATTACTTCTGAACACAAGCTTTTTGAATGTAATGTAATTGCTTTTTATATAATAAGATTATGGTGAAACAAATATTAATACCTGTAAGATTTTAGGATGAGAACTTTATTATACTGAGTTGCTATAGAAATATGAATCTATAATAAAGTGTTTATAAAGTAAGAGAAAAATAGGCATTGATACTTGAATTAGGTTATGTGTACTTTCTGAAGATAAAGGAAATTGATAGACCTATGAATTGCTTTTAAACTCTAACTCACATAAACCAGTCAATTTCCTCCTGAAAATTTTTCCTTATTATTCTTGATATCCATTTAAATATGCATATGTGTTTACTTTTATGAACAAAAAAAACAATTAATAATAAAACAATTACATTTCTTGTCTAAAGTCTTAAATATGAGTACATTTTTTTCAGAGATATACATGTCCTATCTGTGATGTTATTTTTAAGGTTTTCCCTGACTTTCATATAATTTCTGCTAAAGTATCTTCAAAATAAAATATAAAATAACTGTGAATTTTATTTATTAAATACTTAAGATGTTACAGTTTTAAATGCACAAAATAGCAGGGTAATATGGAAAATTAACCATATTAATTCATTAATATTGTTTAAATATTCAGTTATTGACAAAAGCAATCAAGGCGAATGAGCTACTTCACTTCTGATTTCTTTGTCAGTATAATATGAGCACATTTCTTCAGCTCCCTAGTCTATTTTTGAAATTACGTTCTACTTTTCTGTATAATAATTCATTTCCTTACTGTTGTATTTGCATAATTAATGTCCCACTCTACAATTTCCATGCACTGATTTTAAAAGAATGATTTCAAAGCTTCACATTTTATTGTATCTTGTTCAAGGCTAATTCTGTCTGTTTGCAAATATAATTTGCTTCTGATTAACCCATTTAAACTTCATATTATATGAAGTGATAATTTATAAAAGAAGAGCTAAATGCAGCCTTTGCATACAGAATGATTTACTTTGAGGTTAATAACAAAACTGCATTTAAAAAAGGTCATCAAATCATGAATTCTGTCAAACTTATTCTCAAGATGACTGTTTGAATATTTCTAAATTTGGCACTAAATGTACAAATGAAAATTCATTGTATCAACTAATTCACTCTGAAATTGAACATATTATTAATCTTAGTTTAAGTTATTATGAATGTAGAAGCTATTATTTAGGACTTAGCTAAAACAGGAATACACATACCTTCAGTATTTTTTCTTCCCTTTCTGAAGACACAATTTCCAGGCTACATTACATGTTAGGCTGATAACACCCGAATGACTTGGCTAACTCATGTTTTTATTTTTATACTTACCTATTATTTTGACTGATTTAACTTCACAAGTTAAAGTATTCTTTCCTTTTCAGTACCATACGTTTGGGCAATCCCAGTTGTCTTGTCCCTTTGAAGCTTCAATTGGCTTGTCACATGAACTAACTCTTGACTTACAACTGAGTGGCCACATATGAGATTTCACTTGATTTTCCTTTTGTAGCTGGCAATCTTCTTTTGAGAAAATTACTGATACATATGTAGGATTTTTTATATTTCTGTATTTTATTGGTAATAAAATCTTTACTAAATCTTCTCAAAAATATAGACTCCA
The DNA here is from genome assembly GCF_007827085.1 of Peromyscus californicus insignis. Classification (NCBI taxonomy): domain Eukaryota; kingdom Metazoa; phylum Chordata; class Mammalia; order Rodentia; family Cricetidae; genus Peromyscus; species Peromyscus californicus. Next base: position 63,393,877 of record NW_026294458.1, read on the forward strand.
CCAATCACAAAATTACCAAATGCAATCATAAGATCTTAATTACGAAAAACATTTTTGCTAAGCATAAAAAAAACACATATATATCACACAGCATGAAGTAGCAAGGAAAAACAACTGTCATATAAAAATAAGCATCTCTCAGGCACATAAATATTATTAGGCAAAATAGGACCACTTTTAAAACATTTGAAAAGTGAACTCATTATATCCTGGGTACATCAAGTAGGAAATTTTTCAGTGTGCTGCTTTATGTTACACTGTTGCCTATACAATTATTTTGACCACTTACTAACAGTTTTTACATTCCTTCTAAAGAACTCCATAATTAATAAGAAAAGTAATCATGAGTATGATGGGGAAATGCAGGAAGAAATTGATCTAAATATTCCCCTTGTTGGTGTTCTCACAAATTCTGGAAAGGTTGCCACTGTGGAAAGTTTTCATAGAATTCCTAAGAGAAAAATAAAACACTGTATAATCAGGTCAAACTGAGCTACTAGGTTATCAGCCCTTTAAGAAATGACAGGAATGCTTTGTAGCCACACGCAAGGCAGACCGTTTCTTGTTTAGTATATGTTTAGGACAGTTTTATCAATATATATAAAAATCAATCTATACATTATATCAATAATTATATATATATATACATATTTGTATGTATTTACTTTTAGTTAAATGGTGAGAGAAAAATCAAAAATCTTTGAGAGTTTCCAGACTTATTATAAAATATAAATTATTATGTTTATTTATGTTATCACATTAGCTTTTTAGAATAATTATAACAGTCTATGGGTATAAGGTTGTTCAGTACTAAATGGTCAGCCCTGAAAACATTGCATATAAGATATATTGTAAAAACTGAGAAGGTTATATGTAGAAATACCCCCCCCCCCGACACACACACACACACCCACACCCACACACACACTCAGGAATGCAATAACAACTAGTGAAAAAGAAATCATTTATTTGAAAGAAAAAATAGAGAGTTGTGTTAGAGGGTTTAGATGCAATATATTGTAGCTGAAGTTTTCCTGTGTCCCGGCCTGCCAGCAGTCGTGACAAATCTCTCCCACTAGCATCCTCCAAATAAACACACAGAGACTTATATTACGTATAAACTGTATGGCTGTGGCAGGCTTCTTGCTATCTGTTCGTGCATCTTAAATTAACCCATTTCTATTAATCTATACCTTGCCCACATGGCTCATGGCTGACCAATATCTTACAGCATGCTTCTCCTCGTGGTGCCTGGCAGCGTCTGGACTCAGCCTTCTTCCTCCCAGAATTCTCCTCTCTCTTTGTCCTGCCTACACTATACTCCGGCTACTGGCCAATCAGCGTTTTATTTATCAGTCAATCAGAGCAACACATTCACAGCATCCTCAGCAATATATTGCTTAAAAACCCATAAACAAGGAGTTTTACAAAAAGCCCTCAAATTTCTTGCAAGAAGCAGAAGTATATGTATTCAAAGTTTCAATAACATACACCTGAGGCTTATGAAACTTTATCATTTACTCCACTGCCCATAATTTCTGGTTTCTGTAACAGTGCATTTCTATTTTAGTTCACAGTCAATAAAACTTTGAATTGAAAAATATCATCTGGTTAATTGAGCATTTCCTTCCAATTTTATCTGAACAGTGGACTAACAAAAAAATTAATCCCATTACATTAGAGATATCACTTTATTTACTTCTTTATTAATAATTTGGATAAAAATTGACAAGCAAATACAAAACTAGTCTTAATTTGATATGCTATATCATATTTTATATATACATATGATTTCATACTTTTTAAATGCTTCTTGAATATATGTACATATAGAAATTAATGAAAAATTCCTGAAAATATTTGAAAATGAGGTGAAGAAATTTCCTGATTTCATATTCAAATCCTTTTTTTCCTTAAGACAAATAACATTAACTACACACTTTCTGAGCTATATCTAGCCATATCAAAAATTTATTATTTGGAGAAATATGTAATAATATTTAGATAGTATGAAATAATTCTTTTTATATGAATACAAGGTATGAAAATTTCTTCACATTATACATTTTGATATGTGCACATATAAAATTAAGTACACCAAGTAAATTGAGAGCCTATATTCAGTGATGGTGGTTTGACCCCAATTTTAAAATATTATGGCTTCCATTTTTAGAAACAGGAAACAACAGGTCTTCTTATCCGGGAACAGTGGAATTTTCCTGATAAGGTAGTTTGGTCTTAGAAGTGTTTTAGAAAACAAGTAAAGTGCAAAGTTCCACTAAGTCCCTCAAATAAAAATGATGTAAACCCACAGATGACAGTTTAATGGGCTTAGGCAGGAGGATGGGGATACATAATATCAAGATAGATGGTGCTGAATCCCATGGACAGATTCAGTTACTGACTCTACTGATCAATAATGGCAATCATGATGAGGATTTACTGTTAGGGAAACATATTTCGGTAGTATCTGTGGCTTGCCTGACAGTGCATATTCAAAAGACAAATTGTGTGCCCTAGAATGTTAACCCTGTCACTGATAAATTTACTAATTTTTGAGGTATACTAAGAAGGTTGTTCTTTTATCCATATAAAAATTATTGGGATGATTACACATATTTATATTATTTCTACTCCAAGGATTTGATATCCTTCAAATTATGATAATATATTTAAATACTGTTTTACTCATTGTTTAATATTAATTTTCATTTTACTCTTTTACTTATGTATACCGTAAACACAGTCAAACAGCACACATACCTGTACTTAGTGTTTGTAGAGACAAGACATGACATTGAAGAATATGCATTGGAATGGGAGTGTAAAATGATATATTATGTTATATTCAGGAAAAATGTCAACATTGCATAAAGCGGGACATCACTGCATCTGTTAGCAAAACGGGCATTGACAACTCTGCTTTAAGAAAAATGGCACTTATTGGTATGGAGATTAAAAAAAGAGCAATTAATCAAGTGTCAGTTTCACGGATTTTAGGGTCCACACTCCTTACTACAAAACAAGAAACAAAAGGATACTCAGAATTTTATTCACTCAGCCAGTTCTCTACTTTCATGCATTTGAATTGTTATATAACATTATGACACTTCCATATAGAATATTTCTTTGTATTTCGAACTTGAAATGTCTCTAAAGATTTCATATAATGAAGTTTACTAGTTGATGAGATTGGGGGAGCTGAATGGATCCTGAGGTCTGTATTTTAATTAACAAACTCTTTCTTTGGCAGATTAAAATTAAATCAGTATTCAAGAAAGATGAGACTCTGTTGAAGAATATAAGTAGATGCAGCATGGTGTGGTAAGATCTTGTGGTAAGATCTTCCTGTCTCTGGCTACTTCCAGGCAGTTGTGTGTAAGCTGTCTGCTCCACAACATCCTCTTTGCCTGCTCAACCACACCCTCTCTGCCATGATGTTCTCTGTCACCACGTGTCCCCAAATATGGAGACGGGTAACCACAACATGGAACATTTGAAATGATCAATCTAATTTGAGTTGTTTCTCTTAGGTTTATTTTATAAACATTAGGTTTTAAACAAATGTAAATAATAGTTAAAATAGCCCATGAAGCAAATCCTTTTCCATCTCATATTCATTTTTCTGCATCTTTTGTCCCACTCAGAGATGATAAAGAAATAGGTGAAATCATGCCCACAAAGGAGAACTTTTGCTTTTTCTTGCAAAGATATTTTTAAGAATAGTTCTCACAAACTAAAACCTGGATATATAACTTTTCATTCTTTTGTGATTTATTTTTTCTATTATGGTTATTGATCAAGTTACCTACTTGATCAATTTAAGGACAAAATTGTGAACTCTATAAGTAAAGGAAATAGCTGAAAGCTTCTAAGATCATTTCAGGGTTTTGTAATTGAAAAAAAAATACAAATTTTATATCACTTATTTTCTTAAGCTGGAAAAGATTGGAAAAATTTCTTTCTACTAAGGAAATACTTAATCAATATATTACTTACAATAAATTAATTAGTTTTATGCTTGATAAATGTCAGTAATTATATGTCTTATAACAAACTTAATGGTATATTGTCAACATTTACAAATTTTTCCAGTTGTTTTCTTTATACATTCATCTCTCTCATGTGATAAATGTTAGGATCCAAACGTAAAATGAACATATTCTCTCAATCATTACGTTCTTTGACCTCTCAAACACAGATTATAGAAATACCACATATTTTGTTAATGCCTGTTCACTATTTTGGTGGTTTCTTTTTCCTTTATAGATTTAATAATAATTTATAACAATCATTCTCCTACTTTTATACCCATAAAAGCTTTCTATTATTTGGATTCAAATACTCATTTTGTGAAATTTGATTGAATTATTCTCTTCATCTCATGACCACGACAAGTAGCTGAACACAAATGGGAAACAGTTTGGAAATATATATTCTTAACTTCCATTATTTGTTTTTATTTTACTAACATTCAGAGATAATGAATTTGTTTGAAGTGTAATATACTGTTTGTGTACTCTACCTTCTGTTCATTAAAGCATATTTTCTTACAGGTGCTGCTGCATCTGTTCTCCCCCTTTCACTAATATATGCGAAAATCTTAAATACTAAGTACTCGAATATATTTGGAAAGATTACACATGAGTTAGTCTTTTCAACTTTCCATTACCGAAGTGGGAGGACATCTCAAAGGTGCAGTAGGCAGTTTCTAGGGGAAGTCTTGGTGCTTGGCCTCAGTCATTGCTAAGTTGCCCATGTTCAAGTAAATTATTCCCCATCCATGATCATGCATGCAATGCCAGTTAAGTTCAGAAAAAAAAAAGACATGAAAATAGAGACCTGCTGAGGAAAAGAAGGGGTTCATTGTGGGGAAGGGGAAAAGAGAGTATAACGAGGGAGAACATGAACAAAATGAATTATTCAGACAGATGTGTGGGTGTGCATTGCATATGAGACATTGATTAGATTTCCTTTAGTTCCAATGTTCATCATCAGCAGGCCTATAGATGGCTGATGAGAACTCTAATGGATTGATATCATAGGTTGTGGGAGGTTTGCCATGCACTGCGTGTTCCGTTAATTCCAGAAATTCATGGTTTCTTATAAGACTAAATAATTAGTGCATGTGTGGGTGAAATATCAGGTGCTAAACTTAACTTTTTGCCTTTTAAGTACAAAAAAACCCTTTTAGTTGTTTATTTCCTTCAGTGATAAACAGCCTAACATTTGTGATAACATCATTAAATTGTAAATTTTATTGTACTATTCTTATATTTAGTATGATCATTTATTGCTGGAATCATAAAGCCCTTTGGTTATGATGTAAATGACAGTTTTCCCCCCTAATTCTCACTTAGTGATGAAGAAATGGGAGACATCAAGATAAGATTTGTCCAAGACCACATATCTGAAGTACTTTGTACTTAATGATGATTCTTGAAATTTTTATTTTAGAAGATTAATGTAAAATATTTCATACAAGTGAGGAATTATTACTTCATGCATTTTTGAGAGAAGCAAAAATTACATTTAAAAATATTTTCTACTCATACAGCTTTGATTCTATTTGACATATTAACTGTCCTATCTTTAGCTCACATAATGAATGGATTAGGTAATTATATTACCCTGGAAATTCTGTTACATGAACTGATATTAAAATTTGGGGAAACCAATTTGGCTGGTAAATTAGAAAAAGAAGTTAGATGGAATAGCCCAAGGAAAATGAATAATGGGATTCCTTTTATGTTAAGCCACGGGTTACAAAATTAGAAGTCTACATTGTTAAGCTTTGAGAATGATCTCATTCTTATTCTAATGTACATAGCTACATTCCATACAGATTCATGTTAGGGTGTCCTATTTTTCTTCATTGTTATTTGATAAAGCACTTCCTTTCCTATAACATTGTTAATAAAGTGGATGAGATTTCATAGCTCATCTCAGACATTATTTATTTAATATTCTACTACTTGAGAGTGGAAGAGAGACAAACTCTATATGCTGAACACTTTTCCTCTGTGTATGTGCATTCCATGAAACCAGAGGGCCACTGTGTACACAGATAGGATATTCCAAGAAACAATATGTTATGACATGGTTGATTATTTCGTGAAGAATTCCCTAATCAACTGAAATGAAAGCAATAAGAAGTGAAGATTATTTGTAATGCTTTAAAGTATCCAAATATGAGTATTAGCAAGTATGCTTCTACCAAAATGGGAAGAACTTTTTCTCTTCTAATGCTCTACAAGTTGAAAGCAAAGAACCAAATCCCACATGTTGTCCTATGATCTCCACACAGTTTCAGTCATACATGGAGATGTGCACCCACACATACACATAAACACACACACACATACACACAAATAAAAAATAAAATTGAAGTGTTTGGATATTCTAAATTATGGCACAACTCAAGAAATAGTGATTGTGTTCTTTGAAAACATGAATATTTTAGGCTTATGCAGCTATCATTAATCATTGAAAAGTTGTCTAATACTTCAATTTTTGTTACTTATTTCAAAAAAGTGATGAACATGGTTAATGAAATTAAAGCTCATATGCTGTGGGATGTTCTGCATGGCAAATGTGTTGCTCTGATTGGTTAATAAATAAAACACTGATTGGTCAGTAGCCAAGCAGGAAGTATAGGTGGGACGAACAGAGAGGAGAATTGAGGGAAGAGGAAGGCAGGAAAAGGACAGGAACCTCCACCAGGACAAAAAAAGATGTAAGATACCAGTAAGCCATGAGCCACGTGGCAAAGTATAGATTAATAGTAATGGACTAAATATAAGAGCAAGAGCTAGACAATTGTAGGCCTGCGCTAATTGCCAAGCAGTTTAAATAATATAAGCCTCCCTGTGTTTATTTTGTAAGTGGGCTGTCAGACTGCCAGGGGTCTTGGTGGAACCTAGAGAGATAAGCTCTCCACCTACAAATGGTGCCCAACGACTCAAGTTTCCACCTTAAACCTGAGGATATTTAATAACCAATTCAAAAAGGAACTAAAAACAGCTTCCTAGTTGTCTCTCTCAAGTTGGCGGGTTCCTGGCATGGAGTTTAACCAGCAGTATGGCGGGAATGAGGCATCTACATGCAGCACATTATGCTGTTGCGTGGTGGATTTAGCCTTTGCTAGTAAAAATAAAAGGAGGTTTCTGAGCTACACGCTGCTTTGATAGAACTGCTTCTGATAGTTGATGGTAAACATAGCTCCAGACCCAGAGCTGGCAGTAAACTGTACCACCGCCATGTTGGGAAGCTGAGGTGGGTGGAGCCAGCAGCCACAGTGCTGCTTGTCTTAGAATGCTGCAGTTTAAAGCAGTAGGTTCACAATAAGACAGATTCAGATGAAAGAAAACTTTAAATGCTTTACAATGTGTGTAAAAATGTACATAGGCTTAAAAGAGAAAAAGGAATATATACAGTTATATAAAGAAATACATAGTTTTTAAAAATAAAATCTTTAAAGAGACAGTAAAGGCATTATAAAAAATAAGCCACAAAAAGATGGATATTACACAGGGAATCTGGATTGTGTTGTCTTTGGAATTTTTAACTGCAAAAAAACCATTTGATCGTAAAAGCTGTTGAGTTAAACAAATATGGATATTTTAAAGATACCTTGACTTTAAATTTTGGAAAGGAGGCTCTGCTTTTGTTTACACAGAAAGCCAGAGGCTATGGATTTATTCCAGATTAAGATACATCAGGTTTGAGCAGTCAAGACCCCCTGGAAGGGCTCCGATGACACATGGCCCAGATGATCCACCATCCAGAACCGTTTCAAGGCAACTGGCTCAGACAATACACCCTCATGGACTACTCCATAATCCTAAAATTGTCTTTGTGTCCCCTTAAGATACAGCGCCCCCCCTCCAGCAGGAAGTAGTAAGAGAAGCTACACCCAAATTCCCAACGATACCAAGCTGGCTTTGGAGATGGAATTGGCTCACTCCTTCTCTAAACCCAAACATATTGCTAAAAAAAAAAAAAAAAGGTTAAGAGATTCTTATGTCCCATATCAGAAGAGCCCTCTGGTGTGGGACAGAGAAAGAAATAATATTTTTATTTAAATCAGGTTGATTATAAATGTGATCTCTTTCTAAAGAAGAAAAGGGGATATAGTATAGATATGATAGGATAAAAGGATAGATTAATGAACTTGCTTTTAAAGAGCAACAACTTGTTTGCAATGTTTTACATTGCTATGGATTTTAGTTTATTGATACAAATTTAAAGTTAATTTTGTTATACTATGTGTATATTTCTACTCCTGTTTAAGGTATTATGTTTGTACAGCTCCTTGTAGCTAGAGTTTTCCTGCCTGGCCCACAGTCAGGACAAATCTCTATCACCTGCCAGTCCCACAGCCACTCAGACCCAACCAAGTAAACACAGAGACTTATATTGCTTACAAACTGTATGGCCATGGCAGGCTTCTTGCTAACAGTTCTTATAGCTTAAATTAATCCATTTCTATTAATCTATATATTGCCATGTGGCTCGTGGCTTACCGGCATCTTCACATGCTTTTTGTCATCGTGGCGGCTGGCAGTGTCTCTCTGACTTAGCCTTCCACTTCCCAGCTTTATTCTCCTCCTTGTCCCGCCTATACTTCCTGTCTAGCCAATGGCAAATCAGTGTTTTATTTATTGACCAATCAGCAACACATTTGCCATACAGAACATCCCACAGCACTTCCCCTTTTCTTTTTTTTTTCCAAAAAGAAAGGTTTTAACCTTAACAAAGTAAAATTACATATAATTTGGGAAATTGGGCATAGCTTCTCTTACTACTTCCTGCTGGAGGGGGGCGCTGTATTTTATGGGGACACAAAGAAAATTTTAGGATTATGGAATAGTCCATGAGGCTGTATCATCTGAGCCAGTTGCCTTGAAACCGTTCTGGATGTTGGATCATCTGGGCCATGGTGTCATCAGAGATCTTTCAGGGGGTCTTGGCTGGTCACACCTGATGTATCTTAATCTGGAACAAATCCATAGCCTTTGGCTTTCTGTGGGAACAAAAGCAGAGTCTCCTTTCCAAAGCAACACATCCTTACATCCAAATTTTGAAGTCAAGGTACCTTTAAAATATACATTTTGGCATAACTCAACAGCTTTTACAATCAAATGTTTTCCTGCAGTTAAAAATCCCAAAGACAACACAATCCAGATTCTCTGTGTAATATTCATCTTCACGTGGCTTATTTTTTATATTAATTTTACTGTCTCTTTAAAGACTTTATTTTTTAAAACTATGTATTTGTTTCTATAACTGTATATATCACCTTTTTTGTCTCTTTCAAGCCTATGTATATTTTACACACATTTTAAACTATTACATCTGAATCTGTCTTATTGTGAATCTATTGCTTTAAACTGCAGCAGCTGTGGCCGCTGATTCCGCCCACCTCGGCTTCCCATCATGGCTATGTTTACCACCAGCTCTGGGAGCAATCGTGGGTGTATGCTTTTATCCAAGCAGCATGTAGCCCAGAAACCTTTTTTTGTTTTGTACTAGCAAAGGCTAAATCCACCATGCAGCTTAATGTGCCACTTGCAGAGGCCTCATTCCCGCCACAGGGCATATGCTAGGAACTCACAAGTAGCTCAAACCAGCAGCTGCCGCTCATTTGAGAGAGACAATTAGGAAGCTGTTTTTCGCTCCGTTTTAGAATCTTTTCTCTCAGTTTTTAGGTGGAAACTCTTGCCACCACGTTGGACGCCATTTGTAGCTAGAGTTTTCCTGCCTGGCCCACAGTCAGGACAAATCTCTATCACCTGCCAGTCCCACAGCCACTCAGACCCAACCAAATAAACACAGAGACTTTTATTGCTTACAAACTGTATGGCCATGGCAGGCTTCTTGCTAACTGTTCTTATAGCTTAAATTAATCCATTTCTATTAATCTATATATTGCCATGTGGCTCGTGGCTTACCGGCATCTTCACATGCTGTTTGTCATCGTGGCAGCTGGCAGTGTCTCTCTAACTCAGCCTTCCACTTCCCAGCTTTATTCTCCTCCTTGTCCCGCCTATACTTCCTGCCTAGCCAATGGCCAATCAGTGTTTTATTTATTGACCAATCAGCAACACATTTGCATACAGAACATCCCACAGCAGGTCATTTAAAATTGTAATGGATAATTAAAAATAGATTAATAATTAGTCATCTATGGTAATCATACTCGTAGCCATGTTAGTGAAGTCTTCTAGGTATATATAGATATATTTCAGATAGATAGGTAATCTTCAAATACTTCAAAGACCTACAGAATACAGCATTTAAAATATTTTAAAAATTTAGACTTTCTCGACAGTGAGACATGTCTTCTCCTGGCAGCACCAATTTACTTCAGTGAGGAAGATGGGCATCGAAGACACTCCATATGGAGTTTATCCTCACCTTGGCAAAAACAGCCATTTGGGAAAGAAACTGTTCTTGCCTGGACTGCTTGATCAACTGGACATGCAGGAATCATAGAAAGGTGACCACTGAACTTTTCTTGGAAAAATGGTCCTTCAGGTTCCTGCTTCACAGAGGAAATTGCCAGACATTCTACAGGACATTGTACAAAGTAACTGAGAGACTCTAGCCCTGTGGGCTAAAGACAGATGCCCCAACTTTACAAAAAATCATTAGGTGACTGTCCAGGCTGCCAGCTGTCTCTGTCTACCCTGCAGGACTCCCAAAAGTTGCTTACATCCTTCTCCTATTTCTCAGGTAATATTGTATCCTTCTGAGGTCTTTGATGTAGTTGAAGCTAGATAGTTACAATTTTCCTTAGTTATGATGAAAGATAAGTTAGATATAAAATCTTAGACTCACAGATATAAGATAGATAGGATATCTTCTTTAATTTTGCCAAACACATATAGACTAGATATTATAAATAGACTAGACAGTATAACTGTATTCTTGCTTGATATTTGTTTTGTTATCTGTAATTTTACTATGTAAAAGTTAAAACCTTCCTTTAAAAAAAGGAAAGGGAAAGTGCTGTTGGATGTTCTGTATGGCAAATGTGTTGCTCTGATTGGTTAATAAATAAAACACTGATTGGTCAGTAGCCAGGCAGGAAGTATAGGTGGGACTAACAGAGAGGAGAATTGAGGGAAGAGGAAGGCAGGAAAAGGACAGGAGCCTCTGCCAGGACAAGGAAGATGTAAGATACCAGTAAGCCATGAGCCACATGGCAAAGTATAGATTAATAGAAATGGGCTAAATATAAGAGCAAGAGCCAGACAATTGTAGGCCTGAGCTAATGGCCAAGCAGTTTAAATAATATAAGCCTCAGTGTGTTTATTTTATAATTGGGCTGTCGGACTGCTGGGGGTTGGCGGGACCCGGAGAGAGAAGCTCTCCAGCTACACTCATATCTATGTGTGACACTTTTATAATACTACAACTATAAGGGCAAGGAAATTTGCTATTTGCAAAAGCATAAAGATTATGCTTTTTCAGACTCTATTGTTTCCAGCCATTTTTTGAGCACATAATATTTCCATATTAACTGTTCCTTTTATATTTAAATTATATATAATTTGAAATTCAGACAAACATTATTTTAATTTTTTTACAAGGCTAAAATTATGGCTGGCATGTCTGAAATCAGAACTCTTTTTATAATCATTTATTCTATTTGACTTTTTTTTCCTTTTTTTTTTTAATTTGTATTTTTATTTTGCAATACAGTTCAGTTCTACATATCAGTCACGGATTCCCTTGTTCTCCCCACTATGGCCCCCCTCACGTTCCCCCCAGCCCACCCCCATTCCCACCTTCTCCAGGGCAAAGCCTCCCCCGAGGACTGAGATCAACCTGGTAGACTCAGTCCAGGTAGGTCCAGTCCCCTCTTCCCAGGCCGAGCCAAGCGATCCTTCCTAGGCCCCAGGTTTCAAACAGCCAACTCATGCAATGAGCACAGGACCTGGTCCCACTGCCTGGATGCCTCCCAAACAGATCAAGCCAATCAACTGTCTCACCCATTCAGAGGGCCTGATCCAGTTGGTGACCCCTCAGCCATTGGTTCATAGTTCTCTATTTGACTTTTTAATCTGAGTCTGTGGTAGAAGCTAAGTCTTACTATTCCGTGTTAAATAAGCATTGTCTTTATAACTTTTATATATATATTCTTCTAAATAGTTTCTCTGAGATTTATCCATGTTTGGACAAGTTGTAAAATAAGATGGTTAATCCCAACAGTTCAGAAAATATTGAATGCGCATATGTATCCTTAATTCATACATTTATTAAATATTTTCATTTGAAAAGAATTCCAATTAGCATTCTTGCACACGGTATTTCCTAGGACTATTCTTTAAGAGACAAGCATACAATATTACAATTAACTGAATTAACTGAAAGTATGTAAAAATGCTAATGTTTAAGGTGCATACATATCCAGATCTGTCTGAAATCTATGTAAAATTTAATTTTACAATATTGAAAATGTAGGCATCTCAAAAGAACAGCCAGATTAATTAATACACAAAAGAGATTAGTATTTAAATACTTAGTGTCTACTTCAGACATTGATTGTTCAGAACAAGTTTGTGAATTAAAATTATTTCTAAAATATGAAGTTCTGGGAAGTGTGCCAAGGTCATGAGCTTGATGCAAACCAAGTACGCTAATAATATCTCTTATGTTACCTGAGTTGAATTATTCAGATGTAATCAATAGTGTCTAAATTTTCAAAGTTCATCAGACATCTACAATGTAATAATATTCTCAAAAGGCATGTTGTCTTCTGTAAAGGATGGCTATATATGATCTGGTGATTGTATTCCTCAAAGTTGGATTGCATTCTTTGGTCACACAGATAACTGGTTTGCTTTGAGAGGGTAGACTTCATAAATATAAAAATGTTTATGTATAAATTTCAGTGAGTTAGTTGACATGAATTTTACATATGTATTGTTTTTTCTTTATTTTATGTTATTTAGTAAATGCATTAGTTTCTCCTTTTCTCCTCATAATGTAGCTCCAGTTGGTTTGGAATTCACTTTGTAGTTAAGGATGACTTAAAATGTCTGATTCTTCTGATCCTCCCATCTGTTCCTCCATGACATTGGTATTAAAGGTATATACTTATGGGGTGCTGAGGCTCAAACTCAGGGCTTTATGCATGCTAAGTGATTACTCTCTTAACTGAGCTACAGCCTGAGGCTTAATGGATTAACTGTCTAAGTGCATATGAATCAGACATTTGAGCTTAGTCCTTAGGACTCTCAGCAGCTCTATGTAAATATAAGTCAGGAATGCACATCTTATCAAGTACTCAATTAATTATATTTCAAGTGATTAATTTTCTTTGTACTCTGAGAAACAATAACTGTATCTCTTATTTGAAACCAACCAACTATTATATAAACTTACTGGTAAAGGATATTACAATGGATAACACATTTATGTATCTCTCCCACAGTATATGAAGTAGCTAAATTGATTGACAAGTAAGTACTCCACTGAGTAAAGTTGACTTCATGTGTAATTCTACCTTTGATATAGTAAGAGTGACCATGAACTGTGATTTGAATTTACTGCCTTAGTCTGCAAAACCTCAGAGAGAAAAGATGAAGTAAACCTTTCAAGAATACTAGTATAGCAAAGATAAATTACAGGAGAATCAAGAGTTGAATATTGAAGCTTCATCGTAGGTGGTTTACCCATGGGTTGAACATAGATGTGAAAATCAACCCTCAAGATGTTGAAGGTAGTGGCAAAAACATTGCCCTGAATCATGGGATGTATTAGAGATTTGGCTTGCAAAAACATGGATCAGCCGACTCACTGACTAATTGCTATTGGGTCTTGATAATACAAAAACATATTAAATAATTTTATAGATTTCTACACATTCCAGGAATGAGGCAACTAGAAAACTGACAAGATGGAGTGGTTGTAAAATGCACAGGACAACCTTCCAGAGCTTTCTATGTCACCATAATGTCCCAATAAAATAATATCAAAGGGATTTTAATTGCAGGAATTTAATGATGTTTTCAAATGTCAGGTTGACTTGTGTGCAATCCTTAGGTAAGAACGGGTAATTCTCACATAATACTGCCAAAAACTTTAATGGAAAATACTACTTATGTATTGTATACTGCTTAAATCTCCTTAGCTTACTCAAAATCTCTGAAGCTTTTGATACCACAAATAAAGAGAAATATATTTTTCCTACTTTCTGATAGTTTGGGTTAAAAAAATACTGTTTTATAAAAGAATAAAAAAATACTTATTGAACAATTGAACTTGTACCTGTCATTAATTCAAATTATTCTTCAGGTATTATATAAAGAAAGGATGAACAGATTAAAAATGGTAGCAACAGTGCATTTATGATTCCAAACACATGCTTCAATTCATTTCTCTTTCCTTTTCGAAAAGCATTTATGGAATCTCTTCTACCTGTCAAAAATCTATTCTGGGCCCTGGGAAGACATGAAAAGTGAATTAAGAACATGCTATTATATAGCTTTACAACACAGCAGGGAAAATACAGAGAGAAAAGAAACAAAGGAAGTCAGGTGGCCACAATGCTCAGCAGAAAACGTAAGGAGTGATGCTCTATTAACAGGTCGTAGGAAGGCACCTGAAGATGTCATAGTGAGTAAGTGACTCGGTGAGAGACGAACAGTTTTCATTGCATAATGTATCACTGCAGAACTTAAGAGACTAAAAATAATCCTCTCTTGATCTCTAAAGTCTGTAGAATGTCTGTTTTTTGTTGTTCTTTTTTAAAAAATCTCTTTTTGCTTTGAGATTTCTCATGTCTCTTCAATCAGCTATAAATTTGTCTGAGAGTTGGGTGACCTTGGATGATTTCTTCATATCTGCAGAGACTGGTAAGCTCGATATCAGGGCCAAAATGTCTTTCATTATTTAAGAAGTTAGCCTGGTCTCGTTCACACGGGTTTGGAGGTTTGGAGTGGTTCCAAAAACCACAGAGAAGAAAATTTTAAAGGATAATTGTAAATTTCTGTTTAGATCTCATTTATCATTGTCTTACTGCAAGAAGCAAATCATTTAGTGAAACCCAGAGTCAGCTTGTAAGGGCATTTCCAAAGTGTGTGTGTGTGTGTGTGTGTGTGTGTGTGAAGATAGGTTAGGATACCAATGGACTATTGATGGGAGCTAGCAGTCTGCCTCAGATGTCTGTGAACTAATGAAGTTATATAAAAGTCAGATGAATAGCTCAGTTCAAATAAAGGCAGTGAATGATATAAGACCTATGGGAAAATTAGGAGAGGAAAAAAGAAAGCTAAAGAAGTGAAGTAGTTGAAAAGTATAATTGAAATGATTAGCTAATTAAGCAAGCATCACATAAGGTAGCACATTTTGTTCAGGGAAATGAAAGAGTTTTATGCTAAGTATGAACAATTGCTTTTAAAAATGGTCAAGAACAGTGCTTATAAGGGCAGATTCGTATGGCATGACCATGGAAAATTTCATTTTGTATCCAATTACATAGTGGCTGGAGAATCACTATGATTATGTCACCTTTCTTTTTTAAATGCAGTGTAAAGAAGTTTTATCCATAGAGAATACATGTTCACAAAGTACAAAAGAAAACAAATAAAAGCACAAACATTGAATTATGTAAGTATATGTAGTACCTTGTAACTGTTTACATGACCTTCTGAAACACTAAAAATGCATTCTGATCACATCCCATTACCGAAAGTAAGTCATGAAAGCTCTTCATTTGGAGAAGGACTACAATCCTCTTTCATATCAGTTAGTATTTTTTTTTCTAATAGGAACAATAAGAATATTAGATCTGAAGCAATAGAACTAAAGGAGATAATTTAAGAATGGAGACAGAAAACAGAATAAAATCCAGAAAGAAAGAAAATATTAACAAGTAAATGAAACACTAAACTACATTTAGATAGTTCTGTAAAGCAGAAACTAAATAAAAATATATATGAGGAAAGCCAGTGCTATAGAAAGATGATAAAAGTGTAAGATCAGTCATAAACAGAAGAAAAAAATTGTCAAAGGTGATAAAATATCATCAGCGTAAGGGAAATTTCTGAGAAGTAGATAATAATAGGCATATGGCCATAATATTTATAAGTATTTGACAAGTGTATATCTCAAATAGTAACAAACATTTATAATATAACATTATTTCTCTACTCCATACAAATTATCATTGTTTTATATAAAGAGATCTAGGGAAGGGAGAAGAATGTATTAGTGTGATATGTGCTACAGCAATGAAATAAATATCTGTGACAAAGTAGTTATCAAAAAATGAGATTTACTTTGTTTTTAGATCTAGGCTTTGAAAGCCCAAGATGGAGCACCCCTCACTGATAGACCTCTGTGGAAAACCTCACTGCAGGTTAAGTGAGAGAATGTCTCAAAGGCCTAGAATATTCATGGTACATCAAAATACCTAAGAACTAAGAATCTCTCCAGAAAAAAATGTCTAAATACTACCACCTTTGACCAAATATCCAATGCATGAAACTTTAGGAAGACATTCAACTTCCAAACCATTGCAGTGGGGCTGGTTGTGAAGTATATGGAGGACAAAAGTCATGCTAGGTGGGAGTGGTTCTGCACTAAATGCCCACTAAAGAAGTTGGAGAAATCTCAAACTAGTGACTTAACAGCACGCCTGAAAGCTCTAGAACAAGAAGAAGCAAAGTCTCCCAGGAAGAATAGATGCCAGGAAATTATCAAAGTGAGAGCTGAAATCAATAAAATAGAAACAAAGAGAACAATACAAAAAATTAATAAAACAAAGAGTTGATTCTTTGAGAGAATCAACAAGATAGACAAGACCTTATCCAAACTAACCAAAAGACAGAGAGAGAGCATCCAAATCAACAAAATCAGAAATGAAAAGGCAGACATAACAACTAACACTGAGGAAATCCAGAGAATCATCAGGTCATACTTCAAAAACCTCTACTCCACAAAACTGGAAAATCTAAAAGAAATGGACAATTTTCTGGATAGGTAACACATACCTAAGTTAAATCAAGGCCAGATAAACTATTTAAATAGTCCTTAAGTTTTTTAGAATGGGTGGCTGGATATACAAAAGTTAAGTGAAGTTTCAGAGCTTAAAGCACAAAAAAGTACCCTTTAGGTACTATTAAATGCTGCAGAAGCAGGTAACAAATTAAGCCTTTAGATTTGGGCTTCACATGAAATCTAAGATAAACCAAAATAAAGACAGGAGTTGAAGTAAGAATGCCTTTAAACTCTGTGTCTCAAGATCTCAGTCAATAAAGATATATAACCGAGTTATTGACAAATTGAAAAGATGTGAGGGGAAGACAAATGTGTTTATGAATAATCTTGCTTTTATTCAAATTTTGGAACATTACTTTCTTGAATATAATGAATTACCTTGACAGGTCTACTTAGCTTATGCTTTGTTTGTTGAGAAATATCTTGGTGTATGTAATTTAGAATACTAGAAATATTTATTGCAGTGGTAATCCTTGGGTAATTTAATGTTACAAGTTATGAACTTTTCTGTTTCATTGTTATGTGCAATAAAATATTGCATAGCTCTTTAATGGTCATTTGCATCATAAAGGAAAGAACAGAAATGTGCTTGCTGATTTGCAAATTATTTTCGTAGATATCCACTCTCATTTCCATTTTGGAATGAAGCTCAAAAACTAAAACTGAAGCATTTATATTCTAGGTGACCTTGATGCAATACCTGGTTATAATTATAATGAAGAAGCAGTAGAAAAATAGGAAACATCAAAGGCTAATAAATGCAATTCTCTATGATAATTAATATGAAATTGTCTAGCTTATGTACCACCTATGGTTGTTGAAAATCCTATTCCCACCTATTTTCACAAAGTCTGAATGATAGTCAAGATGGGTTGTTTTTTTTATAACTTATTTTATTTCCACAAAGAACTCATTGGCCACTAATTTATAGACTAACCCTTTTCAAACATCAGGTATCACTCCTGATCTTTGTGTTTGTGTAATGGTGTGTGATGTATGTGTGCCTTTTTGTATGTAGGTTTTATTATATAGAGAGGGGCATGTGTCTGTATAAATGATTGTGTACAAGTATATGATGGGAATATGGAGGCTGGAGGTTGAAATCAAGACCCTTTCTCTATCACCCTTCTCTTTATATATTTCAGCAGGGTCTTGCACTTGAATCTGGCGCTTGTCAGATTGACTAGTCTAGATAACCAACATGCCCTTGGATTCCTCTGCCTTTGCTCCTTCTGAATATTTCTCGAGAGCTGCTATGCCAACTAGACATTGAGTTGGATGCCAAAGATCTGAGCTCTAGTTCTAAAGTTTGCAGTGCAAGCATTCCTATCTGCTAAGTCATCTCCCCAGCTTCACTTTTATGTTTAAAATTGAATATCTAAAGCTTTACTGGTACTGAATTTCTTGGCCAAGAAAAATTGCAGTGTATTAGTTAAGTTAATTAATTGTCTCTGATTATGTCTACTAGCTTAACATTAAAAATGAAACTTTAATAAGAAACAGTTTTCATTTCTACCTAAAAGTCCCTCTGGAAAAACTGTAATACTCTGCTTTAAAATAACTTCTGAAATTTAGCCCTAAAGCTGGGGTTTCAGCACTTCATTGAAAATTCTCCAGAATATGTATTTTCCCAAAACTTGATGCCTCACATAAAGTTAAGTGAGCGCAATTAGTTTAATTAATGGGTAAATCTGAACACCTTATAAACCTGTGCATATAATAGTGTCAGAGTATGAGGGTCTAAGTTTTCTGTAACATTTTCCAGAAAATGGCAAATCTTAAAAACACTGCATGAATATTCATGTTAATGTAAAAAATGAAAATAATTTAAATTTTTTTTTCATGATACCACAGTACCATATGCAAATCTTAAAGGAGTCATCAGGGTTTACACCTAGATTTGGGATCTGTTTTCCTATATTCCTTTTGTTCCTAAGCACAAGCAGCTCCTGGCATGCTGTGTCCTGGTTTCATGGAACTATGACCTGTGTTTCTCCCCCTCTTGAAACTTTCTCTTTCTCACTATTCCTCTAACAGTTCCTTGGTGAATACTTGTGTGTTTTTTGTTTTTGTTTTTGTTTTACCAGTAGTTATACTAAGCTCAAAACTGTACCTTGCAAATTTACAGCAGATAGCTTTTCTTTCCTTTTTTTTTTTTTTTTTTTTTTTATTAATTTATTTTGCAATACAATTCAGTTCTACATATCGGTCACGGATTCCCTTGTTCTCCCCCCTCCCGTCCCCCTCACCTTCCCCCCAACCCCCCCCCCATTCCCATCTCCTCCAGGGCAAAGCCTTCCCCACAGACTGAGGTCAACCTGGTAGACTCAGTCCAGGTAGGTCTAGTCCCCTCCTCCCAGGCCGAGCCAAACAATCCTGCATAGGCCCCAGGTTTCAAACAGCCAACTCATGCAATGAGCACAAGATCTGGTCCCACTGCCTGGATGCCTCCCAAACAGATCAAGCCAATCAACTGTCTCATCCATTCAGAGGGCCTGATCCAGTGGGGACCCCTCAGCCATTGGTTCATAGTTCATGTGTTTCCATTCATTTGGCTATTTGTCCCTGTGCTTTATCCAACCTTGGTCTCAACAATTCTCGCTCATATAAACCCTCCTCATTCTCGCTAATTGGACTCCCAGAGATTCACCCGGGGCCTAGTCATGGATCTCTGCATCCAGATCCCTCAGTAGTTGGATGGGGTTTCTAGCACAACAATTAGGGTGTTTGGCCATCCCATCACCAGAGTAGGTCAGTTCAGGCTGTCTCTCGACCTCTGCCAGCAGTCTGTTGTGTGGGTATCTTTGTGGATTTCTGTGGGCCTCTCTAGCACTTTGCTTCTTCCTATTCTCATGTGGTCTTTATTTACCATGGTCTCCTATTCCTTGTTCTCCCTCTCTGTTGTTGATCCAGCTGGGATCTCCCGCTCCCCCAAGCTCTCTTTCCCTCAACCCTCGCCTTTCATTACCCCCACTCATGTCCAGGCTGTTCATGTAGATCTCATTCCATTTCTCTGTCATTGGGTGATCCCTGTGTCTTTCTTGGGGTCCTGTTTTCCAGGTAGCCTCCCTGGTGATGTGAGTAGCAGACAAGTCATCCTTGTTTCATGTCTAGTATCCTGCTATGAGTGAGTACATACCATGTTTAGGACTTCAACATAAATCCAGCTACTCTGAACCTGCTAGAAGAGAAAGTAGGAAGTAGTCTTGAACGCATTGGCATAGGAGACTACTTCCTAAATAGAACACCAGTAGCACAGACTCTGAGACAAACAATCAATCAATGGGACCTCTTGAAACTGAGAAGCTTTTCTTTCCTTTTTTTACAACACTATTTCATTTCACTGTTTGACAACGGAATATCATTTTGAAAGTATTATTTAAGAAGTAATTTTGTTCACTCATGTGACATTTATTCACATTAAATTGCAGGATACTAAGCTGAAAAGAAACTGTGAATCTGTGATATCAATACATTTTCTTTATTTTTACTAGGTAAGTGATACATCATTTTCATTCGTCCTAAGATTTAATGGCAGTATGTGTTTCTTCTCCTCGGTTTTTCTTTTGTATTTCTAATTTCAGTAACAAGATAACATGGTTCCATGTGCTTCTTTATACTCCTTTATCCACGTTCATCCTCTCTACCCTGTTGTATACCCATCTGCACAATTTTCCCATCTCTCTTGCTGCTGAAACATTAACACTCACAGCAGCTCCCTGTACTTTTGTTTCCCTGTATTGTAATGTCCACCCTCTTTTAAATTAGACCCCGAATGTCCCTTTTCTAGTCGATTGGCTTCTACAAACACACCATGTTAAATAACCGAAGCCAATGGGTTAAAGGTAAGATCACTGTGAGGAAAAATTTGCTGCATTTGTTCCTTTCAGCCTGGATTATCTCACTTTTATAGTCGATTATCCTTCATTGCCTGGACATGGAGCTCTTCTTCTGTATTTACAGACATTGTGAGAACATTGGGGAGATAAATATATATGAAGGGTTTCTCTCCACCAAGATAGGGGACATGAGTCAGAATTTCTGGACCCACATGTTTTTAGGAGAAAGCTAACTCCCTCGAATGAAATTGTCCTGTGCCATGTTGAGCACGCACGCGTGCACACACAAACACACACACACACACACACACACACACACACACACACACACACACACACACTAACACATGCACACAATCAAATGATCAATCAATGATCAATGTTAAAAATGAAACAAAAAAGAAATAATGTTTGAAGTTGGTAATTGTGGGCCAGCAATGATAAAACAGATTGCTGTGGAATTAGGAATACAGGTGTGGAAAACAGAAAGCTCTAGAATTGAGTATGTGTAGAGCTCTATAGCAGATTGTTTTCACTGTAGGGAAATATATTTTTCTATTATTTGCTTATTTTATCTTTCCAGTTAGGTGGGCAACAGGACAAATTTTAAGATGGGGAATTTGAGAAGAAACACCAGCCACCCAACCACCTTGTAAATTTACATTTTTTAACCAATTTACTAACTTGTTTATTAATTGAATCATTGACTACTCCTTCTTCCTTTTTCCCCTCTTCTTTAGGTTCAAATATTTCTGCTCAATGACTGTGCTGCTATGATAAAGGACATGGTTTCTTTGAATAACAATAACAGCTGACCATCTTTCTGCTTTTCCTCTTGGACTACTCTGGCTGGGTTTGGGGTTCTATTCAGTACTTGCTTTGCTGTGTATCTGTCTTTGATTTCCTCATACCTGTACGTGACATAAATCAAGATGTGGTACCATGTGGGGCATACATGGGCTGCAAAGAGGGTGCCGAAAGAAATTCAGATAAATAGAGCTTAAACTTTAAGCTGTTTACTCAGAGAATGGATACAAATGGTACCAGAGGAAGTTAGTTTAAGCTGTTAGTGCAGAGAATAGATACAAAGGATGGCTAAGAGGAAGTTAGCTTGGGTTGTTTGTATGGAGATTAAAGACAAATGGTGAGAAAGGAAGTTAGCTCAAGTTATTTATGCTAAGATAAGATACTAAAAACAGGAGATGATGTCAAGACATAAACAACTTGTAAATAGGGTGACCTTTAAAATGATTGGTTGGTTCCTTCAACCCCTCCTAGGGATCTGAGGGTTTCTGGTATAAAAGAGGCTTACTACCTATCAATAAAGGAGTTCTTGCTTGACTTGACTCCCCGCTGCCTCTGATTGTCTCTAGGTAAGAGGGAGGCTGGGGAAAGGGCAAGCAGCATGCACTTACCTTTCCTTGGTTCCAGGCCACCTCTTCACAGGTGACCTAAGTTCCTGGTGGGGCAGGTCCCCACAGTACCAGGCAACACATGAACCGATACTGTGCAACAGGTTGTTCATGAGGTTCACCCATGGAAATACTGCTTGCAGTCCAGTGTCATGTGTCAGTCATAGTTCCTGAATTGGACTGTTCTGATCACCAATAACTAAACTAGTGAATAAGTAGTGAATATATTATATCTATTAAAGCATACATTTATTTACTGTAGAGAAGCCTTGTGTGAATAAAGACATAATATAATGTAATTGACATGAGCTCAAACACTTTACAAATATAATAAATAGAAACTATCATTACCTCCTTAAAAGCCATCATCCATCATTATTTTTATCTTACTGTATAAATAATAATAAAAGAGGAGTAACAACCAGCAGGCAAGTACACAAGCAAAAGGAATACAACTCCCCTCCAAAGTCAGCTTATTATGCTACTTCCAAACTCTGGATTCTATATTCATTTACACATTTTTTTTTTGTTTTTTTGAGACAGAGTTTCTCCATGTCATTTTGGTGTCTGTCTTGTGCTGTGGGATGTTCTGTATGCTGTGAATGTATTACTCTGAATGGTTGAGTAGCCAGGCAGGAAGTATAGGTGGGACAAGCAGAGATGAGAATTCTGGGAAGTGGAAGGCTGAGTCAGGAGACACTACCAGCTGCCAGTGCCATGAGAAGTAAGATGTAAGGATACCAGTAAACCACGAGCCATGTGCAATGTATAGATTTATAGAAATGGGTTAATTCAAGATATAAGAACTAGATAGCAAGAAGTCTGTCTTGGCCATACAGTTTATAAGTAATATAAGTCTCTATGTGTTTACTTGGGTCTGACTGGCTGCGGGCCCAGGTAGAATTGGAGAAAACTCCAGCTACAGTTCTGGATCTTGCTCTATAGACCAGGCTGGCCTTGAACTCACAGAGATCCACCTAGATCTGTCTCCTGAGTGCTGGGATTAAAGATGTGTGCCACTGCTGCCCAGGGGAGTCTATATTCATATCAAACCCAATATACTCAAAATAAATCTTTCTCAACCAATATAGACCCATTAAGGGTATATAATATTATATAATAAGTAGTGATTTATTTTGTTTTCTATGTTTTTTTTTTGTATTGGACACATATTCTTCGAGTAAGTTTGGAGAGTTCAGAGTAAGCTGAGAAATGCAAGGGCTGGGGAGGCAGTGATGACTGGGAACTATTTACATGTGGATAAAGAAGTTTTAGTGTCCTCTTTACAGGAAGGTGTCTACAGATGACAATAATGTTCTACAAATCTCAAAAACTAGAAGGGTTTTTAGTGATTTCATCACCATGAAAAATGGAAACAACCATGTTCTCAGGTTGAAAACAATTAATTAAGAAATGAACCTGTAGGAGACATTTATTATTCAGACCACAACACAAAGCCTATTCTTTTGAGGCTTTTCAGAGCTTGTGGACCTGCAAATATGGTTTCAGATTTCTTTTTTTCATAACTACTTCTTTTCATTATTATTATTAGTAGTAGTAGTAGTAGCAGTAGTAGTAGTATACAAATATTATGTAATAATATAATATATAATATAAAGATATAATTATAGTTAATATGATTATTATTTGACTTTAGAGGGAAGGGTTTCTGTGCAGCCCTGGCTGTCCTGTTACTAATTCTACAGAACAGGCTGCCTAAAAACTCAGAGATCTTCCTGTCTCTGTCCACAATGCAAGGATTTAAGGTGTGTGCCACTGCTTTCAATTTTCTCCAAAACTTTTAAAAATACATCTACTATTTTGAAGAAAATTACTGTATTCATTTCTTTGTTAAGAATCAAAATGAAACATGTATATCATTCTATACAATTAAATGCAAATGTTGAGAAAGCTCTTAGAGGAAGAGTAAGCTTTGCGAGAATGTCTCCTGCCTGGTGTATTCATGAATTTTTCAACTATACAGTATTTTAAAGATAAAATAAGATAAAGTATGCTGGTATGAGTCTTAAATATGCACAGAAACAAGTAAATCAATTCAATTATATGTAACATGAATAAAAATGCCTTGTGATAAGGAACAAAAACAGGAATTTAATCATATTTTATATACACTATTTTTAAAGTAAAGCTCCAGCTCTTAAGACAAATTGTGAAAAAGTTTCTAAATATGGAAACATTTTTGTGTTAATATAGACTGGTGATATTGTAAGTACATTTAATGTAAAGTAATTCAGATGAAGTAGAATTCACATTCTGGACTGAGGTGGCAAAGTACTTCACTATTGTAAGAAAGAATGATATGGAAAAGGGTCTAGGAATAGAAAAAAATCTCTAATTTTGGATTCAGATGAAAAGTAATGGTTTAGCTAGCCACACATATACATAAATTCACCACTATGCTGTGTCTGCTGCTTTTAGAATGGGGATGACAGTATTCAATGAAAACAGTAAAGGGAGTCAAGATTTACTGTGATTCATGTTTTCAGAACATTCCAGTCCATCATGGCAGGGATCAGAGAAGCAGCTTAAGTGAACAGCAGACAAAGTATCTTAAAACATAAAACAGCATCTTTCAATGAGTATGTATAAATTTTTACATAACTTATGCTTATGTCTTTAATATATTTTCTCCTTTCTAAGTTTTAAGTAATTTTATTTTGATATCATTTTTAAAATTTATTTCTCTCGCTCATACAGTCTAGGCTGGGCTGACTCCCCAGGGGAGACCTTGCCTTCGAGGAGGTGGGAATGGTGGGTGGATTGAGGGGGAGGGCTGGGGGGGTAGGAGGAAAGAGGACAGGGGAATCCGTGGCTGATATGTGAAATTAAGTTAATTATAAAATAAAAATATTTTTTAAAAATTAAAATGTATTTCAATCAAAATTTGCAATGAAAATAAATTATATGTATTTTAAAAATGATATATGACAAATTAAAAAATAAAATGTACATTATAAAAATATTAAACCTGCATAGAAAGTGATATGTGTTGATTTTCTGTCCATGGAATTCATTTTTCTTAGTTTTTGAAAAATTCTGATAAAAACTGTAAAAATAGTAAAAAAAAATCCTATGATTAAAAATCTTTTGACAATAACCATCAGAAACTAAAAAAAAAAAAAATTCCTAATATTTCCATCTCTAAAAGGGAAAATTTTCAGTTATCAACAAAAACTAATTAAGATTATCAGAGCATATGTGTTTGGAGAAAACTCATATGTTTATAAAAAATATTTTTCATTATGATATGAATTATGAGTCTAAGTTTTCTTTCCTTGTCAAGGTAACCATTCCAGATGACGAACATGGGATGCTGAGGAAACCGTAATTTTGAGGGTTAATGTTAAATCACCATTTTTACATGCCTCTTCCTCATTAGATCAATAATGCAAGAGGACTAATGTAATGTCAAAGGAATTGCATTCATCAAACTGGAAATATCTTGTGGCTATTCCTCAGTGTAACTCACCCCTCAAAAAAATACTATTGAAAGTGTTTATTGAATCAATGAATACCTAGGGGAGATTATATATAACATGTTAGAAAAGAAAATGCAGGAAATGTATTAATAATTGCCTAACATAAATAAAAAAGACCTTATGGCCATGGTATATAGAACATAATTTACACATATTAAATCTGTGATATATTTCATTTTCTAGACATAAGGTTTTAATACTATAAGCTAAGTACTATAAGTCAGATTGTGTTGATATTTCTAATCATTTTTATTTGTGTTAGTTGATAACTCATACATCATCTTCAGGCTGAAAAGACTGTTACAAACATTAGTTGAAAGAATGAAAAAATTCCAGAAGGCATCACATTATCTTTCAGTCTTCAATGTTTTCAGCAATGTATCTAATTTCTTACTATGATTTTCATGGTGGGATGATGATAAGAAAACTTTTTCTAAAAAACATAGTTTTCCTTAAGATTATAAACTATTAGTAAAATTTTCTATCTTTTAAATAAACAGTGAATAATTGATAGGATAATTTGTTAAGTCAGATGTCAGAAATTCATAAACAATAAAGTAATTCAGTTATAACTGACAATTATTTAATAATGCAGCATTTATAATTGCAATAATTTATTGAAATAATTTATAATTTGTGCACCAGACATGCCTAGTCATTGGTAAGTTGTCGATGCACCCCTTAAAATCAAATAGATTCATTAATTACTAAATTGTTAATTCAAAGCACAAAAGAAGCTATGACATACTGTTTCATATGACTCATATTTAAAAAGGATGACTGAACCAAACACTGAGAAACAAATTTTGATTGGAAGCAAAATTTGGTTCCACTACTGCTATGAATATAAAATAGACAACCATATTTGAGAAACCATCTTTCCAATAAGTGTTGTCAGAATTCTCACCATTCCTGTAAAGCGTGTGGTAATCCGATAGTGCAATGATACAGCCACATAACTCCTATGTCTTCATCAAGAGGTAAAATGGGCCGGGTGGTGGTGGCACACGCCTTTAATCCCAGCACTCGGGAGGCAGAGGCAGGCAGATCTGTGTCAGTTCGAGGCCAGCCTGTCTCCAAAGGGAGTTCCAGGAAAGGCGCAAAGCTACACAGAGAAACCCTGTCTCGAAACAAACAAACAAACAAACAAACAAAAGAGGTAAAATGGTGAAAAAAATACATGTCTACAGGCTGCACATGAGTCCTGCTATGAAAGATATATATGATTGCTAAAAACAATTCAAATGTCAATCAGTAAGTGAATCAATACGTTATAGTAGCCTAATAGACAGGATATTAGCAATACAATTGAGATTACTGATGAAACAAAACCATGAATATTAAAATATTTGTGCAAAATTAAAAAGGCTAAGACTCTTCAAATAATATATATCACCCCAATTCTCCATTAAAGTTCTCAAGAGTATGCTGCCTGAGATATCTTGGAAAGCACACCATAGCTACTTAAGATGGACAGGTGAGGTGGAGTAGGTCAGAGAAACAGATTGAGTAGAAGCATAAAGTATTTATTTGAGACCATGATTGGAAAAAGCACAGGGACAAATAGCCAAACTAGCTGAAACATGTGAACTGTTAACCAATAGCTGAGGAGCCCCCTGGAACTGGACCAGACCCTCTGGATAAGTGAGACAGTTGATGAGCTTGTACTGTTTAAAAAGCCCCCAGGCAGTGGGACCAGGACCTATCCTTGGGGCATGAGCTGGCTTTCTGGAACCTAGGGCCTATGCTGAGACTCTTTGCTCAGCCTTGGTGCAGGGAGGAGGGGACTGGACCTGTAGCAACTGAATCTACCAGCCTGGGCTGAATCCCCAGGGGAGGCCTTTCCTTGGAGAAGGTGGGAATGGGGGGGTGGGTTTGAGGGGAAGCCTGGAGGGTGGGAGGAGGGAGGACAGGGGAATCCATGGCTGATATGTAAAGTTAAATTAATTATAAAATAAAAATATAGCCGGGCGGTGGTGGCGCACGCCTTTAATCCCAGCACTCGGGAGGCAGAGCCAGGCGGATCTCTGTGAGTTCGAGGCCAGCCTGGACTACCAAATGAGTTCCAGGAAAGGCGCAAAAAGCTACACAGAGAAACCCTGTCTCGAAAAACAAAAAACAAAAAACAAAAACAAAAAAAAATAAAATAAAATAAAAATATTAAAAAATTTTATTTGGGTACAATAATGATCAACAATTATCATTTAATGTGGTGTGTGTGTGTGTGTGTGTGTCTGTGTGTGTGTGTGTGTGTCTGTGTGTGTGTGTGTGTGTGTGTGTGTTTGGGGTGTGTTGTATATATGTGATGCAGGAGTCTATGTGTGCTGATGTAGTACATATGGAAGTAGAAGGATAACTTGGGAAGCTAGTGTTCGCCATCCATCATAGGTTCCAAAAATGGAGCAGGTCTTCAGGCTCCCATGGTAAGCAGTTTTACTGACTGAGCCATCCTGACATCCCATTAAAAACATTTTTTTCTCATAAGTTTAGATATGTTTTTCTTTAATGTATTCTTTGAAGAGTTCACACAACTAGAAAGTGTTTTTCAATTATAACCATTACTCATTCTCCCTACAAGTTCCCCCAAGAATTCTCCAACACATCTGCTTCCCAACTTCAGGCCCTCCTTTTGTACATTTATTTGTTTATTTATTTATTAATCTACAACAATCAGTGATTGATGTCCACATGCATTTGAGCATGGAGTCTAGTAGTTTGGTATGGACAATCTTTCGGTGGGACAGCTAGAAAAATTTACCTTTGCTTCCCTTAGCAGACATCAACTGCCAATAGCCCCCAGAGCTAAAGAAGAAGCCTCTTAGTAGCTCCACCCACTCCATGCTGCACTGACTTGGTCTAGTGCAGATCTCATGTATCTGAACACTGCTGCTCGGAGTTCTTATGCACAGCAGACATGCTTTGATCAGAGAAGAGAATTTCATAGCATGCATCTCAATCTTCTTGTTTTTATATTACTAGTTATCATTATCTTGATGGTGATGATACTTTCACAGACAGATAAATCTGTCGAAATTACTAATCTGTTTTTATATTATGGATAGTTTATTGTATGTCAACTCTACTTCAAGAAAACTCTTTTAGGGAAAAAAACCAAAAAACTGTTATATTATCTTACCTGCAGCTAGGATCTATTGCAGGTGAAAACTTTCTGTTTTAGAACTACAATGTAAGACCTTCTCTCTCTGAAGATTTTCCTCACCATAAATGTTCTGGCTTTCCCATGTTTGGTCTAAGAACATAGGAGCGAAAGTAATATGTCTTAAATTGGCATGTGTTTTCTTTCTCTGTGGTCACATTTTCCTTCCTGGACACCTTCAATTGTATCCCTCCCATTGCACACTGGTCCTCCTGTATCTCCTCATTCTCTTCTCAGACATTACAATCTTTTTTGTTCAAGTTCCCAAGTTTATGCTTGTTAGTCATCATTAAGCCATCCGTGCCCTGAATATGCGTCCACAATTACTAAGTATTGGGGATTTCACAATGAACTATGCCTTTGCACAAGAGGTGAAGGTTATCAATATGGATTGGATGTAAATTTTCCATACAAAAACTGCATACATTGAAAATATATTCACTGCCACTGCCGGGTGACATTAATTTTCAGTGAGACATTAGCAGTTAAGAGCTAGTTGAAGGATTTAGGTGACTCATTGGTTTAAATATTAAGGCAACTCCATGTAGTTAAAAGGGAAGTTTATTTTGTGGGGTAACTTACAAGTGAAGGGATAGGTAACAGTCTGGGAAAGGTGAAGCGCCATCCAGCAGTGTTCTCTGGAGAACTCTGCTTGGTCTACCTCCAGCATTCAGGATTCAGGAACCAAGAGAGCCAGCCCATCTGGATCTCTGGTCTTCAGGGGTCCTCTGTAGGCTCTGCCTGGTAGGCATGACAGTTACCGAAGCCTCAGTGGGGGTGACACTTCCAGGTCAAAGCTGGAATGGCTACCCACTACAGTGACTCGGGTGTTTCTTTAGAGGACACATTCATCACCAGACCATTCCTCTCTCTAGATTATGTTGGCCTCTAGATGAGCATCTCTGCTCCAGGGTCCCCTTCTTCTTCATGATGTTTTAGCTTAACACTGCACCACACACAATATAAGCAGCTGACACGGAGCAAACCTTCTGAAACTGTTAGCCAAACATACATATTGTTTCCTTTAGGTTGTTTTTCTCAGATATTTTCTCATTTCAGCTGGAAAGTGAATAGTCCAATCATCCATTCTCCCCTTACAGAGACTGAACTTGCCATAAAAAATTTCCAAAAGGGCCGGGCGGTGGTGGCGCACGCCTTTAATCCCAGCACTCGGGAGGCAGAGCCAGGAGGCAGAGCCAGGTGGATCTCTGTGAGTTCGAGCCCCAGCCTGGGCTACCAAGTGAGTTCCAGGAGAGGCGCAAAGTTACACAGAGAAACCCTGTCTCGAAAAACCAAAAAAAAAAAAAAAATTCCAATGATGCTTAGTATAGATAGATGTTACTTTTGCATATATTAGATGCGATCAAATTTTCTACTTGTTATAAAATTGCTGCATTGTGTCTGTCTTGCTTTGCAAATTACAAACCACTTAGGAATATGATTTCTATTAGTTTTATGTCTCAAACTAAAGTGAATTTTGAAAACTTCCCTTTAATGATATGCTACAGTTTCATTATTTGTTGAGTATGATTGCAGGTTCCATTGTCAATCTGATTTGGTTATATGACCTCTTAGTCCCTTTTCTTACCTATTGAGAACCCATTGTGGCTGTGCTTATCTACAACAGACTTGTACAGGTTTGATCCTGTCAAGTTTCCTTTAAAGATGGGTGATGGCCTTTTAGTCTCCATTCTTCCTGGAAGAACTATTAGAAGTTAATTATTGTTAGGATGGAGTATGATTTCCCAACCCAATGGTGTAGTCACTGATGATGGGCCCCGGGAAATAACCTCCCTCCAAAACCTGGGCAAGAAATTCTAGCTAATTTCAGTTGACCACGTGTACAAAGAGACCTGAAAGTAGAAGACCTTGTTAGAAGACTTCCACTGGAGGATAGTGAAGATGAGGGAGATGGGAAGTGGTAGCAGAGGTAAAAACTAGTAAAATCTATTTTATGAATCTTTGAAATAAAGAAATCCTTTCATCAAGGAAAAAGTTACACATTTTCATTAAAAATATTTTACAACAATAGCCATTGAAACTCCACAATATTGGTTGGAGACTTGGCTTGGTGGTTGATAGCTCTAGCTGCAATACCTATGTCCGTCAATACCCACCTTCTCATAATTCCAACTACAGGGGAATCAGACACCACCTTCTGGTTTTCACAGTCCCCTCAAACCCCAACACACACGCACGCACACATGGCTGACACACACAGACAAGCATCTATTCACATGAATAAAAACTAAAATAAAATTTAAAAAGTCTAATATGGTATGGGGAGCTCCAAAAGCCCACCTTCATCTAAGGGGCCATTGTCACCTGATGATTGATGGGGGTGGGTAGAATCACATTTCTTTAGGTGTGTGACCTCTAGCAGAGTGCCCATGCTCCAATGGATGGCAATACTTGCATTCATATGGGTGCTAACTGGACTAAGTGGATTATTAATTATTAAAAAAGAGGACATGAAGTTGAGAAAGAGAATTTTTAGGGAATACTGGAGAAATCTTAAAGAAGATAGTGGGGTGATTATGATCAAAATACTTTGAATATATTTTCAAAAAAGCAATGTATTGTAGCAGACTCTCTTGGACTGCCAGCCCCTAAATCATGACACAGAGACTTATTAATTATGACTGCTTGGCCTTAGCTTAGGCTTGTTTCCAATTAGCATTTTTAAAAAACTTAAATTAACCCATTTCTATTAATCTGTGTTCTGCCCCAAGGCCAGTTTACCTCATCTACATCCTGTCCATTCTGATTTCCTGTTTCCTCTGTGTCTGACTGCCCCCCTCCACTGGCTGATTCCTAGCTGTCTGACTTCCCTTTTCTCTCTGCCCACCAGCCCTGCCTACCCCTCTTTTGCCTAGTTGGCTGTTCAGATTTTTATTAGATCAATAAGGTGCCTTAGGCAGACAACATAAAACAGACACACATCTTTACATAGTTAAACAAATGCAGCATAAACAAGTGCAATGCATCTTTACTTAAACAATTATTCTGCAACACAAGCAATTGCAACACATCTTTAAATGGTTAAACAATTATTCTATTCCACAACAATATGATTTTATTTAAAAAGAAACCCCTATGGCGTCGATTAGGCAGTGTGTCTGTACAGGTACTTCAGGAAGTATTTTTATGAAGAGAAAAAGCCCAACATAAAAGCAGCTGCCTCATGGGATGTAGTCCAGACTGACTAGAAAAGGAAAGACTTAGAATGCCGTCTAAGCCCCAGAGTTCCCTGAATTCTGCTTTCTGCTTGTCACATAGACTAAGCTTTCTCTGCCATTGTGCCTGCTTTGCTTTAGCAGGACAGACTTCATTCACATGAACTGGTAGCCCAAGTAAACCCCTCCACTTTTAATTTGATTTTTTTTCTGATATTTGCTAACAGTTGCAAGCAAAGTAATGAGCTGAATATTTAATCAATGTGATGCATTGCACCAGGAAAAAAAAGGCATGCTAGCTATGTAGAATATTTAAGTATCACTAACATTATCTAAGAAGGAAAACCAGTCATGTAGAGACATGAGTATAAGGAGACAGAAAGACAACACACAAATAATACAAATACACTGGCAATGGAAATGACAGGCAGAGGGGATGCACTCATTCCTCATTTTTAGGATAAGTGCCAGTGAAAAGAAAAGAAAAAACACGCTCAGCTATAATGATTAACTTTGATAATCAACAAAATATGATTAAAATGCCAAAGGGACTAATGTAGCACAAATTTGAATGCATGTGTGATGGCACTTTCAGTCACAGACTATGAGGGTTCTGATATAATCAACACAATAATCCTGTAATAGATTCAAATCTGATGGCATTATGGGAAGGCAGAGAAAAGTAGGAGATGAGGGATGTCGGATGAAGAAGTTAACTGAAGTTATGTATCTTTCTAGGTCCTTCCTCTGCCACATTCTCGCTCAGCCATGATGTGCCTCTTTGTTCATGTCACACAAACAGAAGTGTGAGGCAAGTAAGCCTCAAATGTTGTTCTCTCACACATTATGTCAAAGTGACAAGAAGTTAATGCAGAAGAAAAGTCTGTACACTTATTAGATTAATGAAATATATAATACGATACTGTATAGACTAAATATAATTATGTCACAATTATGTCTCATTCAGTTTAATGGAACCACACAGACTTAAAATCCAAGGCTTCAACAAAATTGTTTTTGTCCAAATATTTCTGTTTTGTGAATATAATTGAAATGCTGGTATGAATTATAATAAACCAGAGAACTTCATTTATAGCTTTGTAATGAATCACATCCTGTATTACCTGAATATTTTTATGTTTGTAGAAATAGAAGACTTAGATTTCCTTATATTTATTATATGTAAATATATATTTACATTATAAAAGTCTACCTATAAGTGATACACTTTTAATTGCCTTAATATCATTTTACTTTCTTTCTGCTATTTGGTGACCTGCATGAAATAAATTGTATATGAGGTCTCCCAGAGCTCCTTCTTTAAGAACAGCAGAGTAGTGAACTTTATTGGTGCTCTGCTGCTGTGATAAAACACTAACCAAAAATAACCCAGAGGAGGAAAGAGTTTCTCTGGATAACAATTCAGATGCCATTATCAAGGGCAGCCAAGAAAGGCACTCACTGTAGCAATTCAGATACTAATTTGATTCTGTCTTCTGTTTTTGTTTATTTTTGAGATTGTATTTTAATTACGTTTAGCCTTTCCTTTTCCTACCTACCATACATCCTTTCCTGTTGTCCTTCAACTCCATCACTCTTTTGCAATACTTGTTATTGCATGCATAGTTGTATTTCCATGTACTCATTATTTCTTTAAATATAACCTTTTAAGAACATAAAATGTTACTTGTAGGTATGTTTGCAGGACTGATCATTTAACATGGACAGCAAGTTGATGTGTTCATCGCTATGGAGGACCACCTCTCCTGTTTCCAGCTTTACTAGACTGCTTATAGTTCTTTGTGTAGGGTTGGGGCCTCATAAGCATTTACCTGTGCAGTTTGGCATGTTCGTTGCTGTCCTCCCTGTTCAGCTCATGTTTAGGTGGTCCTATTGTTGAGTCTTTTCATGTGTCTTTTTTATTATTACTATTGCTGTGATGAGGCACCATGACCAAAAGCAACTTGGAGAGGGAAGGGCTTATTTGGCTTATGTTTCCACAACAATGTTCTTCATGGAAGGAAGTCAGGACAGGAACTCAAGCAGGGAAGGAACCTGGAGGCAGGAGCTGAGGCAGAGGCCAGGGAGAAGTGATGCTTGCAGGCTTGCTCCTTACAGCTTGCTCAGCCTGCTTTCTTATAGAACCAGGACCCACCAGCCTGGGAATGGTACCACCCACAGGAGGATAGGCCCTATCTTATCAATCACTAATTAAGAAAATGCTTTACATTCTTGTCTACAGCCAGATCTTATGGAGGCATTTGTTTTTATTGTGATTTCCTCCTTTAAGATGACTAGCTTGTTTCAAGTTGACATGAAACAAGCCAGTACAAGAGATATAATTCTTCATGTTAGTAGGAGATATAATCTCACAACAAATTCCCTGATAACATGTAGTAGTACAAGGAAAAAAATAAAGATGATTTAAATCATAAAGATATACATGTAGAAAACTATGGGATGCACTATATAGAACAATGTCACTACAGAAAAATTATTTTGGGTCCTTAGACATTAGGGACAAGCATGTGAACATATAGAACAGTATATTAGATCTGAACTTTTGAGAAAAGTTGTGGATTGTGTACTCAACTTTCTAATAAATGTACAGAAAGAGTTTGGGAAGAGTCCACAAACCAGGTGTGCTAACTCTGTACCACGGAACTTGATCATTTCATCTCTCTGTTGACTTATGAAGAAAATATTCACCTTTTAGGTATACAGCAAAATATTATTATTATTATTATTATTATTATTATTATTATTATCATTATCATTGTTATTTCTTATAAACCTTCCCAAAGGGTTCTTGAGTTTCTATCTCTGCTAGGGACAGGAAGCTTTAGCACTTACATGTAAAAGTACTAAAGTTTGTTTTCATTTTAAAATAGTCTTTTCAGAGGAAATGGTCAAATTTCAAGGTAGTCTTCCATTCTTCCTCATGGCTCATGGGGAAGAGAGACTGCTTACATATTCACGTCTGGCTAAATGAGGTTAAACAAATAAAGAATTACCAAGACTGGCATATATGGCTGTGATCCATTTGTCACTGAAGTGTCCTGATAAAGCATAATCCAATAAGATAATAAGAAGTAGTAAATAAAATAATCATCACGGAAGCAAAAAGCAAAGTCTCTGATGTTCTAAATCAATCAGGTTCTTTAATTGTGTCTAGTTTTAGATGATGACCTTTGGGAGGGGGAAAGACTGAAAAACCGGAGGTGGTCAGAGAAGAGGAACAGGGTTAATTAACCTTCTGGCAAACAGAGATATTAAATGAATTAGATTTGTTTGGTTTAGAGGCCAGAAAGAAAGGTGATCTGATTAGAGCAGTGACTCACAGACAAAGTAATTAGAAAGGAAATACCATTTCCCATGTTCCTGCAGGACTGTTCAAAAGTCAATGAACTTTAATAAAACACTAATTTTATTTTCAGATATAAAAATTAAAAAAGAACTGTTCTTGAAAATAGACTACTAATAAATTACTGTGTAGCCTATTGTGTTAGTGTGGATTCCAGTGAGAGTACATTTGCTTGCCATAAACAGGGTACTTGACTGAGGAGAGAGAATTATTGCACTGTGATAAACAAGTTCTTGTTTATCTGTGATAAACAAGTTCCCCAAAGCTCTTGGACTTATTTTCACAGATACTTGTCCCGGAAAGGTTATTGCAAACAATGTAAATCCAGCCCAATAAAGCCAATAATTTCTATACAATTGTGATTTAAGCTTTGGAGAATTTGAACAAAAGCACTTTATGTGACATTGCTATTAAAAAAAAAACCAAAAAAAAAAAACAGGGGGTCAAAATAAATCATCACTAGAGAGGATTTTCAATACATTTTAAGGTAAGTTAACTCACTTTAGACATTTAGATGATATGGGGGGATTCTTCGTTGTTTTTGTTTTGTTTGTT
The DNA here is from genome assembly GCF_007827085.1 of Peromyscus californicus insignis. NCBI lineage: Eukaryota > Metazoa > Chordata > Mammalia > Rodentia > Cricetidae > Peromyscus > Peromyscus californicus. The sequence goes on from NW_026294458.1 coordinate 63,429,893, forward strand.
TCATAGTTTTTATTCATTCTATTCTCATACAGCATATCCTGACCACAGCTTCCCCTTCTTCCACTCATCCCAATCCCCTGCTCCACTTCCCCTCTCCTCCAGACCCACTTCTCCTCCATTTCCTTTAGGAAAAGAGTAGGCATCCCTGGGATACCAACTGAATGTGGTATAACAAGATACAATAAGAATAGGCACAAGCCCTTATATCAAGTTTGGGCAGGTTAACCCAGTAGGAAGAAAAGGGTCCTAAGAGGAGGAAAAAGAGTAAGAAAACCCTATGCCCACTGTTTGGAGTCTCCAAAACACACCAGGCATTAACCGTAACATATATGAAAGGACATAGATCAGACCCATGCAGGTTCTATGATTGCAACTTCAGTCTTTGTGAGCCCTTTTTAATTGATTCTGTGGGCTAGGTACTGGTGTTCTTGACCCCTCTAGCTCCAAGAATTATTTCCCCTCTTATCTTTGGGGTTTCCAAATCTCAGAGGGGAAGGACCAGATGGAGATCTCCACTGTGAGCTTTCTTTCTCTGCTTATTATTTGGCTGTGGATTTTTGCATCTACTCCCATCAGCTGACAGAGCAAGTGTCTCTGATGATGATTGGGTAGGCACCAACCATATTTATCTTTCTGAGTCTAGGATACCTCACTGAAGGTGATTGTTTTCTAGTTCCATCCATTTGCCTGCAAATTTCATGATGTCATTTTTTTTTAACAGCTGAGTAATACTACATTGTGTAAGTGTGTCACAACTCCTTTAGTGTACAGAGAAACAGAAAGATAAGTAAAGTAAAACTTAGAGCTTTAGAAAAATCTAAGTTGTGTAAGATCTCCTTGGTTTTATCAGTCTGTATCAACAACTGAGAATTCACGTAGGAAGTTATAAAGTTGCATAAGCAGTAAGGGGGCATACTATGTAAGGCTAATGGCTAAATATGTTAACAGCCCCACCCAATGAATGAAGAGCTAAGGACATTTGAGAACATATGAGGAATCCACCACAGTGACAGAAAAGTATGTTTATAATAGTATTTTTGTTCTAAGAATAACAACAACAAAAATGAAAAAAAAATTGTTTGGATGCTTCATTAACATTTCATTTTATACAAAGCCAGAGTTGCAGATATGGCTCATCCATTAAGAGCACTGGCTGCTCTTCTGGAAGAACTAGGTTCAGTTCCAAGTACCCACAGAACAGACATCTCACAATCATCTATAACTCAAATTCCACTGATTCTGACACCTTTGTGGACACTGAATCCTCTCACGTGCACAGATGTACATGAAGGCAAACCATCCCTAAACACTAAAAGTAAAACAAAAAAACATACAAATTCAATGTATAGAACAGGTCTCTTTGTCTAAATGTGACAATCAAAAATATGCTGTAGCAGGCTGATATTTTACCAAATGGATATTTACTCAAACTGCCTTCTAAAGATAAATGTTTATACTCAAATATGCATACACTGTGGTGAGAGAAGTTTCTTCCTCCTCTTTTTCCTCCTATTCCTTTTCTTCTTTTGCAATGTTCAATAGTTGATACATAGACTCATAGCTTGTCAATGTGCTGAAAAATGTGACGACTGACTGCTCGGACTTAAAACAGACACCTACCTTACCTTCTCGAAAGCACAGAGCATGTAAGGGAAAAGGAGTATGGTAAGATTGTAAGACCTAGAGCATGGAAAGCATTGCTATTGCATTACGTCTTCTGAATGTCAACACAGCCTTGGCAGTCATGAACACATGACAAACAAGGTTATCATGCACACAACCTGCACAAACAAAGGAGTTGAAAGTAGTAATGGGACAAGTTAAGAAGTGATAAAACGGTCATCAGGAGTTGGGCGTGTAGCTGAAAGTTTTCACCAGTCCTGCCCAGCCCCACAGATGCAGCAGCCACTTATAAAATAATCACTCAGAAGCTTATATTAATTAAAACCCTTGGACCATTAGCTCAGGCCTACCGCTGACTAGCTCTTACATAATAAACTCAGCCCATTTCTGTTAATCTATATGTCGCCACGTGTTCCATGGTTTCACCTGTGTGCCATTACATGCTGCTCCCTGGACAGCAGGCTGGCTTCTCCTGACTCAGTCTTCTACTTCCAGAATTCTCCTTGTCTGTTTATCCCACCTATACTTCCTGCTTGGCTACTGGCCAATCAGCGTTTTATTTATCAACCAATCAGAGCAACACATTCATAGCATATAGAACAACTCATAGCATGGAGGGAATAAAAGAACATAATGGAATTGAATACTATCATGATGCATTGTATATATATATATATATATATCACACTGTCAAAATAAAATGAGTTTAAAATATGTCATGTCAAGGAAATAAGATGATCTATAAAGAGATGGAGCTTCTAGTGTGACTGTTATTAAGAAAAACTTCTGGAGGAAGACTGGTTCATTCGTAGCAGAGGAAATTGAGATTCCAATTTCTTTTGACTAATTGACTATTGTCACATATTATTGGATTTGGTAGTATTTTATTTGCTATTGCTTCATTTTTATAATGTAATTATTATAATAATATTAGTATAGTACAGTAATATTAGTAAAATCTATGTTTATCAGAAAACTTAATTAATATTATGCCTATGCTAGGTGGAATGAGTATTGAGGTGTTTTAGTAGAGTATTCAAGACTATGCCAACTATCTTAAATAGAACAACAGTATAAAAATGATTGAATGAAGATATTCACTGGCTTAGTTCATTTGTAGATGGGAGGTGCCAAATTCTAACAATCAAGTAACAGATTTTCTTTTTAATAAGTACTTGCACTGAAGGGTAAAATACTTATAATTATCTGAAGTATAATTAATCCTGATTGTTAGATAATGCAGACAATTTTATTGAAAGGCAATTTGTGTCTCTTAGGTATTAGCATTTTTCTCTCTACTACAGGATACTTCAGTTGCTAAGTGTCCCTTGAACATGATAAATATTAATGTCTGGACAGCCTTGCTTTTAGGCTTGTCATCAGTTAGCTCTCTTTATTATCTGAATTTCAAATTTAGGATGATATATTAAGAGCTCTTTATTTTTTCATTATTTTGCAATCATGTGACTACCATTTCACTAGTTTATACTCAGCTTAAATATCAATTGAGCTTGAAAGCAGGGTGTGGAATTATTGTATGTGTCTCTTCCTGTGAGGCATGTTGCATAGTTGACTGCTTACTTCCTTTCTTTTTTTCTTTCTTTCTTATCTTATTTTTATTGATTTTTTTGACTTTTTAATTTGTACATTAAAGTAGATCTAAATTAGATGAAATTAAATTCCAGAAATACTCAAGAAACTCTTCTTGCACTTACAGATTTCTTTCCCAATTTCTCTGTGCAACCAAAATCAAAGCCTTACTCTGAAGATATATGTGTCCTAATTTTCTGAAGGTAGAAACATTCTACCTTGGAGGGAAATTTATCAAGGGTTAGGGCATTCTCAGATGAAGTAGTTCTTGAAGGAGGAGTCATAAGACTCAGAAGCTAAACAACTCCATGGTCTCAAAATGAAGCAGGATACATAGAAACTCTCCCCAAGTTCATGAGAGAAGTAAAATACAATTTGTGAGATGAGAGGCCCTTCAAGGAGGAGGCACTACAACGGTCAGCCAGCATGGAGGAGACTCTCAGACCTACAAAGCTTCTTGCAAATCCCAAAGGGAGTACTAGACTTGCTGCTTTTGTGAGTTGTCACACATTTGGGAGGGCTTGTTGGTGAAGCAGCATTTCTGTTGTCCCTGCTCCTGTAAATAACTCCTAACCCGTATACCAGCAAATACCCAAAATCAACTCATTGGTATGGCAAGGTAAACATTAGTGTAATGCTTATTTTGGCCTGTCATTGGTTGCCTATTTGAAGTGAATAGAAACTTATGTTTCATCTTCCCAGGAACAGTCTTATGCAACAAAATAAATGTACATAGTTGGTTTTTCAAAGTGAATTTTAATTTCACTATTTTAGTACAATAAATTCTAATCCATTACACCTTATAAGAAACAACCCAAGAATTTCAAAATGTTTCTTATCACTTCCTTACTTTTATCTCAGGTCTACCTATTGAATACATGATTCAGTGAATTGCTGTACCAATTAGCTATACTCTGTCTATTAATGCTGGCATTAATGCCATAAAATAGGAATTTTTCTTCTTTTTCAAAAATGTGTTTGTATGTACTATATACATGAGTGTTTACACATGTGTAGGCATACCTGTGTTTATATATATATATATATATATATATATATATATATATATATATATATATATATATATATATACCTAACATATACCTATGTGTGAATGGGTATATGCATGAATGCATGTTTGCATGTGTTTAGGAATAATTATGTGTGTGTGTGTTTGCATGTCTGTAGGTATACCTGTTTGTGTGTTGGGGGTTCATTTGACAAGCACAAGTGTTCTTGCACATATGGAGGGCCATGTTTGACAATGAAATATCTTCCTTGATTGGTCCCCATCTTACTCTTTTTGAAGCAGAATCTCTCAGTGTCTGTCTGGATCTCATTCTCTCTCTTAGGCACTCTCTGTCTCTCTGTCTCTGTCTCTGTCTCTGTCTCTCATCTGAAGCATGTTTGGTGATGATATTTTGTTGCTCATTAAATAGTTACAAAGTGAAAATGAGTGTTTTTCAAGGTTTTGTTTCTTAGTTCTCTGAAAATTTTGTAAAATGTGTTTTGACCATATCTGTCTCCTTCTTGAACTCCAGATCCACCCTGCATTTCCCTACCCACCAAATTTATGTTGTCTCTTCTTTACTTTAAACCCATTAAGTCTACTTTGGGCTGCCAGAATAATTTTTATTGTGTGCTTTATACTGGAGCATGGTCGGCTTACTAGGGAACACAGTTTCTAAGAGAGCCGACCCACTCTCTCAGCAGATATCAATTCCTCATAGCTCTTCCAATAAGGTGGGACTCCATGTCTAACTTCAGTCTACACCGGGATTTTTTTCTGGCTTGAGTTGGCACAGGTCTTGTTCATGTTATCTGTTCAAATGTGCATTCATACATACAATCGCCCTGATTTATCTGGAAAGCACTGGTAGTTAACCTCCAATTTTGGTGCTTCAAATCTTTCTAACTCTGCTTTTGTAGAGATATCTGACATGCCAGAGGATATCTTGAATTTATATATAAAAGTTTACATTAAACATAAATATGAAAATGTATTGTGCAAATTGTTTTAAATATTAGTAAGACCATTTTAGCTACAAATTCAATACACACTAAATTTCTGTAAAGTGTTGACATTTTCTATTGATTTTGGTAGGATGGCCATTTAAACGTTTTTATTGAAAATTGATTTTTCTTTCATATAATACATTCTGATTATGGTTCGCATCCCCCAATTGTCCCCGATCCCTGTCAACTCCACCCACCCAAATACTCACATCCTTTTCTCTCACTCCTTAGAACATAAGTAAGCATCTAAAAGTGATAATAAATATGAAAAAGCACACCAAAATAAGACAAAACAAGGAATGAAGCAAACAGAATAAAAATAGCCAAAGAAAAAGTATAAGAAACATGAGAGAACTGCTGGAGTTATCACTATCCAAGATTTTAAAACACATTACATCTCTATGGTATAAAAACACCATGGTATTGGAATAAAAACTGACACAATGTTTTATGGAGTTGAGTTGAAGACCCAATCATAAGTCCATACAGCAATGGACACCTGATTTTTGGCAAAGAAGCCAAAATACTCACTGTAAAAAGGTAGCATCTTCAACAAATGGTTCTGGTCAAAGTGGATAGCTGCATGCAAAAGAATGAGGATAGATCCATATCTATCATACTGTACAAAACCCAACTTCAAATTGGTCCAAAACACATTTTAATAATCCTACAAATCCATGAACAGTATGACTTCTGGTAATTTTCAATCTCTTGAAATTCTTATTCCAATGTCATAACTTTTTTTAATACTATGTCTTTTAATTGCTTGCTTAGAGATATCCCAAGATATTTCATTTTTAAGGATATTGGAAATGGTACTATTCTCCTGATTTTTTCTTAGTATGATTATCATTTGTATACAGTATGGCTACTGACATTGTGTTAATTTTGCGTCCTGCCACTTTCCTCAAAGTATTTGCCATTTGTAGCAGGTTTTAGGATCTTTTATGTACAAATTGTGTCATCTGCAAATGAAGACATTTTGAATTACTTTCGGATTTGTATCTCTTTGATTTCCTTCAGTTGTCTTATTGTTCTGTCTATGAGTTCAAGAACTCTAGTGCATTAGTATGGAAAGAATGGACATAACTTTCTTGTTCCTGATACTAGTTAACATGCTTTGAGTTTCTCTCCATTAAGGATGGTATTGGATATGGGCTTGATGTAAATTTTCTTTATTATGTTGTATATTTGTTATATTTATCCATAGTCTCTATAGGGCTTTTATCATGAACAGATGGTGTGTTTTAATAATGGCTTTTTCTGTATCTAATGATGTGATCATGCATCTTTTGTCTTTCAGTCTGTTTATATGCTGGATCACATTTACTGATTTATTTATATTGAACCATCCCTGCATCTCTGGTATGAAGCCAATTTGACCATGGTAGATAATCTTTTCAATGTGGTTTTTAATTTGGCATGCAAATATTCAATTTAGAAATTTACCTCTATGTTCATATGGGATAATTTTTCCTTTTTGAAGGAATTCTAGTTTGGATTTGATATCAGGGTAATAGAGGCATAATATGGGCTAGGGAATATTTGTTCACTTTATATCTTGTAAAATAATTTAAGAGGTATTGGCATTAGTTGATTGAAGGTCTAGTAGAATTCTTTGCTTGGCCAATCTGTCCTTGGGATTATCATTGTTGTTGATATGAGATTTAATTGTATATTCTACATCACTAGGTATTATTAGTTTATTTACACTGCTTATTTGATATAGGTTTTGTTTTAATTGGTAGGTCATACATAACAATAAATTCATCAATTTCTTGTAGATTTTCCACTTTTGTAGAACATAGATTTTTAAAGTAGTTCCTCATAATTCTCTCAATTTCCAGTTACTGTTTGAATGCCCTTTATCTCTAATTCTGTTAATTTGGATATTTCTCTCTCTCTCTCTCTCTCTCTCTCTCTCTCTCTCTCTCTCTCTCTCTCTCTCTCTGTGTGTGTGTGTGTGTGTGTGTGTGTTTGTATGTGTGTGTGTGTATATCTTTATACCTAATTTCACTAAGAGTTTGTCAATCTTGTTCAATTTTTCAAATAACCAACAAAGGAGGAGATGAACTTGTAAGATTGTAAAGGGCAGTAGGAAATTGCTAGAGGAACCCTCTGTTTATACCAATATGTTTAGATCCTAGGGAATGGAGATAGGGCTGTTTTTTTTTTTCACTTCTTTCCGGGGCCCCAACACCCAGATTCCAAATAAATCACCCATAGAAGCTTATTCCTAATTATGAATGCCCAGCTGTAGGCCTTAGCTTGGCTTGTTTCTTGTCAGCTTTTCTTAACTTTAAATTAACCCATCTGTCTTTTGCCTCTGAGCTTTTACCTTTCTCTATTTTTGTATACCTTTCTTTCTGATTCTATTGCTGTTTATCTGGCTGGATGCCTGGCCCCAATGTCCTCCTCCTTCTCTTGCCCTAGATCTCTCCTCTTCCAGATTTCTCCATCTATTTATTCTCTCTGCCTGCCAGCCCCACCTGTCCTTTCTTCTTCCTCACAATTTGCTGTTCAATTCTTTATTAGAGCATCAGGTGTTTTACACAGGCACAATAAAGCTACTTCACAGAGATAAACAAACGCGTAGCATATTGATCATCTGTGAGTATCACTCTTGAGTTGGTGTGCATGACTTGTTATGTTATACTCTGACATTTTATGCTTGCTTGAGCTCACAATAATGTGATCACCATTAGATCTTTACAAAGATATTTATAGATGTTCACTTGCATCTGAATTACTTTTTATACTGTGACAATATGCAGTTGATAATTTCCTTGAATTTCAAAGACACATAGTTCAATATATAAGAACATAATAGAGAAAAATGATTATTATTCCTGATAGAACTCCCCGCTTTCCTGTATTTTAGGCAAAGGTATATAGAAAGTGAATAATTCCCCCTCTGTTAAATAATAACCATAGTAATTTCTTCTTTCTAATGTTTGATGAGTTATGGTTATGAACACATCCCCCTTTGTTAACATTTCACATAGTGACAAGAACAAGTAACCAAAGCCAGTAATGGATATAGGTAATAGCAATGGAATGTGCTCTGGGGTTTTCATAACTGTGTCAGCAGTACAGACAGAAAAGCAGTAGCCATCTTCAGGAAGTCTGGCAATGATATAAGCCCAGATTTAAACAAGATAGAGACTATGTTAGCCAGTCTAAACATGTATATTGAATATTGAAAGCATATTTCAGAGTTTTTCGCATATTTGTATGATACTGTATAATAATAACTATCATTCATGAATAAAGAAAATTTTGTCACTTTCCTTGAACAGATAATATAAGAGTCAAATATTTTGCTTCATATAGCTCTATCTTTACTATACATAGCCTGGCAATTCAGAATATGTTCATGAACTATTAATTTACCCAATAGAGATTAGTTAATAGTTACCAATAATATTCACCATAAGATTGAAGCAATGAAAAAAATTAAAGAAGGAAGATTTAAAAACACAAATTCACATAGAAGAAAAAACTTCAGTAATGAAGGAAATAATGTCAAGACATAGAGGAAGCAAATAGATGTGTAGTCAGACTTTTCTTTGTGGGGATTTCAGCCCATAAATAATGACATGGAGACTTATTATTAATCACGAAAGTTTGGCCTTTAACTTAGGCTTGTTTCCAACTAGCTCTTATAACTTAATTAACTCATATTTTTTATCTATGTTCTGCCATATTGCTCCTTACCTTTCCTCAGCATGGTACATCCTACTTGCTGCTGGTGAAATCTGCACACCTAGGTTTCTCCTCCCAGTTCCTCTCTCTGCCTGGAAATCCTGCCTATCCTCTCCCGTCAAGTTATTGGCTATTCAGCTTTTTATTGAACCAAACAGAAGGTGTCTTAAGCAGAGACACATCTTTACAGTGTACAAAATATTATCCCACAATACAGATGTTGTTTCCTCACAACAAGACACAGTATCTTTGTACCTTCAAGAAATGACATTTAAAGGGGTATGGGTAAGAGAAGGCACTTTTGCATTTGTCTAATGTTCTAAGCAAGGACTGTGAATGAGATACAACTAGAATTATGAGACGTATTACTTAGAGGAAATCAGTAACTGAATGCTAAATCAACTGGCGATTAAGAATACTTTCAAATTCTAACAGAGTACGTAAACATATGCACTCTACAGCTAGTCTAGACTATTTGGCTTAAGTATAATGATAACCTGTCTCCTGCCATAATCATACCTAATCTCTAAACAATAACCTCTTGGGGTGTGTGTGTGTGTGTGTGTGTGTGTGTGTGTGTGTGTGAGAGAGAGAGAGAGAGAGAGAGAGAGAGAGAGAGAGAGAGAGAGAGAGAGAGAGAGAGAGAGAGAGAGAGAGAGTTCTATCTTGGGTAGGAGTTTGACATGCTTACTATTAATCACAGGTAGATTTTTCTGATAATATGGTGATGAAATAGAAAATCAGGAACCAAGGAGATTTCAAAGTTTCTATAGGAATCACATACTAATGGAATTTCTACCTACAAAGAGGGTCAATTAAAAAGAAAATTCATCTTAGAATATAAAACAAAGTAATTTCAGAGATGCAAAATTTAGGATGAAAGTAAATGTTTCCAGTAAGCATATATGATGTGGTGTATGCAAAGTGAAAAAATTCTTGTTTTATAGCAATATAATTTTTAAAATGATAACAGCATATTCAACAAAAAGGGGGTTATATAGTTAGGGAAAAGTCAAGGGCTTAAGACTGAGTTCTATGAATAATAAATCAGAAATGATGAATGGAAAGTACAATCAAGAATTCTTAGGTCTTTGGTTCTACCTTAAGAAATAGTTTCTAAAAAGTGATTAATTATCCAATGTGATTGACTTTAGTAAGTCAAGGTAGATTACAGCACATACTTATCCTGCAGTTATAACAGCCAAATTTTATTCAGGGATTTAACTATAAATTTTATATGATTTTACAGAACCAAATTCAACAGAGAATGGTAGAAAAAGTTGTGTTCAACAAATATAAACAACTCTTGGGGGAATTTTATAATATACAGTTATTCAGCAGGACTGACAATAGCAGAGAAATGGATGGCTAAGAAAACATAAATTGCATCTTGCTTTGAGGTTTTGTGACCTGATTTTATTTTCATATGTTGGAATATACAAATAAGATAACAGCAATAAAATTTAAGAAGGAAAACTCCACCCCACAATTGTAGGATTTTTTCTCTTTGGTCCTAATTGGTTATACATTATTTATATCAGGTGGAAAAAGAGAATTTAATTTGAAATGCAAGCATATAATCAAGAGTCATGCCATTCTATGTTATTTCTAATTATTTAAGGCTTTTCAGTTAAAAGCAACATTTAAATTTAAAAATATATCAGTATACTTCTTGGGATTATAGTTGCAATATGTAGACAATGAAAAAAGGAATAGCATTTCTGGAAGAAGATCAATCATTTTTGTGTTTCAGGTAAATAAATGAAACAAGGAAGCATGATGTGTTAACTTTTACTTTGATTAGTTTGAGTTCTTTGAACATCTGTTCAAAAGGTGTTGAGTTGTGTATAACTAATATTGGGCTTTTCTTTTTTTTTTTTTTTTTTTTTTTTTTTTTGGGCTTTTCTTAAGTCATGAAAATGTAGAGAAAAAAATGAAGAAGAAAATTGCAGGTTCGTGTAAACATGCAATTGTCGGGACAGGTCCTGGAAACCAGAGCAGGTGACCAAGGATAGATATCATGGACACATCTACAGTGATAGGACTATGAGTTACAGGATAAAATTATATTTCTTAGCATTCAGAGATAATGATAGTAAAAAGAGATGGTGGTTAGAAAATGTGAATATTCAAGTAGCATTAAGGAGAAAAGTGGTGACTGGAAACAATTACCAGACCTCTTGCATGAAGAGAAAGGGGTGAAACACAAGATCACAGGAAGGGCAACAGTTGCTTAAATGCAATGGTTAGAGGAATTATTAAATAATCCTTTATGCTAACACTAAAATCACCAAGAACTATAGCGGGAATTGTATGGGAGACAGAACACCACAAGTGGTCCATCTGGGAAATAAAGGCAGGGCCAGCCCACTCAGCTCTTCTCATCATTTCACCATGAGGATGAACGGAGACTTTTATCGCTTGGCATCAAAACCAGTCAAGATGTGAAAGGTTATCAATGGTGGACATAGTTTAAGTGGATGAGACAAAATTTTCAGTCAAGGAAACATTAGTGGGGAATAAAAGTGGAAATTCCTGTAAATCGTTACTTTATTAACAATAACACCTTAATTATTTTTTGTCTATGTTGCATTTGGCAATTTCAAAATCATTTCACTCTGCTTACCTCTGACCCTTACAGCAACTCTGCAGAGAGTTGGAGACAGTATTATTATCATGGGACAAGAATGAGACGTTAAGATTTTAAAAGTCTAGATCGGAGACTTAGAACTATTAAGCAAATGACAAGTCCCAGAAATACGATACAGATTGCTCACTAGAGGTATTGCTCTTTGCTCTAAATAATTATGACTGCCATTTAATCTCATTCCTTGGCTGTATTTCATAAAAGTCTCACGATGGATTACCAAGTCTGTTTCAAAGCAATTAGGATGCTTGAAATGTGACATTTAAAAAATTATAGGAGATGCATGCTTACTAATGATGGTTGTGTTGAAAAGCAGAAATTAATTTGGAAAGTTTATGGAAGTAAATCTAAAACCTAGATTAAAAGGGGATAATTCTAAAGCAAAATAATCGATACAGGAAATTTTAATATTTTCTTCACAGAATTTTTTGTCATACTTTTTAGAAAATATGCCATTTTCATTAAAGTATAAGACATACAGCAATGTACTGCATAATACTTTCAAATTTGTAATAATATCCTTTAATTTCTTCCTCTGTTTTGCCTCAGGATAATACTTTTAATTGCATTGTCTTGCAGCATGCTTAAATATTGTTCTTAGTGTACATCAAAATAACTTAAACTTTTTGTTGTACAGCCAAGTTATTGAATGAATCTAAACTTCAGATTCTTCATCTGTGAAAAGGGGGTAAGAGTGTATCTCCCCAGCATTGTGAAGGAAAATAAAAAAGTGACATGTGGAATGTTCTATGTACTTTGCCTCGACTTTAGTGTGTATTGATAAACAGCAGTTGCTATAGCGAATAGTTACACATTTAAAATTTTTGAAATATATTCAGCCTTGAAAGTACCAAAACAATTGAATTTATATATTTCAAAATTTAATAATTAAATAGTATGCCCAAACATAAAATGGGCCCCATTAGTTTATAATTATTTCCAGTCTTTTGGATATAAACTTTGAATGTGAGAATTAGTGTTATATTTATTGTTTTTATGGTTTTCTGCTGATTGTTTTATTTCTCATACAGAATTCACAGGTCCCCTTCCTATGGCAAACATAGTTTTCTCCTTAAAATTAATTCCAACATCATTTTCTATCCCTTATGTAGAATTTAATAAAAACAGAGATAATTTCCAAAATCAAATAAAATCCAAAAGCCTCTTGTTGCTTCCAAGGATGTGTTGTTTGCACACCTCCTACAGGCTCCCATAATACACATTAAGGAAAAATGTATTCTTTAAAATATTCACATATTTCATGTACATGTTACATAAGTAGTACTTAGATATGCATCAGATGAATTCACAGCTAATGTAATCAAATACTAACCAACAAGAATAATCATGATAGATGTTGGCAATGTTAGTGCTTAGTAAGGGCCTGGTTTATATCAAGAATGGTTAGACTGTGTCCTTTCCCTGTGGAAGTCTAGGAAACCCAAACGCTAGGTATTTTCCAGTTATTATCTCATGAGATTATTAATTCAACCCAGAACTCAGGAACAAGTAGGTTCTAACATTCCACCTCTCCATAGTTAACACCTTAGGTCTTAGTTCTTAATATATCTCTCCATGAGTTATAACATGTACTCTCAACACATTGTGGTTAACTTGATCTCTTGTCTTCTCGTTTTGTCTCTCATTCACAGCCTCTGATATAATCAGCCCAAGAAGAACACCAAACCAAAAGGAGCCACTTAGTAGAAAGATTGGACACCAACTCTACAAGAGACAAAGAAAAACATTAACACAGGTCGGGGGAGGCCAGTACCAGAACTGATTCAGGGTTGTGAATAGAGGACCTTAGAGTAGCGGGACTTCAGCAAACTTTTTATCTGAAGGTATTTAGAAATAAGTTTTTTGTCTGTCTGACAGGTAAATAAAGGAAACACACATGCTTTCTCATGGTAACTTTCTCCTTTATTTCATCTTAAAAAATCCTCTCTTAAAATCTCTCTTACTCCACATTGTTTCATTCTCTATACATTCTCCACACAACCACATACCTCTTTTTGCACAATGATATCTCCTTTCTATACAGCTTCATCTTTCTTGTCTTCACAGTTACAAATGTCCACATAGCCACAGCTATACATCTTATTTACATAGTTCTTTCACCATACAGCCATATCTCTTCCTGCACAGCTGTATATTTCTCTATACATTTATATCTCTTTTTTACATAGCTCCGAATCTTTTATACACATTTCTTCTCTCCACCCTGTTACATTCCTTCACACATTACTAGATGATTCACTCAGTCTTTACTCCCTCACTACCTCACTCATTCACTCTCCTCTATGCACACAACTCTCCCCTTCATCTTTTTCTGCGTAACTGCACAAGCCCTCTCTTCTACAAAGTTATTCATCTACTCATGTGCACTTCTCTGCACATAGCTCCTGCTCTCTCAGCACGCACGCACACAAGAAAAAAAATACTTTCACCTCTGCCCACTTCTTTATATAGACATACATCTCAGAATCTTTCTGAAAATCTCTCTTGCTCTCTCTCCTCTCTAGCTATTCATCCTCTCTCCTCAGTTCCCTCTGCACACCCACACACATACTCACTCTCTCACCCCTCATTCTCCTCTCTTAGCCAAACTCTAGACAATTACATGTTACGTTTCCAGGGTCTGACCCATTCTCATAACACATGATAAATCACGCAGTTTTTCTTAGGCTAGGAAGGTCCTGCTGACCAGCCAGTGAGAAATGCTTGGTTGTGCTTGTAACTCTAAGTTGGTGAGGATTCACAAACAGAAAGTAAACAGTCGGCTGAACTTTGAGCCTGTAACGTAAAGTGAGACTGGGACTACATTCAACAAGTCGATTACTATAGAGGCTTATGTCTCCCAAAGTTGCCTCATGTCTGACCTTGATTCAGCAACAAACAACACCTGGGAACTCATCCTTGTGTATTTGTCTCCAGGGGCAACCAGTTTGCTCTGAATACGTTCTGAAGTCTAAAATTAGCTGTCTTTGTGACTGAAAATACTATTACATTCCTGCATCATCTATGAAAAAAATATTCTAATATTATCAGAATTATATAGCTTAAGCAGAAATCAGCTTCCTGACCACCCATAGCAGTATGTGTGCTCAAAGATGGAATATTTTTACGGGATAGCACACAAGCAGTGATGAAAATACATATAACTGTTATTAGGGAAGAAGTGAAGTGGCACATGAGAGAAATTACAGATAGAAATAACGAGTGACTTACAGTCAGTAACCTCACAGCTCTGCCAAGTGAGGCTCCCCATCAGATGGATCTGGTGGGTCTACCTGTTAAATACTAGTTGTCACCTGCTGTATACCCCCTTGGCCTCCTGCAAGGCATGTTGGCATAAGTTATAAAATATCCACATGAGAAATCCAAAGGAAAAAGCATTTATTCTTAATCATGCCTTTCAGTTCACTGCTTGAATGATAGTCACTGATAAAGTTGCTTTTCTTCTTTTAAAAGAAAAAAATTAAATTTATTTATTCATACAAAACAATTCCCTAATATCAACAAATGTCTTTGGTCCTTCATTGCACCCTACCATGGCAAGACTAGTCTTTATGCCTACACCATTACCATGCTTTAGTGCACTCTTTAGGTTATCAATACATACTATGTTTTTGAGATGTTTAGAAGATGTAAAAGAGCCCCAGATACAGACATTTGGGGCATCATCCCCCTGAAATAGAGTTATATGTGGGCCACACAGAAATTTATTCAGCAAGGCCCATCGTGGTCTACTGCAAACTTAGGCCTCTGACCCAACAAATTTCCCTTGCTCTAACACTTGAGACAACAGAATATTTTTGTCTAACCATTGAGTCCATTGTGGTCTTCCAACATCATCCCAGTTAATTATCAAAGGAGTCACCAAGTTCCTATGAACCTCAATGCACAGAGCATGCTACTATCACCTGATTCAATTCCGTGACAATGAGCCTCTTTTTGCTTACCATGTATAGTTGGTGTCACGTGGCAGTTCCTAATTTCAACTCTGATCCACTTCTTAACAGATCAGCAGATACTTAGGCTCCAGTTAATCACAGCTTTTAACCATTCAAATAATTTTTAAATGGTATGATGAGGAATGCTTCTTTGGAAGGCTCAATGCCAAGTATTTGAATTGATGCATTTTTAGATATAATCTAATCAATCATGTAGGAAGACTTGTTTCAGATCTCTGCATTTTCAAGTGCAATTTTGGTGTGATTCATCTGAATGATTGTTTAATTCTTGTTGTGAATACTATTATATACCAAATTCTGCAAGATGTCAAAGTTGTGCTATTGCTTTCTTTCAATGAATGGGAGTTCAATACTGTATTTCTACTCTCAATCTGGTTGTTTTTAGTGTATCTGAAGAAGCCATTGTGAAATAAGTGTGTGATGCTACATCTTTAATATTAAAAATTCCTTAATGATTCTTTCTTAAAAATTTCATTTCTTATATTTTAATAATAAACTTTATTTGCTATCCAGTTTTCAAATACTATAGACTTACCTATTTTTTTCTAGAATATCTATTTTTGGTGTCAGGTTTGGATTAAATTTTTTTATGGTTTTTGTCTTTTGGTATTATAATATAACTGCATCATTCTCCTAATTTACTCCCTCCAGAACTTCCCTTGATCTCTTTCAAAGCCATGACTTCTTTTCTCCATTAGGGGTTGTTACTTGCATACATTTATTTGCATGTAAATTTGTATTCCTTGTAATCTGCTAGTTTGTGTAATATTAATTGTATGGATGGTTTCAGGATCTACTTTAATTTTTAAAACTTTTCAAGTAACTTGACATTCTATCATCTTTCTCTTCCTCTGACAGAGCAGTTGTGATTTTCTTCTTAATTATTAATTGTCCATTTCACTTCAAATCTTTTTTCTCTGTGATTTTAGATATCATGCTTGGTCTTCCATTTGTATCTCTCAGTTTGAGACTATACAACACTTAAAATGTTAAGGAAACTGTGATTTATGTATATATTTTTCTATACATGTATTTTTGAACTTTCTACAGTAAGTCTTATATCATTCTCTAAGGTATACAACAATGTTTCAAAATATTTTATACTTTATTTTTGGTTTAATTTCTCTCATTGTGTTGTTTCTTGGGCAAATTTCTCAGCTCCAACTTGCTTTATCGATTATTTTCCTGTCTATGATATTTAATTATTTCTCCTCTTTTGTTTTTATAAATAATAATTTCTCATTTCAAGATTTTTAAAAATATTCATTTTATAACCTCCTTTTATAATTCTATTTTATCAATGTTGTTTTATTTCTTATCCCTAACTAGATCTAAAATATCTATTATCAGTTCATTTTCCATTTTCATGAGGTATTATTATCATTTTTTTTTTTGTCTTTCAAGATAAGGTTTCCCTGTATAGCTTTGAATGTCTTTGAACTTGCTCTGTACACCAGGCTGGGCTGGAATTCAGATCCCCCTATATCTGTCTCCCAAGTGATGGGATTAAAGGCATGTACCGCCAACACCCTGTGCATTTTCATGTTAAGAATCCAGACTTTCAGAATTAATATGTTGAAATTTGTGTCTTAAATATATCACAAAAAGAATGAAAGCTTAAATTTATACCCCAAAATTCACTTTCATATTTCCACCAAGATAGGGCAATGCTGGAAAATACCTCCTCTAGGAACCAAGTAGAGACCCCCCTTAAAGACTTGCTGAGGCTCTGTCAGGCTGAGGAGTTGGTGAGGGCCAAGGAGATGGTGCTTCCCACCATGGTACATGATCTCTTATAAGGGAAGGGAGCAGGGTCACATGCCCTTTCTCCCTGCTCCTGCCTGTTAGGTGGATCCCCTCCTGGTCAGAATAGAGGACAACTTCAGCTGTTTATTCCGTTCTGTATTCGTGAGTGTATTTCCTCAATTCATATCTTAATAAATTCTGTTATGCATTTAATAGACTCATGTGGATTGATCATAATAAGTGGCACTCATAATAAGTGGCACCCACATGACAAAATATTCCACATTCCTGTAGCTCCTGCCCTCAGTCTGTGCGGCAGTGGCAGCAGGTTTACTCAGAGGCTCATGTGCTCACTGCAAGTCTTCTTCACTATCATCCCTGAACCACTCATTCCCAACCATGTGGAGCTGATCCCCATATTAGGTGCCAGATGCTGTTTGAATCTTAGATGGTCTTTTAATAATAATAATAATAATAATAATAATAATAATAATAAACAACCCAGAGCCAAATATCAGGGTAGAAGCTGAAAGATCAGAGAAGCAGAGCAGCCAGCCATTAATTCTTACCTCTACAAAATCCTCAACCTAAAGAGTGAGTTCCTGTTTCCTCATGCCTGATAGACCTTTCTCTACCCAGACATCTCTTTCTGGAATTAAAGGCGTGGGTACTTCCCAGTACTGGAATTAAAGGTGTGTGACTGTGTTTCCCAGTGTGGTCTTGAATTCACAGAGATCCAGCTGAATCTCTGCCTCCAGAGTGATAGGATTTAGGCTGTATGCTACCGCAGCCTGACCTCTATGTCTAATCTGGTGACTGGCTCTGTCCTCTGATCCTCAGGCAAGTTTACTAGGGTTCACCATATATGCACCTGACAATACTTTGTTCTATGATTGTCACCTATTGAGTGATATATGAGGCAGACTTTACAACAAATAAAATGTTGTTTACAGAGATTATAGAGTAAAGTGGAGATGTTTCATTTTACCTGCCAATATTACAACTGAAATAGTTTAGAATAATGCACACATTTTTTTTTTAAATTAGGCCAGGTATTTGTCTTATGTCACTGAAGAAAGTACAGGTAGGTAAGCCTTATTAGGTCATCTAATTTATCCTTTTTTTCATATACAGCTTCTCTATGGTATATTTTAAAAATATATATTTTATGCTGAACCAAATTCTATCAAAATAGTACAGAAATACACTGTACTTTCTTTTCTCCAGATTGCAGAGGTTAGCATACTTTGTGTATATTAGTATTAGGATAGAAGTAATCACCATCATCGGACTTGCAAAACAGCCTTATAGTCATCTCACATCATTCTTATATCTCAGTATGTGGTCATGTAGCAGAATCATCAACATTTTCAAATCAAATGATATCACAAGGAAAGCAATCTTGATTTCTTGGGCAAAAGGAGAATGAACAGATATTCTTGTTATAATTTCTTAAGTTTTTCCCCAACATAACAATAATATAACTTTATGAAATAATGGCGTCCAATTATCACCCATAGCATGCATTCTTTTTAACTCCTGTCTGTGAGACCTCCGTTTCATTTTAATTCTCTGTTTTTATTCACCATCATCATTTTCCTTTTGCCTTTATAGAAATCTGCTGTCTCTTTTCAGTATTTTCCTTAAATGAGCCTCTTCCAGAACGTAACACAATATTCAGGATGAAATTAGCCATCAAATAATGCAGTGTATGCTATCTGTGTTGATTTAAAAATTGTAACTCATTAAACTTAACCCATTCTGTGGCAAAGCGTTTTTTAACAACTAAATTGTGTAATCTCAGATATAATGGATACCAACCTGTGTCTAGTCCGGAGTCTGATCTAACCTCCTCCCTTCCTTAAACATTCAGCAACATTTTAGCCCCCTCTTCATGCCCTCCCATCATTTCTCACGGATATTTGACACAAGCTTAATGAACTGATCTTGAAGTTCACTCAGTGCCCTGAGATATAATTTGTCTGAGCCAAAATTCTTGACTGCATTAGTAAGCTACTTATTCTCTTACAATTTTTCTCAATACATTTGATTTATTGTACTAATCAGTTTTTCCTACCAAATGCCTTTAATCTCTTTCCTAAATTACAGAGAAAAGAGAAGCACAGCTCAAGGATTTCTATCTATATTTCTATCTACATTTGTTATTTGATTTCAACCATATCTTTTAATATCGGACATTTAGTTTATGCTCATTTTTCCACCGTTTGTAATCGACATATCCCATTTACCTCCGCAATTTTGTAAATAGCAATTATATTCCAAATGTTAGGTCCTTATTTCATTCTGACATTACTACAAGAACAGAACAAATAGGATGCTTGGGTAGGAGGCAGGGTTGTGTTGGGGCTGGTAGCAAAGAGAAGGAGGAGAAAGAAGGAGAAAATAGAAAGAAATGAAGGAGAAGAAGAGAAAAGAAAACATATTTAAAGGATTGGCTCACAGCATTGTAGAGGCTGTGAAGTCCAAGAATCAACAGTATAATTCATTCAGCTGTAGATTCAGGACAGCCTATATTTTTTAGATCCAAAGTCTGATAGGAACAAACACAGGAAAATGTGGTAATCCATTTTTAATCCAAAGGTATAGATCATTCGTTGTGGGAAGACTGTGATAGGAACTCGAAGGCAATTAAGTTACATAATTTCCCTCATTCTAGCTAAATCAGTGTTTGCTTTTCTATATAGACTTTCAACTTTTGTATCATGCCCACTCACATACAAAAGGAAGGAAGCCTGTTTTATGTAGTGGACTGGCTTAACTTTAAGATTCAATACAAAAGATGTACACAGAAATAAAAACAAATAAATATTGAGTTTAAATACATAACCAGACTTATCTGATCTAGTAAAACAAAAGAGAGCCATTTCCTAACATTAGATTTATAGACCCTTGACATGTACTTGTTTGTAGTCAGTTATGAATTCTATCCATTTTCCTGGATTTTATCCTGGTGACTGTGGGCTGTATACTAAATAAGCACACATTGCTAAAGTACTAGATATTTATAACCTCATTTGCATGATTGTACATGATGTATTCAAAGTATATTTTTGAAATATATTTGTAAAAAAAATCTGAATATATTGAAACCAAAATACAGTCACTAGTACCAATTTACAAAACAAGAAAATAAAGCCAGAAAAATATAAAAGGATTCTATGAGGCTATCTAATTGAATTCTTCATATAGTTTTCATATTTGAAAACTACCCATAATCTCAAACTTTGAAAATGCTCATGATTTACTATGACACATGAGTTCCAAGGAAAAGTTCCATTCTGCCCATCCAGCACCTTACAATCCTAATATATGTATATGATTTGGGAAAAAAAAACACACTCTGATTTACTTTGGGCTAGAATTTTTACAATCATTTATGATCATTATATTTATTTTAGATATTATTTTTGAAGCTTTTTTCTGATTAAAGTCTAGAATACATGTTTAAATCATTCCTCGATGATCATTAATAACAATATTTGTGTTTTGATCTTGTATTTAGCAGGGAATTCATTATAGACTTTCAAAACTAGTCTAATGTAATAATAGCACTTATTGCTGTTTCAGTACTCTGGGATATAAATACACAAGCCTGGTCAAAACTATTCTACACAGTTGGACCATTCTGCCAGTTTGCTCTTTTATGGGGCCATTTCCTGCCCCTGCTGTAATTCAGTAAGGTTTAGTGGGAGCACGTTCCTCATTTTATTCCACTTTGCCAGTTTGTGGTTTACTCTATTATTATATTATGTTGTTGCTGCCAATTCTAATTTGCTCTGTCTTTTTATTTTTTTCTGTGTATTGTTAACCAACACCCCCACCTTTCAAATCATCCATTGCAGTAAGCACATAATTGCTTCTCTTGCTGAGTGTAGGAGAGACAAATCCAAAAGGAATACTCTTGTATTCCTATTTCCTAGCAATTTTCTATTGTTTCTCTGGTCCCATCTGCATGATTTGTAATATTGTGTCTAATAAAATTTTAATCATCCTTTCTTCTCTTTTTATTTGTTGTTTGTTTTGGTTTTCTTTATATGTAGCTATAATTTAAGCTTAAGCATGCAGAATGACAGAATGGTCTATGCTATTTTAATTTCATCTGTGTGACCCTGATTTCAGAATGCAGATAGTTACTAAACATAATCAAGTCTCCACCATATTTTGATAGTTCTTATAAATCCAAAATTATCTCTGAAATTTATTCACTCTATGTATTAGCTGTAATAATTGTGTAGAAATAGAATGACAATTTGGCTTATAATTACCTTCTTTGTGTGTTAAAGGGGCTGCATTTTATGAAAATGCAAGTGTGTGCACCCATGGACAGTAGGTGTCAGTCAGAGAATGATTATGGGCCTCATCATACATTCTCTGTTTTATTCGCAACAGAAAGGGTATCTCACGGATATTGAGGCTTGCCATGTTTGCCTTCCTTATTGTCCAATATGCCCTTAAGAATCTGTATATCTCAAATCACCAGTGATGGAGTTAATTGTTAATTGTCCAGACATGCCTATCCCATAGCACAGGTATGGAGATTGGACCAAGGTCTTCCAAGAAAGCATTGTACACATGAAGACATCTTCCTAATCCTTATAATTACTGTTCTTTTATGAACAAAGTGTAGGTTTATATTAGATGAAGAGGATGGAGAAGGAGAAGGAAGAAGAGGAAGGAGAGACATAGACATAAACACATAGAAAGTGAGGGACAGTGTGTGTGTGTGTGTGTGTGTGTGTGTGTGTGTGTGTGAGAGAGAGAGAGAGAGAGAGAGAGAGAGAGAGAGAGAGAGAGAGAGAGAGAGAGAGAGAGAGAGAGAGAGAGAGAAATAATCTAAGCCCTGGGAAAAACACAGAAAAGGCCTCTTGTTTGTAGTGCTTTTGCAGATACAGACGCAGGTACAAATGACGGATGTCTTCCATTTAGCTTCCACTTTTCACTATAAATTCATAGCTTTATGGAATGTAACTGTTGATCTAGCGGTCACTAACTGCATGTTAGCAGCCAAGTCTTACTTTCTCATAAAATTATTTGATGTCTTAGTAATTAAAGAAGTTTCGTGACTTCTAAACAAATAAAAGTAATCTACACTGGTTTATTGGTTGCATTGACTCTCTCAACTAGTTAATAAGAAGAAGGTAGTAGAACTCACAATATTATATGTCTTTATTTGCTTAAAAAACTGATGGAAATAAAATGAAGGCTTCTTACCTATTTACAAAGGATTTTTGTCAGCTTTTTCAACTCTGCTCGACAATGTTTTGCAGTTTTTTATTAGTGATGGCCTACAATCTATTTTTCAGACCAACTCATAAGTGTACTTTGTTTAAAGGATAAACTAAATATTTTTAACAAAATAATTATGATGGCTATGGTATAGGTAGGGAGGTAGAAAGATGGTAGATAGATAGATGGTAGATAGATAGATGGTAGATAGATAGATAGATAGATAGATAGATAGATAGATAGATAGATAATAGATAAACACTATTGTTTCTATGTGAGTACCTTTCATGATCTTCAGCAAATTTTACTTAATTCTGTAGAGATGACAGTCTGTCTCCTTGTAACTACCTCATGCTTGTGAAGGTTCAATTTCTTACTAATGAGAGCACAATATTCTCTTATTATTTCCTTTAGTGACCATAGAGGAATATTTAGATTTCCTATAGTAGGAATTAACTGATATATCTGCATAACACATAGTTTAGTCTTGCACCTGCCCAGGATCTTCTGACTCCTCATGGGAGGGCTTACTTTGTCAGAGGAAATCAGGGGTGGGTTGGGGAAGGAAGGCTGCGGGGCAGAAGGAGGGAGGAGAGGGGGATCTGTGGTTGCTATGTAAAATAAATAAACAATTTCTTAATTAAAAAAAAGAAATGGAAAAAATTTAAAAATACTGCTAAAAAGGGGGACAAGGTCAAAACAAAGGTAACATAATCATAGCCACTCATGCCCTTCAGAGGCATAAGGAAAGGGCCCTTTTATTCGGAAACTTGCTCCTAGCACTAGAATTCCTTATGTCAAAAAGTAATTTGAGGGTATATTGAGGGTACGGCAGTATTCAATTCAACAACTTCCAGCAGGAATCTAACGGGAATGTTTAGAAGGGGAAAATGATGTGAGGTAAGCCCACCGGAGACTGCCACGGGGACCCTCCTAAAGCCAAAAGCAAGTCTTGATTGCCAGCCCGCAACTGTTCAGTCAGCTTGCCCAAATCATGCAGCTCTGAGTCTTACAGCTCTTTGAATTGTATGCACCAAAACTACATTCTGGGTGACACTTCAGTTAGCAAGAAGTGGAACTACAGAAACCTAAAATTCTTGGAGCTCAGCCTGGTGCCTGGATCTCTGCATCTGCCTCCATCAGTCACTGGACAAAGGCTCTATGACAACAGCTAGGCTATTTGCTAGGCTTGTCACCAGAGTAGACTGGTCCAGGCACCCTCTGGACCACTGCCAGCAGACCAAGGTGGGGTCAACCTTGTGGAATCCTGAGAGTCTCCCCAGGACCCTGCCTCTTCCTATTCCCATGATGTCCTCATCTATCATGGTATCTTCCTCCCTTCCCTCCCACTCTGTCCCTGTTCCAGCTTGACTCTCCTCTGGGAATTCAACTGATGAGAGAGAGGAGAAATACTGCAGGTGAGGGACATCGAGATCATGATCGAAGGACGTGCAGAGATGACTGGCCACACTAGTGGAAGTCCATGAACTGTGGACTGGTGGCTGTGGAGCCCCCATGGGACTGGATTAGGCCCTCTGGATACGGAAGACTTTTTTTTGGCTCAAACTGTTTGGGAGGCACCCAGGCAGGGAGATCAGGATCTGTCCCTGGTCTATGGGCAGGCTTCTGGAATCCAGTGCCTGTGGTGTGACACCTTGCACAGCCTTGGTGCAGTGGGAAGGGGTTTGGACCTGCCTAGGCTCACTGTGCTGGGCTTTGCTGACTCCCCATGGGAGACCTTGATTTGGGGGATATGGGGATGTGGGGTGGCTTGGGAAAGAGGGCTGGGGGGTGGGAGGAGGGAGGAGGGGAGGTCTGTGGATAGCATGTGGAGTGAGTAGAAAATTTCTTAAGAAAGAAAAATGAAAAAAAAATAATTGAAGATAAATAACATAGCTCCAAACCAATTTCTCCATTCATGTATCATTGATTATATGTAATATGTAAGTCAAATGTTATTAATATGTGTATATATTTTAGAGAAATTTGAGTGTTTCTAATTTTGTAAGTCCATATTATCAATAAATAATATATTTTCATTTAGTGTGAAAAAAAGGAAAAAAAGAAACCTAAAATTAAGGTTATTATATTTAAGAACTTATTAGTTTTGGATTTCCCTGGAAATATTGGTTAGGTCTTTCTTCTCATTATGGCAGATTTTGGGCCCTATATGATGGCCTTTAAGGTAAGTATAATGCCTGTAACTTGGCATCAATATTGCTAAAGTCTGAAGGACTGTTAAGGCAATGTGAAGTTGTATTCAATAAGTATTTAGTATATGGTGTCAAAGACCTAATAATGAGTAATAATTCTTAAAGGAAAACTGCAAATGCATATTTATAAATAGTGGTTATTTTTATAGTTAAGATATTGAGGCATTATTTCTCTTCCTCCAAGAGCATTTTCAAGCTATTTAATACTTAATATGTATAAATAACCCATTATCCCAGATATATTTAAGGTAGTGGAAATTCAATTGGGAAACTTTTGTATTAGACACATATTACGTTTTTCAGTCTTAGTTGGTGAGGGTTCAATATATAATACAAAGGTATGAGTAAGTATATGAATATATTTATGTTTTCATTAGGACTTCTCTGTCAGCATGCTTATGGCTCCTGTAGCATATAAGCGTCCTGGACTGCCACACATTTCAGAGTAACTGGAGAAGGCAGCTATAGGTTTGGGGATATTGCTCCCCCCTATTTTTAGGGTAGGACTTCCAACGTTTTCTCTTATTATTATTCCACACATAGGACAATTTACATGGCTAATGCTAATAATAACTGTATTAGCTATTGCGCATTTCTAACAAAAGCAATTAGTACACAAGAAAGGGATCTGAGATAATGGATTAAGCCAGAAAACAAAAAAAAAGCAGTATCGATAAATTAATTAATTAATTAACAGCTGTAAATACCAAAGCAATGCTCCACTATCAGTGTCTGTAATTGCTTGAGCAGGGTTTCCTGTGGAACATTAGCTAGCTTTGCTCTTCAAGGGAAGATATTTTAGGGGCTGAAGGCCCATGCCCATTTGGGGAGTAAGATGCTGTCCTTTATAGTGGTTTCTTTATTTGCATTGGTAGTGTGGTAGCAGGTGAATTCTCTTTTTGCTTCATAGAACCATAGTAGAGTAGTCTTTTTCAGCTTCCCTGGTCTCTTGTTGCTGTTGTAAACATTGCCCCATTATAATCCTCTTCTCTGCACCCAGAGTTTCACTCAGGGGACATGTTATTAAGTGTCTGCAAAAATGTGTTATTTACTAGAATTAAATCTATCACTGGGGCTTTTTTTTTTCCTGTAATTGTTTTCCACGGCCATTTTAGACTATTTCTATTGTATATCTGATATTGAAAGCACCCCAAGGTAAATTTAAATATTAACTTGGAGTGTCTGGGATCCTATTGTATCCTGACTTTTGGGATCCCTGCTTATTTCTCTATATAAATATATTAAGCACAGAAATGTAATAGTCTTCTGTAAGGCTCTAAGCAGGCTAGGAATTGGAGACAGCTTGGTTTTAAAATGATCATTAACATTCATTCATGCTCATTTGGCAAAGATAAGAATCTTGAAACATTTATTTATTAAATGAAAATAGCATAGGCAGACAGATCATAGTTCTCATACCTAAATGCTGCAATTCCAATTTTAAATATCAAGCCAAAAACCTTCAAATGCACATTATGTATTCATATATTAAATTAGGCATGCCAAAAATAGTAATTCTAATGAAAATTCTGAACATTAAATGTCCACAGATTTTTTGTCACTCATGTAATTTCTTTCAAGGCACAATGAGTTTTGATTCTTGGTGTATTAGAACAAAGTAACCCAAAAAAAACAACCATATGGAAACAATTCTTAACACATAGGAAAAGATGGCACTGAATTAGAATGCTTTAATCAAGTAATTCACTGTTAATATTCTGTCAAAACATTCTATTTAATTAATTTATTCATTTAATGTTTTCTTTCCCCATTATATTTCAGACACTATATATGGAGCGACTTTGGAATTTTGCTAGAATGTCTATAAAATTCAAAAAAGAATGCCTAAGAAGGTGAATGTATATGTCTGGGGGTATTAAAATTTATAGCAATTAACAAATATTAAAATAATATGAATTCTATAAAACCTTACTACTTGGATTTGTCTCAGATACTACATAGATTCTTCATGATATTTTTATCAAGTTACTAATAAATGACTTCTTTCTTGATTAAAGAGTTTATTAATTTACATGGGTTCATTCATTTAAAACAAGTATTATGACAATATTTCAAAGAAACAGCCTTCTAAGCATTAAACTACTTTGAGATGCAAAGTAGGACACATAACCTTCTTACTTTTGTGGATGAATTCATTGCTCACCACAATTCAATCAATTGAATTCATTTATTTCGCAAAAGAAACACTCTAGCAAACAGTAAATAGCTTATTTTAACATTGAAAGGTTACAAAAGCCACCATGCTGCGTTACAGAGAAACATTTAATTTAGTGAAAAAGCAAAACAGAAATCATCTTTACCAACAATTACAACAATTTTCCTTACAAAGTCCAAGAGGGGTTTTGAAATAATTCTTTTTAAAAAATAGGATAAATGCTGATCCCCACTGAGGTGAGGGTCTGTGGTGGAGTGGTATCCAGAGAAAATTTATTGGTATTTTAGCTGTGGAAATGGTCTCTATATTCCTGAGAAATGCTGCTGTAAAATCCTAAAAGCAAATTGAGCTAAAGGAATCTCTCCTACTATGAATGTCAGACAAGGCAGGCAAATTCAATCTATAATAGGCTGTCATGATCTAAGGCAGCCTTTTCCAATGCACCCAGCTTTTTTTTTTTCATTAAGTTTTCAGACTTTGTTCAGAAATTGAATTTCTACTTAAATCTCAAAGCACCTGTTTTGTGACTAAGCCTTGCATCAGCATAAACAATTGTACTGATTCACAAGAGGTATGGGCTTCCTGGATTTGTTGTTATTTTGTGACTATGGCTGCTAATTGCTAAATGCATTGGTGGGTTTACCTTGCTGACTCTATATATTGTCACATATATGTATATACATACACACATACATATTTATGAAAATACTGAAAATATAATGTCTTTCTATCTATATCTATCTATCTATCTATGTATCTATGTATCTATCTATGTATCTATCTATGTATCTATCTATCTATCTATATATCTTTACATACACAAACACATAAACTCACACTCACCTGTTACAATGTGTTGAGGATGTGTTGTCAAAGTTGGTCAAATACCTTGGAGAAACCGTAGCAAGTTGGTGATATTTTAGGAACAAATCATGATTTTCCATATTGTTCCTAAAGTGTAAATAAGACATTAAGAAACAGAGCTATCCAGAATATCTTAAAAAAAAAAAAAAACAGCATCTAGGGCCTCCTCTTTTAGTTAAGTTACTTTACATCAAAATTTGATCAAAAACATCATGGGGAAAGATATTATTGTGGTCTTAAATAAAAATAACATATTTAAGAGATCATCATTAATGATAGATGTGATTGATCAACTTTCTCATTTAAGTTTCCAGCATGTACCATTTTGGTACTCTGAAAAAGTCAAATTTAATTTCTTGAAGAATGTTGATGAAATGAACTGCAATCTGAAAAACTTTTGTACTATTAGCCACGATCCATTTGTCTTTAAAATGGCACAACATTGACACTGTTTCATTAATATACCATTTACAAATTTAGTTATGGTAAAGAGCATCTTTCTCCTGAACTGTTTTTGCATTTATTTTTCTTTTTTTCAGAGTGCAGTTGGAGGGTAGTCATCAGAAGTTAAGAAATTCAAAATTCATGTCCTGTGAGCAAATAGAGGTTTTAAGGATTCCTAAGGAATTCCATGAAAGCACTGAAGTAAGGGTAGTCTTTATGATGTACACAAGTAAATATTGCTGTGGGATGGTCTGTATATCAAATGTGAATAAATCACTGATTGGTCAGTGGCCAGGCAGGAAGTATAGGTGGGACTAACAGAGAGGAGAATTGAGAGAACAGGAAGCTGGGTGAGAGGGACACTGCCAGCCGTCATCAGGACAAGGAAGATGTAAAGTACCGGTAATCCACAAGCCACGTGGCAAGGTATAGATTAATAGAAATGGATTAATTTAAGCTGTAAGAACAGTTAGCAAGAAGCCTGCCACGGACATACAGTTTGTAACCAATATAAGTCTCTGTGTTTACTTGGTCGGGTCTGAATGGCTGTGGGACTGGCGGGTGTCAGAGATTTGTCCTGACTGTGGGCCAGGCAGGAAAACTCTAGCTACAAAATATTTTCTCTATTTTGGGCCAAGGTCCTTTGTCCCAAAAACTCATTTACAATTTATAAAATACTATCATTTGGGGAGGGACTGGAGCACAGAAAAGGATTCCATTTTTACACTGTGATTAACACAAAAGGTAAAAACCATTTAAAACTAGTATGCTTCTGATTATACAGTCTTGAAAAGATTGTAGCAGTATATTCACGCGTGTAAAAAACAAGGGATATTAAATATTGTGGTGCTTTGAATAAAAATGGCTTTGATATTGTTGAATATCAAAAATAGTTGAAGTAGGCGTGTCCCTGATAGAGAAAGTATGAGGCTAAAGGTAGACTATGAGGGTTCAGATACTCAACTGGGGCCCACTCACTCACTCTTTTCCTGTTGCTTGAGGATCCAGATGTAAAACACATAACTGTCTCTCCAGCACCATATCTGCCTGTATGCTGCCCTGCTTCTTGCCATGAAGATCATGGATTAAACCTCTGAACTATAAGCCAGCACCAGTCAAATGTTTTCCATGATAAGAGTTGCTGTGGTCATGGTATCTCTTTACAGAAATAGAAACCCTAAATAAGACAATACATTTTGAAAAAGTCAGCAAACTACTTATGGTACTATCAAGTGTGAAGAAATGTACCACTTTTTCATCTGTAGCCACAGCACTCATGTAAGAAAGAGAGAGACAGAGACAGAGAGACAGAGACACAGAGAGAAACAGAGAGAGACTGAGAGACAGACAGAGAGAGAGAGAGAGAGAGAGAGAGAGAGAGAGAGAGAGAGAGAGAGAGTACTCACGTGTGACACTAAACAAAGTACCTCACTATGAAAAATAAAAAAGGAAGAGTCCATGGAAGACTAAAGATCAGTTTTCCCTGGGTCAGTGAGCTACCCATCATGAATGGAAACATTACTACATCTGTTCCAAAATGGAGCACAGTAAGGATCCCAAGCAGCTAAATATGGCTTTACACCCCCGTAAGTGCCATGAGATGACTGGGAATGATGGGTCAGGGTGTGCTGCTTTAGGAGGACAGAACATTGATCTCTGTTCCCAGTTATTCCTTGTCTGTCTCAGTATGTTCAATTCTGAGCACATAGTTCTATTATTCTTAAAACTGACAAGTTATAAAAATGTAGGAAAATGTGAGGACAGGTGAGGCATGTAAGGGCTTGTAACACTTTGAGTTAAAAGAAACAAAAAATTATGAGAAAAATTGCAATTGGATAAATAAGTAGAAAAACTATTATGAAGACAGTGCTATTGAAATCTGAAATGGTGGTTGAGCAGAAATAGGAAGGTTCCAAAGTGTGATTGACAGTCTAAATATAGAGGAAAGAAATTTGTTTGCTATTTGTTTGATAAGGATTGCTTTGCTACTTTTTTTTTGCATATTAACAGTCTCCAGTACTGGAACTATATGGGAAGTATAATAAAACTAAGACTGGAGAATAAATTAAATTACTATTATGTAGATGCTGGAAAGCTATGTTTTCATGTTATTATGCTTCTCGAAGTATTTGTATTACATTTTTGACATTGCAGTGTTGCCAGCTGCTTCACATTTCTGTGGCCATACCTTCTTTGCCATGATCGTCTCACCTCAAACAGTGATCACAATAAACTGTTGCCTCTTTAAATTTCCTCTTGTAAGGCATTTGGGTACAGCAACAAGAAGCATAAGTAAATGATATTTTGCTTTCTGTTGAAATCAGACTCTGCTCTAAGCTACAACATATTTTATTAAACAGTGTTTTTTTTTTTTTTCAGTCTGTTCTGCACTAGGAGGCTCCATTTTACAAAACAAAACAGAAAACCTTGCTCCATCTTTATGTCATAGGCTGGCTAGAGTCCTGGTTAGACCTGAAAACCACCACCAGTGTTTTCAACACTAATCAACACTGACTGTTATGTGATGTTTTCTCAAAGACAGGAAACAACCTACCCTATAAATGCACCAGTGTGCACTGAAACTGCAGGAACACTGGGTCTGTCAGAAAATCAGGTCTGAGGATTATGAGTCAAAGCAAAAGAATGAAAGGTGGTACTTCTCTTCCTGTACCATAAAGTGATCGAAACTTAACATAGTTACGGCATAGCTATCTGATAGTTGTGTGTGTGTCGAGGATGGAAATATGGAGGAGTCTTGAATTGCCCCTAGCTCTCAGCTCTGCTCAATTTCAGTGGTCTCTGTCCATATATTTACCTGTCTCAATCTGGAGTTGGACTCGCTGTCTTATGTTCCTATCCCTGTTCATCTTTCACTTGTTGATGCCTCTTATATTATGACTCCAGTAGTTCCATCACCAGCTCCCTCCTGACACTGCTCTGGTTCGTCATTCTTCTCAGTTCACTTTTTAAGCCTTTAAAGTTTGAACTCTGCTATAACCACTTTTAATATGTATTCATTCCGGAAACCAAATATATTGAGATAAATACAGGCATATATTATGTGTGGTATCTAAAATGATATAAGATTTAACATTAGTAATTAATGTTAGAATAAAGCAACTTGCATTCTGCCAGGCCAGATTATTAGGGTGGCTTCATATTTTCATGAATAACACTTAAAATTTTGAAAATATGATTTTAAAAGTAATAAGTGTGTAAAACCTAGTTCCCTTCAGTTCCCAACGACTTTTTAGTACACTAAAGATAAAAAACACATCTTTTTTTATATGCACGTTGAACTTAACTTTAATCACATTCTCTTTTAAAAACCCGGAAATTAAATCAATGCTACCAGTCCTGTCCCATAAGCATAAAAATTAACTTCATTGTTAGGTAAATAATAGAAGCTTTAGATGACTGAAGCTGTCTAGTTAGCTTTGTTACCTCCACAGCCGGATGATGGAAGGAACTTTGTGGTAGGAAGGGAAGAAGGAAGGAAGGAAGGAAGGAAAGAAGGGAGGGAGAGAGGGAGGGAGGGAGGAAGGGAGGAAGGAAGGAAGGAAGAAGGGGAAGAAATGACCTAGAATCCTCAGAAGTGACTTCAGGGGTAGGCTGGTTAAACCTCAAACCACCAAGATTATTACTTAGAATGCGATTATGCAGAATTCAGAATTTCAGAAATGTTCTGTCAAGATGTTACAAGCTAATGTGAACGGTTGTGATACAGTAACTGCTGTGCCACATCCTGTGATGTCTTTGTGAGCCAGTTTTTAGAGGAAATCAATATGCAAATATATTAATAGGATTGAGAATACAGCATATACCTAGCTCTTAATGTTAAATATGCATGAAACATAATATCTCAGTGTTTAATTCTATAGTAATTTCAGTATTATATTTGCACATTCAAATTTTATAATTCTAAGTTTATTATAAACATACATATGCAAAAGCTATTTTGTATAGCAACAATAACTTTGATTTCCAGTGCTTCTTTCTCAGAAAAGAAGCTATTACAAGACATGACTAAAGAAGCCAGATTTTCTTATGTTTTCCTATATCAAGTAGCATATAATTTAAATTTGTTCAATTTTTATTAATATTAGTTATGCCCAATATATTTTCAGTAATATGTCATAACACAAAAAAATCATTTTACCACAAACATGTAAATGTTCAATTTGTTTCATGATGCAATGATAATTTCTTTAACACAATAAGGTGAGGACTACGACCCTTTCTGTTATTCTGTAAAATTAGTAAGCTAATTATGAAAATATTAAAGATCAACATTGTAGTTTTAATGGCTATACAAACTCAGGAAGATTTAATTTTGTTTTGATTAGTATGCATATTTATTGTCTACACCAAAGAATAATCACATTGGTTTAATATACCCTCATATGCTTCCTATGTAAACTTCCTATGTATAAAAATGCTAACTCTCTTGTACCTACTTAAAGGAGTTCTAAGATATCAGGATATTTTATTAGAAAAAATAACTAGTCCTCATAGAATTAAAATATTTAAAAAAAATTTGATTGACTTCAGTTGCTTTAAAAATTTACAGTCAGGCATCTATTTTCACAGAAATATTGATGGCTTTGGAGTTGTGAGTTTATCATTGATTTAGTCATTTTTAATGTAACAACTGTTATCTTGCAGGTTAATATTTCAAATAGCGTAGTACATAAGTGTTAGGGATTCAGACAAATATATTGACATCCTCAACTAGAAAGCATACAGTTTTTTTTTTTTTCAACTGTACCATTAGTATGTAGACTCCTCAGTCCCTGAAACTTCCAAGAAATTATCTTAGGCTCTTCTAAGGAATATACTTTTCAAAAGTTGACTATTTATAGCATCCTTTCTCTTTCTCATGTATACAGCTCCAACACTACCTAGAGACTTTCTTCAAATCACCTTCTTCACAACATATCATCAAGTATTTTTCATCAGAGGTAATGGGATAACACTATCAGCATTTATTATTAGCATTTGGCTTTGCAAATTTTAGACATATTTATTCCCTGGACATTGTTGGATTTATGGTATTTGGATAGTAGTATTTTTGAGTACTTAAAAAATAAAAGGGAAAATTATTTAGGGAAATTTTGATTTTCATTAGAAAACTCAATACTTATAGTTTATGAAATTAAAAGACTATAATGGGTATATTGTCAGGAAAACACACAGATTGCTTAATACTTAAAAATATTAGGGTATACACAAAATGAAGAATGCCAAAAATAGGGAGTATGGTTGAAATTGAATACCATTTTGACATACACAAAAGGACATTTGAGGACTGAGGATAATAAAGGGAAAAAGAGGTCTTGCCTCTACTTATGAATAGTGAGAGGATTAAAATTTACTGAATAGAACATTTATTCTTTTGTATTTTATTTTTATTACTTTTAAAATGTTTAAGTGTGTGTGTGTGTGTGTGTGTGTGTGTGTGTGTGTGTGTGTGTGTGTGTATGTGTGTGTGTGTGTGTGTGTGTGTTGGGGTCTATGCAGTTGAATTCAGATGTCCACAATGGGTAGACATTGGATTTCCTAGAGCTGCAGTTGCAGGGGTTTGGGGAACCCATCTCTTCAGGTCTTCTGGTCCTTAAACCAGTTAGCTGTCTCTTCAGCCCACATTTGGTTTTAAAGTTTTTTTTTTTTTAAATTGTATTTAATGTTCACACACGTGTGTGTACCTGTGCATGGCCAAATGAGTTCAAGAGGCTGCAGAGTTAAGTGCTGGCATTCAAGGCTTGCACTACCACATCTGGCTAATTTAGTAGCTTTGTCTTCTCCAGGATAAGTGGTGAAATGTGTTTTCCTGGTGTACAGATTATGACCTTGATTTCACTAACAAGATCTAGATATATGAAAAAAAAAAAAAAAAAGGTAGCTATGCCAAGGTTTGTCACTTTAGAACACAGAATAATAAGTGACATTTTTAGGAGTTGAGATTCTCAGCCTACAGGCACAGCTTTATGGGTCAGGGGTTAGAGGATGAATTAGATTCAAATTCTGATCTGCAACTTCTTTGAGTGTGTGTGTGTGTGTGTGTGTGTGTGTGTGTGTGTGTGTGTGTGTGTGTCTGTTCATGCTGGTGTCAGATAGAATGTTAAATAGGTAAATATGGAATTGGTTACATAATTCATCAAATTAAACAGTCTCAAAAAATTGATCTTCCAGTCTTTGGTCTACAAACAAAACAGAAAGTCACCATGAATGTCCTTTTCCAACACCATGTCCAATGTATATTTTCTCATCTTCTGCTAAGCCAGAAGAGTTCTAAGGATACTATTTCCTCCAATTTAACAGAACAGGAAAAGAAGTCTCTAAAATTTGGTAGTTATTTTGTCCTTTCAGATGATGGATAAAATTGCTTACAATATGTCTTTTATTGAGAGAATAAGTGGCTAAAATCCAGGTGCTCTTTACAAGAACTTACCATTATTTTTGAGTGTCAAAAATCTTTTCAAAAGCCAAATTTCTCCTATATTTTTGATTATTGCTAAAATACAACTTTATATTTAGGGTCATTGGTCACTTTGCATTTCTAATAATTTCTATTTTTATACTATATTCAGTTAAACACTGATTCCTATTTGCTACAAATTTCTTTCTTTGTTTTTTAAAAAAATCTTAAAAATTACATATTTTCCCCAATTGTAAAACAAATCATGAAGTGATATCTTTTAGTCTAAAACAATCCAATAATTCAATATTAATAAGTTTGGACTTAGGAAGACAAGCATCTTCTAATAGAGGAGATTGTAGTATGTTCCTACGTTAAGTCAAGGAAGTTCTGCACATGGGATGGATGGATCAAGGCTGGGCCAAATGTGCTCTGTTAGTATTCTTTACTGAGTGTAAGAAAGAAGTTATGTGGAAATTGGAGGTGAGAGAAGATCTTTATCTTCATGCACTTACGGTTCTAATTTAAATATGGACTGCGGTGGTATTGTGTTCCCCAAAATATTGTGCACGCTAATAAACTTATCTGGAGTCAGAGAAGAGAACAGCCACAATATTAAACATAGAGGATAGGCAGTGGTAGCACGCGCCTTTAATCCTAGCATTACAGAGGCAGAAATCCCTCTGGATCTCTGTGAGTTCAAGGCCACATTGGAAACAGCCAGGCATAGTGACACACACCTTTAATCCCAAGAACTGAGCCTTTAACCCCAGGGAGTGATGGTAGAAGGCAGAAAGATATACAAGGCGTGAAGACAAGAAACTAGAAGCATTTGGCTGGTTAAGCTTTCAGGCTTTTGAGCAGCAGTTCAGCTGAGATTCATTCTGGATGAGGACTCAGAGGCATCTAGTCTGGGCAAACAGGATCAGCTGAAGAACTGGCAAGGTGAGGTACTGTGGCTTGTTCTGCTTCTCTGATCTTCCAGCATTCACCCCAATACCTGGCCCAAGGTTTGATTTTATTACTAAGACTCTCTAAGATTCATGCTACAATGGATTATGATCTTATTCTACTGAGTGAAATAATAATTTGACCAAACCCAAATTAATTAGAGCATAACACATATATAAAAAAGAAGAAAGACAAGAGTATAGAGAAAACAAAAAAAATGAAAATATATTTTCATTACACAGTTTCACATGTTGATTTATTACTGTGTGGGTGGGGGTGAGGAGCATATTGGGGGGCACACAAATCAGACAATATGTATCTATGTAGAGGACCACTTTATAGACTGTGTTCTGTCTTCCCAAACTTATGTTTGTTCTGAATGTTGAACTTACATCATCAGACTTATATAGTAAGCATTTTACATGCTAACTCATTCCACTGTACCAAAATGCGCTTACTTCTTCCCACTTTTATAATCAAAATCACCTCAAAAATTCAGACTCTGCAATAATGATTACTCTGGTTGTTTCCCTTCATTTGATATTTAACTCTTGGTTTAATTATCAGGTAAGAGTATTAAAATCAATTACATTTCATTCACATATTTTGTTGTAGAATCATTATATGGAGATTTTTATATGTTCCATTATGCTTCATAGTCACTTTCTTAGTTTTGTGTTGGGACACTGCATTCATGTCCCATCAACAGAAACTTTTTGTGCAGATGGGATTGTTTGAGCCTTCTTAATCCAATGGCATGTTTAAAAATGAGTGGTTCACAAACAGAAAGTATCACAGGCCCACACAGGAAGTAAACTATTGAAGATTACATTTGACAGCTTAAACAGTTTACATATGACCATGTCATTGAGGGAATTTCTTGGTATTTTTATGTGGTATTATGGAATAGTCCATTCTGAGAAAGAAATTCAAAGGATTTTTTTTTTTTAAATTTGGGGTGAAGAAGAGGCTAAGATCTTGTAATGGAAGGAAATTATGTGTTTTTAGATAAGAATAATTACATTTTACATGGACCACTAGGAAGGGAAACAAATGCTGAAACAGAAATTTAGTTTTGCATCATAGTTAAGTTGAAAAGACTTTATTTGAGATTAATCCCACATAAAGAACAAACACACACACACACACACACATATATATATATATGCACACACCATGCATTAATATATTCATATATATATATAAATATATCACGCATATAGTAGATCTACATATCACATTTCGCAATACTGTACTTTTACTATGGCGTTTATTCTGGTCTCTTCAACTCCTGCCATGCATAAATCTCTTGCTCTCCCTCAAGCTTATGACCTCTTTTTTTTTGGCTTTTGAGAGATATATATGTATATGTATATATATATATGTATATGTATATGTATATATGTATGTATATGTATATGTATGTATGTATGTATGTGTGTGTATACTCTGGAGGTGGAGACAGGAATATAAGGTGGGTGGACACAGGATCTCTGGCCCTTTCAGTCTGAGGATCTGAAGAGGTAAGAAGTCAGTACTGGCTGTTCCTTTGCTTCTCTGATCTTTCAGGTTATTACCCCGATATCTGAGTCCTGGTTTTTATAGATAAGACTAATTAGGATTATGATTCAATTTGGTACCAGAAATGAGGTATTGTTGTTATAGGCCTGACCATGTTTTGGTTTGGAGTAATAGAGATGTTGGGATTCTGGATTAGAAAAACAGCTAAATGCTTTAAGAGTTTCTTAATGGGTCATACTCACAGAAGCATGGATGACAGTGGTACTGAATGTGATTTGATGAGTTGTGGGAATCAAGAGATTACAGAAGAGAAGAATTTTAGTATGTTGCCTAGAGATCATTTTCAAGAAATTTTGGTGAAGAAAGTTGCTGCTTTTTGCCCTTGTCCAAACATTATGCCTGTGGCTAAAGTGTAGAATTTAGGATTTCAAAACAGCCTAGTATAGACTCTGTTTTGTGGTTACTAGTGTTAACTCTAATGAAGATATATAATGAAAATGAACAAACTGAGCAAAGAAAAATATTTGAGAAGAAAAAGAGCACCAGAAAGTGAACTGAAGCTAAGTTCTGTGTTCATGGAGACAAACAGATTAAGAAATGGAATAAAGGGAGAGGTGACTTCAGGGCAAGATCCCACCTAGCTAAATTTAAAACTTGTGAAAAGGAATTAAGGAAAAACTTAGATCCTGGTGTGGTGGGCACTCCTAGGGGAAGGGAGAGGCTGCTTGATTCTCTGATTTTTGAGGCCAGCCTGATCTGGAGATCCAGTTTCAGGATGGCCAAGCTTAGACAGTGAAGGGCAGAAAGCTAGTGAAGATGTGATTGAAAGAGGGAGCCATGTTCCAACACCAGTACACAGCAGACCTTGGCAGCTTCAACAGTGTGGTTCTGGCTTCAGAGTCACAGATAGCAGAAACAGGTTATGTATTTGCCTCCATGCATAAAGAAAGACACTAAGGCCAGGTCTGTGTCAGTGGTGTTCCTGAAGGGAGGCCTAATAGAGAGGCCAATGCATGAAGCTTTTAAGGTGAAGTCTGGATTACCTTGGAGAACCTAAGATGTTAGAGATGCTGGAGTGATGGGATACCTGCCAAGGTGAGCTGCTAATAAGGAGTACTACATGTACAAGCACAAGAAATATCTTACTGTTAGGAGAGCTGAAAGGACTTGGAGAAGTGAAGAACAATTTGACATCAGACATGAAGTTAGAGTTTGGAATTTGTTCAGCTTGTTTTTGGTCTTGCTTTGGTCCAGTATTTCCTCCCTCTGCTTCCTTCCTTGTGTTTTGAATGGTAATATGTATCCTGTGCCCTTATATGTTAAAAGAATGTCATCTGTATTTTGATTTTGATTTTACAGGGGATTCAGTTAAGAAATTGCATGAGTCTAGAAATAGACTTTGAAGTTTGGACTTTTAAGAATTTTTGAGAATGTGATGGACTATGGGGACTTTTGAAGTCAGAACAAATGAATCTTGCATTATGATATTGTTACAAGCTTATGAGAAGCAGGGAGTGCAATGTGTGGATTTGCATGCAATTGGCCCCCATAATCTTACAGGGAGTGGCACTATAAGGAGGTGTGTCTTTGTTGGATTGGGTATGGCCTTGTTGAAGGAAGTTTGTCATTGTGGGGACAGGCTTATTTTTAAATGTAACATTCTAGTTCATACTTTAAAATGGATTTTTAGAAAAATCTGGCCTTGATTCACTTTCTGTTGCTTAAATAATGGTAAGTCAGCAAGTGTACATTTTTAGCAAATCTGAAGTTTGGTGTATCAGCTTGTGCATGCAAGCAGATGTGACTGTAGATCTATGGAAAATGAAAATCCCTGTTAAAAGTTTTGGAAAAATGGGAACAAACAAGTGTGATGATGAACAACAGAACAAGTCATTTTTCAATTTCCAAACATTGAGCGTGTAAATCCTTCAGGAATTAATAGCCTAACCCATGGCTCAAAGTAAGATTCCATAGGCTAGAAGTAAATCTAGACAATAGAGTTAGCAGTTCATGAAATATCCCATATGGAAAATAGTTTTTTATGGAAGCTCAAAAAAGCACAAATAAAACAGACACATTAATACATTAATACTATATGATACGTGTATGTGTGTGTGTGTGTGTGTGTGTGTGTGTGTGTGTGTGTGTACAACATTTAATGAAAAATGAAGTGATTTGAAAGAAAAACAAGGGGGATATATTCGAGGTTTTGGAGGAAAGAAAGGAACGAACAAGAGGGACATGATGTAATAACATTATAATCTCAAAAAATAAATAACTAAATATATACATTTAACAAAGATATAGAAGCACACTAAACTGATTTAATATATGAAACTAAGCACCATTCACGAAAATATGTCAAAAGAGAGATTAGTAACCTCAAAAAATAGTTTATTTATACAATGTCATCTGTGAAAGAAAGAGAAAATGTGAATAAAAGGGAATGGATATTTATTTAAGAAATGCACTCTGTTATTTATTTTTTTGCTATGGTTATCTCTTTGTGGGGATGGGGAATGTTCAGCAACAACGATGAGAATGCTGGAATTAGAAAACTGATCCAAAGAAATGCAAAAAGGATGCGTCCAGACTGAAAGAAGAAACAAAAACACACAGTTATAAGACAGGGAAAAGTCCCCAGATAGAAAGAGTTCCCTCCAAGTATCCAATCCAGTTTCACAGGCAAAACAGAAGAGATGAGTGTGAAAACATCCAGAGAGAAGGGGACTTCACAGGCTGGGAGGCCAACTTCTCCGCAGAAACTTAGAATCCAGTAGAGAGGAATATTTTTGTTATAAGTACATATGGAAAAAGTCAGCTAAGTAAAGACACCATACCAAGCAATAAAAGTCACTTGTTAGAGATGAAGATAGTCTCATAGACATAAAAACTGTGAGAATAAGTCTCCACCAGCATAGTTGTGTAAGAGAGCAGTATTGGTCAGGGTTTGCTAGAGGAGCAGACTGGCTTGCGTGATATGGCCTGGGTAGTCTAGCAAAGGTTGTTTTATTCTGGAGTGTTGTGTGGAAATGCAGTCTCCTTCTTCCCTCTGCCTTTCATCTGGATTTTTACCTGAAAATGCTGTCCACTTTTAGGGTAAAGTCTTTCCGTTTCAAATAACCTGATCAAAAAATTATTCCCTCCCAGCAGTGCCCACTGACTTGGCTTTCCATTTATTCAAACTGAAAATGAAGAGATATAACACATAAGATGAAAACATCAGAAGATATAAAAAAAGAAAGAAAACCAAAAGGTACATTTAAAATTTCTAATATTATAAATTTAAATGATTCATAATTTTAGTATTAATGTGGAAAACAATTAAATTAATGTAATAACAACAATGTTATGTAAGGAAAATAGCATCAAATATTTAAATGTGTAAAAATACAAGTAGCAAGTTTTATTAACACAATTATTTCTTTTATTTCATTTTCTCTTCTCTTCAGAATCATGATGAAGTTATATCATCTCAGCATCACTTGCTAAGTTTGAAATATGCTTTTTGTAAGCCTTCTGTTATTCAAAAAACCAAAAATCCTATTATGGATAGACCTGAAATAATGAACAAAGTATTAAAATTTACTGTAGGATTAAATAATTTAGCAAACAATGAAAGCTGAATGAGAAGAGCTTTCATAGAAAGAGTAAAGAAGCAAACAAAATTGAAAGCAAGTTAGAATGTCTGCCACAGAAATTATAATACTTAAATGTAAATGGACTATATTATCTGATTTAAAGTAGGATCATTTAATACATTTTAAATATCTAACTATATGTTCATGACAATAACGTCATCTCACCTCATAGGACATACACAGACTGTTTGTGAAATTTAGCAAACATAATTCCATGCAAAGAAATTAAAACTGAGCAGGACTACCTATATCAATGCCAAATAAGACAGTGTGCAAATCTAAAGCTAAAACAAGCAAGCATGCCAAATAACAATAAAAAAGTGAGACAAAGACAGTCATCATATAATGATAAATAGGTCTGCTTTTTTAAGATAAAATAAACCTTCTATGAGGTCTGTGCAGCCATGCTACACAGAATGATCCCGAATTCAATGCAATTGTTGAATTACGTCAGTCCTACAGCCATAAAATTGAATCCTAAATTTTACCTGGAAGCACAAAGACTTTGAATGGCTACAGCAACTCTTAAAAATATCCACAATGCTTGTGGGGTCACCTTATCACACCTATTAATACACAGACATAGTTAAGGAATCATTATAGTACTAACATAAAGATTGACATATAAAATAATGAAATAAATCCATATATCTATAACCACCTGATTCTCAATAAAGTGTCACAAATTTCAACTTTCCCCAAGAGATATTAGGTAATGCATGTTACAGCAAAAACTGAGTATTAACAGGTAGCAGATTGAAACTTGACCATTTTCATTCAGTATAAAACCCAATTCAAATTTGATGGATGTCTTAGTTAGGGTTTTTATTGCTGTAAAGAGACACCGTGACCACAGCAACTTCTATAAAGGAAAACATTTCGTTAAAGTGGCTCACTTACAGTTTCAGAGCCCAGATTTGTCCAAAAATCTGTTGTGAATAGGAGCCAGAATGATACATTTAAAATAACACCTCCACCCCTCATTCACAACGCTCTTTCTGGAAATTTATTAGTTTCAGCTGCATCATTCAGTTACTCTTGTGTTCTGAGCATAGTCACTCTGGAGGAAGGAGCTCCAGACATATGTGTGGTCACAAAGGTTGTCAAGCTCTATTATACCCCGAGACTGAAGCATATGAACACTAGTGCAGTGATGACATAGGAGCAAGGTCCATCCTGATCTGGACTATTGATAGCTCGTGTACACTTATGCTCAAGACCAGTTTAGCCCGGCACTTGTGGAGCCACACGTTTCTGCCTTGACACCGAGTCTCTTCCAGCAGTTCTAACTACAGGCATCAGCTCAGGGCTAGGAGTCATCAGCATCTTTCCCATGATATTTTTCACAAGTCTTATTATGAGTTTCAAGGCAAGATCTGGGATAATTACTCTGTGTTACCTTCAGTGAAAGGAATGTTGTTCCATGTTACCTGGATTTGGAATAGAATTGAAGAAAGATATACTTTGTCCAATATGGCTGTTCCTGAACTTGGAACTCAAACTCAGGTTTGAGTCTGAGGGATCCAGCATATACAAAGGCTTAGGGCTGTACTGTGGTCCTTGACACAGCTGGCAACACTCCAGACTAGTATGTAGGCCTCGGTCTGGTGCCAAAACCATTCGAGAGGTTCCATTTTTTTTTAGCACTGACTTGTTTACATCTCGGTTCCTTATTGTCCTAGGAAGTGAAATAATTGATAATTCCTTAGCTATCATGGATGACATTAAGTTGTATTGTCACAAGAACTATCCAGACTGAGGAGAGGGGTGCCTGAAGGATGGCAAACAGTACTAGCTGAACCTTCTTTGTATCCCTCTGTCATTCATATCATAATCTTATCTATCATCTGCTTTTCAAGTTTGAGATAGAAGTAAAGAAAGTTATTCTTCCAGAGATTCAGTATGTGGGAGTTGTAAAACGGATGTTGTGTGGCTCTATCTAGCAGATTGGTTGAACTGATAATGGATTTCACCTCTAAGGGTTGAAATAATTCCCTATCCTTCCCCAAGTGAGAAGCATTCATTTCCAGGCTGTTTTGAGTTAGAGGATGGCCAGTACTGATAACATTTCCTTCTTGCCTTCTTCAATATATGTTTTATTTGCATTGTACGATTATCAGGCACCGTGTTCTCTAACATAGTGTTCTTAGAGGATTCCATTCAGAAATTATCTTGGCCTATCACCTGGCCATATTTATTTTCTCTATGTGTGCAAATTTCTCAGCTGTTTGCCTCACTAAAAATTTATTTCAGGAACTGCCTAACCTCCTCACTGTTTTGACAGGGACTGCAACATTTTGCCTCCCTAACAACAATGGATAGAGCCCATTTTCCCCACATCCAAAACAACTTGGATTACTGTTACCTGTTTTTTACATATAGTATTGGTAATAATGGGTGTGAAGTCCTAGTTCCTGTAGTTTGATTTCCTCATATACCTGTGGACATTTTATTAAGTTATTTTTAGGAGGAGGGTACGTGTAGATTTAAGACAACTCTGCTTTAAAAAGGCATAAGAAAATACTTTAAGTCAAGTATGAATTTCCACTTCCTAGGAACATGGATTCAATCTCTGGTGAAGGATGCTTTATACCAAAGTGATACTTTTTACATTTTTGACAATACTGTGGACCAAGCCTTGTACAAGTGTTTATTCAAGGAACTACATCTCAATCAGTGATCAGTGGAAGATTAAATCTAAATTGAATAAGTATGTAAACATTTAACCAAAGCTCAAAGAATGTCATAACAAGACATAATATAAACAAATTTGTGGGTGAGTGCATTAGGAACATGTATATATGAAATAAAGGAAAACATGTCATATGTTATAGATATTATAGCATTCCTAGGTTAGAGTTGGTAGAGAATGGGATTTTTCACCCAAATGAAAAAATAAATGGCAACCTTTTTAAAGGATCTAAGATAAACCTGTAGAACTCTGGTTTCAGTCATATATATGTGTTTGTAGTAGGGAGAGGGATAAAACACCTGATGGTCTAATAAAAAACTGGCCAATAGGAAGGCAGGGGAAAGGACAGGCAGGGCTGGCAGGCAGAGAGTGTGTATGGAAGGAGAAACTGGAGAGAGGGGATCAAAGCAGCCAAAGAAGGAGAAGGACTCCGGGGCCAGCCACCCAGTTACACAGAGTGAGAGTAAGATTTACAGAAGTAACTGTATGGAAAAGTCCAGAGGCAAAAGGTCGATGGGTAATTTAAGATAAGAAAATCTGGCAAGAAACTAACCCACGCTAAGGCCAGGCATTCATGAGTAAGAATAAGCCTCCATGTGTGATTTATTTGGGAACTGGGAAGAGGGCTTCCCAAAAGAGCAAAAATGACCAATGCTGTGGATATCGCTCTGTATAAATAAAATGCTGATTTGCCAGTAGCCAGGCAGGAAGTATAGGTGGAACAAGCAGAGAAGAGAATTCTGAGAACAGGAAGGCTAAGTCAGGAGATGCTGCCAGCCTGCCGTCCAGGGAGCAGCAGGTAAAGCCACGGAATGTGGCGACATATAGATTAACAGAAATGGGTTAATATAAGATAGAAGAACCAGATAATAAGAAGCCTGCCACCACGGCCATACAGTTTGTAAACAATATAAGTCTCTGTGTGTTTACTCGTTTGGGTCTGAGCATCTGCGGGACTGACGGGTGAGAGAGATTTGTCCTGAACTTGGGCCAGGCAGGACTGGAGAAAACTTCAGCTACAGACCAACCACAGAAGGAGGGAGTTGGGTCTTCCCACATCAATCACTAATTAAGAAAATGCCCTAAAGGCATTCCTGTAACCTGACATTATAGAGGCATTCTCTCAACAGAGGCTCCTTCCTTTCTGGTGACTCCAGTTTGTGTCAAGTTGACATAAAACTAACCACTACAATGTGGGAACTAGCAATAGATGAAAATATAATTACAACCTATTATATATGTACAATGAAATTTTATTCTGACTTGTTACATATGGAAATCCTGCCATATTTTATAAAAGTGATAAACCTGTAGAACACGATGCTAAGGGGATTATTAGCCAATCACAGTAAAATATTCCAAGATTCTAATCATA
Organism: Peromyscus californicus insignis; assembly: GCF_007827085.1. Taxonomy (NCBI): domain Eukaryota; kingdom Metazoa; phylum Chordata; class Mammalia; order Rodentia; family Cricetidae; genus Peromyscus; species Peromyscus californicus. Next base: position 63,474,739 of record NW_026294458.1, read on the forward strand.
AGTTATCAGAAATAATCAAGTGTAAAAAAGAAAAGAAAATTCAAAAGTTGTAGCCTTGATAACCTGACAGCACACAACTCTTTATATATATATATATATATATATATATATATATATATATATATATATATATATATAATTTAATTTTTTTCATTTTGCATACCAACCACAGATCCTCCTCTCTCCCCTTCTGTTCTCCCTCACCTTTCCCTACCCTACCCCTCATCCACTCCTCATAGAGAGTAAGGCCTCCCTTGGGGAGTCAACACAGGCAACTCTTAATCATGACAAGTATGCTGATTATAATTATAGCTTCTCAGGTCAGTCCAGTTTATCAAATATTCTTAAGCATTCAGAACACCTTTACATACTGCTAAAGTAGGACAGCACCTAGTCTCTTGGGAACTATTCATTTGATTTGGAGGAGGAATGAAAAATGCAGATCAGTGTAAATGTTAACTAATTATGCTGACAGTTTCACTCTAGGTCTACTCAAGCTGAATTTAGTACTGGTTCAATGTCAGTATGGCTTAAAAATGCCTCTCAAAATCTTATACATTGTAATTGATCCCCACTGTGAGGTAGTAAGAAAGTGGTAACTTTTCAGGTTATTTTTTGCTGTTCAGAGGTGGACCATTAAGGGGAAATGGAATTAGAAAATATCCTTAATGTGCATTTATTAGGATTGAAAAATAACAGAACACATACATGCATATCTGCTCTTCATATCTCCTGTCAAATGATGCCCAGTAATGCTTAGATTTTTGCAAGTATATCATAAGCAGACATGCATCTCAATATTGCACATCTAAAATTATAAATTAAAACAAACATTTCAAAGTTATTCAGCCACAAGTATTTCATGACAGCAATGACTAGTAGAGTAATATAAGCACCAGTACCCACATTTACTGTTCAGCATCTACAAGGAACCACTGAGAATTAACTTTATTGATTTTTTATGTCTTAACAAAGATATGTCCTCATTTCTGATTTCAACAAAAAGGTGTAAGACACTCTCCTTGTTCTTTATTTTCCTGTAAATTCTACACAGGTATTTAGATCATTGCTAAATTTTGGTGTTCTCCAGCTCAAAATGTAAAGCATTCTATAGTTTGCAAGATTCCATTTTAAGGAGGTGACTTTGTATTATGACAGTAATTTACAATTATTCAATAATAATTTAATAATTGCTTTGGATATCATGAAAGAAAAATACACAAGAATATTATTATTTTTTTTTTTTTCGAGACAGGGTTTCTCTGTGTAGCTTTGCGCCTTTCCTGGTACTCGCTTTGGAGACCAGGCTGGCCTCGAACTCACAGAGATCCACCTGGCTCTGCCTCCCGAGTGCTGGGATTAAAGGCGTGCGCCACCACCGCCCGGCCAAGAATATTATTTTTATATATGTAATAACGGAATGACAAATGCATCCCTGAAATTTTAAAGCTGGGTAGCTCAGCTGGTTAAGCGTGGTGCTAATAATGGTTCTTAACATATATGTGATCATTCCAAATGTTTTTCCTTTTGAGAATATAGAGAAAATCATAAAATATAAGAAGACTTGAAGAGATTTATGTCCAACATAAGGACACTCTTATAATTTTCAGTGACTGATACTCTCCTTAATTTTTTATTATCTGTAATTTATAATTTAATAAAAACACACATAATCACATCAGGGAATTATCTCAGAACTTGGATTCAACTTTATCTATTATATGTTTCATACAACAATTATTATGCATGAACTTTTACAGCAGTGACTTCATATAACTGAGGTTATATGCACATAGTGAATTGGAGAATCATCACACAAATATAATGCAAATTACAGACGATTTCCAGTTAAGATACCTGTTTATTTCTAGCCAGTAGTGTTTTGACTTAAATTGTAATGAATTTTACATCACTGTATTTGGCATGTCTGTGTCTGGTCTTAATCAGACTTATTTTATATGTTTTCCAAAATCCAGGTGATTTTAGGCATTTAATAATTAAATGTGGAATATAAACCATTTTCTCATATATAAATGTTGTATTGGATTGTAAAATTCACAATAAAGATACTAAAGAAAGCGGGTAATAGTTAGTAGCCAGATGGCTTTTTTGATGTTTTAAAAAACGCATGAAGGATTTTATTAATTTTACCACCATATGGGATAGGTCTGAAATTAGCTTCCATGGACAGTAAAATCCAGACATACTCTGGTTGTAACAGTGAGCCTAACTCCATCTTCTAATATTTCTCTCTCTGATGAAATTTTATGGAATTATTTGGAATTTTCTGTCCCATTTTGAAGCAGGAATGGGTTATTTGTTTTCTTTTAAGGTGACATGGTCAAAAGTTCTTCAAACTGAAATGGAAAAATACACAGATTCACAGGGCAAATACAGATTCTCTCACAAATCCCAGGATTTTTGACTCATGAAACCTCTTAAATAATTTACTTGTAGCTATTACCATTCACTTTATTTCATCCTTAATAGCTCATGAAATTTTTCATATTGTCATGATTTTCTAATAAAAATGAATTGTTTTTAATATTTATTATAAATTTACAGATATAGATAAGCTATGTTAAGTGAACATTGGCCTATAGATAAACAGGTGAACCCCAAGTTTTATACCACTTGATTCCTCACCTCATGATTTAGGTTGGTGTGGTAGTACATGCCTATGAGATAGGCAAACCATGGTGTGAGAGACTAATCCAGCTGATTATGTATTGTACTAATTTCCTGCTTATTAAAAAATGTTAAGTTATATATAAACAAATAACAATAACACGTGACTGAGATCATACTCTAAAAAAATCCTACACTGTTTATTATCTAATTCGCATCAAAAACTTTGTCAAGCACTGAGATAGATTATAAGAATATGTAAATATATTTGTTTTATTATATGTTGGTTTATACAGCTACATGGTGTATAAACCTACATAAGTTATATAGCTACTTCAGGCTAATATTTAAGTTTATGGGCCTATACACCTAGAAAATATTGCCTCTCATCAGATGTAAAGCAAATAAATAAAAAGAAACTGAAATATGACTCAGTAATTTTTTCAAGGGAAAAATAAGAGAGTTTCATTCAGTAATTGGAATTATTAGCATATCTACCTCAAAATTGATTGCAAGTTTAAGTAAATGCTTTAATTTACTGTTTTTATTCAATTAGTTTCTTTTTAAGGTAATGTTAATAAAAATGTTTTGTGGGTTTCCTTTTGTTTTAATACATGTGAAAACACACAGACATTAAGTTATAAATTATGTGTCTGGGGGATAGTAAGATAGCCCAGCAGTAAAATTCACTTACTGTTGCTACAGAGTACCAGAGTTTAGATTCCAGTACTATTCCAGAACTATTAGGTAGTTCAACATTGCCTATAACTCCGGCTCCAGAGGATCCAACATGCTCTTGTTGCATCAATGTGCATTTGTATTCTTATACACATTCACACACACACACACACACACACACACACACACACACACACACACATTATTTTTCACTAATTTGAAGATTAGGTTTTTCATGAGATTTTATCTCCTAGAAATGTCAAGAGAAGCTAAACCTATAAAGTCTCATCAATGTGACTGAAAAAACCAGACCTGAGCAATAACATCCTCACGTGGAAGGGAAAAGATCAGGAGGCCTCAACTCTAAAGAACTATGGGCAACTAAGGAATGTTGAAAGCAGAAAAAAAATAGTCTTTCCCCAATTGGCTGGTTATTTAATACCAAATGATCAGCCATGATAACACACATGTAAATAACACTATATAGACTGAACACGTTGCACTTATGTATTCAAGTTTATACACACACACAAATACATATATGTCTGTGTGTTTGTGTGTGTGTGTATGTACTGGTATATGTAAGTAAAACCTGTTATAAGTTGTATATAAAGTACATATATGTATGTATATACACATAAGTATATATCTATATGTTATACAAGTACAACAAACACTCATATATGTATATATGTACATGCATATATAAATGAGTGTGTACTTGGATATATAAGTATATATACTCATACATAAAATACATACATATGTGTGTATAAAAAAACAAAAGGAAGCTTTGCCATGAGATAGAGCAAGGAGGGAGGTCAATATGGTTGAGGTTGGAGGGAAGAAATCTAAGAAATATAAAAAAGAAAAATGTATTATACAAATAAATCAAAGAAAATATAGAGTAAGCTTCCCTCCCCCCTCAAAAAAAAAAACAAAATAAAAATATGCCCACTTTAAAAATAGCTTCACAGTGTGGTGAAATGTTGCCCTGTAGTTTCTACTCATGGAAATCGTTGGCATTCAATAGATACTATCAAATGACTTCAAAATCAAAATCATAACAAAAGCACAAACTGAGACATTTGAGTAATGGCTCTCAAATTATGTAAAACTGAAAAATACAGAGTAAAGTCATGTTTACAGTTGCATTTAGTTTTGCAATTTTGCTAGCCAACTGTCATATAAGTAAAACATAAATATTTGATTTGGTTCAGAACCATAAGTATTGTGCTTTAGTGAAGCAAAGGGGGAGAGATTGCATTTTCTCAATAATAAAGTAAAAGTTACATTGTGTCTGGGTCTGGTGGACCTCCTTTATGTCACAACCATTAGTGTTGTTTGGTAAAACTATAGTTTTATCACTCTACTAAACTCTTTTATACAGCATCACATAATACAGAGCACTGTACTTTCCCTGTGGAATGTAATCTTCCACACTTTCAGGGTTTTATGACTTCAGTGAGTATAAGGCACATGGTCACTGCTACTTTTAATATAAAATTTGAATGTCCAATATCAAATATTCATGATGAAACAACTAGCATTTTGAATGGGCTGTTGTGTATGCAATACACTGCAAAAATTCCAAATCTACATTTTACATGTGAAAACTTCCAGATCTGGTTTATATCTTGGATCTGAAACCATAAGGGTCTGATCTCTGAATAGGTTTGTTTCTATCCACAGTCTAACTTTTATACCGGGGAAGTTTATGGTTTTGTTTCAACTGTGCACTTTTGGGAATATTTTAATGAAATAAAACATGGGACTAGTTGTTTATAGGACCTGGTCTTCATTCCAGATTGCACATAATCAAATATTTTACATGTTGCATCTTATGTAAGGGACTTAAGTACTCAAAGGCAAACCCACATTGTTCAAGACAGTTTTTAAACAAGTTCAAATGTGCTTTCTAACTGATGTGATTCTAATTGACAAATAACTTATTGTGTGAGTATACTAGAACCATTACCACAGCATTTCATACTAATGTCAGTGGAAATAACAAAGAAGAACAATGAGACTTGTTTATTTTATTGTTTTATCTTTTTTTTTTGAAAATTATTCAGTCCATCTTGAATGAACTATTTTGTGCAGTAACTGACATTGCCATAGTTTCTTTAATTTTAACCAGAATGAGAAAGTTATAGCCTAAAAGACTAGGCAATATCCCAAAAGTCTTAATTCCTCAGAGGACACATAGAACAGATAAATGTGTTCAATTATACTTTGGTTATGCCTAGATTACCATGGCTTGCTATCTTGTTTATTTAACTTTAATTTGCTAAAAATAATTGTGGAAAAATAAGCATAAGGAATATTCCTATCCATCCTACAACATACAGCAGAGAAGTCAGTGTTTCAGCAACTTTCAAGGGACATTTATGAAAGAGATATGCTCAAATATACCACAAAAGTGCCTCTTTAATTTACATAAAGCATCTCTCTTTCCATAGTCATCATTGCTTCTTCTAAGTTATAGAAAGCCCCCCCCTTTTTTTTTAACATCCACAGGTAAGGCAACACCTGCTCTGTTCCCATCTGAGAAGTCTGGCCCACCAAGGACAAGTGTGATCAAAGAACAGCACTGATATGATTTATCATAAAATAGTGAAAAGAATGCTTATGATCTACACTGATAGATTGATGTACTGTTCTGCAGCATCTTTTACTGGTTTTTGGTGCAACATTTATGATTATAACACTATAACATATGAAAAGTATGAACACTAATTCATCTCTCTGTGCTTAGTTTTATTATTTATAAATTAAATTTGGCTATCATATACTCATAAAGGTGTTGAGTTGAGATAATTCATGTGGGATACTTAGGGTAGCAATTGCTGCAGAGTATATACTAAATACATCAACTTTTTCATTTATGACCTCAATCTTCAGATATATGAATATTAATACTAAACATACATGGACATAGATCGTTTCGAAATTAATACTGAATTGTACAAACCTAAGCATGTCTGACCTGACTGTTCAGGCTTCATCTACTACTGTCTATATTTCTTTTCAATGTTCCAATGATCAAATGCAGTGCAATATGATTACAAGTCTGATAAAACTTATTATGTAGTTAAGGTGTGTATGTGTGTGTATGTGTGTACACGTACACATGTGTGAGTTTGTGTGTCTATGTCCTATTACAAGATATTTCAAAACACTATAATCACTTATATCTAACATTACCCATTGCCTTTATTTTTGTTAATAAAAAACGCTATTTATAATATCACTTAGCTGTAAGTAATACTCAATGAATGTATACTGGAAGAATAATTCAATCACCACTTTAAGTTAAAACATGCTTTTAGAATGATATAGTTCTTTATAGAATCTAAACCATCAAAATATTATACAAATACAATGATTAACTTTTAAAATTATAAAGCTAAGGCATGAACACTAATACTTTATAATACTTGAATCCACAATGAAGCTAATGTTAATCAATGCTCTTTTGAATTATCATGCTTAATAGTAGCAAGTAATTATAGAAAACAGCATTTTGAAGAATAAGCTAGATGAAAATGTATAAACTTAAAAGAAGAAACTTTTACAATTATGAAAATTAATAAACCATGAGATTTCATGTCTATGTTATAAGATAATCATATTAACCACTTATTTCACTGTACATAAAGGATATATTCCACTTAGATTCCTTTATTTATTGTGCTAAAAGAAATTTATTTATTTGATGTATGTGGTGGTTTGAATAATAATGGGCATAGATTTTGAATCCTTAATCACCAGGGAGTGGTACTATTAAGAGATACGGCCTTATTGGAGGAAAAGTGTCCCTGGAGTAGGCTTTGTGATTTCAAAAGCCCATGCCAACCCTAGTTTCTCTCTTTCTCTGTACCTACAGATCAGATGTAGTTCTCAACTACTGGTCCTGAATCTGTCTACATGCCACCATGATTTCTGCCATGACGATAATAGACTAAATCTATGAAAATATAAGCCAGCTCCCAATTAAATGTTTTATCTTAATATAGTTGTCTTTTTTATGGTGTCTCTTCACAGCAATAGAACAGTGACTAAAAATATGTACAACTGCACTTTCACAAAAGTGCACATTATATAATAATATAGTGATGTTCACTCTTGGGCTTTATACTTTTATAGAAGTTGTCAAAGAAAATACGTGATGTAAACATGCATCAACTTTGTAAAAGAATGTTAATCAGTACTCTTCCACCAGTAACCTAATAATTATAGTCACACAATTTTCTCTTAGGGAAATAATGACATGGAAAATATTTTATGTAGAAAGATGACAGTATCAAAAACTATTGAAAAGAATACCTTGAATTGCATACTTATTAAATTGTTTGCAATGTTTCGTAGCATTTTTATTTGTTTTTAGTATTTACAGTTTTGAATGAAGTAGTATTTTTGTGTAAAGTTTGACAAAATTAAGGCAAAACAATCTAAAATGTTCATGTTAAACTAAAGAGTGTATAATTTTATCATCTTGGGGATGCCAGGAATACTGGCTCTAATAATACTGATAGATTTTAAAAGCAAAACTAAGTGTATTTCAGGAAGGAAATGACTTTCATTTTCCTTTACATAGACAACAAGTGATGTAAATTTCTTCGCAAGCAATCAGCTAAAAATCCACTTGACTAAATCATGCACGTAGTCACGTTTAGTATAGGGAAATTACAATTTGGGAGAGTTATTTATTCTCTCTCTCCCAAGTATTTTAAAATGTCAGCAGTCAATGTTATTATTATTATGTGACATCATTTAATATGTTTGTTAAACTGATACATATTGCATACTGACAAATAAATTAAAGATAAAATTACTTTTAAGATTCCTCAGAAATGAAAATATTGATTACAAATGGGGTAATTTTGGAAGAAGTTAATTTCTTGGGTATAGTGCATCATTTAAAATTATTACACACTAATTAGTTTTAGAAGACCTTTTCAATGGAGCTTGTGAATTTGATCATTTCTAGTTATTTATAATAAATATGAAACTTAAAAGCTGAGTATTTTAAATTTAGTTTTGTAGTTACTAATTGTTTTCACCTAATCCTCATAAAACTTTACCTAAATTAGTGATATTTTTATCTCAATTTTAAAGAGACATAATATGGGGTTTCAAAAGAAGCAGTATTTTGTCACATATCAGTGTTTTAGAATTGAAGCAGTTTGGAAGGCACTATTTCCATTAAAATATTCCATTTTAGGTTTCTTTCTTGTTTGTTTGTTGGTTGGTTTGTTTGTTTTCTATCATTGTCCAGTCACAGCCCATGGTGATATTTTATTTGTACTGAAATGTGATTTTATTTGTATGTAAATAAATAAAGTTGCCTGGGCGAGAGCTAATAGCAAGCCATAGCAGAGCTGGGCATTTGTGGCGCACGCCTTTAATCCCAGCACTTGTTAGGCAGAGCTAGGTAGATCTCTGTGTGGTCAAGGATATAGCCAGCATTGGAGACACACACCTTTAATCTCAATACTAACCATAGAAAATCTGGAGGTCTGTACAAACAGGCAGTGTTGAGGCGGTCATGTGTTTGGGTTTACAACCAATGAGAAGGCAGAACAGAAAGTCTATATAAAGACAAACACACAGGAAGTAGGTCTCTCTTGGCTGAAGAGGCTAGCTGCAGCAGACAGGTAAGGCTCTTAGCTCTGACCTCTTGGCTTTCTGCTTTGCATTGGTTCTGTGTTTCTTATTTAATAAGAGGGTTGGTTACATCTACACCTGCCTGTTTGAGGGAAAAGAGGGTCAGAAGTAATTCTTTTATAAAGTACACTTCTCAAAAAACATGAAAAAAAAAAAACATGCCATACCTGCAGATTCACTGTTTGAAACTAGCATCTAAACTTGTTCTTAGATATCTTGGCATGCTGAAACTACAGTTTCAACTGAACATTTATAACCTTTCATAAACAATAGTTTAAGTAACACTGATGCTTTTAATTATAATCTTGTTTTATAATTCAGTGAGAACCTCGATTGTATGTAATGGAACTGTGTAGTAGAGTTGGGGGAACATGAATTTATGTATGAATTATAATGGAACTCACAAAAAGATGATATCTGTATTATAGAAAGAGAAGAAATGAACTCAAGAACATGCAGTTTTACACTACAAGCCTTTTACTCAGAGAAAATATACTAACTTGTTAAGCCACAAGGTTTGTTCAGATAAGCCTTGGTATATTGCTTTCTCTACCATACATCTTTTTATGTTCTTAAGACAAAAAGGTCTAAGTAGTTCCAGATTATTTTCATATATCACTCTGTAAAGCAACATCCACTCTCCACAGTTAAGAGAGCTCCATCTCAGTGTTAAAGCAGTATCTTGACACTGAGATTTTGAAAATGTGCCTTAATTTTGTGATGATTGTGTAATGTCTTATTATCATGTACATCCATTTTTTTAAACCACAGTGCCTAGATTTTGCGATGGTTACACAATTTCTTATTATAATACACATTCTTTTTTTTACCACCATGTCTTAATTTTCTGATGATTTTGTAATTTCTTAATATAATACTCATATTTAAAATTAATTCACAAAGAGATGGAATTATAAACCAAGTGAAAACTACTTTGTCTCCCCATAAAATTTATATATAGAATATAAGGCTTCTAGAATGCTAGAGGCTATAATCTTATTTGTATGAGAAAGTGACAGAAAGGATTCTTTATTAACAAAGAGGTTAATATAAACATAAAATTAGATAAATTTCACAAGTCATTAGTACTTACATGTGGAGCTGCAAGAAATTAATGGCTGCTAAAAGTGGGAGAATCACTCTTCTCTAGGCACAAGTTCCCCAGTTAGCTATAAAATCCTTAGTGCCTATCCCTAGAAACAAATATATCTGGGCAACATTGAATGGACAGCAGGCTGGGTTCATATATACATACATTTCATAAATATTAATATGTACATATTCAACATTAATGACATAAAACAGATCTTGAATTTAAGAGGGAGTTAGCAGGACACTAGAGGAGCTGGAGTGGAGAAAAGAACGGCTAAGAATGGTTCCAAAATAGGACTCCTGTGAAATTCTGAAAAACTCATAGAACATCAAAAGCAAGCAAGAGGGCATATCCCTTTACTGTACTTTAATAATCACGCAAATTCATCTTCATTCACCTCTGAATAAAGCAAAAATACACATGTGTGGAATCTGGTCTCTGTTCTTGTGTGTTTGGAAGTAGGAATTAAACTTTCAACTGAAATTCTCTGCTTTTAGGTATTCGGATATTACTAGAGAATTTCTGCAAATGGATAGAAATTTCAACTTATTCCTAGACTTATTAAATCATGTTTTTTTAGAAAGTGTTATTTTGTAGTCCAAGCTAGAATAACACTCATAAATAATAGTAGTAATAATGAAGATTAGCTTTTTTCTGAGCAACATTGTTGTATAATATCCTACTTTGAATGTATCAAATACTGATGTTTATAGATGAAGTTCATACTTTCTGAGTGTTTGGAGTACAGGTATGTATCACCACACATGGCTTGTTTTGGATTTAACTAGCATAGAAATGATTAAACAGTTTGGGTAGATTAAAATATTCGAACATGACACATTACTAAATATGTGGTGATGTCCTTCCAAACTGAATGTACCTGAAAATTAGGAAGAATACAGCATAAAGTAGAACTCATATGGAAAAAATGATAATCAGCTAGAATTCAAATAGGAAGTGGATGGATTAAAAAGTAGAAGAAGGGGTAATGTATTGAAAAATAAATGAAAACGTAAGAAGTAGAAAACATGAAAACATCATGGTTGTGGATAGAGATAAATGGAAATGACTTTATTAATGAAGAAATAATTGTCTAAATATTTGCACATTCATAAAAAGCAAATGAGCCAGACACTTGGAACTAAATGTATATAACAGAAATCCCGGAGATGGGGGAAGGGGCTGCAGTTATGCTATTAACATGGTCAATACTCAGCCAAGCAGACAATTTAAAATGAACTTGAGCCCTAGCATACATCAGTGTTTATAGTCTAGTATTGATTATCAGCCAACCTGATAATTACAAAAGCTCCAGTCTTCTCTCCGTTGAGTAAACAATCTCAGTGATAACCTTGATTTATTGAAAAAGGAAGAACACTACACCCAAGAACCTGCAAATATGCAAAGTATGATCTGTTGGAATTCAATTAATTTGAATGGTTTCTTAGATAGAATACCATTATAAGACAAAGTTCAAATAATACGAGCATTGACATATTTATAATATGTGGAAGTTGTAGTCAGGGAATGGTTTGGTGGTACTATGCTAGCCTGACATCTCCATGTCTCTAGGGTCAATCCATAGCATCTCTAGAAAAACATAATTTATAATATGTACACACACACACACACACACACACACACACACACACACACACAGGATTTATTAGCATGGTTTGCAGTAGTACAACAATTGATGTGTCCCAAAAGAAAGGTTAAGAATCTAGTAGTTGCTAGATTCACAAGACAAGGTGTATCAGCAGTCCCAAATATGTTGCTGGAATACCAACAGATTCCTAAATAATTTTTGTTTATGTTGGAATCTTGAAGAAGTGGATTCTAATTCCTGTAAAGGCACATATAAGCAACAAGATAAATAAACTTGTTGTAGAGAGTGAGGACAAGCAGTCAAATAACAAAAGCTTCCTTCTTCCATGTTTTTTTGTATGGGCTGCCATCCATCAGAAGTTGTGATTCAGACTTTGCATGGGTCTTCTCATTTGAATTCTCCAATCAATTGAATCCCTCATGTGCATGCACAACTTCTTCATTTTTAGTAGATTTTTATGTACCAAATTAGGCATCACAAGCATCAAACCCAGAGTCTCACATATATTAGGCCAGTGCTCTGTGGATACTCTGTCACTTTTTGTTAGTTAGTTTTGCCTTTATTGCAAAAATTGCTCTTCTATTTTGTATATTGTCATCTTATCAAGCATGTTATTGAAAAATAATTTCCATTTCACAGTTGCCTGCTATTGATATCGCTCTGCTATGAATGTGTTCCTCTGATTTGGTTGATAAATAAAACACTGATTGGCCAGTAGCCAGGCAGGAAGTATAGCATAGGTGGGACAAGCAGAAAGGAGAATTGTGGGAAAGGAAGGCTGAGTCAGGAGAGGCTGCCAGGTGCCACTGCCATGAGAAGCAAGATGTAAATATACCTGTAAACCACAAGCCATGTACCACAAGGTATAGATTTATAGAAATGGGTTATGATAAGATGTAAGTTCTAGGTAGCAAGAATCCTGAGCCATTGGGTCATGCAGTTTTAATTAATATATGTTTCTGAGTGATTATTTTATAAGCGGCTGTGGGGTCCTTGATGCTAGATGAGCACAGGAAAACCTTCAGCTACAGTTGTCTTTTAACTCTTTGTGCCATTATAATTTTATGATAGATGGAGAATGGTACCCATTTTTTTTTTTACTTTTGTTAGATTTAAATTCATAGCCTGCCTAAAAAAACCAAGGGCAAACATAACATGTTTTCTCTGGAAGAAGGTTACTGTTTCCTTTTTTCTGTGTTCAAATATTAACTTCATTTTTTCTTTTCTGCAACATCCCACTTGCTATGAGAAACGTATTAAAATGTCTGAGCATAATAAATGATTTATTGATTTTCTGTGCAGTTCTAAAGCCCAGCTTTGTATAATTGCAGTAGTCTGGATGGATTACTGACTTGACTCCTCCCTTCTCCCTGACTTTGTACCCTCTTTACTAAAAGCGGTTCTTTCCCACTCTTGCGAGTCCTTGTCTTCTCTCTTTAATGGAATTTGGTAAAACATGACGTGAACTTGAAGGAAACTTGGACAATCTTGCTTGTTTCTTACCATCTGCTGATTATCATGATTTCATTTCCTGGCTAGGCTTTTTCAGAAATCTCAGCCAAGACCATCCAGACTAGTATGCAATTAGCTAATGAAGAGTTATATGAGTAAAATCATTTGATAACAGAAAAATATACATAGGAAATCCAGCTATAAACATCTCATTTGTAAACTCATGAGAAAACATTCTCCTGAAGGAATGGCTGTGGTCTTCTACATGTGTGCTTCCCGGGCATTGTTTCAATACTTTATTGCCATAAAGACATGACAAACGATTTTAGGCTTTTAGAGGTACATACAGACACATTTTACTGTGTGACCACAAACTGACAACATTTCATTATATCACATATCCTTCAAGATGAACAAACTATTTCCCCCTGTCTTTTAGGTTGATTTGTAGTTGCTAAGATCTGTTTTATCTTAGCATATTGAACAGTTCTTTTTCCTTGTTTTCTGTGGCTCTTTCACAAAGTTGGGTATTGTCTTCACAGTCAATACATTTCTCATAATGGATGTTGCCTGGTGTTCCTTGTAACATAGAGAAGACTGCAGATAACATAGGGAATTAAAAACAAATTGGGGTTTGAAATTTGAATGAGAATGATCCCACAGACATATATTTGAATGGTTTGTTTGGTTCAAATGTTTGGGGATGAGTTAGGAGATGTGGCCTTGTTGATGGTGATGTGTCACTGTGGGCATGCTCTGATGTTTCAAACGTCCATACCAGGCCTAAACTCTCTCTCTCTCTCTCTCTCTCTCTCTCTCTCTCTCTCTCTCTCTCTCTCTCTCTCTCTCTCTTCCTTGAACTTACAGATCAGATGTTAAGTTCTCAGCTACTACCTCAGATCCATGCTTGCTGACCTCTTCCCATGTTCCCCACGGTGATGATCATGGACATACCCTCTGAAACAGTAGGCAAACTCCCAATTATATGACTTCTCTTATAAATTGTCTTGGTCATGGTGGCTCTACACATCAGTAGAGACGTAACAAAGACAGTGCTGGTGAGATGGTTCAGAAAGTAAACACAATTGCCAAGCAAGCCAAGCAAACTGAGTTATCTCCATTACTGCACTAAAGGAGAAAGGAGAGAAATAACCATAAAAATGAGTCTTGTGACCTCCACAGAAGTGTCTTGACATGTACAATCCTCTTCTCTCATACCATGTATACATACAACAATAAAACAAAAATGATTTGCTGGCCTATTTTTAAATGTGGCTTAATCCTGTGTCTTATTGCACATTCAAAAATTACCAAAATCTTTGAGCAAACTTTCTCATGGTTGGAATGGTTAATTTCAAATCAGGTTGCCTGTACTAACTGATATATAGATGGCTTGTAAATTACTATTTCTGCATAAATCTTTGAAGATATTTTAATTAAAAACAGTATTCAGTGGAATTCTCAACAACAACTGAAATAACAATATCACACCTACCTCACCCCAAGTCTCAGGGATCCCTTCAGAAGAGAGTTTAGAAAGATCATAAGAGTCAGAAGTTGGGTAAGACTAGAGCAAAACCGTGTCTTCTGTCTATGATGCAACTTCTGGACTGATGAATTCACAGCAGTTGTGATTGGCTGCACAAGAATTGCACAAGGTCACAGCTGTCAACATTCTAACATGGACATGGGGAAGGGTTATAAGCCTTCAGCCCTAATGGAAGAGCTATGGAGGATCAATAACTTCTAGAGAGGAAGAATCAGCTTTAATTTAAGAGTATGGCCTGGCACAGTCATATCTGATGGGAATGACAGAAGTCATAAAACCAGCATAGTTGGTTGACAAAATCCAGCAAAGCTCAGCTTCATGATGGCTGCTGTGTCACCTTTGGTTTTCATTTCCACCTGTTGCATAATTGAGCTATTTTTAATATTTGTACAATTCGGGGGATATTGGATTAATGGAAAATTTTGTATGAATCATTTATGTCTTCTCCCTGGAGTATTGCTTCTAAGCCTCATCAGGAAATTCCTGAACATTCTACCCCTCCTGCTTTTCTTTTCTTTTTTTTTTTTTTTTAATCTACTTGAAGATCTTCCTTATGCCTTGGAGGTTGTGACACACAAAGAATCCAGAGGTCTCTTTATGAGGCTTTGAAACATTTTTGAAACATCTGTCCTTGTACGTATGCAGGAACAAAATATTCAAAACAAAGTAAACTCAAAAAGGTCAAGATTCGGTGGGCTAGAGGAGTTGGCCACAGTTCGTATTGCAAGCCTCTTCCCATTATACACTCAGGCAATTGCGTGGCACATACAGTTAGATTAGTTGAAGTTACCTCAGTCCTACACAGAAACATATTGATGAGCAAGTATGGAATGAAAAGACGATCAAAGAATGAGACATCAGGACCTCCCTTTCTTAGAAAAGTTAGCACATGCGGAGCGACTGTGATAACATATGACCAAAGAACAACAGAATGTCAGGATTAGACATATAAACAAATTCTATAAAATATAAAATATAAACATTGTATTATGTAGCATGAATCTTAAAGAGTCTTATTAATAAAAAACAAACCTGACCCAGGTATTGGGGTAAATGCTGGAAGATCAGAGAGACAGAACAAGACACAGCCACCTCACCTCACCAGTTCCTCAGCTGGTCCTGTTTCCTCAGACTGGAAGCCTCTGAGTCCTCATCCAGAATGAATCTCAGCTGAACTGCTGCTCAAAAGCCTGAATGTTTAACCAGCCAAATGCTTAACCAGGGAAAATGCTTCTAGTTCCTGGTCTTCACGCCTTATATGTCTTGCTTTTCTGCCATCACTCCCTGGGATTAAAGGCTCACTTCTTGGGATTAAAGGCATGTGTCACCATGCCTGGCTGTTTCCAATGTGGCCTTGAACTCACAGAGATCCAGAGGGATTTCTGTCTCTGGAATGCTAGGATTAAAGGCGTGTGCTACCACTGCCTATCCTTTATGTTTAATATTGTGGCTGCTCTGTCTCTGACCCAAGATAAGTTTATTAGCATGCACAATATTTGGGGGAATACAATACCACAGTATTATACCAGAATTTAAATAAAAACTGCAGCAGCTTTGGCCTGAGGATTTTTCTTGGACACTCTGACCATTAAGAGTTAATAATACACTGCTTGGAACATGGTAATATGCCTGGGTTGGCTTGAAGATTTTGTTTTATCTAATGTCCTTGTAGCCATAAAAACTACTAGCCTGAGAACAAACAGGCTGTCATATGCCATTAGATTCTTAAAAATTGGGTAATGGGGTTAATGAGTAAAAATGATAACTTTGTTTATCAATGATGTTAAAAATTGAGAGAAAATGATTGGAAATGATAACTCTGTTCTGTCATAGTTTATTAATGATGACCAAAATATGAGCAAGAGGAATTTAGCTATGTTTCCAGGCCTGGCTGGAATTTCTACATATTCAGTCTTCAATATAATGCTAAATTTAACAGAGAGGGCAGTTAATGGTGATCTACCTAATTGCTAGGATTCTTACAAAAAAAGAGAAATTATAGCATATGGAGAGATATCTATGATGGAGGACTTGTTGCAGAATTTGATTCATGTGATTCTGGAAATTAAGACAGAACATTTGCAAGAAAGAAAGTTTGCCCAGTGCAGTCCATCTGCCTAAGAATCAGGAAAGCTAGTGACGTAATACTTGGCTGCAGCTCCTGAGCCTGACAATTCTAGACTATACTAGTGCAGATTTTGCACTATAAGGACTAAACTTCAGCCAGTCATTCTGCCAGCACTGCTGGCTCAACCTGTCTGGATTTCTGAGAAAGAATCCCTTGTCATGCTAGCTAGATGACCTGAATTCAATACGCAGATTACACAGTGCCCACAAATATAAGGAAAGAGATAAATCTACAGAGTTGTGCTTCAACTAATACATGTGTTCCATCATATGCACACTGCATATGTCTGCACACAAATAATAATAATACTTACAATAACTGAACATTACAAAAAAGAATTTGCACCCAAATTTTACAAAATATGTGATAAAAGATAACTTTTAACATCTACCTCCACAATATTCTGTTCTAGTGGATTATCCTGGATATTAACATTTTCTTCCATGTCTAATACTCATCTATGCATGTTTCAATACAAACGCACTGAATATATAAAATCTTATGTATCTTAATTAGTGTGTGATTTTACCATTTTCTCTCCATCTTTTTTTTCCCCCACTGAATAATCCCTGTATCTAAGTTATTTTCTGTTGTAGGAATCTAGCAGAGTCACTGTATCAAGGGTAAACACTAGAACAGAATAGTTGCTTTTCACTGTCTGTGGTAAACATCAGAAAGAATAGTATTCAAGGAGTATTTTGACCTTGAAGAAATCTTGGTGGAATTTAGTGATTGTTTTATGTGATTTGTCGAGTCGTTTCTCTGAAGCAGCTTTACATCCTTTGCGTGACTTTAGTCACAAGATGCTCCTAGCACACCTGGAGCTCTAGAATTATTGGGTAGTGCAAACAGTAGACAATACAAGCAAATGTGGCAGGGGCATGATGCATTCCTTCAGGAAACACATAGATTAAATCAGGGACTTGGTATGAGAAACTTGTTTACCCCAAAAACAACTTTGTGTAACCATCAATAAATACACATTTGAAGGGCTATTCAAGGTTAAGTCCACCAGAAGCTGGAACTTCCTGCTACCACACAGGCCTCACACAATTTATCTGGGAGATGACCTCTTTCTTTGACCAACTCATGTAACACAGAACACTCAGTATTTTTCTTTATTAAACCATTCTTAACCTATGTCAAAACTTGACTTAGTAAAACCTATATTTTAACTATCTACCAAGAAACAGAAATAAAACAAAACTGCTGCTATTACATATTAAATATAACAGTTCCCCCCACCTTTTATAAAAATGATATATGTAGCCAATGATACATTAAACCCACCTCTCCATTTATCAGCGTCTATGTGTTGGCTGAGTACACATAGATAATTCTATGCTTCTAAAGGATATCTGAAAGCTACTGAAATCAAAAAGAAAAAAATAGAGATTAATGTGAAGACTTTTCTCAAAAGTTCAATTTTCAGGGCTAGGGTGATATGTCAATGGGTTAAAGTGTAGGATGAATCTTAACAGGTATTATTAATAAAAACAAACCGGGAGCCAGGTTTTGGGGTGAATGCTGAATGATCAGAGAAACAGAGCAAGCCACAGCTAACATCATCTCACCCATTCCTCAGCTGATCTCGTTTCCTCAAACTGGAAGCCTCTGTGTCCTCATCTGAATGGATCTCAGCTGAACTGCTGCTCAAAGCCTAAAAGCTTAAAACCAGGCTCTAGTTCCTGGTCCTCATGCCTTAAATACCTTTCTGCTTTCTACCATCACTTCCTGGGATTAAAGGCGTGTGTCACCATGCCTGGCTGTTTCCAGCATGGATTTGAACTCACAGAGAATCAAATGGATCTCTGCCTCCAGAATGCTAGGATTAAAGGTGAGTGTGCCACCATTTTCTGGCCTCTATGTCTATCTAGTGGCTGTTCTGTTCTCTGACCCCAGATAAATTTATCAAGGTGCACAATATATTGGGGGACAGAATATCACCACATTAAAGCACCTTCTGTAGAAGCATGTGGATTGGAATTCTGGTACAGAGTGCCAGTTGTGGTCCTGTGCACTCACAACTCCAGAACTATGCAGTATTGAAAATGATTGTGAATTTTTATTTCCTTCCTATCTTAGTGATCATCAGTGCTTTTATGTGTGGAATAATTGTATAGTGTAACTTGTACATGAGTGTTCATTTCAGAACAGACTTTTTATAATGATATTTGAACTCTGTCAAAGAGAAGAAAGAAAGGTTGTAGGAGTCAGAGTAGCTGAAGGGCACTTGGAGAACACGACTCGCAGGGCTCACAGACACTGAAGCAGCAAGCATGGGGGCCCACAGAGTTCTGCACCAGGTCTTCTTTGTATGTGTTACAGTTGCTAGCTTGGTATTTTGTCGGACTCCTAACCATGGGGTTAGGTTTTTTCTGACTCTTTTGCCTGCTCTTGGAACACTTCTCCTCCTATTCAGTTGCCTTGTCCAGCCTCGATATGAGGGGTTTTGCTTTGCTGTATTATACCTTGTTTTGTCACATTGGGTTGTTGTCTCTTGAAGACTTGCTCTTTTCTGAAAGGAACTGGATGGGGAGTCAACCTGGGGGAAAGGGGAGAATTGAGGGATCTGGGAGGAATGGAGGAAAGGGGACCAGTGGTCAAGATATAATGTATGAGAGAAATATCTGTTTTAAAATATAAAAAAATAAATAATAAGCTCTTCATATTTAATTTAAGTTGACAATGTCATATACTTGTGTAATGTATTAAAATCAGATTCACGTTCCAGTATTTGCCCTTGTCCCTATGTCTGTTCTTTTTATTCTGTTTTCTTTCAACTAGCCTGCATCCCACTTTCTTGTCTTTTATGTGTGTGATCCACTGTGTTTGTTAGGGTAGCTGGAATAAGCATCCATGGGGAGTATTTACTGGAGTTTGGACCATATAGCATTGGTTATAGCAATGGAGAAAATGTCTCCCACTCTCCCAGCAGCTCATTAATGGCCAACAACTTTTCAAGGAATAGTAGTAACTCACATGTTCTTCTCTTATCCATGATGAAAAACTGAGAACAATTTAATAGCAAAGAAGTTAAGTGCAATAATTTTCTCAATGAAAAAAATGATGAATTCATATGGAATAATGATATATTTAAAATAAATGTATTGGTGTCTATATATACATATATTTGACATAAATATATACCATATACATATGTTTATTAAATTGATGTATACTACAGAACATTGAGAAATACTGACTTTTTCAGATTTCAAAGTCTGTGAAGATCTTAGTTCAGAAATAAGGAAAAATTGCTGTGGGATGTTCTGTGTGGCAAATGTGTTGCTCTGATTGGTCAATAAATAAATCACTGATTGGCCAGTGGCTAGACAGGAAGTATAGGCGGGACAAGGAGGAAAATAAAGCTGGGAAGTGGAAGGCTGAGGCAGAGACACTGCCAGCCGCCGCGATGACAAACAACATGTAAAGATGCCGGTAAGCCATGAGCCACATGGCAAGGTATAGATTTATAAAAATGGATTAATTTAAGCTTTAAGAACAGTTAGCAAGAAGCCTGCCACGGCCATACAGTTTGTAAGCAATGTAAGTCTCTATGTTTACTTGGTCGGGTCTGAGCGGCTGTGGGACTGGCAGGTGAGAGAGATTTGCCCTGACTGTGGGCCAGGCAGGAAAACTCTAGCTACAAAAAATTGCATATAATTAAGAGTTCTACAGAGAGTTTTTCGGTAAAAGACAGCAAAGGTACAACAAGAAGACTGCAGAGGTGGCTGGTTAGCATCTGAGTTTACAGTTTTCCACTGGATTCTTGCACTTAGAGTCATCCCTCTTTGCTCTGCCTGCAAGAGCAGGTCGTTATTGTTGTAATTGTTTTCCTGCTAATGATGGCTTTACACACCTCTATTCATCTAACCTCAGTAGCAACTCTCTTCTTCAGTTTTTCTCCAGCAAACTATTTTCAGTTTGTTTGATTTTATTTGCTATTTTAAAGCCACAATGATAAACCAACATGTGATACTAATTTCAACCAAGATTTAAAAAATGTATTTTTGCCTGAGCCTTGTACTGTGCATTCATAAAATACTAGTTTCTTTTTTTGTCCAGTGCTTGGGGGACAGCCTACTTTACTTTCCAGCTCAGGTGTTATTCCTCTCTGCTCTTAGAGAAATAACCCCTCGGTACCATTTCCATTTCAGTGGAGATAATGATGCCATGAAACAGCTCTCAAGTGGACCTGAAACCATGACATTGCAAGGAAGTTTGTATTTTAAGGGAAAGAAGTTACATTCCATTAGGTGTTAGTGTCTAATAAATATGCGGAGCACTGAGAGACTTCCAGGAGAGACAGGGAGTTGGTACATGTTTCCAAAATTGTTTGACAGACATTAAATGTAGTATAAATCACAATAAACTAGACATGAAAACTTCATCTACAGTAAAACTAGACAAGTTCCCCTCATCATCCCACACATTCTGAAATATCAACCGGATTCAATGAAATTTAGATGAAGCTGAGAGATGCTATCAGGTACTAATACTTGATTTTCTGGCATAGCTGGGACAGTAAGATTGTGAAACTATATATAAGGTTTTTTAAGCACAGCAATAATTCTTATCCTGAAGGTATGAGAGCTGAAGGCAGGAATAGAATGTCAAGAGCATAAGAAACAAGCTATTTGGAAATCAGCACTGCAAGGAGGCCTGAGGTAGAATTCTGCCACTGACAGCAGTGTTTCTGAGATTTTAGTGTGTAGAAGAATTACCAGAAAAGCTTGTTAAACACATGTTATTGGAGCCTGCTGGCAGAATTTATGATTTGGAAGGTTGTTGAGTAGTGCTCTGACAATTTGCTTTCCTGCAATGTTTCCAGGTAATGCCTAAAGTGTTTGTCTTTGACTACAACTGATGATGGAAATTGCATTTTTGAATGCTGTTAGTTTTATCTTTGACCTAACTCTACAAAATGAAGGGCATTAGATGGTAGGTAAAACATGTTCTTTTCCTAGTACCTGGCTGATTTCATATGAGAATAACTGAGAAATACATTCTATGAAGCCACACTGATTTACAATGTCAAAGTTAGCTGTTAAGCAATAGTAACTTTAAATCTCATCAGCTTGAATAGCCTAAATTTCCTTGTCTACATGTTCATTTTTAGTTGAGTTCTAGGTACAGTGGATTATGAAAACAACTCTATGTGTCAAAACAAACATGATGATATTTATCCTAAATGGACAAAATAGATAAAAATGATTCAAATCAATGAAATACCATACAAACAATTTCTGTACTCAGGATCACACATGCAAATTTTATACTTTTAGAGAAATAGTGAAGGGAAATTGTAATAGAAAGTACATCAGGAAGCTGTTAAGTGCTATTTATTCCTCTTTAATGTTGAAGGTAATAAAGATTCCACTGTGTCTAACATCAGATTGTTTATTTCAAATATCCTTCATGGCCATTTTATTACGGTTGGGATTATCCCTTTCATTCTGTAACAGGAAGACAAGAGAACAACATAGTAGACTAGAATGAAAACATTGTATGACCTTGCATATTAAATATTAAAAATATTTGCTAGAATACTGGATTTTTAGAGTATTTTTCATAAGTGAAACATACATTGCAACCCCTCCTACAAAGGCTCAGGGATCATTACAAAAGAGTGGGCAGAAAGTTTCTTTGCCATTGAGAAAATATTTCAACTTTGTTCTTCCTTCCTGTGATGTAAGATAAGGGTACCAAAACTACTACCATCTTCAAAGTCTTATTGTAGACATGAAATGTTTTTGTTAATTCTGCTCTTTGATAAAAGCAGTGGTATTATTAATTTTACTATGAGTAAGTTATATTGAAAGAATTCCATGTTTGTAACAACATTTTTTATCGCTCTTAAATCATGGGAAGAGAGAGGCAAAAGCATCATAAAAAGCCAAGGTTAAGAAACAGAAAATTTATACAAGTGCCTTGACATTCTACTTTGAAATAGTGCTACAGCAAAAGCCTGTAGCAGTTAGGCATTCCTCAGAAATATCCTGTTTCTTTTCAACCAGCTCATTCCCAGTTCATCTAATTGGGATATTATCAGCAGGAGTAATTTTCTCTACATGTTTATGATGCTCACAGTGTACATTGCAATGAATAATGATTTTTCCTAAGTGAACTGAAGCAGAGCCAAAAATCCAAGCAGAGCATTTACCACCGCTCATCAAGTGGAGAAGGTACCAACCCTGAAAGACAGAAACAATTGCATTTGACCCTGATAACTGAATGGGTTGCGTGAACCCCAGCCTTGCTCTTTAAAACAAAAATAACAAAAATGTGCTTCAGAGGAGATAAGTGACTCCACAGAGGAGGCAAAAGACAAGCTCTTCCATACACTCTAAAATGTTAGTTGTAAGAGGGAGAGATTCTTATCCTCATAACTCCCTGAGGAGGAAAGGCTCTGCAGAGTTCAGAAGATAGCCACATCACGAATTCAGGGAACATTTCCATTTCAGCTAGCATCTGCTACAAGATAGTAAACCTGTGGGTAACCGTCACACAGTGTGGGGTACCTTGCTCTTTAGTAAGGCTGATGAGAAAACCATATAGCTCCTGGCACAATTGTTCATGTTTCACTTCTAATAGTACATGGATGTGAAATTGTAAAAGAAGCTTAAAGACAAAAAATATTTTAACTCTATTAGAAGAAAATATATTTTTTACAATCCTGTTTTGTGTTTTGTTTTGTTTTGGTTTTTGATGCAACTCGTTTCTATGAAGACATACTTTCAAAGTGGGCAGAATATTTGGGAATTCTGAAATGTATTATTAATCCATAAGTAGGCTGTGTGTGTGTGTGTGTGTGTGTGTGTGTGTGTGTGTGTGTGTGTGTGTGTACAAGTGCTTTCAAAGGGGGGAAAACAGAAAAGGTTAAGAAGCAAGAGTGACAATAAAGATGTTACTGAGCTGTCAAGGACTTGATGGACAAGCATTGCTTAGAGACAAATGTAATTGCTTGTTTCAACCTGTGGGTGTAGAAGGAGGTCATAGACACTTTAGATTTATGCTTACATCAAGGCTGTTCCTGAAGCACAGAAGATCCTTTTTCTTCACGTGTACTTAGTATGCCGTCCCATAAAATAAAGCAGGTCTTTCATCCTGTTGATCACTTATTTAAATTTAGTATATAGAACTGCACAGAAACAATGTATCATCTGGGAAGTAATGGATGAACATTCTAAATATTGACAACAAGTAATTACTAATATAAATGCTAATAATTTATTTTAATTCACTAATTAATATATTAATTCACAGTGAAGACCATAACAGTATAACATAAATATCCAATAAGAAGAGCAAACTGAGTAATAATTAAAGATAGGATTTCCTACAACTTAGAACTGGGAGTATATAAGATATGCTCAAAATAGCATCACCTAACATGCATATATTATCACAGGGCTAGTTTCTGTCAAAATCTATTACAGCTCTAATTTAGTACTGAAACACTTTCAAGTAACTCCCTCTAACTTCAGAATTGCATAGTTCCACTCCACCCCCTCAGTAGGAATAGTTTTAGCTTACTGAATCTATCAATTGAAATATGTGGCTTCAAAAATCTGCGGATGATGAAAGGTTGCCAAGGTCAGAAAGTGTTTTATCAGTGGAAACTGCATGTATACCACAGAGATTTGCTGTCAGAGTCAATTTTTCTCACTGAATAGCCACGAGAAATTATTTAAATATTTTACTTTGTCATTACTGCGTTGCAGAAGATCATAAAGAACCCATAACAACTCTACTTTGGGGCATTTCACAGAGGGTGAAAACTGACACTCATCATTGATAAATAACACTTGTTAACTAATCACAAACTGTCAGGTCATGTGTCTGAATAATTTGCTGTATAATTTTCTCACATTAGTTAAATGAAAATGTGAAAATGCATATACTATTACAGCCAGTTAACTTAATGATAGGTGATACGTTAAAATTAATTATCTGGCATGTCATATTACTTCAAATTTGAATTAGTCTCCCATTTGACCCAAATATTTGCAAACACTGTACAAATATGAGTGGTTTGTTAATTTATTACATATGAGTTTATAGCTTTTTATTGTTGTTGTTTTCTCAAGACAGGGTTTCTCTGTGTAGTTTTGGTGTCTGTTCTTGATCTTGCTCCGTAGACCAGGCTGGCCTCGAACTCACAGAGATCCTCCTGGCTCTGCCTCCCAAGTGTTGGGATTAAGGGTATGTGCCACCACCACCCATAGTGTTTATAGCTTTTTAAGGGAAAATAATGTCTTGTACTAATATGCTTGCATGTGTTTGTGTAAGGTGAATATATAGGCATGTTATAAATGTGATTATGTTCATATGATGTACAACTGATGTGGCCTTTTCTCAGACTGTGGCAAAGGAGTAATAGAATGGACAATGTTCCCCAAACTATGATCGTTAGAAGCCTTATATTAGCACTGCTGTAGTATTCTGTATTCACCATTGTCCATGTTCCAGAAATCCCTGTTCCTACCAACAAGCTGAATATGACAAAGAAACAAGTACGCACTTCCCACAGTGCTTTCTCCCTCCTCTCCAGTGTCCTCTGTCTACAAGTCATGGTTTAAACAGAACACTTACTGTATCAATGTGAGAAGGAATATATTTAGCCAGACAACTCCCAGCTTCTCTACACGACACAGTACAGATAACCTCGTTTTAAAGCAATGCTTCAGGAGACAAAGAAAGAAGTGACTCTCATATTATTCAGACTGATCCCTCATCATTTTACATTTTCACTCATTAGTAATCATTAATAATAAGCATTGGGATTAATTTTGATTGATGCCGTCTGACCATGTGTTCCAAGATGCTGTTTGTGGAATTTTCACTGTTTTCAAAAATGTTAGATGTGGCTCAGTAGGGATAAACATAGTTGAAGAAGTTTCCAAGATCCATTTTACACTGGAAATGAAACCCTACCTTAGCAGGAACTAATATTTAAGATTTGTCAGTTGGAAATTTGAAAATTTTCCTACCAGTAATACAAAAAGATAATTTTTTTTCAACTCCCCTTACTCATTCATTATCTAGAGATAAGTGTATATTTGCCCTAAAAACAAAGTCTGTGATGATTAGTAAGGACAAATCACTTTTCTGAAATAGTAATGTCTTTGCTAAATTACCATTTTGTCATCTAGTAGCAAAACATGAAAGTCTGCTCCCTAACAAATACAATTTGAGTTCTTGGTTTTGTTTTGATTTGTTTTTGTTTTTGTTTGCTTGTTTGTTTATTTTCTGGGTGTTTTTGATCTGAACATTGACTGTCTACCCATTGGCTGAGATTAAAGTAGACATATGGCAAGCTGGCAATCCATGTAGAGAGGTCACTGAGGGAGTAAAGGTTACACTGTTCTAACAATAAAAGATTTCTGAAATTCTGCATCCAGATCCCTCAGTAGTTGGATGAGGTTTCTAGCCCAACAATTAGGGTGTTTGGCCATCCCATCACCAGAGTAGGTCAGTTCGGGCTGTCTGCGCTCATTGCATGAGTTGGCTGTTTGAAACCTGGGGCCTATGCAGGATTGTTTGGCTCGGCCTGGGAGGAGGGGACTAGACCTACCTGGACTGAGTCTACCAGGTTGACCTCAGTCTGTGGAGAAGGCTTTGCCCTGGAGGAGATGGGAATGGGGGGGGGGGGGTTGGGGGGAAGGTGAGGGGGGACGGGAGGGGGGGAGAACAAGGGAATCCGTGGCTGATATGTAGAACTGAATTGTGTTCCAAAATAAATTAATAAAAAAAAAAAAAGATTTCTGAAATTCTTTCCCCATGAAAAGAAGGAAAAGAAAGTCTCTAAAAATGAGAGAAATATGGTTGTGAGGTGCAAGCTGAGCTGAGAAGGATAATGGATGGCTAACTAAAGCAGTATTGGGTGTGATGGCCAGGCCTTCCATCTCTTACTGCAGTAGAATGGGAAAGAAGATAAACTGGAGAAAGCTCAAGTGCCTTTTCTGAGCTTTTCTTTAGGGATCTCTATTTGAAGGTTTTGCAGAAGAATATTGACATGAGGAGTGCATCCCTGATAATAATTGCAGACCTGAAGGCCCATGACTCCATCCAATCTTATATACTATGGCAAGACCAAACTCTAATGCAACTTTTATCAGCGTGAGACTACAGCCCTGAAATAGTGCCAGTTATTTATTTCCAATCTTCAATATTTCACACCTGTGTTTGAAAAGTCTTCCAAGAAAAGCCAAAAGTTGCTAAAAAGTATTTATCATCTTTTCAAGTTCTAACCTTTTTAATTACTATAGAAAAAATATGATTTAGTTCATTCAGGAACCTACAACTAAATGCCACAAATTTTGTGACTTCAAAAGAACAGAAATTTATTTTTCGTAGTTCTGGAGATGGAATAAATGTTATGATAGTTATGATCTTTTGATAACAATCATCTGGCATGTATCTTTTGATTGTATCTCACATTATAGAAAGGAAAAGAAATCTCACCATCTAATCACTCTTCAACGTTCCCCATCTCTTAACATCATCATGCTGGGGATTCATTTTTTTTAAAGAATGAATGCTAGGAATGCAAAAACATTTAGTGTATAGCATCTTAAAACTATCAGACCTTTTCTGTTTCTGGGATATAAAACCACCACCAGAAACTATTTCTTTAAGCCTAAGAGTTAATATTAGAAATAAGAGACAAGGAGATAAGTCTCTACTTTTGTCAGATCATGGCTTCCTGTTGAACCAGTGCCTTCTGTCATAAAGATAGAAAGCATTTTGCACCTTATTTTTTTGTTTCTGTTTTTATGTTTCTCCCCAGGACAAATTTTAACTAATGAATTCAGGTAGCTTTAGTCACATAGACTCACTTAGCTTACCCCAGACTTTCTGACATCTCTAGGGAAGTGTTAAATTATACCACCTCAGCATTTTACTTTTAAGAAGGAGATCAAACATGGGTTGCTTGGGATACTCAGTAGAACCACATATAGATGGAGATCTCATATAAATCCCTTCTTGTTCTAAAGTGTGTAAAATGGTACACAAGAAGTTAACACATATGAAATACCCATGCAGTAGAACTTCCTCTCTACTTATGCAGAATGAACCCATCTATCCTCTCTTCCTTGTCCTGCCAAGGAAGCTCTTTAAATAACCTAAGTACCTGAGTTGGGGTAGTGATTTTTTTTCTTTTTTTTTTTTTCATTTTTCTTTATTAAGAAATTTTCTACTCATTCCACATAACAACCACAGATCCCCCCTCCAGCCCTCTCTCCCAAGTCACCCCACATCCTCACCCCCCCAAATCAAGGTCTCCCATGGGGAGTCAGCAGAGCCTGGCACACTGAGCCTAGGCAGAACCAAGTCTCTTCCCACTGCACCAAGGCTGTTGCAAAGCATCACACCATAGGCACCAGATTCCCAGATGCCTGCCCATGCACCAGGGACAGATCCCGATCCCCCTGCCTGTGTTACCTGTCATTTGTTGTTGTTGAGAGACAATGTGTCATAAGAAGCAAGGAAATGATTTTGAAAGCTATATTTAGCTTTATATACAGACTACTGTCTGCATGTTAGTATTATGGTACTGAGTGTTACTATTGTTTTGGCAGACTTCAAGATTATGTTAACTTCCAAGGCTCTGCCACACTTGTACTTACTATGCCTTTGTCTCTGTATTCCTTTCCTAGAGCAACCTATTAATTCCTAGAGTAAATCATTGGGAACTCAATTCACGTGAAATTATACTGCATTCCCCCTTATACAAAGTTATCTTTAAAATAACTGTTAGCATATATGTATAAGGTGATCCCTAAAGTTTTAAAATTTACCACAGATTATTTCTTTATTCTGTTAATGTATATCAAATATCTTCTTACTCATATTCCAATGTCAGTAGCCAAAACATTATCTATTTGCAGGAAAAAGATCCTAAATAAATTGCCTTCAGTTGAGTTTCTAATTATATATGTATATAATTATATATATACATATATATGAAATCACTACTGTAAAAAAAAACCAATATGCCACCTCAGTCTTTACTAATAACACCAGAGGAATTGAGTTTAGCTCATTGTAAGTGATCAACCCTGTTATGATAGCTTTAGTGAATATAGCCTAGGCTTAATGCTTGCCTATAATTTAGCTTCCTTCTCTGGAGTATAATGGAGACATAAAGACATCTATGTATTTATAAAATTAAACAGGGAAGAGGAGATAATATTAGGGTGGAATCACTAAGTACTGATTCAGGGTAGAGGATAATATCTTTAAGAACTCAGTGTCTCCTCAAGAGCAGGTCTCCAGGAAGGGTTTTATCAAAGATCTCTGACAAAGAAACCTCCAAGAAAAGGTTTCAGGGCCAGTGACACAGATATATGACTATGGCCAGCTAAAGGAGTCTGTATCTCTGACTGAAGCGTTTCTGAGAGATTGTAAAACATTGTCTCTTCATACCCCTGGGAGGCCAGCCAGGGAAAGCCTCTATAATTTATGGTTAAAAGTTGAAAGAACACAAGTAGACTTTTAGGCATGAGTTTCTAGTACCAGAGCATCTACTCTCTGATAGACTGAAAGTTATGCTCACCCAAAACCATGTCAAAGCCTAAACACTAATGTGATACCATCAGAGGAGTTCCTTAAGGGAAGGTTATAAACAAAAGGAGTTACTGAGGACTGCACTCTCATGAATGAGATTAATGCCTCACTAAGGATACTAGCTACACATGCACTATATTTCATATAATTTTCTTTTTTATAAAACACAGTTTAAGTCCATAGATAAAGTGTTGAAATTTTTAGAGACTCAATGTCTTGATATTAGAGTTCAGTAAATGCTTTCATTCCAATCATCTGTGTATATATATTTTTTAGGGATACAAATTTATTCATGGATATTTAATAAAATTTTATTTTTGGAAAATTTCATACATATACACTTGTATCTTGTTTTCTATATATTTTTTTTTATTTTTTATTTTTTTTGGTTTTTCGAGACAGGGTTTCTCTGTGTAGCTTTGCGCCTTTCCTGGAACTCACTTAGTAGCCCAGGCTGGCCTTGAACTCACAGAGATCCACCGGCCTCTGCCTCCCGAGTGCTGGGATTAAAGGCATGCGCCACCACCGCCCAGCTGTTTTCTCTGTATTATACATTCCATTTTCTTGTCATCCCTGTCTCCTCTAAACATAGCTCATTTCTTTCTTATACTTAACTTCATTTCTTCTTTTTTTATTTTTCAAATAAACTACTAAGTTGAATTATCTCAGGTAGCATGTATTATGACCAGCAACACATTTTGAATTTCAGATCAGCAAGCAGGGGATTGATGATAATATGTATTGTCAACAGTTTGCTCATTTATTATGCAGGTGTTTTTTGTATTCTAAGCGGTGTGTTATATATACTTTAGAGAGATTCTTGAACTAATAAAACACAATGTTCTTTTAATCATCTATTCTTGAAGGTGAAGGCCCTATTATTTATTGTTCAACTAAGTAGTATACAAGGTTGTATTTGCTTCCAAGGATGAATAGTTACTGTTAATGATGGGAACTGTCCAAAAGGGGTTACCATTTTCTTCATTTATGTCTAACAGACTTTGATACCACATTTCCCAGTTAATTATAGTTATCTTTATATGAAAAATGGTCCAGTAAAATTCTATCACTTCTAAGCCTAAATAAAGCCAAAAATAAACAGCAATTACAAACAGTACCAAGATCTGTAAAATTTGGCACATGTTGGATGACAAGTATGTTCTGTGGGAGAAACTGAAACACATTACTAGTTTTTCATCATTCAAATACACTGGGCTTTATTTAGAGAGAATTTGTGGCAAAGCACACTGTGTGTGATTGCACTAGTCATTTCTACACAGCTAGACTGAGCAGAGTTGCCCTGATGTGAATTTTTACCAATATTCTAATTTAGAGGTTCATGCCTAGACCAGCAGGAAGACAGCTGGTCCTATTGCCATGGCATGCTATTTACAGGGTAACCCAAGAAATAAGAGTTAATCCTTTGTTCTGAGAAACAAGAAATGCTCTGACTCACAAATGGATCCAGACAATGCATGTAGAAAGGAGCACATTTATAAAAGAATGCTGGGGGAGAGGGATGGAGAGCTTTGCTTACCTGGAATATGTTGCTAATTTAAAGTTGTCTTGGCAAAAAGTTCCAGCTTTCACAAAGAGGTGTAGCTAGAGTTTTTCTGGTCCTGCCTGGCCCATGGTCAGGACAAATCGCTCTTACCCACCAGTCCCAAAGACACTCAGACCCAACCAAGTAAACCCACAGCGACTTATATTACTTATAAACTGTATGTCTGTGGCAGGCTTCTAGCTAGCTGTTCTTATATCTTAAATTAACCCATTTCTATTAATCTATATGTTGTCACGTGACTCATGGCTTACCAATATCTTAACATGTTGCTTCTCATGGTGGCAGCTGGCAACATCTCTCTGCCTCAACCTTCCACTTCCCAGAATTCTCTTCTCTGCTTGTCCCTCCTATACTCCTGCCTGGCTACTGGCCAATCAGCATTTTATTTATACAGAGCGATACCCACAGCAAAGAGGCATATTTCTCTGCTCAACTGAATGAGCTGAAGAAACTGACTTCCAGAAAGACTGAGTCATTTAGGAAGAGGGAAGGTCAACTGAGGAATTTCTTCCATCAGAGTGGCCTGTAGACAACACAGTAGGGGCATATTCTTGGTTAATTGTTGATGTGGAAGAGCCCTGTTCACTGTGAGTCATGGCACTCCTGGGCAGGTGATCCTGGATGATAATAAGAAAGCAAGCCATTGAGACCAGAGGGCACAAGCCACTGAGTACCATTGTCCATGGTTTCTGCTTCAGCTCCTATGTCTTAGTTTTTGTCTTGAATTCCTGTCCCGACTTCCCTTTAGGGTAGACTACAATTGTATGGTGAAATAAACCCTTCTCTAATCAAGTTGCTTTTAGTCAGGATGTTTATCACAGCAATATATAACTAACTAGATCAAGAGCCACTGTGTTTGATTTTTTACCATCTGTCTGTATTCTCATACTTCATCTTATACCTGAGAAGAAAATCATGGACTATTAAATAACATTTCTTGTTTAATTATTAATTTCCTTCTAGTAGACTTAAAAATTGGACTATGTTTGATCTTCAGCTGTGAGTTTATCCATTTTGGCAGGTTTTAGGGACATATGAATAATCAAAATTATTTTCCCGGCCATTGAGAATTATAAAAGAGTATGAGTTGATTCATATAGAAATATGAATCATATGATGTAAGAGAAATATATTCATAAATTAAAAATACCTTCTTCACTATATTATATATGCCTATGAGTACACTTCAGAATGGCAAAGGAGAGCTACATACTGCTTGGGGGCAGAAATGGGGTCAAGGCAGTTTTAAAAATGAAAGCTGACAAAGAGCAATATAAAGAGAAATGGATGGAGGTTGCTGAAGGTGGAATTATAGACTAAGAAGGAGTATGAACAAAGTCAAAAAGTTATGAGAAAACAGATGATTGGCAATTTAACTTCCTTCTCAGAATGCCTGAAGCACCGAGAGCAGAGGATGAGAGATGAGGTTAATGGATACACAAGGGCTCCATCATATGTTGCTGGAAACTTATCTCTGCACTTTATGTTACGGTCAACAACTAACAGATTTGATACAGGAGAGAAACTTAAGTAGCACTGCATTTAGAGTGAGCACATGGGAGAAATACGGAATGTGAGTTAAAAGGACTTCAAATTAGCAAAGATCGCTAGCTATTTGGAAGCAATGAGTTACACTAGCTCCTTTTAGCAGCCTTCAATCTGCTCAGATTTAAACATTTTTATTTAAATTTTTTATACTTAACTTTAACCTAAATTATAGAACCTTAAATTCAATGTCCACGAAAAAAAAAATCCCAAACTAACCAAAGCATAAGTAAAAACAAACACATAAATATTGGAATGGGATATCAATAAAGTAAACATGGAGAGTAGTTTGCAGTTTAAAAAGAAAACAAGGTATAATTCAGTCAAGGTAAATAAAAAAATAAAACCCCCAAAGGACTAGGAGCAAATATTCTGAACTAAAAGAAACAGCCAGACACAAATGCACACACTCTCCATATTTTACCTTGCTTATGTTTTATTGCAGGAAACATTTCAATGAGACCTATAAAACCATAGCCTCCATTGGATTGAAAGACTTTATTCAACAATGCATTTCCATTTATACATATGTATGTATAAATATATAAAATATATTTATATGTTTTATAAATAAAATAAAATAAATGTATTTATACATAATATAGTTCTTCTAAGGTCTGAGGCCTTGAATTTCTGTGAAACTAGATATCTTCCCAGTTGTGACTTTGAGAAGATTGTCATCTTTCCGATGCTATCTCCCTTTAACTAAAAGCATCTTCTCAACAAGGTGAAAATGTACAGTTAAATAAGGAAAAACATTTAAGACATATTCTAGTAAGATTTTGTGTATAATTTCCTCATGGTCACTGGAACCTCAGAGAGCCAGATGTGCTATATGCACAGGTTAAAGATTTGGCTCCCCCTGGAGGATCAGTTTTAAGATGTTAAATTTCTGCAACACAGTAAACAACCATGTTAGAAAATTTGAAGGCAGTTAGCTGAACAGACAGTTGGCCGATGGCTTCTGATGTGTAATGGAACAGCAGCTGAAACAGTTATTCTTGAAGAGTAATGGAGCTCACACCTCTCAATAGTAGAATGGCATTTAATAGAGGGATGTGGAGAACGGGATGCTGAGATGAAGCCACATACACACGTAGCCAAGAAGAATGGACAGCTGAATTCAAAAAAACATCAATTTCCAGAATTTAAAATCCTGAATCATGACATGACACTAGTGGAATTCAGGTGTTTCTGGTATATAGACTGCTCTCACCCAATGTGAGGTTGAACTGTTGACCTTGTGTACATCCTACTTCACAAATGAGTCTGTCAGATATGCTAAGCCTATAGGCTAAAGATGATGCCCCAACACTGCAGAGAAACCTCAGATGACTGTCCAAGCAGCTGGCTGTTTCTGTGAACTCACAATTTTTTGGAAGTTGCTTGCATGTACTTCCTGTTTTTATTTTTGTTAGCTAATGGTATTTCCTTCTTGGGTCTCTGAGGGAGTTGAAGATTAGTTAGTTATAGTTGAAGATTAATTAGGATAGAAAGTGAATTAGATACAATAGGATAGATAACGGAATTATTTTCTCTGAATTTGTCAAATACAAATGGACTAGACATTGTTTAGGTATTTATTACTTGTATATATTGTATATAGTTAATGTACTTTTGTATATAGTTTTCCTTATGTTAGTTATAAGCTTTTTCCTTTTTTATTTTTATTAAAATAGAAAAGAGGAAATATGGTGACATTTTATTTGTATTAAAATGTTATTTGTATGTTAATAAATAAAGTTGCCCGGGGGGTCAGAGCTATTAGCAAACCATAGGAAAGTCGGGCGGTGGTGACGTACACTTGTAATCCCAGCACTTAGTAGGCAGAGCTAGGTAAGTCTCTGTGTGTTCAGGGATACAGCCAGCATTGGATATACACGCCTTTAATCTCAATACCAACCATAGAAGACCTGGAGGTCTGTACAGACAGGCAGTAACGAGGCAGTCATGTGGTTGGGTTTACAACCAATGAGAAGGCAGAACAGAAAGTCTATATAAAGACTTTAACACAGAAAGTAGCTCTGGTTCAGAGAGGTAGGACCACCGCAGGAGGAAGGGTAAGGTTTTAGCTCTTACCTCTGACCTCTTAGCTTTCTTCTTTGCATTGGTTCTGTGTTTCTTATTTAATAAGATGTTTGGTTACATCTACACAACCATGTTTAGTTCAATGAAGACTAACAAAAAATAATTAATCATGAGAGAATGTACTCACGATATAAATCTCAAGATCACCCTAACTTCTTAGCTTCAACACTCCCTATGAATAATACAGCAAGCTAGGATTTTGCAAAACATCTTGTTGTTACTAAACCTCAGAGACAGAAATGCGTGTGCAGACCCTATCCTGTAATTTTCAGAACAGAACAACAGGAAATCATAGCTGTGAAGGTTTAGGAAAGGCTTCCTATTGTAAGTGTCTTTGCTTGCTATGAATGGTGTGAGGGATTATATGATAGATATACAAGAGTAATTGCTGCTAAGTAGAAAAGGAACAGTAAGGGGAGATGAAACAGACTCTGAGGACATGAAAGGTATATGTTATTCAAAATGGATGGAGCTCATTAATCTCCAGATCATGACATTAAAGAACACAGAAATGCTGGGATTTAGGCATAGGAGCAATAAGCAACCAGACTGTATTAGTACTAAAGATACAACTGGGTTAGAACCCAAAGGATGTATCGTAAAACAGTAAGCAAAGAAAGCCTGGTGGCAGTAGTATCATGATAAGCAATCAGGCTTTCCAGAAGAATGAGGAATAAGGTATTTTATAATAATAATACTAAATCATTATGAAGATGTAATCATACCGTTAGTCATGTTTTCTTGAGTCTACTCTTTGTTGGTTGTTGTTGCTTCTGTTCTTGTGATAAATATTTGAAGTGATTCTAAGAAAACGAGTGCATCATGGATTCAGAATTTTCAGTACATGGTCAAGAGATGGTTCCACTGTTTGGAAGCTAAGTGGAAATGGACGATCATGAAAAGAAATGGAAGAAATGGTGCTGGGAAAGATACATTGCAGTCCAAGGGTGTGCCCCATGCAGTGACTGACTCCCACCAACTAGGCTCCAAATCCAAACGATTTGAACAGCTCCCAATAGCATCATGAAATTAGAAATCTATCCCTGGGTGAATTCATTGATTAGGCAGTGCCTTTGTTATAATGAATTATATTTCTATGATAATATCTACCACATGGGACCAGTTCTTTAATGAAGAAACATTTCAGAATGACACTGAATACCAAAAAATAAAAATAAAATAAAATATTTTGAATGTCTATATATCTAACCACAGAACTTCAGAATAGATGGAAGAAAAACAAATAGAATTAAAATGGAGTACTGATACACCATGAATAGAAACTGTGTGTCAGTTTTTTATTAGTACGGACACACATATGAAAAATATTTAAATCTTTACTAAAATAGTAGCAAGTTTAATCAAGAAGTTTTTAAAGTAAGGAAACTAAGATCCATGTCAAAAAGTTTTCAGGGTCATAATCCCAGAATTTGTGCTATCTAAAACGAGAAAGCAGAGACACAGATGCAAGCATATCTTATAAATATAAAAGCAGAGTGTGTACTCATATTTCTATAAGCCAACAGGTAGCAAAGTTTACAGAAAATTTTAATTTCTGTCTAGAAACAGAAAGAACCAGTGTAGCTCAGATATCACATTCGTTTATGACTTCTAATCTCCAATACTTGAAAGGAATACGTTTGATTTTCTAAGCCACTTGGTATAATGGCTGCCTTATAATGCAATATTAATATTCCTGCATAAGTATGTATGAAATGGAGTGTTTCAACAAATACCTAAAAATAATTGCAAAGTGAATAATCCTTAGAGACTGGTGGAGTTTAATATGTTTAATACACAATCCTAGGTTTCATTGGAGGAATTATTAGCATGCATATTGAGGCTACATGTGACTCTGGTGCATGACCAAAAAGTGAAGAACTAATCACTAAGTGAAGTGCTTTCTCATCCTGGAGAACCCATGTGCTGCAATGACTGGACTTTGAAACAGGAAAGGATAGAAACAGGAAAGCTACCCATCTCCTGCAGATTCATTAAGAGGCACCAAGGAACAAATCCTAGTGCAGCATTTCAGATATTATATTGTATAATGTAAGGACAGTGGAGTAGGTTGTGTTCTACTCTTGGTTAGAAAGTAGAACTTGCAATTAATGGAGTCAGGTAATCGGTTCAGATTTCTCAGCAAGGTATGGTCCACAAAACATGGTTTCTGCCAGATATTTATGGTAAAATGTGTGACAATACTATGTGTTGACACACCGAGAGAAAGTCTGGTATCAAATGAGTATATTATACTTCCAAAATTCTGTCAGTCTCTGCATAGAAAGGCAAGATACTACTTTTTGTTATAGAGATTTGTCATATGACATTTGAGCTCAAGAATCATAATAAATTTTCCCAGTTGGACATCCATGGGGAGAACATTGAATCTTAAGTGATTGTCAAAGAAATCCTTGACTCTCAGTTGATTTTTCTTTTAACCTCTGTCCTTTCCATTATTAAGACAGAGTAAATTCCAATGATCAGTCTGAAGTTCAGTTAGTCAGTCTTTTGTTATCTCCACATTAACATAGATTCCTACCAAAGATTTTTCAACTTCTTCTACTGAACTTTCTACATTTCTATAATTGGTGTTTTTATCTGTTTTTAACTAGCAATATTTACAGTGTTTTCAATTTTTTATGTGTTTCAAAAGAATTTGAACTTGATTCTTGAAGCTTTATGAGTGAGCTTTTACTACTTTGTGGGTATTACATTTTAATGTATTTCTCATGCCATGTGCCTCTTAGTTTAACAGACATAAAGGATCTGTTTGAGTTTCCCTCATAGGTTTTAGTCTACATTTGCAAGCAGTAGATACATTGATCAGTTTATATTTAGAGCATTTATATGTCTAGGTTAGTCTCCTATGGCTGTTTGGTTCTACTAAGAGCTCCACCGAACACTTCTAATTCTATTTGGGGTGGCAATTTCCCAATGGGGGCTGTAATATAGATACAAGTGTCCACCCTTGGAAATGGACTCCTTATTGAGGCATGATTTACTCTGTTTGTACTTTTGCCCACTAATATTGTTAGGGAGGTGAAGACATTTAGACACAAAAGGACAAACAACATTTCTGAGTTCTACTCTTTCCTGTCATGGGATGTTACTTGCCAGTATTGGACACAAACATTTTCCCTAGCCTCATGCTTGATTTGGTTGTGATGGTTCTTGTTGGTGAGATCTGATTTGTGATGCTTCTTTGGAAATAAAATTAAGATTTAGTCCATGGGGTAAAAGCCAGTATTTCCTATGTGTGAATTTGCTAGAAGGGTATTGATCCCTTTCTCTTTCTTGTACGGCTAGGCTCACTTAGCATCATTGGCTGAACTTCTCTTTGATCTAGCAGCTCAGGAGTGTGGGTAATGCCCTTGCTTTGCTTGCATGGAAGTTAGAAAGTGAAATTAATTAATTCACCTTATCTGGCTTATACTTTTATATTTATATCTTGACAATATTTGAAACAGAACATATTAATTTTTTTTGTAAATTCTTACAGGAAATAAAAGGAGGAACTATTCTACATTTCATAATTATACAAGAAGTACAATGATGTTAACAAAACTAATAATTAGAATTTCAAAAGATATTTTTAAATCCCTATGAACATTAATGAAGTACTCTTCAACAAAACATTAGAAAATCAATTATAGCAACAAAAATTTTCATCTACACTACAAAACTTTCATCCCAAAAATTTAAAATGAACTTTATTAAAATCCAATGAGTTCACTTGACTGTATGAGAATTAAAATATGAAAAATAGTTTTTTTTTCCATGAATACAGAAGAAAAATGGCAACAAGAGTTGTGTGTAGTACTGGGGATAACAAAATTCTAAAATATTTCCCCAATTTTAGGGTTATAGCTAGATCTCTCTCTCTCTCTCTCTCTCTCTCTCTCTCTCTCTCTCTCTCTCTCTCTCCCCTCCCTCTCTCTTTAGTGGATTAAAAATAGACTTGGAGAATGTTCGTGGAACATGAGAGCATTTCTACAAACAGGAACTGCTGAGCTCCACTCTCCAGCATCTACATAATATGCCAATCACAGCAGCAGTGTCTCTGAAATTTCAGTATTAAGGAAATAGAAACAGGTGAGCCAGAGAGCTCTCTGGACAGCCAGACTAGCCCAAATAGTGAGCTACTGGTTGATGAAACCCTGTCTTAAGGCAACAAGTTAAGAGATGACAGAAGATGACATTGGACATATTGCCATGACCACTGAATGGTCTGGTGTCCATATGTACACAGTCTCATACATGCACCATACAAATAATATACACAAGAAACAACAACACCCACATATGTAGTTAAAAGTTACATATTAGAAACAATAAGACCTGGTGTCAAGTAAGTCTTTAATTATAGGTACCTGAGAATCTGAGGCAGCGGGACCACAGATTTCAAGATCTTCCTGGACTATACAGTGAGATTCAGGTAGCAGTGATTAAAACTGAACTTAACCAAAACCTGTCACAGGATGTAAAAGGAAGTGGAGATATAGGTCAGTAGTAGCTAGCCTGCTTAGTATGCATGAAGCCACTGATTCAATCATCAGTATGACAGAAAGAAAGAGAGAGAGAGAGAGAGAGAGAGAGAGAGAGAGAGAGAGAGAGCAGGCATGAGAGTGAGGGAGATAGAGAGATCTAGCCCAAGTACTTGTTTTCTGCTAATTAATCCAGAATGCAAAACGATCTTACTATAACAAAAATACTCAATAGTTTTGTATTATTGCTTATATTTTATTATTTATTATTTTATTATATATATATATATATATATATATATATATATAGTGAGAAGAGGAGCAAAGAAAGTAAGAGGGAAACAAGAGAGAATGATTACATTTGTAAATAATTGAAAAGTTAAAAATGTAATTTCTTATCCATGTGGTTTTTCCTAGCACATAGGGACATTCTGGCTATATTTAATGCAGTGAATATTGTTAAGATTTAAACTGTAATGCATGAAGATATATGGTGGCATTGTGATGGAGGAGATAGACATATAAACACATACAGAGAGAGAGAGAGAGAGAGAGAGAGAGAGAGACAGAGACAGACACAGAGAGACAGAGACAGAGAGACAGAGAGACAGAAAGACAGAGAGAGATCTAGCTATACTAGAAAGAGAAAGGAATCAATACTCTTCACACTTCTTGACTCTTTGTTATCCCTCTTCCACCCTGATGGATCTCACCTCCTTTCTATGAGTTTTTTTTTTTCTTTTCAAATTCATGCCTTCAGTGAATTTAACCAAGATTAAACCAGGATTAATTCCTGTTACTGTGGTTCTAGCATTACCAGTTGAAGTATAGTAGGCTCATAGGTGTGTACATACCTGACCTTAATAAATAGCCTTCCGCAAGAATCCACCAGTATCTATTAGTTAACCATGGAGGGCTAGGGTCCTCTGATTCTTTCTCAAGCCATATTTGACTGATAGCAGGCATGATCATGAGCAGGTCATTTGCAGCACTTCAAACCTGCTATGAGATCATGAATGTAATGCCTATGTATGGCTCTAAAAATAGTATTTTGTAATACTTCTCCTTATTAACCATCTTATACATTCTGCCCTTTTGATGTTCCCCAAGCCTTAAAAAGGATGGTATAAGTGTTATTCATGCCTGACCATTCAATATCCA
The DNA here is from genome assembly GCF_007827085.1 of Peromyscus californicus insignis. Classification (NCBI taxonomy): domain Eukaryota; kingdom Metazoa; phylum Chordata; class Mammalia; order Rodentia; family Cricetidae; genus Peromyscus; species Peromyscus californicus. Next base: position 63,514,967 of record NW_026294458.1, read on the forward strand.
CTCACTCTAGGCAATTGGAGCAACATTGAGTCTCTTCATTCACTACCATTCACTGTATCAGCAAGCTTCTTCAAGCAGCGTTTGTCTATGGATATGAAATAAATATTTTGATGAAAGTTTTGTGCCAAAGACACATGATTCTTTTAAAGGATGCAAAGAAATAATCTTCTTTTTCATTTTCCCATAATAAAAGTGATAATCTAAATCACAATCTACTTTATGGAAAGCAAAATGACAAAATACATGTAAGTACAAATGTGCTTTGATAGACATATTCTTCCTTAATATACTATAACATTATGTACATTGCTATGTAATAGTTGGACAGATCATATGCTAAAAAATATGGGTGAATAATTAGAGTGTGCAATGATTTCAGATAATAGAATACTGCATAAGCAATAGAAAATATAGTATAAATTATACATATTCATATATTAAGATAATTAAGAAATATGGTCTATGATTAATTAAGAAGTAAAGGTATATATATATATATGTATATATATGTGTGTGTGTATGTATGTATGTGTAACATAAACAGCTATATATGAGCTTTTGCTTATGAACATACATATGCATATTTTTCTTTTGATGTAATTATAGAAAATGTACATGAATAAATTTCAAATTCAACACTTCTGAAGAAATGGATGAAATGTATTAATAAGCAATGAGAAAATTTCACATATGATTTTTAAAATACTTTTATTTTGTTTAATTTATGAGAAAAATACATTTCTATGTGTATATGGGTATATGTACAATGTCAATGTGCATATGCATCACAAAACCTGTGTGTAGGCATGAAGACAGAGGCCAGAAGGTATCGGGTATGATACTCAAGCTCTCTCCTGCTTAATCCCTTGAGCCAAGGAAGGGCTTTCACTGAAGCTGGAGCTCATGGATTTCGACTGGGTTGGCTGGCGAGAGGCCGCAGAGATCCTCTCGTTTTCCACCACCCAAACACTGTAGTGACACTCATGCAGCCACACCAGACTTTTACCCTGGAGGTGAACTTTCAAAACAAGTGTTTGGACAAGTGCACTTAGCCGCTAAGCCACCCCTAGCCCCAAGATATTATTTATCTTTTAAGATTTATTTTTACCCTTCTACACCTCTCATAATTAGCGAGAAAGAGGAGGGTTTATATGAGCGAGAATTGTTGAAACCAAGGTTGGATAAAGCACAGGGACAAATAGCCAAACGAATGGAAACACATGAACTATGAACCAGTGGCTGAGGGGCCCCCAACTGGATCAGGCCCTCTGAATGGGTGAGACAGTTGATTGGCTTGATCTGTTTGGGAGGCATCCAGGCAGTGGGACCGGGTCCTGTGCTCATTGCATGAGTTGGCTGTTTGAAACCTGGGGCTTATGCAGGGATGCTTGGCTCGGCCTGGGAGGAGGGGACTGGACCTACCTGGACTGAGTCTACCAGGTTGATCTCAGTTGGCGGGGGAGGCTTTGCCCTGGAGGAGATGGGAATGGGGGGGGGGGGGGTTGGGGGGAAGGTGAGGGGGACGGGAGGGGGGAGAACAAGGGAATCCGTGGCTGATATGTAGAACTGAATTGTATTGTAAAATAAAATAAAATAAAAGATCAAAGTACGTTGTATACATGTATGGAATTTACAAAGAATTAATAAAAATATTTTTAGAAAATAAAAAAAGATATTTTCATTTAACTTTATTTTTCATATATTTTTAAAATTTTATTCTTCTCTCATATATTATATCCTAACTACAATTTCCCTTCCCTCCTCTCTTTCCAGTCCTCCCCGCACCTCCCCCACCCCACCCAGTCCTCCTCCATTTTTCTTTAGAAAATGGGAGGCTTCCCATTGGTATCACTCAAACATGGCATAGAGAATTTGCAGTAAGATTAGGCACCTTTGTTCCTAATAAGGCTGGATGAGGCAACCCAGTGAGAGAGAAGAGGTCCCCAAAGGAGGTAAAAGAGTCAGAGTCAGCCACTGCTCCCCCTGTTAGGAGATCCACAACAAGACCAAGATATACAACTATAACATATATGCAGAGGGCCAATGTCAATCCCATGCAGACTCACTGGTTGTCTGTTCAGTCGGTCAGCCCCGCTGAGCTCAGGTTAGTTGATTCTGTGGGTTTTCTTGTGGTGTCCTTGACCCCTCTGGCTCATATAATCCTCAGCCCAGCCCCTTCAACTATATGCCCCAAGCTCCACCTAATGTTTGGCCATGGGTCTCTGCATCCATTTCCATCAGTTGGTGGATGAAGCCTCGCTGATGAAAATTTGGTTAGACACCCATCTCTGAATATAGCAGAATATCATTAGCAATCATTTCATTGACTGTTGTTTTGGTTTTGTTTTCATTTTTTCTTTCTTTCTTTTTTCCTTTTTTTTTTTTTTTTTGTTGGTCATGTTGGATTTTATCCTAGGTCTCTGGGCTATCCAGTTTCTGGGTCCTCACCCTGCAGGCAGTTTCAGGAGTGGACTCTTTCTTGTTGCATGTCTATATGTCTATATGTTGAAAGGTAGATCAGTCATTGCTTGAGAACTCTCACCATTTTTACTCCACCTTCACCCCAGCACTCATTGTAGGCAGGACAAATTGTAGGTTAAATGTTGTGTGTTTGGTTTGATAGCCCAATTATTTGAGTGTCCCAAGATCTCTCACTCTCTGCATATTTTCTAATTGTGGAACCCTGTGTTAGTTCCTCTCAACCAGGAGGAAGCTTCTCTGAAGACGGCAGTATGAGATGTTGATCTATTGTTATAATAGAAGATCCTTTAGGGATCTTTTTATTTCTACAGTCCCTGAGCAGTCCAGTAGTAATTGGTTTTCACGAAGGTCCATGGCTTATTTAATTTCATGTTCATGGACACCTGAGCAATGTCAGGGCTGGGTTCCATTTCATGGAGTGGGCCTTAAATCCAATCAGATAATGGTTGTTTTATCCCACAAGCTATGTACGATTATTGCCCATGAACGTCTTTCTGGCAAGTCATTGAGTAGATCAAAGAGTTTATACTATGAATATTTTCTTTATTCTTTAGTAAGTGCAGAATACATTCTAGTACCATGGACACTAGACAGTAGGGGTGAAAGCTCTAAATAGGTACCAGCCAGACTTCTCCATGTTCAATGAGTTACATAGGTATTGTCTTCAACAATATGGCCTTGCTCTCAGTATGTGGAGAGAAAACCAATAGCCTTGCAAGTAACATTTTTTTTTTTTTTTGTGGGAGGTGATTTAAGTTTAACCCATTCTTAAGACTAGAAGCTTCATCTGGTGATAATAGATGTCCAGTTGGGGCAAAATCTCTCCTATTATTTGACAATTCTTCTTCAATCGCCTTCATAAATGTATATATTTTAAGAAAGTTCTAGTAGCGCATTAAGTCCATATAACAGTTCAAAAGGCCCTTAGGTTCAGCTGTCCTCCCCATATGTCCTCCTTCTCCCTCTGTTTCTTCTTCCTTCCCATTGGATTCTCCAGGCCCAGTCTTTCTCATCCATGCATACCTATTCTATTTCCCCTTCCTAGCGTGATTCAATACTCCCCTCAGTCCCTTACTCTACATCTGCCCTCTGTGGTAATATGACTAAAAGCCTGCTTATAGAAGACTAAACAGCAGACATCCACACATAAGTGAATAAATGCAGTATTTGTCTTTCGGGGTCTGAGTTACCTCATTAATGATGATTTTTCTTTTTCTCTTGTTTGTTTATTTTCCTTTACCTGAGAACTTCATGATTTCATTTTTAATTACTTTGTCCATTATATAAAGTTACCTGGTTTTTTTATTCATCCATTGACAGTCATCTATTCTGTTGTCAATTTCTGAGTATCATGAATAGAGGAGCAATGAACATGATTGGACAAGTGTCTCTGTAGTAAGATGCAGAATGCTTTGGGTCTGTGCCCCATAGTGGTATAGCTGGATCTTGAAGATTTATTTCTAGCTTCCTGAGAAATTGCCACACTGATTTCCCTAGTACTTTGTTTGCACTCCATCTACCACAGGATTTCCCCAACCTCGCCAGCATATGCTATCTTTTGTTCTTGGCCCTTCTGACTGGTGTAAGATGAGACTGCTAGGTATTTTGCAGTACCACTAAGAATTGATTTTTTATTATGTTTATAATTAATTTAACATGTTCAGTTATATCCCTTGCATCCCCAATCTCTCCAGAACTTTTATCATGAAGGAGTGAAGGACTTTGTTAAATGCTTTTTCAGCATCTGCTGAAATGATCATATGAAAAACCAAAAAACCCAGGATAGCTAAAAAAAAAAAAAAACCAAAAAAAAACATACACAATAAAAGAACTTCCAGAGGTATCACCATCCTTGATTTCAAGTTCTACTACAGAGCTACAGTAATGAAAACAAGGTGGTATTGGCAAAAAACAGGCAGGAGGATCAATAGGATCAAATTGAAGACCCACACCTTAAATAAATAAATAAATAGATAGATAGATAGATAGATAAATAATAAATAGATAAATCCACACACCTATGGATGCCTGATTTTTAACAAAGAAGCCAAATTATACAATAAAAAAAAGCATCTTCTACAAATGGTGCTGGCATAACTAGATGTCCACATGCAGAAGATTGCAAATAGATCTATATGTATCATTCTGCCCCAAACTCAAGTCCAACTGGATCAAAGACCTCAACATAGAAGCAGACACACTGAACCTGATAGAAGAGAAAGTGAAGAACAGACTTGAACACATTAATTGTTTTTATATCTGTGTCTCTTTTATGAGGGTTAGTGTAGAAGAGTACAGGTGCCTAGGGAGGCCAGTAGAGGATGTTGAATCCTTTGGATTTAAAGGTGCTTGAGCATTACCCAGTGTGGGTGTTGGAAAAAATGAGTTTTGATCATCCACAATAATAATATATATTTTTAGTAACTGAGCCATCTCAGTAGCATTCAAGATGTCACTTTAATAATGGAAAAACAAGCTAATGTCTTTAGGAGATACATTATATTTTTAATTCATTCTGCTAAAGAGTGTTGCGTATCAGATGATGAGAAGAATCAGAAGACAAAAGCACTTGCCACCAATCACGACATCTGAGTTCCATCCCAGGACCTTACACATTAGAAAGAAAAAACAAAAACAAAAGAGCAAAAGAACTGATTCCCCAAGATTATTCTTTGACCTCCATCCATGCTTGTATGAGTGCCTCCCTCACAAAATAATAAAATAAGTAAAAATTTAAAAAAAATGTGTGTAAAATTTCATTTGTAGCTTGATATGACAAGATTATAGTGGCTTTTTAGACAGATATTGAAGAATTTGCTTATGTTCAATTTGTTCATTTTATTTTTAAGCAAGGAAGACCCTGTGTGGTGACATTTGTAATCTAAGAAATAAAACTTGCCTGGAGATCAGAGGACAGAGCCAAACACAGAGTTAAACATAGAGGTCAGGTAGTGGTGGCACACACCTTTAAACCTAGCACTGGGGAGGCAGAGATCCAAACAGATCTCTGTGAGTTCAAGGGCACCCTGGACTACATGAAATTGATCCAGTCTAGGAGAGAAACAGAGCCAAGAAGTGGTGGCACATGCCTTTAACCCCAGTATTTGGGAAGCACACAAGCCATTAATCCCAGCACTAGGAAGACTTAGACAGGAAGTGAAATGGCTGGGTGGAGAAAGGCATATCAGGCTTAAGGGGACAGGAACTAAAGGCTCTTTTTCTCCTGAGGACTCAGGAGTATTGCCAAAAATTTGTGGAGACAGGATCAGCTGAGGAGTTGGCGAGGTGAGAAGTGGATGTGGCTTGTTTCCTCTGATCTTTCAGCATTCACCCCGATATCTGGCTCTGAGTTTTTATTATAAGACCATTTAGGGTTTGAGCAACAACCCTGAATATGAAAAAGCCTCTGAGAATTGAGGGGTAGGTAGGGTACAAGATTCTTTCTTCATTCCTTAGTGGTGACAAAAAGTGAAAGTTTGGTGAAGTTTCAATTGCTCACATATAGAGAGGAACAATAACCTAAGGTAGTCAAGAGTATTGAAAGGTTGATTTTCTGCTCTACTGAATTTTAAAACCACTTTAAAGAACTAACTACATAGTTCAGCTGAATGAGGAACTAAGTGGAAATTCAGCATGGCATGTAACAGTTAATTTTATGCTTGTTACAAATCATACCTTTGAATTTAATACTGCATAAAATAAATATGAACCCTAATGCAACTTTTTTCTTATTCTCAGTATTTTCTTTAAAACATTTCAATAGGTGCTAACAGGATGGCTCGCCAGATTTGGGAAGCCACTTGGCAGAAGACGTGAACTAATTTCCCCCAGTTATGCTCTGTTCTCCACATATGTACTATAGCACGCGTGGCCATGACTACACACATATACACAAAATAAGTAAACAAATATTAAAATAGTATATGAACTTCAGTTCATACTCATGTGAAGCTATCCTTTTTTATTACTAACAAAATTGTTATGAAATGTAGTTAATGCAAGCTAGTTAAACCTAATTGTAAAAACTTGTGCTATATTTGTTTTTGCTCAAGCATCACTAGGGCACTAATTTTATGCTCAAAGTCATCTTGGGTCTTCCCAGGAGGAGGGTATACTTCTTACAGAAACTGAAGGTTTGGAACACTTCCTACAAAATGATTCTGCTTCTAATGCTGCATACTCCAGCTCAGCTCTCACTTAAGTACACTCCCCAGCCATAGATCTTTACTGCCTCATTGAGCAGAACCGTTTTTGAATGGCACTATGGCACAAGTTGATCCAAACAGAGGTGACAAACTCTTGCTGAATGAGTACATGTAAACATTAAGGAGGGAGGAATCAACTCTTTTAGATGGGAGGTCAGAAGAAAAGTACAAATAAATGGCTGTCCGTGGCATTACTTACAAGATTAATCAAAGACTGTTACAAGAATCACATTGCTTGTTTAAATGGATTTGAGAAAAGTTAATATCTCAGCATTAAACTCACAATTGACTAACTATGGACATCAGAGAAGGATGATTTGAGGGGAAAAACATGCTTTCTTTAACAGGGAAGACATAGTAATTAATTAAAATGGTACGATAATGTGTTAATTCTTATTGATACTATTGCAAAATATTGTAGATATATTGAAATATCTGCCTTTTCTATGTAATATTACAATAGTATATAATCTTCAACCAGGTCATGACTTTGTTTTGAGCCCTGGACTTATTGACCTGAAACGAACAAGGATGTAGAGATGACATTCACACCTCTTAATTGGTATCATTAAGAGGACTTTTTTTTTTTAATGCCAGAGGACAAGTGAGAGACCTCCCTGAGATTAGTATGCACTTGGGAAAGCTGAAATTGTCTTCTAATGAGAACACAATGCTTGTAGCTCTTTCAAATGAACCGATTAGCATTTGTTACACATTTTAAAACAGATCTATTGCTCGGGACATATTGAAGGTAGTTCTTGTATCCCAGCCTGGGAAAGGGAAGAACTGAGAAAAGTTAAAAGAGTTCACACTAATAGAAGAGATTATAGAAAGAAAAAACCTGAATTTTTTTTTTGTGTGTAATATGGTCAAGAAAATGGTTTATTATATGTGCAAAAATCTCACTCTGGATATAAACGATTTTGAACATGTTCTTTGAACATCACCGTTAGCATAGTTAGATGTAAACCACATACACGCCTCTGACTGTTCTTTTTGTATGCTTGATATATATGCATTCATGAGGGTCTCAAGCATCTTTCCGGGAAGGTTGATGGCTACAAAGTATTATCCTAGATTCAATACTCAGAAAAGAGTTTTAAAATCCATGTTCAAACCAATGTTAGGAGAAAGAATATATAGTTTAGATTTGGACGAGGACAGCAATGAGGATGAACAGAAATCTGTAGATATTGGGATTTGAGACAAAAGGATTTTTTTTTCATGGAGGAAATTCCAAAATTTCCACAGAAAGGATAAAACATACACAAAGCTCATGTGATTAAAATATACATGCAGGGGCATTCACCAAAAAAAATGCACAAATTAAATCAGACAAAACCCCCGGTTGAGCCGGGCGGTGGTGGCGCACGCCTTTAATCCCAGCACTCGGGAGGCAGAGCCAGGTGGATCTCTGTGAGTTCGAGGCCAGCCTGGTCTACAGAGTGAGTTCCAGGAAAGGCACAAAGCTACACAGAGAAACCCTGTCTCGAAAAACCAAAAAGAAAAAAAAAAACAAACCCGGTTGGAGAATGAAAAGGGGATAAAGTCCTAGTACTGAATAGAACAAGAAAATATTTGAAATTGATAACTGCTGGGAGAGGGAAAATCAGCCTTCTCAAAGGGATGCCACTGAGTATATATCAACCATACTCCAAGACAGGACACAAGGTCAAGAGAAGTTGGCAAACACAACATCACTCTGCGTTTTTGTGGTTTTGGTTGGTATTGTTATTTTTTTTTTAATTTGCTTGTATTGTTCTGAATTCTTTGTTTTTCATTATGTTTTTGGTCTTAGTTTTCAGAGAGAAAAGTATCAGGAGGTTGAGTGGATATTGATAACAAGAAGTTATGGGACGACTTGGCAGACAGTGAAGATATCATCAAAACACATTTTATGAAAAATTTAAAATAACTTAAAAATAAAATAAAAATACATGCCAAAAGCATTAAATATTAAAACAGGATAAAAATATAAACAAAATACGGACATTCACTCAGTAATAGTGTTCATATAATATATATCAATTTTTAAAGTCAAATTCCTTGTAAATAATTTATTATAAATAAATATAAAAACTATAATTTTAAGATTAAAAGTCTCTCTCTCTATATATATACATACACACATATATACAAATATGTTTTCATACGTATATATATGTGTGTTTTCATAACAGTGATATAACCAAAGTTGCATAATTGTTTCAAATGCATCATTGTGTATATCAATAAGTTTTAATGTACATATTTTGCTAATAGCATATTATCTATTTTTTGAGGAAAAGTCACCTAAAAATAGGGATCTTTATTTTATTTTCATAAAATTCACTACAATATGTTCCAAAGTTACAGTTTCATGGTGAATAGATTCAAATTATTCCACTTAATTGATTTTACTGTCTGTAAAATAACAAATATAATTGAAAAATTATCCTCTGAGGGATTTCAACATCTGCTAATGTCGGAGCAAACTCTGCCAGAGGAAACAGACTGCTCTAAATTTTAAAAGTTTGCAATATCAACAGTTCAGTTAAAATATTATAGGAAGTAGGCCATTTGGCTGTATTTGTATTTTCAATTTTCAAGAAACAAATTTTCAAGAAAAGAATTCTCAAATAATTTCTATCGGCAGTTTAAATACTCTGCCAAATAATTATGCTTGTAACGGTTCCCAGTGTTGTTTCTTCTCAAGCAATGAATAAACAAATCCTGAAGAAAACGGGGCCCCAGCCAGCAATTTTCACCCAAAGCTAAGAAATTCACTTTTACTTTATTTTTGTAGAAACATATTTGAGTATTCTACTTTACTGCATTTAAGTAAAATGCAATAATTGTTGCAAAAAATGAAAATAAACAGTTTCAAACTTTTTAAATATTCTAATGAAAACTTCATAATATCCTGAGGAATACAAAGGGAAATTTTAGAAACTATTTACTTGCTATAATTTCTAAACCATTAGTGGACATTTTGGTCAATTCAAAAAGTATTTTCTTTTTTTACTTTACAAAAGTTGGTATTTTAAGGAACATAAAAGAAAAAGCCTATTTTCTAACATTTAAAATTTTAATTTAGCTGGCTGGTGGTGGTGCATTGCTTTAATCTCAGCACTCAGGATACAAAGATAGGCAGATCTTTGTTAGTTCAAAGCCAGCCTGCTCTAAAGATCGAGTTCCAGGACAGCCAGGGCTACCCTGTCTTGAAAATAATGTATATCTAAATGCAGATCTCCTCTTTTAAATGTGTGTGTGTGTGTGTGTGTGTGTGTGTGTGTGTGTGTGTGTGTGTGTGTGTGTGTGTATACCTACAGAGGGAGAGAGATGTGGGAGAGGTATTTTTTAAACAGGCCTTGCTGAACCTGGTATTCACTGTGTAACCTAAAAATTAAAAGAAATTATTTTATTTTCAAACTAGTAACAGTACTTTTCCAAACAAAACAAAAAGTATGTTACAAAATATTTGACTAGTGTGGCTAAAGTTGAAGCTCTGGTCTCAGTGACTAGCAACATCCCTAATAGTACACACATAAACACACACACACACACACACACACACACACACACACACACACACACACACACACACGCACACTCACACACACATAATATAAATAATGTGATTTGCGTATTACATTCTATTCTTTAACCCTCTCACTTCAGGAGGCTGACAATGGCCTATAACGCTAGCTCCAGGAAAGGACATCTACGGTGTCAAACGGGCAGTTAAGGACTATTTTATTATACATATACATAAAATTCTCAAAAATAATTATAGTATAATGTAGTCCTTGGTTGGAGTCCCTGTAACCACAAGGCTCTAGCTTGGTATAATGTCAGTTCCAGGGGAAACAATGGCCTCTTCTGGTCTCTTCAGGAAGTGTACACATGTGGTTCACAGAAATTCATGCTGGCAAAACTATAAGAAGATAAAAATAATAATAATAATAATAATAATACTAACATAACTAAAGGGTCTTTTTTGATACAAGCTTTTGATAGAGTGACTTTTGAAATAGAGGCTGATGTATCTTTTCCCCTTTGGCTTTCTTTACTTAGCCGTATCAGAGTAGTACACAAAGCCAGTTTTAAGTAAGGATAATGACACTGTGCATTTTAGATGCTCAATATCATCTTTCTCATAGAGAAAATTTCATATTTATATTTACATTTACTTTGCATTTAAGTACTCATTTATTGGTATTTTTTTTTTTTTGAGATTGTGTGTCCCTATTAGCTCAAGTTTACATACTATGGAACTCAGGCTGGCCTCAACCTTGAATAATCTTTCTGTCTCAGTCCTGAGGTTTAGTGTTAAACCTATATTCCACTATGCTCTCATTCATATTTATTCTTTTAGATTATTATACTTAAAGATATTTCATAAAAAATCTCACAATAAAATTTGAAGACTTAGAACATATGAACTTTCATAAAATGCTTGAAACAATGACAAAAGTATAAAGGTATTGTTCTTGAGTTTCAAGTAACATGGATCCTGTGATATTCCCTGCATATATTGTTTGATTACTGTATCATTTTCCTCTTCCTCACTGCCCTTCTTGCGGTGGACACCTAAAGAGCATTAGATGAACTGTGGAATATTGATTTGAAAATGTGATTTATAAGGACAACAGTATTATTATAATCTCTAATCACCACCCTGGGCCAGAGGGCTGAGACTGACTTCTGGTATTTGTGACTGAGAGATGATGTGCCATTAATAACTGTATTCTTTAAAACAAACAACACTCGTGCTGGTTTTCAAAGCATGATTTCCCGAAGCATCAAATAACCGAGACTCAATTAACAAATCCCTCCGCACATTTTCATCAACAGCAGATGAGAACAAGGGAAAATCTGAAGTTCAACAAACCATATCTTGGGGGCCTTCAAAGAACAATTTGGAATATCACACCACCAAACATGAAATATTAACTAAGTAAACTGGGTAAGGCACCCCAAAACAAAAGAAAAACAGAAACAAAATCTAAACAAAAATATAAAAATAAAACAAAAACAAACAAAAGCAGAGAAGGGCTAGAATATTCAAGGGAAAATATCACTTCCTGGAAACACCATGTTCCAGCAAAATGGAATGTATGATGAATTGTTTAAAGATGTTTTCTGTATTTACAAAAAAGAAATGATAGGTTCTAACCATAAATGAGACCATGATTTTGTCAATCAAAATGCTTAACTGATTAAGACGTTTGAGAAAGAAACAATACTGAAACCAAGTCATCCAACATCTGTGGTGCAAAGATAGAGACAGAGACACTGCCCATCCTCTGGCCCAGAACACTGAGTACTGTGGGTCTATATTTTTAGTGGTGTAATACAATAGATTTCCATAATTCCTTCCACAATGAGCTAGAAATAAAAACAGAACCCAAAGCCGCAAACAAAGAATCTGACAGGCAGCAGATGTCCTGAGATGCATGAACAAGGCAGATGGCAGCAGTATGTGAACAACAAAAGATGGAAGGATGGAAAGATGAAAGAGACGTCAAGGATCGCTGTTCAGAAGGGGAGGAGAGATTCTCTAAGGACGTGTTGCTGCGGATAGAGAGATGATCTGAGATTTGATACGTAGAATAAATGGGTTAGGAAAGAAAGTAATTGATCGGGGAGAAGATGTCAGAGAAACTGGAGGAATGAAAGAAAGTGAACCAGAGGGAGGGATGGAAGGAGGAAGGGGGAGAGAGAGAGAGACAGAGATAGAGGGACAGATAGGGTGTACATTAATCTCTGGAAGGAGTTGCAAGAGCAGAATTTCATATTAGATGTTACATCCATCTTAACATCCAAATCACTAGCTTTAGAAAAATTGATAAGATCCATGGGATAATGAAGTTAGATATCTACATGTGCTACACATTATTAAAAACAGCTTATATAAACAAATGCATCTTCACAACAGAAAACTGGCCTTCCACATGTAATCAAAACATAAAACACATAAGTAGGTAATAGATCCTGTGAATGCAGTATGATTTACTCTAATCTCTAGTGGGTTTAATTATTTTATATCTTAAATGATCAAATGCTTGTGATTAACTTTTAAAAACTGATTTGAATAGGAGTCTTAGGCTGAAAACTATTTGAATAACTATATCTGTTTTAAAGATTAAACTAATTTTAATATCAAAGTTTTTGAGATGGCCAACTGATTAGTATAATTTTGTAAGTTAGGGCAGCATTTTCAGAATGATTCTTCATTTTCTCTCATAATTACCATCCACGGAAGTTTTTCTTGATACAGACAACTTTGCGTTTTCATGGTATTTCTATGATTTTCATGTGCATGTGCTAGAAACATATGTAATGTTCTTAATTATGCTTTTTAAAACCGTTTATATGACTCCCATATCAATAGTTTCAATTATTTACAGTTGAAACTTCATCTAGAATGCCAATAACTTCACTGTGTTAAACTCTGGATGAGCATGACAACAGATTATAAACAGAGTGAAGTTACTCTACATTAAAATGTCACTATACTGGTAGTATAAAGACTGCATTGCCTAGAATAAAAATAACAACTTCATTGTGATGTGGCATTTAGCAATGGACTAGTAATTTATCTGCACTTACTTTCTTTAAATATTATAATTTATTATCACGGAAAATAGGACCTGCTAATTTTCAAGCCAGCTACGTGTAAAGTGTAATTCACTCAACAGATAACATTTTCCCCTGCATTACATCTTTAGTTATCTTCATTACCTCTATTTGAAAGAATGAATAGATCAAAAGCAAGACAATTACATGGTTTATGAATTGAATAACTCGCTGAATACAGTCATTTTCTGATACTAAATTAATTTTGTGTTCAGTTTACAGATACAAGCTATTAGTATGAATTGCTATTTGTAGTGGTTTAAGAAAGTTGAATTTTTGCTTGACTGCTTTGTAGGATATATCTGTAGTTCATTTTATAATGATAAATTACTCAACAAGTCATATAATTAGCTACCTAGTGAAAAGAGAGTCAATATTATTTTGAAAATATGTTTTACATACAAACATTTAGCTAAAATAGACTTTAATTAAAGAATGATTGTTATTAAAACATAGACAAATATATTAAGGTCCTAAACAATGGAGTTTTTCTTTCCATGAAGGATCTAGTAATAACCTCAAGGTTAGGATAAAATGTAAGTAGTTTTACCTATTCTTTGATGAGGTTCAAAAAAGGGTTTTTTTATAATTTTAAGCAATATTTTTTATATTATAGATGACAGCTAACAGGTACTTTAGCATTAGGATAATACTGAATGTTTCACATTACTTTTCATTTTATGCTATCTGTCTGAACTTATTTTTGCTTTAACTGGAAGACAAATGTTTAGTGAATGTAATTTTTATATTTTATTTAATTTTTTTTAAATTTTACATACTGACCACAGTTCTCCCTCAATCCCTTCCTCCTGCTGAACCCCCAATGCTCCCCCAACCCCTCATCAACTCCAGAGAGAGGGTAAGACCTGCCATGGGGAGTCAACAAAGCATATGATTTGAAATTAAAGTGTTTCTGTCACCAGTGGAAGCCAGAGGTGCTGTGTACATCCACAAACCTCAGACACATTCGTTTTCATTTTTCCTGGGGCATCATCCAAAATATGAGGCTTCCAGTTCATGCTATAATATGTTTACTCCTTTTGGACTGTCATTTCTCTATTACAAGCAGCAACAGGGAGAAAGAGCAATGATGATAAGACTAAATTCTCTTTTTTTCCTCTTTTTAAATAATTGCATTCCAAAAAAGTATATACTGCAAAATTCTGACAACTCACAAGTTAGAAGTAAGTCAGAGGTGACAATTAATTTTACAGAAGACTGGGAAATATAATCTTTTATGGTACTTAATTATTCTTCAAAAATCAAAAGTTGTTATTCTCCTGATACTGCAAAGAGTTGTCTCTGATACTATTGTTGATCAATGCATTAACAATATACAATTTATACTAACTGAATACATAAACTAATCACAAATCTATGACAGCATAGAAAGTAATTCTAGTATATCTAAATATAGTTATTAATATATTTATATAAGTATTATCTAGTGTAATTATTCACATGTATTATAATAAAATGTAACAAAATACCCTATATATGTAATTCTAATTTTAAAAGTAGAATAGAGCATATAAGTTTTCATTATTATTATTACTTGGAACAGGAAATCCTCCTCAGGCTCCTGTGTTAAATTTTTGGTCCCCAAGGCAGAAGTGTTAAGAGATGTGCCACAGGGAAATGATTGACTCTAGGGTCTCTAACTTTTACAATGAATTATTCCATTAATTTCTTCATGACTTAATGTTCTATTTACAGGTAGAGCCTTGTTGGGGAAACTAAACATTGGAAGCTTGACACTGAAGGGTAGGTTTTGTCCTTCACCCCTCTTCCCATATGTTGTTCCAATTGCAACAGCTTGACCAACTTTACTTGACCAGATACACTGTAAGAGTTTGTGACACCTGGAAGTATAGGCTATTCACCATCAAAATCAAGCAAAGTATGTGTATGATTACTTTATATAATGAATAGTTACTTCACACACATGACAACATCCTTCTTATTCTAAGAGTCTTCCTTATTTATGTTATGCTCACTCTTTTTCTATACACTGTATCTTTTATTGTAAAAGAATGTTCAATTTTATCAAAGACCTTTACTGAATCTATAGAATTTATCATTATTTTTTTTTCTCCCTGCTGGCTAGCATGTAAAGTGCTGAAGGGTGCTGTACAGGTTGCTGAGGCAGAAAAGACATGAGTGATCTTAACTTACAACTAAACCCTCAATGATACTATACTATTCTGACTGGAAATACATGTTTATTGTTAAAATAGTGACATAATGGTATTGGGAGTAACAAAGCACTTTTTAAAGTATATATGTGGTTTGATATATAGAAGTTATATAGAAGTTTGATATATAGAAGTACTACAAATCTGGTCAACTCCCATGACTGGAAAGATCATGGGTACTTGTATCTGGAAATTTTCGGTGTCCCACCCTGTCTGCAACTGCTCAGACCCAAGTAAACATACAGAGGCTTATATTAATTACAACTGCTTGGCCATTAGCTCAGGCTTACTACTGACTAACTCTTACACTTACACTCAGCCCATTTTGTTAATCTATATGTTGCCACATTTTCCCTGGCTTTACTTGTGTGCTATTACATGCAGCTCCCTGGACAGCAAGAGAGTGGAGAGAAAGTTACTGTTTTGACTTTGATAATTGGTCATGCTGTCAAACTGCCTTATGGTTATACCCTTGGATATATTTTTTATCTCAGCTTCTGTTAGAGAAGCTTCTCTTTGTAATAGATAGTTGTTAATCAAAGGACTCATAACTGCTCAAAGTGATAAGTATAAATAATTGTGAGTGCTCAGACATGAATTGATAATAGATAACAAACTCTCACAATCAAAAGCTCAGGGAATATTGTAGAAGAGGAAGAAGAAAGGATGTAAGATGTGGTAGATGGAAAAGAGAATTATGAAATGTACACTTTTGGATATAGCATGGCCAGATTAACTCACACTAACTATGGTTAATTACACAAGATCAAACCAATAAAAAGCCTAGCATAGAATAGAGAAGGGCCCCAGACCTGACTCTTGGCAATGGAGTTATTAACAGTTGGTGTCTGCTTCTAGAGAAAGAATCACTCTTTTTGTTGATGTGGCCATTGGTAGGTGGTCCATGCCTTGGTGGATGACTCTATCTGACTTATGTGTGTATGGACAACAACAGTTTGACTCAGAGGTTATTAAAAACAATAAAAATGAGGATATGAATTACAGTGGGAAATGGGATGGGAGCAACATGGGGTGTTATTGGAAAATAATGGAGTTTGGCGTTGTGTAACGGATTCCTCTGAGGTTGAAACCTTCCATCTCAGAGGGAAACTTTCTTAAGACATAGGATTTAAAGGGAAAGTGAAATGAGAGGATGCTTTAGGACAGGATATTTACAAAAATATGAAACAATAGGATGTTCTAGGGGGAGGTGAAACACTCCATTTTGCTTGGAATCACCAATAAGACAGAAAGTATGTCATATGAAATAGCAGTTAGAAGATCTGGAAACTAACTCAGTTCACTCGGGCCATCTTTTCCTCCAGAGTATATAAACAGGAAAGACTATGGAGACCTACTGTCAGATGAGCTAAGTTGTAAAGAAGATTCTCAGTCAGAGCAGCCTGGAATAAGCTGAAGTCTAAGTGCCCAGAACACACAGTGACCAACTGAGTTGCTTGGGAGAACCTCAGGCCAGCTGAGCAACATAGAAAGGAAATTCTCCAACCTGATCAGCTGCCCGCAGGCTACACAGTGTGCTGTAGCTTTCACAATTTGGTGAGCTGTCACCTGTTCTGGGTGGGCTTCGGTTATGCCATTATTTTTGGGTCATTTCTTCTCCCATAAGTAGCTCTCATCCACATTTTTTTAAGAAACACCGATAACCTGTTCCCCCCAAACCTACCCCCATCCCACCCCAATCCCCTCCTCATACAGGTAAGGTCTCCCTTCGGTAGTCAACACAGGCTGTCATACCATGTTGGGGCTGGACCTAGCCCTTCTCTCCTGCATCAAGATTGAGTAAGGCATCGCACCATAGGGAATAGGGCCTAAAAAGCCAGTTCATGTACCCAGGATAAGTTCTGGTTGCATTGCCAGGGGACCCACAAACACATTAAGCCATGCAACTTTCACCCACATTCAGAGGGTCTAGTGTGGTCCCATGCAGCTGTCAGTCCAGAGTTCATAAGCTCCCATTATCTTGGGTTAGCTATTTCTGTGGTTTTTCCCATCATGATTCTGACCCCCCTTGCTCTTATAATCCTTCCTCCTCTCTTCAGCTGAACTCCAGGATCTTGGCCAAGTACTTGGCTGTGGATCTCTGCATCTGTTTCCATCAGTCACTAAATGTAGGTTTGTGTTTGTCTTTCTGGCAGGAGTTGGTATATAAAAGGAAACACTTTTTAATTAAAAAAAATTATATATATATATATATATATATATATATATATATAAAACACACACACACACACACATATATATATATATATACCAACAAAATATATTGAATATATTGGATATCTTTCCATTGGGGATGTGGAAATAGAGATGGTCTTATCTACTTTATAAAAATAGTTATGAATCTATATTGACTGGTTACTCTATTCCCAGAATTTCTGTTTTGCATGGGATATTTAATTAGACAGAAGAACTAATCCACATTGTAAGTACTAGTGCAACCTCCAGATCTAGAAGAAAAATTAGATAGGATATCATGTTAAATTACATGTGTAACATCACATAGCAGCTTGTTTTCTTTCTTAGTTTTTCGTATATTAAAATCAAATGAAAAATTTATTCTTTCATTATATATCCGCCTCCGGTTGTAACAGGTCTTGTAAACTTGATTGTCATTTCAGAGCTAGAGTGACTGCTTTATGTGTTTCTCCTAAAGTCAAGAGGGCAATGTTAGAACTGCCCTCATTTGTCCTGGATGATACTTCTGAAGACTCACTGGAATAGTAGGATTATAAGGGATTTGGGAACAACCCTGATCTAAGCTTTCTCATTTATGTGAGTCTCAGAAAGTTAATACTCGACACAAATGTCAGCTGCCGAGTTTGATATAAATGTCTGACCTCCAATTTTTTTTCCCACTGTTCACCCCACTTCTTCAATGCAAGGATATTCAGATGAGAACACTCATGCTATGCTTAATTTCTCTTTGCTCAGACTTGCTATTAGTCCATGACTGAAAGTGCAATTTTCCAGAAATATGCCACCCCGAAATTTCTTCCTACACACAGGTGTCAGAGTAATCTAACTAAAATGCACAAATGATCACGCTACTCCTCTGATTCAACCTCCTCTACAATCTCCTATTGCTTACAGCTGTGTGAGTCCTTAACTATTTTTAGTTTTAACACAGAACAGATTCATAAAGAATTGTATGTAATCTGTGAGTTAATTCTGTGCAGTCTCTGTCCTTCTCTCATCTACTCTCTACTTCCTATCCTAGTCTACGTCGAAGGTTGGTCAACTGATTACATCTTATCCACAGAATGCTAATGGAAAGAAGTATGTGACTTCTAGTCCAATCCAGACTTGCAAAGACAATGGAAAAGCCTTTTATTTATAGTCCTCTCACTTTTTCTGGCATCAAGCTTTAGCCCCACAACAGTAGTGAAAGCCTTCATTTCTCTAAGCCTATAAAGAGCTGATCAGGAGCATCCTTGTATTGCTGATGAACATTGAAATGTATTTGTCTTTAGTAGTGACTTCTGTTATCTTAATTTATTAATTATCATGATCTGTGACTCCTGTATGTTTTGTTGACATTTCACATTTTGTCTGGAAAGTGTTGCTTGTGATTCTTTTCTAGTGAATAGAGTATAAGATACTGATTAAAGCAATGACACCCACAGTCATATCTGTATCTACTATTCAAAGGAGCAACATTATGGCACAACATCTAACTTTGAGTGTTCATGTTGAAGCATTTACTTGCTTGTGTCTATTACTAATGAAACAAAGGTTGACTGCATTCAATTGTATATGCATACACACACACACACACACACACACACACACACACACACACACACACACACACGTTTTCTTGAAATTTGTTGAAACATATGAAAATATTACCAGAACACAGCTGTATAGCTTCAGAGATATCAGGTCTTGCATGCTTCCTTTGGATATACTAATGGAAATTTGGGATGATTCAGGAGACTATATTTACATTTTTAAGATGCAATTATGTCCTCCACTTCACTTGGTTTCTTTTGATAGTTAACAGCATAACTACATGAGCTGAATTAACCAAGGCAGCCACTAGTGTATTTCATTATTGTATACAAGACACCATTTGCTAAATGCCTGAGCAGTCACATGGATAAACATTTTGCACTAAAAAAACTAATTTACTTACAGAAATCAATACCTATAACTTTTGGGGTTCTAAGTGTTTTATGTAATATAATCTCAGTGAGTTGTGCAAATGCAATCACCACTGCACATCGTAGTTTAAAAGCAATACTTAGCTGCGGAACTAGGTTTTGGCTGAATGACTTTTACACATAAATTTTAAGTATAACCTAAAAGGAAGTACTAAGTACAATTATTAAGAGAAAAGAGAAATGAATGCTTTTAAATTTTGTACTCTGGTTTTCCTTAATTGTACATAACTAAGACTCAGGAGACCCAAATGTTTTCATCAGAAACTATCTGTAAGATAAGAGATTAATTGGAGGCACTTTTAGCTATTTAATGTAATCTATTAACCAGGGGAACTTATTTGTTAGTTGTAAACTGTTAATAGTTTTCAGTAGATATAGTGACAATGGTCATAAAACTTATAGATGTATGTGGAGTTTCTAATTGTCACTGAGGTGAAGTAGCATTATTGTTCTTTACTGTTCAGACCCAGCAAGGGTGGAAGACCGCAAGGTAGTCCTGTTTCTCATATGACTTATATCAAGAATGACCAGGGTATATTTATGAATGTTAAGTACGTGCTTACAATTATCTATCACAAAAACAAAATTAGCACACAATATCCTTTGAAGATGCAAGTCAGACTCACACAAAAAATAAATTTTAATTAATTTAAATTTGTATTGTATTAATTGAAATTTTTGTCCAATGATTGATTATAAATGGTTGCCAGAAACACGTTGACAGATATGGCCTGTTGGCAAGTTTAACTCACACTTGGCATCTACGAAGTTTGGACAGGTTTTGCTCACGCATCTACTAGTCAGAGAGAAAGAAAAGGTATGTATAAAAAAGCTTACATTACTGGAACTATTTAATAAGCTCCATATCTCTTAATACTGATCTTGAATTTATGTCATGGTACACAATTGGTAGCACATATTAATAAGATCTGTAGGTATGCATAAAACATGAAAAAATGCATCTGGCAATTTTCTTTGAAAGGTAGAAACTATAGGATAGTTTGCTTTTACCTTCGGATTTATCTTTAAATCTAAAATAAGAACATTTAACACTTACGACACACAGGTGCCATATCAGTAACAGTAACTGGCTTTCTTGACTCTCACTCTGCATTGCCTGCTTTTGAATATGGATTGTCAAGATGCTGTGTAAAATCTGCCTCTATAAGAGTTATACACAATATATAGTCTGTGTCTACCTTATAGAAATTCAATTAGTACATTTTTGGCAATTTCTTATGTTTCCTAATCTATTTTCCCTTCCTCTAAACATAATTTTAACAGTACATGTTCTAACTAATTTGCATACCCTATGTTGACAAATTTAGAAACAAAAGGAAAGAAGAAGAAGCACAGGAAAGCTGGTTTTCTTTTCTGCTCCTGCTCTTGACCATGACATGTGGGGGTTTCTCCACCATATACTTTTGTTCACATGATGTTCCAGCTAAGAACATCCCCACAGATGAAAAGCAAGCTGACTATGGATGTGAACCACTGGAAGGCTGAGACAAAGTAACTCTTTGAAATTCTTCATTATTTTGAGCTGCTTCCAGTGATATTTGTCACTGCAGCAAAATAAAACTAAAAGGAGCCTCGATTTCACTTTGGTGTTTATAGACATCAGTCAAACTGAAGCCTTAATTGAATCAAAATTTAAAATTGTTGATTGTAAATTTCCCAAGTCTTTGAATTCCTAGACTCCTATGCTTGTTCAATTTTCTTTTCATTTTAATTTTAGGGTTCTTTCTGTTTCTATCTCTGTTCCCCATTTATGTCTCTGTCTCTTGTTTCTCTCTCTCTTTCCCTCTCTGTGTGTGTGTGTGTGTGTGTGTGTATGTTTTTGGGTGTTTACTCATATTTAGTGAATTTAAAATCACTGCAATGAGACTGTAATTTGATTTACAATATATTGCCTACAATTAATTAAAAATTAATTGTCTTATATTGTATTTGTATGCTTATAACTTGAAAAACTTAAGTACAAGTACATTTTAAATTGCCATTTATTACTTATTGTATCTTTCCAGTATTAAAACTCCTTAAATTCCTTTCTTAGAAAATTACATACTTGAATGTAACAAGTAAGATAATATAATTAATATCAACTTTCTTTTAACCTTGGCAAGTATAATTTAAAGAGAAATTAGTTTAGAATAGGACATATTTAATTTGTCAAACTCTATGTGGTTTTAAGCTTAGGAACAGAGCTCTCTCAAGTACATGTCACAGCTTAAGAAATCACATGCAAATGCTGTGATTCATCACTTATAGTTTCTAAACTAGGGACCTACATAGAGTGAGTTGTCCTTGCAATTGTACTGATGCATTTTGAATTCATGGCATGGACTGTGAGAAGCAGCTGGCCTTCTTGTTCCTATCATCTCAGATGTCCTTCGGGAATGCTCATTTATTTTTCCAACTGGACAGTGAATGTCATCATTGTTCTTCCTCTTTAGCAAGATGTGATTTTATTTATGGCCATAACTAATGTTAACCTACAGTAGGGTGGATTGTGGTAAGATATTAGGGCAATTTATCATTTCTGTACATAAAGAAACCTTTCATATAATAATACCTTTCTCAGGACACTGGCTTCAGACACAGTAGAAAAATCAGAAGCAGCCATTAAAGGTGCTGAGGGGAAGAACAAATCCATTGCAGAGTGTATTAACAGTGGGTCACTGCAGAAACATGTAGTGAAGCGACGACACATGATAACGTCATTTCTTTTCAAAGATAGTTTAAGAGGATTAATGACTTGCCAACATTCATCTCAAAGTCAGAACTGAGGTGTATGATTTGTGTTGTGTCTATTTTTGCTGTGTTTCCACTCAGAAATGTCACATTAATATTTCTGCCTTGAAAGTTCATATTTTCAGTTTCTTTATTTTCGGATGACTAGGGCTGTAGAATAGCTCAATTTTCTCACAAATGTCATTTTATTTACATTGTATTTTGTTTTGCAGAAACATTATTTATCAGTCTATTCTAGATTCCTAAGTGTCTTTATTGGATGTTGGTTGAATGGTGTCCTGATAGGGCCACGTTTGTAGAGGAGGTGTCTAACTGAAGTGACATCTTCATCAACAAAAATTGCCTGGAATTGGTAAGTGACTTGATTTATTTTTATCCATTTTTTTGTAGTAAAACTTTGATTTGGAAAGTGCTTCTTTGCTATCTTCTGGTAGAGATGGTGGGGAATTTAGAGATTCTCTAGGTTATAATATACTCAGTTATATTTCAAACCAGCTATTATTTTCTTCTAATTACAATTAAATGCTGGCAGTTAGATGAGGCAGTATGAATTCCTATCTTATTTACCTCAGAGAGTAAAAGAACTTAAAAGGCTAGAAAAGAGATGGCAATTAAGAGATTTGCTGCTCCTAGAGCATCACAGACTACATTAGACAGCTAACAATCAACTGTACCTCTAGGTCTCCTAGTTTATGTACATAGGCACACACAGACACACATGTGTGCACGCTCCTCAACATACCTAGTTACCTACAATAATTTGTGTAGGGTTCAGACTCACAGCATACTCTCTGATTTTTTAGCTCTCATAATATGACTGACTCATTTTTCACAATTTTCCCTGAGGATTACATGAGGGAGATCTATCTGTTATATCTGGACTCTACAGTCCCTGCACTTTGCTTTATTATGGTTGTGTGTAATAGTCTCACTTTTGTCTCTAACAGATGTCTCTACAAAGAAACATTAGGACTACACATTTTTGTGTGTGCAAGAACAAATATTTCAAGTGTAGGTCTAGATAAGAAAATTTCATTAAAACATATGTGTGTATACAAATATTATTTCAATATTATCCTCCTCTTCTTTCTTCTATATTTCCTGACCTCCTCACTAATTAGAGTTTCTACTTTTCCTATTTCACTAATCAAATCACTTGTATTCTGCTATTTCCCTCTCTATTGTTCCCCAAATCCCCATGCCAGCAATGGTCCCTTCTACTTTCTTGGTATTTGAATGAGAGATAATGCATTTTTTTTTCTTCCTAGGTGTGGATTACCTCCTTCAATATCATATTTTCCAGTTCCACCCAATTACCTGCAAAGTTTATTTATTTATTTATTTTTGTTTGTTTGGTTGGTTTTTGAGACAGGGTTTTTCTGTGTAGCTTTGTGCCTTTCCTGGATCTCACTCTGTAGACCAGGCTGGCCTCGAATTCACAAACATCTGCCTGGCTCTGCCTCCCAAGTGCTGGGATTAAAGGCGTGTGCCACCAGCGCCTGGTACTGCAAAGTTATGAGTTCATTTTTCCTTATAGATACATAGCATTCCAAAATTTTATTATCCATTCATTGGTTGAAGGATGTTTATGTTGTATTAATTTCCTAGCTTTGGTGGATAGAGCAAAATTAAATAGAGCTGAACAAGTATCTGTGAAATAGAATAGAGTCTTTGGTCATATTCCAAGGGGTGGTGTAGATGAGTCATAGAGTAGAATTATTTTTATCTTTTTGAAAATTCTCTACGCTATATTCTGTGGTAATAACTAAAATAAACTAATTTTTAGTTCAACCAAGAGTGAGATAGTGATGTCTTTTCCCCACACCCCTTTCAACATTTGCTCTTGGTGGATTTTTCCATTCTGACTGGGATAGGAGGAAATCTCATCTTTTGCTTGATTTGTATTTATACACTAGGTAAAAGCAATCACTTTGAACTTTCTTTAGTGTGTAGGACTGAAAATTACAGTTTTTGTTGCCAGACTCCATAGGAAGGCGGTGGGGGTTTATTTCTGGTATTTCTGATCTCTCAGTGAGCTTAGACTACTGAACATTGTTTTCCTAAAGTATTTTTAATCTACGCATGAATTAACATATGACTGAGACAAACTTATAAGATTGAGAATCAAGAAAAAAAAAAGAAAAACAGCTGGAGTGGAATCAGTGTAGGTATTCAGTGGATCTTACAAACTTTGAAAACTGGAACCATATGGCATTTTAGAATATTTATCATTTTTTTCATTTGAAATTAAAGGTCTCTATCTGTCAAGTTAATCTTATAAAGTGTAAAAGGGAACTTCTTATTACAGAATTTTATAGCGTTTACCAGCTCCAAATATTAATGTAATAGAGAACCTAAAACTTAAAAAACAAAATGAAGGAAGGGGTTTATTTTGGCTCATAGTTTGAGGCTCATAATGGGAAAGTTATTGTCACAGGAGCTTGAAGCAGCTGGGCAGATTTCCTCCACAGTCAGGAGGCAGAAAGACATAAATACAAATGATGATCAGCTTGCTTTCTCCTTTTATACTTAGTCCTGGTCTCCAGACCTTGGAATGATGCCATCTACGTTTTGGGTGGGTATCTCCATCTCAACTAACCAAATCTTGACAATCCCTCAAAGACAAGCCCAGATATTTGTCTTCTCAGTAATTCTAAATCTCATCACATTGACCATTAAGATTAATCATCATAACCGAAAACATGCATTTAGATTTCTCAGAGTAGTATATTACACTGTGGGAGCACATGCTGGGCTTTATAGTCACAGAATAAAAGAAAGCCATAGGGCAAAGCACTTAGTAAGGTGAGCTTCAAGATAGATGGGGTATTTGCAGGTTTCAGATGGTATTTTGTAGTGTTCTTAGCTGAAGGGTTGGGGGAGGTTCTAGGTCTGTGTGGTGATTTGAAAGAAAATGGCCCCCAAAGGGAATGGAAATATTAGGAGGTGTGGCCTTTTGAAGGAAGTGTGTTAATGTGGGTACAGGCTTTGAGGTCTCTTTTGTTCAAGCTTCCTGTTGCCTACAAGCCAAGATGTAGCCAGCAACATGTCTTTTTGCACATAGCCATGTTCCCCACCATGATGATAATAGACTAAACCTCTGAAAGTGTAAGCTGCTCCCTCAATTAAATGTTTTCCTTTGTAAGAGTTGCCTTGCTCATGGTGTCTATTCATAGCAATAGAAAGCCTAGCAAAAATTGTTAGTTAAGCTTAACAATATATTCAAAGAAGTTTGTTAGCCAGAAGATGTTAGGGCAGATACAAAATAATTGGCTATTAAATGACTTAAGTAGTGCAAGATCATTTCAGATCGCAACCTACAACATTCCATCTCTCCACAATCACGATGTTCTAGTGAACCAAGGTCAAGCAATCTTTGGGAATTCTAATACAGAGTAATGTAGCTAGAGTTTTCTTGGTCCTTCCTGGCCCACGGTCAGGACAAATCTCTCTCACCTGCTAGTCCTGCAGCCACTCAAACCCAACCAAGGAAACAGACAGAGACTTATGTTGCTTACAAACTGTATGGCCATGGCAGGCTTCTTGCTAACTGTTCTTACATCTTAAATTAACCCATTTCTATTAATCTATAAGTTGACACATGGCTTGTGGCTTACTGGTATCTTTACATGTTGCTTGTCATGGTCAGAGGCTGGCAGAGGCTCTCTGCCTCAGCCTTCCTGTTCCCAGAATTCTCTTCTCTGCTTGTCCCGCCTATACTTCCTACCTGCCTGGCTACTGGCCAATCAGCATTTTATTTATTCAGAGTGATATCCACAGCAAAGTAAGCCTACTCAGAAAACAGCAGAGAACCTACAACTTTTAATCTGATAAATGTGGATATAAATAACATATAGTTATACTTATAGATTAATTCACTTCTTAACCTTCATTATCTAAGAAACTTCTTTGTAAAGTTGATTGTGATTAACACAGAGAAATACAACCATTCTACCTTCAGAGCATATGATATTTTGAAATGCATTTTCCTAAAGGGAACATATATATGTTCATACATACATACAAGCATGTATATTACATACAGATATACATAGATATATTGTACATATATGTATGTAATATATATGATACTTATATAATATATATATATATATATTTGTATCTATCTACTTATCTATTTATCTATCTATCTAAGTACCTATTTATCTATGTACAGAGATTGCAACAGCATACAGAAAACCTGTGCAAAGCCAAGCTAGACTAAACTGCAGCTTGGAGAAGGTAATTGGGCACATTATCTCAGCCTTAGTCAGAGACCTATTGGGAATTGCTAGTGGGACCCTTTTCTTCCTACTGTGTTGCCTTGTCTAGCCTTGATGAGAGGATATGTGCCTGGTCTTATTGTAGCTTGCCATGCAGTGTTTAGTTGATGTCCATTGGAGGCCTGCTGTTTTTTGAGAGAAGGCAGAGAGTGGATCTGGACAAGAGGAGAGGTGCAGGGGAGAGACTGAGGGATGGGAAACTGCAGCTTGGATGTAATATATGAGAGAATAATAATAATAAAAGAATCACCATTAACTGGAAGAGTGGAAGATTAAATATCCAAGAATATTTGTGTACCATAATTGTGCTTGAAGGATTCTTTTAAAAAGGACATAAAGTGCCAGACGGTGGTGGTGCACATCTTTAATCACAACACTTGGGAAGCACAAGCAGGTGAATCTCATGAGCTAGAGGCCAGCCTGGTCTACAGAGCTAGTTCCAGGACAGCCAGGAATTCAAAGAGAAGTCCTGTCTCAAAAAACAAACAAATAAATGAAATAACAGCAAACACAGACACAGACACAGACACACACACACACACACACACACACACACACACACAAAAAAAAAAAAAATATTTGGTGGGTAAGGAAGGGTTAGTTAGTATCTTGGAAGAATTACAGGATGGTGGTGAATGTGACAAAGACGTGTAAAAGACTATAAAAAAGTGAATACTAATGAACAGACTTCTAAATTCTTCTATTACATTTGAATTTTTACTTGCATTCATAAATATTTTCATGCCCTTGATTAGCTTTTTCATGGTTAACCATCATTTCAAAGGCCATAATATGCCTATCATTTTCATGGTTTATCTTTCACTGGACAAAGCACATAGCATTTTCTGATTGCCATCAAATCATAATTTTCTTATTTCTAAAACATAAGAACCTTTTATTTTATGTTTAATTTCGACATCTTAAACTCTCTTTTATGTTCTAAATTTGCATAATGAAAATAGCATTATTGTAAGTGCCAAATCCTGTTTGTTTTAGTTTTTCATATTTCATATAAACATTAAAAAATCAATCAAACAGTGATCTGGAATGAAAGGATATGGTACTTTTCCTCAAGAAAAACTTTAAAGAACTTGGAGGTCAGGATAAGTTGTCAGCAATAGTGGTTTTGTTCATAACAATATTTTTGCCAGTATGTCCCAATAGGAATGCATATAAATATGCATGATGATGGGGAACTAATTGCATTGTGAAAATACATTCACAGAAAATTATTCTTTATATTAATTCATGCATCATATTTTTGTTCCAATTTTCCTGGCATTTTCATTTTTCATAATCTGATATTAAAGATTTTAAGACATGTGAAATGATTGATTTGGGTTCCTACACGTTTTATGCTGAAAAAAATATATTCTTGAAATTTGATAGTATTTATTTCTGGAAAAAACCAATATTTTGAAGTAAATAATGGCACTCTGGTAAGCAGAATAAGGAGCACCACAAAGTTCCAAGTTCTCATTTTTGTACAATAAATGCATAATTTTGTTTTGTGAATAGACTTTTTAATGTGTATTTTGTTATGAATGTTGAGATGGTGAGACTCTTCTGTGTTATCCATGGCCCCCCTTGTAATCACAAGGATTATTAAATATGACAAACTGATAGGTGGATAACAGATTTGAGGATGGGGGCTTTGAAGATTGAAAAAGTTAATGAGTAAAGAAATGGATAGAGGGTATGTGCAGAAGGGGACACCATGTCTCCCAGAATCTCCAAAAGGATACAGTTTCTACCTAGGATGATTAGTCTCAGCTGCTGCTTGAGCTCCAGAATCACCTAGGCTACAGGCCTCTGTGACTTGCTTATGGAGGCATTATCTTGATTTGGGTAGTTGATGAGAAAAAGCCTGAACACTATGGGCAGATCATTAGACAGAATGGGGTCTTGGATTGAATAAAATAATGGAAAAGTGAACAGACTACAAACATATGTCCAGGCATCTCAAATTCCTACTGCCATGTCTTCAGCACTGTGATGAACAGTACTCTTGAACTTTGAGCCACAGGCATTCATTAGAACCTTGAGTTATTTTTGTCAGCCTATTCCACCAGGGTGATAGGAAAATACCTGAGACACTAGCAAGGCTTAATTTTAAGACAATGACATCCATACAGAATAATGTATTTCTACTGTTGTGGCCCTATTTTCTAGTATGTCTTACAGAGATGATGTGAAACTGTTACTGTTACAGAAAAAGTGTCTGTCTTTGGTGGCAAATGTAACTCCCACTTAAAATATAGTACTCTGTTTTTATTTATTGTTTTGATAATTTTATTTATTGGTTTTATGGTTCCAGGTTTATAAAGTCTGGAATATGAGCCTTTCTTCTTACTGCCTACAATACATACACATGTTCTCAAATTGACATGCCTTTCATTTTGCTAGTTTAGTACAATCTAGTTCTTTTTTTCCTACTTCTATTTGAAAAATAAGCTAGAAAATTTTCAAGAGAGTTATATCTATTTCTCTAACTTGCAATTAATCTGTAATGGTGTGCAAGGAGATGTATCACATTTTACATGCACTATTAAATTTATTTCAGTTTATTTTAGAATTAGTATTTTATATTTTAAGCATTAAGTAAACAACACCTTGTTTGCAATGAATGAATTATATTATTATTCTTTTATTCACATTTCACAAATATGCACCACAGCTACTATTTCAAAACTTGAATGATGATATATACTAACAGTAATAGAAACCACAATTTAAAAATGCAAATAATCAGAAAAATATGTTTTGTGCAGAATATTTAAGAACCATGATCTTGAGTTAGTAGCATATTAGGATTATAAACCTATTTATCTGTTTGTAAGTAAATTTAGTAGTTTATTATTTCCCTGTTAGGCATAGAGCATTTAGTAGATGAACTTCAGAAATAAGAATTGTGACCATAATAATTGGAGAAATATAATACAGCAGGCTCTTCAGGTGTTAATGTCCAGTTCCCAGTTACAGGGTATTTGTAATTACTATTTCTTTCTATTAGAATTTTCTATGTAATTGGTTGTTGCTGCATTTCATAGCTCTGAGAAACAAAGACACAACACAACAGAAACCTGGTTTTATTATAACCCCAACATACATTCTACAACACATAAACAGTAAAAAAAAAACCAAAATTTTCATAAACAAATATACTTATCACATTTCAGGATGTAAAATAATACATTTTATGAAGAAAACAAGACATTAACAGAAATTGAATAGAAAGAACTGATATTGAATCAATCAGTCTCAATTGATCAAACTTCCATTATTACCCATTGAATGATATTAAGAAAATCACTTAATACTCTCTGTGTCTCTATTCCCCATCCAGGTAGCAACACATTACTTATATGCTATTATTAGGACCAAATAAGAAAATTTGCCAAAAATTATTTTTCTAACTGGAGAATGGGATCTTACCGAAATTTAAAGTATACTCATGAAACATTTTAAATGTAAAAATTCGATTACAAATTTTTGCTGACGTATAACATACACGGATGTAAATTATGTCAAATGAATACATAAATCTTTTTGTAGCTCTAGAATGGGATCTTTTGTAGATCTGTTTGTAACCTAGCAGCTAGAGAAGAAACTGGGGAAAATTATAGGATCCTCTTCAGTAAGACTTATTACTGTAATCCATAGTTAACTTAGCACATACTAAGTAGAGATGTGGAAGTGGGTGAGCCATCCTCTTACTCTACTCATGTGACCCCTAACTAATGTGCTACCTCCAGGCTCATGTCATCACCCTATTCAGCTTTTCCCAAGTCTGATTTAGCAAATTTTACAGAGGACATAATATCTCATAGACCCTGATGTACTTGTTAGAAGGTTAGGGAGGGAGTGTATGATGTCTCAAGATCATCAAATATCATTAGACTTTCCAATAAGTCATAATTAACTTTGTGTTTAAAGAAGAGAACAACAGAGTCACCAGTAACACATTCTGGGAAGGCAGCCAAGGCACTACCATGGGAGTCATGAAGCCTGGGCATAAATTGAGGAGGCTGGACCTGCAGTGTGTACTGATCAGAAGTGAGAGACTATTAACATGGCAAGGGAGAGATAAATTTCTAATAAAGTGAGCAGATGCCCTGGCAAGTGTGGGACATTATCCTTTGGCATAATGGCCACAGTATGTGTGTTCTCAAATTGACATGACCCTCTTCTAGAATTAGTTCCTGCTGGACTCCAAAAATGAGTTTAAGCCTAAAGGTAGAAAAGGGCGTCATGTTCCCTACAATTTTAATGAAGTAAGCAGGAAATCAATGATTAGAGACTATAAAGCTAAAACAATCTATATATATTTGAGAAAAATTTCATGAGGATTCTTTGTTTCAAATGTTTGAAATCTTCTTTGAAACAATAGAGATGCAGTTTGCTTTGAGAAGGGACAAGAATTTCCTCAGAAAATTCTAACTTGGGTGTCTGAGCTGCTTTATTCTAGCAAAGTCCCCCTCTTTCCAGTTCCCCAGCCCTATTGCTAAGCCAGGAGAACAAGCAGAGGAGAGACAATTGATTTTTCATTCCTAATTTGAATAATGAGAAAACTTTTCTTTTCTGTAAGTTGTTTGCCACTCAGTTCATAGTCGGGCACTGCCGGGCCTGTTGAACAGTCCTGAATAGTGAGTGAGAATTGAAAAAAAAAAAAACAGAGACAAAAAAAATAGAGACAGAAAAATAGAGTCAGGAGGTTCTGAGTCAATACCACAGCAGTCCCGAATTTATTTCTCACAGCTTTTTTATAGCCAAAGCAAGGGGGTGGGGGTGTAGCAAAAGACTTTTCCCCTCTCAAGGACACCACAGTTCAAGGAACAAACAAGTGGAAACACCTTCTTAAGTCTCAAGACATCTGGTAAGCACACCTTTTGCCAAACACCCTGTTATCCAGCCTAAAGGACCAAAAACAAGCATGAACTCTCTGACCTTGAGTCAAGATGGATTCATTCAACAAGCTGGGGTTACTATGGACTCCCAGTGTTCATCTCTTCTGTTTGGTTAGCTATGTGGATATTGCACTAAACTTTCCACATCTCTTAGTAACTATTTGATGTATTGTCTTCACAGAGCATGCTTCCTTTAATGTACTTTCATGGTCCTTTTGTAGCATTATAACAACATTTAGACAAACAGAAATGGAAGGCAAGGAATTGTTGTAGAAATTACTTTCATAAATATTTTACATTGTCAGTAAAAGCAAAGTATTCAATTCCAAAGTGGTTGACACTATCGCAAAGACAGGCCATAAAGATTTCCATTAATGAAGAGACTGCTAGAGACCTTATCTCAAAAATAAGGATTGAAGAAGAAGGAAAACATTGACCTAAAGCCTGCACACAGACAGACAGAGAGACAGACTGCTATGGGATGTTCTGTATGACAAATGTGTTAATAAATAAAACACTGATTGGCCAGTAGCCAGACAGGAAGTATAGGCAGGGCTAACAGAGAAGAAAACTGAGGGAACAGGAAGGGAAGGAGGAGACTGCCTGCAGCTGCAGCCAGGACAAGGAAGATGTAAGGTACCAGTAAGCCACGAGCCATGTGGCAAATTATAGATTAATAGAAATGGACTGAATATAAGGGTAAGAGCTAGACAATGATAGGCCTGAGCTAATGGCCAAGCAGTTTAAATAATATAAGCGTCTGTATGTTTATTTTATAAGTGGGCTAAGGGACTGCCGGGGTTTGGCAGAACCCGGAGAGAAAACTCTAGCTACACAGACAGACAGACAGACAGCACACATACACACACACACACACACACACACACACACACACACACACACACACACACACACACACACAGACACACACAGACACACACAGACACACAGACACAGGAGGCAAGTTCACCTACATGCACATGTGCACACAAACATACAAACAAATGAATACTCTGTATAAACACGAAACAAAACTCCTAAACATAAATCTCAGAGAAAAATATCTCTAATAGTGAGTTTTAAGGAAATTGAAGTAGAATATCCTAGTTTATACAGAAATATATGTCACTCCTTTTGAAGCCACCACACAGCATCAACAATGGACATCAAACATTCAAATTCCTTTGGCAACCCACTTCTTCCTTCTCTATTTTGCTCTTTGAAACTGTATATAGCTATGTTTTCTCTTAAAAGTTTATCAGAACATAATAATATGAAGACAACATATATTACTAAATCT
Source organism: Peromyscus californicus insignis (assembly GCF_007827085.1). NCBI lineage: Eukaryota > Metazoa > Chordata > Mammalia > Rodentia > Cricetidae > Peromyscus > Peromyscus californicus. The sequence goes on from NW_026294458.1 coordinate 63,547,897, forward strand.
CAGATCATCATTTCTCCCATACACCTTGCAAAACAATTCATTCTATTTACCTTAAAATGTAAAAGTATATAATTCTGGCTTTAAAAGATACCTTTTATGAAAACACAAAGATATATTCAAGTCAGGGATGACTCCTATTTGAAGAAGAGAGTTTTTAACTGTGTCTCGAAGGAACATGCTTGCATTTTTGGAGCCTTGTAATCATCGCAGCCAGATGAACCACAGGGTTCATTCTGGCAAGGAGCATCATACGATAAGATAGATTTTAACAGGTAAGCACCGTGTTTATTATTGACTTAATATAAGATCTACAATTCAAATGATGGGAAAACAGAGTTTATAGCTAAGCTCACAAACTTAAGTATCTAAAAATCAACACTCTACAAAAAATTCCACATTAATGTGGGCTACCCATCCTCATTGAGAGCTAAATATCAGCCCTGGTTCTACATCTTCTTCTTCCTCTTCCTCTTCCTCTCCCTACTCTCTTCCTCATCTGTCTTCTTCTTTTGGTGACAACTTGTTAACATGCATTTTATTAAAGAATTTAAATTTGAGACGTTGACTTGAAATCATAATGAAAATAATAATGATCACCTTATATAATCTAAAGTAATTACAAAGAAACAAAATGATGGCTGTGTTTCGAAACTCCCTACAAATTCATTATCAAATGCAATCCTTTTATTTACACAGTACTTTAATAAGAGAAGTCCTAAATTTTCTTGTGATAAAAAAAATTAGAAAATATGAGAAAGTAAAATCAGTCTTTATTTCCATTAAAAAAATAAAATATCTTCCAGAAGAGTACACTTTATAAAAGATGAAATGATTAATTGATTATTAGACATACTATGCTTCATTTTATTTTAAATATTGGCATTTTTGTGTTTTAAATTCCTAACATATGTATATATATATATATATGTGTGTGTGTGTATATATATATATACATATATATATATATATATGTATATATATTAAAGTGCTAAAGTAGTATGGGGTGTTAACTCCTACAGCTCTGTCCATATTGCTTACAGTGAGGCTGTGAGACTTGTAACCTTCTGTGAAATTACTAAACTAGAAAAATTTTCAGGATGTAGCATGCCCTCAGCATATTGCCCTAACGTTTGCTTTCAAAAGTAGCCCAGGCTGTTCTCTATTACCGATTCTTTTATTATTGTTATTCTTAAAGTGCTTTCAGAACAGGATATGCAACTTTGGAGAGCTCTTCACAGGCTTTTCATGTCACTCTTCATAAAAAAATAACTTGGCTTTCAGAGGGCTCCTGGGTTTCCCTTTTTGTATGTCTTCATTTCTTCATGATCATCAAATTTATTGGGGAAACATGGAAAATAAAACTTAAAGGACTTTGAGGTAGTAGATTAAAGAGATTGACTTGATGTCATTTATTGCAGAATGAGAAAGAACAAAGAAGGAAGAGAGAGAGAGGGTAAGGTTTGAGAGGGGAGATGGAAGATGACAAAAAAATGCCTCATAGAACAAGAGAGAGCAACAGAAGTATAAGAAATAATGATGCAGGAAGACTGGCATTAGATTTGGAAATCTACTTTACATTTAGTAAGCATTCTTTAATTTCTTTAACATTGCGAATATGGAGATTTTTAATAGTTCAACATATTTCTATTGTAATCTCGTTATTGAGATTATAATATTTCTCCTTGCACTTTTTCAAACCCTTGGCCTGTTTAGGCAGGCTTAATTATGTAGTTGCTGAGGGATAATGCTTTTGTACTGGTTCAATAAAACACTGAATGGCCAGTAGCCAGGCAGTAAGTATAGGCAGGATAAGCAGACAAGGAGAACTCTGGGAAGAGAAAGGCTGGTCAAGAGATGGCAGCCAACTGTCCAGGGAGCAGCATGTAACTGGCACACAGTAAAGCCATGGAAAACATGGCAACATATAGATTAACCAAAATGGGCTGCCTTTAAGTGCAAGAGTTAGTCAGTGGCAGCTGAGCTATTGGCCAAGCAGTTATAAATAATATTAAGCCTCTGTGTGATTATTTTATAAGCAGAACATGGGACTACAGGGCCCAGGCAGGACCAGAGAAAATTTCAGCTACATGTAATGTTAATAGATGATAATGGATGCAACTAGCATCAAACTGATTTAACACAACAAAAGAAGAAAAATAGGAAAGATAATCTTGCAACTATCCTATATGTTGATATTCTTATGAAATTCTTAGGAATTTGTGAGTCATTTTATGTTTAACTGTCAATTATTTATTAGGGAAGATTTTTATTTAAATGTGTCTTATATTTAAAAAAAAAAAAAAACAAACTGTGCCTAAGCCCAAAGGCATATTTAAAGTTTTCAAAGATGGTTGAAAGTATAAGAACATTTGCTGTGGGATGTTCTGTATGGCAAATGTGTTGCTGATTAGTCAATAAATAAAACACTGATTGGCCATTGGCTAGGCAGGAAGTGTAGGCGGGACAAGGAGGAGAATAAAGCTGGGAAGTGGAAGGCTGAGTCAGAGAGACACTGCCAGCCGCCACGATGACAAACAGCATGTGAAGATACCGGTAAGCCATGAGCCATGTGGCAAGGTATAGATTTATAGAAATGGATTAATTTAAGCTGTAAAAATAGTTACAAAGAAGCCTGCCATGGCCATACAGTTTGTAAGCAATATAAGTCTTTGTGTTTACTTGGTCAGGTCTGAGTGGCTGTGGGACTGGCAGGTGAGAGAGATTTGTCCTGACTGTGGGCCAGGCAGGAAAACTCAAGCTACAAACATTCATATAAAATTTGGGAAAAATATTACTTTTTCACAAGACTAATAAACCTACTTATTTCCTAATTTGGAACCATAATTAAACAAAGTAAGCTTGTATATTGTCAAAAATTAATTACAAATCACACACAATAGCAAAATTGATAACCTATTGCAACATACACAGAAAAACCAGCATATATGACTATGAAAGTCTCTCTCTCTCTCTCTCTCTCTCTCTCTCTCTCACATACGCACAAAAAAGCCCTACATACTAAATTTACAAGAATCCCCATTTCAGTCTCACCTATCCCAAAGTGTATATAACTATTGTTTTTGAAAATGCTCAATAAATTGATAACTTTAAGTTGTGAAATTTAGAATTTTTAAATAAACATTTACTTAATCATTGAAATTGAATTGTATGAGGAAGAAACTATTGCAAGAAAAAATATCAAGAAGAATTTCACTTAAAAGTTTTATCAGGCTCTATCAAAAATGACTAGAATAAGAAATATAAAATTATAATACACTGGCCAAGTATAAGCATATGAAAAAATTAGATAATTTCCATACAAAAATCTTTGAATATTCAAACTTGGAGTAGTTTCTCTAACCAAATGAAGTAATTAAGAACTAGATCAAAAGCTTAACCATGAACATTTTTGTTAGACATAAATGTCACACCAATAATCTTTTCAAGGTTTTCTGTCTTCAACTACTTAAAATATTTTCTAGGATGTCTCTGATTTTCAACACATAATAATTATTTTAATGCTTTTTAACGTCCATTTATGATCTTTAAAATTATAACTAAAAGGATTATGTTTCAAAAGAAGGGAAGGGGTTAAAATGTTTTATGTGATTTATAAAAATGAGATTGTACTTGTTCAACTATGTTCATAGCAGCATTATTCATAGTAGCCAGAACCTGGAAACACCCTAGATGCCCCAAACCAAAGAATGAATAAAGAAAACATGATACATAGACTCAATGGAGTGTTACTCAGCTGTAAAAACCAATGACATCATGAAATTGGCAGGAAAATGGGTAGAACTAGAAAATATCATCCTGAGTGTGGTAACCCAGACTCAGAAGGACAAACCTGGTATGTACTCACTCATAAGTGGAGACTAGATGTAAAGCAAAGGATAACCAGACTGCAACCCACAGCTCCAGAGAAGCTAGAAAGCAAGGGGAACCTTTAGAGTGACACATGGATTGCCTTGGGAAGGGGAAACAGATGAGATCTCCATGAGTAAACTGGGGACAAGTGGGAAGCAAAAGAGGTGAGGGAATGGGGCATAAGAACATGAGGGAATAGGCTGTTCGAGCTAGGGGACGGGCAGAGCAGGAGAGCAATAAAAGAGCTATCTTGGTAGTGGGAGACTTTACAGGGTAAGGGAGAGACCTGGTGCTAGGGAAATTCTCAGGAATCCACAAGGACAACCCCAGATTAGACTACTAGCAATACTGAAGCAGGTTTCAGAACTGGCTTACCGTAGTAATTAGATTGGTGAATACTCTGTCATAAAAACTTCATCCAGTAACCTATGCAAGCAGATGCAGAGATCCATAGCCAAGCACCAGGGAGTCCAGCTCTGGGAGTCCAGTCAAAAAGAGGGAAGAGGGATTATATGAGAAAGGAGGGGGTGTCAAGATCATGATGGGGAAATCTACAATGACAATTGAACCAAGCTCATAGTAACTCATGAACTTTAGACTGACAGCTGTGGAACCTGCACGGGACCAGACTAGGCCCTCTGCATGTGGGAGACAGTTGTGTAGCTTGCTCGGTTTGAGGGACTCTCTGTGGGATCAGGATCTATTTCTGGTCATGAGCTGGCTTTCCTGAGCCCATTTTCTATGGTCAGACATCTTGCTAATCCTTGATGTAGAGGAGAAGGGCTTGGTTCTGCCTCAACCGAATGTAACAGGCTTTGCTGACTCCCCATGGGAGGCCTTACGTTTGGAAGAGAGGATGGAGGAGGAATCAGGAAGGATGAGCCTGGGAGGTAGCAGGAGGAAAGATGAGAGGGGGACCTGTGGTTAGTATATAAAATAAATTTTAAGAATTTCTAAATTAAGAAAAAAAAAGAACCAAAATAAACAAAAAGTGAGATTGCAAAAATCTGTGCTATATTTCTAGGTTATAATACCAGTTTGTTTCATAAAAAGAGATAATTATGTAACCCTTATAATAAAGGTTACAACTCAAACATATGAAGAGAAAATTAAGGGTCAAATGCTTAGATTGTATTACGGTGTCTACAAACTATATATTTCTATAAGCCTTAGGCGTATAAGACATTGTCAGTGTGTATAGCAGAGTTCTTCTTTTCAGTACTTCATGGTTCTTTTCCTTGATTAAATACTTCCCCACATATTTGATGAAGAACATAGGGAATTTCTATTACTTAGATGCCTTTCATTTGTCCTATTCTAGAGACATATTTCTACTAGGAAGATTAACTTTGCATGGGTTCGTTCACTTTCATAGTGGGAGTCATAAATCCATCAAAACATATAAAAGAGACTGATGGTCTCCTAATTAAGGCCTGAATTTATGTGAGACACTTCTCTGAGAAATTCTTCATGGGGAAACAGAATACTGGATGCTTATTTCTATTAAAAGGTAATGTAACATTCATTTGAAGCTAGAAAGTAATCAAAAATGAATCATACATGTAGTTTCAATGTTAATTTTAGTAATAACTCATAGAAAAGGCACCAGCTTTGACACAGAGGTAGACCATTAAACAGCTATAAAATTGTTGAATGAAAACATTTTGTCACAAATTAAACAGGCCAGTTTTATTAATAACCAAAGCCTAAAGTCAGTTTAGAATTGGAATGAACTGACCAATACTCTCTTTTGAAGAAAAGGATGTCTTTATAACAGAGAAGAGATACATTGCCCCTATCATATTTTTACAAGGAATATCCACAAAGAGACCCATTATGTTTTTTTTTTCTTGACATATCACTTAAGAAAAAGAAATAATCAACAATTGCATGCTAGGAACCCTAAAACTTGTGTTATTTATGTCATCGCATGTCCAAAATTATGTATCAGGTCATACAGATTTGATTAACTGAAACTATATTATGTGAGTTTTTCTCAATGAAAACTTCAGAAATAAAGTGCTGAACATTATTACAGTTCTAGAAAGAATTAGAAGTGCCTAAGATACTGACCTTTAAAAGTAGATTCAATTCCTTTTCTCCAATTTATTTGTGATACCTAACTATAAATATTACATATAGGCAGAATCAGAAAACAAACAATACAAATGATACACAACACTAGCTTTATTCAGCCTCAAAGAAAATTATGTATTCCCCATGTAAAATTTATATGAAAATACCATGCTAGAAATCATAGTTTGTATTAAACTACACTGACCGAGGTTAAGTAGGATCTTAGTTCATTTAGAATACTATGTTACCGCTAACTGACAACTATTTAGTCAAATTCCTTCTTTCATTTTTCATATTTAATACAGTGTATGAATTAGTTGTTCTGTCTAGTGTTTACACTTCTGCTCAAACCTTAGCCTCACAAGTTGCTCATTATAACTTCATTGATCAGTTCTTCAGGGTAGTTTAAAGAACAGATTTGTTTTGTTCCTATTTCTGGATTTAAAGAAGTAAATGAACATGATATTGGAAGATTCGGTATCTGGTGTTGGCTGTTTTCCAGGTTGGTAAATATTCATATAGTTCTTCCTGATAGATTCAACTCCTTTTTTTTTTTTTTTTTTTGGTTTTTCGAGACAGGGTTTCTCTGTGTAGCTTTGTGCCTTTGTAGACCAGGCTGGCCTCCAACTCATAGAGATCTGCCTGCCTCTGTCTCCCAAGTGCTAGGATTAAAGGCGTGTGCCACCGCCACCCGGCTAGAATCAACTTCTAACACAACCAAATTAAACATACAAACATATACGTTTTAAGAAAACACATTCACATCATTGTCTTTTATGAATGAATTTGCCAACTAAATTCCACTCTTGTGAAATGAATTTCTTCTATCCCAATAATTGCAAAAGTGTTAAGTTCTTATATCAGCTCATGGGTGTGAATTCCATTTTCTTTCCTAAACATAACTCAAAGCAGATACAGGCAGTAGGCAAGGTAAGGCATAACCTAATGCAACTTGTTTTCACTGTGGAAACTTATGAAACAAACTGCATTTCTAAGAAACAATGGTTGAATAGGAATAGCCATTTTTCATTTGAAAAGTAAGATATAGAAGAAAGAAAAGAAACAACAGATCCCATCCAATCATAAAACATAATGAAAAGAATGTCATAGACCTTGACTCTTGGAGATTAATCACTTTGACTTGAATTCTTCCAATCCAGAGCCACAAAGACGGGAACTTTCAATTCCAAGAAATCGTGACGCTTGTATTTTGTCCTAAAGCTGTGTTAGGAAGGGATTGGATTCACCATGGTCTGGCTCTCTCCCTACAGCTTTAGACTGTCTTCCTTATGATAGACCACTGCAGGCAAATTCTACTTAGTCTGGGTTCCTGAAACTACAATGTTGCCTGTGGGCCCAAGTTTGGATTTTAGGAGAATACAGCCAAGCCTTCTTGGATATTGTGGGTACAAACGTCATTGTGTTAGTGTTGACTAGACACATTTGTAACATGGAAACTGATCATCGAGAACCACTGCAATGAACTGAGGAATGAGTGGAGTGGCTGAGAAGTATTATTAAACAGCCACACACTAAAATTTTCGCACTGATGTTCCCTTAACCAAATATCAATTTTTTTTGTTAGAAATTCTAACTTCACTAACTACTATGACAACACGTTAATTCTTCCACTTTAGATCAAGAATTTTCTGTGGTCCACGTTGTCTTCATGTCTGAGACCTGAACACATAGATTTAAAAATTTTCCAATATTCCATTCAAGAGTACTGAGGCATGTTCTAAAGGTTGTGACTTTCTGTATAGTCTATTTTCTTTGTGAATCTTGACATGAATAACGCATAGAAGTCTGTACATGTGGCTTTTTCTTAATTTATGTTTCTTCTTCTTCTTCTTCTTCTTCTTCTTCTTCTTCTTCTTCTTCTTCTTCCTCTTCTTCTTCCTCTTCTTCTTCCTCTTCTTCCTCTTCCTCTTCTTTTTAATCTTGTCTCTATCATGGCCCACATTAACTTTTTTTAGGTAATTTTTAATGTACCATTCTATTTTTTAGTCTCAATATCTTAGTTTTCTCAGGTTACTATACAAGAATCCTAGATTGGGTAGCTCACAACCAACAGGAATAGTGCTCTCTCAGTTATAGATCCTGGAACATTCAAGATCAATGTGAAAAAAACACTGTTGTCTGATAAGGACCATGCCCAAGATCGAGGACTTTATGATATCCACGTTGTAGAAAGGGCAAAGCAAGCAGTGGAACTCTTATATCACAGCACTAATTGCACTTATTAGAGTTCTACATCTGGGACTTAATTAATGACCTTCCAAAATCACAACATCTAAATACTATTACAGTGAGAATTAGGTTTAAATGTGAGTTCCAAGGGGACAAAATGCTTTGTTTATAGCAAGAAACAAAATATCTTGTAGAAGTTGAATTTTCTAAAAATGATTAGAATGAACATGATAATTGAAACAATTAATTTCCTAATATGTCATTCAAATTTATGCTTTTTATTTATATTATTTATGTTACCCAATATCTTTTTGCAACTGTTACTTTATACTATTAAAAAGTAATACATTCATGAATATTTTAATGTTCTCTCTGTAAATGTCTTCATTTATATTGAAGATACCAACATCAAATCCTCTTTTAAATTGTATATTTTGAAAACGTTGATATAAAGTTGGTAATTCCTTTTAAATAAATATGAAATTATTTAACAAGTTTATCTAGAAATCTAAATAAAGAAATTAGATTGTGTTTCTATGTGAATTCAAGCTAACTGTGAAAACTGAATTCATGAACTATGGAATATTTATTCTGCTACATGTACAAGTTAACCAGCTTGCCTATTTGATTTTGCTTAATCAAAAGTGAAAATATTTCACTAATTTGGAAATTTCAATGGATTAATCATACATTCAAAGTAAACCTGGGATACGTGGAGATTGAGTCAACACAAGGAGAAATAACCCCAAATGGTATGATTTCTGATTTTCTATGATATGTGGGTGTGGAAGAGGCAGCCTGTACACTTGGAGACCTGGCTTATTTTGATCTCTTATAACTACCTGTTCTGTGACTTTCCTCTGAAATTATTTACATAAATCCCTTAAACCATATCTCTTTATTGTTTTATCCTACACTTAGCATAGATCTCTAGTTTAAGTCTCAATGACACAGTGCTTGTTAAATTATATAGAGAAAACATAATGACACTACACTACAGTGTAGGATTTGGGTGTATGGAGATAAAGATCAAAAACAACAACAAGAAACAAAGTAACAAAAATTAAAGGACAACAAAAAAAATAAGATGTTGTTTGAGATCAGCTTGTTGTAAGCCTTTTATGAATGGCTAAGGTATTAGCAGAGTCCAAGTTCTAGAGTCAGAAAAGGAAGGTAAATTACTTTAGTAATTACCAATGTCTATGATGGCTGGTTTGATGTCAACTTGACACAAGCTTGAGTCATCAGAACAGAGGGAACCTCAGTTGAGAAAATACACCCACAAGATCAGATAATAGTACATTTTCTTACTTAGTGATTGATAGGACTGAGGCAGCCTGTTGTGGGTGGTGCTATTCCTCAGCTGGCCATGCTGGGTTCTAAAAGAAAACAGGATGAGTAAGCCATGATGATGAACAAGTCAGTAAGCAGCACCCCTCTATGGCCTCTGAGCAAACTCCTGTCCAGGTTCCTGCCCTGTTTTAGCTCCTGATCTGACTTCATTCAGTGGTGGACTATAAGGTGGAAGTGTAAGCCAAATAAACCTTTTCCTCCTTAAGTTGCTTTTGGTCATAGTTTTTTCAGGTAATAGTAATCCTGACGATAACAGTACTGTAGTTGGCATTACATACAAGGAAATAGTTGTACCTAGATTTGGAATAGAAGCTGGGTGAGTTTTAATGCTTCTTGGTGTATGTGGGAGGTTATTTAATATTGCTTATTAAAATGATTGCATGAAATTCTAATGCAGGGATCAGGAAGGGTGTACTTACTGGCAGACGTAAAGGAAGAATAGTTAGTTGCTATAGAATCAGCAAACACAAAGAACCAAAAGTATTCAAAGATGAACAGTTTGAAGTGGCTGGTCACATAACAAATCACTGATTCACGAGCTAGGGGAAGAGTTACACTTTGGTCATATTACATATGTTAAGCATGATATGATAATTTAATAAAATCTAGTGTTTTACTATATTTGAGAAGTAGAGGACCTTATAATTTAGATACAATAGGAGGTTCTTGAGTATATTTGGAAACACTGAAATGCCTAATATTTCAGTGGGAAATTTTATTTCTTGGTTAAAAAGAAAAAAGATAAAATGATTCCAAATGATTTAATCTTATTGTAACTTTAAGGCAATTCAGTCATGACTGTCTATCTGAAAAAAAAATGATGAATAAAAACATAAAAAAGCAAAGACTTGTTCTAAACATATCCTCATTTTAAAAATTCTGTTTTTGATAATTATGTCTAAGTACAATATTTACTCAAGGTAATAAAAAGTATACTTTTTTCTCTTCCTTGTTACCATTATATTAATACCCATGCTGGTTTTAGGTAAAAGTGCTCAAAAGCCTTGGGAATTTTTTTTTTCTTCTCTCTTTTGTAATTAAATATGTGAAACTTGTTTCTCTTGGTCTCCGGGATTCTGTAATCTCTGCCATTTTGTGACATTTTGAAAATAGTGCACCAAGCAGAAAAGGCATACTCTGCCCTTTAGAAAACAATGGCACAAACCACTTACGTTTTCAAGGCTGAACAAATTACTTGAAATGGATTAATTCCATTGTAAAAGAAGCCAATATATGATCAGTTACAAAACACTCATTTGAGAGGTTTGATGTGATTATTTTTATTGCATCACTCTTTATATGTCTATGTGCTCTTACACCTCTATAAAAGTGTGGTAGAGCTGAGCTCAAAAATATTGCATACATACATATTTCTGCAACATAATTGATAATCCTCCTCTATCGTTATTCAAAAAAGGCAAAGGACATGACAGGCTCTCGGTGGAAGCACAGTTTTAACGGCTTTCCCCCTTGTATTTGAAGAATGGTTCTTAAGAATAATTATGACAGCACAGTAAATAGAAGGGCACAGGGTCTTGTTTGGAGTTCGAGTATTGCTCTGTTTATTTTATACTCATTTCTCCTCACAAATAGATCTGGGCAGTATTTCCACAGCTTATGTACAACATCTTGATAGAATGAGAAAATGTATGTAAAACACTCAAATACAAAGGCTATTTTCGCAGCTTCAACATTTTAGAAAACAGTGTTTGATACTAATTACAGTGATATTTGATATAATATTTTAACTGCTCAATTGTAATATTCAGACCATCATCTTATTTACTTCATGATGTAACAATAAGACATATGTTGACATGAGTGAGATACGGTGATTTGAATGAGACTAGCCCCCCATAGGCTTATGTATTTGAATGTTTAATCACCAGGGCATGGAATTGTTTGATAAGGATTTGAAGATTAGAAGGTATGGCCTGATTGGAGTCAATGTGGGCTTATTGGAAGGAATGTGTGAATAGGGTAGGTTTTGAGTTTTCAAAAGTCAATGCCAGGTCTGCTTTCCTTCTCTCTCTAATTGATATCTTGAAGACAAGGATGTAGAGCCCTCAGCCACTTCTCTAGCACTGTGCCTGCCTGCGATCACCATTTTCCTCACTGTGATGATATCGACTGGCACTATGCTGTGGTGTGACGCCTTGCACACGCTTGGTGCAGTGGGAAGGGGCTTGGACCTGCCTAAGCTCAGTGTGCTGGGCTCTGCTGACTCCCCATGGGAGACCTCGATTTGGGGCATGTGGGCATGCGGGATAGCTTGGGAAAGAAGGCTGGCGGATGGGAGGAGGGAGACAGGGAGATCTGGTATGTAGAGTGAATAGAAAATTTCTTAATAAAGAAAAATGAAAAAAAAAAAAGACTGGCACTATGAAACTATGCTATCTCCCAAGTAACTTTTTTCTCTATAAATTGTCTTGGTCATTATATCTCTTTACAACAATGGAACAGTAACTAAGACAACACTGGGTATGAGACATCGGGGTATTACAGTGATAGATCATGTTGTTTTACAGAGTAATATAGAAGACTTTGGAACTTTATACTACAAAAGTATTTGATTCCTTTGATATGGGACTAATGGACCATCCTGGTAAAATCAAAGACAGCAGTAGTGCTGAGGATGATTTGACTATGTGGGCTCAGTTCAAGAGTTTTCAGACTAGAAGAATATTAGCAAGTATTCTAGAGACATTCTTCTGATATTTTGGCAAGTAAATAATATGGGTGATTTTAGCCCTTGTCCAAAGAATCTGCCTGAGACTCAATGGAGGAGTTTCCAATTAATGTCTTGGCATAGGAGATTTCAAGAAAGCCTAGTTTGACTGTGTTAAATGGTTATTAATGATCACTGTTACATAGATCCCCATTGAACCAAAGATCCCCATTGGGCCAAAGAGAGCTATAAACTGTATAGTTAGAAGATAAAGGGGGCAAACAGAAATGGAATATCAGAACCAATTCCTGTGCTCAAGTAGATTAAAAAGTTTAAGAAGAAAGGCCTGGTTGGAAATTATTTAACCTCAGGGCAATTTCCCACCCAGCTCATCCTACAGCCTGTGAAGGGAAATGCCATAGGAATTTCATAGGCCTAGACAATAATGAGGAGTTCATGCACATGTAATTGAGGAGGGGGCCAGGTTCCAGCCTCATTGCCGTGGTTATGGCTTTATCAAGGAATGTACAGGAATGGGACTTTGGCAACTTTCTCTGCACCTAAGGAAAACTACAGAGACCAGATGTGAGGCAGAGGACTCCCTGCATGCAGGCTCAGAAAGGTCATTGTGAGAAGCTGGAAGGTGAAGAATGGATTGCTGGAGATCCTAAGATATTGCAGATGCCAAAATTGGGAGATATTTTTCAACAAAAGATTCAAACTGGGTGTGGAATCAGCTCAAGAGAGGGAAGTGTGTTGCAGTCAAAAAAAGTGGGAAGGAGTGGGAAATCTGAAGAATACTTTGACATCAGATTTGAAGATGCAGAATTTGAAATTTGCTCTGTAGGGTTTTGGTCTTCCTTTGGTCCAGTATTTCTTCACTATTTCTCATTTCCTCCCCTTTTGAGTGAAAAAATATATCCTGTCTCTTTGTATGTTGGAAGTATGAGATCTGCTTTTTGATTTGGATTTTATAGGGGGCTAGGGCTAAGAGATTTTTGTACTCTTAAACTTTGTAGTGGTTGTGAAAGTCTATGTGATCTTTGAAGTAAGATTAAATTCCTTTTGCATTATGATATGGCTACAAGTCTTTGGGGCCAGTAAATAGAATGTGGTGCTTTGAATGAGAATGGTCCCCGTACTTTCACATATTTTAATGTTTAGTTACCAGGAAATGGAACTGTTTGAGAAGAATTAGGAGATGTGACCTTATTGACATAGATGTGGTCTTGCAGGAGAATCCATAACACCAGAGGTGGGCTTTGAGATTTTAAAACCCTGTGTCAGGCCCAATCTCTCTCTCCTCTCCTCTCCTCTCCTCTCCTCTCCTCTCCTCTCCTCTCCTCTCCTCTCCTCTCCTCTCCTCTCCCTCTGTGGCTGAGGATCAGGATGTAGAGATCTGCTTCTCCAATACCATGCCTGCCTGCTTGTCTTCCACCCCACACCCCACCATCATGATAATGGACTAACCTCTGGAACTATAAGCAAGTTCCCAATTAAAGATTTATTTTCTAAGTTGTCTTGGTGACACTGTCTCTTCAGAGCAATAGAGGAATTGTGGGATGATTCATCCCTAACAGGCTCAAGGGCCAGCAGGCCCAAACAAGTAAAAAAAAAAAAATACTTTCTGAGACCCAAACTGGGTATTCCTAGGGCCTTAGCAACAGCAGCTGAAACATGATCTGGAGATGACCAGGAGCAATGGGAGGCAGCCATTTCACACCAGCAGATGCATATTCATCAGATCTCCCCCTAGGGTGGGGTAGAGGGTGTATAAGGCTTGCTTCCTCCTGAATAAACTGAGCTTGTTTCGACATTCTACCAGGGTCCGTGTCATTGACTCTGCACTTACTTGGCCTCTTCCCCCAGAAAGAACAACAGCACAGGACCCTGCAACAAAGAATAATGAAGACAGACATGAAAATATTTACAGTGTATTCAGCCTTGATTCTCAGCATAAATCGCTAATTTCTAATAGCTTGGATCTTAGCAGGTGATGTATGTGCCAGGGTACTAGAAGTCACTTCTGAAGCTTTCACTTGCCTCACTCATAACTTACCCAAAGTTGGTGGGTCCACAATTCCCAAATGGATTTAATTCTAATTTGTGCTTCACTGTAGCTCAAACTTCTCTCTTCACAAACATTTATCACAAGCATGCATCCAAGTCAAAGCAGGATCCTTGGGGTCCTATTCATTCTTCAAAGACTGCTCCCTTACCCTGCAGAGTGGAATCTCTTGGATCTTACATGTAGGAACATGCAAGTTTCAGTTCCATTTAACAAAATGTTTTACTTTAAGACTTCTCAGCTGGGCATTCATGGCACACACTTTTAATCCCAGCACTCAGGAAGCAGAGACAGGCAGATCTCTGTGAGTTCAAGGTCAGACTGGCCTACAGAGCGAGATTCAGGACAGGCACCAAAGCTACAAAGAGAAATCCTGTCTCAAAAGGATTTCTCATTTTGATTCTTCCCTACCAGCATGCCAGTGAACAAACTAGGGATTGTACTATAGCCTTTCCCAAACATCTCCTTACACAGAAAATTAAAGATTTACAGTTTGAAACTGCTTTTGCAGTGTTATATTGTGAACATATGACAGTCACTGAGTCTAAAGTTTCCCTTTTCCCTCTAGGCTTGTAATCTCACTGAAGGGGACTGATATTCTTCCTTCATGTGTTATCTATTGATGAGACTAGAGTGTTTTTCCAATTTCAGAGATGTAAAATATATTTCTTCTGCATTTTTCTGTGTTCTTGTATGTGTGTGTTTATGGGTGAATTTGTATGCACATGTGCCTTTGTATGGAGGCTATTCATCAATATTGGATGTTTGCTTTAGTCTCCTCCACCTCATTATTATGATGTTAAAGTTAAGTTCCCTATTGAGTTGATTCTGCTAGACTGAATGTCCAATGAGCTCCAGAAGTTCATCTGTCTCTGCACCAACAGGACTGCTGTTATAGATGTATGTGCCACTGTTCCTGACTTTCAAAATGGGTGCTTAGAGTCCAATTTCAAATCCAAATGCTTTCAAACACTTTATCATCTATTCCATGTCTCCTTCTCAAGTTTGTTTCTTTATATATCTAAAATTCAATATTTCTTGATTTTACTTTTTTCCCTTTTTATTGGTGTACTCCAATTCTTTTCAACCATTCTTTTTTCTTTCCGTTTTTATTTTTTATTTTTATTTCTTTTTCAATACAGAATTTGTTTGCGTAACAGCCCTGGCTGCCCTGGAATTATTCACTCTGTAGACCAGGCTGGCCTTAAACTCACAGAGACCCAACTGCCTCTGCCTCCAGAGTGCTGGGATTAAATATGTGTGCCACCATCACCTGGATGTGAGGGTGATCTGGCTGTGACATCTCTTACCCCATTGACCACCAGGGTTGATTTGGCTTATCTGGCTGGCTACGCGTATGTCCCCCTTGATCTAAGAGGAAGACCTTCCCAATAGAAGAAGGGTGGTCTCCTGTCAAGGGTATATGAGTAGCTCTGTTCCCCTGCTAGAACCTCTAAACAAACTTTCAACCACTCTTCTATTAAACCATATCTCTGAATTTTTTCTTTAAACGAGTGGAGATACAGGTAGTTGTATATTGTCTCTCTGTACAAGTTATTGTATAGCAAATGCTAAACAACTCTTTGTCTTAGACAATGCCTATCTGCTAATTGGTAGACTTACCTGCTAAGAAGCCTAAAAGCCTTCCTTTGTATATGTTGTAATAATGACACTCACATGTTGATGTAACCAGCAGCTATTTAATTGTACTTAACATCCATTTAACAGGACAGAGATCTTGGCTGATATTAGAAACCTAGCCAAATGCCCAGGGCTAGTGAGTTTATGTATCACTGCCTGGGGGGGCCAGCCTCCAGCAGTGCAGGGCTCAAGGGAATCCACAGAGTCAGCACCTACTGTGACTTTTTATCTGAGGGGGTAAAGAGAAAAGACACACACTCTCTTGATGGTTTACCTTTAGATTTTTTCTTTATTCTTCTTTTGTATTCTCTCTATTCTTTATTTTCCTTGTGATTTCCTTCCTTCATTCTTGATGTTTTCCTTCTAACTCTATCTTTATTCTTGATGTTTTCTGTAGTGGCATTTGCTCTGCCCATGTCCTTGAGCGATATGGTCCAAAGGAGTTGGTGCTTCCCACCCTTGTATGTTACTTCTTTTTGGAGTTGGAGAAGGTCACATGCCCTTTCTCCCTGCTACTGCCTGCAAGGTGGATTCACTCTGTTCAGATCAGAGGACAACTTCTACTGTCTACTCTGTTCTGTGTTACTGAGTGTATTTCTTCAAATCAAATCTTAATAAATTCTGTTACCCATTTAATAGACACATGTGGATTGATCATAATAGTTTTCTTTCTAATTCTTTCATCATTGATGTTTTTCTTCTAACTCATTCTTGATGTTTTTCCTTCTAACTTTCTTATCTTGATGTTTTCCTTCTAAGTCATTTTAACTAACTCTTTAATCTTTCCATTAAAACTTATACACCCCAGCAAAATCTTTCAGGCAATATACAAATTACAATGTAGTTACCTTCTGTTTTTCAAGTGGATGATTACAATAAATACAAGTACAACACAGCATGTTTTCCATATCCCTTAACATGATTAAACATTTTACATATTAAAGGTGAAAAATAAATTATCCCAAGAACACATGTACATTCGTACCCAATCTACTTCTTATAGATTAACAAAGAGTAAGCCAGAAAGGCATTCTTTTATTGGCAGGCCACATTTTTTATTGCAAAGAAATGCCCATCACTTTATTACTTATCTTGAAAGGAAATATTATAAGAAACCTTAAAGGAATCACAAATCTAAACTTTTATATGTGAAAAATAGTCAGCTCTACTTTAAATCTTTAGTATGCATACCCATTCATCAATAGTTTTTTATATCAGGAGATTGAGGACAGAATTTGATATAAGGAATTAATCATCACCTTTGGTCACCAACCAGTTCTAGTAAGAAAGACTAGTCATTTATTGATAATTACGTAAATTATATTCTTGTTCCCTGATCTTAAAAAATTCCTCCCTTAACTACATGCCTTTCTAAGAGTTTAGATTGTCTTCTTGGTTTTTTCACCTCAAAGCTATTTAACAAAAACATTTTAGTCTCATTTTAGGTTGTTTTCAAAGCTTTGTTTCAGCTAGGATGCATTCCAAACCTGTGAACACACCTCCCTACATTAAAGTTAAAAAAAAAATTGAGCAAGCTGGGCTTCTGGGACTCAATTGTTCTTTCTTAATCATTGAACTAAGTTACAGTCTAGACGGCTCTTCAATAGAAACTCATGTGTTTTAGCTGTGTGACACTTCCTTTTATAGTTTCAATCGTCAAATATCTGTTTAAACTAACTTTATTATTATCAATTAGACAGTACAGCTTAAGAAGAAATCATCTCCATAATAATCCACAGGTAAGAATGCAGAGTACAATGATATGTTTTCATGAGATAAACACACTGTGTCACAAGGAGTGGGGATCTCCCTACACCCATTCACACTATGCAGATTCCACGGGATGATGGCAGCAGCAAACATGTAAAGGCATAGCAGAAGCAGAAGACGTTCTGGAGGCTCTAGTCCCAGGACCTTGCCTGTCTGAAATTCGCACATCAGGAATTCACCTCCTGGTGGACTGACACCTTGAACTTCAGCCGCCACGTGCTGCTCCTCTGAAGTGGCCACTGGCAGTCATGGAACTTAGAAAAGAATCATGTACCTTCACTTTGCAAGAGCAGCATAATGTTTTACTACACTGTAAATTTTATCACAATACCCACAGATCAGTGTAGCTATTAACCTACATCAATTAAACTTTTTTTTCCAAAAATGGTGACTGTCACAAAAAACTAATTGTGGTCTCAATGCAGAAATCAAAACACAAATTATAACTGAATAATTAATGTTATCATATCTTTACATTATATATCGTGTTTTTAATTTGGTAGGGACTTTTAGCTATATTAATAAATACTAAAGCCTGTTTGGTTTTATATAAGTAAATTTATTCCCTTTCCAATAGTAGCCTAAGGATTTCCTTTTGGAAAACATCATTCAGTTTAAGTATTATTGAGTAGTGCCAATAGGATTAGGGAGTAGAGAATATAAATCAGTAACTTTACTAGACCATGAAATTAAGTATCTCTCATAAAACTGGTGGAAGCCCCACCAGTTTAAAGATGATATTATTGGCATATTTGCTCATGCTAAAAAATTGATTAGTCATTGCACTTCTCTAAATGGATGGAAGGGTTTGGTAATATTAAATTCATATACCAAATATTTCCATTATAAAATTTTTAGGTATCCTGGACTTCTATACATTTAACAATTCAATTGTGTATTCTCATTCATATAGAACATATAGGGTTGATTTTTCAAGAACATGGGAAGAAGTAAAGAATTGTGTTGATTACCTCGATGACTTACACTATAGTCTCATTCAGGCCATCTAGAAAGATCAAAACATAGATAATTTAAATAATGTAAGTTTACATTTTAAAACAGTTACCTATCTCTGTGCTGCTTTTCTAATTAATATTAGAGCTAACAGTTTCTTGCTCTTTTATTTCTTCAGAAAAAAAGAGGAATAAAGAGAAAAAATATCCTAACAACATGTCTAGAGAATATAATAAATATTGAGTGATTTCAATGTGTTCTGTAGTGTACATGTTATAAAATACCATCATTCATTATTCTTTCAAGTAAAAGAAAGTTTAATATGAGAATCATCAAAAAAAATCATGATAACTATGAAATGGGACAACATAAGTTGTGAAAAAAATTAAAGAAGGCCTAAAATCTCTACATTAAAAGAGAATAAACCTGAACAGCACATTTCATTGAACTTTTAATATCTAAGTGATTTTTTTTCTGTAGGAAGTCATAGATGTGGTACAATGAATACTTAATGTAACCTAAATGCTTTGCCATCATTATTTATTTATTCTAAATAGTTCAATACAAATTAAAATTATTATCAAGGAGAACTCACAAAAAGTTGAAAGTGATTGGGTTTAAAGAAAGACAATTGTAATGACTATTCTTGGTTGTCAACTTGATTACATCTAAAAGTAACTAAAATCCAAGTAGACTACTGCGAGGGATTGGTTGGCTAAAGAAGAGAGAACTAGTGCCTGGTTTACTGATTGTTCTCTATGCTATGCAAGCACCTCCAACAAGTGGACAGTTTTTGTATTACAATCCCTTTCTGGGACAAACTTGAAAGACACCCACAAAGGAAAATCTTCACAGTGTGTAGAATTTCAGCCATCACACATGGTCATACATTTATTTGGAAGCAAAAATGAGTGGATATGTTGACTCTTCAGTGATTTATGGACTCTAGCCAATGACATGTCTGGATGGCCAGGGATTTGGAAAGAGTGTGGTTGGAAAAGTGTTGAGAAGAACGTCTAAGGAAGAAGTATCAGGAAAAGTCTCTCCAAGTGACTAGAGTATATGAAGATGCTTTGCCCCATGTACATGTTTGTCAATGGGTAGCTTTACCAGAGGAAGATTTCAATAATGAATTCGATAGAAGGACCTATTTTGTAGACTTTAAGTCTCTGTACCGTGCAATCCCTGTCATTGCTCAATGGCAGTGTCCATGGCAACAAAGATGGAGATTATGCATGGGCTCAGCATCATGGACTTCCACTCATCAGTGCTGACCTGGCTACAACTGCTACTGAGGACCAGATCTCCAAGAAACAGAGACTAACACTGAGCCCAGATCGGAAATTATTCTTCAAGGTAACAAGTCAGAAATCTGGTGGCAGTTTGACTACATTGAATCACCTTCTCCATGGAAAGGACAATGCTTGGTTCTTACTGGAGTAGATACTTCTACTGGTTATGGAATTGACTTTCCTACAAGTAATGCTTTCACCAAATCTGCCATCTGTAGACTAACAGAATGCCTTATCCTCTGTTATAACATTCCACCTAATATTGCTTCTGACAAAGGAAGATAATGTCACAGCCAGAGAAGTATGACTGTGGGCCCATGACTAAGTAATGTACATGGCCCTGTCATGTTCTCCACCAACCAGAAGCAGCTGGTCTGATTGAATGATGCAATGGCCTTTTGAGGACATGATTACAGAGCTTTCATGCCCTATTATTAAAGTCAGTAAGAAACTACAAAAACCTAATCCAAGTAGGATGACATAGGGCACAGACTCTTCTGGAATGAAGGTAAGGTTCACTTCTCCAAGAAAATTGCCAAGAACTGCTCAAATCTTTGTCAAGGCTGAATGAAATACAAAATGGCTAGCCAAGGAAGATATTTATAAATACCATCTAAGGCTGTGTGATCTGTTTGCAGAAAGGATTATAACTGACATGAGTGTTCACATCCCATTTTGTTAAGAATGTGTTTGTAGAGATATTTTTGTTTTCTTTCCTTTATTTTTTTAGTATAATGAATTTCTATTAAGAAAATATCAGTGGTTAATGCATTTAAATTTTGTCCCACAAAGAACCTTGTTATCTATTCCAAAAAATTATAAGAAATTTATGAAAGTACTATGATGGTTATATGATGATAGGCATGACTATGATCTGGTTAAACATATAATGCATTTGCAATTGTACAAGGGATAGTAATATCATGTTAGGCATAATTAGGATCTGGTTATTACTAACATTTGGAAAGTAAGCATGTCATAAGAAGATATGATCGTGTGTCAAATTTACAAGGGGTGAACTTCTGATAGCTATTCTTGCTTGTCAACATGACAATATCTGTAATTAAATAACACTCAAGGGCTAAATACAACTGGGAAGTTTTTTTTTAAGTAAATCATTTGAAGTGGAAAGATCAACTTTTAATCTTGATTTTGTGAGGTGGGAAGCTCTTCCTTTAATCTGGACCATTCCTTCTGGTGTCAGCCTATATACAAGATATGGAAGAGTGAAGCACTGTCTCCCTTTGCTATTCATCCTTGCCCTACTTGCAAAGTCACTTCTTTAGTGGCATTAGAGCCTACTTCTTTAGAATCCCTGTGTATCCTTAATACCAGGTGAGAAATTTACCCCTGTGGGATGAACAACTACTAGATACTAGGGCTTCCCACTGGTAGACCACTAGTTTTGAACTAGCAGGACCACAACTTGTAAACTACTCTAATAAACCCCATATATGTTCATTCTATGAGTTCTGGTCCTCTAGATCAATGGTTCTCAACCTTCCTAATGCTGCTACCTTTTAATATGACTCCTCATGTCATTACCCCTGAACATAAAATTATTTTCATTTCTACTTCGTAGTTGTAATCTTGGTACTGTTATGAATTGTACTATACAGATCTGTATTTTCTGATGGTCTTAGGCAATGCCTGTGAAAGGGATATTCAATCAACCAAAGGGATCATGACCCACAGGTTGAGAACTACTGTTTTAGAATCCTGAAGGATGGCCATCACCCAAATGAGCAAAATATAAAACACTGCCTTAGTTAGGTTTTTTTTGCCTTGAAGAGAAAGCATGTCCATAGCAACTCCTATAAAGGAAAACACTTCATTGGGTGTGGCTCAACTTACACTTTCTGAAGTTCAATCCATTATCATCATGATGGGATGCAAGATGGCCTATAGGCAGAAATGGCACTGTCCTACATCTTGCAGGCAACAGGAAGTCAACTCCCAGCTGTACTGAAGGAAGGTTGAGCAAAACAAAAGACCTAAAAGCACACCCTACAGGGACACACTTTCCCCAACAAGGTCACATCACCTAATACTGCCACTCCATTTAGGGACCATTTTCTTTCAAACCGCTACAAACAATGAGGATACATTAGGCTAAATACTCTCTTAGGATCAAAAAAAGTTGACTTTGAAGCACATTTTCCTAGTGTGCAACACTATGGTCTATGTGCAAAATTGTTTTCCTAGCCTAGAATTAGGTCCTGAGTGGTAGCAAAAGTAAACTTTCATACATGGAACACATCCAAGAGCATCTTCGAAGTAGGTCTGCTAACCCAGAATTTGCAGCTCAAAATTGTCTTGGGTTTTACCTTTTTTTCATGAGTTAAGAGGTTTCATTGGTTAGTTGAGACAGTTGTCTTGAACTGTATAGGGGACCCCCAGGCAGTGGGATCAGGACCTGCCCCTAGTGAATGAGCCTGCTTTTTGGAAAAGAGTGCCTATGGTGGGACACTTTGTGCAGCCTTGGTACAGGAAGGAAGGACTTGAACCTGCCTCAACTGAGTGTACCAGGCTCTGTTGACTCCCCATGGGAGACCTTGTCTTGGAGGAGGTGGGATTCGGGGGGTGGGGTGGAGGGGACGACTAGGGGGCAGGAGGAGGGAGGACAGGGGAATCTGTAGTTGGTATGCAAAATGAACAGAAAATCCTTAATAAAAGTTATTTAAAAAAAGAATATCCACAGACAAGTATACTTGTGAACCAATAGGATTTCTTCCCTGAAAGATATTTTTTCAGAGTAATATATTCCTGACATTATTTTTTTTTATTATTTTTGTTGTTATTATGTTTTTGTTTTGCATGTGGTTGTTTTATTTGTCTTTTCACCACATGTGTTCCTGGTACCTACAGAGACCAGACAAGGCCATGGGAAGTCTCTGGAACTTAATTTATAGACATTTGTGAGCTGCCAGGCAGATGCTAGGAACCAAACACAATCCTCTTGAAGAATGACCAGTTCTCTTATCATTTAGCAATCTCTCCAGCCTCCTTCTACATTTTTAAATTTTAATTGTTGTCTGTTTTTGTAATCATACTTGCTACTGTAAACTTGACCATGTTTCCCAGAGAAAGCAGGACTATGAGTGGGAACCAATGACCTGTACTTAATAAGCCCTCTGGGTGGGTCTGGGAACTCTCTAAAACTTGAACACCACAGGCATTGCTAAGATATTGGGTAATGGGCTCAAATAGAGTAATTCACTTCTCTGGTTATTAGCCAAAACTTTCTAGTGAAGATTGGCTTGTGTTATAATGTAAGTGGGTGTGGAATCATGTCAGGAAACCAGGGAGAGGAATCACGGGTAAGAGCTGATGTACCTTTCACATGTCTCCATGAAGATTTTCTTTACAGTTTAAAAGCTGTGTGTCCCAAGTGTCTTTATTTTTATTTTTTAAAATTTTAATTAAAACATAATTACATCATTTTACCCCTTCACTTTCCTCACCCATCCTCTCCCAAGTCTCCTCCCTCCAACTCCTTCCATGTTCCCCATCTCACTCTCAAATTGACAGCCTCATTGTCCCTGATTTTTATAATTACATATATGTGTAAACATATAAACAAATATACAAGTACAACCTAAAAAAAGAGGTTCTGTTATTACTAAATTAGGATGGAAGTGGACAGAACAGGAGACAGGCAAAGGAAAATATGAAGAAATAACATGAGGAAAGGGAATATAAATAAAACATTTTCTGTGTCTTGACTATTTACTATAAAGACTTTGTAGAGCTCTGCCAATATTTGAATAGATTTATAGCCATTGTGGTATAATGATTAGCTTAAAGTTCTTCAATTCAATACATTTGAAAACATCATTTATGAATATCTAATAAATTAACTGTTAACTAAAATGAACAAGGAAATGCATCAGAAAAAATGCTCATATGTATAGAGGCTTTTAGTGTATAGAGGCAACAGTTAAAGAAATTACTCCAAACTACTCTTTATAAACTGGAAATTGGGATAAGTCTTATTTAATTTTATTTAGGACAGAAAATCAACAAAAGGAAATGTGTAACATTTTAGTTAACTTTGATCATAATTTTCAAATTTACAAAAAAATCACTCTTTTTACTTGCTATATATTAAATATTTCTGAGGCCTAATAAGTAATGTATTGAATCCTAAGCCATAGTGTAATGAGATTCATACTGAAGAATACTGGAAATAATTAAGTTTATTAATTAGTTGCTACTGTAATTAGAATCTGTACACTGAAAGGCACAGCATTAGCCATTACTTCTGGTTCTTTGTTGTTTGTGGCTTTGTTTGATTTGGTTTGGTCTAGGTTTCTTTGTTTATGTTTTTGATTTTTGTTTTTTGTTTATCAGTTCAATTATCTTTATTTACATACTTAGGGATGCTACTAAAGATTTTCAGTATAACAAGGTTTTTGAACATTGTGAGGTCCTTTATTTGATAATAATATTTGACAACATGAAATAAGTACCAACCAGCCTAAGATAGTTATGAAGTTTTCTCAGTCTTTAAAGGGATAGTCCATTGCTACCAAACACTCACAGTGAAAAGAAAAGGAAGTAAATTAAATTAGGACATTTAAACAGGCATGTAATAAGAAGTATATAAAAATGATAAATATTATCATGAGAATACACTCAACATTTGTTGTTTCATAAACACCAAACAAAGACTAAGAAATGGCTCAGTGGTTGAAGTGCTTGTCATACAAGTGTGAAGATCAGAGGTTGAACACACTTAAAGCTATCATAGACAAAGGACAAGATAAGCACCACACAAAAAACATGTGAACATTTTCAGGAATCTAGTCTACTGTATTTTGTGAAATATCATGCTTTGCTCACTAAGACCCTTTTACTCTTCTGTTAGCTACCTTCATCCTATAGGGGGAACACACAATAAGAAACTTTCAATATGTGTAGATAAAGAAGGCTCTCCCATGTCTGTCCATGCTGGCATCATGATTTGTCACTCTGAGCCTAAGAAACTGCACAAAACACATTTTAATTATTTACAAGGAACCCAATCCATGCTTTATCTGTTATAATTGTATCTTTTGATAGACATTTTAATAAATTCATTTATATCGCACTAAGTATCCTAAGATACTTAAGCTAATTATCTTTCTCATACATTCTACTTTTATTAAAACCGTGTTGAACCATATACAAACTTTATAACTAAACCATACTTGCTTTGTTTTTTAGTTGTGCCTCAAATTGTAGTTCTTTGTAGTTTTCAGATAGGAAATAGCAGTAAAATTAAAATTGGCCAATTTAAAAAGTTATTTATTAAAGACAATGAGAAACACTGACAACAGTCCAGGATACAACATATACTTTTGCCACTATATCCCTTCTTTAATTGCCTGAATTTTTTTTTATTGCATTGGTTTTTGCTGAGTAGTTAGTATTCACATTATGAAAGGAAGAATATCAGTTGCCTCATTGAATTCCCTTTTCTATCAAATATAATTTGTTAGTGATTGTGTTTATGGCTTTTTAAATGCAGGATATTAAAGGAAAAGAAACACCCTAACTACTGTAGTGAATTTAAACAAATCAAAGCCATCAACATGATATAATCAACCAAATTTTTGAGTAAACATCATTTCATGTAAGAAGAAAAGTATCAGTAGAAATTTCCAGGTAGAACATAAGTATTCCTTCCAGGGCATACCTGAGGTGATTTACTCAAGAAACATAAACAATGAGAGAATATTTGCTTAAGATATTGATGGTAAGTCATATTGCTGAAAAGAATATGAAAAGTGGATATGCAAATGATATATTTGAGCCGTGACAATTGTACAGAGAACAATGGTTTAGACTTTCAGATAATTATTCTCTTTGTAAGATAAAAATGGTTGTGTCCTGTGTCCTCATTAGGATCATATCCTGGGGAATTTGTGATCTTCCACATTGAAAGATCCTGAGCTGTTTAATGTTTGGGTGACTTCCACAGAGTGGAGGGGCATATCTTGTCTTAAAAGTGATTATAGATAATCTATTACCATGCCTACTATATCCTGACCATTTGGATCAATTATTTCCATTTATGTTTAAATATTTAAGGAGCATCTCTGTGATGAATTTTATGGTGTTTTCTTCCCGAGTGAAAGTGAGAGTGAGAGAGTCAATGAGATCAACTTCACTTTCCACAAGTGGCTCATCTCACAACCACAATTCCATTTATCGTTTTTTTTTTCCTACTATAGATTCCCATCACTTTAAGCTAATTTCTCCCTTTTAACCTCAATTTCTTATAGTATAATGAACTGGATCCCATTTAAGAAACCTGAAACCCTTTCACATCATCTTCAATTGACCTGCATAATTTATTTGTATTTTGTCAAAGGAAGTAGCATGTATAACTCATCATTCACTCTGTTTAGGAGTCTGTATGCTTTCTAATAATTAATTAATATCCATGACAAATCCATAATTACACATTTTCCCTATACCAAAAAATTAAAAATTTTATGTGTTATTTTTATTTATTTTAACTTTCATTTTTGGGTTTATATTTTCCCTTCCTTTTCTTCCCTATAAAGCTTCTCGAATACCTCTTCCTATTCTTTTTCAAATTAGTAGCCCCTTTTTCCACTAAATGTCATTGAATACATATCCCTAAAATTTACCTGTCCTATTTATATAATACCATATATATATATATATATATATATATATATATATATATATATATATATATATATATATAGAATCAGGGATGACCATTTGGAACTGGACAAGTAATTGAGTTTACTATATTCTCCCCAAGGAAGGGCATCTCTCCTGATCCCAGGTTTCCTCAGTTGCTTATAGTTCTATCTGTAGTATTGATAAGCAGTTTTCTGATCACTATGGTATGTCCATTGCTGTCATCTTTGTGAAGGAACATATTGATTGGAACTTGTGTTTGTCTAGAATTAGCACATCCTCTTTAGACACTAAGATCCTGAACAACATAGAATCCCCAAAAATGTATGACTAAGAACTGATACAGTAGGACGTTGTGAATAGAGGTAAGCAGAAAAACTTATTGTTTAAATATTTGATTGGTTTTATTTCATGTGTATTCTGTACCTGAAAAGATGGAAAACCATTTGCATTTGCCTGTTCTTACCCTCCAATATACTTCCTTTATACTATGAAAAAGGTCCCAGCTTCTCTAAGTATGGAGATTTTGCATAGGTGTATGTGTCTGTTGCTTTCTATAACCACGAACCCCTCTCCTTTCTCTAAGGTTGCATATATGATATTATTCATTATCCCGTACTGCTAGCACTTGGCTGTTTTTCCTGATGAAACCATGAGTGAAATAATAGTAAATGTAGATCAAAAATAAATATGTATTCCTATTGATAAACAGCTGTTCCATGATATTGTACTCTAAGGACTATTGTTGACAATTTCTGATGCATATATCACTTGACCTGCCTGACAGTTAAATCCTTATTGGAGTTTTAGTCTTCACTGTGATTGTTGCTGTTATACCTATTTGACAATGTCAATAACAGAAATAATCCTATTTATAATTCTCATACTTAGTTGCCATCTCTTGACTGAAGCCACTTTGTTAATATGCCCATCACGGCAATCTTAGTATGATCATTGAGCTGTTGACTATTGATCAGTTTGATAATGTATTGCCTTACTTATAGATGTATGCTATATATCTATTTCTAAATGGTCTTATTAAATTAAAAAAAAAATGAAGCCAGATATAGGGCTGAAAACCTGAGAGATCAGGGAAATAGAAAAAGCCATAGCTAACCTCACCTCACCAACTCCGCAGCTTCCAAAGGTGAGCTACTTCCTGTCTACCCATGCCTACATATCTTGCTGTTCTGCCATCTGATTTGCTTTCTCTGTCCAGCTATATCACTTCCTCTTCCTGCCCAGCTCTATCACTTCCTGTCTGTCCATACAGACCTCTAGACTTCCATAATTAATTAGTGTTGAAATTTAAGTCATGTGCTACCACACTTTCCTCTCTTCCCAGTGTGGCCTTGAACTCACAGAGATTCAAACAGATCCCTGCCTGCCAAGTGATAGGATTAAAGGTGTGTGCTACCATTGCCTGACTTCTATAGAGTGGCTGGCTTTTTCCTCTGATCTCCAGGCAAATTTTATTTATTGGGAGACACGGTATATTGGGGGACATAATACATCAGTGCAACATGCTCTCTGGTAGATGTTAAAATAAAATAATACCCATATATGTCTGCCCCTGGGGCTACCTCTATAAAGAATCTAATAAAATTTATCTATCTATCTACCTGTCTGTCTATGCATCTATGTATCTATGTATGTAAGTATGTATGTATATATGTATGTATGTATGTATCTATCTGTCTTTCATCTATCTATCTATGATCTATCTATCTGTTTTTCATCTATCATCCATCTATCTATCTATCTATCATCTATCTATCTATCTATCTATCTATCTATCTATCTATCTATCTATCTATCTATCTATCTGTTTTAGGGGTATATGCATGAGAGTGCATTCGACAGTGTGAGCTGGAGATCTGAGGATAACATGTGGGAGTGGGTTCTCTCATTCACCGTATGGGACTACAATAAAACTCTTTCTTTTGCCAACTTCAGAAGTGCTGTCATATGCTAAGCTATCTTACTAGTCCAACATGTTATCCCAAGCCTTCTCGGTCAGTTGGAAAGAAAAATCTCCAGTGACAAGGAACTTCTACTTATTCCACAAAGTGGAAGGACAGGAACAGCATCTGAAGTTGGGGTCAAAGAGAGAAATTCCTACAATCATTCTTTAAGAAACTCCAATAAGGGCAAGAATTGTCAGTTACTAATCATGCATGATCTGTGTTTATACAGGAATGTGCCCACAACTAAACATATTCACCATATTCATGGAGTGATAAACTGACTACTACTAGTCTTTAAACCCAGTATTATGATAATCTTTTGAAGCAGAAGAAAAATGAAAACAAGAATAAATTGCTCATCTAGGAACCAGTGCAACATATTTTTTTAATGAAAATATTTTTTTCATATAATATATTCTGATTATGCTTTCCCTGCACCCAGATTCTCGTCCCCCTAAACACACATCCTTTATTGCCATTTGAAAACAGACATTAGAAGGCAAACAGGTGTCTAAATTAAAAAAGAAAAATAATACAAATTAACCATCAAACAAAAAGGCACAAAAGAAGCACAATGAACTTATGTAGACTTGAAGATACACAATTCACATTATTGACACCCACAGAAATCCCCTAAAACCACAAAATTAGAAACCGTAGTACATAAACAAAATACCTGTAGGATAAAAAGAAAAACAAAATACAAAGAAAACAGAAATATCAGACGAAGCATTATGAAACAAAACAGAATAAAGAAACAAAAAAAACCAAAAAATAAACAAACCCAGGTTTACCATTGAGTTTGTTTTGTGTTGGCTATCTACTTCTGAACATATGGTCTGGCCTTAAGACTATTTCTTACACCAGGTGAGACTCTTGTAGAGAAAACTGCTTTTTCATTTGTAGGTTGTATTTTAATCTTTGCTCTTTTGGGGGCTCGGCACCCAGCTCCCAAAAAAATCACATGGAGGTTTATTATCATTTATGAATGCCTGGCCTTAGCTTGACTTGTTTCTTGCCAGCTTTTCTTAAATTTAAATTATTCCATCTACCTTTATCCTCTGGGCTTTTTCCTTTCTTACATCTCTAATCTTCCTTTCACTCTTATATAGTGGCTTGCTCTGTGTCTGAGTGGCTGGCCCCTAGCATCCTCCTTTCCTTGTTCTCTTTCTCTTCCCAGATTTCTCCTTCTGTTTATTCTTTCTGCCTGCCAGCCCTACCTATCTTTTCTCCTGCCTCTGTATTGGCTGTTCAGCTCTTTATTAGACCACCAGGTGTTTTAGACAGGCACAGTAACACAGCTTCACAGAGTTAAACAAATGCAATATAACAGAATGTAACACGTCTTTGCATCATAAAACAAATGTTCCAGAGCATAAACAAATGTAATACATCTTAAAGTAATATTCTACAACTGGAGGTGATTATCAATTGGTGATAGCTTTCGTGTTAAAGCTGTATGCCCCCGTCCACTTCTTCTCTCAGGATTGGGACCCCATCATGCCTAGAACTGTTCAGGCCCTGTGCATATCACAACATCTGTGAGTTCATTTGTTCATCAGACAACTATATTTAGAAGTTCTTATTTGCATTGGTGTCCTCCATTCATTCAGGCTCTGACAATCTTTCCACCTCCCCTTTCACAGGGTTCCTCTGGTTGTCAAATGGGGGAAGTGATGAAGACATCACTTTTAGGACAGAACGTCTAAATGTCTCATAATCTGTGCACATTGTTTAATTGTAGGTCTCTGTATTTATTTCCAAATACTGTAGGTAGAAGCTCCATTGATGATGGTTTAAAAAGACATTGTTAGAGGGGGATATGTTATTGGTATGTAAAATGAATAAAAATTTTTTCTTAATGAAAAAAATTACATCAGATTACAAAAGAATGAAAAAAGACATTGTTTTATGGGTATAGTAGAATACTACTAGGAGTCATTTTCTGGTTAAATTCCTTTAGCAGAACAGTAGGATTTGGTTTTCCCCAGATCCATCGCCTATCTAGTCTCAGGTTCTTGCCCACCCTAGCAGTATTGGACATGAGTTCCATCTCTGGAATGGCTCTTACTTTCAGTCAGATTGTGGTTGGTTACTCCTACAACTTCTCTATCTCTATTATACTAGTTTATCTTGCAGGCAGGTTAACATCGTAAGTTGAAAGGTTTGTGGTTGATTGTTGTTTACCTTTTTCTCTTGGCAGGGTGTAGAATATCCTCAAGAACCATGAACACTAGACAGTAGGGGTGAAGGTAAAAGGTATATTGAAACCTAATACTTCAGAAGCTTCTAAAATATATACTTACATTAATGGGGAAGGCAGTGCCCCAAATGGGACATTTTTCATCACAAAGTGAAACTTCCAGTTCTGGGAATTGTTCATATCTGATAGAATTATTGGCCAAAAAGGTCTAAGGGGAACTCCCAAACAACTTAGAATGTAGCGACAGCTTTTCTTTGTTGGTGACAAACTGTAACTCATGCCCTATTGCTTAAGACAAGACCAAGACAGCCCACTGAAAGTGGAAAAATCAGGCTGATGTTTACCTAGAGCAACTTTTTAAAAATAATTTAATCACAAATTTTATAATTTAATAGAATAAATAGTTGTGTCCATCAGTTTAATTTTGTATCAAGTTTAGTTGTTAAGAGCCCCTAAGTGGGGAGGTAATATGCCCTACAGCAGAGACTACAATTTTTGTTTTGTGGATCATGTTGCCTTTTAAATATGCTTGTTTACTCCTATGGATTAGTGCCGTGTCCAGCATTTATAAGGTAATTTCCTTACTGTAGCTTGCAGCTATTAATAAACCAATGAGCAGCCAAAGTGCCAAGAATAAGTAATGGAAGAGTGCTCTTATCTAAATAGAGTATCTATACTATTTTCAACAAGATAAAATGAACATCATGAAAAGGAGAATAGAGAACCTAAGAGATAGAGATGGAGAGATGTGTACCAAAATGATGTCTTCTGGATGATGTAGCTTCCCTCTGTCAAACTCACTGTAAATGTGATAATCTATACAACATCTTCGCATAATCATAATTGTTCAAATTTCTTCATAGCTGAAGGACCCCACAAGCCCCATGCTTGATGGATGAGGGAGTAGCATTCCTCTCAATGATGTAGCCATCATTAATTTTCTCTTCCTCCAATAAATAAGTACCCACATATACTCAGGTAAGAAACTAGTTTAATCAGTGAATCGCAAAAGAATACATGAAAGTAGATGGGGAACTTTAAGAAAAAAACATAAATATTTAAATGAGTGAGGTATGAAAATGAGGGAGGAGAGTGGGAAAATATGAAATATCTATATTTTCTTATATGAGTGGAAAAAATAAAAAAATTAGAAGACTTAAAATAATAAAGTATTTTTCTACACTAGCAATATTAGTTGAACAATACATGCTCAGAAGAACAGGACCAAACAGTACTAAAAGGATTGTCAGTCTAATCTTATGCTTACAATATTATGTACGTTATGCCTAAAAAAGTAAACTTGAAATAGCAATTGAAAAGAGGTCATATAATTATCAATGAATTAAAGACATATTAATTAGAGCAATTATTTGTGATTTATTGATAGAATCAATAGAATAACTTAAAAATTCCAACAGAATTTGTTATGAGCATTGACAATTTAAAAAGAAAAACTATTAGAAATAAGAAAAGGTTCTGGAGCCGGGCGGTGGTGGCGCACGCCTTTAATCCCAGCACTCGGGAGGCAGAGGCAGGTGGATCTTTGTGAGTTCGAGGCCACCCTGGTCTACTGAGCAAGATCCAGGAAAAGGCGCAAAGCTACACAGAGAAACCCTGTCTCAAAAAACCAAAAAAAAAAGAAAAGGTTCTGAAAAATTGGCATGCATTTTAGGCAGAATAAACTAGGTACATGTTTCCTAGATAAAAATGCTTTATTATGAAAATGATAATGGCTAAGGAAATACTATTTTAGCAGCAGTAAATGCAAATTACACAATGAAAAATAATATAAATAGAACAGATAGTAATAACACTAATTTATTGAAAAGCAGAATGTTGAGTACAGGACAACTTTTAAACTAAAGACTGTTGGGTCAATAGTGTAACAGCAGCCTGTCTGCCCTTCATGATCAGGGTTAACTACTCTTGACAATACATTGTCTCCTTTTATTGCCTGCTCATCCTGGGTAGCTCACTAAATAATATGATTTATTGATTCATGGATATCCTTACTGCCATATCTCCTTTTAGTAAAAATACTTCAAGTCTAAAGAATGATTTTGCATCGTCACAAGGACAGTGCTTCCAACACTAAGTAAATCCTCACTGGACAAGCTCTTTCACAGAAAAAAGGCACACTCATGTTGCCATGTGGTATAACCACTGAGCTCTGCTTCCTCATAGCGAATGCTATATATGCATAAATACATTTCAGTTATCCATAATTCCCTTTGAAATAACCAGGCTTATTTCTAATCTCTTCTCCTCGGTGATTCCATATCCACAGCAGAATTAGCTAGGCAAGCTTGTCTGTCCAGGAGCTTATGCTATTGGACCATAGATATCCCTGATTTATAACATTATGACTACTTCATATACACATGCAGTTCCTGTTATGTGTAGCCAATGGCTAAGTCTTGCTAATAACAGCTTGTTGAGTTGTTTCTCTGTGGATGTCTAGACATCAAGTTTTCTGGAATGCATGCATCCAGTAGATAGAAAACATAATATTAAGCAACTCAAACTTATTATGCACATACATCCACCCACGTTTTTTACCCAG
This sequence comes from Peromyscus californicus insignis, assembly GCF_007827085.1. Taxonomy (NCBI): domain Eukaryota; kingdom Metazoa; phylum Chordata; class Mammalia; order Rodentia; family Cricetidae; genus Peromyscus; species Peromyscus californicus. The sequence continues at coordinate 63,581,172 of NW_026294458.1, forward strand.
ATCTAGACATGTCTGTCTAAACATTTCGATTCAGATTCCAATTAATTATCTAAGTTATTTCTCACTTACCATAGGTCTATTTATTCCTATCTGATGACACTTCTATTTTTGCCCCAATGGAATTATCTGTCATGCTGCCAATGCTCTGCTTTGTGAAAAGATTTCTGCATGTTGCAGACTATTAAACAAGAGTGCAAGAGGCTTTATGGGTATTGCTCTTCCTCACACTAGTGCTTAAAAGATATGGAAACTTGAACGGATAAAACAAAAATCTCAAAAAAAGTTATATTAAGAGGGAGTTGTGAAGAACACTGAGATACTTTACAAAAAATGGACTCAGGATGGAAAATAAAACTTTCCCTGTCAGGAAGTGGAAGTGAATTTTTTATCCTAATAGGGCCTCTAAGTAGTATACACAGCTCCAGTGTGAGGCATTCAAATGTGTTTGTGTGTGTGTGTGTGTGTGTGTGTGTGTGTGTGTGTGTGTGTGTAATGGGATTTCTGTGACTGCCTTTTCCTAGAAACTGTTATCCTTAAGTAGTCCTCCTATTTGGAAAAAAAAAATGGTTCTTGTTTCCTGAGATAAGAGGAGAACCAAAGCACAACATACATTTTATGAAGAACATTACAGTAAATAAATACAAAGCAAATGGCTACCACATAAAACAGGACTAATTGCAAACACTGCTGACTATTGAAATATTCTTTTTCTAATTATATAAGAGAATGAATGTAAAAGCACTTTGTGTATTATAAGCCTTACACCAACACAAAGTGCTATCGTTATTAAAAGAAAAGCTTTAGGGCACTATCTGTCTTTATTTTCTTATGCTCTAATAAAAAGAAGCTGTTGTCAGCAGGCATGTGAACTGACTAAATAATTTAAAGCTCTGTAGTGCTGGCTAATAAATACATAAGAAATAGGAGGGATCTTGCTTTTCTACCTAAAATGTGTCAAATCTCCTTCAATGTTCTTAATAAGTAAGGTATAAGAAAACCTTTCAATTTATCACAAAACCTGAGAGCAAAGAGTAAAATAATGTTCCCACACATTTTAGGGCATCCAATATTACTGTGGTACATTATTGCAATCAATGCACTCATATTGCTGTATGATCAAAATTCATTCATTATTCAGATTCATCATTTACCAAGTATCATCTTTCTGGTTTTAGTCCCTTCAGGATACTTCATTACAAGGAGCCATCACATTCTTTTGGCACATCATGTTCATGCATTTTTAAGACAACCTTGATGACCTTGGTTGTTTTGAAGATTACTAGAGAATTATTTGCTGTGGGAGTTTTGATTGCGCTGTGACACTGTGAGACTGTTAAGTAAAGTTTCCCTTGAACCAGGATGTAGAGCTAGCAACTAGCTGCCTGAAATTGGCCATATAGAAGCCAGGAATTTGGATAGAGAAGATGCACAGAAAAGAAAGGGTGGGGATGTGAGTTTGGCAATTTCTTTTGGTTTTTGGCCAGGTGATGAGGCATGTCTTTTGCTGTGTCTCTGGCCAGAAAACAAAGTCAGGTGCTTGCTTCTTGGGTGCTCTGATCAGAAGGTTTACACCCCTACATCTGACTTCCAAGTCTTTGTTGGTAAATGCAATGATAGAGACTGAGTTCAAACCTACACATGGTGGCTGGGGCAGAGCCAGGTCCATGGGACCAGAAAGCCCTCCAGGCTGTGACCTAAGTGGCCAAAGTGTTGATTGCAGGACTATGGGGCCACAGACAATAATTAACATATCAGTAGATTCAAAAGTGGCCACTAACGTGACTGATAAACATCATTTATTTTAGATATCACTCAATTACTAATTCCCAGAAGGTTTTATGTATTTTCTGATTTTTAGAATAATAACAGATATCATTATTTCATTATCACATTTGTAATTATATGATTTCACTATACTATATTTTGTACTTGTGTAGTTTTCAGATAGTTCTAGAAATAGTCCAAATACATTTCTATAATCAACATAGAGATTGTTATTATTAAAGAATATATGATGATGTTATATACTAAAACTTAAACAAGAAATCTTTGCTGTTGATTACAGAGCAATGACCACATATGATTCCTTCACCCAGGAAGATTTACTGGTAATTTTTGCCCAGACACCTTAATGTTAACAATTTTTAAAACATCAACAGTTGATAGAAAAATTTATCTAAACAATAAAGTATTCTATTTTATAATGATTCATTAAATTTAATTAATAAGTATTGGTAGCCTGTTCATATTTTTCTATTTTTAGCTATTGAAGGAAATGTTTATTAGTGAAGCAATTATGAAATCACTAAAGCAGTAGTCTGATTCTTCAACAACTAAAAATCGAACTGTCATATAATTCAGCATTTCTTTTATGTTCTCAGTGAACATACAAAAAGAAGAAATCACTATGCCAAAAGATACTTGCACTCTCATGTTTATTTCAGTATTATTTAAAACAAATAAAATATTATTTCATCACAGATGCCATTGGGTGGATAAAAATTGAGTGTTGTATATACACAATCATATGTTATTAAGCTATAAAAATTGATTAATTATTTAATTGTCATTTTAAGTGGCATGGATATTACTAGAAGTTATTGTATTGAACAAAACAAGCTAGACACAGAAAGAGAAATACCATGTTTCCACTCATTTGTGGAAAGTAATGAGTCAATCTTGCAAAAATATGGGACGGAGTAGTGTGCTCCTGCACACTGGAAAGGACGCAAGGAGGAGACAAATGGTTCAATTAGTAGCCCAAAAATACAGTATGGAGGATTTACTTCTGGTTCTTCCTTAGGACAGTAGGGTAATGATCCCTTAAAAAAATGCATGATGCATTTTAAATAACAAAAATATATAAAATTCTTAATGCAGTAAAATTGTTAATATTTGATAAAGTAGAAATTATTACTTTAATTCAATTATAACACAATTGTTTAGAGGCACTTAATTAATACAACATAGCCCATGAACATGGGTACATATTATGTCTATATTTATTTATTTATTTATTTATTTATTTTTTATTTTATTTTTTTTTTTTTTGGTTTTTCGAGACAGGGTTTCTCTGTGTAGCTTTGCGCCTTTCCTGGAACTCACTTGGTAGTCCAGGCTGGCCTCGAACTCGCAGAGATCCGCCTGGCTCTGCCTCCCGAGTGCTGGGATTAAAGGCGTGCGCCACCACCGCCCGGCTATGTCTATATTTATAAAATCAAGATTCATTGTATGATAAAGAATTACAAAAAGCAGAGCAGTTGGGAAAACAGACTTTCAGATTCAATTTTACTGCAATTCTCTTACTTCTTTTTCTATTTTGTTTATTTTTTAAGGATATGAATTTTATTACAAAGAGATGGAAAAACATGAATATGTATGTTCTAAGACATAATAGTTAAAGAATAAAATATGCAATTTTCTTAGTTTCTTTGTTTCAGCACAACCCAGTTCTCAATCAAAGGTCATATTTATGACCCACTTATTTAATGGGACAGCATTACATTAAACATCAGGAAACCCAGGCACCTGCAACTCACAGTCAGCTAGAAATTGCTTAAACCCTGTTTTCTCATGAAGCAAATCACTGCACTAACTTGTAGTCTCCATAAGTTTCTTTTCTTTCTTTTCATTTTTTATTTTTATTGTTGGTGGTGTTGGTGTAGTTTGCTTTTTGTTTTTGTTTTTTCAAGACAAGCTTTATCTCTGTATCCCTGGCTGTGCTGCTGTCCCAGATTTAGCTCTGCAACCACACTGTCCTGAAACTCACAGAGATCCACCTGCCTCTGTGTACCATTTGTTTGGGTGCGATCTTTCTTTCTTTCTTTCTTTCTTTCTTTCTTTCTTTCTTTCTTTCTTTCTTTCTTTCTTTCTTTCTTTCTCTCTCTCTTTCTTTCTCTCTCTCTCTTTCTTTCTTTCTCTCTCTCTTTCTCTTTCTTTTTTCCTTCTCTCTCTCTCTCTCTCTCTCTCTCTCTCTCTCTCTCACTCTCCCTCTCCCTCTCCCTCTCCCTCTCCCTCTCCCTCTCCCTCTCCCTGCCTCCCTCCCTCCCTCCCTCTCTTTCTTTCTTCATTTAATTTAATGCTTATTTACCCCCCTCCTTTTTCCCTTTAATTCTCTGGTATCATGATGCCTATGAGGAATGCAAGCAGGCATGAACAGTTGAACAAGGAGTGTTAAGTTCTCCTTTTCACAATGCTTGAATTTTCCCAAGGTACTTTGATGAATAGAATGGGATGATATGGACCAATAAGAAAAATATTATGGACACAGAATTGACTATAGTGTATATCTTATATGCAAAGCATACAAAAGAAAGAAGCAAGGGTTACTCTTTCAACTGGGAACATAAGCAGAAGTTGGTAGCATTCATGAAGACAGAGAAGATCAAGAGTGTCACAGACATTTTCCACATCTCCTTAATTGAGGGTGGTAATCACGAAATTGGGAATTGGATTTGTTTAGGTGTAAAGAGGTGGAAAAGGTATTTAGCTATAGAGTAGTGAATGTCAACTAAGTGATTAAATACTAGAGCTTAGGGTAGAGGTCTAGGCCAGAGGCTGATATTTTGAGATTCGCCATTATATCAGTTCAGTGGTCACTTAAAGTAACTTAAGAAATCTCTAGGCTTCCTGACTCCAAAGTCAGTGTTCATTAATGTAGCAATGATCCGAAGTGGTTTATAATTTGTAAGCATAGAAACTGTGATATGATTACAGTGTCATCTTTGAGTTCACTTGGGAAGTCACAGGAAGATGAGTGTAATGTTAATTTGTAATATTACAATATTTGGGATTTTTTTAATGTACATGTTTCTTTTTATTGCTAACTTTAAGAAAACTTTACAAATGCAGTTTAAAACTATTGTGTTCCACCTTCAGACCATAGTGCTGGTGCCTCCCTCTTTACCAACACCACAGGGAGTCTGACTTTAGAGTTTATTATTTATTTCCCTGTTTGGTTACTAATATCTCTATACCCTGTGCAATATGGAGCTACAGAGCATTGTTTTACAAATTTTAAATTATTAGAGTGTTGGTTTACATATTTTGAATCTTTCTATAAATCTTATCATGTCTTCAATCTGCCTGCCTCTCCTTGTCTCCTGCTGTTTTTCCCCATTCTAATTGAAAATAGATCTTCTTCTCATATAATATATTTTCGTTATGCTTTCCCCTCCCTCTAATTTTACAAACCACCTCCCCTCCCATCTGGATCTCGATCTAAACAGAGAATTCTCAACAAAGGAATCTCAAATGGCAAAAAAAAAAACTTAAAAATGTTCAACATCCTTAGCCATTAGGGAAATGAAATCAATATATTTTGAAACTTTTATATTATACCTTTTAGAATGACTAAAACTTATAACGTAAGTGATAGCCCATGCTGGTGGGGATGTGCAGCAAGGGGAACACTCAACCAACCCTGGTGGAAGTATAAAACTGTACAGCAACTATGAAAATTTGCATGATGGTTTTTCAGGGAGATAGAAATCTATCTACCTCAAATCTAGCAATATCACTCCTGGGCATATACCTAAAGGATGCTCGGTCCTACTACAAGGACCCTTTCTCAACTCTGTTCCTTGCTGGTCTATTCACAATAGCTTAGATGTTCCTCAACAGAAGAGTGGATAAAGAAAATGTGGTACATTTACACAATGGAGTGTTACTCAGCTGCTTAAAAATGTACTCACTCATAGCAGGATACTAGACATGAAACAAGGATGACTTGTCTGCTACTCACATCACCAGGGAGGCTACCTGGAAAACAGGACCCCAAGAAAGACACAGGGATCACCCAATGACGGAGAAATGGAAGAGATCTACATGAACAGCCTGGACATGAGTGGGGGTAATGAAGGGCGAGGGTCGAGGGAAAGAGAGCTTGGGGGAGCGGGAGATCCCAGCTGGATCAACAACAGAGAGGGAGAACAAGGAATAGGAGACCATGGTAAATGAAGACCACATGAGAACAGGAAGAAGCAAAGTGCTAGAGAGGCCCACAGAAATCCACAAAGATACCCACACAACAGACTGCTGGCAATGGTCGAGAGACTGCCCGAACTGACCTACTCTGGTGATGGGATGGCCAAACACCCTAATTGTTGTGCTAGAAACCTCATCCAACTACTGAGGGATCTGGATGCAGAGATCCATGACTAGGCCCCAGGTGGATCTCTGGGAGTCCAATTAGCGAGAATGAGGAGGGTTTATATGAGCGAGAATTGTTGAGACCAAGGTTGGATAAAGCACAGGGACAAATAGCCAAATGAATGGAAACACATGAACTATGAACCAATGGCTGAGGGGTCACCAACTGGATCAGGCCCTCTGAATGGGTGAGACAGTTGATTGGCTTGATCTGTTTGGGAGGCACCCAGGCAGTGGGACCAGATCTTGTGCTCATTGCATGAGTTGGCTGTTTGAAACCTGGGGCCTATGCAGGATTGTTTGGCTCGGCCTGGGAGGAGGGGACTAGACCTACCTGGACTGAGTCTACCAGGTTGACCTCAGTCTGTGGGGAAGGCTTTGCCCTGGAGGAGATGGGAATGGGGGGGGGTTGGGGGGAAGGTGAGGGGGACGGGAGGGGGGAGAACAAGGGAATCCGTGGCTGATATGTAGAACTGAATTGTATTGCAAAATAAATTAAAAAAAAAAATTTGAAATTACAAAAAAAAAAAAAAAATGACATCACAAAATTTGCAGGCAAATGGATGGGATAACAAAGACAACAACAAAATCTATCCTGAATTAGGTAACCTAAGCCAGAGAGATAAAGATGGTATGTGTTTGCTTATATCCGGATACTCGTTGTTAAATACATGATAACCAATCTCTAATCCACAAACCCAGAGAGGGTAGGTACAAAGACAGATCTCTCCCTGAGAGGGGGAATTAGAATAGATTTTATGGATAGGCTGGTGGATAAGACAAAACAAACAAGATAAATACCCAATTAAAAAAAGCACAAGAAACATATATAGACACATACGTTCACACACAGAGAGAAATCCCTTAAAACCTGAGACTGTAAACAACAGAAATGATCCTGTTTTTCCTTCATGTTGTCACTTTCTGTTTTACTTAAGTTACGAAATACTTGCATTTATCCACTTTAGCTAAAACTCAACAATAGTTATCACAAATTTTAAACTTTTTGAAAGTTTGAGCCCATAGACAGCATGAGAAGATACTTTGAAAATAAATGTTAGGGAAGAATCAAATAAATACACAGAAACAAAAAAAAAACTAAGATGATAATTAACTACACCTATCTCTTGAGTTCAAACATTATTTTTATTGGTATGCATTCATTGAACACACTGATGAATTTCAAGAGGCCTCTTCTTTGCCATTCTTTGACCATATTTATGACCCATTTCCTTCCCTTTTACTCTTCACTACTCCAGATCCACCTGCCTCTGCCTCCTGAGTGCTGGGATTAAAGACATGAACCACCACCACCTGGATCATTTAGGTTTTATTGTGATACAATATTAATATATCCACATATATTTTATAAAATTACTTGGTCATGTTATACTTAACTATAATACTTTATACTACCTGGAAAAATTCTAAGTATTTTTCACTAAAAAATATATTCTCATGATTACAGACACAAATTGTAGTTTTGATATGAAATAATCTAATATGTAAATATTATGAATTTTTAGAGAAAACCTGAGGCATCGTGCTGTACACAAATATGAAGGAATTCAATTTACACAATTTCTTTAGCATTTGTAGCTATATACTTAAATAACACTGATAAAAATATAGAAATGTAATATCTTTGGGTAAAAACATTGCCTTATGAGGTATGAGATTCAAATGGAATAAAATAATTGCTACTATAACTTGGAAAAACTAAAGGCTATCAGAACTGAGAGGAAGAGTCACAATTTTAGACAAAATTATCATTTATTTAGCTAAAAGACAGTATTATGTGTCAACTCTCCAAAAGTATCTAGTCTATTTTATATGACAAAATATAATATTCATTGTAACTTCAAGAATTTGTATAGTCAGAAAAGTTTCAAATTTCTATAAAACCACAGATTCAATGTTCCATTGAAGGCTTAAGGCAATTCTTTGCAAAGAACTTCTAAAATTGAAAATAAGTTACAGCATTTCAACATACTGAATAACTATTACCTGGGAATTTTGATTTATAAATGTATGAAATATTATACTATCATAATCACATATATTCTAATCATAAAACTAGAGCAAAATTTTGTTATATTTAAGAATCGCTTTGTAATCATCCTATTATTATATTGAACGTTTATTTTATAAAAAACAAATGTTCTGAGTTTTAAAAATTGAAATATCTCACCTTTGAGTAGATAAACATATATTTTTTTAAATTGTATTTAGTTGTCTAAAAAACACTTTAAGTTCATTTTTGTATTTCTTTACTAACTTGTATAGAGTCAGTTTACTTGCAGAAGTCTACTGATTATAGTCTTTACTTTTTACATAGTTTCAAGCTAATCTAATTCATATTAGATTGAATAACAAGATCAGTACTCTTGATAAAACCATTTTGCATTTTTATAGAATACTAAAGTTTCATTAAAATAGAGTTTTTAAAACAATATCATCATTGTTTTTCTTGAATCATATAAAAACATATACATTGGCACACATAAAACACTTGTATGTAATAATATTAAACATTATCAAATTCTTTTATGGGCTGAACACCTCTTCTATCGAAAATTCATTTGTTAGCATCAACAACTCTATGTACTGATAATGAAGGAAAAAAAGATCTCAGGAGGAAATCTGGATCAGATAACAATGTGAGAGTAGTACTCTCAGACAGAGATTAGCATCCACAATGAGAAGACCCTTTTCTGTTTTTTTTTTTTTTTTTTTTTATTTTCTAGCATTCCAGGGGAAGAATGAAAAGCATACATTTGACAACATTGCAAATGTCATTGACCAGATACCAACTATGCTGTCATTCTGATATCTAACTCCCACCACAATGAAAAATGAGTGAACTATAGATTACAGAATGAAAGTCTACATCACTGTAAGAATGTATTTCATGAATTAATGCTCAGAAGAGGGCCATATTGACCAAATAGTGAAAAGTCCAGATGTAAGGGTTTGGGGAAGCGGGGCGGTGGTGGCACACATCTTTAATCCCAGCATTTGGGAGGCAGAATCAGGCGGATTTTGTGAGTTTGAGGCCAGCCTGGTCTACAGATCCAGGAAAGGCACAAAGCTACACATAGAAACCCTGTCTTGAAATATATATATATTGGGAAGCTGACATATTGCCTGACTTTAGTTTTTTGCTTGTTCATTTGATTCCTTAATTTGTCCAATGTGGTTAAATTCAAATTCTATATACACTGACAATTTCTTGCATTTTTAGTTGTAGAGAGGATATAGTTACTTTTCAGTAAAATACAATTGAAGTCATTTCTAAAAGAAAATATAAGCAAACAGAGGAAAACATCACTTCACACTTCAAAATAAAAGTGACTTGAAACAAATGTTTTGATGGTAGAGTTTGCAGGACTCATTACTCAATCTCCTTGAAGAAATACCTATTCAGGATTTTATTTACTAACTTTCTCCTCCAAAATTGTCAATTTGGCTTTGTGATGGGACAAGTGGTGAGAACGTGTTTAAAATTAAAAGCTAAAACAGGAGAGTTGTGCAGTGTTTGAAACTGAAACACGTGGGAGTTAAATGCAAAAAGTGTAAAGTCTTTTCACTATGCATTTTGATAGTGACTTTGCAGTTCTTAAGTATGTAAACTATAGTTCCTTTTGTGACGACTTCTAAAATAACCCTTTATAAATACAATGTTCTTATTTTCTTTCATTTTCTACTCAAGTAGATAATAAATGTATTGCTATTAAAAAAACAGCATGTGATTAATAAAGTAAAATAGATACATTCTCACAAATAACATTATGAATGAAAACTGCTTTCACAAATACATACACAACAGTTAAAACTAAAAAAAAAAAAAAACCTGAGACTAGCAAACCAAATCTACTTTTGTTAACGCCCATACTATCTTTAGATGGAATTGTAATGCATTTATAGAGAAATCAATCAGGAACTGAGAATAGAAAGATAAACAACTATGAAGTTGATGGTGTTTATGGGAATGCTATTGTAGGGATGACTTTACATGCTCATGTAGATTAAACTGTCCCTAATATCAGATTAGTCGAACCTTAAGTCCACTCCACAACACACTATTTTCTATCAGCAAAATATATAAAACTTTATTTCCTACTAAGTGCCTGTAATTGAATTTAAGTTATTTCTGAATACCAAACCGAAAGGTTTGATACAGCCCAGCTTTTCAAACTGTGTTATTAATGTAGAGGAGATTATCAAAAACATTGTTGCCTCCTTCCAAAAAAAGAGCGCAATATCATGTTTTGTAGTCATGACATATTATATAATTTAATGTCATTTTAATGGCAAGAAGACAAATAAAATCTCCTTTCCCTTAAATTCTATAACACAACAAAATTCGAGAAAAATGATGGAAGCAAAAATCATCTGTGGTTTAGAAACAAGGTCTTATTTTTAGATAATTCTTTCCTCTTACTTTCATGATTGTGTTGATTGGTTTTTAGATCCACTTGACATGAGTTAGAGAGATTTTGTAATGACTTTTGATTGAAAAAATGCCTCCACAAGGTTGGACTATGTGCAATTGTGCTAGGCATTATTTAGGACAATGATTCATGCAAGAGGGCCCAGCTCACTGTGGGTGGTGTCAGCTCTGGGAAGGTAGTCCTGAATTGTTTAAGAAAGCAGGCTGAAGCAGGCCAAGAGCAGCAAGGAGGTAAACGGTGCTCCTCCATGGCCTCTGCATCATTTATTGCTTGGAGGCCCCCAACATGAGGTCCTACACTGACTTCCCCTGAAAATGGTATATGGTGTGGAAGTGGAAGTGAAATAAACCCTTTCATCATCATATTTTGTTCATGCTGTTTTATCAGAGCAATGTATACCCTAACAAAAACAGAAATTGGTGTCAGCAGTGAGGTATTGCTGTGACATACTGGATCACATATTTTGGATTGATTAAGGAAGGATTTTTGAAATGTGAGCTTAAAATGTAATTGAGTGTATTGAACTCCATGGGTTTTATACGAACTTTCAAGATAATTCTGAGCGTAGTCCAATTGATTGAAGTCTAGCTTGTGTAGTTTCAGAAATTTAAGAGTCCTTTATACAATCTACTTGGGCCTTTTGGTGATATTTTGTTTTAATAGTCCATGATGTCTGGTCAGTTGGAGCAAAAGAGTAGGTTGTGATTAGCAGGGGAACAAGCCTACTAAAGTAAAACCTTTGCTTTACTGGGGCATTTGATGCTGGTAAGATAGAACTGATAAATTGCTATTTCGAAGAGACCATCATCATGGATACAAATTTTGGGGGCACTTGTTTTAGGAAAGGTACTCAGGCTGCCCTCAGTAGCCTTCCTGACACGGGCCTTTCCATGCTTTTATCTGAAGAACTATATGGCTATATTGGTGGTAGAGTAGAAGAAGGTAAAACTCTTAGCATGCACAGATACGGGTGTCAATGTTATTTTAACTTTACAGAGAAAACATTTAAGAGTTAAAGGATCATGGGGCCTTCTTCCACAATTTCAAAGAAATGTCTGGAGGGCTGGACAATGTTAGTGCAAGTACATACAGAAAGGGCAAAAGGAGATGGTATCAAGTCTGTCCATAGAAGTGAAACTACATTAGAGGGGACATTATTCAGTGCCTAAAGTCTATTTTGGATGACAAGAAGAGGGTTAGTTGAGTGGAGAGGAAAGTGGATGGAAACAGGAATTCAAGAAATGTTAAAGGAAAGCTAACATGAGCAAGGCATAAAGAGGACCAGATATGAAGTTCTGTAAAATCCACTGTTTTGTTCAATAACTAAAGTATTAATACTATACTTAAAATTTTAAAATATAATTTCCAGGGATACAATGTATATAGCCTATCATCAGAAAACCAAAGGTGAACAGCATGCTTGGAACTAGGGATTCCAGTTCCCAAGTAGTATGCCTGTGATGCTGGATGGCTTCCTTTTCAATTTCATGTAAACTTGGCTGGAATTTGAGCTTGCTTTGGACTATCTACTTAACCCTGTTTGCTTATTTCTTTCCTATGGGATGGGGGTGTTCACACTATTGCTGTCTCACTACTATATCTCAAAAGTATTCATTTTTCACAGGATATCACAAGTGTAAAATCTATACTTAATCTATGATGAGTAGACTTTGCACACTGAATAATGCAAGATAAATATAAAGATCAGATTGTTGGAGATGAAATAAGTGTATTTTGCCTTGTGAAAAGAACAACAATTCCTCATAAAGGAGTTCAAAGTTATGTTTAGGTAGTTTGAAAGAATGTGCCCATTTTGGGTCCACATATTTAAATTTAATAACCATTTTTAGGTATTAAGAGGGTAGTGACATAATCCAAGGATGATGCTTAGAGACAGGGCCTTCCAGATGTGATTAAAATTAAAGTTTGGGGTCCTAGGCAATGATTTCCTCTGTTTTAGGTAACATATTGTTTAAAAATTGTGTGACAAAATGTCGATCCCCTAGACAACAATGGCCTATCTCAGTATTATTGGTTAGCATGATTTACCATACATCTGTCCAGATAAAGCTTCATAAAAAGAGAGTAACCGAGAAGAAACACAGTACGTTCCTTACCCCCTACCAAATGATGCTCTGTGCTACATTATTACTCTGCCCATCTGAAGGTCACATTAGACTTGTTTGTTTGGGAGGAAGTATCATGTTCTTCAGTAGTATAGTCACTACTGAGTTGCTATTGTTCTGGTATATAAGCTCTATCACATGCTGAGGTAAGAAACTACAAATCAGGAGTTTGGATGTGCTGAGAATTGATTGAACTGAGATGAGGGGATGAGGAAGAGGGGTTGAGGATTGAAAAACAAGTAAAATTAATTATGTAAATATATGAATGCCAAACAATAAAAAGAAAACCAAAGTACAGTGTTCTAGAAGTAAATCATTTTATCTACTTATTGTTAAAAATCAAATATCTGTTATATATTGCAGCAAAAATTACCAGGCAATCTCTACAAATGTTTGTTGTCATCATTGAATTATTTCAATATAACTTTCAAACTATTGTTTTATCTGGAAATCTAACTAAACTTGAATGAAATTTTTGAAATAAATTCAGAGGAGAATATATAATACAATCCAAAAGAAAATATTTTTTTACAAATTTATTTTAATTACTTAAACTGGATCATGAAGGCTGCATTGGAAACTATGTGGCATAAGACTGATGATGTAACAGAAGGTTTAGGAGGTCAGTAGGTACTTCATCAGGCAAAAGAGATCCAGGAGAAGGGGTAAAGCATCAGGGCCACTATAGAAATATAAATGGTTGATAAGAATTCACAAACCTATATAAGAAAGTAAATATTAAAATGGACAGTTGTATATATAAATCTTTCTTCATTGTAGCATAAGTATGCATCAATTCAATGAGGAAGAGAAGAGAGGAAATGTGTATTTTGAGTAGAGCAATATTCAGAAATCTTGACATGGGATATTAAAGGGCCAAACTACTGATGGTGAGAAAAGTAATAAGAAGTTTCAGTAGCCACCAAAAAGCAATGCTAAATTTCTCTTGACTGCATTTTAACCAAATTTGCTTGGTAAAGTGTTCCTTTGCTTCAGCAATCTAGAGCACTGAGGACTTTCTTATGTAGAACTCTGTTCATTTAGGAGGACACAAAGTTTATGTAATTTTACTATGTTAAATTTAAAACTTTCATTTTTGATTAGAAAGGGGAAGTGCTGTGGGATGTCTTTCTGTATGCTGTGAATATGTGTTGCTCTGATTGGTTGATAAATAAAGCAGTTTGGCCTATGGCAAGGTAGCTTAGAGGAAGGTGGAAAATCCAAGCAGAGACGCAGGAAGAAGGCAGGGAAAGATGCCAGCCACCACCAAAGGAGAAGCAACATGCCAACAGACTGGTAAATCCATGGAACACGTGGTGAAACAGATTAATGGAAATGGGCTGACTTTAGTTATAAGAGCTAGGTAGCAAGAAGATTGAGCCATAGGCCATGGTCATGCAATTCGTAATTCAAAAAAAAAAATTATCTTTCCAGAATAATCTCATGAATGTGCCTTTAATGCATACATTGCTAGCTTCTTAACAGGGTATAACCACTAATTTGAATATTAATGCATAATTTGTTTCCATACATGATAGTTCTCATCCTAAACTCAGTGATATGGTGAGGTGTATTTTCTGTGCTCTTCCCACCTCCTGACATCTACTTTGGAAACACCTAAGGATAATAGGTGTTGATGAACTGAATGTAGCAAAATACTTTCTGTATGCCTGGTGCAAAACAACACAGCACACTCCCTAACTGAATTAGACATCACTCTTCTCACATCTGTTCTCTGGCTCTGTGAACATTTCCTTCTTTTCACTCATCTGACATTTTAATGACTATTTTAAATGTGAGAGAAAAACACAGCTTTGCTGGACTGGATCTTTTTCTTTCTTCAGGTGTTAGTATAGAACTTGTTAAAAGCTCTATCAGTATTAGATGTCTTTTTAAAAAAAATACCCTAATTTCAAACAGAATTTACTTACACATATTTTATTTATACTGTCATACTATCATTCTTTTAATACTTAAATAAATAAACTAGAAATCATTTATTTTCAGAAATCCTGAAGACTTGTAGGGTTCTTATATCCTAGGTATTATTTTTACTTAAAATTTGCTAATAAAACAACAAATACTTCCTGGAATGGATTGGGAGGATAAAGCAGAAGAAGGGAAATGGAGAAATAATTAACACTAAAGCCCTCAAAAAAAGCCATATGGAAAGCTAGTATTGATGAAACTTCCTAAAATATATACATGTACAGTTTTCTTCAGAGGTATAGTCCCTGACAATATGCCTTTATTTTAGTAGATGGTCATATACTCATGCACACATGGGCAATATAATTGGATTCAGTATGTGAAAAAAAAAGCTACCATAAAGGTGGGAAGGGAAGATGTTGGGAAGCGTTCCATAGGAATAGGAGGGGATAAATGGAAGGTAGATATGATGAAAGTATAATGCATATATGTTTAAATGTTCAAATTATGAACTGAAAGGCAATTAAAAAACCAACCTAAAAGGATACAACAATGTATTAAATAAATCAACTCTCAATACCCTATGTACATATATATCATATATATCTGATATATATATATATATATATATATACACACATACACACACATGTGAGCAGAGAAGCAATATTTTACAAATATCCTTAAACTATGCAGAGATAGCATTGATAATTTTCAAAATGTTATTAATTATGATACTTAGTATGGGCATGAAGACTCAAATGAAAAATTCAGGCTCTGGACTCAGATAATGTATCATAGTCAAGACACAGCCACCATACCACCTTCACTAAGACAGGCATTGAATGAAATTACCTGCAGAAGATATGAATAAGGTATATATTAAACACAAAGATATTATTTGTTTAGGTTTGTGTCCTATATCAAACATTTCATTAAATATGTGAGAATACATATGTACAAATATCAAAAAAATCTAAAAAACCCTAAAATTTAAAGCCAAAATATATTTATCCCAAGTATTATAAATAATTATATTCATGATAACATATCCAATGTATTATTCTGTGAATTTAATAAATGCTTCTTAGCCAGTATTTTTAAATCCCCAAACCACATAGACATGCAAAAAATGTTTTCAGGTATATAAAATGTTCATGCCTTCCACAGTATCCTTGTGATGTAGGTAGGAAGTAGCTGCCATTAACAAGGCCTTCTGTGGCTTGGTTACATGTAGTGGGTAGCCATTCCAGCTTTGATCTGGAAGTTCCAACCCCCATTGAGGCTTCGGTGACTGTAACATCTACAAGGGGGGCCAAGAGAGGGCCCCCGAAGACCCAAGATCCAGATGTGCCACCTGGACGCATGGATGCTAGAGGTAGACCTCTACTCTCTCCAGGGCTTCAAGGCACAGTGGATTTACAGTCTTATGGCATTGGTGGTAAGTGGTTGAAACATCTGTAAAAGTGGTTACGTGGGAGAATGTAGCAGTATGAATGTAACTGGCCACCATAATCTCATAAGGAGTGGCACTATTAGGAGGTATGACTTTGTTGGAGTGGGTATGGCCTTGTTGGAGAAAGTGTGTCACTGTGAGGGTGGGGTTTTATGTTTCCTAAACTCAAGACAGAGCCCACTGTCACAGTTGACTTCTTGCTGCCCTCTGGTCAAGATATACATAGCACTATGTCTGCTGGCACAATTCCATGCTCCCTGCCTTGACAGTAATGGACAGAATCTCTGAAAGTGTAAGTGAGCCACCCCCCAGTTAACTATTTTCCTTTGTAAGAATTGTCCTGATTGATCATGCTGCCTTTTCACAGCAATAGAAACCCTAACTAAGACAGAATTTGTACCAGAGACTGGGGTATTGCTGTGATAGACATGACCATGTTTTTTGATTGGAAGAATTTGGAATTTGGACGTTTTGGTTTGGAAAGAATTAGAATGCTTTAATGCTGCTTAATGGGCCATACTAGTAGGCGCATAGGACAGTGGTGGTGAATGTGATTTGATGAACTGTGGAGATTAAGAGGTTACAGAGCCGAGGAATTATAATATATTATCTAGAGATTGTTCTTGAGATATTTTGGTGAAGAAAGTGGCTGTATAATACCCTTGTCCAAAGAGTCTGCCTGAGGCTAACATAAAGAATTTTGAAATAATTATGTTGGTAGAAGAAATCTCAAAACAGCCTAGGAATAGACTCTGTTTTGTGGTCACTATTGTTAACTTTAATGAACATATATAATGAAAAGTAGAAAGTTGAACAAGGAAAATATTTATGAAGAAAAAGAGCACCAGAGAGTGGAATGGAGCTAAGTTCTGTGTTCAAGGAAATAAATAGGTTAAGAAGATAATTACAGGAAATGGTGGCACAGGGCAAGATCCCACCCAGATATGTTTCCAAATTGTGAAAAGAAATTAAAGAAAAGCTTAAAGCAAGGAGCAGTGGTACACTCCTTTAATTTAGCACTTGGAAGGCAGAGGCTGGCAGTTCTCTGAGTTGTAAGCTAGAATGGTCCAGAGATCCAGATTCAGGACAGCCAGGCTTAGGTAGTGAAAGACAGAAAACTGGTGAAGATGTAATTAACAAGGGAGGCATGTTACAGCCCCAGTAAGGACCAGAAATTGGCAGCTTCAACCACATGGTTCTGGAGTTAAGGATAAAAGAAAGGAGTTATATTATTTGCCCCAAGTATAACGAAAGTCACCAAAGCCAGGCATGTGTCAGGAGTGTCCCTGAATGAAGGCCTAGAGAGGCCATTGTGTGAAGCTGTGAAGTTGAAGCCTGGATTGTCTTAAGGACCTCAAGATGTTGGAGATGCCAGAGAAATGGAATACCTGCTGAGGAGAGCTGCTGCTAACAAGGAATGTAAACGGCCTAAGGATGAGAAGTGTATTGTAGTCAACAAAGCTGAAAGGGGGTGGAGATCTGAAGAGTGCTTTAACATCAGACATGATGATGTAGAATTTGGAGTTTGCCCAGCTGATTTTTGGTCTTCTTTTGGTCCAGTATTTCCTCACTATGCTCCCTTCCCTATGTTTTATAATGATAACGTATATCCTGTGCCAATATGTATTGGAAGTATATGATCTGCTTTTTTGATTTTGATTTTACAGGGGATTACATTTAAGAGGTTGCATTAGTCTTAGAAGAGACTTTGAATTTCTGACTTTTAAACATTGTTGAGACTGTGATATATTATGGGGACTTACAAAGTTGAACTAAATGCATTTTTTATTATTATATGAGTACAAGCTTAAGGGGGCCTTGGAGTGGAATGTGGTAGTTTGAATGCAATTGTCCCCAATAATCTCACAGGGAGTGGTACTTTGTTTAAGTGGATATGGCCTTGGAGGAAGTGTGTCACTATGGGGGCAGGCTTTCATGTTTCCTATGCTTAGGATAATGCTCAGTGTAGCAGGAGACTTCCTGTTGCCTTCTGGTCAAGATGCAGCCAGCATTACATATGCCTGCATGCTGCCAGGCTCCCTGTAGTGATGATAATGGACTGAATCTCTGAAACTGTAAGCAAGCCACCTCATTTAAATGTTTTCTTTATAAAAGTTGCCAAAGTCATTGTGTTTTTTCACAGCAATAGAAACCCTAACTAAGACAAAGAGTTAGATCACTTGGGGCATGCTTTGGGAGCTACAGAGTGTCCCTATCCTTCTGCCTCTTTCTCTATTTCCCTTCCGCTAAGGAGTGAATGTTTTTGTTATATCATCACTCCTCTAGACAGATGCTAAGCCACATCGTGGGTCTACAGGAAAGAGGACAATTAAACAAGGACTCTAACTTCAGAAATCATGAATCAAAATAAGGATTTGATCCTATAAACTGTGTTGGATTTCATCACAAAGACCAAAAAAAAAAAAAAAAAAAAAAAAAGCCTAACACACTAACCTCATTTAACCTCGTTCCTTTTTTAACTTTGATATGTAATGCTCCATGATTGAATATATGAGATAGTCAAGATATAAAATCAATGTATCTTTGAAACAAACTGTATTACTTTATATTATTATCCTTAAATTAAGAGGTTAATATATGTGGGACAGTGTTTGTCATATTTTCTAGAAGTGTTTTATTAGATTAATATTGTTTTGCTGAGCTATTACATTGATTTCATTTTCTTAATTTGTTTAAAATAGACATCAGACACACCGTGCCAATCTGGGTAGGAAGCAAGCATTGACAATTTTACAATTGTTCTTTTTGGCCAATTCTGAAATGATACAAAATGCACTCTCACATGTACTACAGTAACATCAATAAGGCGTATATGTATATTTGTGTTAGTATTGAGCAGGGGAAATGTTGTGAATAAAACTGAAGATGAGGTTTTGGTCGAATTTTTTCTAATTTTTCCCTTTCATCATTCAGGCTTAGACTTTAAAAAGCACAGGTTTTAAGGGAACTAAAAGACAGTAAAGCAGTGGTTTATGAATATAACATTGAAAGAGAATATGCCGTGGTGGTTTGAATGAACATGACCCGCATAGGCTCATAGGGCATAGCATTATTTGAGAGATTAAGGTCTGTAACCTCGTTGGAGGAAGTGCGTTACTGGGGGTGGGCTTTGGAGCTTCAGATGCCCAAGCCAGGTGCAGCGTCACCCCCTTTCCCTGCTGCCTGCAGAACCAGATGTGGAACTCTCAGCCACTTCTTCAGCACCATGCCTGCCTCTAGGCCACCGAGCTTCCCTCCATGATGATGATGTACTAAACCTCTGAATCCTAAGTCAGCCCCCAATGAAATGCTTTCATTTATAAAAGTGGTGCCTTCATAGGAATAGAATTCTAACTAAGACATATGTGTTATACTGAGTAAGAGGAGAGGTCTACAGGGAATATGCTTCATATTCTTCAGTCAAATAGTTGATGGTACTGGGACAACATTAATATGGAAGAATGTATGAGAAAGTCGTTACCTTAATATGACACTAAAGAGAAATTTCAAAGAAGTTTGTCTGGTTTTGTAAATTCTGTCATTTGGAGTAAATCTCTCTGCACATAAACCTATTTTACCATTTTCTTGTTTTCAAAATTTCCCGGCTTTTATTTTCCTACTCCATTAGTCATCTACTTCAGAACAGTGAGAAAGTGATGATTTCTCACACCTTTATTTATGGCATCATTTATTCATATAGTCTGTCATTTGTTCTGCACTCCTCATTCCGGCTAAACCCTAGGAAATATAGCAAGGTAAACCACAGTAATGAAAGGTAGCAAGGTTTCTTTCCTAACATCAATGTTTGTTCTAAATGGGTGGAGAAAAAGGTATTTATTTATTGGTTTAAATATTAAGGAAACTCCATGTAGTTAAAAGGGAGGTTTATTTTGTGGGGTAACTTACAAGTGAAGGGATAGGTTACAGGGTCTGGGAAAGGTGTATCGCAGTCCCTCAGTGTTCTCTGGAGAACTCTGCTCAGTCTACCTCCAGCGTCCAGGGTCCAGGAAACAAGAGAGCTCACCCATCTGGATCTCAGGTCTTCAGGGGTCCTCTCTAGACTCCTCCTTGTAGGCGAGACAGTTACTGAAGCCTCAAAGGGGGTGATACTTCTAGGTCAAAGCTGGAATGGCTACCCACTACATTTATTGACACTAATAAAAACAGACTCAAATACTAAAGTTCAATGTGTGACTCCGAGAGCCTTCTCATGACCTTTGTATAATGTATTTAAATCACTTAAGTTTCAAGGAAAAGTGATAATTTAGTAAGTACAATTCCTCAAGGCAAATCAGACTCAGTTTTCATTGTTCATTTCTCCCTTCTCTCCAAAATTATCACAAAATACAATTCTATATTAGCAATGACATGACAAGTATATCAATCACGATAATTATGACTATCAATCAAAAAGTCAGATGGGCAATGATATATATCACTTTATTCTGCCAAAGTATAATTAACTTCAATTCTCTTAATCCTGTATAAAATAAATCTTAATAATTTGGGACCACTTACTACAACACTATGAGAAAATATTCTAAGTTTTTGTGAATTTTCAAAGTATCAATCTACATGACAATGTCTACTGTGTGTGCAAAAGAATACAGCAGTAGCCTGGGATGGAGGGGTTGAGATCAGTTATTCATGAGATTTTTTAAAAAAATAAATTAAGTATGGAAAGATAAATATTATGACATTATTTGTGTGGCTGTCATTATTGAACTCAATATTATCTTTTCAAAACTATTCTTCTTTTACATTTTTTTCATTTTTGGTTTCTTAGAGCAGGTAATTTCCCATTAATCAAGCATTAAGAGCAGATGTTCTGTTATAACTGAAAAAGACATTTTTTTTATTTTAAGTATTTTTACTTTGTCATCTTGGACAGCTCTTATCTTTGAAAGTGATGAGTTTGCATTTATTTATGGAGCTAAGTAAAATATGTAGAATAATATATAATATATAATCATTTACTCATAATCTTCCTTAATGTTAAAATAAATATTATAAAGTGTGCTTTTTCTACATTCATTTTAAATGCAAATTTACATTAAAGTTTAAATGTTAATATATTTAATTAATGCTTTTTCATTTTAAATTTCTCAGTATACTAGTTCAGTGACAAAACTAGATAGAGTACTCTCATTGATGCAGGGCAGGGGGACTTTTGAAAAGTGTCTTTCTGTTCTTTGACTCAAGAAGCATTCTAGCAGGATGAAATCATTCTGGGCTCTTTCACTTCATACAATAAGAATCACACTTCATGAACTCTGGTGGCTTGTTAGTGTACTCTACGTTAGTTATAAGGCATTTACCCACATTGCTATTTTCATGTATAAATAAACACTTTAAAATTAACTTTACAATTGTATATAAGATCAGAATGCTTTATATTCAGTAAGACTGAATTTGATTGCTCAGTTTGATCAAACAAAGCATGATTATAAAATTAATACAATCATGTTCTTTTCCAACTGTTTAAAAATGCTTATATTTAGTATTTCTTTTATTTTACTTTGCCACGATACATCTAAATTTAAATTGCTTGAACTTATACTCTTTTGATGTGCACATTACAGAAAAATTTGTAAGTGTACATTATTCAGGAGATAGATTGTGGTGAAATTTCAAAGAAATATACTCATAAATTGAAAGTACATCGCATGCATATTATTTACTATATATAAAAAGATCACACTTGTATTATTTAAGATTTAACTGGGCCGGGCGGTGGTGGCGCACGCCTTTAATCCCAGCACTCGGGAGGCAGAGCCAGGCGGATCTCTGTGAGTTCGAGGCCAGCCTGGGCTACCAAGTGAGTCCCAGGAAAGGCGCAAAGCTACACAGAGAAACCCTGTCTCGAAAAAACCAAAAAAAAAAAAAAAAAAAAAAAAAGATTTAACTGTTTTATCTTCAACTTACACTGGAACAGATTTAAAAATATAACAGCTTCACAAGTAATGGTATTCATTGTCTATTTGAAAAAAATTCAGACACATAAAACTAGTGAAGCCTCATAGAATGCTTCTCTGTGTGTGTGTGTGATTCTGTGTGTCAGTTTAACAAGGAGTACTCACACCATGAGCTGGTGGAACACACCTTTAATCCCAGTACTCATGGGGCAGAGATAGGCAGATCTCTGAGTTTGGTGCAAATCTGGTCTACAGAGTGAGTTCCAGGACAGCCAGGACTGTTACACAGAGAAACCTGTCTTAAACAAACAAACATACTGAGATAGAAAAAGGTGTAAGAGAGAGAAAGGGAAGAAGAGAGAGAGAGAGAGAGAGAGAGAGAGAGAGAAAACTCATCTAGCTTTGAGCAATGAGCTCAGACTTCTGGTTTCTTTGGTCTCTTAGACTGAACAGAACACTGTCTTCCTAGCATGCAGATTGCCATTATTGGACTACAGAGCCTTCTGTTGTATATGGCCATTCAATAAATACTTGATGATTTTCAGACTTTGTTACATCCTCTTTTTATTGTCACTGGTGGTGAAACTATGTCTTAAAATTGTAGCATGAAGAAACAGAAAATTTCCTTGTCCTTCTGCTCATCCATTCAAACATTTTGATTGGATTCATAAATATAAGATCATTTTGTTACTGCATAAAATAATCACTTCCTTTTTTACCTGTTTGATAGATTCATACATGGAAATAATGCATTTTAATTGAGTCTGTCTTTATTCTATGGTATCCAATAACTATCTTCCTCATCCATTCCTTCCCAAATTCATGTGCTTTCTTTGGAAAACCCACTGAGTCTACTTAAAGCTGCTTACGTTTACATAGGTGTAGAGCCATCTGCTGAGCACTGGTGGCCTCTCAGGGGCCTCATTGCCCCATCAAAACAAACTGGCCTTCCCACTCTCAGATGCCGTTAGTTGCCAATAGCTCCTCAACTAGGAGTAAGATTCCATGAAACCCTCCATTATTAATGCTGAGATTTTTTGCTGGCTTGAGCCTCTGCACGTCTCATAAATTCAGTCACAGATGCTATAACTTTCATATATATAACTTCCTTTCAGTGTCCATATAATACCTTTTCATCATAGTCTTCCAAGGCCTTGCCACTAATAATATATTTGACACTCTCTTTTGAGATGGTCCCTGAGCATTAAGAGGAAGAGGAGAAATAGATATTTATGATTGAGCCTTCTGTAATGTTCACTCAGTCTCTCTGTCTCTCTGTGTGTGTATGTGTATGTGTGTGTGTGTGTGTGTGTGTGTGTGTGTGTGTGTGTGTGTGTGTGTGTTTTCTCCCCTCCATTCTCTGAGGGATGTTCTCCCTGTGGAATTCAGTATCTTTCTGTTTCAATGCCAGGATTACAGTTAGATGCTACCATGAATGAACACATTTTCATATAAATGGCTTTGTTCCTAAGCAAAGCTACTAACATTAAATAGGTAATTTGGGAATAACAGACACACACACATACAGAGAGAGAGAGACAGAGAGACAGAGAGACAGAGAGACAGAGAGACAGAGAGACAGAGACAGAGAGACAGACAGACAGAGACAGACAGACAGACACAGAGAGATTACACATAAATAAATAGAAATAGTTATAATGCTAGGATTGCAATAATTAATAATTTAAGTGCTTGTGTTAAAATATAAGATGAATTATCAATTACAATTATAATATATTGTGACACATGCCAGTATGTATTTTAAGCTCTGAAAACAAGAGATCTGAAGATAGAAAACATTATATTTGAAAAATGAGAAAGTTTAACAAACTATATGTATAAATATTTACTCAAAGAAGGAAGTTGTGTAATGGGGTGGGGAAGATCAGCTATGGAAGAAAAATCAGAACAGATGAAGTTTTAGAATACAACAATATGGTACAGTTTTACCCAACCACACTGGGAATTAAGTTTAAATTCTAAATGCATTGTCAAAAGCTCAGTTTGAAATTTTCAGTAATAATCCAAGACCAAAGTATATATTAGTATAATAA
Source organism: Peromyscus californicus insignis (assembly GCF_007827085.1). Classification (NCBI taxonomy): domain Eukaryota; kingdom Metazoa; phylum Chordata; class Mammalia; order Rodentia; family Cricetidae; genus Peromyscus; species Peromyscus californicus. The sequence continues at coordinate 63,605,256 of NW_026294458.1, forward strand.
AATAATTTAGTTCAAATTTTTAAATATCTAGAAACATTACAAGTATTAGGAAAAAGTAAATGAAAACATTTCAAGATAAATTATTAATAATTTCTAATAAAATAATTTTGTTCCACAATTATTGAAGTTTCAAATGTAAGTGAATGTCTCATTTTAAATAAATCTGATATCATAGATTTTGGCAATTAACAATTGTATACTATAGCAAAAGAGAAAAACAAATTTCAATTGTTCAGTTTGATGACAAGTACTTACTCACATGTGCGGTTCATTTCAAATAAAATCTTAAATTGTGATTAATATAAGCTGGTCAGAAAGAAAACATGATAATAAAATGAGGCAATAGGGCATTTTAAAGATTCGCTATAAGTTCATTTAAAACCACATATACTGTCTAAATAAAATATTCATATTTACCTTAGCCTTTAAAATAGTCAATAGTGGCCGGGCGGTGGTGGCGCACGCCTTTAATCCCAGCACTCGGGAGGCAGAGCCAGGCGGATCTCTGTGAGTTCGAGGCCAGCCTGGTCTTCAAAGCGAGTTCCAGGAAAGGCGCAAAGCTACACAGAGAAACCCTGTCTTAAAAAACCAAAAAAAAAAAAAAAAAAAAAAAAAAAAATAGTCAATAGTAGTACTGTGTTAGGCCAGTGTGTTGGTTGCCAGCAATAAGATAGTCTTGGGGCACCAGAACGAGTTAGGTTAGCATTAAGAAAAGAAAATCCAGCACTTTCCTGTTGCATTAACTTGCAAAAGAGTAAACACGTTTGCATTCTCCACTTTGATCTCTGTGTTTTCTGTCTATAATTTGTAGTTTCTGGCTTATTGGCATTATATACCTTGTGTGTTTCTGATCTGCCCTTATTGCATGTGTCTATGTGGGTAACTGGATCTCTAGGCCCATCTGTTGTCTCGTTGTCTTTAAAAAGGAGCTTTTGTCTGTACTCATTGACAGAAGAGAAGGTATCACATGGGGAAAGAATGAGAGTTACTTTACAGAAATCTTTAACAGAGTTTTTAGAGGAAGTAAGTTGTTTACTCCATATGACCCCCAAAGCACTCAGTACTGAAAATATGCCATCATCAAATTATAGCGATAACTTCCAACATTTATGGATTATATTTGTTGTATAGGAGTGTTTTCAAACTATTGGCTATTTTCAGCAAATTATTAATATAACACACAAATGCAAACACACATGTATTACTCTAGGTTAGGGACATAGATGAGAATATAATTTAAATTTAAAGCTATGTATTATCTTAGGTAGAAAAACATGATTACCTTTGAAATCCAAGGTAAATAAGGTTGGGTGCTACATCATTCACTTAAAGTCAGAATGAAACAAACAAAAACAAGCAAAGCAAGAAGGTGTTGAGTACTCGGCAGACTATCAGTCTTGTCATTCATGACTACAGCATATATTAAGAACCTGGCTATAAGATCCAGCAAACAGATAACAGTGTCTTTGAATATATGAGACATTTCCATTAAAAATATTTCATCACAGGTTAAGTAATACAGTAACAGTGTTTAAAGAAAACAGCTGAGATCAAATTTCTAGGTGGTTAGTGAGCAGCCAGTTAAGTTAGGAATATGTCTAACAGAGTGAGACAAAATTGACAGAGAAATCAACGCATGCTCAATTGTCCTAAGAACATATTAGAAAGTGAAGATCCTAAATTTGGGAAGACATTGATGAATTTTTCAACTGAATGACATTTAGATGAGTGTTTTAAAAAAGAGAGGAATTCAGAAAGTCAGATGTGATTAAAGGTACCTATCAGCAGAAAGGAACTTTTGTCAAAAAGCTGGATGTAAAAAAAAAAAGGAGAGTCTTGGGGAATGAGACAATCTGATATGAGGGTCTAAAGATGTCACTTATCAGGTTGAGGACCATTTCAAGCACCATGATATATTTCTACAGGTTTCTTGCATCTTTCCTATAGAGTGGATGGAAACTCTCATTACTTCATGCTAATGTTACAAATATAAATTGAGAAAAGAAATATTCATGTTTATGAGATGCTTTTAGAGATTTTTAAAAATTATGTTTTTGTGTTTGTGGTGCCATTTATGGGCATGCACATACCAATGCCTATGGAGAAAAGAGGCTTTGGATTACCCTGGAGTTAGATTTAGAGGAAGTTGTGAATTGCTGGGCACCAAACTTGTGTCCTGTACAAGAGAAGTTAGTGCATATGTACTCTTAATAACTGAAGTGACTCTACAGACCTTGATTTGGAAAAATTTGCTCTAACGTTTTTCAATTGCTAATTATGAAATTCTGACAAAAATCTAAACAGTATTGATTTCTGATACTCTTTTAAATGACCAGGTACCTATAATCACAAAATAGTGTCTTGGCAAAAACCAAGGTGTCAGTTGTTTGAGAAAGGTTTATTTAAAAAGTATAGGAAACTGCTAGAAGGTCATAAGCAAGACTGAAAACTTTCTATTTCTCTCTCTATAGGAGACTAGAGACTTCACCAAAATCACCTGCTGTGTGTAGGTATGCAGATATTAGCACTAACTTTAGAATTAATCCAAATTGGAAAAAAAAAAAACTACAACAAAATCAATTTCAGCAGCATGAGCATAAAAGAGGAGTGAATAAAGGAAAAAGTTTACAGCTGTAGAAAGGTGTGGAATGAAGTTATATGTTTTTTTTTTAAAACTACTTTTATTATGAGAAACTTGAAAAGTTTCAAATTTCTATTTAAAATACATTTAGGTCAGTTAAACAATTCAAGAAAGAGAGGAAATAATAAAAAAAAAACGCAATACTCCTAACATGTTGAAGTATGGCTTTTATGACAGAAGTCAGTGACATGTGGACCAATGGAATCAAATTGAAGACCCTGACATTAGTCCACACACCTATGAACATATAATTTTTGACAAAGAAGCCAAAACTGTACAATGGAAAAAAGAAAGCATCTTCAACAAATGGTGCTGGCACAACTGGATATCAATGTGTAGAAGGCTGCAAATAGATCCGTATCTGTCACTGTGCACAAAACTTAAGTCCAAGTGGATCAAAGACCTCAACATAAATCCAGGTACTCTGAACCTGCTAGAAGAGAAAGTAGGAAGTAGTCTTGAACGCATTGGCATAGGAGATCAATTCCTAAATATAACACCAGTAGCACAGACACTGAGAGAAACAATAATCAACGGGGCCTCTTGAAACTGAGAAGGTTTTGTAGAGCAAAGGATACGGTCAACAAGGCAAAGCAACAGCCTACAGAGTGGGAAAAGGTCTTCACCAACCCCACATCTGACAGAGGACTGATATCCAGAATATATAAAGAACTCAAGAAAGTAGACATCAAAATGTCCAACAGTCCAATTAAGAAATGGGCTATAGAACTAAACAGAGAAGTCTCAACAGAGGAAATTCAAATGGCTGAAAGACATCTAAGGAATTGCTCAACATCCCTAATCATCAGGGAAATGCAAATCAAAACGACTCTGAAATACCACCTTACACCTGTCAGAATGGCTAAGATCAAAAACACTGAAGACAGAAGTCAGTGAAATCAGAGAAAGAGTGTTTACAACTCTCATTTAGATTTAAAATCTTCAGCCTGAAGGAGGTGGGAAGACATCGAAAACTTCACATAGGAGATTTCAATTTATTTTCTCTTGTTTATTAATCAGAGCATACACATTTACATGGGAAAATGTTGTTAATGTTTTCCTGCCTGGCCCACAGTCAGGACAAACTCTCTCACCTGCCAGTCCCACAGCCACTCAAACCCGACCAAGTAAACATAGAGACTTATATTGGTTATAAACTGTATGGCTGTGGCAGGCTTCTTGCTAACTGTTCTTACAGCTTAAATTAATCCATTTGTATTAATCTATACCTTGCCACATGGCTTGTGGCTTACCGATACAGCTGGCTCTGCTGGGTCCACCCACTTCAGCTTCCCAATAATGCGGTGATACATTTTCCGCCAGCTCTGGGAGCCATCAACTCTCAGAAATAATGGGTCGATGATTCTATCAAAGCAGCGTGTAGCCCAGAAACCTCTTTTTTTTGTTTTGTTTTGTACTAGCAAAGGCTAAATCCACCACACAGCTTAATGTGCCACTTGCAGAGGCCTCATTCCCACCATACTGTAGGTCGAGCATGCACGCACGCTAGGAACCCGCCAGTAGCTCAAACCGGCAGCTGCCGCTCATTTAAGAGAGACAATTAGGAAGTTGTTTTTAGCTCCATTTTAGAATCTTTTTTTTTAGTTTTTAGGTGGAAATTCTTGTCTCACGTTGGGCGCCATTTGTTGCTAATGTTTTCCTGCCTGGCCCACAGTCAGGACAAACTCTCACCTGCCAGTCCCACAGCCACTCAAACCCGACCAAGTAAACACAGAGACTTATATTGGTTATAAACTGTATGGCCGTGGCAGGCTTCTTGCTAACTGTTCTTACAGCTTAAATTAATCCATTTCCACTAATCTATACCTTGCCACGTGGCTCGTGGCTTACCGGTACTTTCCATCTTCCTTGTCCTAATGGCGGCTGGCAGTGTCTCTCTCACCCAGCTTCCTGTTCTCTCAATTCTCCTCTCTGTTAGTCCCGCCTATACTTCCTGCCTGGCCACTGATTTTTTTCAGTGATTTATTCATTGATCAATCAGCAACACATTTGACATACAGACCATCCCACAGCAGGGAAACATATTAATAGTATCAAAAGCTTGTGACATTTGAAGGCACAGTTTTCTTGAAATGCTAACATTGCATTTCGATTAGATATTTAGGGCCAGAAAACTGCCTGCTCTCTTAGTTTTTTTGTCTTAAAAAAATTCAAAATGATTGCATCACTTTCAAGGCTTTAGATTGAACACCACATGACATAATGAAGTGTACAGCACCACATAGAGTACTTCTCACATGGGATGTACTCATTCAGTAGTAAGCCCTGTCTCCATGGAATCTGATAAAATAAAAATTTAGTTTTAAAATTAAAATATAAATAAAACAAATCTCAAAAACATTATTAGGGCATATGGAAATTCTATGTTAACTATTAAAGCTGATTTTGTTCAGAAAAAGACTTTTTAAAGATGTATAATCAAGATGCTAGTCAAATGATCGAGACCTATAAAGAAGACTTTGTACTTTTGAAATACATTTTATCTGAATAACACTAAGTACTGCTTCATCTGGCAACACTTGATTTAAAGTACTGCCTCTACTGAATGTACCAGGCTCTGCTGACTCCCCATAGGAGGCCTTCCTTCTTGTAGGAGGGAATGAGGGGTGGGTTGAGGTAGAGAGGCTGGATGGGTTGGAGGAGGGAAGAGGGGGACCTTTGTTTGGTATGTAAAATGAATTTAAAAAATTCTTAATAAAAAATAAAATAAAGTAAAATTAACTACAATGAAACCCTTTTTAATTTTTAAAAGGACTTGATAATACATGTTTGATTTTTAATAGAATCACAATTTTCACATATACAAGAAATGTATACATTTACATGAAATATGTTTGAGCTACATATAAATATTTTAGAGGTGTCATATATGCATTAATCAACATCCAGGGTGATTCTATATTGTGGCTGCTGTGAATAGGACCAAAATTAATATTATAATGGCAATATCTATTCAACATTATAATATTATACACATATCAGAAAATAAGATTTAAGGGTACTATTGAAATTTTATTGTTCCTGCTTTAAGAAACCAGTATCTAGCTATGATAATGATTGTAGTTTGATATTCCACTCCTCTCCTGCCAGATTTCTCCTTTCTCTATAGACATTCCCATTATATTTGGAGTAGGCATTTTTTGTAGCTATAATTATACTTTTGATCTGCATTCTCCTTCTTGGCATTTTTGTATAAAAGTTGATAATTTGCATGTATTCTTTTCAAAAATTTTAGCAGAAATTTTTTCAAGTTTTCTGACCATATTTTAGTTGTTTTCTGTGTCACTGATTTTCTATAGTCCAGTAATTTCTCTGGGTATTGCTTCATTTTTCAGTCATATTCTTTGTAGATACTTTTCTCAGATCTGTAGTTTATCTAAGCAGTTTATTAATTGTTCCAAATTATGACCAGAAAATGCTTTGTGGGACATATTTTTTTCACTTTCATCTCTATTGCCTCTTTTTATGATCAGATTCTATACATGTTTGCATATTCCAACGTTACAAGTCATTTATTCCATATTATCTTCTGAAATCCCAATTCTTAGAGTCTTGTATTTGAGCCTTCAAATTACGAATTTCATTTTCTACAGGGTTGATGATAAGGTTTGGGTTTCATTTATCTGCATGTGGATAGATTTTCTGAATCACTGTTAAATCCTTTATTGTTTTATGATGTGTGTTTTTTGAATTCTCTTTAAACAGTTTGCTGTGAATATGTTTTACATGGGTGTCTTCCCGTCTCTTCCAGTAGTCTACTGTCTGTTTCTATGTACCTGCCATGGTATCTTTGAGTTATGATAAGATTATAGCATAATTTCATTCAGGTTCTTCATTTCCTGCATGTTTATTCATTACACTCAGGTTACTTTGCTACTATGGTGTTTTGTGGTCACACTCTGTTATCTCTCATATTTTTGTGAAGATTACAACATCAGAACTTACTGGAGATTGTGATGAAGGGATATGTTGCTTTGAGTTATATGAACATTTGAAAAATGTTGATAGTTTTCTAAGTCATAAAAGCACAACCTCAGTCCTCTTATTTACATATCTTTCATCTGATTTCATTGATATTTATTTTTATGTATCTATATTTTAGTTTATTTGTACATTTGTTCCCTATATATCTCATAACTGATGAAAACTGGGTTGTTTACAGATTTATTTTTCAAGTAGTTGAATAAATTAACTGGATATTTGCAACAAAACTGATAAGACACTCCAATTGCTTTTTAAACTTTTCTTTCTTTCAATGTATTATGAGTAATTATATATAATATATAATATAATATATTATGTATTATATAATCAATATATATTATATAATCAATATATAATATATATAATCAATGACTGATTATAACTTTATCATTTAAATCATGAGATAAGGGCATAGAATATTAATTATAATAAAAAAAGTAGGAAAAGCATGGGTACAATGCAGAAATTCCCCCCATGAAATCTGACCCTATGTATGAATGACTGGGTTAGACAAATGCCAGTTTACTTGGAGCTGGAGGATAGGTGAAAGAACAAATGTTTTCTCTTCGTTCTAGATATCTAAAGTGTTTAGATATTAGTTAATTTTCTGTCATCTTTTATAGTTTCACATTATTAGGAATCTATATATTCTCTCATGTGACAAATTAGAGTCAAGTTCTACTACATACATTCTACAACTGAAATTCTTCAAAATTGTGAACCAATTAACATAAATGCCCTAATTAAAAGATTATTTTAAATTCATCAAAATATTACACTCTTGTAATCTTTTTATTAATATTTTACCTATTAACAATAATATATTTAAAAAATACAACTAGAAAAGATTCCTTAGCAGTGAAAAATGTTTTTGAAAATGTTTTCCTTCAAGGTGTAAAATGAATACACTGATAAACAATAATCTGTGAGTACTGCTAAGCAACATTTTCATTCACATATTTAATTACTGTCAGAGTTCACTTCCCAACATTTGAACAAGCTATTTTCTGCCAAATGATATTTACTTCATAAACATCAAATGCAGCTCATATTGGACCTTTTAAAAAAGATCATGTTTGTGTTATGAAAATAAAGTTATAGTGACAAAAATAACTAAACAAAGGCAATAAGTTATTTTCCTGCCAATTAATGAAAGAAGTTCAATTATGTTATAATGAAATGCAAATATATTTACTCATTTTCATAGCTACTTAGGGAAATGAAACTCATTTTTAGTTATGATTTCAGAGTTATTTTAGATTTGTTATTTTTAAATTATATTAATAATATATTATTTTACACAGTTTCTACTAGATTTTTTTGATAAAATTCTTAGTTTATTTTCACAATAAATATTGTAGATGAATTTCTAAACAGTCTTATTAAATAAGAAACACAGAGCCAAATGCAGGGGTAATAGCCGAAGAGATCAGAGAAATAGCGAACAGCCACAGACTAACCTTAGCTTACCACCATGCTGTAGCTTCCCAAGAGAGAGCTTCTTCCTGTCTAACCTATACTTTTATTGCCTTCCTATTCTGACTTCTCATTGGCTCTAAGCCCAGCCACATTACTTCCTCGTCACTGCCTGTCTATACAGACCTCCTGGTCTCTATGGTTGGTACTGGGATTAAAGACATGTGTCACCAGTCTTGGCTGTGTCCTTGACCACACAGAGACTCTGCTTGCCATCTGATCAGATTAAGGGTGTGTGCTACCACTACCTGACTTCCGTTTATGGCTGGCTATGACCTCTGATCTCCAGGCAAACTTTATTTATTAACATACAAATAAAATAACACATTTCAGCACAAATAAAATATCACCACAAAATATTGTCTTCTGGAGTCTTGTTCTTTGTTTATGTAAAGCATGAACAGTGGAAATATCCAGATAACATAAAAACAAACCATTCCAAGAGCAGATTCATATTTTATCTTCATTAATCCTATGTATTGTCAGGAGAATACTCAGTTTAAACTGTTCTTCTAAGTTTTTCAAACAATGTTAATTTACATATTTCCTTTAGGTACTCTGCATTGTTGTATTGCAAGGACATAATCTCACTTTGATGTGTTATGTTTAAGACCACATCCAAAACAAATGGGAAGCAAAGCAGTACTAAAGCTGCTTAAATGAATGTGTTCTTTGAAGAATGCCATCCACTCAAAACACATGGGTATGCATCAATAGGCTTCAGGTTTCCTCAGCTTTTATTGAGCTAAACCAATTTCCTCATCATGTCTGCAGAATGACTTGAGCATATGTTACGCAATGTGGTTTCCAAAACAACATCTCTCTGACAGTTAGAATAAGATTTTTGTATGTAGGAAGAAAAATGGTGTAGATTTTATTTGATGTAAATTATTGTAAATCAACAATACATAAAATCAATATCATGTTGATAAATGAAACATAAATGCTCAGTGCTGTTTTCTAATTGGGTGGCATGGTCCATGCTGATCCCACAGACTGATTTATTCACATTACTGTGCCTATTTAAGAGGCCTAGAAAATAAATAAATAAGATATGAGGAATTGCTTTGAGAGAGTCAAATAAGAAGAAAAGCCTGTAGGAACTGAAGGAAGATTTAAACATAAAAATTTATGCTTGTGCTGTGGCCCTCAATCCTGAAATTATACACTAAATGATATATTCAATAAAGAATGAGGCATTTAAGGGAAAGTATGAATATAACCACAGCTAAGTGTATCTCCTCTTTCCACAGTGAAGTATTTTCCTTCATCAAATTTCCCATAAATTAAAAGGCTTGGCAAGCATTTAAAAGCTTATTATTTTAATTCTTTCAACATGATTGCTTTCCAAGAGTGAGTGTTTTTATGTCCAACAATCTTAGATTTCAACAGCATGAGTAAGAGTAATAAAATATTTTACATCAGTGCAATACATAGACATAGTAGTTTTCTTAATGACAAGCATCATACAGAGATGACCAAATTCAACAAGTGCATCATTTCCTTGCCTTGACTGAAAACCAGAAGAGGCACCTGCCCAAGGAGAGGAAAATCTAAGACTGATGCACATAGAGCTCTGGATGAAACTCTGCCCATTTCCCCTTAATTTGGTTCTTATATCTAGGAATAACTAATTCAATTGTATAATTTCTGAAAAAAAAATTGAGAAAAAGGATCCAGCAAACTTCAGAGGAAAGATTTAAAAGTCAGTGTTTTCTGTTTGCTTGTTTTATGACTTAGTCTCTACACTCTGCAGGACTGCAAAATATAAGACATTTTCCAAGTTAGTGAAAACCCAGATAGGAATGATGCATAAAGTAGATTCTGGAAAGCAGTTAAATAAATTGTGAACATTATGGCTGGCAAATTGTTTGTTATAATTGTAACACATGTGTAGTGTAAGATCATACAGGTTTACAAAACGGCATCTTGCTACACTTAGAATAAGATTTTAGTAAGTAGGAAGAAAAAATGTATTTATTACTTTTTTAAGAAAAAAATTTCATCTTATGTATATATGCATTTTGTTTTAAGTGTATGGGTGTTTTGCCTGCACATATGTTTGCACGCTGTGTGTGTACCTGGTGCCCTCAGACATCAGAAGGTGTCAAATCCTCTGAGACTGGAGTTATAGACAATTGTAAGCTGTGTTATATGTCCTGGAAATTGAATCAGGTCTCTCTGCAAGTATAGCAAGTGCTTTCAATTACTGAACCATCTGTCTAGTGCCATGACTGTTATCAATATTTCAACATAGTAATAGTACACTAAAGAGCAAGTAAGACATTAGTGGTTTTTGCACTGTGAGTAACCAGTTAGATATGCTCTAAGAAAATTATTGTATAAAATTTTGTTTATTGGTCTTTTTACATTCACACTTGTCTTTATGTTCCTAACATTGTCAAAAATTAGACAAACCAAGCCATAGACCACATACCTTCTAGTGGAGCTTTTGAGATTGACAGCTCTGAGTGTAGCTTCAGTAAGTTGAGCACATCCCAGTGGATGGCCACACAACCAATAATATTTGGGCAGCACAAATTGGCCTTGTTGTGGAAAAACAAAAACAAAAACAAAAACAAAGTAGGCTAAGGAGGACAAAATGGTGGATTGGAGAAGAGTTGGGAAGGGATCAGGAATATGATCAAAACATGCTGTATAAAAATGTCAGAGAATTGCATAAATATACCACACTTTCTTTATCCATTCTTCAGTTGAGGGGCATCTAGGTTGTTTCCAGGTTTTGGCTATTATGAATAATGCTGCTATGAACATAGTTAAATTGGTATCCTTGTGGAATAATTGAGCATTCCTTGGGTATATGCCCAAGAGTGGTATTGATGGGTTTTGAGGTAGATTGATTCCCAATTTTCTGAGAAACTGACATACTGATTTCCAGAGTGGCTGTACAAGTTTGTACTTCCACCAACAGTGGAGGAATATTCCCCTTGCTCCATATCTTCTCCAACATAAGCTGTCATCATTGTTTTTGATCTTAGCCATTCTGATAGGTGTAATATGGTATCTTAGAGGTCATTTTGATTTGTATTTCCCTGATGACCAAGGATATTGAGCAATTCCTTAAACGTCTTTTGTCCATTTGAGATTCTTCTGTTGAGAATTCTCTGGTTAGCCCATTTTTTTAATTGGATTGTTTGGTATTTTACTCAGCATCACAAAGTTTGCAGGCAAATGGATGGAACTAGAAAATATCATCCTGAGTGAGGTAACCCAGACCAAGAAAGACAAACATGGTATGTACTCACTCATAAGTGGATAGTAGATGTAAAGCAAAGGATAACCAGACTGCAATCCATACCCTTAGAGAAACTAACTAACAAGGTGGACCCTAAGAGGGATGCATGCATTGCCCTGGGAAGGGAAAATAGAGATCTCCTGGGTAAACTGTGGGTGTGGGGAGTAGACAGGAATGGATGGGGGATGGGAACATGAGGGATTGAAATGGTCAAGTAGGGGAAGGGACCTACTCCCTATGGTGGAATGCCTCCCTCAGCCTTGATGCAGGGGGAGGAGCTTGGTCCTGTCTCAACTTGATACACCCCGCTTGGTTGACTCTCATGGGAGTAGTCCTTATCCTGTCTGAGGAGTGGATGAGGAGGATAGAAATTAAGTGGGAGGAGGGAATGGCAGAATAGGAGGGAGGGGAAACTGTGGTTGGTATGTAAAATAAATAAATAAACAAACACACACCCTGGTAATGCCCATTTTACCCTTAAAAAAGTCAGAGAATTAACAAAACATTTAAAAATATTATACAACTGAAATATTAACAGAATATATATATTTAATAATATATATATATATATATGTAATATAAATTTAAATTTAAATGGCAGCAGGAATATTAGCAGAAGCATTTTCTCTGAGAGTAAGGTCCAATATTAGGCGATGTACTTTAAGCAACCTGCTAAAATTGTCAAAACTTTTCTAGATTACATTGAAGAATAAGGGAGAATCCCAGGGTGATCCTCCACCTTGAGATTTTCCTGGATCTATAAAAAAGATTAAAGAATATCTTGGATTTAATGTCCAAATTTTTCATAGAAAAAGAAATGAAACAGAGACAAAACTAAAACCAATGTAAATTCTGAGATAGAAACCGGGAGAAACATTCAAATCTGAACAAGGACTCCCAAGCAGGATGTATTATATAAGGCACTGTAGAAGACTCTTCTGCATTGCCGAGTGCTGCATTTTGACCGTCTCAACATACTATATAAAGACAGGTACCCCTGATGTAATTGCATGGATCTTATTTATGAAAATGTCATGCTTCTGACCCAGGTTACTCCTAAGGACTATAACTTTAAATGCATTCGCTAGAGTCTTTACAAGAACATTAATTTATGAAATGTGTGGGACACAAGCATTGATTCTGTAGCAGAAAAAAATTCTGCAAATTATCAAAAAGTTCTTTATTTGGGGGCCTTGCAAACAGTAGGGCCTTGTACAAACATAATGTTTGTATTATATAAAAGCATTAGTAGGCAAAGAAAAAATCATAAAAGTAGCTACAGAAAAACAAAGCCTTGACTAAATGGGAAGAATTATTACAAAATGTTGTATTTTTGTCATAAGAAAAAAAGGACAACAGTTGGAAAATGACATAACATTTTTCAAGTCCTGGAAACAAAACCAAACAAATCCTAACAAAACAAGCAATCAATTGAGAAAATCATATCTCCTAAAAATATTGTCAGGGATGATAATGAAATCAGACTTTCTGAATAAACAAAAATAGTGGATTCTTTTATGGCAGATATATAGATGGATTCAAAAAGGTGTTTTTAAAGATAATTTTTTAAAAAATTCACGAATTTGCGTGTCGTCCTTGTGCAGGGGCCATGCTAATCTTCTCTGTATCGTTCCAATTTTAGTATATGTGCTGCCGAAGCGTAAAACTTTGAAACACTATTATGAATAAAACTAGAAGCAATGGCTTGCATAATCATCAATGAATTTAATTCTCAAAATTTTGATATTATAAGACAATTTAAAATCTGATTGTTAAAAGAATATTTATTTTTAACATATATGTGTCTGCTTTTCTCTATGTGTACAGTGTACAGTGTATGTGTGTACCGAGAGAATCCAGAAGACTTCATTAGGTACTCTGGAAGTGGCATTATATATGGTTTTAAACAATTATTTGTAGGTATTGGGAACCACACTAATGTTCTCTGACAAATCAGCAGTCTTCTCAACTGCTTAGTCATTTTTCTAGCTCCCTGAGAGATACCTAAAATTCTGTTCAAAATATTTAAGATAATATAAAGAGAATTTCCATAACTTGAATAGGAGTGAAGTTTTTAAACTTTAATTGACCTGAGAAGTTATTAATCTCAGATTTGTATAGTAGATAAGTAGGTAGGTAGATAGATAGATAGATAGATAGACAGATAGATAGATGACAGATATAGATGATAATGTTTTTATAATATCAGATGAAGAAAACCACTAAAATTTCTACCATTAAATATTTTCAAAAACCTCATTGATACACTAAAAATGGACACATTTCCATAGAACAGTGGTCATGAAAATTTTAGTTTCAAAGATGCTGTGATTCTGCTTAGATAACTTGATTGAGTTTATAAAATTTTGGATGTGGGAAATATAGTAGATGATAATAAGTGTTAGCAAAGAGGTGAGGGTAGGTGTAAAACATGAGAGCGCACAATATATATTAATAAAGCAATAACAAGACAATTTTGTGAAAATGGATCTCAATGGATTTTTGTGTGTATAAGATACTGTATATAATGAAGTCACACGCATACGTATACTTCATTATATATATTGAAGTCATATATATGCATAAGTCTATATTCAAGTCAATATGTGCATATGACATATATGTTCATATAACATGTTCAAAATCTTTATGAATTCTATAGATTGTACCCAGGATAATCTTGAATTTTATATTATCCTTTAGTTATATGAGAGTGTAGCTAAAAAGGAATAAAGTGATAGTTGTGCAAATTGCACTGTGCTATTTTTACATCTTCCTGTGAACACATATATTTTACCTTAATAAAAGCACCACAAACAAACAGATACAGATAAAGATTCCCTTCATGTAAATTTAAATGGACTGAAAGGTAAGCATAGTAATGTACAAAAGTGTGACTCATTGACAAAGCGTTGAAGACATTTAGTTTCACATAAAATACTATAAAATGCATGATTTAACATTCATGTTCACATAGAAAGGTGAAGGAACTCAACAGCATATTGTTACTCCATTTTGAAAAACTACTTATAATTTTGTGCAATTAGGTATGAGCTTTAATATCTTGTTCAGCATGTGTATTTTGTTTATAAAGACGAATGCTGGAGATGATAGTCCAAGAATAGCTAGCTTGGGCACCCTCATTCTCCCAGTATCTACCAACTGCCAGTAGCTCCTATACTAGGTATAGAACATCTTGAAAACCTCCCACATCCATGCTGCAGTTTTGGCCAGCTTGTTCCTCTGTAGGTCTGGTTCCAGCAGCTAGCAAGCACTCCAAAGGCTCTTATTGTGTACATATTGATCGATGTCCATCTCTGTATTAATTGCTGCCAATGGTAAAAAGAAGCTTCTCTGATTAAGATTGGCAGTTGAATTAATCTATGAGTATAAAGATAAGTAATCTGGGGTAGTTTGGTACTATGTTCATTTAGCAGAATAATATCACTTACTTCTCTGATATAGTTTATAAGCTCCCCAGTCAAAGCTTCTGGTCTCAGTTACCAGTATCAAACATGACTTACATCTTCTGGAATACTTCTAAAGGACAATCAGAATGTGATTGGTAATGCCCCCAAAATTCTTGATACCTTTGTTTCCAATGGACACATCTTGCCAGCTGGTCATTATTATAGATCATAGAGTTCATAGCTGGGTAAGATTTTAGACAATTTCTCTTCCCCAGTATCAACACTTGTGCCTGTATCATAAAAGATAACAAGCAGTAATGCATCTTTCAGGTTGGTACCTGTTGATTTCTACATATCTTCACACTAGAATATGTGGTATCATCAGCAATAGAGTCTTACCATAAAGTTCTGTGACCACTGATAGTCTGCCTATTCTCAAGTCAATGATCCTCTATCCATGCAAATGCAGTCAGAACTAATTGGAATCAGTGGGTTTAAAAAGCAAACACATACCATGTTTGTCTTTCTGAGTCTGGGTTACCTCACTCAGGATGATTTTTTCTACATCCATCCATTTGTCTGCAAACCTCATGATGTCATTGTTTTTCTCTGCTGAGTAGTATTCCATTGTGTATATGTACCACATTTTGTTTATCCATTCTTCAGTTGAAGGGCATCTAGGTTGTTTCCATGTTCTGGCTATTACAAACAATGCTGATATGAACATAGCTGAACAAGTGTTCTTATGGTGTGGTTGAGCATTCCTTGGGTATATGCCCAAGAGTGGTATAGCTGGATCTTGGGGGAGATGGATTCCCAATTTTGTAAGAAAGCGCCATATTGATTTCCAAAGTGGTTGTACAAGCTTGCATTCCCACCAGCAGTGGAGGAGAGTTCCCCTAGCTCCACATCATCTCCAGCATAAGGTGTCTTCAGTGTTTTTGATCTTAGTCATTCTGACAGGCGTAAGGTGCTATCTCAGAGTTGTTTTGATTTGCATTTCCCTGATGATTAGGGATGTTGAGCAATTCCTTAAATGTCTTTCGGCCATTTGAGTTTCCTCTGTTGAGAATTCTCTGTTTAGTTCTATAGCCCATTTCTTAATTGGACTGTTGGACATTTTAATGTCTAATTTCTTGAGTTCCTTATATATTCTGGATATCAGTCCTCTGTATGTACTCACTCATAGCAGGATATTAGATGTGGAACAAGGATGACTTGTCTGCTACTCCCATGACCAGGGAGGCTACCTGGAAAACAGGACCCCAAGAAAGACACGGGGATCACCCAATGACAGAGAAATGGAAGGAGATCTACATGAACAGCCTGGACATGAGTGGGCGTAGTGAAAGGCGAGGATCGAGGGAAAGAGAGCTTGGGGGAGCGGGAGATACCAGCTGGATCAACAACAGAGAGGGAGTGCTGTGGGATGTTCTGTATGTCAAATGTGTTGCTGATTAGTCAATAATTAAAACACTGATTGGCCATTGGCTAGGCAGGAAGTGTAGGCGGGACAAGGAGGAGAATAAAGCTGGGAAGTGGAAGGCTGAGTCAGAGAGACACTGCCAGCCACCACGATGAGAAACAGCATGTGAAGATGCCAGTAAGCCACGAGCCATGTGGCAAGGTATAGATTTATAAAAATGGATTAATTTAAGCTGAAAGAACAGTTAGCAAGAAGCCTGCCATGGCCATACAGTTTGAAACCAATACAAGTCTCTGTGTTTACTTGGTCGGGTCTGATGGCTGTGGGACTGGCAGGTGAGAGAGATTTGCCCTGACTGTGGGCCAGGCAGGAAAACTCTACCTACAAATGGCGTCCAACGTGGTGGCAAGAGTTTCCACCTAAAACCTGAGAAAAGATTCTAAAACGGAGCTAAAAACAGTTCCTAATTGTCTCTCTCAAATGAGCGGCAGCTGCTGGTTTGAGCTACTGGTGGGTTCCTAGCGTATGCGACTGACCTGCAGTATGGCGGAAATGAGACCTCTGCAAGTGACACATTAAGCTGCATTGTGGATTTAGCCTTTGCTAGTACAAAACAAAAAAGAGGTTTCTGGGCTACATGCTGCTTGGATAAAAGCATAGACCCATGATAGCTCCCAGAGCT
The DNA here is from genome assembly GCF_007827085.1 of Peromyscus californicus insignis. Taxonomy (NCBI): domain Eukaryota; kingdom Metazoa; phylum Chordata; class Mammalia; order Rodentia; family Cricetidae; genus Peromyscus; species Peromyscus californicus. The sequence continues at coordinate 63,622,152 of NW_026294458.1, forward strand.
GGTGATAAACGTAGCCATGTTGGGAAGCTGAGGTGGGCGGAGCCAGCAGCCACAGCTGCTGCAGTTTAAGGCAATAGATTCACAATAAGACAGATTCAGATGTAATAGTTTACAATGTGTGTAAAAGATACGTAGGCTTGAAAGAGACAAAAAAGATGATATATAGAGTTATAGAAACAAATACATAGTTTTAAAAAATAAAGTCTTTAAAGAGACAGTAAAGGTAGTATAAAAAATAAGCCACGTAAAAATGGATATTACACAGAGAATCTGCATTGTGTTGTCTTTGAGACTTTTAACTGCAGAAAAACATTTCATTGTAAAAGCTGTTGAGTTACGCCAAAATGTATATTTTAAAGGTATCTTGACTTCAAAATTTAAATATAAGGATATGTTGTTTTGGAAAGGAGACTCTGCTTTTGTTCCCACAGAAAGCCAAAGGCTATGGATTTGTTCCAGATTAAGATACATCAGGTTTGACCAGCCAAGACCCCCTGAAAGGTCTCCATTGACACCAAGGCCCAGATGATCCAACATCCAGAATGGTTTCAAGGCAACTGGCTCAGACGATACAGCCTCACAGACTATTCCATAATCCTAAAATTTTCTTTGTTTCCCCATAAGATACAGCGCCCCCCTCCAGCAGGAAGTAGTAAAAGAAGCTACGCCCAAATTCCCAAATTATATGTAATTTTACTTTGTTAAGGTTAAAACCTTCCTTTTTGAAAAAAAAAAAAAAGGGAAGTGCTGTGGGATGTTCTGTATGTCAAATGTGTTGCTGATTAGTCAATAATTAAAACACTGATTGGCCATTGGCTAGGCAGGAAGTGTAGGCGGGACAAGGAGGAGAATAAAGCTGGGAAGTGGAAGGCTGAGTCAGAGAGACACTGCCAGCCGCCACGATGAGAAACAGCATGTGAAGATGCCGGTAAGCCACGAGCCATGTGGCAAGGTATAGATTTATAAAAATGGATTAATTTAAGCTGAAAGAACAGTTAGCAAGAAGCCTGCCATGGCCATACAGTTTGAAACCAATACAAGTCTCTGTGTTTACTTGGTCGGGTCTGATGGCTGTGGGACTGGCAGGTGAGAGAGATTTGTCCTGACTGTGGGCCAGGCAGGAAAACTCTACCTACAAGGGAGAACAAGGAATAGGAGACCATGGTAAATGAAGACCACATGAGAATAGGAAGAAGCAAAGTGCTAGAGAGGCCCACAGAAATCCACAAAGATACCCACACAACAGACTGCTGGCAATGGTCGAGAGACAGCCCGAACTGACCTACTCTGGTGATGGGATGGCCAAACACCCTAATTGTTGTGCTAGAAACCTCATCCAACTACTGAGGGATCTGGATGCAGAGATCCATGATTAGGCCCTGGGTGGATCTCTGGGAGTCCAATTAGCGAGAATGAGGAGGGTTTATATGAGCGAGAATTGTTGAGACCAAGGTTGGATAAAGCATAGGGACAAATAGCCAAATGAATGGAAACACATGAACTATGAACCAATGGCTGAGGGGTCCCCACTGGAGCAGGCCCTCTGAATGGGTGAGACAGTTGATTGGTTTGATCTGTTTGGGAGGCATCCAGGCAGTGGGACCAGGTCCTGTGCTCATTGCATGAGTTGGCTGTTTGAAACCTGGGGCCTATGCAGGATTGCTTGGCTCGGCCTGGGAGGAGGGGACTGGACCTGCCTGGACTGAGTCTACCAGGTTGATCTCAGTCTGTGGGGAAGGCTTTGCCCTGGAGGAGATGGGAATGGGGGGGGGGCTGGGGGGAAGGTGAGGGGGGCGGGAGGGGGGAGAACAAGAGAATCCGTGTCTGATATGTAGAACTGAATTGTATTGCAAAATAAAAATAAAAAAAAGATATAAAAAAAAGCAAACACACTGTTAAGAGGGTAGCCCAGTGGTGAGAATATGACAGTAGTTGGAGGGGACAAGCTAGCTTGAATATATAAGTAATTCTTAAAGAACAAAACAGAAGTACTACTTAAAAAAAAAAAAAAAAACAAAGAAAGAAAAGGTATCCAGATGAAGTATATATTTGGAAACATGGTGTAAAAACTAAGATTCTTTGATTTTGCAATTAAAGGGTGATGGTAGACTGTTTCTTGATGATGCTGAAGCAAATAATTATTATTAAAAATATAAATTATATTGATATCTCAACCCCATAGAGTAATTGATCAGTTTTTGGCTTGTTCATCATCCAGATATTGATTATAAACTGGGGCTGTTTTATATTATGTAGTCATGAGCTCAATTCTAGAATGAATCTAATATAGGATTTTAGATCACCATTCATATTTAATGGACTATGCAGTAACAAGCATTCACATGTGTACATAACTCATTTAAGCACAAATTCAGCTCTGGAGAACCAAACATTTAGAAGTAAAGACAATGTGTCTCTAAATATTTTAACACAAAATAATACTTTTCTGAGACTGTTTTGTAAGACAATTTATTGAACAAGATTTTCTAATGCAAAACACGTTCTAATCACCATAAAATGAAACTAGAATCAATTGTATCAAGAAAAAGGAAGGCAGATCTAAACTTCAACAAATCATCCCTGTAGTCTAAAGACTTACTGCTCAAATATATAAAAATTATGTAAATCACTATGAAAAATAAGCAAAAAAGGCAATAGATGAAAACGATAAAAAACACAGTAAGAAAAATAAATCAAATGTTGAATCAACAAGACTTCTAATGAATATAATGGAAGAAAACCTGTATATATTAAGAATCTCATATACACTCTTGGGACTAAGGTTAAGTAAAACTTTATTGAAAGCACTGTTAACATAAATATTGCCATTGTTATAATTGTTACAAAAATCTCCTAAGCTTGTAAATACAGAGCAGGAAGTCCATGCACATACATTCCTGGCTTCTTAAAACCATCACAAACCACTAGAAAAAACATTTCACTGACAGGAGAAATGACTTATGGTAAACTCACATATCAAAAGCATTTTTGAAGCAAAAGGGTCATCCCCCTAGGGTATGTACTATGTTAATGAAATACCTCCCCCCACACACAGACACTTAGACACATAGACCCACATGCAGAAACACACACAGTCACACTCTAGAAAAATGAATTTAAGACCTCAAAATAATGGATGGAATATAGAAATATTAGTAATTTAAACCTGAAAATTAATTGTAAATATTAGTAGTAGAAAAAACAATAAATGACATGATGTTTTTAAAATTCAAAGCCTGTTATAAATATGAAGCCTATGTGCTAAGATTATATATGTAATCAATTTTACACAAGATTTAAAAAGAAATGGACACAAATCTTAACTCACAAAATCTTAAAAGATTAAAAAAATAACTTTACTATTTTTGTTCTTAAAACTATAACTTGTTTTCATAAGGGATTTAATAAAATTTAATACAAATATGATGTAGATTTTTCTTTTTCACTTCCTTTGCTTTCTCTTTTGAAAATTATCTACCCTCACAATGTGACCTGTTAGAAAATTATTTATGTCAGATTATTACCACTGATTGTAGAAGTCATTTAATAATTTGTACATAAACTTTTTCTGGATTTCTTTATGTCTTATGTTAGCAATCTAAGGAAACACAACACATCATTTTTGCGATGAAAAAATCATATAGACAGAGCTGTCTATTTTCCTTTACTATTTCATTTTTATGTAGATATAGTTAAAACACTTTCATCTAAAATTTTGTCATTAAATAACAGTTTTAAGAATTGGATTTATTTTAGTGTCATTCATATTATTATTTTTTCAACACAGAGAGAAACCGACCTGCCATGAAAAAAATTGAGACATTGTTTTCTTTTTTTTTCCAGAGTTTTTTTTTCTATTTTTTTGCTTTTTTCTATTTATTTTTTTTGCTTCTTTATTAACAAAAAGAAGTTTACAATTCACAATACCCTATAGGAATTCTGTACTAAGATGAGAAAGTGGAACTCTGTGAGTTATGCAATGACTGCTTTTCAGAGTTTCTAAAGATGTATGTATTGATTTACTCACCAGAACTCAGGCATGCCCAATTTAGGTTCATCCTAAATGTAAGAAGAAAACCACCTAAGTGAGTCAAAACTTTAAAAAATCTGATGCCAAAACTGTTTGCTTATCAGAACAGCTGGAGCAATGTAAGCTCTCATGGGAGAAACTGGGAATCCAGAGATGGCAGAGGAATAAAAATGAGGTACCAGAGATACCAGGGATGCCTTCTGAAAACAAATTGAAATGCCAGGTTATCAGAAGATCATTGGGGGCCTTCCTGTTTGTTTGTCTGTTTGTCTTTTTTTTTCCAACCTGAGCTTCAAGGTTTCCTTGGAAACAAACAAACAAAAGCCCAGTGAATCAATATTTCTATGTCTTCATATTTAGTGTTCTGCTCAGCCACTCTCAAATCTCATGTGTCTAATAGAAAGCAATTTTGTGTGTGACCCAGAACATTGAAAGGGGTGGGCTGCAGTGGTCTTAGGATATATTTTCTGTATTCTGCTCCTATCTCAGGTTAATAGATGCAAGTAACTTCTTCATTATTATTTTTTCTTCCTTTTGTAGCATATTTATTTTTGGAAACGTTGCAGCTTGGCTGGGATGATTTGAAAACTAAACATTCGTCTTTGTTTTAATTACTGAAAATTTAGCTGCTTGAATATGAGGAATAAATCTTAAAAAATAGTGAGGAACATTTTATCACATTATAAGCTCCACATTCAGTTCAAGAGAAGCCATCAAACTGCAGCTGCTATAATTTTAAAGAGAAAAATTTTATGTCATCATTACTCACATTTAGAAACATGAATATTAGCTGAGGAAACATGTCACTCTCTTTACTTTGCCCAACTTTTGCTTTGAATGCCAAAATATACTGCTGAGGAGAGAACTTTAAGTCATTTGTTCTCCAATTTATTCATAACAAGAACTCACAGTGTTATACATAGACATATGTTTCAACAGCATATCTGTAAATTAAAAATTATTATAATTTTGATTTGAGAAGGACAAATCATGATTTACACTATTTGGATATCTGTTAAGGGGGTGTAATAACATACATACTTGAAATTCCAATAACAAAAACTAAATATTTTGAAGCCAAGTAATAAGATTACAGAAATGCTCTTCTTTCTTGTCTTAATAGTAGACAAATTTCCTTATGTATTTTAGAATAACTTACTCAATAGAAAAAGTTTACAAGAATTACTTGTGAATATTTATAGAAAACAAAGTAAGTGTTCTCATTTAAAAACCTAAGGATTAATTAAGGAAGTATAAAATATAAAAAAAAATGTCCGAAAGTAAGGGTGTATTTCTTATCTTTTTAATTTTATTATAATTGATTTTCATTTCTGATTAAAATTATTTGTTCCCTCATTTTCCCTCTCCTACTCTCCATATATGGCCCTTATCACACCTATATTCTGGGTATGATATAATCATCTTAAATAAATTTTTATAACTGCAGCTTAAACAATTATATGTATCTTGTTAATTACTATTTAAAGCCTTAAATATGGTCTGATACGTAGTAAGTGTTCTATGCATTTTCTATTTTAATATCACTTATAGAACTTTAATACATAGGAAAGTGGTAACCTAGAAATGTCACTAAAATAATAAGAAAAGAAAGAAGCATTTGTGTTTATGATTGTTACCTCAAAAATGCTAAATGATGTGTCCTAGGTTTTCATGCACTTTCCAGTTTCCCTTGGTAGATGACATTCAACCCAGCAGAAACTAGAGAGAAGACAGTGCAACAATTCCGCAGCCCCCCTCAAAGCCACATTGATAGCCATTTCCCCAGGAACTCTGTCTTTCAAGAATGGGTTTGTGGTTTTGTAGCACTGAGCAGCGCAGAACTTACCTTTTGTAGAAATAAATTTCATCTCCAATCCAGATATGCTTTGATCAAATTCACATCACTCCACCCGCTCTTACAATATAAAAACTACTCTCAATACATTTTGATGAGTAAGAAAATTAATTACAAATAAGTGAAATGACTAATATTAAATTTTAGCTTAATGTTTGATGAATTTTTATACGTTATGAGAGAAGTATGTATTTCGTTGGTAATGGGCCACTGCACCTAATGAATAGAGTAGCTGCTCAGTTGCACTAAAATATATTGATGTCCTATTTTTATACTCAATTTTGTCCTCCAAAGCATAAGGAGAGCAGACCTATATTTACTTTTAAGGGATTGTTTTTATTTTTTTTTAATCTGAACAGAGTACTCAAAGGAAGAAGTACAATGACTTAGAAATATATCAAAGTGTTTGGCATCCCTAGATATAAGAAAAAAGCAAATTGAAATAAGTTTGAGATTCTTATCTTACCAAAACAGAATGGTCAAAATCAAGGAAAGAACCAGCAAGAAATACTGAGGATGATGTAGGGAAATGGTAAATTCAATGCATGTTGGCAAGTTGGTAGGACTGCAAATAGTTACTGTGTCTATGAAGATGAGTGGGGGAAAATTACAAAAAGGTAGAAATAAATGCAACCATGTTCATCATTTCTCTATTCACAATAGCTAGGAAGTATAAACTACCTAATATCCTTCAGCTTTAAAGGAAGAAAAAATCATAAAATTTTCAGGAAATTGGTGGAACTAGAAATTATTATTTTTAGTGAGGTGACTATGACTCAGAGAGACAAGAGAAATATATTTTTTTCTAATTTGTGGTTTCTAGCATCAAAACTTTAGAAGTGATGTTGTATCCTGGAGTAACTGCAGAAATCAGAAAGTAAAAACACACCATTGATGTGGCAGGGAGTATGGATTCTAGAGAGGGGAATAACAGCATGCAAGTTCTGTGAGGGGATTAATGGGGGGAAATGGAGGGGCTTATTAGTGTTCCCAAGCTAGCCTATAAAATAATTGGTTTTTATTATGAGAGTTTTACATATTTTGTTCTTATCACTGTCCTTCCATGCTCTATTTTCCCCTCTGGCTAAGACCTGTTTAGATCTGGGTATCCTGCCAGTATCTGTGAGGTCATATGTTCAAGAATCCTGTTTTGTCTATAAGGATTGTTTCCTCAGTGTCTTCCATCCTCACTGGCTCTAGCAATACTTCGGCCTTCTTTACTACAGAGTTCCTAAACTCTAGGTTTGGGATTTGATAGAGACTTCCCATCAAGGACTGAGTGTTCCAAGGTCTCCCAGTCTGCACTTTGCCAACCTGTGTGTCTCTAAATGTGGTTCCCTCTACTTCAGGAGGAAGCTTCTCTGATGATGCATGAACAAGACACTGATCTATGAGTGTAGCAGAATATCTGTAAGAATCATTGTACTGCTCTGCTCCTTTAGCAGAATAGTACTATTTTGTTTTTCCCAACTACATGTATGATCTAGTTTCAGCTTTTAGCCCCCCAAGTCCTATTCTTCTTGGTCTTTCATCAAAGACGAAAGTAACTCAAACATTGCAAAATTGTGTTAGAAAAATATGTTTGCTTTTTTGCATCTACCTCCATAAAAATCACTGAATTACACTTTTTTCTTGATCCTTTTCTATAGTTACTAAGTCTACTTCATTTGAATAATTTCACTTTTATGGGCTATCTAGATAGATCAGAAGAGTTGATCATCATGTAATGTACTACACATTTATAATAATGCCCACTTATATATTTGGGAATTTTTCAATCTTGCCCAAAGAATCCATCATTAATGTATCACTATAAAGACATTATGAAATATAGTATTAATTTATAACTATAAAATATGATAATACATAGTGACTATCCAGACAGTGGGGATAAAAACAGAAAAATTAGAATATAATAAAGTATAATTATTTTATGAGGCATAAAAATAAGAAGACTATAAAGTTCCATAGATAGAAACTTCAAACCATAACTAAGAAGTTTAAAATCTAGAATATATAAATAAAAATGTGTCCTATAACAAAATCAAAATTCAAGAGGTATAATTAAAGCTGGAAAGTTGTTTGATTAAACCTTTGTCTAACTATGTCATAATGGGGCCAAACAGCATCTGAGTGAAAGCACATCTGTCATGATTTGGATGAGAAATATCCTGCAGAGACTATTGTGTTTAGATGTAAATCTTTTAGAGTGTGATATGAAAAAGAACCCTGACAATAAACAATGGGACAATGGATTCCTCCATAGATGAATTCATAGCATAACAGAACATTAGAAGATAATGAAATCTTCTGGAGATGATTTAAATATTTTTAAGGAATATAATTATATTGTATAAATAACAAGACGTAGATATGAGTTGAAGAAAAATGTACCTGGATTTATTCCTCTAAAGGACATATTTGGTCTTTGCATAGTTTACATTCATTGTCCAATCTCCGTCTCTTTCTGCTTGTAGCGGGCAAGAGATAAGCAGACATTATCCCCCAATATACCCTCAATATGATATTCTGTTGCACCACAGGCACAGAAAGAGTAAGTCTCGGTGACCTTGAACTGTCCTCTCAGAGATTGTAAGTGCAACTGATTTTTCCTTTAATTTGATTTTCTCAGAACAACAAAAAAGAGAGACAAAGCACTTTTCATCAGAGAAAGTGAACAATTATCTCACACCCATCAGGCTAGATAGATCCTAACTAACTTCAAATTCACAAGTAGCAAGTGTCAACAGATGTATTTTGAAATACTCCAGCACTTCCAATGGGATTATAAATTCCTGAAAATGATAAGGAAATTACAAGAATGGTGTACAATTCCATGAAAATTCAGTGAGCATTTTAAGGAGGAATTTTACTATGGGATACTTATCTAAAAGTAATTGAATTAAAGATCTGAGAATGTTGCCTGCTCATAAACACTTACAGAGACACTATTTCACAATTTTCAATGTTGAAGACATTGAAATTTCAAATATAAATTATAGGATATATGCTGCACATGTGACAAAATGATATAAATTCTTTAAAATAAAATACCGTGACAAGTTAAATCTACATGAGTAGATTATAGAAAATCCAACAACCTACTAACAAAAGGACACTATGATTCTTATTGTTTGAGCTGTATAAAATTACAAAAGTCACAACAGAGGAAAGTAAACTACTTGTAAGAAAGGGTTTAGGAAGAAAGATAAGAAGTAGTTCCCATATATGTAACATACTACCAAATGTATGTTACAATAATATGACTTATAATTTTATCCTTTTTACTCACAAAATAAATGATAAGAAATAGTCTATGTCCCTCATGGGAGCAGAAAGTGTTAAAAATTCAAAGTAGAGAAATATTAAATAAATAATATTTGTCTTTTCCTAAAAGTTTCTCAGTAAATAAGTTCATTAAGGATTTATCCTCATAAGGCAAAATTGATTGTATAATGAATGTATAAAACATCAAAAGAAAAACTAAGTGGTGGCATATACCTCTTTTTCCAGCACTCAGCAACTAGAGAGAAATGTCTTAGTTTGAAGCCATATTTGGAAATTATCTTAAAATAATCGTAAGGGACACTTCCCTCAAATGGGTGGTAAGTAAATGCCTGTAATCCTAGTATTTGGGAGACTGAGGCAGTAGAATTATAAGTCAAGGTCATTCCAGATAGCATAATGATATCATGACTTATGAAAGAAATGACTTTCTTAAATCAAAGAGATGTCTCAGTGGTTTAGTTTACTTACTGCTATTACAGAAGATCTAGGTTCTATGTGCACTACTCACATGGTGTCTCTGATCTCCCTGTAACTCCAGTTGAGGATATCTAACAACCTTTCTAGCATACAAAAGGTACCAGGAAATTTTGTGGTTCACATACATACATATAGACAACCAATCATACCTACAAAATAAAAATAAATAAATCTAAACCAAAGTAAATGGATGTCTTTATTAATGATGCATTTAAGACTATAATATATTTCATATTTTTATGAATTACATAGTAATTTAAAATAGAAATTAATGAGCCCTTTAAGTAGAAAAGGATCTTATTTGAAAACATTAGCACCCAGTACTATAACAAACGATATGATTGCTTTAGTAGAATTGAGTTTTTGTGGCTGAGACTTTAAATAAATTAAGATGGTGTTCTTGTACCCTATAATGCATTTTAGCTGTTGATTCTTTTCACGTTCCAGAAATTTGCAGAAACTGCATACAGTTTATAAGTTCCATCACAGAGTCTAGCTGTACCTTGCAATAAAGGCAGATTGATAATGATTATCTCTAGTTCCCTATTATTAATAATGGTGATCCAAATTGGAAACCTTTTGAATATGAGTTAGTTATAAAGATGAAATTTCAACCTGATGAACTCACACATAATCACCTATATTTATGGGTTGTCCCTAAGGACATAGAATTAAGAGAATGTATTCATTTGATTTTCAGTGTATGAGCTTCTTTTAAATAGCAACACTTATGAAATGAAATGATTAACCCAATCAAATATTGAAATTTGCTTTTAAAAAAGGAATGACTAAGTATAAATTATCTTAACCTATGGTACTGATTATTAGTCAGTGATGAACACAATTTTTGTACTTTGTACTTGCTTTTACTGAAAGTAGAACTTAGGAAGGATTTTAATGTACTTCCAGAATTTTGGGGGTTGTAATATCAGAGAAGAATTATGAAAGATTGCATATGGATGCTGTACGCTACAACACTAACTTTTCAGGCAAGATGGGCCCAATGACACAATAGTGACCTGACCATTATAGAGTCACCAGTGGTTTACAGAATAAATTCAAGTCTAGCTCAATAGGAGGAATTTATGCCTGGTAAAAGCTATGGCTGAAGAGGTGATAGATACCAGTGGAGAAACCGCTGTTGTTTTGCCAAATGATAATCTACCTTATTTGATTTTTCTGAAGTGCAATATCATCCACATTATCAAACTCCACTTATACCTCTTGGTCAGTAGTAGGACAGGCCCATAGGGTCGAGGAAATTGGCTCAAACCAGTTGCCAAGGCATGCACATAATGTACTTCCTTATGAGCCAACCTGGATTCCACCTGAGGGCCTAGCAATAGGTGCTGTCAGAGTTCCTGAACATGTGGAGTCTGCCTCAGAGCCTAGCAACAGGAGCTGTTCACTGTCATAGTTCCTGATTGTGCCAAGCCAATGAGGGATGACTACACAATGTCACCAGATTGGGACACAGCTTAGGTAGTGGGAGGAGGGTATATAAGCACTTCCCCACCTTTGAATAAAGGAGTCTGTTCTTTGCCTGCAACTGACTCCTGGTATCTGAATCATTGACACCGTGCCTTCTCACCTGCCCCACCGAGGGAGCCATTAGCATCCAGCAACATTGGTCTTTAGTCTTATTGTAAATTAAGTATACCATGGTAAATAAGAATAAAGCATTACTGGTATAGACTTGAAGTGATTTTTAGCATTAAGAGATGGAGATTTAGTGAAAAACTATCTATGAAAATGAGACATACATAAAGTAGAGGATTTATAGAGAACATGTGTACTTTTCCTTATAAGATATAAACAAGCATCTATTTGACTCAGGTAAGGTGCAAAAGACAGACAGAAGAAATAATTCTTCCAAATCCAACTTGGTGAACCCCTGAATTACAGGGTCACTGATGAGAGGAAACTCAGAAGGGTATGGATGACTCACAAAGAGATGAATAATGGAAAAACTCACTCTTTCTTGACCCCATAGAAATTGCATCATGGAATGAAGCTTCAGGTCACTTTCTATTACCTCTATTCATCAGAACACCAAAGATCATGTACAAGTTGACTAAAAGAGAATCGATGTTCAACTCAAGAGTCTTAAAAATTCCTTTCAATAGGCTGTGGCTGCACTGAAATGACCATCGATTCAGTTAACTTTGTACCATTGGTTTATTTTATTGCCACTACTACTGGATCAAGAACTCCATATGGAAGCACAGTAGCCTCTCTTCCATGATCATTGTGGTTCTTAATCATGTCATGCTCAGAGGAAACTGGTCTTGTCTAAGTACCAACCTTTACTGTTGCCTTCTATCCCTGTAGTAATCCAAGATTCTCTCATTCTTCCTTTAATGAATCTGAAACAATATAAAAAGCTGATAATTCTTCTTCATGATCAATATAAAAATGTATTTTTGGGAAAGTCCATGTCATGAAGCCTTCATTGGTACTACCCAACTCTATCCTGAAGGTCATTTTGTAGATTTCCTATTTCAGTAGCTATATTCACTATGAGTCAAAGTTCATTTTATTTTTGACATGCCATAATTACTAAGCTCATTAACTCCAGGAGGTTGGCCCAGTGCTTAGCTGTGGATCTCTGCATCTGCTTCCATTAGTCACTGGATGAAGGTTTTATGATGACAATTAGGGTAGCCATCAATATAATTAGAGGGGAAGGGCAGTTCGGGGACCCTCTCCTCTATTGCTTGGAGTCTTACCCGGGGTCATCCTTGTGTATTCTTGGGAATTTTCCAAGCACCAGGTTTGTGGCTCCCTCTATCAAGATATCTCTTTCCTTGCTCTCTCTTTCTTTCCCTCCCACAAGTTGATCATCCTGTTCCCTCATGTCCTCACTCCTCCTTCTGCGCTGCCAGTTTACCCAGGAGATCTTATCTCTATCCCCTTCCTAGGGCTATATATTCATGTCCCTCTTAGCATCCTTCTTTTTTACCTAGCTTCTCTGGGGTTGTGGATTGTAGTCTTACTATCCTTTGATTTATCTAATAACCACTTGTGAGTGAGTATATACCATGTATGTGTTTCTAGGTCTGGGTTACCTCAGTTAGGATGGTTTTTTTCCCTAGGAGTCCAGTCAAAGAGAATGAGAAGGAGTTATATGAGCAAGGGGGTCAAGATTATGATGGGGGAATCCTCAAAGACAGCTGAACTAAGCTAGCTGGGCTTCACCGACTCTGGAGTGACAACTGGGGAACCTGCATGATACGTAACTAGGCCCTCTGAATGTGGGTGAGAGTTGTGTGGATTGGGCAGTTTGTGGGGCTCTGACAGTGGGACCAGGATTTATACCTAGTATATGAACTGGCTTTCTAGAGCCCATTCCCTATGGCGGAATACTTTGCTTAACCATGATGCAGGAGGTAGGGGCCTGGTCTTGCCTCAACTCTATTGACTCCACATGGGAGGTTTTATTCTCTCTGAGGAGTGGATGGATGGTGGGATTGGGGAGAGCAGCATGAAGGAAAACTGTGACTAGTATGTAAAATGAAAAAAAAAAGTCTTTTAAATAGAAAAGAAAAATAAAAAGAAAATAAAAAAGATAATTAACTAGATAATTAACTAATTGCATTTCCAGAGTCCAAAACACCACAAGATATATGGATAATAGAGTCTTTCCTGTGGCACACATTGTAACTTGAACTTCCTCTCAGCAAACAGGAATCTTTGAGCAGAGCTCCCAGTTCCAAAGGGATTAACATCACCAACTGGAAAGCTGTAGAGCAGAAAGAAGAACAAATCTTGTTTTCATGTATTTCTTCATTTGCTGAGGACATGCATCACTGTCTTTCAATATTTGGATATGTCTTTTGATATACAAAATTTCACCATTGTCCTTGAGGAAACACAAAACCTTATCCTATAAAGTTATGCGACCTTATTCTAATGATATTGTCTTCTATTATGGCATAGGTTAATGTTGCCTTCTCTCATGGTCACAGATCAAATACTTCAGCTCTTTCAAATGATGCTCTGACTTTGAGAAAATGCCTTTTAGGGACTTTATTTCTAATTTAGCTGTTTGTAATGTTTTGTGTAGATCATGGCTTTAATTACAGTAAAAATATCTAACTGTCATCATATCTACTAATAGTTCCTGACATGTTTTTCCTCCTAGAACCAGCTGAAACATGACCATAATTAGAAGAATCAATGAATTAAGGATCTTAATAAGGTTACTATGGTTTACATCCTATATGAGCTTCTAAAGCCCGTAGCCCATATCCACAGAGATATGGGCACCAAAGCAGAAGAGCCGTCTGTGTAAGAATGGAGTCATCCTTTGATTTCTGCAGCTACACGATGAATTCTTGAAACAATGTAGAGTGTACATGACCAGAAAGAATCATCCCTAGACCTTTCAGAGATAATATAGTCCTGCTGTGATTGTGATTTCAATGTTTTGTCATTCAGAATTGTAAAACAATAAGATTCTATTGTTTTAATCCAATGAGATCCTCAGAAGCTAATACAAAAGCAATGTGATGTGAGTGATATCAGACATGTGGATATAATTCTGAGCAGACATCATCACCCTAAATAGACTATTTGCTTCTGGCAAGACAGAAAGTTGTCCTCTACACTTATGCTGAATATATACATATTTTTCCATCCTTTAATGTCATCTACTTATATATTTAGCATAAATTATACTGTCACATGAAACATTATGTTTAATTTTTAAAAAACTGTTATAGTTCACATCCATCATTGTACCTTTTACATTACTACTGACATATGAATACTCTTGGTCCACCTCATCAGTGAGACCACGTGCCAATGCTGTTACTTCTTATCTCCACTGTGGTATTTGAAAACTGATACATTTTTGCTTCAAGATTCATTTTCATAATGCACTGTGATGTAGAACATCTTTTTGTGAACTCAATTACTATATGTACTCTTTGTCAAAGATGTATTCAAATAAATTACATTTTATATGTTATTTTCTTAATGGTTGCTCTGATGATCACAGCATAAGGTTGAAATAGTTTTCTTTAGCAATAGACAGTTTGATTTGTTATGGCAAAATGTCATTCCATTATTTTTCACATGATTATATGCATGATATATGTCTGATGATATTAATAAAGCATTTCTACTTAAACATCATTTTTATTTGATTCATTTTCCTTTTACAATTTCATGGATATAAATGTTTCTTGATCAAGGATTCCCCATTATATTCTATTCTCCATTTTACTCTTCCACAAAATGCCTTCTTTTTTTTCCAAGCTGCTATTCAACTTACCTGTCTCATTTTTATTGAGACATACTGTGTTTCAGTAGTGTTCCCTGTATCAGCATTGGTAGAGGCATACTTTATTTGAGAGATAATGATGTACCAGTGGCTACATCACTGAGAAATACGATTCTCCCTTCCTCCAACCTTTAGTTGTCTATAGCTACTCTTTGAGGATGCTTCCTTCTGAGTGCCTCTGCTCTTCATAATAGAAATTGGTGGGCTAATCTTGTTCTGGTCTTGTGTGTTCCAACTCTGCTGCTGTGTTCATGTCATGTCATATCCAGAAAACAATATCATCTATCATTTCTTTTCATCTTTCTACTATTACATTCCATTACCTGCTTTGAAGGGTATGGTGGTTTGAATAAAAGTAATCCCATAGGCCACTATATTAGAGTGCTTGGTCATTAGGGAGTAGAACTACTTGACACGGATTAGGAGGTGTGTCTTCGCTGGAATAAGTATGTTACTGGAGGTGGGCTTTTGTGTGTCAAATGTCCAAACCCCAAGAGTTGTGGGATAGCTCCCAAGGAGAGCTGTTTTCAGAGAGTGGAACCAGGCCAAGTGAGAAAAGTGTGTTACAGTCAACAAAGATGAACAGAGTTGAAGTTCTAAAGAGGACTTTGACATCAGACATGGAGATGCAGAGTTTGGAATTTGACCAGATAATGTTCAGTCTTGGTTTGGTACTGTATTTATTCTTTGTGTTATGGTTCCTACATTTTGGAATGGTAATGCATACCCTGTGCTATTGTGTGTTGGAAGCATGTGATCTGCTTTTCTGTTTTTATTTAAAATGGGTTAAAATTAACAAGTTACCATGAGGCTCAGAAAAACCTTGGACTTTGGACTTTTAAACATTGTTGAGACTATTACAGATTATGGAGAGTTTTGAGGTTGAAATGAATGCATTTTTGCATTATGATATGGTTACAAACCTGTGGGGGCCATGGAGTAGAATGTGGTTGTTTAAATAAAAATTGTCCCCATAAGTTCATATATTTGAATGCTTGATCATTAAGGAGTAGTACTCCTTGGCAGGAATCAGGAAGTGTGACCTTGTTGTGGTAGATGTGGCTTTGTTGGAGGATGCGTGGGATTTCAAATGCTCAAGTTAGGCCCAGTGTCTTTCTCTTTTCCTTCATCCTGCCAATCTGGATGTGGAATTCTCAGCTACTTCTCCAGCACCATGTCTGGCTATGTGCTGCCATGCTTCCAATCATGAGATAATGGACTAAATTTCTGAATCTGTAAGTCAAAAACAATTAGCTGCTTTTCTTTATAAGAGTCGCCATGATTATAATTCTTTTCACAACAATAGAACATTGACTAAGACAGATGTGTAGGAAAGACATGGCATTTGAGGATGACCATTCAACATTCATTGGCTTAAGCAAGTTTACTTATGATAATCATTTGCCCTATTCAAACAGAAGCTGTGTGGACCAAGCTGAAAGCAACATTAATCTACATGTATAATCATAAATATTTAGATGGAAGTTTGATATCATGTTCATTAGCAAAATAATATTAGTGAGTTCCCTCTCTATGTCCTTCGTCTTTCTCATCCATGGACTTTGGCCAGGTTTACAGTGCAAGCAATGAATACCTCTTGTGGAATGGGTCAAAACTCCAATTAACATGTAGTTTGTTATACCCCTGAATAGCACATCACTAGGTTAGATTTTTTTCAATATATATTGAATGGTAATTATTTTTTTAATCCTACTGTCCAAATTAATTTCTTACATTTAACTACCAAAAAATAGTCATTGCTCAGATTTTCTCCAGTTCTACCTCCTGGTACTTCCTTGAATTCTCTTCATTAGTACATTAGTTTTTACAGAAGTTTTATTGAGTCTTGAAGGTGTTTCATGTGCAAGATCAATGCATCTTCAGAATAAAAATATCTTTATAACTCCCCAACTAAGATATTAAAAAATTTATTTGTGTAATTATTATACCTATAAATTCCATGAATATTTTAGTAGATTTGTAAACACTAAACATTCTGCCTTGTTCTTAACAGTAGAAAAATTATTTCCACTGTTGAATGTGGAACATGATTTTAGTCCTCATCAAACTTCTTACTATTATTAGCTATATTGTTAACCTATATTAATGTACATAATTTCTTGAGCATTTTATCATTAAATACTATTTAATTTATCAATACTCTTGGATTTGTTAAGATTGTTATCTTTTCTTTAAAAAATGAAATTTAAGGTGAATGTGGTAGGAAGCAAAAGCACATGAATCTCTGTGAGTTTGAAGCTAGCCTGGTCTACACAGCTAGTTCCAGCACATCCAGGCTACACAGAGAAACCTTGTCCCAAAAAAAAACAAAAAGAAAAGAAAGAGAGAGAGAGGGAGAGAGAGAGAGAGAGAGAGAGAGAGAGAGAGAGAGAGAGAGAGAGAGAGAGAAGTGATGGGAGGAAGGAAGGAAGGAAGAAAGGAAAGAAGGAAAGAGGGAAGGAAGGAAGGAAAGAAGAAAGACAGAACTTCAAATTCAGACATAGTTACATCTCCTCTTCTGTTTATTCCCTGCAACTTCACTCTCTCAAATTTATGCCTGTTTTGCTTATACTATTCTTATTACATAAATGTATCTCCATAAATATCTAAATACAACCAGCTATTTCAACTTACATTTGCCTTTTGTTTATGATGAATGGCTGACCACTTGGATTGGATAACTAAGTGTGGGTGGGGGACTCTCCCTGATGAAACCTAATTCTTCCTTTCTCAATAACCTTTTATCAGATGCAGCACATTGTCTAGGTGCGCAGCCCTATAACATCTCCCCCTTCCATCTTAGCATGTCTATTGTTGCTGTCCCTGTCCAGGTCTTGCTTAGGCATTTATATTTTGTGTGTGGTAGGTGTGTGTGTGTGTGTGTGTGTGTGTGTGTGTGTGTGTGTGTGTGTATGTGTGTGTGTACTATATGAATACTAGCATGTGATTTTTTTGTGTATTTCTTTAATATCTCATTATTTATGGCTGTGTTTTTAAAATTCATCTTATTACCATTAAAACCAAAATACCTACTTTTTTTTTCTTCAGTTCCTAATTCTAATTTGTCCCTGCATAGGTTTTCCTGTTTTTATTTTTTAAATAAACTATTCTAAAATTCTTTGGATGTTTAGTAAATAGACATTGATATCTATTCATATTTTCTATTATCTCATTTACTGTGCATATTTAAGGATGTTTTGGCTTGTTCATGTTTTTAAAAAGATCTGTCTCACTGTTTATGTATAGGTCTGTGTGTCTATGTGTACATATACTTGTCTTTAGTTACCCTCTGTGGCAAAAAGAGGGATCAGCTATAATGGAACTGTAGTTATGGACAGTTGTTAGATGTCATGTGTCGCTAGGAACTTAATCCAAGTCCTCTGAAAGAGAAGAAAGCATGATTAACTTCTGAGCCATCTCTCTAGCCTGTGATTATAACTTTTTTTAAGGATTTGAACTGATATTAACAATAATGGCACAAAATCATTCATCTAGGTCTATATACCAAGAATCAGTCAATGTTAATAAATAAATGTTTTTATGTTGTCTTCTAAGAGTTGTCAAATTTATAGAACAGTTCTTATTCTCACATTTTATAGGATGCAGAAGGTTGCAAACACTTTGAAAAGTGTTTGGTTCCAGAAAATGTTAAAAAAAAATTTCGCACATCAAAAATTTTGCTACTGAAATTTGCACAAGAGAAAAGCATATATATATATATATATATATATATATATATATATATATATATATATATATATATATATATTTATTTATTTATTTATACAAACACACACATATATATATATTTACACACACATTAATCCATGTTTATCATCTTTTAACCTTAGATTTGCTTCAATGTCTGAAACTAATAAGATCCTGCCTGTTCATTAAATATTAAGTAGCTAACAATGTTATGTATATAATTATTTAGTCTCTTACAAATATTTTTCCAAATACTTTGTATCAGAAAAATAATGCTATGATAAAACACTTAAAGATAAGTTGTTTTTTGGAGATACCTCCTGGGCTCAATTAATAGTGAAACATACACTGTGGTTTGATCACTAGCAGCCCATAAATGGGGTGGTGGAACATAACTGCAATTCTGGCAGGAGAGATGGAAATAGGATGATCAGGAGTTCAAGGTCATTCAGGGGCACCATAAGAATTCTAGGACTAATTGTAAGATATACAGCAATTTATCAAAAATGAGACAAGGCAAAAAGAAATCATTGAATGATTTTTCTTTCCATTATATTTTTAATTTTACATTGCTTTTTTATTTATTGTATCATTTATTCTTTATAGTATTGTCAAATTTTCTATGAATGGACAGACATGTCAGGATTCCAGTTGTGTTTAGTACATGTTTCTTGTCAAAGTTTCCTTGTTTTATGAAACTACTTAAATTAACCTGTGCTGTCCACTAAGTTTCTTACACCATTCCAATTGTCATCAAAATCTCCTTTATAGATTATTTACTACTGTACTTTTACTTGAACTGATTTAGAACACAATCTCAGTTTGCCTGTCTTCCAGTTTCCATAACTTACTAAGAAAGCTGCTAATAATAACAATAATAATAATAATAATAATAATAATAATAATAAATTCATTGGAATAGATACAATTTTTACATGGTTCTTAAAAAGTGACATTGCTCCTACATCCATGAATCAATTGATTTTTCACAACTAACCTTTTTGGCGCTTGGGGTATAAAATGAGAGGAAATGAGTAAGCACAGGAAATAACATGACAGATTATTGTTGCTTTTACTCACAGTTCAGTAGTTTTTCATAAAACGCAGTTCCCACTTTGCAGAATACCTTTGGTTGATTTTTGAAAGCAAAGAAATGGTTGACTTGTGAAGCTCTAGTCTTCAAGTCTACCCTTTTTAGTTGAAAAATGTTGAGATCTGCACACTCCCATACTCTGATTTAACTTTAAATCAAAGAGTTTTGTTCACTGTGTTTAAATTGCTTTTAATATCACTTTTCAAAATCCCTTAGTTGTTCCTTTAAAATTTATTCCTAAGATGATGACATTTTTAAAGAAGCATTTATTGCATTCATATGGTAAATGGTAATGAATATTTATCCAAGAATTGTGATAATTCTTTTAAAGTTTTAAATGAAGTATATTAGTATTATAAACACAAAGATATATACTAAACCTGGTGTTGTCAATAGTAACGCCATTTACAATATAGTTTTAAGCATTCTGTTTACCACAGTAAGACTTGCCATTTAGTATCATTACATTCAAGTATGTTTTCATTGAAATATTAAAGAAAGACAGCACTTCCACTTAGATTTTTAGCAGAGATGTGTTAACCCTGCCTTCCCGAATAGCAAGATTTCTACCTTTAGTACACACTTCTAGATGGCTAACAGGAAGACATAAATAAGTGTGTCAATATTTCCTCTAATGAAATCCAAAATCACTTTCCTGTGTCATTTTTAAAGAGAAATTGAGCCTAGTAAAAAGTGGTACTCTTTTTACAAAAAAATGTAGAGTATAGATTATAATGATGCTCATTGTGTAAAAACACTCAATTGTATGAATATTTAGTAGTGCAATTTTTCAAATGCATTTTACATATATAAAATATTTATTTAGAATCTTATACCATCACTAAGAAACCGTACATGGCAATATTGTTTGTAGATCATCCCTTATTTCTACAGATTTGTCACTTCTCAACATCACCTCAGGGATTAATAAAGTTAAAATTTTTATGCCAAAAATATAGTAAATATGGGTGGTATCCCAAGATTATAAACATATTGATACCAGAATGCAAATACTAATGGCATCTATATTATTATATCCAACAGAATTAAATGGACAACAGATAAAAATACAGCTAACATAAAGATACAGTAGAAACATAAGAATATAACCAAAGATTTGTTTATGGGCGGTGAAACTTACTGGTGAGCAGCTGAGAGTAGATGGTGTTTGCTCCTAAAAATGTCGTCACTTACAACTGTATTCTAGCAAGCTACCAGCAATGGCTTCCACATAAATTCCAAAAGGAAATCACAATTTGTAGAAATCATTTGACAATAAATGAAAGGCGCAAAGCTACACAGAGAAACCCTGTCTTGAAAAACCAAAAAAAAAAAAAAAAAAAAAAAAGAGAGTGCACATTTGAAATAATCTAAATTTTTATAAAGAGCTCACATTATAAAGTCAAAATTAACAAATTTAAAATATATTGGATTCAGGGGAAAATTTTTGATTAACATGCTGTGTAAAAAAGAAAATAATTTCATAATTGAGCTAAAATATGATGATACAGAATTTATAGAATAGGGTAAGTTTTAGAGTCAAAGGCCAAGGTGCTCTGGTATAACATCAACTCACCGATTTTCAGTATATCAGCACTGTGGACACCAATGGAATGAAAGAAAGGGTAGAACTGAGGGAATTGGAAAAAACTATGTAGCATGAATCTGAAAAGTTCTTATTAATAAAATCAAACCCGAGGCCAGTTATTGGGGTCAATGCTGGTAGATCAGAGAGACAGAACAAGCCACAGCTATCTCACCTTGCCGGATCCTCAGCTGGTCCTGTTTCCTCAGACTGGAAGCCGCTGAGTCCTCCTCTAGAATGAATCTCAGCTGAGCTGTGTTGCTCCAAAGCCTGAAAGCTTAACCAGCCAAATGCTTAACCAGCCAAATGCTTCTAGTTTCTGGTCCTCACGCCTTATAAGCCTTTCTGCTTTCTACCACCCCTCCCTGGGATTAAAGGCTGCTTTCTGGGATTAAAGGCGTGATGAGTCACCATGCCTGGCTGTATCCTTGAACTCATGGATTTCTGCCTCTGGAATGCTAGGATAAAGACGTGTGCTACCACTGCCTAACTAGTGGCTTTTCTGTTCTCTGACCCCAGATAAGTTTATTAAGGTACACAATATTTTGGGAAACACAATACCACAAAGCTACTCCAGTGAAGATAGATTTTTTTTTTTAGACCTAGAAATATACATGCTGGTAAAGGTGGTTATGGTTGATAGGCTGAACATTAGCATTTCCTCATATTAGGAGAGAAAGAAAGCAATTCATCCTCACAGAGATTAGAGACTGCCATTGTTTACCGGTGGCTTCAATGACTAACGCAGAACACCAGAGAAAACGAAGACAGTGTTATGGCTGTGCTGACTATGACAGCTTTGTGGCATTCAGTTTCACCTAATGAAGGTTGTTCTTGGTATTTGAGTCAAGTTTAAATGAAAGACAGCAACTCAATAAAATTAAATTATATTCATGAACTTAAATGGCATTTAAAACTATCAGAGGTGATACAATCATATTGTGAGTAAGTCATAGGGAAGATAAAAAAAATTGTGGTGATATTGTGTCTTCCAATATATTGTGCATCCTAAAAAAACTTCTCTGGGGTCAGAGAACATAACAGCCACTAGATAAACATAGAGGCCAGAAAATGGTGGCACACACACCTTTAATCCTAGCATTCTGGAGGCAGATATCTGTCTCCTCAATCTCTGTGAGTTCAAAGCTACACTGGAAACAGCCAAGCATGGTGACACACACTTTTAATCCCAGGAAGTGATGGCAGGAAGCAGAAAGGTATATACGGTGTAAGGACCAGGAACTGAGGCTTTTTTAAGCTTTTAGGCTCTTAGCAGCAGTTCAGCTGAGATCCACTTGGATGAGGACTCAGAGGCTTTCAGTCTGAGGAAATAAGATCCGCTGAGGAATTGGCGAGGTGAGGTTGGATGTGGCTTGTTCTGTTTCTCTAATCTTTCAGCGTTCACTTCAATACCTGGCTCTGGGTTTGTTTTTATTAATAAGACCTTTTAGAAATTTGTCTACAAGGGATGGTGAAAACTGTAACAACTACATATTAGTTGAAAATAGAGAGAACACCAAACAACATTAAGGAAGGAATTTAAAAGAGGATCGATTAACTTTCACTTTGTACAACATTGTGGAAATGAGGAGAAACTTGGATTCACGTTTGTCATTTGATTGATAAAATTCTATTTCATTTCTTATGGGAAAGAGAGAACTCTGTAGGGAATAACTAGAATTTTCTTGATGTTCATACTCTAATTTTTCACTTCTAAATAATATACTTCATCAAGACTCTCAATTGAATGAGTAATATATAAGTCAGTGTAGCGGTCACTACCTTGTCATTATTCGTCTTCAATCAGTATCATATATAAAGTAATATTAATACTTTCAGATATTCATGCCAATAGCAAATATATGGTAACTTGAAGAATAAAAGAGGAATTTGAGAACGATGGAGACTAAATGGATAACACAAAATAATGTTCAGTTCACTTTTTCTTTACCTCAAGTTTTGAAATTTTATTTTTGTCTCTCCTGTACACATCCCCCAGTATAAACTTGCCCCTTCTCTAAAAGTCTGCCTCCAAAGACATCTATCTGCCTCATTATTAGGTTTTTTTAACCAGATAATTTGATATTTCATATCTCTAATGTCAAAATGAAGCCAGTTATAGATACAGATCAACAAAGGTCTCATTAAAGAAGAAGAATTCAAGTTGAGGCAAGAAAGTTGCAAATAATTTAAATATGCAAATATGTTGACATATCCTGGACTTTAGCATGTATTACAATAAACCAAAAAATTTAAATATTCTTAAATTGAGATAAAAGGTTAGATGATCACTTAAATCAGGTGGCCAATTCCTAGTTTAGAAACTCAGGCAATAATAGTGCCTCTCTTCTCAGTTCACTAAGCCAGATTTAAAATGTCAGAATGCAACCTGCTCCTAATCAACATTTTCAATCATCCTTGCTCATCACTACAACTAATATGCAAATCAGCTAAATGCTTTGCTTGCATAAGTTATTAAACACAATCCTCCTTTTCATTGCTGTTCTTTACTTTACTTTTGAACTTTCACTTTTACCCATTTACTTCTGCCTCGAGTGACATACACTGATGCTTTGCTTTTATAGCAGCAGAATGCCATATGCTCATATTGCTTTTTAAGACATCCAACAATTGCAGCTTCATCCCTGGATTTGTCTTAATACATTAGACCATAAAAGAAAGTGGTCACAATGCTGGCTGATTCCTTATCTCCCAGTGACCCTTCTAGATCACTGATCCGTGGTCTTCTCCACTTGTAAACATTTGAACTCCAAACCGCATATAACTCTTTTCATTTTCAACTGTCATACATGTCTACACACTTGAAAGACCTTACAATTCTATGTGAAGATTCATTGATGTTAAGTCTACATTGAGTACTCTAATGGGTGTTTAATTTATGGTTAATACACTTAAAACTATAAAATTTCAAATTTGTTTTAGATCAGTATGAATTATTATCACATTGCACAGAATATCTCTTCTTCCCTACAGTACTAAAATTATCTGTTCTTTTTTATAATTCAAATGGCCACCCATATACTAAACTCACAGTTTTCTTGAAAATGAATTGTTAATTAACTGAATTCTCTATTTTGAAAATATTTTAGTCAAACTATACATTGCCTGAATTCATTAAACCACATTGCCATTAAAACAGAATTCTAAGTAAATATATAAGAATGAAAACATTAAGAAAAATGTTGCGTATATGTGCCTATAAATACCATATGCCACACTTGAGTCAGTGCAGAATTTTATAGGAATATACTGAGCTCTGTTAATAGTTGAGTTCCTTTAACAGGGCTGAGTGCATATCTTGGAGCTACAAAGTAGAAGACCAAATAGACACTGAGTATGTTGCTGAGGCAGACAGCATTCATACATCTGCAGTTTATTACAAGCTGCATACTTTTGTATATGTCTGCATCTAGAACATAGAAAATTGATGGATATGCCTTGGTTGATGATTATACGTTGTATCTGCATTCAGGACTTCAAGTCCACTGGGTAATGAACACATAAAATGTCACAAATGCAAATAAGCATCTTTTTTTTTTCCCCTTGATTAATGTAAAAGCACTAAAATTTGAAAAAACCTCATGTGGTCCACTTGGACTTACAATACCATGTATCAAAACACTGGAATTAGTTTACATTTTTAGCACAAACTGAGAGTTTGGAGAACATTCTCATTGTTTTCAAAATAGATTTTCTATCCTAAAGCATCTTGAAAGTTTCTGTCTTGCATTTGTGGCCATTTGTCTCTAAGGTCTACTCTGATAAAATCAAATGAAACAAAAGCAAAAGCTGGCCTGGATTCATCTTATTCACATCCATTTTACATTGCTGGACTTCATTCAATTTAACTTCTGGCTAAAATATTGTGTTTCAGTCAAAATCCTATGTTCATTCATCTTTTAATTCAAGAATAATTTTAGACTCTATTAATGGTTTTGGCATGTGAATTATATATGAATAAAATATTTCTACTTTTAAAAGGGAAGAAGTAGTCTAAACAAATAGAATCAGTAATGTTGCCTTGGATATAAAAACAAATTTTCATCATATTTGTATGAGTTATTTTGTGAACTATTAAGGTCTTGTCTTGGATTCTCTCAAGTTCTTTGATTTGTATGATTTCCTCACTTTTACATATCTAAATGACTGTTGCAGAGATGTTAGATATCTAATGTTTCTCTATACCATGACTAATAATGTTTTTTTTTTCCAAACCTGATCTGTAATAGAATGAATACTATAGAACTTAACAGTAATTTTAAATTCATAAAATCACGGAGCCTTAAGTATATCACGTAAGATTAATAGATTAACTCTGAATATACCTTTGAGATGATTATAACTGACTATGCATATGCTTTTAAGTTTACTGTTAGTTGACATCGCTGTATTGGTTAAAGTAAAATATCCCAAACCATGTGAACTCCATATACTAAGAAATTGATATAAATGAAGAGAGAAAGAGAAGAAGAGAGACAGACAGGGAGGGAGAGAGAGGTTGAGTTTTATACATATGA
Source organism: Peromyscus californicus insignis (assembly GCF_007827085.1). Classification (NCBI taxonomy): domain Eukaryota; kingdom Metazoa; phylum Chordata; class Mammalia; order Rodentia; family Cricetidae; genus Peromyscus; species Peromyscus californicus. The sequence continues at coordinate 63,648,013 of NW_026294458.1, forward strand.
TAAGACTGAAAATTTAGAAATGACAAACTATTTTGACAATGTTAGGAAAAATTGGCATTTTTTTGATTTTCTAAAATAAATAAGGAAAATTGATCATTCACTGCAGGAACTAGAAGAGATAGAATTTAAATAAGGCCCAAGTCTAGGTCTTGCTTGTATTTTGACTTGGTATATAACTTGTGTTTTGTCATAAGCAAAAGACAAAATTTTAACAATCCTCCAGATTGTATATACATATACTCACATACATACCATTTCCAGGGTCACTTTGCTATGAGTATGTATAGCTTTTTTCTTTGGAGATTTCATTGAACATGTTGCTCTAAGACTTTAAACAAATGATAAAGATATTGACGATTTATTTGTGTGATTGTGCCTCCTCCACTTCTAACAACTGCTTCTATTTCACTAGGGTTATAGCTCTGTTTAAGTTGTTTATATGATCTGGATTTCATTTTGATAAGTGATACCTAACAAGAAAATTATCCATTTCTTTGATTTTTTTCTTTTGGTGGAGTACAGGTTTTTAAAGTATGTCCTAATGATTCTCTGGATTTCCTCAGTGTCTGTTCTTTTCATTTCTGATTTTGTTAATTTAAATATTATGTATGTCTTTTAGTCACTTTTTTATATGGGTTTGTCTATCTTCTTGGTTTTCTCAAGAGCTGCCAGCATCTGCCATTAAATACCCTGTGATACATGAACTATGAACCAATGGCTGAGGGGCCCCCAACTGGATCAGGCCCTATGAACGGGTGAGACAGTTGATTGGCCTGATCTGTTTGGGAGGCATCCAGGAAGTGGGACCAGGTCCTGTGCTCATTGCATGAGTTGGCTGTTTGAAACTTGGGGCCTATGCAGGATTGCTTGGCTCGGCCTGGGAGGAGGGGACTAGACCTACCTGGACTGAGTCTACCAGGTTGATCTCAGTCCGCAGGGGAGTCTTTGCCCTGAAGGAGGTGGGAATGGGGGGTGGGCTGGGGGGGAGGTGAGGGGGACGGGAGGGGGAAGAACAAGGGAATCCGTGGCTGATATGTAGAACTGAATTGTATTGCAAAATAAAAATACAAATAAATAAATAAATAAATAGAAAAAAATACCCTGTGATAGCACCTTTATTAATTAAGTTGAAAACTTCACACTATATCTTTTTCTTCATTCTCTATCATAAGGAAAGTTTTTAAAAATAAAATAGACACTCTTGAAAAGTTTCTAAAAGAAAAAGTGCAGACATGATAAAGAAAAAGAAAAGAAACCAAAACCACTTATAATGGTGATAGCCTATTCATTAAATCATGAGTTTGACAATACCTTTTACTTATAAGACTTTGGAAAACAAATCAAGTAGTTGTCTATCAAAGATTAACAAAAAATAGTGCAGCATAATCTAGAATGATAATTATCATTATTTTAACCCAGCATGAGTATTTTTGTTGAAAATGAAAGACTCAAGATTACAGGAAATGAAAATATTATTATGCAAATCTATTTAAAGTCAGCAATAAAATGACTGCTTACTTGTGAATTCATTGTACAATTAACATGTTATAAATGAAATAAAATCAGTGAAGAGATGTTTACTGGCGTTTTGTGTTCAGTCATCACCATATATCTGCTGTGAAACAGGTTTTGTTTATACGCTCAGTATATAATTATTGTATATTATACTATTTCATGCAGTTGGTATATTCCAAAAACCAGGTAAAAAAGCTTAGAATTCACAGCCAAAAAATTTTCATTCTTGAAATAAATTTTAATCAGCAAAGCAAAACCCAATAGTTTGCAAACTAAGAATAGATTATCAATGATTTGCATACTTCAAAAGTTCCCAAATACATTTGTACATTCTTTAAAAATAATTTTTAAGGTAAGTGTGAACTGTGTTGCCTATATAGAAAATAGAATATTTTAAAGGTCTAACTTACATTCCTAACATTGTTTTACCTGAGTTTATATATTGTTACATGACTATAACTCAGGTCTAACACAGATCCAAAACTACTTTATACTGTCTCAAATTGTTATGTCAGATTTTCATGCTCACATTTTCTGTTTTAAAGATGTTGATAATCATTATTCTGTGTTAACTATTAAATATTAGAAGTCTCCTACCTTCTCTTTTTAATTAATCATAATTCAAAATGAAACACCTGGCTAAATCTATTAGCTTTACAAACACCTGTTTTGATTTTATTTGAATGAATTAGCTCTGAGGGTTTTCTTTTTGTCCTGTCTTTGGCTGATTAATTAAATCATATGATACACTCATAAGATTATCTTGCATTATAATAGTAGATCCTCAAGTATTTAAGAAATATATTAAATACATAATCACCATGAATTATTATATGTTTCTCTTCCATGACTTCATCCTTTTTATATAAAAATCAAGAGTCAAAAGTAAATTATAGGAAAGGGCTAGAAGTCTCATTAGGTATAGCAACAGTTGGATTATCTCTAGTCTGCTTCCAACCAATTAGCAAGCCTCACCAGAAACATCTAAAGTGAAAACTGAATTTTACATTTCTTTGTGTGCAGAATTTCTGTTCCTAAGTGGAAGGAAACTCTGTGGGCAATAACTTTTATTTAAAAAAATACTAACCAGTTTGCAATCATATTTTTGTTCATTAATTATAGGTAAGGTATTGAATTAAATCAGGTTTTAGAAATGATAGCAAATCTCAAATGTCACATATTACAGATAAGTTAAAGCTTTTCATGGTAAACATGATCATAATGTGCAAGCTTCTGCAGGAAAAGAATTCTCTGTCATAGTATGGATATGTTATTTGAAGTATTATGTACAAACTGATGACAAAGTAGATACACAATGTCACATACTATTTCTTGTAAGAGAAAATAAATTTATTTTTCAAACTCCTTTCAGAAGGTTTGATTTTTTTTGCTGATTTTTTTATTAAGAAAAAATTTCCATTCATTTTAAACACCAAAGATCCCCCTCTTCCATCCTCCTGCCCCCCAAGCCTCCCCCTCCCAATCCATCCCCCACTCCTACCACAAGAAGGCAAGGCCTCCTATGGGGAGACACATACAGGAGAGGCAAGTCCAAGCCCCTCCCCACTGCCTCAAGGCTATGTGAGGTGTCCCATCTTAGGTACTGGGCTCCAAAAAGCCCCCTCATGCACCAGGGATTGATTCTGATCCTACCTTCAGCCCCTCTCTCCCCCCAGCAGATCAGGCTATACAACTGTCTTGCCATGCAGAGGGCCTAGCCCAGGGCCATGCAGGCTCCACAGCCCTTGGTCCAACTTTCATGAGTTCCCACTCTTTGGTTTGGTTGTCTCTGCAGGTTTCCCCATCATGATCTCAATGCACTTGCTTATAGAATCCCTCTTCTCTCTCTTTGACCAGGATCCTGGAGCTCTTTCTGGTGTTTGGCTGTGGATCTCTGTATCTGCTTCTATCAATCACTGGAGAAAATCTCTGTGGTGACAGTTAGGGTATTCACCTATCTGTGGAGAGGGTGCCTGAACTGAACTGGCTTATGCCAGAATTTTTTATTTTAAATGTAACAGAACATTTACATTAAATACCTAATGAAACTCTATTTTTAAGTGCTCTATAGATATCTTCATAATTATTTCAATAAATGGCGATGTCACTATTTGTAACACTACACTCTACTTTTCCATTTGCATGCTTGCCTGAATCTGCTTTTTATAAATTGTGCATTAATCATTTATTAAATTCTTCCACAAACCTCCAGGCAATTTTGAAAATAAGTTAGTGAGCATTATATATAACAATGTGATGCCCACATTCCTAAGTCTCTTCTATTTCCTCTCCATTTACCTTGTCCTAAAGATGTCAATCAAGTTGGACATACTGAAAGTGAGAAGACATTCAAAATTAAATATGGCATATGTCTCACTTAAAGATACTCAGAATATGTCTAATGCCTAATCTACAGTAATTAAAAGTCAGGCTTCATCCAAGCAAGCTGTTACACTGATATATGTATATATACACTGCCAAATGGCTTAAATCAGCATTTAATTTCTCATCAATAAATATATCAGGAATCCTAAAGGTTAACGTATCATAAGGTTTATGCTCCTTTCTAGTTTTTTCAGTGGTATTCTATTTATTCATTTTATCAATGATAATTATATCCCTCAATATCGTGCTTCTATCTTCAAAGCCATTAGAATAGTACCTCTCATTCACTGACTCCCTTTAATGGGATATATGTGTTTATGTTTGTCTCTCCTGGATAAGACAAGTATTTTATCACTGCTTTCTTAAGTTAATTGTGTCTGTGAAGTTTTAGACTATTTAAGGAAGCATGCTTACTGATTTCAGGAATAGTGATGTGTTTTGGCTTCAGTGGGAAGAATTTTTTAAATTAAGAACTAAATAAAATTGTACCACTATGCAAACATGCATAGACATTAAATACAGAGGTAAAAATCTGTCCAAAGACTAAATGTATAGACTACAATGGCACTAGTTTATTTATTCTTTTTAAAGTTATTTCATTTTATAAAATACTATTGTGAAATGGAAACAACGTAAGTAAAATATTGGTTGTATTGTTGCAATATTCAGTAAGCATTAAAAATACTTAAGCCTATGTACCATATTTGTACAAAAATAAATTTCCCACATTGCTGAAATAAAAGAGGTATGTAAGTAGGTAAATTTAGAAGCACCTCTTCTTACTGAAGATGTAAAGTCATGGTTGCGACAATGAGGTCTACAAGGAAACATTGGTCTATAGCTGGAGAACACATGGCTCTAAAGAAAAACAGCAGCATTTATGCAGGATTTCCAGTTAAACATGATAGAGCGAGATCTAGGACAGGCACCAAAACTACACAGAGAAACCCTGTCTCAGTAAGGTAACCCAGACTCAGAAAGACAAACATGGTATGTACTCACTCGTAGGAGAATACTAGATGTGGAACAAGGATGACTGGACTGCTACTCACATCACCAGGGAGGCTACCTGGAAAACAGGACCCCAAGAAAGACACGGGGATCACCCAATGATGGAGAAATGGATGAGATCTACATGAACAGCCTGGACTTGAGTCAGGGTAATGAAGGGCAAGGGTCGAGGGAAAGAGAGCTTGGGGAAGCGGGAGATCCCAGAACAGAAAGGGAGAACAAGGAATAGGAGACCATGGTAAATGAAGACCACATGAGAATAGGAAGAAGCAAAGTGCTAGAGAGGCCAACAGAAATCCACAAAGATACCCCCACAATAGACTGCTGGCAATGGTCGAGAGACAACCCGAACTGACCTACTCTGGTGATGAGATGGCCAAACACCCTAATTGTCGTGCTAGAAACCCCATCCAATGACTGAGGGACCTGGATGCAGAGATCCACGGCTAGGCCCCAGGTGGTGATCCAGGAGTCTAGTTAGCGAGAAAGAGGAGGGTTTATATGAGCAAGAATTGTTGAAACCAAGGTTGGATAAAGCACAGGGACAAATAGCCAAACGAATGGAAACACATAAACTATGAACCAATGGCTGAAGGGCCCCTAACTGGATCAGGCCCTCTGAATGGGTGAGACAGTTGATGGGCTTGATCTGTTTGGCAGGCACCAAGGCAGTGGGACCTGGTCCTGTGCTCACTGCATGAGTTGGCTGTTTGAAACCTGGGGCCTATGCAGGATCGCTTGGCTCGGCCTGGGAGGAGGGGACTGGACCTACCTGGACTGAGTCTACCAGGTTGATCTCAGTCCTTGTGGGAGGCTTTGCCCTGGAGGAGGTGGGAATGGGGGGGTGGTCTGGGGGGAAGGTGAGGGGGGCAGGAGGGGGGAGAACAAGGGAATTTGTGGCTGATATGTAGAACTGAATTGTATTGTAAAATAAAATAAATAATAATAAAAAAAGAAACTAGAGGAAAGAAAAAACACATGACAGACAAAGTGAGAGTATTTGATAATTAGCAAATAATAAACAAAAACATTCTACATTGCAAAGTCAGAGAAAATGTACCTGAGATGCAACACAACATTACTAGAGAATTCCATGACAGTAGTTGTAGATTCTTGACAGCTTCTCATAATTTTGCAATGAGGATAACTCTTGCTTAAAATGTTAGCTGGAACATTGCGTCAGTTAGCCATGCTGTTATTTTTCTTGTTGTTTTATAGTTTTTGTTTTGTTTTTTAATGCTGAGGATCATACTAGGCAAATTATCATTATGCCACATTGGTTGTTTTTATTATACTTGTTTTCAGTGGATCCTCTACATTATAGTGATGATATAATATTTGCAAATGCATTTAGACTGGATAGACTAGCATATGAAGCACAGGTGTCCTTTCCTTAGTAAGAAAACTTGAAGCTAATATTACAGCAAACATTCTATTGTAAGTATTTTCATTCTACTAACTATTCATATTATTTTAATATTTTTCATTATTTTAATGTTAGTCAAAGATTATAATAAAACCTTGATCCTTAATTATACCCTGCACAGTTCATGTCAAAACCCTATGTTTGCTTTGGTTTCCAAATATTTTATTAATATGTAATTCCTTCTGTATAGTCCATGCAATTGAAAAAAAAAAAAGAAAGAAAAAAACACAGACAGATTAGTGAGAACACAAAAGGACTGATTTGGTTTCATAGCCCAGAAGTGGCCCAGTGAGAGCTGTTGGTTATTTCTGAGAGTGTGCCGGTGTAGCATGAATCTTAAAAGTTCTTATTAATAAAATCAAACCCGAGGCCAGTTATTGGGGTCAATGCTGATAGATCAGAGAGACAGAACAAGCCACAGCTAACCTCACCTGGACAACTTCTCAGCTGGTCTTGTCTCCTCACACTGGAATCCTCTCAGTCCTCATCCGAATGGCTCTCAGCTGAACTGTGCTGCTAGAAGCCTGAAAGCTTAACCAGCCAAATGCTTAACCAGCCAAATGCCTCTAGTTTCTGGTCCTCATGCCTTATATACCTTTCTGCTTTCTACCACCACTCCCTGGGATTAAAGGCTTGCTTTCTGGGATTAAAGGCGTGATGAGTCACCATGCCTGTCTGTATCCTTGAACACATGAATTTCTGCCTCTGGAATGCTAGGATTAAAGTTGTGTGCTATCACTGCCTATCCTTTATGTTTAATATTGTGGCTGCTCTGCCTCTGACCCCAGATAAGTTTATTAGCATGCACAATATTTGGGGGAATACAATACCATATACCAGTGTCACTAGATGAGAAAGTGTGGTTTTCATCACCAGTCTTGTAAGTTCCCAGAACCTTGAATACCAATATTATATGAGGGGGAAAACTTGAAGGCAAAGAAAAGGATAAAAGGTGGTAATGGTATTATTTGCTCTTTGGTGAAATTGACACACCATTTTATGCAAATATCTTCCACCTTTCCTCTTTGGATTCTGTGAGTTGTTTGTATCAAAAAGAAAAATCAGACTAATTGCTGCATCAGCCTCTCGCTAAATCTGTTTTCTAAATTACAAATTCAGACTTCACTGAGGGTATAGTGCCAGCCACTTCTTTCTCTAAAGATCTTTGTGCTAATTGTTTTATCTGCTGCTTGCTAAATCTGTTTGCTAAATTATACCTTTCACTGAAATAACACTAAAACCTACTTGGGAAGCATTAGCTGGTATTGAATTTTTTTTTTCTAGAGCTTATATGCTTTAGATTGTGTGCGATTGCCAGAGAGATAGATGTACAAATAATACATCAGTCAAGGGGTGACAGGGCTTTTAAGAGGCCATAACTTTTTTTCACAAATGCAATTTCAAGGAGACTTGCCAAAAGTTAGTCTGTGGATGTTCCATGTGACTAAAACCATGTAACTGCTATATGAAACTTTTAATGTATCATTATTTTTTTAAAAAAGAAGAAAGAAGAAAGAAAAGAATCTTACAACTAACTTGTTAAAATTGAAATATAATGTTCCATGTATATTTAAAGTCATCATTTGTTTACTTCACTAACTCTCAAGATTTATTGTATATATTGCATTGTGATTGTGAGTACAGATATACTAACAATTCTGCTGAAGTAGTTTTAACAATTCATAAATAGTGAAGGTGCTGAATGATACATTTTTCCGGGGGTCATGAAACACACACACACACACACACACACACACACACACACACACACACACACACAACACACACACACACACACACACACACACACACACACACACACACACACTCACCCCTAGTTATCCCAAATAGATAAAAGGACGCAAAAAGTCCAACTTGCTGATCCATGGGCTGTGAATTTAGCTATTAACAACAGTGCGTGTGAAAGTTACTTAAAAGGAGGGGGGTAGACTCAAGAGCAGGTGAATCACCAACAAAGCCCATCATGTTATTGATAGGGAGTCTTAAAAGCTGGAAGTCTTGTGTAGCTCACTGCACATCAGCTCAAAGGTTGGAGACTGTCTTTTCCAGCCAGCTTGAGTGATTTCTCCTTCTTTCAAGAAACCTGGCTGGTCTATGCTTCTTCAAGAGAGTTTGAGTGATATGTCTCTTCCAGGGAGCTCATCTAGTATAACAGTGTCACTTAGCAGTCTGTGAAACTTATATATGTTTGGGGAAGGCTCTAACTAGAGAATCTGGCCAGTTTCTGGGATTTCTGAACTGAAAGTATTGGCTTGTTTACTTCCTGAGCTTATGGAGCTCTCCTGAAGTGGGGAATATTTTATATTCCTTTAGAACATCTTGTGTCTTAAGGAGCTTCCCTAAAAATTTGAAGGGATATTTGTTGTTACATATCTTTTATGTCTTTCATGTGAATGAACCCTCAAATTAAATGAAACCTGTGTCACCCCAAGAGAGTTTTATTATTTATGTTCTCAATATTTTCTTTTCATTTACTGGTATGAGAAACCATACCTGGAAATGTATCCCCCAGTATGTATGTGACAGAAGATGGTCATATATGTGCCTGCAAGGCCACTGCTATTAATGCTCAGACTTTAAAACTATCTTAGACAGATTTTCATGCACATCCTCTGATGAAACAATATGCCTCATTCTATGATTCATAAAAGTTTATGTGGGTTGGGGATTTAGCTCAATGTTAGAGCACTTTCCTATCAAGTGCAAGGCCCTGTGTTCTGTCCTCAGCTCTAAAAAAAAAAAGTTTATGTAACAAAATTTTGACAAAAAGAATGAAGCAGACAATTCTCAAACAAGTGAGGAAGTGGAATTGACATTTTAACATTTAGCTTTCCCCTTGCAAATGGAAAACATAAATGAATGCAGACATGTATTCATAAGAAGTGAAACAATTAAGAGAGCTTTGCAACAATATTTCAATTAAAATATCATCTAATGTAATATTTTAGGAAGAATGATCAGAGACTGGCACAAAGGAAGCTTTCTCATGATCAAAGAGTTTTGATTAGGCTAATCACACTTTCACTGTGCCTATGCAAATACAGTTCCAATTTGTGTTCTAATTAGAAACAATAGTTTTTTTTTAATTAGTGAATAAAAAGACATTGTTCATGGTAATGACAGTAGGATGATTGTGTATTACAATCCAAAAATCACTCAGACAAAAATAATGAAGTTGATTATTAAAAGAGGAAAATGATAGTGCTTTGACAATATTTTCACAGACAGACTTCTGGTAACCATTAACGAGGGTCAAATGCATAATAGAAAAAGATACTTCCCAGTCCACTTAATTTTCGGTTTCTGATTCTGAAGCATTTATTTACTTTTATATAGTGTCTTGATTTGTAACCAAATCTGCCCTTGACCTCGCCACTCTCTTGTTTTGGGATCATCTGGACTTCCTGGATGGTGTACACATACAGTTAATCCCATCTGGCTCAGACCCTGTGCAATGTTCGTTTCCTTTGTACATATATCATGCTAGAATCATAAATTCTTTAAAGGATTTTACAGTTGAATACGGTCAATTAAATATTTAACTGTCCACATTATCTCCGTTCTTCCTACATCTAGTTATTTTTCCATGCTATGTGCTTAAATACTAATAAAATTCATATGAAAGCTAATTTGAGTACATAGCCCATGTAAATGAATGGAAAACAGAGGAGACTGTCTGCACAAGCATAGTCTAAGGGAATTGAGAAAGGATACAAGTACCAACATCCAAGGTGCACACAAACAAGTTCAAGAGGTTCTTCCCATAACTTAAACTGTTCCAGATAAACATGCTAGCACAATCTAGGTTGAGTCAGAAAGACTGAGTTGAAGTCTAGGCTGCACCATGTAGTATCTCAAAAAACAGAAACACTGAGTTGAAGTCTAGGCTGCACCATGTAGTATCTCAAAAAACAGAAACAAAGAAATTTTGGTACATGATCTCTCAACTACACTTGATAGAGAGGATATATTCAATAAAGCCAAATAGAGAAGTAGAAAATATAAATTTTAATTTGATATTATAGGTACCAGTCAGTATGCAATAAATAAATGAGTAAATAAATAGTTTTTCTTCCTGAAGTTTTAGACTGTCAGACTACTAATGCTCACCCAGATAATTTCAGCTATTTCTGCTTTATACCAAAATTAGTGGTGTCTCTACCACCAGTAACAAGCATACACCTCCAAGAAGATGGTTTCCCACCTTAGTTGGGATCATCAGAGTTCACCAGTGGCTTCTAATTTAAGAACCTCCAGAGTTGAATTAACATTTTATTTTTTTCCATGACATGCAATTGAAACAATCCTTGCTACTTTCTTGACCTCTGCAAAGCGCATCTACACAAGTATGTCAGAGAGCACAGGTGTGATGGATCTTGAATTCTCACCAAACTTGTATGCAGTAATAATCAACATTATATTTGCCTTCTGGACATTGGTTCTGTTTCATATGAACAAGGAATTAAAACAATTTGTGTTACTAAGCAGTGTGTGTGTGTGTGTGTGTGTGTGTGTGTGTGTGTGTGTGTGTTACTGACCATCTTAAAACTCCTTCTACCCCATAATCATTCTGTTTGTGGGGATTAACTGCCATCAGTCTAGACTTTGTAATAATAATATAATAATAGCATGTGGTTCACAGACTTCTGGCACTAGTATTCTGGATGAATGTGGAATAGTCTGGAACTTTAGTGTAGAAAAATCCTATACTGTAAGTAAAGATGAACAGGACAGTCTATCAAGGGCCTAGAAGACAAAATGGAAATAGAAATGGAAGGTGGATGCCTCTACTAATGTGTTTCATAGGGAAACAAGGACCCATTTAGGAATCAGATTAGGAACTACTGGTGCCATGTTTTGGGAAATAATCTGGTTGTATTCTGGTCATGTGTAAAGAATGAAGTTGAATTTGAAGGTAATAAATGAATTTCTCTCACGAGGAAATTTCAAAACCTGTTCAAAAGCATGAAGCATGTCTCACAGTTACTGTTTGCTGTCGTCCAGAAAAGGGTGCAACAGAAAGATAGGAAATACGTTGAGGAAAGGTGTGGAGTCAGTGTGTTTAAGAACTGAAGAGGTCAGATGGTAAAGCATCAGTGATTGTTAAAGAGACTGGCATCCTGCACAATAAAGGGGAAACTGCAACAGGAAAGGACCCTATGGCAAGACCTCTGCTTCTGCACTACCCATGCTGTATAAACACACATTTATTTAAAGAAGACAGTCTACATTTAAAATGCTAGTGACAGTTTCCTGCTCCTTGAAAATCCAAACTGAAAGAGAGACAGAAAGACAGAGAGAAAAATCCAACTGCTTGGTGATATGCTTTCCATTGGTCATTCCACAGAAGTTGGTGTTGTGGTAATCGATGGGTGCCAGTCTCAATCCTGATCTGATAGCAGAACTTGGTGCCACTGTTAATATTATTTTTCAGATGTGAAAAATGCCAGATATGGAAGTCATGGAGTCTTATACTGCATATATACATGCATATTATATTTAATTTAATATAATACATTTTCAAAACAAAAGTAAAGAGATGTTAGTACACCTTGCCTAAAAATGTTAATGTACTAAACCAATGAAAAAATATACGTATCAACAAGTTACTTGGTGAAATTGATAAGAGAATTAAAAAATGCTTGTGAAACATTTCTTGGCCAAACTGAAATAGTCTCTCTGGAAGAAAAGGGAGAGACTTAGAAAGTCAAGAAACTGTGTGTCTGGGAAAGCTGAAACTTGTAAAATTCAGGATGGTTCCTTTCAAGGATATAGAGAGAGTAAACAGCTGCAGGGGTGTAATTCTGAACAGTGGAATTGCTGAGAAGAGGGATCAGGACCTGGCCAGCTACCTGAAAAAGGTGCAGAGGGTGTCAGCATTGCACATCTCAGGAGCTGAGTTCCTGGTGTGACTGTTGATAATCTGGTTTTAATTGAGCCACACCTGCCTCAGACAGTTTTCCACATCCATATTCTTGTTAGTGACCACAACAAAGGCATTAGTTTACCAGGTGTGAACTTGATAGAATCCTCTTTACTGTGTTCCCTATCCACAAAGTTGTGTGTTTGAGTGTGTGAAATATTATCCTAGAAAAGATCTCTCATACAATAGCCCTCCATATGAGAAGCTCATGGTCCATTTAGAAAATCACTTTCTTTTTATTCAAACTGGATATTTTGTATAAATCTAATTCCAAATTGACAATTTTTTCCCTCTATGGACTTCATCCTGCTTCTGAAGCACTTACTAATACACTCACACACACACACACACACACACACACACACATATTTTGTTTATAAAATATACCTGTATCTTCCTAATGTTTTTCATTTCTGTTCTGAGATGATTTATTACTGTTTCAAGACTATTCATAATTGCTTCTTAGAGAATTTACCTACTATAGTGGAAGTTTTAAAATATTTATTTTTATTGTATGTATTAATAAATTTTTGGCCTCCCTGAAGGCCTCTCTGCTGAGGCAGAAAACCAAATCAGGCTTTGAAGGGGCAGTTTTGAGGAGGAACTGTGTTTAGCTTAACAGGGGCAGGTTTAGGGAAAGAGATGGGGAAGGGGAGTTGAGGTGAATCTTCCACCAGACTCTATCCAAACATTCCAGACTCTTTGGATATAAGGAGGTCAGGTTGAGTTGGAGCTCCCAAACAAACATGTATATGAGTGCTTGCTTTAATTACTGTGTGTGCATTGAATGCATGCCTGATTTATGAACAGGCCAGAGGAGGTCATCGAGTCCCCTGCAACTGTAGCTACAGATGTCTGTGTGCTGCAGCGTGGGTGCTGGGAAGCAGAGGCTCTTCACCCCTTAGCCACCTCTCCAGCCCTTATGGTTTATTTTTATTTATTATAATTCCAAAGTGTTTATCATCTTAATAAAGATGTCTTTTAAGTACTTTTTCTACTGATGAGAAATTTGCTTGATTCTTGATAGACAGGTTGGACTAAATTCTTGCTTATCTTATTGATCATGTAGCAAGTGGGTGGTTCTTTGTGGTTCAAGACTGTGAAGAAACAATGTGTTCTAGAGATAGCAGGGCTGCTGCACAAATGAACTTAGACCAGTTGCTATGAGATGCCTCAAAACTGTGCAAGTTCTAGGCAGACCTACTACCTGTGTAGACTGGAACTGGGCACTTAGTTTCATACCTATCCTTCAAACTATTGCCATTTCTTAGCTGCTGCTACAGGTAGAAATGTTTTTTCTCTCAGAATATAACTCCTTGTAAGTCCACAAAACTACACTGGAAGAACACTTATCCGATTATTTGGGCTGTGAAATTTGGTATTTAAGGGGTTAAAAAGGAAAAAAAATAAGCCTAAGGCATAAAATTGGGTGGGCAGGAAAGGGGGCAAGGGTTTTAGAAGAGTTGGGGAAGGATAGAGGAATGTGATCTAAATCTGTGTGAAACTCTCAAAGAACTAATAAATATGTTTAAAATGCAAATAAATGTTCTAACTTAGCAAGTAGTCATTGGGTTAAGGTTCAGAATTAATATCATAAAATGCTTTTGTTAGTAATAAGTTAAATTCAATTACTATTTAAAGTTCATTTGTAAAGTCTTTTAAATGGCTCAACATTAACAATGTTCATGTGCCTCCAAGCCTGATGACCTGAGTTCAATATCAGGAACCCTCATGTTGGAAAGGGAGAGCTGATTATTACAATTATTTCTTAGACCACCACAAGTAGCATAATACATGCCCACACAAATAAATAAATACAATAAAAATTAAAATACGTATTTACTTATCTTCTTTTTAACCTAATTTTCCATTAAACACCAGACATAGATGTAGTGGGTAGCCATTCCAGCTTTGATCTGGAAGTTCCAACCCCCATTGAGGCTTTGGTAACTGTCATGCCTACAAGGCCAGGCAGAGAGAGGACCCTGAAGACCCGAGATCTGGATGCACTGGCTCTCTTGGTTCCTGGACCCTGGATGCTGGAGGTAGACCGAGCAAAGTTCTCCAGAGAACACTGCTGGACTGCACTACACCTTTCCCAGACCCTGTTACCTATCCCTTCACTTGTAAGTTACCCCACAAAACAAACCTCCCTTTTAACTACGTGGAGTGGCCTTAATAATTTCACCAAAACATAATTTGTCTATAGTTGTTTATAAGAGAGTGACACTACCCCATCACTGCAATATGATAGAGAGAATAGGGTTCAGTGCATTGTAGCTAGGACAGTTGCTTTCTCTTAAATTACAGGGTGGAGTAGTTGGTGGAGATTTATCTTTGATTTGGCATGAGTAAAAGTGAGGCTGAGTCCAGAGATTTGGGAGAGAAGAGGCACAGCCTCATTATGCATGCTAGGTGGTAAGATTGGACTATGTCCTCAGGCTCCTCCAGGGCACAGGTCTGCAGTGCTGAACCACATTGAAGAGTGAGCTTTCTCTGACAAAGGAAAGAAATCAAAAACTTACTGATGATATTTTAGGAATGTAAAATGAGGCATCTAGAATCAACTGTCAAGTAGGCAAGAAATTTCCATCTTGAAGAAAAGTTTTATCTTGTCTCCTTAAGAAGGGAAAATTGAAGCGCCTATGTCAATCTGAACAATACAAAATAAAAGGCAGAAAAAGATCCCAGATGTGAGAAGGAATGCAAATCACCATACTAAGAAGCTGAGAAAATTACTCAGCAGGATCCAAAAATAATTAGGAGCCGAGTGAGCATATTGGTAAAATATTAAAAGTACTTTGAAAACTTTTAAGTAAAATTACATTTACAAGATATTTTCCTCTTGGGCAGTATGATGAGGCTTCTCTGAAAATAAATTACCAGTAGGGGTTGACAGCTGTTGCATCATTTATATTCCCTAGATAAAAAAAATCCAAAATAATGGTGTTCATGTAAAATTGAGTTTTGGTACACAGAAAAAAAATAGTATGTTTGTAAATGCCTGTGTTAAAACTCAAGGAAGTTGAAAATGAGACATTTCAAATATATTTAGTAAATCTAGATACTTTGGCTCCATAAAATAACAAAGAAGCAAAATCAGAGAAAAAAATACAGCCAAGTATGAGCTTTTCTGGTCAAAATTCTAGTGATGATCATATTCCTTTTATTTAGTTGAATTATGTTTTACTGTGATTTTCAATTGAATTTTAAAACTAGCAGTATTTCCTATATAAGTTTAATAACAACTACAAATCTAACTGTAATAAAAAAATCTCTCAATTCTGGGAGGGATGGATTTTAGAGTTTTATTAGAATTTGATATGGTATTTTAGATGTGTGTGTGTTAATGAGATTTCTGAGCCATAAGGCTATCATTTTCTCTGACTTTGAGCAGAGACCAGAAAAAAAAAGTGTATTAGAATAGAGCTATGTGACATAAGAGGAAAAGGTCATTTTCATGAACCTAATAGGTAATAGGTCATTTTCCTATCACCCAAAACAATGTTAGTGAGCCCGAGAGTGGGAATGGCAGCTCACACAAAAGATATGGCCATGCCCCATGGCTTTTGGCAGCTTTAATGCCATTTATGACTTCTGAACTTGAATATTTAAACAAAAGAAAGCACAAATTTGTCTGTTTCTCCTCACCAATTTGATCGCTTTTCCTTCAATTTAATGTGCATAATTCTATACCATGTTGAATTGGGTCCATTTGTTCTCCTGGACACCTTCGTTGAAAGGAACAAGAAAGAGATATAGAATCTTTTATGCTCATTAAATCATTCAAATCTTTGATATAAAAATTTGCCAATGACAATTTAGCCTAATGCTTCATGTACAGATATATCTGGGTGACACTGCTGTGTGCTGAGTCTATGATAGGAGTTCAGATTGGCTAAATGTGGACGATTCACAAACCTTCTCCTGACTCCCAAAGTCTCCTACCTGGTAAGTAGACATATTGGCAGAAGTGTAGACTCCTTCATTCCAAGGAATGCCTTCTTATCTCCCATGCACACAAACACTCTCATGCTCCATAATCAGGTTGTTGGCATGAGATTCCTGCTTCTCCTGAACTTTCATTACACTGGGGTAATTGATTTTGGAAGTGCTTAATTGCTTTTTTTTTTTTTTAGGTAGTTCACAACTGAGTGAAAGTATAACTACTTTTCAGTTGTATTACATGAAAATTTTAAATTATAATTCTAGGATTATGTTCTATAGGAAATATAAGTGAATTGAGTCAGTGACCAAATTAAGAGTATCATATCCATTGGAATATCAGCATGAATCATATATATATATATATATATATATATATATATATATATAGAGAGAGAGAGAGAGAGAGAGAGATTGTATATTTACAAATTTTAAAAATTCAGAAAAAAGCCGGGCGGTGGTGGCGCACGCCTTTAATCCTAGCACTCGGGAGGCAGAGCCAGGCGGATCTCTGTGAGTTCGAGGCCAGCCTGGACTACCAAGTGAGTTCCAGGAAAGGCGCAAAGCTACACAGAGAAACCCTGCCTCGAAAAGCCAAAAAAAAAAAAAAAAAAAAAAAAAAAAAAAAAAAAAAATTCAGAAAAAAGATTGTAATCAGTCAATATAATTTAAAATTTTAAATGCTAAATTCCTACTAGTTAGCTAGTTGATCTAATTCTGATAAAATTATTACTATATTTAATTTTAGAGCACAGAGAGGCTTCAGCAAGATAAAATAGTACCTGTCAATGTCCTATCAGCAAGGCTAGAGAGATGGCTTAGAGGATAAGAGCATTCATTGCACTTCCAGGGGACCCATATTTAAAAACCAACAAGTATAGAGAAGCTCACAACTGCTGGCAGCTTCATCTCCAGACAGTCCTGTAGCTGGAGAGCTTCTCTCCAGCTCCTGCAAAGCCCGGCAGTCCCGCAGCCTACTTACAAAATAAACACACAGACTCTTATATTATATAAACTGTTTGGCCTAATGGCTCAGGCTTCTAGCTATCTAGTTCTTACATCTTAAATGAACCCATTCTATAAATCTATACCTTGCCACATGGCTCATGTCTTACTAGTATCTTACATGTTGGAACTCATGGCAATGGCTGGCAGCATCTCCTGACTCAGCCTTCCTGTTCCCAGAATTCTCTTCTCTGCTTGTCCCGCCTATACTTCCTGCTTGGCTACTGGCCAATCAGCATTTTATTTATACAGAGAGATATCCACAGCACAGTCCCATTTTCCTCTTCCTGGACACCTACAGATACTCATAGTCACATGAACAGGTACACATACAAATACATGTGAATACAATAAAAAAAATTTGAAAAATGGTTTTCACTCAGTTTCATGGCTTATCAATATTTGTTTGTGTGATTTTATCCAGCTACTATCATTTTGAAAGAAATTTATATTGTCAATTCATGTGCAAATTTATTAATGTCAATTTCAGAAATTGGATGATTAGCAAAATCAAAGTAATTCCTGTATCTAATACCTTACAGTTTTGACTACCTCAGCCTTGTGGACCTAGTCTGTCAAGTGGATGCCATCAACCAGCTTGGACTGTGAGGAGCCACTGTGGCCTGTGGGTGTCTTTCATCCACCTGAGATGCTTGGTCCAGGTCGGCCAGTGGATGACTTCAGCCAGCCCAGACTATGAGGATCCATTTTGGTCCATGGGTATCTTTTACCCTCCTGAACTTCTTGCCACAATGCAGGCCTATGGATGACTTCTGCTAGCCATAGCTGTGATGACCCAAGCTAGTCCATGACTGTCTTTCACCCATCTGAGCCTTATGGCGCTAGTCAAGCCTGTGGATGCCTTCAGCCACTGTGGGATGTGAGGACCACTGTGGGGCTGTGGTTTTCTTTCACCCTACTGAGCTGAATAGCCCAAGGTGGGCCAGTGGATGCCTTCAGTCAGACCGGGCTATAAGGACCTATTCTGGCCTGTGGGTATCTTTTACCTGTCTGAGCCATGTGGCACCAGGTGGGCATGTGGTCACCTTCAGCCAGTCCAGGCTGTGAGGACCCAGGCATGCCCATGTATATCTTCTATTGTCATAAGACCATCCTTCAGCATCTCAGGGATTGAGAGAAATCCATAGAGTTGGTGAACTAATCACTCAACTTGACTTTTCTATCTGAGGGAGTAAAACTTAATATTCTGGGGTCAGTGATGAAGACAAAATTTAATTCTCTGGGGATGGTGAAAAAGGAAAAAAAACACCCACATACCTTTTGGGTCTCTCTACCATCTTCTCTCATCTCTTTATTTCTTTTCTTTTTTTAATAAATATTTTCATTTTATAATTAATTTAATTTTACATATCAGCCACAGATTCCCCTGTCCTCCCTCCTCCCATCCCCCAGTTTTCCCCCTCAATCCACCCTCCATTCCCACCTCCTCCAACGCAAGGTCTCCCCTGAGGATTAAGCCCAGCCTGGTAGATTCAGTTGAGGGAGGTCAGGTCCCCTCCTCCCTGCACCAAGGCTGAGCAAAGTGTCAGCATAGACCCTAGGTTCAAAAAAGCCAGCTCATGCACCAAGGACAGGTCCCGGTCCCACTGCCTGGGGGCCTCCTAAACAGTTTAAGCTAATAAACTGTCTCACTTATCCAGAGGGCCTGGTCCAGTTCCATGGGGGCTCCTCAGCTATTGGTTCACAGTTCATGTGTTTCCACTAGTTTGGCTATTTGTTCCTGTGCTTTTTCCAAACATGGCCTCTTTATTTCTTTTCTTAACTCTATCCAGATGCAGCCCTTCTGTACCTCTCTTGATATCTTCCTTCTCTTTCTTTCTACATTTTTTCTGGTGTTTTCCTTCTCTTGTGTCTTTCTTTACCCTTACAGCTTATATACCTCAGCAAAATCTTTCAAGCAGTATAAAATGTACATTGTGATTAACATTCCAAATTTTGAGTTAATGATTACAATGAATTCAAGCAAAAAAATAAAAAACCCAGCATATTTTCTATATCCCTACATGACTTTTTACTTAATGCAGGGGAAAAAGAAGTTGTCCCAAGAACCCACATACATTCATACCCAAAAAACTTGTTACAGATTAACAGAGTATAAGCAAGCAAGGTATTTTTCTCAGCTAGTTCTCTTGCTGGCAGAATACACTTCATGGTTACAAAGAAAGGATCAAACACATTATTATTTATCTCAAAATGTAATCTTATAAATCTCAGAAGAAATCTTAAAAGAAACACAAATCTAAACTTATAAATGAGAAACATATATCTACTTTAAATCCTCAAGGATGCATACCTGCTCAACAGATTTTATATCAGGAAGCTGAGGGCAGAAATGGGTTCAAGGAATTCATCATCTCCCTTGGTCACTAACTCATCCTAGTAAGTAAGGTATGTCAGCCACAATAACAAGACTGTCTGCTGTGGGATTTAACTCTGTATGCTGTGAATATGTGTTGCTCTGATTGGTTGATAAATAAAACACTGATTGGCCAGTAGCCAGGCAGGAAGTATAGGCAGGGCAGGCAGACAAGGAGAATTCTGGGAAGAGGAAGAGCAGAGTCAGGAGTAGCCAGACAGACACAGAGGAAGCAAGATGACAAGGCAATGGCTATTCCCTCTGATCTCTTCAGCTATTACCTCTGTATTTGGCTCTGTGTTTCTTATTTAATAAGATTGTCTAGAAATTCGTCTGCATGGGTCTATAGATTCCTTCAGCCAGCCATGTTGTATAGACCCAGGCTGGCCCATCAGTGTCACATGCCTGAACTGTGTGGCCCAGGTGAGCTTGTGGGTGACCTCAGCCAGTCCAGGCCGTGAGGTTGCATTCTGGCCTGTACTTCACCAACCTGACCTGCATGGCTCAGGTGAACCAGTGGATGCCTTTAGCTAGCCCAGGGTATTAGTGCCCAGGCTGGCCCTGTGGTGTCTTTTTTTTTCCAGCTGAGCTCTTTGGCACCAGGTGGGCATGTGGATTTCTTCAGCCACCCCAGGCTGGGAGGATTCATTCTGGCCTGTGGGTGTATTTCACCTGCCTAGGCTTCATGCCGTCATGCAGTACAGTTGATGAGTTCTGCCACCCTGGGCGATGCGGACTCAGGCTGGCCATTGGGTTATCTTTCAATTGTCGGAGCCACATGGTAGCCACAGAGTGTGTTGTGGATGCCTTCAACCTGCCAGGTATGGGAGGACTCATAATGCCCTGCGGTTGTGTTTCATCTGCCTGTGCTTCATGACACCAGGTGGGACAGGGGATGCCTTCACCCAGCCCAGGCTGTTAGGACGCAGGCTGCCCATGGGGGTCTTTCACCAGACTGAACAGCTTGGCACTAGTTGGTCCTGTGGATTCCTTTGGCCAGGCCAGGCTGTGATGACTCAGTCTGGTCAGTGGGTGTCTTTCATCCACCTGAGTCACATGGCCCCAGGTGGGTCTTTGGAATTCCTTCAGCCAGCACCATCGGTGAGGACACATTTTGGTCTATGGCGTCTTTTATCCACCGGCGCAATGGTGTGTCTTCACAGCAGTAGATAACCTAACAAAGATAAAGATATATATATATATATATTTCAAAAGAAAATGTTTATCTGTACTTACCCAAAACTCTCACTTTTGTTCTTCTGGTCTTACAGCTTACCAATCTGAGAGGCAAGAATGGTATTCAAAAACATCTTCCAATGTGTGTCAGAGGTCATATTATATATTCCATGATGTTTTGAAGCAAGGCAAGGAAAATAATTATTTATATGCAAATGCATGCAGAAATAATTGTGTGACATTTTGCTACTTGCCTGTGCAATAATCTGAATCAGTTATTGCATTGCAACATTAAATAGTCACAATAATACACTTATATGGATACTGAACTACTTTGTGTTACCATTTTTGAAATCTAAAAACAGAGCTGAGTTTACAAAATGTAAACATTAAATGTAACCCAAAAATCTTTACTGATGTAGCTCCTGTCTAAATTTCTACATGCAAATAAAATCTGTAGATGGATAATGCTTTGGCGTGTGACATTTATTTTGCATCATTTACTTACTGCAATCATCAGAGTTTTAAATGCTGTAAATAAAGAATGATATTTGGTTTTCCTTAGACTTGATTTCTGATTCTTAATTTGTATTTGATTCATCTCAAATATGTATTGTGATGTAATTTGAAGATGGTTATTTTGTGATTAAAAGAAAAAATGTAATATTATTAATTATAATATTGCTTATTGCAGTGTATTGAGTTTGTGATTATTTGTTATTAAGTTGTCAAATATAATTATTAAACTACCATTATGAAAATAGGTTAAAGATATGATTTAATGGACAGAACTGAAACTATTATGCAAACCAAATCCTACAATAAATAATAACTGGTAAGCTACAATATATTGGCTGCCTTTCCTGAGTTATTTTGACCACACTATACCATGCTATAAACTGCTTTTATACAAATCACTATCATTTCCGTCTGGATGTGCTGAAAGTTAATAATGTCCAGAATCTCCTTGTTCTTGTCTTGTGTTTGTATTTCTCCTTCAGTTTGAAATAAATTATTGATTTAGTACTGCTTAGCTATGCCATGAAAAAAAAAAAAAAAGCAAAGAAACAACCTATTGAGTAAATTATTACTATGTGTATCTAAACAATCAAAAGTAAACTTCTCACAAATTGAGAGGAAATTTCTTGTTGACTCAACTTCTCTGTTTTAATTACATTCTTATGATCTGGAACTTGTAAGAAGGCAACTGACATAGTCATCATGTAATCTATGCCGCCTCTAATACAATTCTTTTCTTTTCTTTTTTTTTTTTTTTTTTTTTTTAGTATGAGTCCTAGAGTTTTTCTAGGAAATGAGACTAGGTCTTTACCTTGTGCAAAAATGAACAGAAACCACTGACAAGTTACATGAATATGTTATAATAAAAACATCTCATTTCTTTGTATGAAGAATGAGTCTTAATATGTTTTTACTCCAACATTTTTCTCCAGTGCTCTGATTTTTCTATAAGTGTTTCCCCAAATCTGTGTGCTGAATCCCTGTCCTTAAAGGGAGGGTGTTTGACAACTTGAGTAAAACCATCACATCGTAATGGTAAGTGCTGCATTCAATAGAACTGGTGTCTAAATAAGGAGACTATAAGACAGAAACAAACACACGGGATATTGCAGAAGAGTTAAAGTAAATGAAAGATGATCTTCTGAAATAATAATATAGTTTCTTGTATGCACAAAACAGACATTCACATATACACTCTTGAATAAGTAAAAGTTTTTCTACTACCAAAGTTTAAAAAGAATATTACCAAATATGCAATTTGTTAGAAGAAAATTGTATCCTGTTAAAAGTAACAATAAATATATGAAAGTTTCAACTAATAAGGAAAAAAAGTATGATTTCTTAAATCTTCTTCATGTGAAGTCATTTATTTGGGTATAATATATCAATATATATTACACAGATAAAATCATTCTTACATTGTATTCAATATAGTATTTCAGACAGAATTCTCTTTACATCATGATACATACTTTGTTTCAAATATTTTATATCATAAATAGGATTTTTAAGACAATATGTATGCTAAAGCCATGAGAATGTTATCAGTCAAGGTCACAGGCATGACCTCAGTCTATTGGTTTACTTTAATTTTCAGAGTCATGATGATTAACAGCTATGAAAATGATTAGTATTATTACTTTTGATAATGAACTTGTGGCAGTTTGATAAGAATATGGAAATGCCTGACATTTCGTGACAGACATTTTGTCGAGAAGCCTTTATTCTTTCATCTTTCAAACAGTGTATTACATTATTTGCATATTTCGTGTAAAGATAATAGGATTTCTTTATAGCAAAACTCTTCTGGTAATTTATCCATAATTGAATTGTGCTCTTAGTGGGTATCTTGTGTGTATGTGAGTTTATGTAGTTTAGCAACCTTGCATTGTATTGCATGGATTACTGCTTTAAAACATTATGCACCAAGGAGATAAATGTCAAGCTCAAGAAGTTCAGATTCATAATTAAATCATCTGCCTTCCTCTTCACACATGGTGCATAGAAAATGATTCTTCCATTTTTAACTAAAGTGGCGATGATCTAATTTAACTTGCTTTGCTTAGCTCTAATATTAGTCTAGTTAGATCATCTTAGTCCTTCAAACTATTACAAAATTCTATTGCATGAAGTGGTTCTTTGCGGTACTTATGTCATTTCTTAGTTATATAAAATTGCACAAGATACATTGGATGCTTTAGATTATTATTTAATGTATTCTTCTGTCTGTAAAATGTTGCATTGCATTTTATGAATGATTTCAGAATGAAGAAAATGGAAATTAAGAAATAGTTTATTCCAAGCATCATATGTAAATCCTAGACTACATTAAATTTCAATGTGGGCTAAAAGGAAAGTCGAGGAAAGAACACTTTCATATATCTTAAACTCTAACAATCCTGGAATATGAGAAACTAACATTTTTCAGTTAATTGGACATTGATAAGTGAACAATTAATTTTTACAGAGTAAACAGTTCATCATCAAATTTATAACAAGTTTTCTATTGTGATATATCACATTAGTACAAAAAGTAATTGTACACCTACCTGTTTCATGCCATGTAAATTTTGAGAAACTGTTTCTTCCTAACATTGTTGTAAAACTAGAGAATCAACCTGTAATTTTGCCTTTAATGCTACACAAGACTCAAAAAGGTCTATCTATGTATAACCACTGTATTACAATGGATATGTTGCAGGTGATTAAATAACCCAAGCAGAAGTCATTCCTTTGCATTATTGAGATTATTATAGGCATAATATACTGATGTATGTAAGTTACTTCGGAAGTGTTATAAAATTAATTTCCCAACCAAGAAACTATTGTAGAATACCACAGAGGTCACAGGAAATTATGAGTCAACGAGAATATCTATTTATTATGTGCATTTGTTTATAATTGAGAATAACAGCTTAGAATGGTGTATAAAATAATTTGATGATTCCTCTGTTCAATAGTCAGACTTATTTTAAACTCTACCATAAATTTTTCTCACCATTTTGCAGAATGAGAGTCCCACGATCAAGGTACTGAGAGAGAGATTCTGTGTCTTACATGGGTTTATTCATAACAGGTGGGGAACCCTGTTGGTATCCTTCCATGGCAGTAGGAAGAAACAAAGTCCATGAGAACCTCATTTAAAAAGAACCAATCTCACTTCAGGTCCCTGGGCTGATCACATATCTCCAACATTAAGACTAAGATAATAACACTACCTCATTAGGGAATAGGGTCCAAAATATCCATTTGTTGGAGAAAAGAAGAATCCTATTTTATTCTGTCATTCTGGTAATAGTTAAAATGGGCTTTGTTATGGTAAGAATATCTAACAAGAAATCTATCATTTAACACAGTGTTGAGTGTACAAGTACTACTCTTGACTAATGCTACAATATTATTTATCAGATTCCAGGCTTATTGACCTTGTGTGACTGAGACCTTTCCCACATTAACTAAATGTTTTCCACTGCTGCTGAATCATGGTAACCACTGTTAT
Organism: Peromyscus californicus insignis; assembly: GCF_007827085.1. NCBI lineage: Eukaryota > Metazoa > Chordata > Mammalia > Rodentia > Cricetidae > Peromyscus > Peromyscus californicus. The sequence continues at coordinate 63,672,815 of NW_026294458.1, forward strand.
ACCACTTGATCCTTTGAATTTGAATATTTTAGGTAAATTATTTAACATCAGTTTGTAATACATTTTCTTTTTCTAACTGTTTTTTCTCTAAGCAGCACAATGTCTCTGAGGTCTGTTCTTATTATTTCATAATGTATGAGAGGATTATCTTTTAATGCTGAAATGTATTTTTTGAAGTATGAACAACTTTTCTCTAAACTCAGTCCATATTTATGAAAGATTTGTTTTATACAAGAGCTTTCACTTGCCCATCTTGTAAGGATGAAAACCAAAGGAATCTCATGTGAAGATATGAACTGGGATTGTAATCCTGAAATTTTTTTTTTTTTTGCTCTTTTGGGGGGCCTGCCACCCAGCTCCCAAATAAACTCACACATGGAGGCTTACTCTTTACTATGAATGCCCAGCCTTAGCTTGGCTTAGTTTCTAGCCAGCTTTTCTTATCTTAAATTATCCTGTCTACCTTTTGACGCTGGGCTTTTCACAGTCTTTAACTTTGCAATTCTTACTCCATGACTTACTGTGTAGCTGGACGGCTGGCCCCTTGAGTCCTCCTCCTTCTTTGATTCCTAGATCTTAGATCTCCCCTCCCAGTTTTCTCCTTCTATATTTACACTCTCTGCTTGCCAGCCCCACCTATCCTTTCTCCTGCCTTGCTACTGGTCAGTTCTTTATTAAACCATGAGGTGTTTTAGACAGGCACAGTAACACAGCTTCACAGAGCTAAACAAATGCAACACAAACAAAAGTAACACACCTTAAAATATTCTGCTACAGAGTAAGGGTATCATTTCAAATTAACCATGTTGTGAAACAATTTGTCAGAAGCTTACCCTGACTTTTAGAAAGTGAAATGAAAATGGCAGAATAATCAATCTGAGTATCCATCTTTAGGAAAATGTCCGCTATTTTGCACAGCACAATTTCAACAAAGTCATGACAATTCCAGGTTGCGTGACATGGGAAAAATCAAGTTTAGGAGGAGTTTAGGTCAAAGAAAGTCTCTACTTTAAGGAAATTAACCCTATGCTGATGAGGAAGATATGGAAAAAAAATGTGAATTTTGCACATCACCAGTCACTTGTGCCATGTTATGGATGCGTGTCAACATCAGGGAGTGCCTCTTGGGAGCCAAGAGGAGTATGTCAAAACTGTCAGAGAAAGATGTTCCCTCTACATTAATCCAGCTTTGGAGACATTTTGTTAGCTAACAAGCAATGGAATATTCTACGTGCTTCCAACTCAGCTTTAAAAGTGCACAGGAAAATTTCTGTATTCTGTAAAACTCGATGAAAATATCACCAGAAGTCCATTTATAATCAAGTGCAGCCAGTTCCCTTGGCAGCTCCAGCACCTCTGTTTTCATTCCTGTTCTTGCCATTCCCCTCTGTTTTCTGAAGGTTTGCTCCTAGCCTTGCCAGCATCACTTTCCCTCTGTATAGGTACCTTCTCTCTCCTTTCTTTGCAAAGTCAGTTTTGATTTAGGATCCGGCTTTGGGAAAGTAGGTTTAGTAAAGACTCTTGCAGATCTTCACTGTGGCTTATTTTCCATGCTTGATTTAGCTCTTTTGAATTCCAGCCCTTTCTATGTGACATAAAGACAGCTGGGCTTAAGGACTGAATGGGGAGATTCAGCACATGGCCTTGGTAAGTCACACAGAACTCACCTAGCTTCACTTCTCCTCAACCTCAGCCGGATTCTCCTCCTCTTCCTAGTTCTTCTTGTTCTTGTTCTCATTCTTTCTTCGCCTTCTCCTTCTACTCCTTCTCCCTTTCTCCTTTCTCTCCTTCTTCTCCTCCTTTTTTCCTTTTCCTTCTCCTCCTTCTTCTCCTCTTTCTCCCTTTCTCCTTTTCCTCCTTCTCCTCCTCCTTTTCTCCTCCTTCTCCTCTTTCTGCTTCTGTTTCTTCATTCTTCCTCTGTCTCTGTTTCTCTCTAGCTCTCCTCTCCATTTATCTCTTCTGATTCTGAGAAAGTTTCATGTATCTTAAGCTTGCTTGAACTGTTCATCCTTCTGCTTCCAAGTTGTCTTCAGTATTGTGTAACTAATAATGCAATAAGTATAAGAATCCAAGGGTCTTTTTGAGTTCCTTTTTTTTAATTTATTTTAATTTATTTTGCAATACAATTCAGTTCTACATATCAGCCACAGATTCCCTTGTTCTCCCCCTCCCATCCCCCTCACCTTCCCCCCAATCCCCCCCCATTCCCATCTCCTCCAGGGCAAAGCCTTCCCCACAGACTGAGGTCAACCTGGTAGACTCAGTCCAGGTAGGTCTAGTCCCCTCCTCCCAGGCCGAGCCAAACAATCCTGCATAGGCCCCAGGTTTCAAACAGCCAACTCATGCAATGAGCACAAGATCTGGTCCCACTGCCTGGATGCCTCCCAAACAGATCAAGCCAAAAAACTGTCTCACCCATTCGGAGGGCCTGATCCAGTGGGGACCCCTCAGCCATTGGTTCATAGTTCATGTGTTTCCATTCATTTGGCTATTTGTCCCTGTGCTTTATCCAACCTTGGTCTCAACAATTCTCGCTCATATAAATCCTCCTCATTCTCGCTAATTGGACTCCCAGAGATCCACCTGGAGCCTAGTCTCTGCATCCAGATCCCTCAGTAGTTGGATGAGGTTTCTAGCACAACAATTAGGGTGTTTGGCCATCCCATCACCAGAGTAGGTCAGTTCGGGCTGTCTCTCGACCATTGCCAGCAGTCTGTTGTGTGGGTATCTTTGTGGATTTCTGTGGGCCTCTCTAGCACTTTGCTTCTTCCTATTCTCATGTGGTCTTCATTTACCATGGTCTCCTATTCCTTGTTCTCCCTCTCTGTTGTTGATCCAGCTGGGATCTCCCGCTCCCCCAAGCTCTCTTTCCCTCAACCCTCGCCTTTCATTACCCTGGAAAACAGGACCCCAAGAAAGACACAGGGATCGCCCAATGACAGAGAAATGGAATGAGATCTACATGAATAGCCTAGACATGAGTGGGAGTTCCTTTTTTCATTTCTTTCAGATAAATATTCAGAAGTAGTTTTGAGGATCATAAGGAACTTCTATTGCTGTTTGTTTGAAGGTCCTGTATCTGTTTTCTGTGCAAGTTGAATAATGATATACTTCTACCAATGATGCACAGAAGATGCTCCAATTTCTCCAAAGTCTTCCACAGATGTATAAATATAACACACACACACACACACACACACACACACACACACACATACACACACACACAATTGCTATAATATTTTTTCTGGCCAGCATGTTACAAGATTGTATTTTAAAATGAGGTTTGTTTTGTTTTGCCTATTCACTATTCACATAGAGAACTTTTTTCATGTATTAATTAGACATTAGAATTCTTTTGTGTGGCAAGATGTGTGTGGTTAAGTCCTTAGTTCTTTTTTACATCCAAGTAAGTACTTCATGATGTTGCAATGTAGGGGTGTCATCATCTTTTCAAACCACCAGCTCCCTGTCAGAATTTAGATTTTCAGGGTGTTTTTCACATGATGTATGTCCTCTGACATTGTTGATTAATAAAATAGCTATTGTGTTCACAAAATCTGTTGTAGTTGCTTTTACAAAAACAAAAAACAAAACAAAACAAAACAAAAAAAAACAGCTTTAGCTTCTGCCATTCAGAGGTTGATTTGAGGTTAATACCAAGTGCAGTGTCACAGACAAGAGACCCCTGACTCTGCATGATCATTAATTTAGTTTGTAGATAAAACTCACGAAAACTAGTTTAACTTTAGAATGTATATTTTATCCATGTTTATTAAAACAAAGAAAGAAACAACAATAATAACAAAAACCTGCAGGATAGGAAAGATGGCTCAGCATTCAAGAGAACTTGCTGCTCTTCCATATGACTAAGCTTTATTTCTCAGTACCAGTATGGTGGCTTACAGCTGTTATCCTTCACTTCATTTCCTTGGCATCAAGTACCTCCATCTTCCATAGGCTCCTGGAATGTATATAGTGCTCTTACATACATTCATACAGTGCTCTTTCATACATTCAGTCTGTGAAGGTTCAAATAAAAACGGATCCCTTAGGGTAATGTACTTGAATGCTTAGTCATGAGGAAAGGAACACTTCGATAGGATTAGAAGGGCTAGGAGTTGTGGCACTGTGGGAGGAAGTGTGTCCCTAGGGGTGGACTTTGAGATTTCAAAAGTCCATGCTAGTCCCATTTCCCATTTGTCTACCAAACAGGATGTAGCTCTCAGTTATTGCCCTAGGACTTGGCTGCACGCCACCAAGCTTCCTGCCATGACAATGGATTAAACTTCTGAATCTGTAAGCAATCTCCCCGTTAAATGCTTTCCTTCATAAGAGTTGATTTGGTCATGGTGTCTCCTCACAGCAACAGTACTGTGATTAAGACACAGGAAAAAACACAGATATACATAGAATACAATAAATGCATCTTAGTGAAACCAGCATAGAACTGACAAGTTAACCATAACAGTATATATTTACTAGTGTTTCTGATAAGAATGAACTAAGATTTTGTTTTAAAATGTTCTAGAAATATTTTATTGAACACATGGTAACGATTTTAAGAGGGTAGTGTTTTTTTTTCAAAGAGTATAGTATACATGATAAGGGTAAAATATGTATAGCTGTACTTTGAATATGTTAGCTTCACTTACTACCTGATAATTTTCTGTTTTGCAATGAATTGTCATTGGAATTTACAATTACTTGAGAAAAAGATGTTGATTCTTTCCTCTATGAAAGAATTCAATAGGTGAAAATCACATCTCACATCTTCCATTTCAGAAGTAGATTCATCAGAGACAGTGATGGATATATCCATCAAGTGCTTTTAGGACCAGGTGTTTGCTTAGCTTCCCATGTAATTGTCTGCTTGTTTTTTTTCTACTTCGGTGATTTTTCTTTAAGTGCGTTGTCAAGTACCCAATGTAGTTTCAACTTATAGTTGGTGCTTGATTGTCTCCTGGGAATAAAATGTTATAAGCTACTTGAGAGAAAACTTGATTTTCAGAGTTTATAGATGTCAATGTCTTCCCTACTTGTAATTAAGCCATGTCTTGACATCCAGGCTATTTTTTCAGCTAACAAAGTTTGAGTAAGTTCAAATTAATTGCTGTCTTTAATCATATATTGTGAATAAATGGCCAACCAAATAAATATTTGGATATTTATTTCAATGTAATCTTTTAAAGATCTTAGTATTCAATTAAATATTATTATATTGATAAGAAAATTGTAAAAAATTATTTTTTCATGTTATGCAGAAACATAGGAAATCTCTACTGGACTGAAAGACACTTCTCCTTTTCTCTGAAAGTGTTTTCCAGCTGGTGGATGACTTTTCAAAATAATTTTTACCCCACTGTGAAACACAGACTAATTGGTTACCTCTTTTGGAGCTGTTGGTTGGTGAGGTCCCACAGATTCCCAAACATTAGAGGCTATTGCCAATACTATTGGATATCCTTGAGGACTTCAGAGTAAGATCTTATTGCTATTACACCACACACTTGAGTTGTAGAACATGCACAAAACAAACTGCTACTCACCTGGAATCCTCATTCCTATTGGCTAATATTTATAATACCAGAAGATGCTATATGTGCTACCAGAGCAGAAAACTTAGTCATCTGTGAACCCAGTTAGTTACTGTGATGGCTAGCCACATACATAGGCCCATTGATACAACGGTGGCACTAATGCCAGGGGAGAAATATTTCCTGGTTGTATTTAAAGCCTGGTTTACAATATGACACTAGTACTTGGTATCATTATTGAGGTCAAGAACCTGTGCCTAGATAGGTTATATGTCCTAGGTTAAGACTTATCACTCATATTCTGGTAAATGGACATAATAGTAAAGAGATTCTTTGTGACTTATCATTATGGTCATAGATTATTGTATCACTCAACCCTCATCAGAGAATATTATTTTGTAGTAGTAGATAGTCAACCCACAACTGGCCAACGTGCAGAAAATGATTGACTAGAATGCTTACCAGGAAAGGTGATACACACACATGTACAGATACCATGACCAAGGCAACTCTTATAAAGAAAGCATTTTATTGGGTGGTTTGCTTATAGTTTCAGAGGTTCAGTCTATTATCATGGTGGGGAGTGTGGCAGTATACAGGCAGACCTGGTGCTGGAAATGAGAATCTTACATCTTGACTCAGAGGCAAAAGGAAATAGACCGACCGTCACACTGATGGACGCTTGAACAAAAGAGGCCTCAAAACCTGTACCCACAGTGACACACTTCCTACAACAAGGCCACACCTCCTAATAGTGTCATGCCCTTTGAAAGTCATTTTCTTTCAAACCACTGTGTTCCACTCCCTGGCCATCAAAGGCATATTGCCATATCATAATGCAAAATGCATTTAGTCAAACTTCAAAAAATCTCATAGTCTATCACAGTCTCAACCACGTTTAAAACTCCAAAGTTCAAAGTCTCTTCTGATATTCATGCAATCTTTTAACTCTAATTCCCTATAAAAACAAAATTAAAAAAAAAGATCACATACTTCCAATACATAATGGCACAGAATATACATTATCATTCCAGAATGTAGGGAAGGGAGCAAAATGAGGAAATATTGGACCAAACCAAGTTGGGCAAATTCCAAACTCTGCATCTAAATTTCTGTTGCCAAAATGCTCTCCATATCTTGAACTCTGTTCAGTTTTGTTGAGTGCAATACACGTCTTTCTCTTGGTCTGTTTCCACTCCCTTTTAGCAGCTCTCTTCGGCAGGTATTCCATGACTCTGGCATCTCTAACATCTAGTGTCCTCCAAGGCAATTCAGGCTTCAACTCCACAGCTTCACACAATGGCCTCTCTACTAGACCTCCATTCAGGGATTCCCCTGGCACATGCCTGGCCTCAGTCCCTTCCTTTAGGCATGGATGTAAATTCCATAACCCATTTCTTCTATCCTTAACTCTAAGGTCAGAACCATGTGGCCAAAGCTGCCCAACTCTGCTATTGAATGGAGCTGGAGCATGGCCCCCTTGTTTAATTACATGTTCCCCACCTTTTTGTTTCCCTTCAGTGTCTAAACTTGGCTGTCCTTGAACTTGCTCTTTAGATCAGACTGGCCTCAATCTCAGAGATAGGCCAGCCTCTACCTTCCCAGGGCTGGGATTAAAGAGGTGCACCACCACACTTAACTCAAAACTTTTCTTTAATTCCTTTTTGCAAGTTGGAGGTCACCGCTCCCTTTATTCTATTTCTTAATCTGTTTATCTCCTTGGACAAAGAATTTAGCTCAATTCTGCCTTCTGGTCCATTTTTCTCTTCAAATATTTTTCCTTACTCAGCTTGCTTTTTCATTATATATCTTTATTAGAGTTACCACTAATATCCACATGACAGAGTCGATACTAGGGTGTTTTGAGATTTCTTCTACCAACGCAATTAATCCAAAATTCTTCACTTTAGCCTCAGGCAGACTCTTTGGGCAAGTGCCAGATGCCACTACTTTCTTTACCAAAATATCACAAGAATAATCTATAGGCAATGTACTAAAATTCTTCTCTGAAATCCTTGGAGTGAGCTCCCAATACTTCAAGGTGATAACCCTTATCACCACTGTCTTCTATGCTTCTACTAGTACAGATCATTAAGCAACGCTTAAAGCATTCCACTTCTTTCCATATCCAAAGTACCAAAGTCTACATTTCTCTAGACAAACACATAGTCAGGCCTGCCAAAGTAATACCCTAGTCCCTGGTACCAACTTGTCTTAGTCAGGGTTTATATTGCTGTGAAGAAACACCATGACCACAGCAACTCTTATTTTTAAAAAATCCTTTTATATTGGGGTGGTTCACTTACAGTTTCAGAGGTTCAGTCAGTTATCATCATGGTGGGGGGCATGGCTGCAAGCGGGTAGATGTGGTACTTGAGCTGAGAGTCCTACGTCTTGATTCAGAGACAGCAGAAAGTAGGCTGACAGTCACACTGAGGGCAGCTTGAGCAAAATGGCCCTCAATGCCTGCCCCTGCAGTGACATGTTTCCCCTAACCAGGACAACCTCCTAAGGGTGTCATTTCCTTTGGGGGCCATTTGCTTTCAAACCACCACTTTAGGGGATGATTGTGGAAAGACTTTGGAAACTTGGCCAGAAGAATCATTGAGTATTGAAAGCTCAGTGGGATGTTCTTTAGTAACTTGGAAGATGAGATTATTGGGAGGAGTGCAGAGGATGGAGGCCGGGTGTGCAAAATTTCAGAGGGAAGTTTAAAAATTCTATCATGGCCATTATTATTATTATGAATTAAGATCCTGTCATTCTGTTTAGTTTGGGCTTAAGAATCATCTGTGATTAACAAGATACCAGGACTACTAAAGCAAAACTTTGCTTCGGAGGGATACTTGATGTTAGTCAGCTGTAGCTAAGAAATTGGCAGTGATTAAGAAGAATCCACCATCACTGAAGGGAAATCTTCTGGGAAGTGTTTCCTGAGAGCACAGAGAAACTTTTCCAGAGCAACCAAGGTTGTAGATCCTGCTAGCAGCAAGATTTGGTAGTATGAAAGTGTCACCCAGCTGGTAATGGTTTTGAAGGCATGAAGGTGTCATGGAGAGCAGATGAGGCTTGGCACTGTGAGAGACTATTGCTTAAGGTGTACTCTCAGTGGCAGTTGAAGGCCCAGGACTGAAGTGTTCATGTAAAGAAGATGAGGCTGGGCACCATGAGGAGAACCTATGAGATGCTATTGGTGAAAGTGCAGCCCAGTTGCAGCAGAAGATCCCAAGGTACTGGGGATGCCAGTACCTTGGGATGACCACCAAGAACAGAAGTATAGCAGTGGAATGGAGCCAGTCAGATCCTAGAAGATGAGCCATGTATACTGCAAAGGGCGGAGCCAGAGAAGTGACCCAAGCCCTTTGGAGGAGTCCAGGGGTTTGTGAATGGGTCCCAGATATTGGACAGTTGTAATTTTGTTTTGCTTTGAGTTGATTGTAACCATGCCCCGAGTCTTCCCTCTTGAAGTAAGAATGTGTTTTACTGGAGCCCATAGTTGAGAGACTTTGCATTTTAAAGTACTTTGGATTTTAAGAGATTGGTTATTTTAAAGGGACTAAAATTTTAATGGGTTTGAATTGTAAATACTGCAACTTTTAACATTAGAAAGGAAGTGTTGTTGCTTAATAGTGATATGTTTGTGTGTCAAGTGGACAAGAAGTCATTTGTACTGGGTGGTTTTTGTGTGTCAATGTGACACAAACTATAGAGTCATCTGTTGTATGATATTCTGTTTGTGTTCTGATAAATAAAGCTTGCCTGAAGAGCAGAGGGTGGAGCTACTCACTAGTTAACCAGAGAGGTCTAGAGGTCTGTACAGACAGGAGACAGGAAGTGATGTGGCTCGGTGGAAAGAGGAAGTGTTAAGGTGGGGCAGACACAGAAGCTCAGTCCCTTTTCGTCTAAGGAGTCAGAGAGGTAAGAAATGACTATGGCTGCTCCTTTGCTCCTCTGATTTTTCAGCTTTTACCCTGATATCTGACTGTGGGTTTTTATTAGTAAGGCCAATTAGGATTGTGCTACATCTGGTGCCCAACATGGGTATATAGTTTTTCTATGTCAGTTATAACCTTCTCTTTTTATTTTAGACAAAATGGGGAAATGTGATATTTTGTTTGTGTTCTGACAAATAAAGCTTGCCTGGAGATCAGACTAGTTAACCATAGAGGCCAGGCAGTTGTGGCACATACCTTTAATTCCAACACTTGGGAGTAGGAAGTAGGAAGATCAGGAGTTCAAAGTCATGTGGGCTACAGAAGACTGAACCAGTCTAAAAGAGAAACAGAGCTAGGCAATGTTGATGCACACCTTTAGTCCAAGCACTAAGGAGGTGGAGACAGGAATTTAAGGTGGGTGGAGACAGGATCTTGGCATCCCATGCCTATTCAGTCTGAAGATTGTCATAAAGACAGGATGCCACATTTGGTCTGAGATTATGTAAGGTAAAACTGACTGTGGCTGTTGCTCTGCTTCTCTGATCGTTCAGGAAAGCTTTATTTGACAGAACACAAACAGAATATCATTCAACAGTCATCAGAGGAAGGAGCCTCAGCTGAGGAAATGCCTTCTTGAGATTCAGCTGTAAGACAATTTCTCATTTAAATGATCAATGTGGGAGGGCCCAGCCCATGGTGGGTAGTATCATCCCTGGGCTGCTGGTCCTGGGTTCGGTAAGAATCACGCCCCCACCTGAGGAGCAATTGACAATTGAGTAATTGTTGGAAGAAAGTCCGTTTTTTAAGGGTGTGACCTCATGTAGGTTGATCACAATCTATTGGGTGACTATACCCAAGAATATATGGCCCATATAAATCCTCCTCATTCTCGCTAATTGGACTCCCAGAGATCCACCCAGGGCCTAGTCATGGATCTCTGCATCCAGATCCCTCAGTAGTTGGATGAGGTTTCTAGCACAACAATTAGGGTGTTTGGCCATCCCATCATCAGAGTAGGTCAGTTCCAGCTGTCTCTCGACCATTGCCAGCAGTCTGTTGTGTGGGTATCTTTGTGGATTTCTGTGGGCCTCTCTAGCAGTTTGCTTCTTCCTATTCTCATGTGGTCTTCATTTACCATGGTCTCCTATTCCTTGTTCTCCCTCTCTGTTGTTGATCCAGTTGGGATCTCCCACTCCCCCAAGCTCTCTTTCCCTCGACCCTCGCCTTTCACTACCCCCACTCATGTCCAGGCCGTTCATGTAGATCTCATTCCATTTCTCTGTCATTGGGCGATCCCTGTGTCTTTCTTGGGGTCCTGTTTTCCAGGTAGCCTCTCTGGTGATGTGAGTAGCAGAAAAGTCATCCTTGTTCCACATCGAGTATCGCTATGAGTGAGTACATACCATGTTTGTCTTTCTGAGACCAAGGTTGGATAAAGCACAGGGACAAATAGCCAAATGAATGGAAACACATGAACTATGAACCAATGGCTGAGGGTCCCTGCTGTGGGATGTTCTGTATGTCAAATGTGTTGCTGATTAGTCAATAATTAAAACACTGATTGGCCGTTGGCTAGGCAGGAAGTGTAGGCGGGACAAGGAGGAGAATAAAGCTGGGAAGTGGAAGGCTGAGTCAGAGAGACACTGCCAGCCTCCACGATGACAAACAGCATGTGAAGATGCCGGTAAGCCACGAGCCATGTGGCAAGGTATAGATTAATGGAGATGGATTAATTTAAGCTGTAAGAACAGTTAGCAAGAAGCCTGCCACGGCCATACAGTTTGTAACCAATATAAGTCTCTGTGTTTACTTGGTCGGGTCTGAGCGTCTGTGGGACTGGCAGGTGAGAGAGTTTGTCCTGACTGTGGGCCAGGCAGGAAAACTCCAGCTACAGGTCCCCACTGGATCAGGCCCTCTGAATGGGTGAGACAGTTGATTGGCTTGATCTGTTTGGGAGGCATCCAGGCAGTGGGACCGGGTCCTGTGCTCATTGCATGAGTTGGCTGTTTGAAACCTGGGGCCTATGCAGGATTGCTTGGCTTGGCCTGGGAGGAGGGGACTGGACCTACCTGGACTGAGTCTACCAGGTTGATCTCAGTCTGTGGGGAAGGCTTTGCCCTGGAGGAGGTGGGAATGGGGGGGTCTAGGGGGAAGGTGAGGGGGAAGGGAGGGGGGAGAACAAGGGAATCCGTGGCTGATATTTAGAACTGAATTGTATTGCAAAATAAAAATAAATAAATAAATAAATAAAAAGAATATATGGCCATCACAAATTGCACTTGAGGAAAAAAGTTGTGTGGGTAGTGAACATATTTGGATCTGGTTTGGACCGATAGAGAGTGATCAAAATATAATTCATGAAATTTTCAAAGAACTTATTTGAAAAGTACGTTTGTAATTATGTGTTTCATCTTAAATAAATGACTGATATGAATAAATCTATTGCAGTAAGCCTGTTGGCTCACTCAGAATTCTGAACGCCTTTATGTTTTCTTGTTGGATAGAAAGTAAATTCACATTGTTGCACTAGATTTTCATTTACCCACTCTCTAAGTACTCCATAAGTTTGTGGCTTAATTCAATGCACAATAATTTTCATAGACTCTGTTGAAATGTTGACATTTGCTGCTTTTTCACTGTAGAGATGCCATCTTTGTAACTCCCTACATTGCTACTTACTTAATTTGTTTTCAATATTTTTTAACATCTCTTGGGTTGTTCCTATTTGCTTATGTGCAATTTACCTTATTTTGTAATATGTCAGGACAACTGATAATCTTCATGTATTTACATCCTATTTTTCTTGTATTAAATTTTTTCAGAGAAATAATAGTCTTCTGTAATTATTTTATAAACAGGACTGAAAAAGTTGTAATACAAAGTAGGTGTAAAAATGCTGAGTTCTGATGAATTATCAGTAATTATAGCTATGTGTCAAGACATGCAGAAAAAAAAATCCTTTTTACTCTGGAAATCCCCTGATATCTTAAAGCTATACAAATAGATTATAGCTACATAGTTAGATGTCAAAACCAAATTATCAGTATTGAGTTGCATAAGTATAGACAGAAAACTATACGTATATGTGCCTGCATAAGCAGCTCAACATGCTTATTCATACATGAGATAATATATTGTGTATATACACATGCTAATATACATATTTTAGCAATTGTATACAAGTATAAAATCATTCCTAGTAAAGTATTATATAAGCACAATTGGAAGAATATGCTTATTTTTTGTAATGTTCATGACTGACGGATGTTACTTTTCATTTTAGTGTTTTTTACATAGACTCTAATAACAAGAGAAAAGCTGGGTGGTGGTGGCGGCGGCGCACGCCTTTAATGCCAGCACTTGGGAAGCAGAGACAGGCAGATCTCTGTAAGTTCGAGGCCAGCCTGGGCTACAGAGTGAGTTCCAGGAAAGGCTCAAAGCTACACAGAGAAACCCTGTCTTGAAAAACCAAAGTGAAAAAAAGAAACAAGAAAAAAACTCATTCTAATGTAGACTTGTTAAATTAGTATAAATGAATTAGTATTTGTTTGGATAATAATGATTTTTTTCATGTGTTTTTTTATTTTTAGTCAATAATAACTAGAGAGATAAGAGGGATAATTCTGAATTAGTCAGATAATTCTAATTAAACAGTCCCTCAGTCCCTAGCCTTGATAGCACTCTCTTTCACTGCTCAATCTCCCTCCCCCCTGTGTGTGTGTGTGTGTGTGTGTGTGTGTGTGTGTGTGTGTGTGTTTCCATTCTTTGTTCTTTCTAAATACAGTTTTCACTTCTGATAGCACACCCAATATTTCCCCAAAACTGTTCATCTTTCTTGGTGAGAAAAATAGTTGTTTCAACAATTAAAGCATATAAAACTCTGTTAACATGGCTGAACAGATCTTTCCATGGATAGAAACACCCATTGTTCAAGTAAGGACCAAGTTCAAATCATCAAAACTATATAAGTGCCATGTGTGATCATGACATACTTTTAAACCTAGCACTGTGTGTGTCCAAACGTGTGTGTGTGTGTGTGTGTGTGTGTGTGTGTGTGTGTGTGTGTGTGTGTGTGTGTGTTTTAAGGAAAAAGAAGTCCTTGGCCTTGGTGAATACCAGAATAGTGACATGTTCACTAAGACATTGTCTCAAAGAAAGGAAGAGAGGATAGAACAGGGTACCTGACTTCTTTTTCTGGCCTCACTGTGAGAAGACAGTATTGTACACTGCAACCCACAACATAAACAATAAGATTAAAACTTCCTTGCCAATGTAATCAATATGGCATATTCTGTATGTAACTATAATCCAACTGAAATGAATATTCTGAATCTTTTTAAACAAACACAACTCTCCAATTTTCTCATATTTCAAGGCCTGAGAATTAACCTCAATACTCACTCTTCTGGTCCATAATCTACTTACTCTGAACCCGGAGTTGTAATTTCTTATGTCAGAGAATACACTCTGTGTGTGTGTGTGTGTGGTGTGTGTGTGTGTGTGTGTGTGTGTGTGTGTGTGTGTGTGTGTGTGTGTAAATGTATCCAGATATTTTTTTCAATGCAAGTGTGATGATATACACTTCTCAAATTTTTTTCTGGTTTCCCATTTATGTAAAAGAGCTTAATGCTCTACAGACTGTCTGTTTCATTTCTAGACATGAGAATCACTCTTCTCTGCTTCTCCTGATACTCATGTCAGAGCTGTAAATCACATGCCTAAGCATTTAAAAGTGATGATCAGCCGGGCGGTGGTGGCGCACGCCTTTAATCCCAGCACTCGGGAGGCAGAGCCAGGCGGATCTCTGTGAGTTCGAGGCCAGCCTGGGCTACCAAGTGAGTTCCAGGAAAAGGCGCAAAGCTACACAGAGAAACCCTGTCTCAAAAAACAAAACAAAAAAAAAAAAAAGTGATGATCAGACCTATATTTAATTTCTCCTTAGAACATTCAATGTTGATAATGTATCTATTGTTCCAAATTTCCTTTTGTTGTAATCTAGGTCATCCAAAAATGTTCTTAAAAATATAATTTGAATCTCTCTTGATTGCTTTCTTTCTTAATTTATAGCTGTTCTCTTTCATTTTACTGTTAGCAGAATAAAAAACAAAGATTAAATTGTTAACTTTTATCACTTAGAATTTTCTTCAAACAAATATCCAAAGTCACTTAAGAACCCTGCTTTCCATAAAACCAAAGGGTAAAATTGGTTACTATTATGAATAGATTATTAATTATTGTAATACGTAGAGTCAATGAAAAAGGAAAGAAGAAAGCTTGAAAATAAACATTAAAATTGAAATAGAAGAAAAACCTAGTTTTCTAGGTTTTTGAATAGATTTTTTAACATTGAAAAAATATTTCAAGATTATCCAGTGATTTATGGTATTGGTTTCTTTGTCTATTGTCTATGTCATTTCATTAGACTTGTATTCTTTTCATTTTTCTAGACAATTATTATACTTTTATTTCTCTGCTTATTGTTTGCTAACATAAAAAGTCTATTAAGTGTGTATTTATTTCCAAAGTTCCTCAAATTTCTTAAATAGGTTAATCAATAACTAAAGAAAATGAAAAAGAATCATTTCACTCAAATATGATAGAAATTGTACCTTTTTCTTAGATCTTAATACATTTCTAACATTTAACACAACTCAAATACTATTTAAGAAAAGAAAGAATTAACAGTTACACTATCATTTCAACACAGTTGAAACTGATAAAGTTAACAGTCTTTTGAATAATATAAAAAATGTTCATAAGTATCTTGGATATAAGTTGACTACATATGCCTATCCACCTGCTTATCTGTCTATCACATGTCTATGATATGAGTGAATACAAAATTTGACTAATTATTTCTAAGAAACACAACTTATGGGCATATTTAAAAGTAAATAATGATTTCAAATTTTGTTAATAAAATTCAGATTTGGAGCCAGACTTGGAGGCATATACCTGTTTGTTTTATGACTTCTCCTGGTGAGCCATTTAGAAATATCTATATGAACTCATTCTAGATAGGAAGGTCATGCACAGACCAATGAAATGGCTCTATCTAAGTCCATCTTTGAAAACTGGATTTATTTAAAGTACCTATAGAAGTGCCAATAAATGAAAGGTACTCTATCTTTCTGGAAGGGAAGTTCCCTAAGAAAATTACTGGAAGCACCATCATTGAAAACCCTCCCATGCTGCAAGAGAAGACCTTGAGATACTGTATATTTGAATGAAGATCTGTCTGTTTTTGTGAAACTCAGGAAGTTTGGTCAGACTTTCCATTTCTTCCACAAAGGAGGGTCCCTGAGCATGATCAATTGAGGATTTCACATGGGTGATCACGGTTACTCATATTCAAGACAAACATTGAGGAAACAATGACTCAACAAGAAGGAATAGTCTGAAGTCTACCTAGATTACAAAGTGAGGTCTTATCTCAAAACAAGCAAAACACATTAAAAAGATGAATATAGTTGTGCCAGTCAATATCCTTACACTGCAATCTTCCCTTCTGAAAACCAGAGAAATACCCACTATTATGAGTGACCTTCACATCATATATTAAACATCCTGAGTGCATAAAGGTGTCATTTGGTTTTCAGGAGACCCAAACTGGTCCATTATGCTTCTCAAAGCATTCAAAAGTATATTTGAAACATTATTAATTTTGCTAAAGAGAAGCTTTTTGAATGAATACTTTTTAAAACAATCCCCTTTTTATTGCAATATTATTGGATACTTCTAATATGAGATTAGGTCAAAGAATTTGTATATGTCATGGATGATTCCAGGCACAGACAAAAGAGTAGTAGTGAATATGGACAATTTATTTTTCTAACATTATTTATTCATTAGAGAAGAATGCATATAATAAATTCAATACAAAATACATTTCATTTACTTGAGTCATTTAAAGAAACCAGACTATTGAAAACTAAAAAGGATAATGGACGTCTATTTTATATGTTTATTATGGGTGCTTACTTTGAAAGATTCACGTTTAAAGAGTAAGTGGAGAAGGCTGCAGTGCACGTTTGGGAAGGAACATTTGGAAAAAGCCAGTAAAACATTAATATGAATGTATTACATCAGATAAAGTGGTTGCAGAAAGAAAAGAGTTTAATTTTAGAGGCTGTGATAGAATCTAAACTGTAGAAACAACGACGGTGCTTTGAAGGCACTGTAAATCATGCTGAGAATTTTAAAATGTATTTGATGTATAAATAACTCAATGTGTTGAAAAGAGAGACAAATTTTATTAATATTTTATTATAACTTCCATTTCTATCTGATATAGAGAAGAGCAGACCCATGAAGATGAGTTTGACACTCACGATGCATTACATTGAATTATGTTATTAATGAATGAAAAATATACATTTTTATTCCAAATAAGTCACTTCTCTCAGAAGAGCTACTTTAGGATATCTTTCCCCAAATAACAAAGAAAAAAAACCTCTTTGTTTGAATAAATTCCCTGGGTAGAGTATATTTAAAGAGAAAATAAAAGAGCTACTGACACATTTCCAACCCCAGGGGAAACAGTCTGGGTGATTTGATTGCAGTATTGGTCAATTCTCTTTTCTTATCCGTATGCCCATCTGTAGTTAGAATGGGATTTTTCCACCCCTATAGACAGTCATAGTGTTCAAATGTTACAGAGCTTGACACAGTGTAAAGGAAGACTCAGTGAACGTTCTTACATATGACATTGACCTTTACTATCAACAGTAGAAGTGAATAATCAGGTTAGTTCAAAATAGAGAAGTACATATATTCATTATGAGGTCAGGAGTTTCTTAGCTAAAGTCAGTATAGAGAGCAGAATATTAACCCATATTTACATGATACTGTATCCTAGCCAATTAAGATTACATCATCTCACTTCTTAGATTCCTGAATGAATAATTTTTCCATCTGTCAGTGAATGTTGAGTGATTGTTTATAATACACATGATTATAGCAATGTGTAATTACATATAAGATAAAGGTATGCAGTTAGAGTAAATGCGTTTTTATAGGCAGTTTTTCTTAAAGGATTCTAATTTTTTGGAGGCTTGAAATCTTGGTATTTGTAAATTTTTTAGAATCAAACACATTTTATCTATCATAGACCTGTTGATTAACATAGAAAAGACTATCACTTTTCTGTTTCTTCATAAAAGCCCTACATAGTATCAGATAAACAGGAAAGAGCTCTAATAAATACAATTCAGAAAAAAAAATAGGAGAGAAGTACCTGAGCTTCAAACATTTTACTCATATCCCGATTTCTTCCTTTTCCCACACTGTCATTTCCTTTGGCTTGGAGGGTTTGGAGGCTAGTCTAAATTCACTGGGAGACTTAAGAACGTGGTAAGAGCATGAAAAGCCTGTGTGTATTACCGAAGGTCCATTTACAAGTTTACTTGGCACTGGTGGATGGGAGAAGGCATTGTTCTAAATCAGCAGTGGTAGAGTCATTGATTTATTCCCAGTGCTCCTGCGAATAACCTCCCCCTCAAAAGAAAGGAGGCACAAGATTAAGAAAAGGACTTAGTGAAAAGGAGAGACTCACAAAGAAAACAAGATGGTATGATATAAAGGAATTGGTGGTGAAAGTGAGTAAAATTAACCATAAACAAACAATAAAAATAATAAATAAAATCAATAAAAATAAATAAAAAGGAGGGAATAAATGTGCAATGCTTTGGACACTTTAGGGGCTCTCTTTTCACACACGTACTTCAATGACATCTATTATTCCAGTATTCTCACTATTATGCACATATTTTAAATGACTGTCTCTTTAGAATGGTAAGAAACTTAATCAGAAGAATATATCTTTAGAGATTTATGGAATGTTTTGTATTAGAGTATTGTAATACCCATACTTCTTTTTTAATGCACCATCAAAAGTCAACAATTTAATTAAGGAAAATACTGCTTATTTCATTTTCACACACACACACACACACACACACACACACACACACACACACACACACATTAGTTTTGATTTCCAAAGTTGATAATTGTTTGAAAAGATTTAGAACATAGCTTTACAAAACTTTGCAGAACACTTGGAGTTTGAGATTTTTCTCTCCCAAGCCAAACGTTTTCTTTGTTGGTAGTCACTCTTTCAATTTAACAGAACAACAGCTCCCTTACTTTTTAGATTAGAGCAATCTAACACAGCTGCAATTTTCCCAGAGGAGCCCTCCATCAGCGGTGAGTTTTCACTTCAGATTCTCATGCCTGTAACAGATAATGCCAGAGCAACAGCTTCAGCAAATCATTACAAACGATTAAACAATGAGGCTCTGGGTCTAGTTCTCCTACTCAAGGCAGTATGAAGATAAAAGTCTGAACTGAGTGAAATCAGGCAGTCAAATCTATTACAAAAAGAGCACAAAACAGATTCACAGGAAATTAAAAGGTAGAGCTATATTTCAAGTCTTCATATCCACAACTACATGACCTTTTTATAGAATCACTTGGAAAATGGGCCATGTCAAGCATAAATTGACATAGTCTAAGCCTTGTATTTGACGTGTCTTTACCAATCATCTATGTAGGAGATATGGTTTCTGAAGATAAGCTAGTTGACTTTTTTTTTAGTACAAAACCATGGCCTTCGATGTACCACATGCTTATTTTCTCCTATTTCCTCATTTTTATTGTTTTTCAGTTGTACCACATATTAGAACTCTTGTAGAAGCAATTTAATATTGCACATGATGCAGCCTTTACAGACAAGATTATTTTCAGCTATCATCAGACTAAATGCTCAATGTATTATAGTTCCATAAGTTACAAATGAATATATGAATTGACTTTATCTTTTCAAAAATCTTTGTACACACATTGAATTCAGACTTGCTTAGATCCAATCAAAAGGACCTAGAGTCCTTTAATATCCAAATAATATAGATGTTTGTAAATTTGAAATAGTATTAGTGTCAGGTCTATAGTAAGCAGTCATTATTTCTATAATTTTATATATGCATATATTAATCAATTTTATGGAATTCACGTTTAATTTATCATAAGTTTGTAATTGTGGCCATAAAAGACACATTGCTGAATGAATGTAATCCATACATTTGATTTGAGAGTGTTGAAAGTATTTCAATTTAAGCTGTCTATCCTCCAATTATCCTTTAACTCTATCAGTCTTGTTTGAAACAGTTGCAAAGCCACACTAAAAGGGGGATTTAATAAAATATTGACCCTCCCTAACCAGTTAGCAAATGTACATCTCGGGTCCTCTTTTTGTACCCACCTCTACTTGGGCATTTGACCCCCTTTCACTTACAGCTACCTTCAGTTCTCAAACTGTTCTTTTCTTGACAGTAAAGACTATCTAAGTTTTCTGCAAGTTTTCAGAGACTCTTCACGGGAATATAAGATGAAGCTGTCAGAGGAAAAAGAATAAAAGGTATTTCTTTCCATCAATCAGAGGCAATAGGAGATGAAGTCTACTGTAAGATTGTGCTTCTGTCATTCAAGGTCAGGGGATGGTAAGTAACATCATTCAGAGGATTCTGAAGCTAGTCTTCTCCCTATCTGTGCTCCAGAATCTGAGATCGATGTTCCTTTCTCTGCTTTTTACCTACAGGAATGGGAATAAAGCAACTTCAGAAGAAAGGAAGTTTGGTTTGTGAGAAGAAAGTAATAATTTATTTATTTATTTATTTTTATTTTGCAATACAATTCAGTTCTACATATCAGCCACAGATTCCCTTGTTCTCCCCCCTCCGGCCCCCCTCACCTTCCCCCCAGCCCTCCCCCATTTCCACCTCCTCCAGGGCAAAGCCTCCCCCAGGACTGAGATCAGCCTGGTAGACTCAGTCCAGGTAGGTCCAGTCCCCTCCTCCCCGGTCGAGCCAAGCGACACTGCATAGGCCCCAGGTTTCAAACAGCCAACTCATGCAATGAGCACAGGACCCGGTTCCACTGCCTGGATGCCTCCCAAACAGATCAAGTCAATCAACTGTCTCATCCATTCGGAGGGCCTGATCCAATTGGGGACCCCTCAGCCACTGGTTCATAGTTTATGTGTTTCCATTCATTTGGCTATTTGGCCCTGTGCTCTATCCAACCTTGGTCTCAACAATTGTCACTTATATAAACCCTCCTCTTTCTCGCTAACTGGACTCCCAGAAATCCACCCGGGGCCTAGCCATGGATCTCTGCATCCAGATCCCTCAGTCTTTGAATGGGGTTTCTAGCACGACAATTAGAGTGTTTGGCCATCCCATCACCAGAGTAGGTCAGCTCGGGCTGTATCTCGACCATTGCCAGCAGTCTGTTGTGTGGGTATCTTTGTGGATTTCTGTGGGCCTCTCTAGCACTTTGCTTCTTCCTATTCTCATGTGGTCTTCATTTACCATGGTCTCCTATTCCTTGTTCTCCCTCTCTGTTGTTGATCCAGTTGGGATCTCCCACTCCCCCAAGCTCTCTTTCCCTCGACCCTCGCCCTTCATTACCCCTACTCATGTCCAGGCTGTTCATGGAGATCTCTTCCATTTCTCCGTCATTGGGCGATCCCTGTGTCTTTCTTGGGGTCCTGTTTTCCAGGTACCCTCCCTGCTGATGTGAGTAGCAGTCCAGTCATCCTTGTTTCACATCTAGTAGCCTCCTATGAGTGAGTACATACCATGTTTGTCTTTCTGAGTCTGGGTTACCTCACTCAGGATGATTTTTTCTAGATCCATCCATTTGCCTGCAAACCTCATGATGTCATTGTTTTTCTCTGCTGAGTAATATTCCATTGTATATATGTACCACATTTTGTTTATCCATTTTTCAGTTGAAGAGCATCTAGGTTGTTTCCATGTTCTGGTTATTACTAACAATGCTGATATGAACATAGCTGAACAAGTGCTCTTGTGGTATGATTGAGCATTCCTTGGGTATATGCCCAAGAGTGGTATAGCTGGATCTTGGGGGAGATTGATTCTCAATTTTCTAAGAAAGTGCCATATTGATTTCCAAAGTGGTTGTACAAGCTTGCATTCTCACCAGCAGTGGAGGAGAGTTCCCCTAGCTCCACATCCTCTCCAGCGTAAGGTGTCTTCAGTGTTTTTGATCTTAGCCATTCTGACAGGCATAAGGTGCTATCTCAGAGTTGTTTTGATTTGCATTTCCCTGATGATTAGGGATGTTGAGCAATTCCTTAAATGTCTTTCGGCCATTTGAGTTTCCTCTGTTGAAAATTCTCAGTTTAGTTCTATAGTCCATTTCTTAATTGGACTGTTGGGCATTTTGATGTCTACTTTCTTGAGTTCCTTATATATTCTGGATATCAGTCCTCTGTCAGATGTGGGGTTGGTGAAGACCTTTTCCCATTCTGTAGGCTGTCGCTTTGCCTTGTTGACCGTATCCTTTGCTCTACAAAAGCTTCTCAGTTTCAAGAGGTCCCATTGATTGATTGTTTCTCTCAGTGTCTGTGCTACTGGGGTTATATTTAGGAAGTGATCTCCTATGCCAATGCGTTCAAGACTACTTCCTACTTTCTCTTCTAGCAGGTTCAGAGTACCTGGATTTATGTTGAGGTCCTTGATCCACTTGGACTTAAGTTTTGTGCACGGTGATAGATATGGATCTATTTGCAGCATTCTACATGTTGATATCCAGTTATGCCAGCACCATTTGTTGAAGGTGCTTTCTTTTTTCCATTGTGCACTTTTGGCTTCTTTGTCAAAAATTATATGTTCATAGGTGTGCGGATTAATGTCAGGGTCTTCAATTCCATTCCATTGGTCCACATGTCGGTTTTTATGCCAGTACCAAGCTGTTTTTATTGCTGTAGCTCTATAGTAGAGCTTGAAGTCAGGGATCGTGATGCCTCCAGAGGTTGTGTTATTGTACAAGATTGTTTTGGCTATCCTGGGTTTTTTGTTTTTCCATATGAAGTTGAGTATTAAAGTAATTTTTATGCCTCAGTATATCTGTTATTGGTTTATCCTCTAAATTACATCTCTGTGTCTGATTTCAAAGTCCATAAGTGAGGTTGCTGTTTAAATAGAGGGCCAAGAATACACACACCTAAGAAATCCTGGTCAAGGTATAGTCCTTTCCAACAATGACTCATCATTATTTAGGTTTCCTCCTCATTGTGCAAGGTAGGCTGACCAGTAGTTGGAACTTTGTGAAATCTCTTCCCAAGAGACAAGTCTGCTCTCTGGTTTGTGTTTTATTCTTCTCTCAGTGTGAGAATTCCTGGATGTTCTCATTTCTTCAGGGTCTACAGTTTCTGAAAGACTGAGAAGTACAAGTGCATCATAAAAATGGTATGATAAAGGTCAATTTTAATTATTTCATATATGGTTGTTCAGTGTATCAAACGCTGACGTTTGAAATCACATTTCTCTACATACAGTTCATTATTGGCATTCTTACAGGAGGCAGCCTACTGTATATACACAGAAATTATTCAAGTATTTAAGGTCTGCTTACTTGATTATTGTTTGTCTTTGTATGATTACCTCCACTTCCTTTTATAAAATTGATAATATGCTGTACAATTAAGTGATGTAATAATTTTTGTATGTCAAGAAATGAATATTATTTTGACTGTTAAGACTCTATGATTCTCTAAGAGCTTATATTAACTCTAGAATACTCTAGTAATAGTGTTAAAATTTTAGGAATAATTTTTATCCTAATTTAAGAACATAAATATATTTCCATTTATTTCTGCTTCTTTCATAAATATGCTATACTTTCTTAATGGTTTTTACCTTTCTCAATTTTATTAAATAAACCTCATTATTTTCAGTATTTTTACTGAAATTCTTTATTTTTTTTAAACCTGCAGTGTTAGGGTCCAATCAGAAGTCATTCAACATGCTTGGCAAGTATTCTATCCCTGGTCTAAGTCACCAGCTAGAATGTATCCTTTTTGATGCTATTTTAAACAGATTTTAGAAATTTTAGTTTGCTTTGTTTTACTATATACATACAATTTATTTGTATACATTGACCTAGTGTCTTGTGAATGCATTGAATTTATTTATTCTGCCACTTTTAGCTGCTTTTTTGAATATAAATTTATGTTACCTGTGAACAGTGAACATTTTATATTCTCCTTATTAACTGAAATGCATTTCCTTGTCACATAATATATATATAAACTTCTCTGGAGGAAAAATGATTGATTTATCTTTACAGGACCTCAAAATGTATAAAAATTCCAATCTATGATATTCTTTGCTGGATAAGATGTAGATGCTTTGGCCATCTTGACTCTGCACTATGATAGATTAAAAAAAAATCCCTTCTCCTCCAGGGCAAAGCCTTCCCCACAGACTGAGGTCAACCTGGTAGACTCAGTCCAGGTAGGTCTAGTCCCCTCCTCCCAGGTCAAGCCAAACAATCCTGCATAGGCCCCAGGTTTCAAACAGCGAACTCATGCAATGAGCACAAGATCTGGTCCCACTGCCTGGATGCCTCCCAAACAGATCAAGCCAATCAACTGTCTCACCCATTCGGAGGGCCTGATCCAGTGGGGACCCCTCAGCCATTGGTTCATAGTTCATGTGTTTCCATTCATTTGGCTATTTGTCCCTGTGCTTTATCCAACCTTGGTCTCAACAATTCTCGCTCATATAAACCCTCCTCATTCTCGTTGATTGGACTCCCAGAGATCCACCCAGGGCCTAGTCATGGATCTCTGCATCCAGATCCCTCAGTAGTTGGATGAGGTTTCTAGCACAACAATTAGGGTGTTTGGCCATCCCATCACCAGAGTAGGTCAGTTCGGGCTGTCTCTCGACCATTGCCGGCAGTCTGTTGTGTGGGTATCTTTGTGGATTTCTGTGGGCCTCTCTAGCACTTTGCTTCTTCCTATTCTCATGTGGTCTTCATTTACCATGGTCTCCTATTCCTTGTTCTCCCTCTCTGTTGTTGATCCAGCTGGGATCTCCCGCTCCCCCAAGCTCTCTTTCCCTCGACCCTCGCCTTTCATTACCCCCACTCATGTCCAGGCTGTTCATGTAGATCTCATTCCATTTCTCTGTCATTGGGCGATCCCTGTGTCTTTCTTGGGGTCCTGTTTTCCGGGTAGCCTCCCTGGTGATGTGAGTAGCAGACAATTCATCCTTGTTTCATGTCTAGTATCCTGCTATGAGTGAGTACATAAAAAAAAAAAAAAAAATCCCTGATAAATGCAGCTAACAACTCCAGCTTGTGTTTTCATCATTTTAATGAATTGTAAGCTGCTTTCTGTCAAAAACCTGAGTTCAATCCCTAAGGCTCACAGAAAGGAGAAAACTGAGTCATTCACATTGTTATCGAATCTCCACACATGCACAGCAGCACTTGTACACACATGTACATTCATATCACATACATACACAAATTAAACACAGAATCTTTAACTTAAAAATAATTAAGTTTGAAAGTATCATTCTGCAGAGTGTTTTATGAAGAAAGTGTTATGTAAGACATTAATTTCGAGAAAAGAATACAAAATCTACCATGTAGTGATCTGGAAGTTCTAACCCCCATTGAGGCTTCGGTAACTGTCACGCCTACAAGGCCGGGCAGAGAGAGGACGCTAAAGACCCGAAATCCAGATGCACAGGCTCTCTTGGTTCCTGGACTCTGGACACTGAAGGTAGACCAAGGAGAGTTCTCCAGAGAACACTGCTGGACTGCACCTTTCCCAGACCCTGTTACCTATCCCTTCACTTGTAAGTTACCCCATAAAATAAACCTCCTTTTAACTACGTGGAGTTGCCTTAATAATTTCACCAATATCTGGCACGAGCTATGTGGCAGCTTATAGACTAGTAGACATGGGTTAATTTAAGATATAAGAACAGTTAGCAAGAATCCTGCTACCGCCATACAGTTTGTAAACAATATAAGTCTCTGTGTGTTTACTTGGTTGGGTCTGAGCGGCTGTGGGACTGTCAGGTAAGAGAGATTTGTCCTGACTGTGGGCCAGGCAGGAAAACTCAAGCTACACTACCAGATTAGCAGTATGACTATCACTGTGAGAAATGATTATTACTGTGAGAAATTCAGAAATTATATCAGAGAATTTTATATTAGGCAAAGCAAAAAAAAAAAAGTGTAAAACGAACCTTAGCATGAAAATATAGATCACTTCCACATTGTAAATACTTCTGGGAAGAACACTAGCATGTGTCTAACTGACTTCTCTAAGTTGCCCAAGTGATATACTTCTGTCTGGCCTGAAGCTCAGCCATGACAGCAAGCACCTTACATTAAAGCTGATGGAATTAAACGCAGTGGTGGGGAGTGAAAGGTGTCATTAATGATAAAGTCATCCTACCAGTTTCAATACTTCAGAATTACTAATGCTTTTATTAATTTCAAAATTATTCACTTTCATTTGTGTTCATGTCTGCCTTAATTCATGTGTGCCAGTGTGTGCAGATGGATGCTAAAATCAAAAGTCACTGGGATGCCCAGAATTTTGATTACAGGCAGTTGTAAGTAACCTGAACCAGGTAATGGGAAAAAAATCTGTAACCTCTGGAAGAGCAATAAGTGCTCTTGATCATTGAACCATCTTTCCAGCCACCTCAATATTATTTTAAGGCCTATTCACTCTACATAAAATTTTCATCATTTTGATATATTTTACTTTCCAAATTCTATGATCTACTACTTATTTTAATAAAGTTTCAATATTATATCAAACTATGATAATAATAATTATTATCATATAATTTAAAGCAACCTGTCATTATTAAATGTATATATTTCAATGCCCACATGGCAGAATTTATATAAGGGAAGCATATCATATTTTCAGATGCATAAAGGATGATGATAATTTATTCGTTTTTGAAGATTTTTTTTTAATTTCTAGGCTGAGGACCGAACCCAGGGCCTTGTGCTTGCTAGGCAAGCGCTCTACCACTGAGCTAAATTCCCAACACCCATTTTTGAAGATTGTTATTAGTTAGATTTTACTGTCAATTTGATACAACCTAAAGCCACCTGAAAATGGAGCCTCAATTGAGGAATTACCCAAATCAGATTGGCCTGTGCACAAATCTGTACCACTGTGTGTAAGGCCATATCTAGACTGATGATCTTTGGATACATAAAAAAAAAAGTTATATAAGTTTGAAGTAGCAAGCCACATTTCTCCATGGGCTCTTCTTTAAGTTTTTGCTTAAGTTACAGCCCTGATATGCACAGCTGTGGACTGTGACCTATATACTTAAATAAAGCCATCCCTCCCTCAGGCTGCTTTTAGTCGCACTGTTTTGTCACAGCTACAGAATGAAACTAGAACAGGCATTAACACTTGAAAATAAGTGTTAAATTATAGCCATAGCCGGGCGATGGTGGCACATGCCTTTAATCCCAGCACTTGGGAGGCAGAGGCAGGCAGATCTCTGTGAGTTCGAGGCCAGCCTGGACTACCAAGTGAGTTCCAGGAACATCGCAAAGCTACACAGAGAAACCCTGTCTCGAAAGACCAAAAAAAAAAAAAAAAAAAAAAAAATTATAGCCATGGATCCTGCACCTAATACGAATAAGAAGTGTTTTAAACAAACTCTAATTTCATACATATAATTTTGCACTCGCAAGTAAAACTTATTCTGGAGAAGTTTTGCGTTTGTGGGTGGAATACTACGATGAGGCCATGGCTGTAACCTACTGGTAAGCCATGACAATAATGTTACATTTTCTTTTTAAACTCCAAAAGAATCTGAAACGAATTCTTAATGGGTTTATCTTGTTTTAGCAAATATTACAGTTTCATATATGGTTATTTTTTATTGTTGTGTTTATGTAGATTAGAAATGTGTTGATTTGACTATTTTTTATAAAATATATTTTTTCAAACAATGTGTTCTGATTATGGTTGTCATAGCCCCAACTCCTTTTAAATGCTCCTTACCTCCAGCCCTACCCAAATCTTTTCCTGCTGTCTCTCACGGGAAAACCAAGATACATCTCAGAAAATAAAAGTACTAATAAAATAAGATAAGATATAAACAACAGACAAACAAAAACCCTGAATAGGACAAAACAAAAATGAACAGTAAATCAAGGAGCCAAAGAAAAAGCACAAGATACACGTAGAAGGAGAGACACACACATTGGCACACACAGGTATTCCTCGAATTAGAAAAGGTAATATATAAGCAAAATACTTACAGGATATGACAAGAAGAATAAAAATGCTGAGACAAAGTAATGTGAGAATACATATACAAAAAAATATTTCAAAAATAGCATTGACTTTGTTTTCTGTTGGACATCTATTGCTGGGAATGAGGCCTGTTTTTAAGAGTGGTTTGTATAACCAGTGAGACCCCATTAGAGAAATCCACTTTTTCATTTGCAAGTGATTATCTTGCAGATTGAGATATCTATGGTTAGGGATGGAGGCGGCTGTCCAGTTCCACTCTCAACCCTATTATTCCCTGACCTGCTCAGACCCTATGCATGCTTGCAAAGTCTCTATGAGTACATATGTGGATTGACTCTGTTGAGATTAAAAGGCCTTGTTTTCTTGGTGTTCTCCATCACCTCTGGATCACAATCTTTCTATTTGCTCTTCCACAGGGTTCCTTGACCTGCCAGAGGATTAAATTAATGGAGACATCACATATAGGACCCAGTGTCCCAAGGTCTCTCACTCTCTGTACACTGATTATTTATTCCCATATACTGTGGGAGGAATCTTCTCTGATAATGGGCTTAGCAAGAAAGACACTGGTCTATGATTATAGCAGAACATCATTAGGACTCATTTTGTTGCTACATTCCTACAGCAAAACAACAGTATTTAGGTTTCTGGCCTGTTTTCAGATTCTTGTATAGCAGAGCTGTATCTGTATTGGGTTCCTTCTCCAGGAGTCGACGTTAAATCTAATCAGGTCTTAGTTTGTTGTATCCACAGATTTTGTTTCGCTCTTGTACTGTCTTGCATGCATGCCACCATTGTAGATCAAAGCGTTTAGAACTGAGATGAAATGGACCCTTCTTCTGTAGTAACATGCAGAGTACCTTCCAGTATTGTGAACAATAGGCAACCGTGGTGAAGTCTCTATTTAGCTTGAGTTCTTCCTGTTCAGTAAGTTTTGTAGGTGTTGTTTCAGCAACAGGACCATCAGTTTGCGGTCCAGTTGGGGCTCTGTCTTCCCAATTATTTGGCAATTCCATATAGTTTATCATAGTACATGTATATATTTTAGAAGCTTTTACTACATTAGGATTCTTACAAGCCCTCAAAATATACCTTAATTTTAGCTGTCCATCGCTGATCTTCCCAGTCAAGCCACTATCTTGATCCACTGTAAACTTACCTGTGTTTCATGATTTCATTTTTTTATTAGAAAATTTTATTTATTTTACATAATGACCACATTTTCCCTTCCCTCATCTCCTTCCATTCCCTCCCTCCACCTCCCATCTATGCCCCATCCATTCCTTCTCATTCAGAAAGATGCAGGTCTCCCACTGGAGTCGACAAAGCATGGTGTATCAAGTTGAGGTAGGATCAAGCTCCTCCCCCTGCATCAAGGCTGGGTGAGGCATCCCAGAATGGGAAATCAGTTTCCAAAAGCCTGCTCAAGTGCCAGGAACAGGCTCTAATCCCACTTCTAGGAGCCACACAAACAGACTAAACTACACAACTGTCACCCACAAGCAGAGGGCCTAGGTCAGTACCATGCAGGCTCCATGGCCAGGGTCATTGGTCCAGCTGTTGGTCCAGGGTCAGTGAGCTCCCACACGCTCACGTCAGCTGCCTCTGTGGGTTCGCCTGTCATGACCTTGTTCCCCATGGCTCATAAAGTCCCTCTTCCCTCTCTTAAACAGGACTTCCAGAGCTCAGTCCAGTGCTTGACTGTGTATCTCTGCATCTGCTTCCATTAGTTACTAGATGAAGGCTTTCTTAGGACAATTAGTCTAGTTACCAATCTGATTACAGAAGGCCAGTCAAGGCACCCTCTCTACTATTGCTATGAGTCTTAGCTTGGGTCATCCTTATGGATTCATGGGAGTTTCTCTGGCACCAGGTTTCTTTATAACCCCAAAAGAACCCCTTCTGTCAAGATATCTCTTTCATTACTCTCCCACTCCATGCTGCCCACTACCTGCACAACTCAATCCCTCATGTTACCCTCACCCCATCCCTCCTGCCCTGCCCCTAGTTTACCCAGGAGATCTCATCTATTTCCCCTTCCCAGGGAAATCCATATGTCCCTCTTTCAGCCTTCCTTGTTACCCAGGTAACAATGATTTCACTATTTTAACAACTGAGTAATATTCCATTCTGTAAATGTGCCATATTCTCTTCATCTATTTAGCAATTAACCATCATCTAGAGTGTTACCAATTCTGGCTATCATTAATAGAGCCATCTTCCTAATGTTAAAATGAGCAATATTTTATTTTAAATTCTAGAAAAGTATATATTTGTATTTAAAATGTTGATTATTTATCTGAGAATTAAAGATAAATGTATTTGAATTGCATGTGGTCACTGTCAATTTCTGTCTTCCAATGTTTTTCTTATTAAAATTTCAGTAAGTATGTCAGTTCTATCTTTAAGTCCATATGCACAGCCATTTCATGTTACCTACACCTGAAATTCATTTGGATAAATTAAAGAAAAATAATCATAGAAAGAGACACCATCTCTCATTTTATTCACTGAGTTACGTTACAACATGCATACAATACAGAAGTCTGCTTATCAACCCATGAAAACTACTGCTGAAGTAGAAATACAAATGTTCTGCTTGGCTGAGTTTTAATGAAGCTAGATATACACATCTGC
The DNA here is from genome assembly GCF_007827085.1 of Peromyscus californicus insignis. NCBI lineage: Eukaryota > Metazoa > Chordata > Mammalia > Rodentia > Cricetidae > Peromyscus > Peromyscus californicus. The sequence continues at coordinate 63,703,051 of NW_026294458.1, forward strand.
AGGTGCATGAAGAGAAGGTACGTGGAGTGGAGGAGGCAGAACTGATACTGCCAGGGAATGCATTCATGAGCACAGAACCTACAGGCTTTCTTGTCTGATATGATTGTTAGGCATGAATTTGAACGTGCATGTAGTTCTCACTGAACTTCCAGTGAGCTTTTCTTATCATTCTTATTTCTTATTCCGTCTTCCTTTCAGCCCAGTATAAAGCTGTCAAACCAAGCTCTTTTTCTGATTTTTCTGGTCTAATTCTAGCAACCTTTTCTCAGCAATGAACATCAGTGTTACATTCCATGAAATTGCCTGGTTTTGAAAACGTAGTGAGAACCAAGCAGTCTTACTTTTCATGCTTTGTCGAATGTAGCTGGCTGAAATTTGCTTTTTATAAATTAAAATGACCAATGGTGGCTTTCTCTAAATTCTACTGTCCATTGTTGGCTTGTTTAAATTTAAGGTTTCTTCACAATAGCAACTTAACATTCTTTATATTTATATCTGAAGGTTTTAATTGACAATACTTGTAAGCTTGACAGCAAAAGAAAAACAAAAATAAAAATAATAAATAAACCCTATTGTACAGTATTAGATTTACAACCTCTTCATGTACATGTGCCTATACATATTGAGAAATGTATACATTTAAATGTCTTACATAGTAGTATTATTAGTTATATCTACCTCAGAATCTCTAGAAATATATGATCATTGGAATATTAATTGTACTTAGAAAGTATGTGTGAAGAAAGCAATGTAATTCTTATGGATGATATGTTTAATTATTAGCATTTTATGATTTTTCTTGATAATCTAATTTCTTCTTCACAGTTCACTGAGGTTGTAAACTATATGTGTAGTAGAAGGGCAGTCTGATCAAAATATAGAATATTGAAAAGGTTGAGGTAGTAAAGTATCTTTCCCAGGATACATGAGACATTAAGATTTTGATATTTTTTATTAGTGATGAGGTTACATTGGGAAAAGAAAATGGCAAAACAAAAAGTCATTATTCTTGAAAGAACTATTACTTGAAGATTCTAAAGAAAAAAGACCTTTTTATTTTAGTCTCACATTATGAATAGCATTTTATCATAGGGTTTGGTTAGATGTAATTCATTCAGCATACCAAAATTCATGTATGTTTGTGATGTATAAACTACATTGGCACACAGGTACCTAATCTCATGCTTCATTGTATGGCATAAGGATTCACACCACAACACACACGTAGTAAAGCATCTATGTTCACCAAGGTCTTTGATGTCTTTGGTGGTTGAAACTTGCAAATATTTTATGAATAGTGCAGGCAGCTCTGCAGCTTAATGGCAGCCCCCCCCCATTAGTATTAAATTTGACCTCACACACATGTTCTCCCACACTGAGATTCAAGAAACAATAATAGAAGCCAGCTTTCCCAAGTGGTCACAAAAAAACATCTAAATATTTTGGTCATCTGAACATTATAATTTTCTTAAAGATTATTTCCCAGGATGACACCTAATGCGATATCAGGACAAACATTTTACTCTTACACAGAAGCTCATGGAAAAATTATTTATGGTGGTCAAAAAGTGGGGATAAGCCAGATGACCATCAACTGATGTATGGATAATTAAAAGGTGGCATGCTCATATACTGATAATATTTTGTTTGGCAATAGAAAGCACCTAAACTATTGATGCAGAGATGAATATTAAAACATATAACTGATAAAAGGGGAAATAAAGGAGATATTGTTATGTAACTCCATTTATATAAAACGTCTAAATAGGCAAAGCTATAGTGACAGAAAGTTCACTAGTACTTGCTGAACACCTGAGGTTTGGAAGAAGCTAGGGATAACTGCTGACATATAGGATTTGTCTTTTTATGCTTTTTTTCCCCTTTTCGAGCCAGGGTTTCTCTGTATAGCTTTGTGCCTTTCCTGGAACTCACTTTGTAGACCAGGCTGGCCTCGAACTCACAGAGATCTGCCTGCCTCCGCCTCCCGAGTGCTGGGATTAAAGGCATGCACCACCACCGCCCGGCCTGTCTTTTTATTCTAAGGAAAACTTTCATCACAAATTGCACCTGAGGTGCACAATAATTCATTTAAAACAGGATTTTAAAATTTAACACCCTGCTGGGTTATTGCTCCACGACAAGGAGTCTCAATTTGTTAACCCTAGTGCAAGTTCATGTTTGGAAGGTGAAAATATTTTCCTAATAATATTCTGGTAGTATCAGTATTTTCACATTTTTAATATCTCAGAAATATATAGTAAACTGGATTCCAAAAGCTATGTGATATATGAAATCATAAAAGGATCAATGTAAAGGGAAATACAATGTATTTGGGAAAGTATGATATTTTTAATAGGTTAATTTTTTACTTAGTTATAATTATTAAATATTATTTGGAAACTTAAATGTAAAAAATAAATATATATTTTTTAATTTTAAACTTGTATTTAGATTAGGCAGATTTGAATAAAAGTGATACTTTGCATCATAAATCATATTCAGAGGTATTTAGATTTCTTATGATGCTGTGTGTATCCACGGCCTGAGAATTGTGACTGATGATTCTTTAAAAATACCATAGAAAAAATGCAGGATACATCCTTCACCCCATTATAACAGCTTCTATTTTAAAATTAATTCACAGAAAATAACTATATGGTAAGGCTTGAATGTCCTATATTGCCTATAATATCCCATTCACATTTCATATTTTTTGTCCCTAATTTAAAACACAAAATGTAGGGGAATGTTTAGCCCAAATATGAACTAAGTTTAGCCTAAGTAGTGTTGTGTGACAGTATTGATAAAGACATGACCAAATATCTACTCATCACAGATAAGGAACTGATGATAGATCATAGTAAGAATACTATGTCTAAAACAGTGAACCAATGAGTTTTATTGGGGTTACTTACAATGACATGGGTGAGGAATTACCTATAGGCAGCAGAAATGACTCAGGAGAGATGCAACTTCAAAATCCCACCTAGCGTGGGGAGAGCTGTGTAAAGCTAGAAAATTGGAACGTACTGCATAGCCTATAGACAGCTCAAAAAGCGTGACCTTACAGGAAGCTGAGGTAGTCTGGGACTAGTCTACTCAGCTCAACTGGTCTGAGCTTCTACTGTACAACTCAGTTTATTTAAGAGTGTCTGATAGCACTCTTCCCTGCCTACACATACAGGGAGAGGAAGAAGCCTAGTATATTTTCTCAGTTTTAGGGGCTTCCTGAGACTTTTGAGATATTTCCTTCCTGAGCTTAAGGAACTTCCCTGCAGGATGGGATGTTTCACTTATCAACAGAACATCTTAGGGTGCAAAGGGTTATTTCAATTTTCTTGTTTCTGTTGAGACTTACTTTGTGACTGAGTATGTGTTCAATTTTGAAGAATGTTCCATGAGGTGATGAGAAGAAGGTGTATTCTGTTGTGTTTGAGTGAAATGTTCTGTAGATATATGTTAGGTCCATTTGAGTCATGATATCTGTTAGCTCCAGTATTTCCCTGTTTAGTGTTTGTCTGGATGATCAGTTCATTGGTGAGGATAGGGTATTGAAATCTCCCACTATCAATGTGTCAGGATCAATGTGTTATTTCAACTTTAGTAGTATTTCCTTTACAAACAAGTATGCCCTTGTGTATTGGGGAATAGATGCTGAGAATTGAGACATCATCTTGATGGATTTTTATTTGATGAGTATGAAGTGTCCTTCCTCAACTGATTTGATTAATTTTGCTTTGAAATCCGGTTTGATAGATATTAGAATAGCTACACAAGCTTGCTACTTAGAGTCTTTTACTTAGAAAATCTTTCTCTAACACTTTGCTCTGAGGTAATGTGTATGTTTGATGTTGAGGTGTGTTTCTTGTATGCAGCTGAAGGATAGATGTTACATTCATATCTTCTCTGCTAGTCTGTGTCTTTTTAATTGGGAATTGAGTTCATTGATATTGATAACTATAAATGACTATTGATTATTAATTACTGTTGATTTTTTGTAGTTGTTGATGGTAGTAGTAATTATGCAGGCATGTGCATGCACATGAGACAAATTTCTAAGCAGTCTTATTAAATAAAAAAAAAACATGGAGCCAGAAATAGGGGTGAAAATCTTACAGAGATCAGAGGAATTAGAACAGCCACTATGCTGCAGCTTCCAAAGTATGTGCTACTTCCTATCTTATGAACATCTTTATTGCCTTGCTGTTCTCCCCTCTCATTGTCTATCTTAGTCCAGCTACCTCACTTCCTTGCCACTGCCTGTCTGTACAGACCTGCAGGTCTCTATTGTTGGTGCTGGGATTAAAGGAATGTGTCACCAATCTTGGCTCTGTTCCCTAGTATGGCCTTGAACACACAGATATCCAGACAGATTAAGGGTGCTAACATTGCATGACTTCTGTTTTTACTAATAGTGGCTGACCTTTATCCTCTGATCCTCAGATAAATTTTATTGGGGGACACATAAATTATCACCACACGTGTGTGTGTGTGTGTGTGTGTGTGTGTGTGTGTGTGTGTGTGTGTGTGTGTGCAGTTTTTGGCTTTGGATAATGCTGGTGTGAGATTATTGGCTGTGTTTTCATGAGTGTATTTAATCTCCTTTGGTTGGATTTTTCCTTCTAGTACCTTCTATAGGGCTAGATTTGTGGATAGATATGGTTTAAATTTGATTTTATCATGGACTATCTTATTTTCTCCATCTATAGTGATTGAAAGTTTTGTAGGGTATAGTAGTCTGGACTGGTATCTGTGGTCTCTTAGTCTGTAGCACATCTGTCCAGGCTATTCAGGATTTTAGAGTCTCCACTAAGACATCTGGTGTGATTCTAATAGGTCTGCCTTTGTGCTATTTGGCTTTTTTTTCTTGTAGCTTTTAATATTTCTTCTTCATTCTCTGTGTTTAGTGTTTTGATTATTATGTGGCAAGGGATCTTTCTTTTCTGATCCAAACTATTTGGTATTCTGTAAGCTTCTTATACCTGTATAGGCATGCCCCTTTTTACATTAGGAAACTTTTTTTCTATAATACTTTTGGGCCTTTGAGTTGAGGATCTTCGCCTTCTATTCCTATTGTTCCTGTGTTTGAACTTTTCACAGGGTCCCTGATATCCTTGATGTTTCGTGTCAGGAAATTTTTTTTTAGATTTAACATTTTCTTTGATCAGTGCATCTATTTGTTCTATTGTTTCTTTAATAACTAAGATCCTCTCTTCCATCTCTTGTATTTTATTAGTAATAGTTGCATCTGTAGTTCCTGTTCACTTACCTAGATTTTCCATTTCCAGAAATCTCTCTGTTTTTTTTTTTCTGCTTTTATTTCTATTTTCAGGTCTTGAACATCTTTATTCATTTCCATCAATTGTTCTTGATTTTCTTAACATTCTTTAAGAGTTTTTTTTTACTTCCTCCAATTTTTTAAAATTTTAAAATTAAAAATTTAAATTTTCCTAGACTTCTAAAGGGAGTTATTCATTTCCTCGTTAAGGACTTCTATCATCATCATAAATTTGGCTTTAAGGATGTTTGGTGTGCTTCAACTGTGCTGAAATATTCAGAGCTTGCTGTAAGTGGGATGGCTGCGCTCTAGTGGTGACATACTGCCCTGGCTATTGTTGTTTGTGTTCTTATATTTCAGCATCTGGATTTGGAGTGATTATAGGTAAAGAAGCCAATTTCTGGATTAGTCTTTGTGGAAGGGGTGGTTTTCTCCTTTCTGTTTCTTCTGTGGTCTTCTGATTGCCATGGCCTGCGGCTGAGTAGAGGGTCTGTACTTGTGTTGGGAGCTGTACTTCTGATGGCCTGAATGGCCTCTGGTCCATCAGGGGGTTGCTGCCCAGTTTGGGGGCTGGAGTTCTCGCTACGTACTTGGCCTCTGATCAGGCCAGGTGTCCTCTGGATTTCAGAATCTTGGCCTACCTTTTGGTAAGGTAGGTGGCTTCTGCCTGGTTTTCAGGGATTTGGGCCTGGGCTTTGGGATTAAGCATGTTGGTCTGTCCTCTGGTGTTCAGGTTGGTGGCCTGGCCTCTTGAAGGAGTAGAGGATTCTGCCACAGGGGTTGGCCAGAATATGGCAATGAGGAAAGGAGGGGCAGTTTGAGTTATGCTGGGCAAGTGCAGGCAGGGTGGGAGTCACTCCTAGATTGGGTTCAGGATGTTGGCTTGACCTTTGGTGGAGTAGGATGATTCCACAGAATTGTGGGCTGGAATATGGTGACAAAGAGAGGAGAGGCACTTGGGATTCTGCTGAGTGGGCACAGACAGGGCAGGGGGTGGGCTGGGGTGGTGGCTTACCTGGTTTGCAGGGACCTCTGGTGGTGTGAAAGACTTCTGTCAAATGTGTGGGCTGGGGATGGTCTGGATAATTTTCTAATAAGGTAGTAGAGACTATAGACAGTAGAATGTTAAATAATTATATTTTATTATTAGTTTATGGGATATGCATCCAAGAAAATAAACTAAACATTTCAATAGAAGATATCATGATTTCTTCTGGATTAAAAATTATGAATTCAATGACTTAAATTTTGTAAGACAGAATTAGAAATAGTTTTGTTTTCAATTAGAGTAAGGAGAGTAAATCACAATAATTAAATAAATGTTATAAATGAGGACACAAAACAATAGAAAGTTGATGTTTATTTAGCAATATTCTGTGGTGATATTTTATTTGCGCTGGAATGTGGTGATATTTTATTTGTATGTTAATAAATAAAGTTTGTCTGGAGATCAGAGGAAATAGCAAGCCATTAACAAAAGTCAGGTAGTGGCAGCACACACCCTTAATCTGATCACTTGGCAGGCAGGGTCTCTGTGTGTTCAAGGACACACTAGGGAACAACCAAGGTGGTAACACATGCCTTTAATTCCAGTACCAACCATAGAGACCTGGAGGTCTGTACAAACAGGCAGTGACAAGGACGTGAGTTAGACTAAGAGCCAACGAAAGGGCAGAACAGCAAGGCAATAAAGGTGCAGGTTAGACAGGAAATAGCTCACTTTGGGAGATACAGAGCTGGTGAGGTAAGGTTGGTGGATATCACGATTTCCCTGATCTCTAAGCCTTTCACCCCTATATTTGGCTTCATGATTTTTTTATTTTATAAGACCATTTAGAAATTTGTCTACAATATCCAGATGTATTTTTTTTATTTGCTCTTGTCAGTTTGCAAAACAAGCAAAACCATCTGCAAGTAGTATTTTCCTCATTCGCAATTGTGTTTGACCTCTACTTTAAATAAGATTTACTTCAGAGCTATGGTCTTCTAAATTTAGTCTACAGGCTTTCAGATTATGTTTTGTTAGACTTACATGAAAGTTATTTTTCTCAGTTCAGAAATATATGATTGAAATGCTTATCAGCATGTCCTTGAGGTATTATTGTATAGCCACAAGAAGCTTTCTTTATCTCTTTCCCTTCTTAAGTAGACAAACATTTTAGACCAAATATGATTGTGATATTTATTTGATCACAAGTCTTCAACAAGCTTCACTGCTATCTATAGAATGAGATATCTGCACTTATGTGTCATCCTGCCTCCCCTCTGGGACATCACTTCTTTCCTGCCTATACGTTTGAAAGATACTATCATTGGAAGTCAGTTTGGTTGTCTTCTTTACCGTATGTAATTTCTATTATGTTGTCTGAAACATTATAAATGACTGAATTTTCAGTTGAAATAAATAAGCAGCAGTCACTGAGCATTGCTCATATTTGATTTTTTTTTCTAAAATTTAATTAAGTATAACTAGGTCTAATTTTATTAGTACTCAGTTGCCCTGTGTTTCCTGTGAAGATGTTTTTAAATGCAAGATATGGGTCTGTTGTTTTACTATTCAGGAGTAATTTAAAATAGAAAAAATGCAAGGAAAACCTAATAATTACACAAATAGTTTTCATTTTATTTTTATCATTTAATAATTTGAATTCAAATCATGCATAAAATTCCTTTATTGAGTGTGATGGATTGAAAAAATAATGGTCCCCCTAGGCTCGTATATTTGAATTCTTAATGAGTGGCATTAGGAATTATGAACTTGTTGGAACTTATGTGGCCTTGTTGGGATAGTTATGGCCTTGATGGAAGAAGAGTGCTACTAGGGGCGAGCTTTGGAATTACAAATGCTCAAGCCAGGTTCAGTGTCTTCCTCTCTTCCTGTTTCCTGCCAGTTCAGGCTACAGAACTCTCAGCTACCTACCCAGCACCATGTCTTCATGTGCCCTGCAACGTTTCCTGCCATGTAGATAATGGACTAAACGTCGGAATCTAAAATCTAAAAGCCAGTCCTAAAATAGAATAGATACCACAGATTGGGATATTGCAGAGCCTGGCCTTGCTTTTTTTTTTTTTTTTTTTTTGAATGTGGACTTTGGGATTTTGAATTAGGAATCAGTTGAATGCTTTAACTAGGGCTTAATGGACCATACAAGTAGGAACATGGAAGAGAGTGGTGATGAGGGTGGTTTGAGTGAGGTGTGTGTGACTCAAAGGGTTTCACAGAAGAAGGTATGTGACCTAAAGATCTTTCTTGTAATATTTTGGAGAAAACTGTGAGTGCTTTCTGCCCTTGTTCAAAAAATCTGTCTGAGGCTAAATTGAAGAGTTATAGAGTAAGAGATTTAGAAGAAGAGATTTCCAGACAGCCTAGTATTGACTGTGATACTTGCTTACTAGTGGATAGGCTTATGTAGATCTATAAAGAAAAAGAGCAAGCTAAGCAAGAAAAAATGCAAAATCTACAGTTTGAGGAGAAAAGGAACACTAGGACATCTAATGGAGTCACATCCAATGCTCAAGGACATAAAAGGTTGAAAGGAAAACCTGATGATAAATTAAATTGTTGGCAAGACCCAACCCAGCAAAGCTTCCAATTTGTAAAAAGAAATTAAAGAAAAGTTTAGGACTGGGTAAGGTGGCACACACCTTTATCATATCACTGTGGAGGGAATGGCAGAGGCCTCTGAATTTGAGGCCAGTTTGGTCCACAGACTGAGGCCCAGGACAACCAACCTTAGGCAGTGAAGGAAATCATTGAAAACTGAAAGCTGTTGAAGATGTATTTGAAGGAGGGGGCCATGTTCCAGCCACAGTGAGCAGCAGAACTTGGCAGCTTTGGCCATGTGGTCCTGGTTTTAGAGACAAGGATACAAGGAAGGGGTTATGGAATCTCCCTGCATGAATGGAAAGCTGCTGAAGCCAGGCATATGACAGAGAAGTCCCTGAATGAAGGCCTAAAGAGGCTATGAAGCCTTGGAGACCCTATGATGTTGGAGATTATAAAGTCTTGGGATACCTGTAGAGGAAAGCAGCTAACAGGGAATGGAACCAGCCCAAGGGAAAGAAGTGTGTTGCAGTCAACAAAGCTGAAAGGAGATGGAGATCTGAAGAGTATTTTGACATCAGACATGGAGATACAGTTTGGAGTATACTCCACTGTTTTTTTTTGTTTGTTTGTTTTTTGTCTTCCTTTGGTCCAATATTTTCTCATCATTGCTCCCTTTCCTCCCTTTTGGAACCATAATGTTTATCCTGTGTCAATATATGTTGGAAGTATGTGATCTACATTTTCATTTTGATTTTACAGGGGATTACAGTTAAGATTGTCAAGAACTCAGAAAAGACTGAACTTTAAACTTGTTGATACTGTTATAGATTATGGGGACTTTTAAAGTTGGACTGAATACATATCTTTATTATGATATGGCTACAAGATTGTGGGGACAAGGAAGTAGAATGTGGTGGTTTGTATAGGAATAGCCACCATTAGCTCTTATATTTGAATTCCTAGGAAGTGATATACTTAGGAGCTGTGACCTTTCTGAAGAAATTGTAGCACTAGGCGTCAGCTTTGAGGTTTCAAATGCTCAAGCCAGGTTCAATGACTTCCTCTCTTCCTCTTGCCTGCTAATCTGGCTGTAGAACTCTCAGCTACCTATTCAGTACCATGTCTCTCTGTGCACTGTCATGCTTCCACCATGATGATAATGTTCTTAACCTCTGAACCTGTAAACTAGCCCCAATTAAATGTTTTCTGTTGGAAGAGTTGCTGTGGTCATGGTGTCTCTTCCCAGCAGTAGAAACTCTAAATAAAACATTGAGATACTTTATTTTAGCATAAACAGTGTTCAAAATGAAGTTCCCTGTAATATATGCTATTAATTAATGAATTGAGAACATAAAATGGTAGAGACTATTATGAAAATTATTACTATCATTAATAGCTAGACAAAAATCTAGTTTAATGTTCATGAGAGAAAGTATAATAAAACATAAATCTGTAGATTGCAATTAATAAAATATAATATATATATTAATTTTTAAAAAAATCACAAATATATAAAATGGGTATAGGTAGTTTCAAGTTATGTTATGTGTTAAATTTTAGATTTAATAAAACTCATTTTTTCAATCATATCTAATATTTTTCTGTCCTTTTTATTTATAAAAAAGTCATCATGTCCAAGCACATTCAGTTTTTCCTATATTAAATTGTTGAATTAAACACAGTTTTGTACTTCCTACTTGAGACTAATGTCCACTTTTACTAAATTTTGTGAAGCAATAATTTCTAGTCTCTTTTTCTCATGTAAATATGTGATTGTTTCACCATAATTATTGAAAATATTACCTTTGTTTCATTCTATTGTCTTTATAATTTCTGAGATACATGTATGTAAGTGTATTTTGAGGTTCTCTGTTGTTGTTTTTTTACCTTTATCTTTTTTTTCCTTTGGTTTTTCGAGACAGGGTTTCTCTGTGTAGCTTTGTGCCTTTCCTGGAACTCACTTGGTAGCCCAGGCTGGCCTCGTACTCACAGAGATCTGCCTGGCTCTGCCTCCCGAGTGCTGGGATTAAAGGCGTGTGCCACCACTGCCCGGCCTGGTTTTTTTTTTTTTCTTTTTTTTGAGTACAAAATTATATATTACTATGGCTCTCATCAGTTCTTGAAGGTGGATAATTCTTGGCTTCTAAATTGATAGTCCTTCATTACTCTGGTACCTATTATGAATCTTTCGCATTCTCAGATAATCATTATTATCAGTTTGTTCACAGATAAAAATACATTGCTAGGATGATTGGAATTGAAGTATAATCTATAAATAAATTTGAGAACTGAAATCTTCAATGTACTTAATTTTTATATCCACGATCCCGAGTCATTTTCCCTTTAATTTCTTTTATTTCTTTTATAGTTTTTTTGTTTTCCTCAAATAGATCTTAAGATACTTCATTAGATTTATGAATAAAATTTCATTTTTAAGTGCTTGTATAAATAGTATTGCTCTTCAATTTAAGTTTAATTCTAAATTGTTCTTGACTGTTATTCAGTACAATAAATTTGTAATCAATAAAAACTTGTTTTAAATATTTTATAAAGTAGAGAATGTCTCTGTTTCATAGATTCTTTCATTTGTTTTGATTTATCTATGCTCATAAGGAAATATGGTAGAAATAATTTCTGAAAAACTGTAATAGTACATGGAATAAGAATTCAAGTAAGAGAGTTCAAGGAAATAGTAGTTTCTGACAACTCTTAAAAAAACTATGTGTGAAAGTTAAAGCTACTTTAGGAATATCAGGACTTGCCAAGTTTTATAAATAGAACTTTTGCCAATCAATCTTTCTGTGATATTATGCCCCAACTGATTCCTAATTTGTTTTCAAATGGTTAAATCATCAAATTATTAATTTCATGAGAAATATAATACTTATTTTTTTGCCAAAATTTAGGTTGCATTACTGAAATGTATATATTTCATTGAAATATTTTATTTGTATAAAACTGAAAATATTGAGATGGATTAGTTTAAAAGATAATTTATCTTCTCACAAGATGATATTTGTAATGTATTTGTAACATACTGCCATTGTACTATCTACTTAATACTGGAATATAAAAAAAAATCACTGGACTTTGGGACATAGATAATAACTTATCAATTGATATCTTAGTCAATTATATGATTTTATTAAGGAATAGAAGAATTTGTTAACAACTAGAATATCCATTGTTGGGTTACCTGAGTATTGTTGCTTTTTTTTTATTCTTTTCACTCTTTACTCTTTGCTCTTTAGGGAGTCCACTACCTACCTCCCCAATAAATACACTCAAAGACTTATTATTACTTATAAATGTCCAGCCTTAGTTTGGCTTGTTTCTATCCAGCTTTTCTTAACTCAAATTTTCCCATCTACCTTTTGTCTCTGGGTTTTTACCTTTCTCTTACTTCTGTAAATCTTACTTTCACTCTTAACTACATGACTGGTTGTGTGGATGAGTGGATGATCCCTAGCATCCTCCTCTCCTTGTTCTTTCTTCTCCCTGATTTCTCCTTCTATTTGTCTCTGCCTGCCAGTCCCACTTATTCTTTCTCCTGCCTCACTATAGTTTGTTCATCTTTTTATTAGATCATCAAGTGTTTTAGACAGGAAAGTAACATCATCACAGAGTTAAACAAAATGCAGCAAAGAAGAATACAACATATCTTTGCATCATTAAAACAAATGTTTTGCAGCATAAACCAATGTAGCACATCATAAAAGTAATATTCCATAATGTATCTCCATTTTTTTCTAAATAAAAATGAAAGCTTTTAACTTTAACATAGTAAAACTATACACCACAAGAAGAGTTATCAAGTAAGAATTATGTGTACAATAGTCAGTCCATTTGAATTTAGTAAATTCAGTGAAAATACTCCATTATCTATCTTATCTTAGTGAATCCAATGTTTATATCTAATTTACATTTTAACTAAGGAAAATGGAAACTCAAATTATTTAGTCTTGAACTCCATCTTAGACTGAGAAGGATGTAATATTACCTAACAACAGACTGTTTTAACAGTCACCTAAAGTTCCTCTTTAACGTTCCTCAGGCCTAGAGGATATGGCTGACTTTTTAGTGAAGCAGGGAATTTGAAAGATTGCTCCACACTGTATTGGCAAAGTTCACCAGTTACTTTTCTCTGTGTCCTGAAGAATGTCTGGCAGACTTTTTGTGAAATGGGAATTTGAAGTACTGTTTTGCCTTGTTTTAGAAAAGAGTGGCCCAGAGACATAGGGTAGAATGAAACATGACGGGCAAAAAAATTCAATGAAATGATTCCTAATATATTCTGCTATAGCCATAGGTCTGTGCCTAGTCCAGTAGTCATCAGAGAGTCTTTCCTGCAGCAGCGATAGGAGTACATGCAGAGACCCATGGCCAAACATTAGGCAGAGACTGGAGAAGCCAATAAAAGAGGACAAGGAAGGGTTGTAGGAGCCAGAGTGATCAAGGACACCAGGAGAATACAGCCCACAGAATCACCTAAGTAGGGTACAAAGAGCTCACAGAGACCTAAGTGAGGTGGGTAGCCATTCCAGCTTTGATCTGGAAGTTCCAACCCTCATTGAGGCTGTTATGTCTACAAGGCGGGCCGAGAGAGGACCCTGAAGACCGGGGATCCAGATGTGCCAGCTCTCTTGGTTCCTGGAGCCTGGACGCTGGAGGTAGACTGAGCAGAGTTCTCCAGAGAACACCACCGGATTGCACTACACCTTTCCCAGACCCTGTTACCTATCCCTTCATTTGTGAATTACCCCACAAAATAAACCTCCCTTTTAACTACGTGGAGTTGCCTTAATAATTTCACCAATACTTAAGTGACAGCCATGGAGCCTACATGGGTCTGCACTAGGTCCTCTGTATACCTGTTGTGACTGTTTAGCTTGTGGTTTGTGTGCAACACTCCCGGTGGAAATGAGGGTATTTCTGACACTTTTTCCTGTTCTGAGTCCCTTTTTCTCCTACTTGGTTGCCTTGTCCAGGCTTGATATGAGGGTTGGTGCCTAGCCTTATTGGTGATGGAGGACACCAAGAAAACAAGGCTTTCTAAACACAGCAGGATCAATGCACATATGAACTCATGGAGACTGAAAACATGCACAGGTCCAGCAAAAGTCTGAGCCTGTTGGGGTGAGACAGGAAGTAGATACATGCCCCCTTCTCTAACTCAGAAGCTATCTCCAATTGATAACTGGTCATGAAGGAAAAATGTTTTCTCCAATGGAGTCTCACTGGGTAGACTATTCACATTTAATGGGAGTCCATATGCATCCAGTAGATATTGAATAAAAAATAATGAACTTAGTAGTATTTGTGAATGCTTTTCATCTCATAATGCTTTGCCTGGGCAGTTTGTATATTCCTTACATGATTTTTCTATTATATTATGTTTTCTGATTTTGTGTTTTTAGGGGATCTCTGTTTTTGACAATGTATATCTCTGTCCATGTTTCTTGTGCTTTTTCTTTGGCTCTTTTGTTTGTCTGTTTTGTCCTATTGTTTGATTGATTTATTTTATTTTGTATTATTTTATTCTTATCATTAAATGACTGTTTTCTATTAAGAGAAAGGAAGAAGGATGTAGATTTGGTTGGTGGGGAAATGAGGAGGATCAGGAAGAAGATGGGAAATGAAACATAATCAGATTATATTATATGAAAAAAATCTATTTTCAACAAAAAAGGAAACAAAACAAAATGAAAAATATGTAATGTTCTAATTGAGCAGGCAATTTTTCTATTGCTATAAGCAATTAATTAAGAAAAACAAAGACTTTTAATATATTCCTACCATCATTTCAATTCATGAAAATATCAAATGATGCATCTTAAAATTTTAATGTTTTTTCAACATTGCTTTTAAAAAGTGATGTTTGAGTTATTGATCTGACTTTCAGAAAATCTTATTCCCTGAATTTTGGCTTGGGGTTAATGAAAAAAATTCTCACAGATTGTGAAACAGGCTTGAACAGTTTACAATACCATCATACTGTAGATTTATCTAAAGTGGCATTTAAATAATTGCCAGTTATAAATTCCAAATAGCAACGAAGTCTGACAAACACTGAAGATGACCTCTGTACAGTAGTATATAAAATAATTTGCTAAGTTTACTTGCTTATAAAATTACATATGGCCATTTCCTTGATATACATATTTGCCTTAATCTTTAAAAAAATGTTAAATTATATGTCTATCAAAGACTTGTTTTGTAAAACAAGTTTTTAATATTATTACCTGTATTTATTTGATTTGTGTATCTATTTTACATACCTGAATACCTAGTTAATAGTAAATTTTCTGATATAGAATGAGTCTTGATTAGAAAAGTCTTAGAAAGCCCTCGTATAGTTTCACAAGAAGCAAACTCTGTTTGCCAGAAATTGCAAGCACATCGTGTTTAGTAAGAGAAAATGTAAATCTATTTGGTAAGACAATAGCATCCTGGGTCTCACATACGAATGTACATGGTAGCTCTCCTACAATGTTCTGAGCATAAGCAAGCACAAAGAGGAACATAAGATAAAGGAACAGAGTCATGGAGAAGGGAACAAGTCAAACCACACATAGACACTTATAGATATTTTTGTTTGTGAAATTACAAACACTACCGTATAACATCTGTGAAAACACTATAGATTTCAAGTCATTGATGGGAATGTCTAAACGTGTCATTTTAAATTTCATATTTGTTTTAGAAACAAAGTTTATATCTTTGAGGAAAACATTGCTATAATGAAGTGATGTAAGAAATCCCAAGAACCAAGAATAAATGACACTTCTACATTTAATAAAGTACAAAAACTAAATGACATTAAAATTTAAGCTAAAGCAGACAAAAAGTCTAATTAGCTCTAAGAAGAGAAAATCAATTCAATGGCTACATTTTCATCAGACTTGCAAAAAGAAGTGGCTTCTATCTCTTTATCTCTATCTCTATCTCTATCTCTATCTCTATCTCTATCTCTATCTAGTCATTAAAAAACTTCCAGGAACTAGAACACATAGTGACCTCTCAGATAAGCAAGCAAATTACATCACTCCAAAAACATAAATACTGGAGTGAGTTTCAAGCCCTTTTACCTAAAGAAAGAAAGTGCACTCTAATATGTTCCCTGAAAAGTCTCTGTGCTTGAAAACTTAATGAACAATATGATCACAATGTGAGGAAGGATGTGATATTGGATCATAATGGGAATTATGTCACAAACAATGCAGAATCAAAAGGAATTTTCAAGAGAAATCATTTTGCTTTCTGATATGAGGTGGGATTAGCATTCAGGATGATAGTAATTAAGTCCATATTACTTATGCTTTATATTAGTAGAAAGTATGAGGGAATTTGTGAGGACAAAAAAGAAAGGTAATAAGAGGTCACACAAGAAATCATCATGTGTGTATGTGTAACAGACGTTTTGATTGTTTTTTGAGAACCATACTAATGACAGCTAATACTGATTTTCAACTTGACCAGAACTGAGACCAAATGAGAAGCATGTTTCTGGGGCCATGGCTGTGAAAATGTTTTCTATATTATTTGAAGGAAAAGAGACTTTCCTCAGAGTGGGCAGCATACTGTGACAGCAGCTTGGGGTCGAAAGGAAGCACCAGTCATTAGAGCCCATTGCATTTCTCTCCGTGCTGCATGCATCATCTCCTTTGGCCTCCGCTGCATTTCTCTCCATGCTGCATGCATCTCCTTTGGCCTCCGCTGCTTTTCTCATCCTTTTTCTCTTTGCTGATACTGAGGCTCAGTTCCTTGACCATTGAAGGTACATTGAACACTGGTAACTGATCAGGGATTCTCCAAGCTTTCAGGATCAGACACAATCTCCTGAGATATCCAGCCTAGGGGACTGAGCAGCTACAGGGCTCTCAACATTTTCAGGTACAGATTACCATTTTTGGACCACCAGACAACTGTCGCATAACCCAGTATAAGAAGATCTTTTGTGATATACAGTCATTATGCCAATTCTGTGCCCATGCAGAATCCCCATTGTTTCAAATAATAACTATACAGCATCCGTTCAGACCAGTGAATGAAAAAAAGTTATTTGAGTTGTTAGTCTTTGAAGACAGATGCTTTTCAAGAAATTCGCTATCAGTTTCCGTATTACTGCTCTAGACTATCTTGGGGAGTCAGTAATGGAGAGAGAAAAGCAGCGAGCAAAGTGCAGATATCATTCATCCCGTGAAATAAGAATACACCTTTCCCAAGAGGATTCTCATTTCTTTGTATCGCATTTTTTGAACTAGAAGGGAAAAAATAAAAATGCAATTAATAATGCCAAAAACATGATAATAATAAATAATACATTCAAAACACTGTGTTTTATAACTTTTTCATTAACTGATTTTTATAACAAATATAAATATATGAAGGTACATTGAAAATTATTTGAGTGGGAATGGTATTTAATATATACTCAGAAATATGCTTTGATTTTATTTCAAAGGTATTTTATAAATTCTATGTAAATGTGAAAACAAGTTGCAATTAAACCAATAATCATAAAAATAGTTTACCTTGAATTGTCCCTTCAATATATAATGAGAGAGAAACAAAAATTGTAGATATTTTTAAACAAAACTGTGAATGATAGCTAAAAGTCTCCTGGGACTTAAACTATAATGTATCTGGACCACAAAGTGGATTTTCACTTTCTGCTCAGAATTGCTTTAGAAATCTGTCTATTAAAATATGATCAGGAGATTACTTTGTCAGAGGTGTACAAAAATAAAAGATGTGAGCTCACAAAATTACAGCCTTGCAATTTTAGAGTAATTTAAATCTGATATATTTCTTTTAAATATGTTTTTTAGGTTGGAAACTATTCTAAATGATATTAAGAGTGACCTGAAAGTCCTGCAATTATTATTAACCAGCTCAGTTATATCCATTATTTTCCAATTTATTACATGTTCAAGAAGCAAGTTCAAATCAGACATTCCCTCGTGAAGATAACTGGTTTTCCTATAGTTCAGAAAATTAGATTACAATTAGTATAATACATGATTCTATCTTCAGTTCACGTTTTATCCCTTTCTGTATCTGGAAGGCACAATTAGATAATGTGTACAGAATGACACTGACTGTAGAGCATTCAAAAGGATGAATTGCTTCATATAAATTAGAGATGGCAAAGCCTGATTAGTTCCCTTTAGGTTAATGCACCTGAAGAGTCCCTCAGTAATTCTCTGAAAAATACTACCTTAGTTATACATTAGAAGAAAATTACCATCAAAAATGGATAGCGCTGCAAATGGTATGCCACTGGTTCATTTCTGTTGGATAAGGAGTTCCTTATTACTTGCCAATACAGCTATAATAGGTAATTATGCCCCCAAAAGCTTTACTTTTCAAACTAAATATTTAGAATGAATTTAAACCTTTAATTTATTATTAATTTTCCTTGCAGCTACATTTCCTTAATTAAGAAAATTCAGAATATTGCATAAACTTATAAGGTGCTCTCTTGTGAGATGTTTACTCTTTTATGTTATTGGTGCACATTCACATTATTGTCTTACAATGCTGTAGAGAATTCAGGCCAAATATAAAGAAACTAATGAGATCTGTTAAGATTTGTTTAAAAAAGTACTATATCTTTTCAAAGGATTGACTATTTGCAGAAAAAAAACTTTTATTTTTACCATGTTAGTATAGTTATTATTTGGGAGGTTGGAGAGATGGCTGATGAGTTAAAAGCATTAACTTATCTTCTAAAGGTGGCAAGTTCAATACCCAATACTATTGGAGTCTTAAAGCTGCCTGTGGATCCAACTCTCAAGGATCCAGTGTCCCCTCTACCATCTGTGGAAATCTGCAGTCATGAACCCATATGCACATGCAGACACATGTACACATGCAGAAATTTAAAATGTAAATTTAAAATTGTAACATAACTACTACCTAAGTTCAGATACTATAATGTCATTAGCTATTAGATTTCTTTTCCTGGAATTTTCAATGGATCACTTCAAGCAAAAGTTTGCTTGAATACACAAAAATTATGGATATGGGTTTTAAACTAAAATACGTCAAAGGTGAATTTCTAAACTTAACACAAATGTGAATTTCTGTAATTTATTCTAGTATTTAGAATGTTTTTCTGAATATAGACACGGATTCATTTTGTTGTTACTGATAAAGATAATGCACAAATGTATGAGGGCAGCTGGGGTAGAATGTAGAATTGAGGAAATATAATATAACAACTTGAAATACAAGTAGAAAATTATCCTGACTGTTCAACTGAAATAATACTAAAATCTTATGAGGCAGAAAATTTTAAATAATAGTTTTATTATTTTTTCAAATTGTAGCACAGTGTCTATAACCTCTTCCCTGCTCTGGAATCCTTCTTGATCCATCCCATACTATTAATTCATGAAAATTTGTGTTTTTTTTTTCTTTTTATCTTTTAAGTACATTGTAGACAGAAGTTTCTCCTGTGGCCCTCCTGGTCCTAAGGTCCCAACAAACCTTTCCCTCCTGAGTCACACAGCCGCTTATAAAATAATCACTCAGAGGCTTATAATATTTACAAACTGTATGGCCTGTGGGTCATGCTTCTTGCTAGCTAGCTCTTATATCTTAAATTAACACATTTCTATTAATCTATGCTTTGTCATGTGGCTTTTTGACTTACCAATACTTTTGCATCTTGCTTCTCCTGGTGGTGGCTCCCAGCTACTTCCCAGACTCTGCCTTTCTCCTTCCTGTCTCTTTTGGATTTCCTGCCTGCCTCTAAACTGCCTTGCCATAGGCCAAATCAGCTTATTTATTAACCAATGTAAAAACCATGTATTCACAGCTTACAGAAACACATCCCCCAGCAGGGTATTGTGTTCAATTTGCATTGTTCAAATACTCTTGCTTCTGAGATTCCTCCCCAGAGTGTGATTAACATACCTAGCACTACACCATTAAAGAATACCAACTCTCCCTCTCCCAGTAGCCACAAACACCACCAGCTCCTAGGCTAGTGTTGACATTTCACACTGTCCTCTCTTCGTGCTTGGATTTTGTCTGGCATGAGATTGTTTAGGTCTTTCAGAATGCTGGCACAATCATTGAAATTTCCTGTATATTTTTTTTCTTTTGGGTGTGACCACCAGACATCCATAAAAGTATGGGAAGCACTAATTGGAATTTTTCAGTTTAAATAGATAAATAAGGAAATAAATGAGAAAAATAATGATGCACACTGCTATATGCAAATATTAAAATTTGCATTAATTTTAATGTACTGAATTACAATACTATTAATGACATTATTCATTGTCTTCCAATGCTCTACTCTTCCCTTTGCTTTCCCAAATTGATATTGTAAGAGTAAGAGATCATGGTGACTTTGACATGTGAAGGATTATGATCAGCAAAGCCTTTATTCTGACATAGTGTTTTCCTTTTTGTTTTTTAGATATATACTCAGATTCATAATTCTCCTTTTTCCTTTCAAAAAACATGCAGATGTTATAGCCATATTGAAGATGCAGCCATCATGAGTTCCATATGAAAGCTAACACATAATGTTGGTTTATAAAGATGAAAAGTACAAGTGGAGCCCAAATTTATCTGCCAGTTGTTTATAGATTTTTCCCATAATTTGCCACCTATTAACATTTGAGCATAGATTTGTGAACTTAACTTCATAAACCAGTAAGAGATAATTTGCCACAACTTACACATCGAGTAAATTTGTTAGTTATGGTTTAATTTCACACTGTGATATGTTTTAAACACAAGAATGTTTTAAGATACATCTTTAGACTTTCCAACAGTAAAATCTTTTCTTTGCTCTTTTCACAAGAGTAAGTGATCCCCATAGTTAGAGGCCTGAGAGATAATTATTGAATTTTATTTCTAGAAATCATGACTCAGAGAATATGTCACAGATAATTTCTTAATTAATTTTGCAGCTTAACCATTCAGCAAATTCAGATATACTTCCTGTCATTTGGAGAGAAATAAAATTTTCCTTTCTATAGAAAAGTGAGCCAATTTTAATATTATCATTTCCTAATTTCATAAAACTTCACATTGATTTTTTAATGGTAATTATATCTTAAACTATGAAGTAAGGAGAGATTTTTGTTTTAGAATTAATATAGATATATTTTTCCAGTGAATTGAAACATATGGCATATACACCCTCTTAAAGTTTGATGTTTTAAATGGTTTTGCTTGGATTTTAAATTTCATGGTAGTTTAACAGTTATACACAACTCTTCAACCTTCTTTGGCACCTTTGGTGATATTTTATTTGTATGTTAATAAATAAAGTTTGCCTGGAGATCAGAGGAAATAGCAAGCCATTTTAAGTAAACACAAAAGTCATGGAGTGGTAGCACATGCCTTTAATCTGATCACTTAGCAGGCAAGGTCTCTGTGTGTTCAAGGCCACACTAGGGAACAGAGCCAATCTTGGTGACACATGCTTTTAATCCCAGTACCAACCATAGAGACCTGGAGGTCTGTACAGACAGGCAGTGACAACAAAGTGAGGTAGCTGGGCTAAGAGCCAATGAAAGGGCAGAACAACAAGGCAATAAAGGCATGGGTAGACAGGAAGTAGCTCACTTTGGAAGCTGCGGCTTGGTGAGGTAAGGTTATCTGGGGACTATTCCCATTTCTCTGATCTCTAAGGATTTCACCCCTATATTTAGCTCTGTTTTCTTTATTTAAATAAGACTGCTTAGAAATTTGTCTACAGTATTTTGTTTTATGTCAGGGAACTCTTCAATGAAGTTTTTACCATATTTCCCTTTTCAAACTACTATTCAGCCACTTGGAAAAGAATTTTCTGAGTCATGCCTGTGCACATATTCTTTGATTCCCATTGTCCACATTCTCCTCCTTTCTTCCCAATCCCTTCCACATCACCCCTAATTTCTCCACTCCTGCAAATTCCCTTCTCTTATTTATTAGTTTAGGTTTTGTTTAGTGTCACACAGCATTCAGTCAGGACCCTATTTGGACCTGAGTTTGAAACTATCCATCAGAGCCTGGTAGGTTCACCAATGAGTACACAACCAGGTACCATATTTCTTTTCTATGGTGATATTTATTTGTATTAAAATGTTATTTGTAGGTTAATAAATAAAGTTGCCTGGGGGTCAGAGCTATTAGCAAGCCATAGGAAAGCAGGGCAGTGGTGGCATACTCTTGTAATCCCAGCACTTGGTAGGCAGAGCTGGGTAAGTCTCTGTGTGTTCAGGGATACAGCCATTATTGGATACACATGCCTTTAATCTTAATACCAATCATGGAAAACCTGGAGGCCTATACAGACAGGCCGTGAGGAGGCGGTCATGTGGTTGGGTTTATAACCAATGAGAAGGCAGAACAGGAACTCTATATAAAGACTTTAACACAGGGGTAGCTCTGGTTCGGAGAGGTAGGACCACCGCAGGAGGAAGGGTAAGGTTTTAGCTCTTAGCTCTGACCTCTTGGCTTTCTTCTTTGCATTGGTTCTGTGTTTCTTATTTAATAAGAAGGTTGGTTACATCTACACTTTTCTATCATAATCTGTAAGTTGCCAACGTATGAGCAGTGTGTGTTAGGACCCCCTGAGGCATTTCCCACATGGCATAAATTTTAGGAGGGCTCCACTTCTCTGGACCCAGTGTTGGTCTGCATAGGTGAGCTGAGACTTTTGTTCCCATGTCCCTGTATTGCTTAGAGTCTGATATTTAACAGTCCTTCTCCCCACCATCTGGAACATACATTATTTTACCCCTTCATAGAAAATGTTGTGTGAGATTTAAAGTGGTGTGTGGTATGTCTTCTCAAAGGCTGACCCATCAACCATCATTTATTCTCAGCAACTTGTGAAGCCATTGATCTTTTGATTTCATGTAACCTCAGCAATAAAAGTTTTAAAACATCTGAAAGCCCTTTGGGATATTAAAGGGAAGAAAGGTATGTTGGGGAATATTATTTTAAGGTGTATTACTTTTGTTTATGTTGAATTTGTTTAACTCTGTGAACCTGTGTTACTTTGCCTGTCTAAAACAGCTGACCATCTAATAAAGAAATGAACAGCCAACAGCAAGGCAGGAGAAGAGATAGGTAGGGATGACAGGCAGAAAGAATATATAGAAGGAGAAATCTTGGAAGGAAGGAAAGAGGATCAAGGAAGAAGAGAGGAAGGAGGAGGACTTCATGGACAGACCCCAGTTACACAGCCAGAAAAGGAGTAAGAAGAAAAGATAGACAAGAATAGAGAAAGATAAAAGTCTCAAGGCCAAACATAGACAGTATAATTTAAGAAAAACTGTCAAGAAACAAGCCAAGCTAAGACCAGACATTCAGAAGCAAGAATAAGCTTCCTTTTGTGATTTATTTGGGAGCTGGGAGGCAGGCCCCCAAAAGAAAAAAACAATGAACAACAAAGGTACAGAGGTTATAGCTTACTTGTATTAATCATGTACATGATGGAATTTGATATTTTATAAGTAAAATTATAAAAGGAGACCACTATGTAGCTTTGGAAGACCACCCATCCCATAACTGACTTACAAAACTGAGCTTTGATTTGTTTTAATTTTCCTGTGATGACTTTCTAACTTGAGCTTCATGAAGCTTACCTCATAGTTGTTCCATTGCCTAGGGTATCTGCACCCTTAACAAGAGAGAAACAAAGATGACAAAGAGTATTTCTAGCAAACACAGCAAGTTTCTTCAAAAGTCAATTAGTATTATCTCCTCTATATTTATTGTAAATTTCATGTATGCATACAATGTAATTTGATCAGATCCACCCCCATTCCATCTCCATCCCTCCCACAACTTTTTCTTCTCAATTTCATATCTTCTATATTTTTAAAACCCATTGAGTCCACTTAGTTTTCCCTGAATTTGCTTGTATATAAGACCAACAACTCTTTCTCACAGTGGGACTGGGACCTGTCCTTAGTGCATGAGTTGGCTGTTTGGAGCCTGGGGCCCATGCAGGGACACTTTGCTCAGCCTGGGAGGAGGGGACTGGACCTGCCTGGACTGAATGTACCAGGCTGAGCTGAATCCCCAGGGGAGTCCTTGCCCTGGAGGAGATGGGAATGGGGGGGGGGGGTGAATGGTGTGGGGGGGGGGGTGCGGGAGGAGGGAGGACAAGGGAATCCGTGGCTGATATGTAAAATTAAATTAAATTATAAAATAAAAACATCTTGTAATAAAAATAATAAGACCAACAACTTCAGAGCAGGTAGCCCTTTTGGATGCTGTACTGCTGAAAAAAACTGACTCTCCCTCACAGGAGCCATCCCTCAGTAATAGCTTTTTCAGCTACTAATAGGACGCCATGAGGCCACCCGTCCCCATACAGGAACTTTTCTCTGTATTGATTTCATGAAAATCTTGGGGATGTAGTTAGAACCACTGAAAGTTCATGTAAAGAACACCCTTGTCATGTGTAGAAAGCAATGTTTCACTGCAGACATCCACTACTTCTGGCTCTTATAATGTTTGTGTTCTTCTGAGCCTTCAGGATATGTGATATTGATGTTCCATTTAGGATAAATGTCCATTTTCATTCTACTGTCTATATACCTTGGCTTGGGAAATCCAAGGAACAAGCCTTGGCTCCTTCAGTTGGTGATAGGTTGGTCTGGTCCACAGTTGTGATCAAGAAAAACTCTGTGGCTGAGTTGGTAGAGGGCTTATCTAGATTACAGAAAGCCTTCCTATATCCCCAACTCTCATAAACATGGGCATCATGTTGTACACTATAAATACCTACATGCAGGGACTGAAAGTAGGAGGGTCAAAATTCAAGGCAATCCTGTGGTCACAGCCAGCTGGGACTAAATGCAATGATTCCTGCTTTCTCTCTCTCTGCATATATATACATATACATATATATGTATATATGTTTGTGTGTATATATACGCTATATACATTTAGTTATATATATATATTTAAACATACAATACATATATACAAATATATATGTACATATATGTACTAAGGTTTCTAAGGACTTTGCTATCTACTGTTACAAATTCTCTCTTCCTTATTCAATTCCATAGAAACAAGAGGCATTGGAGTGATTGAAAAATCACTATCAGATAACAAGTTGTCCTGTTATAAGGTCCTCACACTTGCATCTCATCAGGTAAATAAATTAAGAGTTAATATTGATATGATAATACCAAGTATGGGTATGTAAACTAAACAATGTAAAACACTTGTAACATATTACATATAGGAGGGGATGTATCTGTTATGCACCATCTTTATTAAATATAGATATGAATGTACTGTAAGCATGTTTTCATGGGGTTTGCTGTTTTGTCCTTTCACAGAAATCAGCAAGTAATAAGTTGCACTGTGAATCCATCTATTGATTAATGAGAGGAGGTGGTGCTGAGACATGACACTTTAATTAAAACATTTTGGACTATGTTAATTTTTCTTATCACTCAGCTCAGGTTTGTTTGTGTGAGTGTGCCTGTGGGCGGGTACTACAATAAGAAGGAGAATAGCTCTATTACCATTGTTGTGTTTAATTAAAAACCTGAGACAAGGATAAATCATTATCTGTTCTCCATCTTATTTTTCTGTTAATTTGCTTTACAAAGTTATTTACTAACCATAAATTAAAGGTTTGGAAAATGTTTAAATGTACTTACTTTTTAAAGCAAATACTATATATTAAAAGTTGTATTTTATAATTTTACAATATACTTAAGAAAAAATGTTTTGCATCTTACAGAGGGGGAGTGGTTCTCCGTGACAGAGGAGGTGGGGGAGAGCTGGGAGGAATGAAGGGAGGGGAAACTGTGGTTTTGTTGTTTTGTATGAGCGAAGAATCTATTTTCAGTAAAAATTTTAAAAAAGGAAAAAATGTGTAATAAACATGATTCTAAGTATGTAGGTTTTCTTATTGATGGTACATTTTTAGTTATATATCAATGGATTATATAAAATATGCAAAATTGTGAACAATCAATCTTTTATATGTAGGAGGTAAAGCAGAGATGTTACAATTATACGCTTTAATTGACTTTTATTATAAAAATCACCTAGTAGTTTTTGATTATCTTTCTATGCATCAGAGATATGCAAAAGAATATATAATTCTTAAAATACCAGATATACATTCTGGACGATCTTCTATCCTCAGTCAACACATGAGCCTAGAGAGATTAGAACATGATCCAGGACTGTAATGCATGCCCTCTGTTTTATTTCCCAGGTGATTCTAACTGGATCTAATTAAAACTATATTTAATTACTACCACCTTCAGATATATTTTTATCACTTTGTGTTAATTTTCAAAGAACTTAAAAGATGTTAAAACTTAACCTTTTTAAAGACAGAGTATCAATGCTGCTTTTTTGTATTGTTCATTTTTTTGTTTAATATTTAATGCTATGAATATATTTGACAAAGATAACATTTTATGTTTGCTACTATTTTCTTCAAATTAAAATTTATTTCTCATGGTATTATTTGATACCTGGGGTGCTTATCCATGAAAAGACTAATTATTCTTCTCTGTGTAGCCTTTAGTTGCATAACGTTCTTTTCTAGAAATAAGACAACTTGAGATTTTCCCTTTTTGGTGTAGGCATGCCTGTTGCTGCCTTCATTGTTCATATCTCATCAATCTTAGTGGTCACTGTTAATGTGTCTCTCATTTCTAAGAGACACAGTCCCACAGCCGACATTCTGTTCTCTAGATTTTAAAGAACTTTTAACTTCCCTTTTCCTGATGTTGTCTGAGTTTTAGGTGTAGGAGGTATTAGCCCTGAAATCATACACATACAGACAATAGTAAATGCACTAAACGAGTTGGATTTATATATGTATGCATGCATACACAACAATAGTAATCAAAGTCAAAAGGCCATGAATTTGAATGAGAATAGGAGAGGACATGTAAATTGTAGGTGTAAGGAGATTTAGGAGGAATGGGTGGGCAGAACAGGAAGGGGAAGGGGTTTAATCATATGTTAATGAAAGTTTTCAAAATTAAGAATGAAGAGAAAATTTTATTTTTCATTTAATTTTTTCTCCCCTAGTTAAAAACAAAACAGCTTTACATAATTGGTTTTAGTACATCAAATTATAAAGATACCAAACTCAAATTTGGTTCATATCATCTCTCTAATCTACAAGAAAATAAATAGAGTTTAATATATTGAAACAACAATTACAGAAGCACATTTCTTAAAAATAACAGTTTGGGCCACTGGACTCACTTACTATCATCCACCTCAGTACTAAGACAGTGGTCAAAAGTCAGGCATTGGGCCATAAGGTTTAATTTCAAGTTGTTCAATGAAATGATTTGTTACTCAAACAACGATATACACTCATGTAGCATTCTATAACAGATTGACTATGGGTTGGGTAGGTTTTAACAATGCCAATAGCTACAAAAAGATCAAATGTGCTTGCAATTCTCTGGTCTTCACTGTTTTTCTAATGTCTTAATATTCAATTTGTAGGAGATGATCAACCTCACTATCAACAAGTGTAAACTATTGACCATTACTGTAGTTTCATCTGTTTGTAAATCCAAAAGACTATTGGCTACCACTTGTACAATATACTATGTTTCTCTTAGAAATTGCCAACATTTTCTTATTATCAAATACTAGCTGAAAAGTCTTGGATCATACATTTCTGGTTGTGGAGGAGACATCACACTGAAGATAATTCCTGCTGTACAAATTGACCTTGAGATAGTGATAGATGACGCAATAAATATTAAAATGCTGTTTTTCTTTTTAAAAGGAAGAAAAAAATAGAATTCCATGAATTCTGTAATAAACAAATCCTATACCATATAGCTGCCTATCCCAGGGACAAAGATACTCCATTACATAATAACTTCCCCTCTTTTCTACGATTATCTTGGTTGTAATTTTTAAATGCCCTTTTTATTCATATTTCTTAGGTATTCACAGAGCATTCTTAGAAAAAAATATCATCTTTAATATTCCTCACATACTTCCTTTTCTTTGAGATGGGAAATCAGAAAAAATTGAAACACTCATATAGTGTTCAGTAAAGAGTACTAATATATTTCTTGCCATAAGCATTTAAAATATTTGGTGCATTTTCCTTTAATCTAATTTTTACGGTCTATTACTCAAAACACAAATTTTAAAAACTTTGTAAAATTGCTTTCTTCAAGGTTATATACCAAGAGATTGGAGCTTTCAGATTCAAATATCTCTGAAATATCTCTTGAGTTACCTCCTCTTAGACATCAAGCTGTCAATATTATTTTATTCATCAGAACTCTTTCAGTGGTTCTCAGCCTTCCTAATGCTGTCACCCTTTAGTACAGTTCCTCATGTTGTGCTGACTACTCAGCCATAAAATTATTTTTGTTGCTACTTCATAACTGTGATTTTGTTACTGCTATGAATCATAATGTAAATATCTGATCTGCGGCCTCCAGGGGTTGCGACATGCAGGTTCAGAACCTCTATAAACGGTCTAGTAGCATTTTACTGAAGGCACTGCTCTATTGAGTCAGTACTATCTGGCAATTTTAATCAGTGGAAATTCATTTTCATCAGATTTTGGAGGCTTGAAATCTAAGATCAAAGTATCATTGATTTTTTTTTTTTTTTTTTTTTTGTGGTCTGTCTCTGAAAAATGGCAATATCAAGACGCATGATAACACTAAAGGGGAAAATTTTCTTGGGTTCACACACAAGCCCAAAAAACTATAGGCAACTGATAACTGCTGAGAGACTGATAATTAGCCTTTCCCAGGGATGAGTATCCATACTGATTGTCTAATACAAAGTGGTCCGCCCTGTATATAGAAAACCACACAAACAAACTCAGCAGGCAATAATTCTTTCTCTCTCTCTCTCTCTCTCTCTCCTGCTCCACCTCTCTTTTTCTGTGTGTGGTTTTTATATTTTTTTTTTTGTGTGTGTGTGTAAAACAATAATTGGGGAGAAATTAGATATCAATTGAATAATAAGGGTTGTAAATGAAAGGAGTTGGAGGGAGGGAACTTGGGAGAATTATATTTTAATTAAAATGCATAAAATAAATAATAAAGACATTTTTAAAAAGAAAAGGCTAAAAGGAGCTGGGTATGTTGGTACATGCCTATAATCCTGACAGTAGGTGGAAGCATAAGGATTAGAAGTTAAAGCTCATCTTCATCTGTATAGTGAGTTTTAAAGCTAGCCTTAGCAACATGAAATAAAAATAACAAAAATGGCTAAATGAAAACTATACAAATGAACCAAAGCACAATACTCAGCTATTTCACAAAAGAAGTGATGTGTCTTTAAGTGATGACATTAAAACAATTTTAGTGTCAGCCACATTAAAAACTAAAACAGAACAGACATCAGCTGATCAAGTTTCCAAGCAATATTAAATCACATCAGCAACACTGTAACACCCACAGTTAATTTTAATAGTTTAAGCATCTCTGACAGTGATGCTACTCAGTTATTAAATGCAACATAAAATGTTAGAATACATTACCAGTAAGTAAACTAACATATTTAGAAATAGGCCTTTAGTAAAGGGGATGGATATAGGGAAATTATTACCAGAAATAATATTTCTCATTTATCACCTCTAGAAATAGCTCTTGCTACAGCAATTACATGTAAAATATTACATAAGAGAAAAACATAAATTTTTTTTCTCATTCACAGAGTAAAAGAGTAACTGGCATGTTTACCACATGTTTGTAAGTAGACAGTGTTGTGTTGGAGACTTTACTGTTTACAAGACAGTGAAAAAAAAAGTTGAAAGAAAATGTTTCTGCCACTTGATAAATCTATGGAGAAATGAGGAAAATGTCTGGTTAGTAAAGAATACAATATTTACGTACATAATTTTAGACACTTACTCTCTCATCATTATGATCTTCATATTCCTTCCTTTCAACATTTGATGACTGCCCAGTTCCACTCTTAGACTGTTTCAAACAACAGTGTCATTAAAACAATTGCTAATTCATTAAGTTATTTCACTGGTGACTGATTTTACTGATTGTTGCATAAAATCTTTTATAAGTGCATAGTGCTCAGTTGCTGCTCTTTTGAATCATTGTTTGAGACTTCATTTGTATTCAAAATTTGCAAGATTTCCACATAATTTTGATTGCTGACTGTGACTAGCAGAACCCCTTATTTTTATTCCTCTTTCATGTAGTCTTCCTTGTTGAACTGATTTAGTCAACTTTTCTCGTTTTTTACTGTTTGTGTTATTGTTTATGTAGATTTGTTATTACTGTACTGGAGATTGAAACTACAGCCTTTCCCATGCCAGCCAAGTGCTCTATCACTTAGCAGCATGTCCAGCTAATGTTTTCTTACTTCATGTGCCATGATTTTATTGTGATTTCATTATTAGTGTTATCCAGCATTTTGAAAAATTACTGCTTTATTCAGTTTAATTGAAATATTTTGACTTTGAATTTTAGAGTCACTTTTTAAATTTTCATTCAGTCTTATTTATTATTTACTTAACCTATTTATTGTGCTGTTATTAAAGCACCTGTAATGAGATAAAATAAATAACATGTATTTAATGTTCAGCAAAAATACAGGGTAAGATTAAATCAGATATCATGAAATGAGAGAATTTATCATTTTTTCTTTTAAAGAAAATAATTGACAATATCTCCATACCATAAATATTATAAGGAAAGAAATTTTTTATGAAAATTAAAAAGATATGAATTTGAAATTTAGATAAAAGAAAAAAAACAAAACTTATATATCTCAATACAAAATCAAGAAGAATAAAAGAGCTATAATAATTGTGTTACATATCACTGTTTATCAGGGATTATCTTACGGTTCAAGTTCAACAAAAGGCAAGTTATCCTTACATAATTACTAAAAATGATAGAGTTGATAGACAAATTATCCTTAAATGATTATTGAAAATGACGCAAATCTTTTTACTCTTATTGAAAGTATCATCCTTTCTCTGTAAGACCCATTGTGTCCTTTGTAATATATAGAATTAGTATGGGTGGCTTCCTATTTCATTCATCTTGCACTCAAAAGAAGTTCATACTTAACTGTCACTGAAGTCAGCAAAATAGGAATATTTTAATTATCGGAATAGAATTTACTTGTATAAATAATTCCTGGAGTTTTAAGTCAATAATAACAGTTCACTAAGTACTACTGTGAAATTGTGCCTCATTAATGCCATACAAGTTTCAAAATTAGTAATATTATGAAACCTATTATTAAGTTCTTATTGGACTAATATTAAGAGACTATAATATATGATTTAAAATAGTGGCCAATATTCTGGGATGAATGTATGCTTGAGGTTTTTATGGGAACACAGCTGTCATGGTCCCTAGAACAGTCCTATACAGCTCATTTCCTACCTTTTCAATCTAATTGAGAAGGTGATGCTATTCATAAAGACATATTTCAATGGTACACATTATGTCTGCTTTGAAACAATATAAGAGGTCTTGTAGACACAAAGGACTGATGCACAGATGAACTCACAGGGGATATGTTAGCATTCGTAAGCCTGCACAGTGTCCAGACAAATGGGCTTCCACACTGAGAAGAGGAAGTGGACACGGGGAATCAACCCTAACTAAGGTGCTATTTGCAAATGACACCCACCAACAAAGTAAAAATCTGTTTCTCCTTTGGACTGAGATTATCAACTATACTTCAGTGCAAGCTGCGGGCCTAGGATGCAAAAAAAAAAAAAAAGAAAATGAACTCTAAGGGTTTTTGTTGTGGTTGATCTTGTGTTACATTTTGACATTTTTTGTTTTAATCTTATTGGTTTTTTGCTTATATTTTCTGATTCATACTTTCGTGGGCTTGAGAAAGAGAGTGAGACTATAAAGAAAGAACAGTTGAAGAACAGGGGATTTCAGGGAGGAGTTGAGAGAGGGAAAGAATCACTAAAACATATTGTAATGAACGCGTGTGGCCATGACAGAGGAGCAGCAGATGGCAATTGACTTCAGGGGATCAGCCCACCGGGAAACAAAACTCTGATGGGTAAATCTCTAACAGGCAAGGCCACGAGATCACAGACACAAGAATGTCTTTTGCTTCTGCTTTGCCTTTACATGTTTGCCGCTGCCATCTTTCTCTAGTATCTGACATGGTGTGAACGTGTTGGGGGAGATCCCCACTGCCAGTAATGCAGTGTGTTTATTTCATAGAAATATCCTGATCTACTGGGTATTTTTACCTGTGGATTATTATGCAGATGATTTCTTCCAAAGCTATACTGTCTAATTGCTAACAATAATCTTAGTTTAATAGAGTTTTGATAATAAAAATAAAAATAAAAAAGGAAGTGTCACACAACTACAACACATGCGTTTCTATTGAGGATCTTTTTGGACTATGGCTTAGGTTAATGATTAAAAAAAAAATAGTTGAGTCCCAATAGCCCAGCTAGTTTAAATTCCTCTAATTTTAACATTGTGAAGTGTGTTCACAGGTTTTGGAGTGCATCATAGCTGAAACAAAGCTTTGAAAATCACTTAAAATTAGACTAAGGTGTTTTGTTAAACAGCTTTGAGGTGAAAAATCCAAGAAGACAATCTAACATTTTAGAAAGGCACATAATTGAGTGAGGAACTCTTTAAGGTCAGGAAACAAGAACAAAATATTTCAGTTATCATTAGCTGGTGAGCCTTTCTTGCTAGGATGCCCAAAGGTGATGATTAATTCCTTATACCCATTTCTGCCCTCAATCTCATATATATATGTAGATGTAACCAACGGTCTTATTAAATAAGAAACACAGAGTCGATTCAGAGAAGAAAGTCAAGAGGTCAGAGCTAAGAGCCTCACCCTTCCTGATTCAGGGATCCTCTTCAGCCAAGAGAGCTCTCCAAAAAGGGACCTACTTCCTGTGTGTATGTCTTTATAGTCTTTCTGTTCTGCCTTCTCATTGGTTGTAAACCCAAACATGTGACTGCCTCGTCACTGCCTGTATGTACTGCCCTCCAGGTCCTTAAAGGCGTGCGCCACTGCCGCCACGCACTTGCTATGGCTCTAATAGCTCTGACCCCCAGACAACTTTATTTATTAACATACAATTAAAATCACATTTCAGTACAAGTAAAATACCACCATATATAGATAGATAGATAGATAGATAGATAGATAAGTGGGTTATACACTAAAGATTTAAAGTAAGTTGATT
Organism: Peromyscus californicus insignis; assembly: GCF_007827085.1. Lineage (NCBI taxonomy): Eukaryota > Metazoa > Chordata > Mammalia > Rodentia > Cricetidae > Peromyscus > Peromyscus californicus. The sequence continues at coordinate 63,736,042 of NW_026294458.1, forward strand.
GATTGTTTTTCAGGCATAAAAAAATTGTGTTTGCTGTTTGTGATTCCCTTAACATTCCCTATAAGATTACCTTTCAAGATAAGTAATGAAGTGATTGGTCCTTTCTTTGTAACTACAGAATGTAGCCTGCCTATAAAAGAACTGACTCAGAATACTTTGCTTATTTACACTCTGTTAAGTCATAATAAGTTACTTGAGTATGAATGTGTGTGGGTTCTTGGGGGTAATTTGTTTTTGATCAGTAATACATAAAATATTAAATCATGTAAGAGAAATGAAAAACATGTTTTTTACTTGTATTCATTGTAATTATTCACTTGAAAAACAGAATGTAACCACAATATAATTCCTATATTGCCTAAAAGATTTTGTTAGGGTGTATAAGCTGTAGAGGAAAAATAAAGATGGATTTAGAAGAAAAATACCAAGAATGAGAGAATAAGGAAGAATAAAGGTAGAGGGAGAAGGAAAACATTAAGAATGAGAGAATTAGGAGAAAAACATGAAGAGAGTTATAAGGAAAACACCAAGAGAGACAGAAGGGACATTTCTGGGTAGAGATAGGAAAAGAGAACATAGAATATAGAATCAGGATACAAAAGAAGAATAAAGAAAAGACCTGAAGGAAGCCATCGTGAGAGTGTATGAGAGTCTTTTATCTTACCCCTCATATAAAAATGTCATAGTATGCCAACTCCGTGGATGACCATCGAGCCCTGTGCTGCTAGAGGCTGGTCCCCCAGGCAGGGCAAATGGAAAATTGTAAATAAAGTAAGAATATATTTATATAAGACAGGTTAGACGGCTACGTTCGTAAAGGTGCTTGACACTGAACCAGAGTTCAATGCCTCAAACACATATCACAAAATGTGAATCAACTCCACATTGTCCTCTGTTCTCCATGCTCTCCAGGGCATATGTGCATATTTGCATGCACACACACACACACACACAAAAAAAAAAGCCCCACAAAAATAAACACGTACAAAATCAAATATATTGACCATTATTAGAATATAGAATAATATCATCTTCAAAACTTAATACATAAAATAGTTTGCCACATAAATCTATACTATGTAATAATGCCATTATTTCAGTTAATAACTTCATTATGCTTTTATGGATGCTCTCTGGACAATCAAATTTTTTTTTTTTTTTTTGGTCTTTCGAGACAGGGTTTCTCTGTGTAGCTTTGCGCCTTTCCTGGAACTCACTTGGTAGTCCAGGCTGGCCTCAAACTCACAGAAATCCACCTGGCTCTGCCTCCCGAGTGCTGGGATTAAAGGCGTGCGCCACCACTGCCTGGTGACAATCAAATTTTTTAACATATTACAATAGAATGCTCAAAAGCCAAGTACAGACAGGAAGTGATGTAGCTGGGTGGAGAGAGGAAGTAAGATGCAGACCAGAAAGGCATATAGGCATGGGTATACAGGAAGTATCTCTCCTTGGCTGAGGATTTCTAAGTGGTAAGAATGTGGCTGACTTCTTTCTGCTTTTCTGATCTCTCAGTTTTTACCCCAATATCTGTATCCAGGTTTTTTATTAATAAGTCATTTAGCAGTTTGTCTTACAGTGAGAAGCTGTATAATACAAAATTTAAAGAACTCAATGGATATTAACTTAGTAAATTTCATATAATGAATTATTTAAATTTGAGGATTTTTTTAATCATTCTCTATTTAAAGAAATAATATGGAATTCTGGGACCCAGAAATAACAAAATCAAACTTTCAATATGTTTCCTAATAAAAAAAAGTATGTATTTTAAAATTATGTGTTCTTTTTAAAATCTGAAAATTTGTTGCAGGTTCACATATCGAATGCTTGGCCCTTGTTAGATGATACTAATTGTAGGACAGGATATTGGTTATGGTGCATGGTGATGAAGATGGAGATCTTCATTGGAAGGTTGTATACATGATCCCTGGATCATTTGTTTCTCTCTCTCTGTGATACATTTTTCAATGATCTGATAATCCCTTTCCATTGCCATGCAAACCTACCTCACCCAGGGCCTAGAGTCAATAAAACAGAGGAAAATGCACTGAAACTTTGAAGTAAACTAGTTTTCTTTAAACGGTTCTCTTGCACATTTTGGTGAAATAAATGTAAAACTGACTAGTACATTGTCAAGCACATGAGAACTTTGGCTCTATGACCAATAAAATGGAAATTGAACTTGAGCAAATACACCACAATGTGGTAAATATTATATAACTGTATGTTTAAAATGAATAAAACATAAAAGGAAAATGAGGAGTGTTAGCAAAGATAAGCTGGACCCCACCCACCAAGACCCCCCAGCGGACCCTGCAGTCTACATGCCCAGCCCCCATACCCATTTGCCCAAGACTCCAGCCACTTCCTGAGGCTCAGAAACCAAACTTCTAGCTCTCATTGGACAAAGAGCTGTCATTGGACCAATAGTAACCTCAGGAGACAGGGAATCTGCCAGCCCTCATTAGACCAAGAGTAGCTTTCTGAGGAGTATAATAAAATCAGTGATATAATAAATCAGTGAGAAAATCTGTTAACCCTCATGCCACATTATTACAATGATCATTATCTATTAATATTTTCCCTTATAAGTATCAAATACTGTACATGCAAATAGGCATTTTTCCATTCAATATCAACAGTTGAGCAGAATAATGCTATGTGTAACAGTACCCTTAACATATAGATGTAATAGTGACCCTGCATTCTATTTAATGTTAACAATAGTTTGCAGGAGTAACAAGACATGGTAGCAAATACTGGAATCCCCATACATGGAAAGGAGAGGCAGGAAGATCAAGAATTAAGTGTTAGCTACAGTTCTGCAGTGAGTTTAAGACTAGCCTGGAAGAGTCCCCCAGCCCCTGCCTCAAAACAACAAAACAAAACAAAAACCCCACTACAGTTGAAAAAAACAATAATTGTGCTGTAATGTATTTTTTTCTAAAACATTAGTAAACTTTGCAGTTAGGAATTAAATTAAAATCAATCCAACAAATTCTATCTTGTTTTTTTTTTTATTTTATCACAATCTCTTCCTTTGAAATTATGTATCCATTTAATGTATAATGTACTTTTAAAAGTTAAAATTACTCAAAAAGATTTGTATTAAAAGAGTGCCTCCTCTCAGGCCATTTTCAACATTCCAAATTGCTTTTATCTTGTTCAAATATAATATACTCCCTTTTTCTAATTTCACATCAGATAATTTTTCATAAAGTATAAACAAGGCCAGTCCATTGCCATTAACATGGACTAGCAGAGACCTGAGTCTTGTACCTTTTGCCATCTGGACAGCTCCAGTTTTCTCTCTGCATTAGAATTTTTAGTTCCTTTAACATCTATTTCTGTTTTGTTTTCATTGTTCTAAAGTACCAGGGTGGTTGTTATCAACAATTAAGAAAGATTATTTAATTTAGCAAAGTCTCCACAACATAGTTGCTTTGATCTCTTCTGTTGATCAATTTAATAAGGGAGTGAATCCCATATATCTCACCCATTAGAAGTCATTTTGCAGATGCAATTACAGAACAGAGAACTTCTACAAACAATACTGGGGATGAAAATAACTAATTTTTGTAATTAAACAGAAGTATGTTCAAAGGATTCTGATCCTGACACCAAAGCTCACTATTGCTACAAAGTAAATTACTTTGGAGACATCTGGGTGAACTGAAGTCTTCAGTGAGTATCACTGGAACACAGATTTCTGCAACACCTGGCCTCAGGGAGAAGTTTACTTCAGAACAGATGCTAATGTTTCATGCAGTTTTAACAGAGAATATGGTGATGAAACAATTTTTATTTAACTTCATTCTAGAAAAACACAACCTGCATGATTTGGAAAAGTTCAGTTTGAAACTTTCCTAAGGATATGGAAAATAGACACACTTTTAAAATTGTTTAAATTTTACACAGTACTTAAAGTGTCTTTTGGGGAATTAAAATGACATTTGAGTCTATCTGCATTTGGCCTGAAATTTTTATCATTTCGGTTATATGTATTTGTTATAAAGATTAGATGTACTTACTTTCCTCATTCGTAGTAGTATCTAAGAAAATGAATGCATATTTTAAAATAAGACACGATAGCTGAAAAACAAAACAATAAGAGATAGAGTAATATTTCAAAGCAATTCTTTAAAAACTAGTCCATGAACTATGTATCTTGAGCAATGAGTTTTGTATAACTGATATTATCACATCTTGAACCAGAAAAGTATTTTATGCTAAAGAAATGCTTCATTGCATAATATTTTTTGACAAGGTAAAGTAAATCAAAAGATATAAGTAAGCACCACTGCAGTCCAAGCACATCCTTAATTATCCATCTATCATGACAGAGGGCCAGCTCTAAGAAGGTCACATTGATTTTACAAAGCGTTTTATATTTTCCATATTTGATGTAAGATATTTACTAAAGTGCTCATATTTGTAACCAGGTCTTCATCATTATTTCATTATGTTCTATTATTCAAATGTCTATTCTGTTTGATAGATGTGATTTCATCCATTGTTTCTTGAAAGGACAAGGATATTAGAATTTGATTATCTTTTAATGAGGAGAAACGGGACTAAGGCACCATTTTAATATAACAGCTACGATGAGAACAGATGGGGATCTCTAGAAGACAGTCAGGAGGAGCTTAAAGAGGGGTTGATGTGTTTACTAGAGGGGCAAGATTAACAGTAGTCTCAATAGGACAGAAGGGACAGTGCTAAAGTGTCTTGAGGGAGAATAAGAATGACATCTTACAATATTCACAAACATTTTTAGATTTCAGTGCAAAATTGATATCACTTCTCACACTCCTCCCTTTCTAATCCTGCTGTCAGTGCACCCTGCAGAATAGAACACCCCAACATATGCCACTTTGAAATGGGGATTATTATTTGAACAAAATGAGTACTCTGGCTGCTTGGATTTCTTCTAGAAAGCTTCAGATGAAGCTGTCATGTAACAAACATGCTATCTATACCTCAAGAAAGAAACATTCTTAGCCCCAGGGAATATAAAGAAGTCAGGGATATTTAACACTTCAACCTCATTAAACTAACTTTTACTATCCCACTAGTTTACGACTGTTAACTTTCCTAGTCTAAGTCCTGCTATTTCATCATCATTCCACAACTGAGTAGTAACTTAATAATTTGTATCAACCTGCCCTCTTGATCTTCTTTTTACTGTCATAACATCTATCCACATATAAAACTCTGTTTTTCCCCTTCTATCAATCATACCAAATTAACCTTCACTTCTCATTAAGACACCCTAAGAGTGATGAAGTCAAAGTCTGCGGATCCTGCAATCTAATTAACCAAAACCAAGAGGATTAAAGATAATAGTCCTGTTCAGACTCCTTATCCCCCATTCCTAGGAGTCGTATCTAGGGTCACCTTCACAGATTCCTGAGAATTTCCCTTGTGTTAGGTTTCTACATCTTCCCAGAGATGCTCCCACCCCTAGATTCCAGTTATCTCTGCCAGTACTTTCTCCCTCCATCCTCTCCCATGTGATCTCTCCTGCTCCCATCCCCAACCCCATCCAGAGTCCTCCCTTGTCAACTAGAAATATCTATTCTGTTTCTCCTTCACAGTGAGATTCATGCATCCCACCTTGAGTCCTCCTTACTACATAGCCTCTCTGGGTCTGTGGATTGTAGCATTGTTATCCTTTAATTTATGACTAATACTCACTTTAAAGTCAGTGGTTTTTCTTACTTGGTCTGAGTTACCTCACTCAGGATGATTTTTTTTCTAGTTCCATCTATTTTCCAGTAAATTTCATGATGCCATTGTTTTTAGCGGCTAACTAAAACTCCATTTCTTTACCCATTCTTTAGTTGAGGAACATTTAGATTGTTTCCAGATTCTGCATATTATAACAAAAACTGTTAGGAACCTAGTTGAATAAGTGTTCTTGTGATAAAGTGTAGTGCCCTTTAGGTACATGCCAAGGAGAAGTATAGCAGGGTCTTGAAGTAGATCTATTCCCAGTTTTCTGTGAAACTGCCACATCGATTTCCAGAGTGTCTGTACAAGTTTGCATTCCCACCAGCAATGGAGGAGTGTTCTCCTTGATCCACATCCCCTCTATCATGAGCTGTCACTTGTGTTTTTGATCTTAGCAATTCTGACAAGTGAAAGATTGCATCCAAAAGTCATTTTAATTCGCATGTCTTTGATAGCTACAGATGTTAACATTTGTGTTTCTTGCACATTTGCAATTCCTCTGTTGAGAATTTTCTGTTTAGATCCTTAACCATTTTTTGTCTTAATTTAAATTCTTTTATATCTAGTTTCTTAAGTCCTTTATATATTTTGGATATCAGCCCTTGTTTAGATATGGGACTGATGAAGATCTTTTCCCACTCTGTAGGCTGCTATTTTTATCCGTTTGACGGTGTACTTTGCGTTACAGAAGCTCTTAAGTTTAATGAGATGCCGTTATTTATTTGTATAACTCCATGACTGTGCTACTGGTGTTTTGTTCAAGAAGCTGTCTTTTGTACCACTTCGTTCAAGGCTATTCCCCACTTTCTCTTCTGTCAGATTCAGTTTACCTGGACTTACGTTGATATATTTGATCCACCTGGAATTGAGTTTTTTGTAGAGTGGTAGATGTGGTTTTATTTTCATTCTTCTACATGCAGACATTAAGTTAGGCCAGCACCATCTGCTGAATCTCCTGTAACCAGGGAAAACTTCAACTGGAGGAATTGGGACACCAACCCATTCACAAAACCTTTGTTCTGTAATTTGTCCTGACTACAAGATGTGCTGGGCTAAAGGTGGAGTACAAATTGAAGGAGTGGCCAATCAATGGCTGGTCCAGTTTGAGACCTATCAAATGAGATTGAGTTCACCCCCAGCACTTCTTGGAGTTGCGTTCCAGGACTCAGATACGGGTTGAATCAGAGATCTAGGATAGAATCAAACACAACTGGCAGGAAAAAAGAAGAGAAAAGAAAAGAAAACGTTCGATGCAATGATACTTAATGATACTCCATTATATTCATAAACTGGTCTCTAGCCCAATGGTCATCAGAGATGCTTCACCTAGCAATGAATGTCAATAGATGGAGACAGCCAAACATTACATGGAGCTTGGGAATCTGTGGAAATGTGGGAGGAAGGAATGTCAGAGGCAGAGGAGTCATGGGCACCACAAGAAACCCAACAGAATGAACTAACCTGGCCTCATAGGGGCTGGCAGAGATTGGACAACAACAATTAAAAAGCAGAGATCCTGCATGAGACTGAGCTTGGCCCTCTGCGTGTTTATTACAGTTGTGCAGCTTAGTCTTCTTGCGGGATCCCTAACAGTGGGATCAGGAGCTGTGTCTGACTCTTGCTCTGTTGCCTGCTTTTGGGACCTTTCCTTCTATTGGATTGCCTTGTGTCCAGCCTTAATAGAAGAGGAAGTGTCTAGTCTCACTGCACCTTGATGCATGTGATGTTAGATGATCATGGCTGTTAGATATCCATGGGATATCCCTTTTCTGAAGAGAAACACAGGAGGAATTATTGGAAGTGGGGGGAAATGGAGATGTTAGGGGAAGGGACTGGGAGGAGAGGATAGAGGAACAATTGCCAGGATGTATAAACAAACATATAAATACATAAATATATAGCAAATAAATAAAACTACACACACACAAAGATAAAAGTCCTGACAGACTTGTCTATAGCTCCAGTCTTCTCAGTTATGATCTGAATGGAGAAGTTATAGAGATTTAATCTGGCAGAAGAAAATCATATTTAACAACATATTTCCTTTCCCAGTATTGCCTCCTGTCTTTTTCACCTTTTTAAAAAATGTATTTATTTATTTATATTACATCTGACTACAGTTTTCCTTCCTTCCTCTTCTCCCAGTCTCTCCTCCCAACCTCCCTTTGCATCTCTCCAATCCACTCCTCCTCAATTTCTATTCAAAAAAGAGCAAGCCTCCCATGGATATCAAGAAAACATGGTATATCAAGTTGCAGTAAGCCTAAGAAACGTGCCTTTATTAAAGCTGGGCAGGGCAACTCAATATGAGGAAGGGGGTCCCAAATTCCAGCAAAAGAGTCAGAGACAGCCCTTGTTCCCACTCTTTTGAGTCCCACTAGAAGACCAAGCTACACAACTATCACATATATGCAAAGGGCCTAGGTCAGTCCCATGCATGGTCCCTGGTTGTCTCTGTGAGCTCCTAGAAGCCCAGAGTTCTGTGGGTTTTCTAGTGATGTCTTTGACCCCTCTGGTTCCTAGAATCTCTCCTCCCTCTCTTCAGTAGGATTTCCAGAGCTTGGCTCAACATAAACCCAGATACACTGAACCTGATGGAAGAGAAAGTGAGAAATAGCCTGGAAGACATTGGAACAGGAGACAACTTCTTGAATAGAACAACAATAGTGCAGACTGACAATTAATAAATGGGATCTCATGAACCTGAAAAGATTCTGTATGGTAAAGGATATCACCAATACAACAGAATGGAAGTCCATATTGTGGGAAAAGATTTTCACTATCCTCCCATCTCATAGAGGGCTGATTTCCCAAATATATGAAGAACTCAAGAAAATAGACATCAAAACAACAAAATAGAACAAATAATCCAATTAAAATGGGGTACTGATCTAAACAGAGAATTTGCAACAGAACAATGTCATATGGCTAAGAAACACTTAAAGAAATGTTCAATATCCTTAATCATCAGGGATATGCAAATGCTCCTACTTTCTAATCTCCCTATTTTGTCTCCTGCGTTTTGTGCAGATTGCATCTGTCTCTTACTTCATGGGGGATTAGTGTGATGCTACCCTACCACAAATACTATCTCCAGATGATCACAACTTTCTACACTGTGACATAGGGTGTGAAAGAAATCTTTTTATGTTCTACTAAAGATACTACTTATACTATTTAAAGTATTGGACTTTTGTCCAATATAATGTTCTTTATGTAATAATGAAAAGGAAAAGATTATATATGCTCATTACAGACAAAATATTTGATAATTTTTACATGTAATTGATTGAATCCATTGATACAGAATGGTAGACATGAAATTCCAAATGCATACAATTGTAGATAAAACATGATTAACCAATTGGTAATATTTTCTTCTGAAGATCTTGCTTCTCTGTGAAGAACATTTTCTTCTTGCAATGTTGTATCCTACCCTTCCTGAATGCTCTTTCATACAGTTTAGCTATGTATTTTGAACACTGCTATAAAGAGTTTGTTTGAGTTTGGGACTAACCTGTGACTTCCTTGGTTGCCATTCATAAAATGTTCATATTTTTCTCTTAATATCTGACCCTTATTCTATCCCTAAGTTTGCTTTGGCTGTGGAAAGTGTGTAAGGGCTCTGTCCAGAGCCATCAGGGATCCCAAACGCCTGCATTATTGTATTAAGCAAGTTGTTTCTTTGCCCTCGTTCTAAGCGTTCTTTCTAAAGACATGATTTTTACCCTACATGGAAGTATGGAATATGTTTTGCTATAAAGCAGAAATTATATTTGTGATAAACAGGTGCAAATCAACATTATCTTATTAGATAGAGAAAACATACCCTGAAAATTTGATGATTTCTCCCAGCATGGTTATTTCTTAACAAACACTGAAAGAAAACTTAGGGGGCTAACTTAAGTAGAACAAGGGACAAAATAGCCAGCAAACAAACAAAACAATAGCAGACCATTTCAGAACACCTGGTCAACACAATATAATAATAAATGTTACTACAGCAGTGTTGGGGTGGATTAGTACTCACTTCTTCACTCTAACTTTGCCAACATTTAGGGAATTGCTTAAATGTTTATGCATATGTTTTAAAATAAAATCATATGTGCTACTAATTATCTGATATAACTTGTTGACTTATGCAAACATAATGCTGTGAGAAATAAAGCTTTCTGTTAATTATCATTAAGTATCAAAATCAATTTCTATCTTGTAAATACTAATGTTTAACAATCTTTATTCTTGCTAAATAAGGGTTACTACTTCCTAACAGTTATAATATCTTAGTTAACATTTAAGTAAATACAAGCCACACGATTTTCAGAATAGAGTCTTAAAACTATTAAAAAAAGCTGGCTAAATGTTACACAACTGTATATCTATCACTTTATATGCAAAACATATATGGGCACACAGTTTTAAAATTCTTCAAATGTCAAAAAATGAATAAAAAAATGAACCTTTTAGAGTATCCCATTCAGTATTTTCTCTTGTGGTAATACACTTCATGGTTCTGCTGTTAATCCATGTCTCACCTCCTTTTGCCTGTGAATGGTATCCCAGCTATATTTTTATGGTCAAACATCCTTCTAACAAACATTCACATTTCTGACCACTCATAATTATGTTTTGAGTTTCATTGAACTTGAAAAAAAGTATATCTATTTATTTTATACATGAAAATGTTAAATGGGAAAGGGTTGCAATCTGAAATATTATTTTATCAAAACTTTCTCATTTTCCCTTCATTTCCTAAAGGACATTCAATTTTCAGTTAATAAGAAAAATAGTCAAGTACATTAAAATTCCATTTATTTTCATTGTCATGCATCAGTTTTTTATGCCTGCTTTAACAAACACTTTTTTCTTAGTAAAAAGTTAACTTACTTTATCACAATTCTGGTGGCTAGAAATGAGAAATTACGTCCATATAATTTTGTGGTCCACTAGAATTTGTCCTTTGTCTCCTCCCAGTTGCTAGCAGTTTGTTGTATAACTCGAACTCTTGGTTGTCTATGGAGTCATCCCTTCTCTGCCTATGTGGTCATATGTCATTCTTCCTTCATGCATCTTTTTTTTAATGCCCTACCTTCTGAATAGGACTTCCATAATACTTCATAAAGATTGAGTCTTCATAAGCTTCATCTTGATTAGTTAGATACATTGAAATACTGTGTTTACAAATAAGGTCAAAATCTGAGATACTAATATGAATATCATCAGTGTCACTATATTATTTGTGCTAAGGCAAGGGGTAGAGCCATATGTCACTCTCTAAAATGCAGGGAGAAGAAAATGTGATTGATTTAGAATAGAGATATTTAAATCTGTGGATTCTGTTTTGAACACAGTAATTCCTTATCATGAAATTCCAGGGAATGAAGAGCCTCATATTGCTTTTGTGAATTTATTAAAAATAATACAATTTATCTGCTTGATTTCACTAGTTTTAAGAATTTCTGCTATGCATAGCCAGCGAGACTTTACCTTCTGTTCTTTGACAAATAGAAGCCATACTATTTAATAACTCGACCATTTGCAATCTGCTCTATGGTGGGATGTTTTACTGAGCCAGACCATCTACTTAGAATGCTGTTATTGTTCATTATTCCATAAAGATTGTTTTCCAGTTATGGAAATAGACAAAATTCAAAGATACTCAAGACTAATTTCATGTTTATTTGTGTTCTTTTGGATTGGTTTTAGTGGCTACTATGACAAGTTACTGTACATTGATAGTCTTAAAAGAAAGGGAATTCATTTTCTCATCTAAGTCCTTTATCTTTTCTCAAATGTACTGACTAGAGGAAGTTTACCATTATCTATTTCAGGGACTCAAAAACATAGTGCAAAGATGTCTACAATCATATCATAGGAAAAAGATTATCAAAAATGAAATATTTTTAGTAATATCAAAGAGATCATAGAAAATAAACAAATGGAATTTTGACTTCTGTGACAACATAGATAAAAATAATAACTCCCAGTTAAATATATTGTACTGAAAAAGGAGCTCATACACATTTATGCTGAGTCTAAACTTTCTGATTCCACACATGTTAGGAAAACACTGGTACTTTCCAAATGTTGGGGAAAAGAATTAAGGTGAACGGTGAGGGTGAGGAAAGTTTAATCAAGCCAATGAATTGTAAGTTACTTAGAAGAGCGAGAAATTTTGATGTTATATTGCACAGTAAGGTAGCTACAGATAACAAGAAAGTACATTTTAAAGGCTAGAATAAAGATTTTTGAAAGTTTTTTTTTTTATAAATAATACATCATTGAAAAGACAATTACGTTTTACCTACTTTAAGTATTGCACACATGGACAAACAGTGCATTACATGATACCTATTGAAACGTATATTTTCAATTGTATTTGCTTTAGTTCAAAGCAAACATTAAAAGAAAAATTTATGCATAATAAATATTCAAGATAAGGAGAAGAGTGTCTTGTGATTGAAAACATATTTGTTCAATAATAATGATGATGATCTCTGAAAAATGGATGGAATACACTGTCTTGTGATATATGATAACAGCAACAACCAAGTATATTCAATAAAATAACTGATTTTTCTATGTGACAAGAGTTTGACTTAACAGGCCATGCACGGCATAATTCATTCCATGTGGTATTAACTAAAGGGAAAATATATAGAGACAAAATATACATCAGTGTTTTTCTGTATTTGTGAAGAAGAACATGGTTAATAGCAGATAGCATTAGGGAAGTAGGTGAGTGGTAGCACATCTGTTGTTTATTTTGATTAAGCTGGTGGTAACATGCCTGTATGCATTTGAGAAAACTAACAAATATCGTTTCTCAATAAAAAAAACTTAATTCAGCTACTTGAATGTTTCTATATATGGCAAACTTTCTAAACATATTGTTGCTTTCACTCTCTTGGACTCACATGGTTTAAATTCTATATTTATTATAAGTTCCTGCTATTGCTAATAGGGAATGACTTCCTTATTTGTATTTTGTGATTTGTTTCACATTACACTTTTACTTCGTCAGCTAATGCGTCTTTGATTCATGTTAGAGTTTGCTTGAGATTGTCTCATTTTATTTTCCCTAACATGATAGGGGACTGTTCAGAATCCCTCTTTGTGTGTGTGTGTGTGTGTGTGTGTGTGTGTGTGTGTGTGTGTGTGTGTGTGTGAAAGAAATTGAGTTTTATCATTTACACACTCAGTATAAAATCTTTATTCTTTTCAAAAGCAAGTTTAATATATAATCCATGATATCAGTAGAAGAAGAAGGTAGAATAATTCTTCTCTATGGTCTCCTGAAATCAGACTTGAATGTGTCATCTATGGATTCTCTCTCTACTAAAATATCCTGCATTTTCCCTAGCAGTTAAAAACAGAAAAATCTCATTCTTCGCTGTTGCAATTGCCCAAGCCTATTTAACTGCCTTCCTAAATGCATTTGACAGCGTTGATGATCTGTAAAAGGTGTTGCTGTAGCTACAGCCTCATACAGATTTGTGAAAATAATACCCTGATTGTGAGGAAAGGCCCATATTTAGTTCTGTAGTCTCAAACCATGCATTTTATTTTGTACATGTAGAAGGAGCCATATGCTTCACTGAATGTAATGATGAATTATAAACCACCCATGAAAACCAGGCGCAGTAAGGAAGGCAGAGGAAATGAGAAGTTAATACAAATCAAAGCATACGGCTGAAATAAACTGAAGCAACTCTGCCTTCATTTTATAAATGGTTTATATTTAATTTTTTAGTTACCTGGACACTCAAAGAGAGTTAACTAATTATTTTGTGTACATTCAGTCTTTGTACATCTTTCACAAAAAAATCATTAATTATTATTTCCATTATTCTAACTATCCTAATTATTCTTATATAGAGATATTTTTTAAGAATTTATATTTCATATCCCATAATGTGTAACTGCTAGTGATTTTAAGTAAGTTAATTGTTTCCATGTTTTTTGTAATTATTCTTTGTTTACTCTTTCAGATAATTCAAATAAATTAATTCATATTGTTCCTATATACCTCTGCTGTGATATAGAAACAATGCCTGTGTATATAGTACAGATGCCGTGTTATAGAAATAGTTCATCAAGGTCTCAAATGCTTGACATTTGCATGAAATTCATATGTATTAACCAGCAAAGCTTCTAAAACCTGAGGACTCTAAGATGAAATTGACTTAAAGTAATACTCTGCAAGAATTTAAATAAGACATAATTAATAGTGTTCATCACTGTTTCTTATATTTATGCCACTCTTTCTTTGTTGCTGTTTAGTGAATTACAGGTCTTAATGACTGCTAAAATGATAATTTAGAACAAATACTAATTTTAAATTCACTATGGGAAAAAATATGCAGCTTTCATGAATATACTGAATGAGACTATTAAAATTATAAATCAGGCCTGCATCTGAATAAAAAAATAAGATTTAAATCTCTCTATATGTTTCTAAATTATTCATATTAATTGTTCTGTTGGAATATGATCTACTAAAAAGAAAGTGAAAAAATTGACAGAAACGATACTTTCCTCCAAAAAAATTGGAGGCAAATATAGAGATTTGAAATAATTGATTTGATATAAGGAGTCAACACAGTAGTCAACTTATGGACCGATTATTGAGGTCTCTTTTGGTATCTCTCCAACTCCTTTGCTGCCAGATGAGGGATAGCTCCTAGACTTAGTTTCATCTTCTTACAGTCCTTGAGATTGAAGAGTTTTCCTGTTCATATTTATAAACTCCATTCAACACATTTCCCCATAGTTGGATGCTGATTGAGAGTCATGTGTGTGACTGAAATGTCCTGTCATGAAGTGTATTAGAAGATCAAAAAGGAAATTTATAACTATTAAAAGTGCTTTGACCATAAGTAGTGTTGGGACAGGGGACCTTGCCAAAGAAGAGAGAAACTAGATTTGGTTCCTACTTCAGTGTTCTTTGCTAGGAAGATTCTGGGGTTATCACAGCTCTAAGCCCTAAGATTTTTGCAAATGATAAAGGGCTTCACATGTCTGATGTTGTTGTGTTTTTTTTTTTCTAAATAATTGGAAAACTGTGAGGGAACACCATCAAACTACATAGGCAAATTTCCCTTAAATTATATGTGTAGATTTATATGCAAACTCATAAGTATTATATTTTAGTTAGGAAGACAATAATATGATTCCCTATGATGTTTTCAGACACCCTTATTGTTATTTTATACACTACCTTTCTCCTTTTGTATTATTCCTATTCCCAAATTCACATAACTGTACCTTACTATTTCCTTTTCTATTTCTCCCTACCATTATGGACTTGTTCATTTCCTGGTTTTTGCATTTACGTGGGTTATATATTCAAATCTGGATACTTTTAATACAAATGTGAAAGAACATGCTACATTTGTCTTTCTGGGGCTAGGTTACCTTACTCACATAGTATATAAGTGCTATATGCTCAATAGTCATTGGGTATTAGAAGGATATTTCCAATGTGTCAAAGAACATGGCTGAGAAATTATCTGTGAAGTAGGCTCTCAATACCCTTTAGCATATGCAAGAGGTGGCATAGTTAGGTCATATAATAAATTTATTTCTATCTCTTGGGGATTTTCCACATGGATTTGCAGAGTGTCTGAATGAATGTGTAATCACAAAACAGTGAATAATAGTTCCCTTTTCCCCACATTTTTTTTAGCATTTGTTGCTGGTTGTTTTGTTATTTTCTACCATTTTGGCTAGGGTAATATAAATATCTCAAAAATTGTTTTATTTGCATTTTATTTATTGATGAGGACATGGAACATTTTAAAAAATATTTCTTCACCATTTTTAATTTCTTTTTTAAAATCCCCTGTCCAGTTATATAATCCACTTGTTGAATTTTATGTAATACTTTAATTATTCATATGCTCTACATTGTGACTGTACTTATATCTTTCATGTTTTTGTGCATTGAACATTTAAAATCTTCAGGTTATTGAAACTGCATGCATATAAAGGTCGGATTTTCATTATAAATTCCCATTTTCAAAAAGTATTCCTATGGCCCACAGCTCTATGAGAATGACATGACTTAAAACTGCTTCAAAGTTGCATAGACAAATATGCCTTTACATAGATGTCACAACTTTCTGTAAATGTAACACCTTTTTATATTTTCATAACTATATTTAAATCATATTTTCTTCTTTTACTATGTTGTTACTTAGACAGACACAAGTTAGAAGCAATGTTAATAAGTAACAAACTTGGAAATCTGTGGATATGCAACTGTAGAAGGTCTTGCTCTTTACAATGGTGATTTCTAATCCTTCGGAATATTTGTCAGTCACATAATGTTACAGAATGAGGTCCTGTGTGTCTTAAAAATGTCTTCATTCTTCTTTGTGAACAAGTGATGTAATGCACTGCAAAAGATCAAAATGAAGCAGAGCTATGCTTGACAAATTTATTTATAAACATCATTTAATGAAAAAGAAATTTACAAATAGCGTTAATATTTTTGTTTGTGTGTATGTGTGTGTGTGTGTGTGTGTGTGTGTGTGTGTGTGTGTACATCTGCAAGGAATATCAAGTAATTAAATTGAGGATTGAATGAGGTTTAGTATGGGGAGAACTTGTAAAAATCTCCAAGTTTCTTACTCTTGTCCAATTTTATTTCTGTATGGTACATCAATGTTCATATTTCAATTCATCAAGACTAAAGGAGGCATGCTAAAATCATTTCTCTTGATTCTGTACATTCGATCTTCTATATAAACGGAAGCTGTTTCTGAAGGCATAGAGATACTATTTTAAAATATTACTACTGCATTAATTTTAAAAAAGCCCAGAAAGTTATCTTTCTGGAATTTTTCATAGTATAAGTTTCGTTCTTTACAATAATTGAGTGGAGTTGGTACATTCAATCTATATCGCACAGGCAGAGAAAAAGAATTGGTACTTAGCTAAGTTTCTATGGCTCCACATCACTTAGTTTTAGGTCCAGAAGTTATGGATGGATATAAAACTTAAAGGGAAATAGAACATCACTAATTGCTACCATAATGTAAAATTAATGATATGAATAAATGTAGGCTATGATAACTCTTGGAAATAGGGTGAGAATTGAAAAATATTTATTATGCATTTCACTTGTGTTTTCATTTATCACATGTATATTAAAGTCTTTTTACTCTGGTGTGTATATTTAGTTTCTCTTTGTATTTTCTTATTACAATTCTGTTTCATATGAGAAAATTATTTCAAAATAGATCATTTGCTTTTTAGCTTTACAGATAAAAGAGTCATGGGTGGTTTTATCAAGTTTTATAACATTACTTCACTAATTCAGATCTTGGAATTTAAAAAAAGATTCATGTAGATTTTGCTGCAACATGAAGCTTATCTCTATGTGGTTGAAGGGAAAAAGTGACATTTGTCAAATAAGAAAATAAGGGACCCCTTACTTTTTGCACTATTCAAGGTAGGGGATAGAAACATACATTGCAATCAAAGTGTAGAATATAATTGCAAGAGACTGGCCCCTAGTAACATTGGTGTTTTCTCCCACATTAGTGAGTCCTCTGATTGACAAAGGAAGTTGTCCTGTTACTGAGGATTTAACTCAAGTATTCATAAAGAGTGTATTGATTTTCTTTTCAGATATTAGAAACAAACACAATAACCTACTTTGTTGATTGTAGTTTTGTAGACTTCCGTGGAAAGACATAGATAATGGCTAGCTAGATTCTGAGGCTCCTTTTGTACCGATAGCTGTCTAGCCTTCCCTAATCACTCCATCCTATTTATGTAATGGTAAGTTAAAACTGAATGCATCAAGAACATATAACGTAATTTACATCACGAGATGGGTAAATTAAGCTACTTATATGTGGTATTAAAATGCTTAAAAATTTTATATTATTGTATTTTATATTGTAATATTTTATATCATTATTTTTATATTTAGATGAAGTTTTCTTTCAGCTTTCTGCTGGCTTTAAATTGGCTATGTCACTCTATGTCACTCAAGCTTGCATTTAAGTTGCAGCTTAGCATTGTATGTGCTGGCATTATGGTTTGCCTTATCATTCCTGGCCAAGACTCACCTTTAAATTAAAATGGTCCCACAATCATTTAAGTAACTTAAATAATTTAATTTATTTTATGTAATGAAATGCAAGAATTAGTGAATTGTACCTAATAATATTTCTGTGGTTTGAATATGATTTGTTCCATCTTAAATTACTATAGAAATCTAGTATCAATTGTAACAGTATTGAGAGCCATTGAGGCCTGTAAGAGGTGATTAGAGAAGTAAAATGCTTTAATGTTCCTTTTACAGAGCTGTGTTAAGTGCTGCAAGAACAGCCCACTGTAAATATTGCACCATGTGCTTTCTGGCTTTGACAAGGAACTCACTCCATGGCACGTTTTCATCATTGTATGAAGGATAATGAGAGTCTCACCAGAAGCAATTCTGTTTTGTGCGTATGAGTGTGGTGTATGTGTAAGTGGAATGTGTGTGTGTGTGTGTGTGTGTGTGTGTGTGTGTGTGTGTGTGTGTGTGTGTTTGCATGTGCATACTCCAGCATATACGTTCTTAGGCCAAAGAATGACTCAGTGCACAGCAATAACTCTCTGCTTTACACCTTTGTGATAGGGTTTCTCACCCTACCTGGAGTTATAATTCCCACTAGAAAAGCCCCAAAGATGCTCCTAATTCTATTCCACACTAAAAAGGAAAGTTATAACTTTTGAGACTACAATCTTAGGTAGAAGAAGCACCTGGGTCTTTACATGGATGTTAGGATCTGAACTCAGGTTTTATGCTACTGTTTGTCAAAACGAAGGGCAGGAGTCTCTTAGTGGTGGACCTCTTAGTCAAGGAAATACTCACAAACATTGAAAAATATCAGAGTAATCTGTTTCAGAGCAAAGTGATACACTATAGAATGTGATGGTGAACCACATGATTGTAAGATGACTCAAAGTCTTCAGGTGATTGCCTGGGCCAGCATGTCAAGGGACCTAAAGGAGGAGGAGTTTGGTTCTATTAGTGATGGTTTAGTTAGTTTAATTGGCTTAGAGTTCATAGGCCTTTGCTAACTGCACATCTCCCTTCTCATAATGCATTGTTTTGATTGACTGATTGATTGATTAATTGATTGATTGATTTCAAGACAGGGTTTCTCTGTGTAGCTTTGGAGCCTTTCCTAGAACTCACTCTGTAGCCCAGGCTGGACTTGAACTCACAGAGATCCACTTGCCTCTGCCTCCAGAGCGCTGGGATTAAAGACGTGTGCCAGCACTGCCCAGCATATTGTTTTTATTATGTGTAATAATTTAGTAAATAAGGAGATTTTTTGCCAAAAGTTTACCCATAGGACATGCTTGCCTTCTTGAGCATGTACCCCAAAATAATTTCAGCCAGATTGGGTCTCCTACCACCATTACCCAGAAATAAATAGTGAATGATTGATTAGAATCTGCCTCAATTCACAAGTCATTTTTGGGAAAATAATTTCATTATTCATATAGGGGTTTGCACACAGCTGCATGTAGGCATGGTCACAAATCGCTAACAGGGTGCTCAGTTTATGCAGACATTTTTGTTTGTTTGTTGAGACATTTGAGTGTGTGTTTGTGTGTAGTATGAGCAACATAGGCACTCAGGCTGTAAAGTGCATGATTGATTAAAAAAAAAAAAAAAGGTGTGTGTATAGTCCAAACCAAGAAGAGTTTCATATTGTTCATCTATTGCCTATTTTTGTTTTGTTTTTCGAGACAGGGTTTCTCTGTGTAGCTTTACCCCTTTCCTGGAACTCACTCTGTAGACTAGGCTGGCCTCGAACTCACAGAGATCCACCTGTCTCTGCCTCCGGAGTGCTGGGATTAAAGGCGTGTGCCACCACTGCCCGGCTACTGCCTGTTTTTGAGTGACAGCATTCTTACCCACTAAGCCAACTCTCTGGCCCCCAGATACAACTTTTGAATGCTAGGCTTCAACTCTCCAGAATTGTGAGGCAGAAAAAAATGAAAAAAAAAAAAAAAAGATAATTTCCCTTTATAAATTAACTACTCCTAAGCATTCTGCTATAAAAAAAAAAGAGAGCATACAATACAAAAATAAATCTAATAAATGAAACATATGCCTTACAAAGCTCAATGTGCTGGAACAATTTGACAAGCAGATCAATAGGTATCAGTCCTTGAGCTAATTTCAATTCTTCAAATTGTGCTACTGCTGCACATATGCAAAGTAAATTTTATCAATGTAAGGTAAGAAGATTGAACACATTTGGAATCAATACGCCCAGGGATTGCGTTGTTAGAGAAGGGAAAGGAAAGGTTGCAATGACAGTCCCACATCAATTCTCCCTGTGGCTTTGTATTCCGAGCAGTTGTAATCAGTGGGACAAAGAGAAATATGTTCTCCTTCATTCACTGGAACAATATTGATAATAGTCTATGAAACAGAATCAAATTGAGTGTCAGCGATTGATAAGATGGATAGATAAAAGAAAATGTGCAATACCTATCGAATGGGTTGGTGTCATGTGTGGAAGCATATAGCATATAGATATCATTATACTCACAGATAGATAGACCTGGATTGCAAGTACTGCAGGATCTCATGCCTATACGATATCAGGAAGAATCCTGTTCACAGAATTGAGGAGGAAGTTATTGTTTCCAGATGCCAGAATTGGTTGGGAAAAGGGTGATTATGGACACCAAAAATGGAATAGGCCGAGAACAAAAAGAAACTGGAGAAAACTGTTTGTGATGGTGCAAACCAGTAAGATTTGCTGAAAAGGGGGACAAAAAGGAAGACAAAAAATGAATATTTTACTATAAAGTTAGTATGTATTTGAGAGTATAAGCATCTTCAAGCTGATAGATATATTAAATAAATTGTGTGTATATTGAAATATTAAATTGTATCTGTTTAACATGAACAATTGTATATCTTAAGTATCAGTTCATAAATAAATTTAAAAGACAAATATCTGGCGGCAATAAGAATTTACTTTCTTAATATGATAACAGAATACGTATGAATGCAGATATCAAAAATAAGAAAATATTCAAATGTGCCTAGTTGATTAGAATTAATAATTATTGTTTAATAAATTTTAAAATAAACTACACTTAGTTTCCACCAGAAGAACAAACTGTTTCTACTCTCTTAAGGTTCATATTTGTGTGATAAAAGACTATGGCCAAAAGTAACTTGGGAGGGAAAGAGTTTATTTAATAATAAACATCCCAATAATTGTCCATCATGAAGGCAAGTAAGGGCAGGAAGTCAAACCTGGAGATTAGAACTGATATAGTGGACCATGGAGGAGCACAGTTTATTGGCTTCCACTTCATGGTTTCTCAGCCAGCTTTCTTAGAGCATCCAGGAACATCAATCCAAGCTGACAGTGCCCACAGTGCACTGAGCTCTCCCACAACAAGCATCAACCAAGAAAAAACCCACAGGCTTGCTCATATGCTATATGGTGGAAGAATTTTCTCAACTGAGGTTCCCTCTGCTCAAAGGACAACTAGCTTGTGGCAGGCTGATATAAAAACAAGCAGTGTACTACTATTGTTTGCAGACTGATAGCTAGTTTTGTGAAATCCATCATTACCAAATTTTAATTACACAGTTCCTTATTAGAATAGGGGTTGCTACGTAAATGCTTCAAAACTAAGCCCAAATAAATAATCCATCTAATGAGATGATCAACAGACCTTGGTTTAAAATGCAGCGTCTTGACAATGGAACAGAAATTTTACACTAAATTGGTTCCTGTTCTGCTCAAGCTTCTGTGTGTTATAATGTACAGCACTTCAGAAAGTTAATAATTCCTGGGAGCTGTAGTTCAGAGTGACAGAACTGAAGGCAACATCTCAAAGCTATAAAATTCTTTCATTGCAAACTTCATGAAAATGACAGTTAGATTTAACAGAGGAACTATACATAAAAACTGTCCTGTCTGGACTGAGTGTATCTCACGAGGGTAGAACAATCCTTCACTAATATCACCACCAGTAACTCTGAGATAGAAATATGCTATTCAGCAGTCAGACAACTGGAACAATGCCCCCATCTGGATGTTGGTAATGTTGTGACAAAATGGATAGATATTTTTCTCTTGCTTTCATTTGGGCCTATACCGGCTTTGGGAATAGACTGAACATCGCTATCACTATCAACTCTGAATATTGGTATATGTCAGATTGTCTGAATGTGTAGTTTCCAGAGAATTGCATGATAATTTAAAACCATCAGTCATCAAAGCCCTCAAATGAGGGCTGAAGATATTACTCAATAATAGAACTCTTAAATAGAATTTTCAAGTAATCAAAATCAAAACCCAAAAGTATACACTTATACTCCAAAGTCCTCAAACAAACAAAAAAAACTACACAAAGAGAATAAAAAAAGAAAAAAATAATTAAAGCCTCATTCAAATATCACACTTTGTGAGAACATCAAGATTGATAGAAGAGAGAGATTGAAGGTGAGAACCTCTAAGGGATGACCAGGTTTGTTATGCTGGCTTTAATAATATTAAAAAGGCACAAATGAAAAAGAATCTTTATCCTGTGAAGTAAGTAAAAATGAAATGCAACAAATGAAATCAAGAAGCAATCACTTGCCCAGAGAAGTCATCACCATCACATGCATGCAGTTTTAACATTCAGTTGAAAAACCCAACTCATTATTATATGGTAGTGTAATATTAGGAAACAACATAAAAGGACATGAGTATCTACATGCAAAGACATATTTTCCTAGACATCCATGAAGACAAAAGCATTTTAAATTATTTTCAGAAATCTTTTTGAACAGATAGTCTTGATTAAACAGGTTTTCCTTGTGGTCATAGGTTACATTATGAGGCACAGATTTGAATATAACCCTTACACAAATATCTTATTTTGTCAGATTATTGGGTGCTTATCAAAGCTAGCATTCAGTGTTAGCTTTTCCTGCTTTGTGAAATATAATTTTCTGAGTAGAAAACCATTTCTAAATTGTTATAAATTCTACATTAGAGACTATAAAATATGACAAGTATTTAGTGAAAACCTGTTTGCATTCTTGGTCCTTCAACATCACTGGATTAAAGGTCATTGCACCCATTACTTGTTTTTGTTTTTGTTTTTGTTTTACCATTTTTCTGATAACACTCTCCAAAAAGTGAAAATATTTGTATAGTACATAATCAATACTCCATGCAAGGTAAGCTTTATTTTTCTTCATTTTGCTTTCAAAAGCTGTATGATTTCACTTACACTTAGTGAAGAGAATAGCTTCTTCCCTCACTCCAATTGACCCTGCTCTCCCTCACTGAAGTTGTTTTATTTACTGCCTAAGTTGAAATGTGTGCTTGAATGATAGGCAAACAAATATAGCCCTTAATTTTTAATTTGCGCACAATCCTTTCTAATGTCTGTTTCCACAGGCATTTCTGGGGCTCTTTGAAATAAAGGCTCTTTGTCTCTCTGTTTTCTACAGTTTCCTTTCAGTGATTTTCTTCAGGTTAGCAGCCCATAGATTGTTATTTTATGGACCTGTCATTGTAACTTATCAGATACTATCAAGCTAGATTTCTTCTAAAATGATCCTGTCACAACAGGTACATGACCAATCCAAGTTTTATGTCTCAAGTATTGTTACAATTATTACAAAAAATCACAGCTATATGTCACCAGCAACCTCCCATCCCAATCCTATATTTTTTCTTCTCTTTTATCTGTCCACTATTTTGCCAAAAACAAGTAGCCACGAAATGAGTTCATTTTTTTCTTTTCTTTGTTCCTTTATTTTGTTTTGTTATTAAAAACAAATTAAAAAATAAATGAAAACATTACACAACAAAACCAACCAGAACCAAACTTACAGACAGAAATGGCATTCAAAAGAGAAGCTGCAAAGCTTCATATTAGATTTCATACTCATTAATGACATATTTAATGCCTTTACACATGAACAAAAAGTAATTTATGACAGAATTAGAACTAGACAAATATTCAGCTCTTTATGTGCATTACATGCATTGAACGCTCAATTTAGATACACAGATACTTTGAGACAGTACTATAGATGTAGTTTATAGGCTTTCAACACTTCAGTGACATTCCCAGAAGCCCTTTTTGCTGACTTGAGATGAAAACACATCTCCATCCTTCATTTCTTATGAGTGACAATTGAATAGGAGTTGGAGGTATATTCATAAGATGATAATAATTTTCTCCAAGTATATATTTTTAGAAGACCACAGTTTACAACTTCTTCTTGATCCTTTTTATAACCTGAAGGTAAGAGTGCTTTCAAAAGTTTAGGAAAAAAATCTTAAAGCATTTAGGTAGAAAGGTGGATTTTGCACTGTCTTCCAATGCACATTGAAAGCTGATTTTCATTCTATCTCAGACATTCACAGATAATTTCCAAATTAACAGATTGTCATGACTCTTTCTAAATTATCCTCTAGAAAGAAGGGGTAGAGAGAGTAGAATAGAATTTACTAAATAACAAAGCAAAGCCAAGAAAAGGGAAAAATAAAAGAATATAAAGATTAAGTGGGAGGATTCAAATATATATTTTCTTCTGGCAATCAGTAACTTTACATTTAGGGGATGAACTTAACTATCCAAGAGAAAAAGACAAGAAATAACAAAACACACACTTACACAGATTTCATGTTTTTCAATGCATTTCAATTTTAGCATAACTCATAATTATATAGCATTTCCACAGAGAGGGCACATACTGGATGTTATTTCTGAATATATATTTTCAGGGTTTTGCTCATTCCTTCCATTTTCTACTGATTTTTCACCTCAGTTCTCACAAATCCTGCAATTGGAGAATTGTGTGTTCATGTATGTGTCATACGAGAAATAGCAAATATATCAATATTAAGCCTCTTTTGAAGTACACTGATTCGAATCTAGAATTAGAAATGCATATTTTGGTGTCACACTCTGTGGTCCGTATCACTGCCATGAAAGTTCAAATGCCTTCAGATATTAGAAGATTTTTCTCTCTTTCTATTTCTAAAGATCATTTTCACTCTCAAACTCTAAATATGCCTAACTAATGGCATTTGCTAAGGTTGACATTTTAAAATGCCGTCAAATGTTGAGCGTGAAAAGGATCTTTCACAGTTTAAGAAAATCCACACACAGAGTAGATTTGTTTCTGACCAATTAGTAAGCTTAGATATCTCACAAAACACAGGATCCCCTGCAGGCACCAAACATCTCTTTAAGACTTGTCTACAGTAACAAAGTAAGGCTAGTGTCTGCTCTTCTCTCGTGTATGTGTGTATGTATGTTTAAATTCAGTAAATACACACAGTCAAGTATGTGTTTTTAAAACTTGAGGTACTAGAATTATTTTGGCATAATACTGTCACATATCTATAATTGAAAACCACCTGGAAATGTTTGATGATTAAACACCTGCTCATTTATCACCAGAACTCCAATTGAAAGGAAGAGAAACACAAAGTAAATTTCATAAAGTAACACTGACCATTTGGCATGAGAAAGTTTTCAAACTTATGACATTGGTTTAAAATTAATACATGGGAAAGAAAAACCTGAGTTGTTTAATTTTTGCACTTTATCCTCGCAAATAAAATTATTTGTTTACTAGTAATGTATGGGGTGCAGAGGATATAGTAACGTTTCTAAAGTACTTGTTGCACAATCTTGAGGACCTGACTTCAGATTCTGTAATATCAACAAGTAGAGGAAGGTGGAGTGCTGATTTGAGCTTACTGACTAGCTAGTCTAACTGAATCAGTGAGCTCTGGATTTAATAAGAATCTCTCTCTCAAAATACAGTGGAAAGTGTCCAAGAAAGCTACAAGTTCTTGACCTATGAACTGCTCTTCCACCTCATTCATGTACAGATGCACCCACACATATATTTGCACATATACATGAACATACACACACATTACCCATGCACATACAAAGCTTTGCATGTGCCAAGTGGGAGACTTAGGAATTTGTGTTGCCTAAATTTGAGCCCAGTTTGTGCTATCCAGTACTTTGTGTTCACCTGGTTTACAAGATTATATATATATAAAAAAAACCTTGTTTCATACATATATAAAACAAATATGCTAGCAAAACTAAAATTGTTCTTCATGCATTAAAGTACTCATGTTACTTATTATTAATTGAAAGTAAAAAATTCCTAGCAAATTCTAATGGAATATCCATGGCTGTTATTCTTGGGCCATGATAAACTTTCATCATTAACATTACAATGAAATTCCTAGAATATATAAGAACTACAAGAAAATTAAACACCAAGAAATAGGTATCAAATCAATAAATTGGCTAATTAATTGAATGAACAATCTCAAAAATGCTAATTTCCAATAAATACCAAAAAATTAAATCAATATTCTCAGTCATTAAAAAAAATAGAAACTTGGGGTGTGGTGATATTTTGTCTGAGAACAGACAGAGAACAGAACAGCCACTAGATAGACATAGAGGCCAGAAAATGGTGGCACACACACCTTTAATCCTAGCATTCTGTAGTCAGAGATCCGTCCGGATCTCTATGAGTTCAAAGTCACACTAGAAACAGCCAGGCATAGTGACACATGCCTTTAATCCCAGGAAGTGATGGCAGGAAGCAGAAAGGTATACAAGGCGTGAAAACCAGGAAGTAGAGTCTGTTAAGCTTTTAGACTTTTAGCAGCAGTTCAGCTGAGATCCATTCGGATGAGGACACAGAGGCTTCCAGTTTGAGGAAATGAGATCAGCTGAGGAATTGGTGAGGTGAGGTAGTTGAGACTGGTTCCATTTCTCTGAACTTTCAGCTTTCACCCTAATACCTGGCTCCAGGTGTTGGGCCCTGACCCTGGTTCCTTGAGTAGCTGTTGCCTTGCTTCCTGACCTTGATCAGATGTCCTCCCTATGCTAATTCCCTGCTGGTTTCCTTCCTCCTGAACAGCTTACTGGAGGTTCCTTGTTTGTGTATCCTGCATATTTGGTGTAAACAGCTAGGATGCAAGTATGTAAAACATCTGTAGATAACTTCTGCCCTTCGGGTTCTCCCACTGTGCTGTAAGCCTGTAATTAAGGCCTCCTCCCTCCTTTAATAAAGGACATTCTACTGAGACAAATGACCCGCTGTCTTGTCTCTGTTTTTAACGCTCAGCCCCCAGCTCAGACATGGTGAACAGGTGGTAGCATGGGCGATATATCCAGGTTTGCTTTTACTAATAAGACATTTTAAGATTCATGTTACATCGTGGGGCTAGAGGAGGGAGGAGAGGGGTATCTGTGGTTGGTATATAAAATGATTAGGACATTTTTTAATAATAAAAAAATAGAAACTCACTCTCTTTTGATTGTAAGCCCCCTCAGTCATAATGTCCCAAAAGAAGAAAACAATGGACTTCTCTGTATATGATCAAAACCATCAAAACCAGTTTTATTTTTCAAGACAGGGTTTCTCTGTGTAGTCTGGTTGTCCTAGAACTCACTCTGTAGACCAGGCTGGCCTTGAACTTACAGAGATCTGCCTGCCTCTGCTTCCCTCCTGAATGCAGGTATTCAGGTCAAATTATCTTTTTGAATGACATTACACCTTGTTCATTTATTCGACTTATATAAATAACTCTGTACAATTATTTGTACCAGTTACATATTTTTAAAATTCATCGTTATAGTACCAAAAACTGTTGGAAATATTGATAATGTAAATGTTGTTTCTAGTTCTCACTTTTTATACACCATTTTGTCAGTCGTGTATAAATTCAAGTATGAATTCAAATACCATTTAAATAACAAATACTCTCAAATGTGTAGCTTCAAATTGAGTTTTTATTTATAGAATGACAACTATAACCACATTCTTACTTAAAGCAAAATCTTCATAATCTAATGCCTCTAAAATTAAATTTAAACAGGAAGTATCAACCACAGATTAGAGAGCATATACAATCTGAAGCCACTACTCCTAAGACAAACTAGGTCTCATTGCTCTCCACTTAGTAAGCCTCCCTAGAGAGAAGTTCATAATGGTGCTACCTTTCAGGTTTATTTCAAAGGAAAGTGTTTAATTACAAATTCTAAAAAATAGCCCCAACAACTCTGTTCATTACCACCACCATCAAAGTAACTCTAAGCACCTGGAACACTTAGGTATTTTAATGACTTGTTCTCTGTGTTAGTTTATTACTGCTTCTCAACTCAACAACTGGAATTGTCTATTGGAGGACTAAATTGTTATACATAGCACAATGGCTGCATTTTTTAAGGAATAAGCTAATGTCTTGCACAATCTGGGTACAATCCAATCAGTTCTTTTTTTTTTTTTTTTTTTTTTAGGTTTATTTATTTTTTATGTATGCAGTGTTCTGCCTGCATGTTTGCCTACAGGCCAGAAGAGGGCACCAGATCCCATTACAGATGGTTATGAGCCACCATGTGGATGCTGGGAATTGAACTCAGGACCTCTGGAAGAGCAGCCAGTGCCCTTAACTGCTGAGTCATCTCCCCAGCTCAATCAATCAGCTCTTGACATTACCACATATATTCCAAGTATGCTTATTATGGTTAGGCTGAGATTCATGTTGTATCTCTCTGTGGTTGGCTGTGGCCAGAGCTTTACTATGTTCCAGTCTGCCAGCAGTCAGGACAAGTCTCTCCCACTTGAGTCCCCCAAGTAAACACAAAGAGGCTTGTATTAATTATAACTCCATGGCTATGGCTCAAGCCCTTAGCTAGCTAGCTCTATATCTTAAATTAGCCCATAACTATTAATATATGTATAGCCACATGTTCCGTGGCTTTACCTGCATCTCATTACATGTTGCTCCTTGGGCGGCTCACTGGCATCTCTCCCTGTTTTCTTCCTGTCTCTCTCTTTGAATTTCCTGCCTGCCTCTAAGCTGCCTTGCCATAGGCCAAACAGCTTTATTTATCAACCACTCAGAGCAACACATATTCACAGCATACAGAAAGACATTCCCCCATCAGTTGGCCTAGAATTTGTTTGTCTCCTTTGCTCCATATTCTATCCTTGACCTTGTATCCATTCTTCAGTATCCTTGACACCTTTTGAAGTCCTGTATAGAAACATGTGTATGTATGTTCTCAAATGTATAGTATGTAAATGAACTATGTGCAGGTTCATATCCACACTTGTGTGCATGCATGTAGAGGGGAAAAGTCGGTAATAGAAACTAGATGTCCTTGATCATTCTTTTTATTTATTAAGGTTGAGCTCTATAGTTAGGCTTGTCTGGATAGCCAAACTGTCCCAGGGACCCTGTCTTTGCCTCCTAAGAACTGGGAGTATAGATGGCCTTTCTACCCCTACCCATCCAGTCTTTATGTAAATGTCCAGGATAGAACTCCAGTTCCCTGCTTGAACTTTATCCATTGTGACATTAAACCAGCTCTCAAATTTTGAGATTTTTTTCATGAGATTAATGTCTTGTATGGTTATTATCAGATTTTTGCTGAAGCTGGTGTTTTAAATGTGCTTTTCACCATAGAAAAGAACCAGAAGCGTGATGAAGAATGCTATTTTTATAGTATTTTCCTATTATGTAGGGATAATCCCTATGATTGTACAAAGGCCTTTCTTCTGATGATTTTAAAGCAAGCATTATAAATTCTGAGCTTTATTTGGGCCCATGCCATGGCTAGTATTGATTCAGGCAAGAATTCTGTGTGTCAGTGTAAATCATATGGTATGTGAATGTTTACACTGTATATAACAGTAAATATTTTATTTAAGCACTACTTTCCTATCATCTCCATTGTTGTTTCTATTTGTGATGCCCTCTTGAGTCCTGAAGCTTAATATCAGGCTAAATTTCTCATTAGCTTGAGGCCAGACTATGGTAAATATGAGAGGTAAGAATTTTGGTTTAATGTCCTAAGCCACTTATTTCAGGACCCATATATAAGAAAAATATATTACAACATTTTCATTTAAGTTCTTTCTTTTGAGAGCTTCACATAAAAGAAAAGTGAAAAATAGAAAACAATTATGCAATTATAAATACTATGCTCTAAGAAAATTGATTTTTTCTGGAGTAGCACCAAGAATTTCTTGAAAGATCCATAAATGATATCAAACCAAGTGACGCCTTCAACACTCCTCCCATGGTGCAAACTATGAATCCGACTAACAAAGACTGATCTTTGTTTTGTTGACACTAGTTAAGGACTAGGTACTGAACTCTATGCCAACTGGGTCATAAGACAAGTCTGTCTGTAGTATCAATTCTTTCTGTATTTACGTGTGCATTTCCAAAGAAATAAGCATAAAGAGGGTTCAAAGAAAAACAACTGTGTTCAGATCTGCATTATTATGCTATAGTCATACAGCTTGTTTTAACTTTTAAAACTTTTACTGTTAATACAAGTTTGTGCTCTGCATATGAGATGCACACCAGCCCAAACCAGTTGTCAGAAATAATGTGAGATAAGAGAGAAAGTATGTCATGCTAATGAGTCTGTTTGTTGGCATCTTTGTTTACTTGAGGGCTACATTGGAGATGAAGAATTCTTCTTTTTGTTAACTGAACTCCAGTAAGGTAATGTGGTAGTAATAAGTACATATCCTGAAAATATAATTTCCTTTATCACCTCTACTTTGGGAAAATATGAAATATAGATAATTGATTGAAAAAAAAATTTCTAGAAAGTATTTTAAATCTCAAAGACATACAAATTCAATGGTTTCATTACAAATTAACAAATACATTTCCTGTATCTCTTCATATAATATATGCATATGATATATATGTGTGTATATGTGCATATACAGAGTTATATAATGATCATAAAACAAAGTCATATGGGCTAGAATTTATAATTTTGTTTCCTACCTATTTCCAGTTGTTTCTATCTTGCCTAGAAAGAATCAATGTCCAAAAAAATAAAAGTGTCTTAGGTAATGCAGAAGGTTTGGGGTGGGAGGCACAAATTAAGCATTTAGTTTGTCTGAAATCCTGGCAAAGGGAAAGATTTTGCTCTGAAGTTAAAACCAAAATTTTCAGCTCTCTGGATGAGAAAGTAGGAGATATATGAACAAGAATCTGAAGAAAAACTGAGAACCCCTGAGTTCATTGAGATTTGTTATGGGCCAAGGAAAGGATTGATTTGTTGTGCTGAAATTTAATTTCCATATGCAAGGCCACCCTCCTATGCTTCTCAGCTTGAAGGATTTTAGCAGGCCTATTAACTTATACACCCGGTTCCCTGTTCTGCATGGATCTCTCAGTAAGAATTTATTTTCAGCAGAGAAACCTAGCAAGAAATTGTGCTATTTAGGCAATTGAAGAGAAAATAAAAGTGACGGGAAATTATTTCTGAAATATAAATAAATGGCATACAACCATCAAATTTATGAAGATATAGCAGGATCACACAGATTAGAGTTGTCTGAAAGTAAAAAGACACATAAGTTCTCCAAAGCAGAAGCTGAACACAACTTTAAAAAGAGTTATGAAATTCTGATCAAAGCAAATTTATGAGAATATATACCCCCCCAAAAGAAAGAATCTATAAATTGTACACTCTGCTGACAATAACTGTAAAGTATATTCATTATTTTGACTATTTCTAATTATCACTACTTTCACTAGCTTTTCTTGTCTGGAATATTATATGAGCCTTCTAATTGTAATTTTCATGGTCCAGACATTTTTCCTTCTAAGTCATTTCTTCCAAGGTGACCAATAATCCAATTAATCATGATAAACAGGGAGTTTCCTAAATCCTATGTCTCACCCTATTCACTCAGTGGTCTCTCTACTCAATCAGACCCAAACAAAATTTCCTTCAATGCCTTCCATTTACTGAATTTGTCCATTCTAATCTTGTCTCTTAGTATTTTTTCTGATCACATTTGCCTAGCTACAAAGACTTCTTTAAAAGACCTTCATACTGTTTCACTTACCAATGTTCCAAATCTTAAATGAATTACTCCTCTATTTTGTTCACATCTTAAATGCAATTTTTTATAAGATATTTCTGGGTCCTCACATGTGTAGGTAAAACCCATTCTGATCCAGGATGGTTAAATTTCTCCTTAGGTGTCAGTGTTCTTCCAACAAATCTGTGGTGGTATTGTGTTCCCCAAAATATTGTGCACCCTAATAAACTTATCTGGGGTCAGAGAATGGAACAGCCACTAGATACAGAGGCTAGGAAATGGTGGCACTCATACCTTTAATCCTGGCCTTCTGGAGGCATGGATCTCTGTGAGTTCAAAGCCACACTGGAAATAGCCAGGCATGACTCACGCCTTTAATCCCAAGAAGTGAGCCTTTAACCCCAGGGAGTGATGGCAGAAAGCAGAAAGGTATATAAGGCGTGAAGACCAGAAACTAGACGCATTTGGCTGGTTAAGCTTTCAGGCTTTCGAGCAGTAGTTCAGCTGAAATTCATTCTGGATGAGGACTCAGAGGCATCCAGTCTGAGGAAACAGGATCAGTTGAGGAACTGGCAAGGTGAGGTGGCTGTGGCTTGTTCTGTCTCTCTAATCTTCCAGCACTCACCCCAATAACTGGCCTCAGGTTTGATTTTATTAATAAGACCTTCTAAGATTCGTGCTACACTAAGCATTTGCTCGTGCTCAACTGTTACTCCTTTCTCTTCACTCTGTCAGCAGAAGTTTAAAGATACCAAGAGTTTGGATGCTGCTGTGGTTCTTCTGCATTTTCTTTCTTTATTGACTATCTAACTTTAGTTCTTGAAAATAAAATATAATTGTATATTTTCACTCTCTTCTTTCTCTTCCTAACCCCTTCCATGTATCTCACTGTGTTCTCTCTGAAATTTATGGTCTCTTTTGATTTAGTTATTCTTCCTTTTATTCTCTCTGTCATATTAAACGTCTTTTTTGGTATCATCAGCTTATAGCTGACATTTTTCTCTTCATGTTGCTCTTGCTACTAATTGTTGCATTTTGAACTAAACAAGACAAAGAAAGCATTTGCTTATACTGGCATTTTCATTCATTAATTTTTATAAGACTTCTTTTTATCGATTATTTTCTTCCTCAAGTTGTTATGTTTCAATGGACATGTAACATGGACTCTTCATCCCCAATTTAAGTCAAGACTATTTGAATGGCCCTGACTTTAGAAATGGTCATGTCAGCATTTAAAAAAAAAAAAAAAACTTAAATTCTTTCAGCAGCAAAGGGACAGCAAGAGTTTCTATCTGGCACTCTGAGCAGCCTGAAGAATCTCCCTAAACTTTTACAGACCTTCACTTGATCCATACATGTATTTGTTGCTTTGACTCTGAAAGGAATTTCAGGTCCAACTGGTCTAGTGAAGCAGATTTAGAAATTTTACTATAGTAGTTGTTTTATAACATGATTCAAAATGATGTTTGGAAGAAATAGATATACACCCCGGAGTCACAAAAAAGAAGTTTACCAAAATATGGATTCCTCAAGGTGAATAATCAGTTGGTTATCTTAGAATGAGCCTCATATTGTATATTGGTGTTTTTTTTTTATTGAGACCGATGATGTTGAGAGTTATCAATGCTGCATTTGTTGGTTCCTATTATTGTGTGTTGCTGTTGCTCTGTAAGTGTATTTACCCTGTTATGATTTGCTCTGCTGGGATCATTTATTCCTTGGATGTAGTTAATTTCCTTATGTTGGAGTTTTCTTTCTAGCAATTTCTGTGGGGTTGGATTTATACATAAATGTTGCTTAAATTTGCTTTTATCATGAAGTACTTTATTTGTCCCTCTATTGTGGTTGGAAGTATTGCTGGGTATAGTGTTTGGGGATGGCACAGAGATCTCTTAGGGGCTGTAGAACATCTGTCTAGGTCCTTATAGCTTTTAGGATCTCCATTGAGAAATCATGTGTTCTTCTAATAGGTCTAATTTTGTATTTTACTTGGACTTTCCCCTTGTAGCTTTTTTAAAATTCTTCCTCTGTTCTGCATATTTAATGTTTTGATTGTTATATATCAAACAGAATTCTTTTTATAGTCCACTATAATTGGTGTTGTGTATTTCTTTTGTACCTTGATAGGCACCTCCTTCTTTAGTGTGGGGACTTTTTCTTTTTCTATGACTTTACTGAAAGTATTTTCTGTGCCTTTGATCTAAATTATATTCCTAATATTTTTATTCATAGATTTGGTCTTTCTATGGTATCCCAGATTTTGTGGGTATTTTGTGTTTAGATTTTTTTTTTTTTTAGCATTTTCCTTGTGTGAGGTATCCATTTCTTCTATTGTGTCTTTAATTCCTGAGATTTTTATCTTCCATCTCTTATATTCTATTTGTGAGGTTTGCCTGTGAAATTGCTGTTTCTATTTTTTTTTCATTTCTGTATCTCCTTCAGTTTGGGTTTTCTATATAATTTCTATTTCTACTTTACAGTCTTGAAGTTTTATTCATTGTCTTCCACTCTTTGCTTTTGTTTTCATAGATTTCTTCATTTCTTCTTTATTGGCCTCTATAATATTCCTAAAGAATATTTCAATGATTTTTCATTGTGTTTTAGCTGTGTTGGGATAATTAGACCTACTGTGCTAGGGTTGATGGGTTCTAGTTGAGATATTGTCTTGACTGTTATTGATTGTGTTTTCACTCTGGAATCTAGGCATCTGGGTTTGAGATGCTTATATTTTTAGGTTCTGCTATTGAACCTTGCGTTTGTTGGGTGAGTGCTTTGTTCCTTGGTTGCTGTTGCATTCTCTAGGGAATTCTGGAATTCTTTTTTCTGTTTTTTTGTTTTTTGTTTTTGTTTTTGTTTTTCAAGACAGGGTTTCTCTGTGTAGCTTTGCGCCTTTCCTGGATCTTGCTCTGTAGACCAGGCTGGCCTTGAACTCACAGAGATCCACCTGCCTCTGCCTCCCGAGTGCTGGGATTAAAGGCGTGTGCCACCACTGCCCGGCAGGAATTCTGGAATTCTTGTTCAAGCTCCTGGAGGTTGTGGGTATAATGTGGTTCTAGGCAGTGGAAGCTGACACAGAAGTAGGAATGGGAAAAGGTGGGACTGAAAGAGTCCAGAAGAGAGGGGAAAGCAGGGTCTTCCCTCAGGCTCTGTTTAGTCTCAGGAATCCAGGCAGAGCATGAAGAGATACCACAACAAGTACTCTGATGCAGAGCTAGGAATGAGACTGCGGGGTTGCATTTGGAACAGAGAGAGGGACTTAAGTTCTGGAACTTGCCTACCTGCTTCAGTGGCCTGCTTGCTTCTCTGGTAGCCTTGGCTGGAGGGTTCACAGGGTATGCCTGCTGGAGTTGGTTGCTGGGTTAGCAGGGTGAGTTGGGAGGAAAGCTGGAGAAGATCTGAAGAAAGGGACAGAGAGGGATAAAGCCATAGTAGGTGGTCTGCTACGAAGAGGGAGTGAGATGGGGAGAGCAGGGATTGGATTTAGAGAAGGAAGGAGAGATGAAGAACATAGTCTGCCTTCCCTCCTAGTAGGAGTGGCCTGGTAGTTCCCAGGGAATGCCTGTTGGAGATGGACTAGAATACATCCACTAGTTGGGAGAAGGAAGATTGGAGGGGAACAAAATATATACGGGAGGAGCTTTCAAAGATAACTTTGATAGAACTGTAGTTTCAGATATTGTATTGAAGTGGTGGTGGTGTACACCTTTATTCCCAGCACTCGGGAGGCAGAGCCAGTGTAATCTCTACGAGTTCGAGGCCAGCCTGGCCTAAAGAGCAAGCTCCAGGACAGGCTCCAAAACTACACAGAGAAACCCTGTCTCCAAAACAAAACAAAACAAAACAAAAACAAAAAGAACAACAACAAAAAAAAAAACCCAAAAAGTAAACTTTAATAGAATTGTAATTTCAGATCTTGTAGCTAGAAGCGATTAAGACTATAGTCAGTATTTACTACACATCCTTTCTTTGCAGATGTGTTTTCTAGTAGGATTCCTAGAAGCCTTAAGAGGAAATTATAGTGGAAGTATTTCTTCTTTGCTGAGAGAGGTTTGGACTGAATTCCAGGGTGAGGAGTGCGCTCTGTATTTTGGTGACTCCCAGTTTTTACCCTGGTCTGTTCTTATCTCCATTCCACCTATTACATAAGCTAGCTCCCACACTTTGCTTTGCCACCTTTGTTTCTTTGGGGACCTTTGAACACAGTGGTGATTACATTTGAAGAAACAAATGAAACTATTAGCAATGGTGTTGCAATTAAAATAGAACCTATTGTAATCCCAAGCAAATGGTGTCAGTTACCTGATCCCCTGAGATTCAATGAATGTAAGATGTGGGTGAGTTGTGTAGGGATGGGAGACATTGTGGATTGCACTTGGTAGTTGACTGGAGATAAGCCAAAAGAAAAGAAAGAAACCAACGTGAGTTTTATGTTTTCAAAAGAAAGAAAGATCAAGTAATAATATCATCCACTAAAATATGAAAAACAGATCATGATGAGCAGTTACTTGTTGACTTCTATTTTAGCTGTGAGGTTGTAGCTTGGTTCTTCCATTTATTAGGAGAGGTTGAACTATTTTCATAACTTTATAGAATCTTCATTCTCAATGTTCAGTAAGTTTGATATTATATACTATATTGTAACATGAATTGCTAAACAGTCTTATGAATAGAAAACCAGAAGCCAGGATATTGGGGTGAAAGCTGAAAGATCAGAGAAGCAGAACATCCAGCCACTAGCTCACCTCTATAAAATCCTCAGGCACAAGGGAGTGAGTTCCTGTTTCCTCATGCTTCATATGCCTTTCTCTGCCCAGACATTACTTCCTGGGATTAAATGTATGTGTGTGCTTCCCAGTACTGGGATTAAAGGTGTGTGCCACCACTGCCTGGCTCTGTTTCCAGTGTGGCCTTGAACTCACAGAGATCCAGATGGATCTATGTCTCCCGAGTGATAGGATTAAGGGTGTGTGCCATCACTGCCTGACCTCTTTGTCTAATCCAGTGGCTGGCTCTGTCCTCTGATCCTCAGAAAAGTTTATTAGGGTACGCAATATATCACCACACTATATACATAATTTTCCAATGCTCAAAATAATATGTGAAAAGTGTGTGTCATAAAAAGGCTCAGGCTCACTTGCTATTTTGAGTTTGTTCATTTATCATTTTTATGTTATAATCATCCTCCTCCAGAGGCAAATGGTCTTATGGACATAATAATGTGACCCAGACATAAGTCTGGATAGTACAAAACCTTTAGGATGAGAAATGTGTAATGTAATTGAATTGCTGAATATATCATATAAAGGCCAACATAGAACAGAACCAAGAAACAGACTATCACAGGAAATAAAAAGCTGCAAAGGAGACTGAGGAAACCTGTTAATTCAAGCAGTATGATAAATATAAGAATGGAGTATCATTTATAATAAGAATAAAAGAAAAGAGAGTGTAAATTGTGTTATTGAATAATTTTGCCTGAGTACCCACTCTTTTTCTTTTAACCTTGTACAAACAACAACTTAGCAGAAACTGAGATTTTTTTTTGCTTATTGAAGTCTATTTTATATCCTTTAGTAGTGAAACAATGAGCTTTAAAAGTTTCTATACCATTTAAATACACAGTAGCCTTTAAATTTGTTTATAAATCGGCTTATATCCATGTCATTTTGTGATCATCTTGTAGTCACAACCTTTACTTACTAGATATTATGAGATAGAATTATACCTCTACTATGAAATTGTAATACCTAGTGCCTAGAATGTGATCACATTTAAAGATAATGTCTTCAAATATGTTTAAAACCAGGCTATTAAATCTGCCATAATCAAGGGATTTTAACATTACATGTTTTTTAAAAAATGTGCCTTTCATATTGGATGTCTGAAAAGAATTATTTTTGGTAAATACACACACACATAACACACACATGCACACACACACATATATATATATATATATATATATAAAATGTTATGTTTGAGTAGTGGCTAAATGTACCAAATAAGTTTACCTGAGATATATCAATTACTTGAATATACACATTGATGTATTAAAATTTCTGTAATTATAGAAAGAAATAAAAATAAAGGCTAGGCTCTTATAATGGGATATTTACTCTGAATGATTTTTCTCGTAAGAGGAAATGTGAACAGACACAGACACCTGAGTCCTGGGTGAATATAGCAAAGTGAATTTTGCAGACCAAAAGAAGACCTTCAGCATGCTCAGGAAAGAAGCTCAAACAGCTCCACTATCCCAGGAACATTTTTTTAGTCATCTAAGCTCCTGGATTATGAGGGAATACTCTTGTGCTGTTAAAGTCACCCAAGTTTTGGAATTTTGTAATCAGTCCTCATCAGAGAAACTCACTCTTGCAATGGATGGTCATTAACACAGAGCCAAACATTTGAACAATGTGTAGAGATTAAGAGACTTTTGAGCACTCAGCCCTAAATGGATTATCTTTATCATATCCTTTCCCAAGAGGACAGGATCCATGCTGAAGAGGAAGTGGAAAGATTCTAAGAACCAGAAGTGGTAGATGATTTCAAGAAATCTGTTTTTTTTATACAAAGCAGAGGGGATATCCATATAAACTCAGAGATTATGAGTCATGGTTTGGCTAAGCCGTGTATAAACTCAAGCCAGAAAAAGTCCTAGAAGAGAGAAGCAGAAAGAAACATTAATTTAGAGAGAGGATAAAAGTTAGGATATCTGGAAGAAGTTGGTGGAAGGAGATGAATATCAAAATGCACTGTATGAAGTTCTCAAAGAATAAATAAAACCATTATTTAAAAAGAATTCCCCTGACCACAACTATCAACCATGATAAAAAGAATATATGGAGTGATAAATATTCTAGCAGTGCAAGGAAAAAAAAACAAAACAGTAGGAAGATGAGGATCCATACAATATAATCCTAAACTACCCACCTTATATTTATTCTACTGTAGAAGAGAAATGGGTCAGTCTTTTCTCTGTAATTGCAAGGTGTTTGCTAAGACAAAGCATTTCTTTTTCAGGAAAATGTTACTTTCAAGCTCCAATAAGAAAACTAAGCTCAACTTCCTAAA
This sequence comes from Peromyscus californicus insignis, assembly GCF_007827085.1. Taxonomy (NCBI): domain Eukaryota; kingdom Metazoa; phylum Chordata; class Mammalia; order Rodentia; family Cricetidae; genus Peromyscus; species Peromyscus californicus. The sequence goes on from NW_026294458.1 coordinate 63,774,758, forward strand.
GTTTAATTTTCATTCAACGTTTATCAGAAAACATATGTGCTTTTGCTCTGTGGTCTAGAATTGTACCTAACAAAGTGCTCATGCAAGAAACATAGTTTTGAATTGTTTTTAATACAATGATGATGTTAAACATTATGATAAAGCACAATGATTAAAGGTGTAGTAGCATATAGAAAGTAAGACACTAATGTATGCTAAATTTTCTGGCAAGGGTTAGGGCTGGAGAAGAACCCACTTTTGTTTAAGGGATTGGCCACTGGGAGTTGGACAATGCTCCAATCAGTATACGTGCAACACAAATTAGACTTGCTTTTGTAGCTAGAGTTTTCTCTCCGGTCCTGCCAAGCCCCAGCAGTCTGACAGCCCACTTATAAAATAAACACACAGACGCTTATATTGCTTACAAACTGTATGGTCGTAGCAGGCTTCTTGCTAGCTGTTCTTATATCTTAAATTAACCCATTTCTATTCATCTATAAGTTGTCACAGGGCTTGTGGCTTACTGGTATCTTAACATGTTGCTTCTCCTCATGGTGACTGGCAGTGTCTCCCTGCCTCAGCTTCCACTCCCCAGAATTCTCTTCTCTGCTTGTCGCCTATACTTCCTGTCTGGCTACTGGCCAATCAGCATTTTATTTATACAGAGCGATATCCACAGCATGCTGTATTTATTTTTCTTCTTTTTTTTTTTTTTGTGGAGGGGGTCACAAGGTGGGGGTAGACAGGGAAAAGGAGGATGGGGAAATGAGTGCTCAGGATGCATTGTGTGACATTCCCAACTAATCAATAAAAAATATTATGTTGCTTAAAAAAGTAAAGAGTCCCAAGATTTACAAGTTAATGTGTCATACTATCTCAAGAGCATTACCAGAATACAAGGGCAGAATCAATACTTTATGTTTACATACATGTATGTATACATGAATATCTTTGGGTTTTGCTGGTTTTGTTTTTGGGACAGGGTTTCTCTGAGTAGACTTGGCTGTCCTGGAACTCACTATGTAGACCAGGCTTCCCAGGAACTCAGAGACCCAGCTGCCACTGCTTCTTGAGTGCTTGGATTAACGACATGCATCTATCTTCTATATATGTTTTAAATCCCTTATACAGAGTATCCTAACTTTTGTTATTTTTCCATTCACTAGAAACTAAAGATGTTTATTTATAACTTCATTAAGGTAATACTTTTACATGTGTGAAATAATATAAAAGTTTCAAGAAAGTATTTTTATCTAACTTAAATATATTATATGGTATTAATAGAATAAGAAGAAAAATATATTATACAAAAACTTTAAATATTACCCTTATCCTTTCTTTGGAAAGCAAATTTATGTAAATAAATATATGACTTGGCGTATTAAGTGTAACTTATTAATTGATTATAATATATGCATAAAGTACCTAATTCAACTTCATAAATTTGTGGGGTTTTTTGTTTCTTCTTTAGTGAGTAAGATTAATTCCAAACAACAAAAACACTTTCAATATATACAATAAATTTTCTCAAATAAAATTAACCTCTCATAAACTGATAATATTAGTCATCTTCTTCAAGAGTGGTAAGAAGATATTGATGAATTTTCTGTCATTTACAGAAAATACAAGAGACATTAAATTGTAATACACACTTGACAATGTTTATTAGATTGGTGATTTCAGGTTATACAAATATCATTAAATTTCATGATACAAGGCTCAAAACTGTATTACAAAATGGAAGATATCTGTGAATCCCTCCATCTGCTATACACCTAAGTATTTTTAAAAAATACCTGTAATGCTGCTCTCCTCAAGAGGTGGAATGCTGACACAGTTTCTACATTGGAGAATCAGGTTTGGTCTTGTGACTGGTGTTGAGCAACCATTGTACCAGAATAGAGTGCTACCGGTTATGATCTAGATGTTCAGAAAAAATACAACCTTTATTATTCTTATGGCATGTTTCTCTGAGGTTGTCATACAAAGCATTCATAATAATTCTATCAGAGTATAATTCATGTAAAGCAATTAATGAAGCCAGAATTATTGAACAGGTAACATCTGATATACAATAGACACAAATACAGACACCTTAGTCCACTTTGGACTTCCTGCCACCAGGAAGAATGGAAGATGACCACGGAGCTTCAAGAATGACCTCAGGTAAAACTTCCAGGAGGGTGACCCATTTAAACCTCCTGAAAATTGCTGATCTATAGGATTATGAGGGGAAAAAAATCAAACAAATAAATCGGTTGTTTAAAGCCATGGTTTTTTTGTGGTAGTTTGTTATGAAGAAAAGGACAAATGGTAAATCTCAAAGACATCCACTTTCTGAAATAAAATTAAATCTGTCCACTATACCCAGATATAATCTCTTTGAATAATAGCTAATAATAAAAATAGTAATATTTACTGGTAGTCCCTGTACTAAATATTTTACTTTTATTGCTTCCAATAAGCCTCAATGTAATAAACTCAGTGCTTTCCTTAGGCCTGTGGATACTGAAACTCTAAGGGATGTTTAAAATCCTGCCCAAAGTTCCACAACTAGAAAAAAACGTGTAAAAAATTACAAACTCTATTCTAGCTCTTAAGGCAATTTTCACAGCTGTTTATTGTATCATGGTCTACTATATTGTCTCATAACTTCACAAACTGTCAGCTCAGGACCAGAAATAAACTTTAAAACAATAATACTTCAGTTTTAGATGACAAACAAATGTAAAAACAATGATCCTCGAATCATATAATTTTTTTGTGTGTTTTTTTTTCTACCTGCTCACAGATTCAGAAATGAGCTCTCTAGTAAAAGTTTCAATAGTCTTCTCTGAAAGAAAAAAAAATTTCATTTATGTAACTACTTGAACATATCATTGCATAAATAATAGTACCAGATTCAGTTGATCATAAAATAAGATTCAACCTTGTATGAGCTACTGAGAATCAATGGAATATACCACAGAAAGAAATAAAAGTAATCTAAGCTCAGTTAAGGAATCAGGAGACAAGAATAGCTTTTAAAATCATAAATGGCCTTTCTAATATGTGGTTAATCAGTAAAACTGATTCAATATTAAATACTAATATTTTTATGATAAATATAAGGCATTTATTGCAGTGAATAAAGTTGATCAGACCTCCTTTTCTTTCTTTACTTATGATATTCAAATAATATTTAACAATAAACTCCTGAAAATAGAAACTTGCAATCAAGTTATTTCTCTCTATCTGTGTCTCTATATACACATCTACTTGAAATATGTCCTCATAAATATCTATACAACTTAATACATACCTATATGTCATCAAGTGTGAACATATTATATATATATATATATATATATATATGCACATATATAATAGATAAACAAACCATAAATATGCAAAATTAAATTAAAATGTCTAAAAATACTAAATTTTAAATAGCAAACATGAAAAACTGATGGTGAAAAATTTCGAAATTGACCATGTTTATAGTTGGATAACCCAATATTATTAAGATACACATTTTCTGCAAATTTATCTGATTAAGCACACATTAATATGGTTTATCGATCTTCTTTATGGAAATAAAGAGTTGTTGCTAAAATGTATGTGAAAATACCATGAAAAAATGAATTAACAAAACTGAAAAACATTGAACCCACACTTAATAAGATAAACAAGAAACACAATGCCTACAGTTAAAAATAAATTTATGCCAAATATTATGAGAATGTGGAGCCCAGTAACTTTCACACGCTCTTGAATGGTAATGTTAACACTGAAAATCATTCATAAACAAGTTTAATAGTTATCCAGACATTAGACTCATGCCAATCATTATTACTCAGCAATTATGCTTCTGAATATTTTGATTTTGCAATTCCAAGGAGAAGGAATTGTAAAAGCAAAGAAATCTAGCATGACTTATTTTCTCCTATAGAGAACACCACCTAGAAAAATACATTGTCGAATCAGCAGAGTATTTATAGCAAAATCATCTAGTGCATCAATATTACAAATCACAGTTTATAATGTGATTTGTAACTGCAAAAATGTACTTAGGTCAAACTATCATGCATAACTCTATGAATCTTTGCATAATAGAATGTTGATGAACATAATGTGAACTACTCTGAGTGTTACCCGGGGATTTTATTCACGAGTCATGGCACAGTTACGTGTAAGTGTTTCCCTGTAGTGCTGTTTTTTTTTTTTTTCTTCCTCTCAACAGATGTTGCATTTTAACTCTGGGTCACTAATCTTTTTATTGTACTTTTAATTTCTATTTTCTTTGAAAATTATAATAAGAATAATTAACTTGCCATTTTATCTAAGCTTCTTGTCATGCTTATCCTCCACAATTTATGCACCATATTATAGTTCTCAGAAATGTGGGAACTCTATAAGGACACACAATAATTTTCACTTGTCACCATTTTAAATGAGCCATAAACATCAGGTTTCACATGACCATTTACCAACAAACAAAAGTGTTAGAAATTTGGCTTAGAGATTAATGGAAATACAATATATTAATTCTAAGTATTAGGGGCTAGATATATGGTTCAATGATTAAAAGACTTGGTTCTCTGAAGCCACAGGATGGCTCACAACTATATGTAACTCCATCTCCACAGAATCCTAAAACCACCCCAAGCTGCTGTAGGTACTTCACACATTTGCTATAAGACACAAATTCGAGAATAACCATCCATGAACATTAAAAAGAATAAATCTTTAAAACTCTAAATCAGTAATCATAACCATTAACTATTACTCAACTGCAATAGAAAAAAAATACATGTTTCTAAAAACATTATAAAATGGAAATAGCCCACATAGTTGAATTTACTACTTTATAATATAAAAAAATACAGTGTGAAATAAATATTATATGTAATAGATACCTCTGTATTACTAGTGTAAAGTACCCATAAGTACATAGTAGAGGAACAATGTCAGATGACTTGAAAATGTTAATGGTCCAAGCCCTGCATCTCCAGTCCAAGGTCTTGTCAGACCAATGTTAGAACATCATGGCAGCCAAATATGTTGTGACAGAAAAGACTCAAACCAGGAGCCATCTGTCTTCTAGGCTCTATCTTCTAAGGGGAGCCAGACCTCTCAAGATAGACGCAAGTAGAGACTCAACAGTGGAATTAGGAGCATGGGTAGAGCATGTATAGTTATGGCAGCATCTGTCCCACACCTGCAATAATCCATGCTCAATACATTATGTGAAATTTCCAGCCTATTTCTATGTATCCCAAAACTACTAAAACTTACTACTAGCATGGATGAGGATATCAGGAAGTTCTATCAAATTTTTAGTGAGCTATTACCAAATGATGGCTGCTAGGGGAGGGAATTCTTCTATGTCCCTGTAAAACTTGGTAACATTAAATGAACTCAGTTGATTTAATAAGAGTAGTTCATCTAGAGAAGGAAAAGGGAAGTGATGATAGGGTATGAGAAGAATTGAAGAGATGGTAGTGTAGGTTGGGTTGCATCTAGGTTGTTTGCCACAAACTGACAGCCAAGCCTCATTGCTGAAGATAACACCTACAGAACTCATTAAACACAGAGAAGTTGTGGTGGTACCCACATAAAGCCTTCTATCTACAATGGTGTCCTTGCAAGCTAATGCAATGTGACACAATGCTTGTGCTTTGTGTCAACCAGTATCTGATGGGATTTAAGGCCCACTCCATTAGATGCAACCAATACCTGCCACTGCTTAAATGACCATGGGACCTGACTTAGATAGTCCAGATACCTGGGTATAAACCAAATACTGCTATTCTAGGAAAGGTACATAGACTCAAAACGACTCCTAATGTCACTACTACACTCATAGACCAGTGTTTTATTTAGTCATGATCGAAGAAATTTCCTCCTGCAGCAGACTTGAACAAAAACAGTTAATCACAGCCAGAAAATATGCAGAGAATGAGAGACCTTGGAACACCAAGCCCTAAATACCTTGACTCAGTGTTCATAGAACCCTTAGGGAAAGGTGAGGAAAGTATGTAAAGGCCAGAGGAGATGGAGGAAACTATGGTGATATTTTATTTGTACTGAAATGTGATTTTATTTGTATGTTAATAAATAAAGTTGACTGGGGGTCAGAGCTAATAGCAAGCCATAGCAGAAGCCAGTCACAGTGGTGGTGCACACCTTTAATCCTGATCACATGACAGGTAGATCTCTGTGTGTTCAAGGATACAGCTAGCATGGAGACACACGCCTTTAATCTCAATACCAACCATAGAGACCTAGAGGTCTGTATAAACAGGTAGTGAGGAGCAGGTCATGTGCTTGGTTTTACAACCAATAAGAAGGTAGAACAGAAAGTCACTAAAAAGATAGACACACAGCCGGGCGGTGGTGGCGCACGCCTTTAATCCCAGCACTCGGGAGGCAGAGCCAGGCGGATCTCTGTGAGTTCGAGGCCAGCCTGGTCTCCAAAGCGAGTTCCAGGAAAGGCGCAAAGCTACACAGAGAAACCCTGTCTCGAAAAACCAAAAAAAAAAAAAAGATAGACACACAGGAAGAAGGTCTCTTTCTGAGGGGAATGATGGCAGCGGCAGGAAGGGTAAGAAGGTGGGTTTAAGTCTCAGCTCTTAGCAACTGATCTGACCTATTGGGCTTTTAACTCTGCATTTGGCTCTGTGTTTCTTATTTAATAAGACTGTTACATGTACAGGACACCAAGAAAAAGATCCTTCTAAACACAGTTTGACTAAGGCATATGTGGACTCACAGAGACTGAAGCAGCATTCACAGGGCCTTCCTACAGGGTTCTACACCAGATGGAGTTCTAGAGCTACCCTGAAGCTGACACGTGCCATCATCTTTAACTCAAATGCTTTCTCCAATTGATAACCACTTATAAAAGAAAAGTTATTTTTCTACAAGTGAGTCTCACTGAGGATACAAACTACTTTTAGAGAGAGGTTGTATACCCAGCCGTAAACAACATAAAATGAAACTCAGTGCATCTTTTGAGGTTCTTAGTCTCATAATGCTGTGTTAGGACAGTCATTTTATTTTATTATACCTCCTTTGAGTATATAATAGGGCCTTAGGTTTTGTGTTTCCAGGGAGTTCCTGTGAGTGAGAATGTGTGTGTCTTTACCCACATGTATTTGTTTGTGTTTTTTCTTTAGTCTTTTCCGTCTGTGTCTTTTGTCCTATTCTAACTCTTCTCTTGAAAACAGATTCTTCTCTCATATAGTTCATCCTCACCACAATTTCCCCTCCCTCTGCTCCTCCCAGCTCACCCTCCACCTCTCCTTTTCCTCACATCCACCATCCTCTCTTTCCTCTTCAGAAAAGAGCAGGACTCTCCAAATATGACAAAACAAGATACAATAAGACAGGACAATGACAAGTCCTCTAGACAAGGCAATCCAATAGGAGAAAAAGAGTCCCAAGAGCAGGCAAGTCAGAGATACACCTGTTCCCACTGCTAGGTGTCCCAGAAGTTATTAGCCATAGTATATATGGAGAGAACTTGGTGCAGAACTATAAATTCTTTGTGCTTATACCTTCAGTCTTGTGAGCCCTGCTTTGTGGATTCAGTGTGTTTTGTATTATTATTATTATTATTATTATTATTATTATTAGTAGTAGTAGTAGTAGTAGTAGTAGTAGTAGTATAGTAATAGTATAGTATAGTATATATTATATTATATCATATTATATTATTTTCTTATCATCCCTTAGATGCATTTGTTTTCTATTGAGAGGCAGAAGGCTGGTGAATCTGGAATGGAGGGGATTTGGGGGAACTGGGAGGAGTTGGGAAATGGAAAGCTGTAACTAGAATATGAAGAAAATGTATTTTCAATGAAGTAATAAAAAATTATATTTGAGTATGAAAAATAAAAGATAATAGATACAAAAGTCTAAGTTTAAAAACTCCTTGAAACTCAAGGCAAATGATTAAAAAATCAAAATCAAATTAGCTAGTCAGATAAACAATGGCAAGGATTAAAGATTCTTATAAATAACTAAATTAAGCATTGGTTATATCTATACTTGAAAGAGCAATAAACATAAGCCATTTCAAATGGAGAACCCAAAGAGCAAATGGAGGTAATGTATTACCACTAAATTTTTCCTTGACAATATAATTGGGAAATTATTTTCCTAGAGTATTGCTTGGCCTCAGCATAGAAAACTTCTTCTACCCTCAGCACCTCCCTCTATGAATGTTAGATGAACAGATTAGGTTCATCTCATTTTTTTTTCTCACTTCCAACTAGGATGATGACATGTAAAGTTTTTCTAGCTTCACTTTTAAAAGAAATTGTTACTCTGATAAATAAAAAATTTAAAAACTTTATGCTCTAGGGGAAAAGCAACCTAGACTCCAATATGTTAAAAAAATAAATAAATAAGAAACTAAAAATCCCAGGAAATAATTAATTCCATCATTTATGAGACACTTCTGTTAATATTAATATCTTGATTTTAATTGGTTCCTCTGGACTTTCTGATACTCAACACATTCAGTTTTGTAGAAAGCACAACTGTGATTATGCTCAAAACTTTCAAGAGCACAACTGCCTACAGAGTAGACAGGAAATTAGGGTCATTAAATCTCACTCAGCTCCAGCAACTTTTGAAGGTATTTTGACATCCTGTAAATATATTAAGGAATCATTGACATAAAAATTGTATGTTAAGTTAAACCGCATTATTATTATTTTTAAAGGAATGCATTCAGGCTTGACAGGAATTAGTTTCACAGAAACTTATTGCTATGACTTGGGGGACTTGTAAATACATGTGTGCTGTATATCATTTATCTGGAGTTTTCAGGGTAATATTCTATTTCAAACTATAAGAATTTCAGGTCTTTTAAAAAATTTAAATAGAAATATTTTATGGCCACCGCTACTCCAAAGTGCAAAGTAAAGAGATTAAACATTACTCAGATTCATAGAATGAACTTGGTTTCAGAGTTCTTTAAAGTATTTTCCATTAGAATAAATGCTGGAAATTCTCTTCAGATCTTAATACATCCATATTAAGTTTACCAAAGCACAGCTTTCTCTCTGTCTCTGTCTCTGTCTCTCTCTCTCCTGTATGTGTCTCTCTCTCTATTTGTGCATAACACACACACATACACACACATACACACACACACACACACACACACACACACACACACACACACACATATAAATAATCATCTGCAAATTTCTGTTTTATTTTTTAACTGCCAAAATCACTTTATCTTTGTATCTTTTCAGGAACAAAGTCTGGAGTTGGGCATATTTATTCTTCTTTTTTTAGTTGGTAAGCTATATACATATGCATGATTGTGTGTCTGTGTCTCCATATTTTCACCACTCTATCAATTTTCCTATTTAAAGATTGCAATACCGAAAAGTTTACAATGTCATGTAAGATAGATATGTGAAGCAAGTCATGATGTAATTCATGTGAGCAAGGCGTGCAATTTCACAAACAAAAGGCTAAAGCTGAATGATATAGCAATAAATATTGATATACATGCTGAGACAAAAAATTTCCTGTAATGTAAATTTGAGTTTTTATTTTCTTTTTTGTGTATTCCTTTTCAAATTCTTTCAATGAAATATATTTTATATGTACACAGGTAAAATATTAGTGTCTGTTTTAATTTACATAACAAATTGAATATATAGAAAATCATTTTACTAGACAAATGTAGTATCATTTTATTTGGAATTAGATTTTCTTAACAGATTAGATATTACTTAAATTTAATGTGAACAGATAAATAAAAACAGAAAGATACATATTATTTTAATTAGTGCACAGGGTTTTTTTTTTAAGTTAATGAAAGCTTATTTGTTGATTCTTGGCTTGCTTTCTTCCTTTATCATCCAGAATTTTACCCCAAATACCTTTGACTACACCAAAATCTTGAAATGTTTCATGGACTTGTAACAGTTTAAGAAATTCTGGTGTTGCTTAAAGCTTTTGATCCATTTAGATTTGATTTAAGGTGAGGGGGACGGGAGGGGGGAGAACAAGGGAATCCGTGGCTGATATGTAGAACTGAATTGTATTGCAAAATAAATTAATAAAAAAAAAAAAAAAAAAAAAAAAAAAAAAAAAGAAAGAGGGATTAAGAATACATTAAAAGACCACCTATGAGACAGGTAAAAATCTGACAGAGAATTAATGTCTACATTATACAAGGAACTTAACAGAAAAGCAAAGACTCTTACATTTAATTCGATAAACAGGTTAATATAATGAATAGGTGCTTTTGAAAGGACAATTCCAAATGACAGAAAATAAAATACTTTTAAAAAATTCCAGTTAAAGAGAGAAGAGGGATTCTATGAGCAAGTGCATCAAGATCATGATGAGGAAACCTGCAGAGACAACCAAACCAACTAGTGGGAACTCATGAATTTAGACAAACACCTGTGGAGCGTCCACAGGACTGGATTAGGCCCTCTGTATGGCAAGACTGCTGTGTAGCTTGATCTGCTTGGGAGGCCCCTTGGCGATAGGATCAGAATCCATCCCTGGTGCATGAGCGGGCTTTTTGGGAGCCCACTACTTATGATGGGACAACTCGTGCAGCCTTGAGGTAGGAGGAAGGGCTTGGACTTGCCTCTACTGGATGTGCCTCCCCATGAGAGGCCTTGCCTTCTTATGGGGGGAAGTAGGGGATGGGTTGGGAGGAGGAGACTGGGGTGGGGCGGGAGGAGGGAAGAGAGGGATCTTTGATTGGTGTGTAAAATGAATGAAATTTTTTTCTTAGTTAAAAAAGAATCCAAGCTTGGAGAAATGAAAATAAAAAAGCACACTGAGATTCCAGCTCATACCATTAAACTGTCAGTCACTGAAATACAAAAGATCTGGTTAGGATATGGGCAAAAATGTTCCTTATGCAATTATGGTAGAATGTAAAAAAGACAAAAATCAGTAGGAACGATCCTGAAAAATGAAGTGTGTTTGCCAGATGTGGACTAGTTGTACCCTTCTTCGGTGTTTACCCACAGGACTCAAGAGTAAACACTTGACAGAAATACTGTGAGTCAATATTTATTGAAGTATGACAGATAACCGATAAGCTTTGTAACCATGCTAGTGTCCTACAACAGAGGAATGTCTAAAGAAAATTGGTATTTGTGGACAATGACATTCTCTTCAGCCGTGCGGAGGAAGAGATTGAAGACATTTGCAACAAATTGCATACAAAGGGAGAGAATGGTTTTAAATGACTTAACAGTTCCAAGGAGTTAATAGTTAATAGAACTTCTTCAAAGTTCTGATATCTTGATTTATATAGATATGTAGAACTATGTATGACTGTATAACACAAAATATAATTTAAAATGTCCAGAAAACAAAGGACACTCACTATCAGAAGGAAAAGAGAAAAAAAGAGTTTAGGACAGATTAGGTGATATGATCAATATAGAGTATACAATTATATGAAAATAAAAAAATCTGAATTACTCTTTAAAGAATACCTTATCAAATAAAAAAGATTAATAAAATAATTGTATTTGTCCTTTTTTCTGAAAATTTAAATTTAATTCCAAATTCTATTTTTTTTTTTTTTTTTTTTTTTTACTAAAAGAAGGTTTAGCTGTTTTTCTTTTGTTTTTGAGATACCTTTATGGTATATATTTTATGAGATACACTCAGGCCTTAAACTTAACAGTGATCCTTGACAAAAAGCCTCTAGGTTGGAAATGAAAATGCTTTTAAGTTTGCACCAACGTCATATTCTAAGGAAGATTCGTTGTACTAAATTCTATTTTTATTTACATTAAGCAACATTTTGCATCTCCACTATATAAAAATTATTTTTATTGAGTAATAATTCTGATAGAATGGGATAAGCTTCCTGCACAATATTTACATGACAAGCTTGTACTTGAAATCTATATGAACTATAAAATAAAGCTTTACCACAATGTAAAATGGAAAATAAAAGATTATTTTAAAGATAAATTAATATGGACATAAAATTATGATATGTAATATTAAATCAAATTATAAAAAAAGAAAAAAATATGCTTTTACAAAAGTTAAGTTACATTGTTTCACAAATGGAATTGCACAGCACAAAATTATAAAGACTTGAGTAAATATATAAATTTGTGTTCTTCTCATTATGAGTTTTTATTACTATGTGGTACCACAAGTCATCAAAGAAATACAATGACATTTATCATTATTAAACTATAAAACCAATATTTCAAATGGCTGTTGATAGGATAAAAATATGGAATAACAATTTCAAAAAAAAATTCCAGTCTCAATTCCGGCATGTCTCCACTCCAGTAGATGCAACATACTTTAGAATATGAGCAGCACAATTTGGACTTGATATTTTATACAGAATAAAAATGAGTAAACAAAGTTGTTCAGTAGGGAATAGGGGGCAGATCTGGGAGGATGGAGGGGGAATAATATGATGCAAATACCTTATATAAAATAATAGAATGTAGGGAAAATATAAATAAAAATATAATTCAATTTCTAAACTCGTTTTATACTCAAGATTTTTGTACTCAACCAAACAAGCCATTTTGAAAAGGTAAGCAGGGATACTGAACAAATACCATCATTAAAGAATTTACACCCGCCGGGCGGTGGTGGCGCACGCCTTTAATCTCAGCACTCGGGAGGCAGAGCCAGGCGGATCTCTGTGAGTTCGAGGCCAGCCTGGGCTACCAAGTGAGTTCCAGGAAAGGCACAAAGCTACACAGAGAAACCCTGTCTCGAAAAACAAAAACAAAAAAAAACAAAACAAAAGAATTTACACTCACGTCAAGAAAAATATTACATAAGATTTATCATTTTTTAATGTGTATCATTACATTTATATTGAAATATTGAAGTCTCTATCATTCACTAGAGAACACACAATGATACTGTTCCCCAAACCAGTTGCACTGCCTACAATTTCTGTGCTTTTGCCATTCAAACTAGCTGCTGTTGTTCTTTGTAGGCTCTCCACCAAGCCAAATATTTGTATTCTCAAAATCTCATCACAATTGTGGTTTATAGCAGCTTATGAACAATACTCTGAAAAGATGAACCACACCATTTCCATTTTCCATTAATATGTGACTCAACTGACTACATTATAGCTATCCAATGAAATACGTTTTATTGATTTCAAAAGACCTGATACTGATAATTCTGAAACCATCGTTCTTATATATTATAACTAAGCAATTAAGTAAGCTGATGATAACAAGGTGGTGGTCAGTTTCTTCATGGTATGACTGGGATATTATTGAGGCAATTGGGCATGTATATTAAGTCGTGTTGAATAAGTTTAGAGATACAGTTGCCAGTAAGAGCTTGTTTCAACTTAATATAGATTTAACTGTCTTAACATATTACTTATATAATGATACAGGCCTACCTTAAGAAATAGAAGCATCTCGACTTCATTCCTAACAAAACACTGAGAAATCAATTGAATAATTTTAAAATTTAAGAATTATGAAAGAAAACATGGAAGGTTAGGTAGATATTGTCATTTGTGTTAGAAAATAACAAAGAAGAAAAAGCAAAAACCAACACCAAACAGCAAAACAAAGCAAAGAACACAGTGATAGAAGCTCACAAAGTATTCCAGAAACAAATCAACAAGCCTTCAATATCTAAAGTTGGAACCACTGAAACAAGGAAAATAGCATGGAATGATTACCTAAGAAGTTATAGCTTTTTCCTTGTATTTATATTTGTATAAGTAAATGGAATAAAGAAACAAATGAAAGACAATAGTCAACTCTGAATTGCATAACTTTTCAATTTTAAATTTTAATTACTTGTAATAAGATGCAATTTCATGTAATCTTAATTTATGAGTATAAACATGAAGACTTTAGAAAAAGTAAAACAAAGCCATGAGAATTATTTTCAAAGTTAAATGTTGTAGTTTCTACTTCAGTTTTATTGTTTCTTTTTAATCTAGTCAGAGATATTTATCATTTGACATCTTTATGGTCTCTCTGGATAACTACAAATCATTGTATATCGTTAAGAAATCTATTTTCATTGATTGCTTCCCCTAAATGTTAAAAAAAAAATTGATAGGTAAGATTGAGTAACAAGTAACCAGTGTTTTATAGCTGTATTTGATACAGTGAAGAAGAGTCATGATCATTTAATAAGCTTTGGAAAAAATTAAAATGTTTACAATACAAGTTTAATAGACACAGAGAAGAAATAATATGTTGTAGCTGGATTTTTCTCTCCCAGTCTCGCCAAGCCCCGGCAGTCTGACAGCCCACTTATAAAATAAACACACAGACGCTTATATTATTTAAACTGTTTGGCCTAATGGCTCAGGTTTCTAGCTATCTAGTTCTTACATCTTAAATTAACCCATTTCTATAAATCTATACCTTGCCACATAGCTCGTGGCTTACCGGCATCTTCACATGCTGCTTGTCGTGGCAGCGGCTGGCAGTGTCTCCCTCGGCCTTCCTGTTCTCTCAATTCTCCTCTCTGTTAGTCCTGCTATACTTCCTGCCTGGCTACTGGCAAATCAGTATTTTATTTATTGACCAATCAGAGCAACATATTTGACATACAGACCATCCTACAGCAATATGTATTTTACATTAAATGCAGAAATGATAATTATGTTACTGGAAAAAAATTCTTAAATTTAGATCTGTGCACTAGTAAAGTATATCATAAGGATATTGAACTAGATTAGTGGTGATGGGCAAGTTGGCTTATCAGGGACAGGGAACTGTTGCCAAACCTGAAGACATGAATCTAATATGTGGGACTCATGTAGTAGAAAAATGACCAACTCCAGCAAGTTCTTTTCTGACCTACACCACAAACCCACCATGACAGACAGACATACACACACACACACACACACACACACACACACACACACACACACACACACACACACACTGGATGAGATAGAGTCAGAGTCTCTCAGAGAGAGAGAGAGAGAGAGAGAGAGAGAGAGAGAGAGAGAGAGAGAGAGAGAGATTGAGTTATTAAAAACAAATTGTTTAGAAAAACTTATTTACTTTTATAGGAAAGTTATACAAAGTATTCATTAACCCCCCATCTTATTTTTATTTTAAATATATCATTAGGAACCTGTGAGTGGGAATGCAGAGGTGGTCCATCAGTTAGCAGCACTGAATGCTCTTCCAGAAAGAAAAAGCTGGCTTTCATTCACAGCTCTGGCATGGTCTCTGACAAACAGTTTGTACCTCCAATACCAAGGATCCAATACATTTTTCTGTCCTCTGCAGATGCACAGACATACATGCAAACAAAACACTCAAACACATAAAATAAGTTAAAAAGATGAATAAGTGTATGTATATCTGTTATTGAATCACAATGAATCATTTTAAGTCAAAGAATAAGTTTTATTATCATCACAATGGCTTTATTATCTCTAAAACGTTCTTGATTATAACATCACTTATTTGAATCAACCACTTAACAATGTTTCTCCAAACAAATAATATGATTGGCAATTCCATATAGTTACAAATCATCATTAATATTTAACATAATGGAGTGTATAGGTCAGACAGAAATATGCAGAAGTCCATACTCTTCTTCCACCTGTAGGGCCCTGGCCCCCTATTTTGAGTAACTGTTGCCTGTTTACCGACCTTGACCAGATATCCTCCCTATGCTGATTGCCTGCTGGTTTCCTTCTTCCTGAACGCTCAGAGGTTCTTTGTGTATCCTGCATTTGGTGTAAACAGCTTAGATGCAAGAATATAGAACATTGGGTAGTGAACTTCTGCCCTCCTGGGTTCCTCTATTGTACTGTAAGCCGATATTTAAGGGTTCTTCCCTCCTTCAATACACGGCATTCGGCTTTCGCCATTCTGCTGTGGCGAATGACTCACTGTTTCTTGTCTTTATTTTTTAATCCACAGCCCCTCGCTTGGACATAGTGAACGGGTGGTGGTAGCGCGGGTGCTACCGCAACATCCACCATATATGTCTCAGAGACTGGATTCAGGCCTTCGGGCTTGGCAAGAGGTGCTTGCAATTGCTTGGCCAATTTCTTGGACATCTCTCAACTAGTTCAATAGTTAATGAATGAATGATAGAATTCAATAGTCCACAGACATAAATATCACTGTATATTTTTCAGTAACTTTTGTTAATTCAGGTTTTAATATAAAACAAATATTATTTCCATCCCATAACTGTTAAACTTGGATTACATATGTTTAAATATTTTCTCTTAATTTTTAAACAATCATAACTCATCTTCACTCTATCTAATACAACTACAAAATATAGGTATTCTATTTTCTCTATTTTATTTTTATTTTAGTTTTTCAGTGTTCGGTATTATTTTTGTACCTTTATTTTTTTTAATTTTACATATCATCCCCGGTGCCCCTCCCTCCTCTTCTCCAGCCATCCTAACTTCCAGGCATCCCACCCCCCACCCCCATCTACTCCTCAGAGGTGGTCAACAAAGTCTGGCATACAAAATTGAGTCAGGGTCTAATCCCTCACCCTTGCATGAAGACTGAGCAAGGTATCCCACCCTAGGGGACGGGCTCCAAAAAGCCCTTTCATGCACTTGATCCCTGTCCTGATCCTGGTCCTACTGCCAGGAGCCCTAGAAACAGATCAAGCTTTTTAGTGTCTCCCACATGCAGACAGCTTATTTAGGTCCCATGAAGGTTCCCCAACTGTCAGTCCAGAGTCTGTGAGCTTTCATTAGCTCTGGTCAGTTGTCTCTATAGTTTTTTCCATCATGATCTTGACCTGCCTTGCTCAAATGATCCCTCCTCCTCCCTCTCTTCAATTGCTCTCCCGGGGCTCAGACCAGTGCTAGGGAAGAGTCCTAGAAACAGTGGAGAGGGTGCTTGAACTGTCCTTCCCCTGTAATCAGATTAGGGACTACCATAATTGTCATCATAGGTATTCCATTTTAACCGGACCTTTCAATTGCTTTAAGATTCAGAGAAAGCATTAAGTGAAGATAGATGTAATCAGGATACACAAAGATTTACATTGATCAAGGGAGACCATAAACATATCAGATGATGCACATTTCTGGGAAGGAAAAAGAATGAAAATGGTTCAAAACTATATCATGCATCACTCTAAATATAATTATCACGGTACTGCTTTACTTTTACTACAATCTTTATATTTATAACTTGATTGATTTGAGTCAATTTTTTTATACTTTCACTTTTTGATATAATTTGTGGTTTCATATTATTACAAATTTAAATATAATTTTTGAACAGAAGAGTGGAAAATTTGTAATAAGTTTGTCTATATTTTTGAATGATTACATGAATTCCTAAGTATATATATATATAAGGTGATTACCAGCATATATAAAAACTTAATGAGACAATTTTTAACTATCTTATATTATCTATTGGTATTCTTATGATAACAGATACCAAAATACCTAAAAAATGCTTATGAGCTATTTTTCTTAGATCTTTTTAGTTTAATTGCATTATTATTTGTACTTATTTGTTTGTAAACAATATCTCTAATATTCTGAAGGATTCAATGAAGCATAAAAGTATCTAGTTTTGAATTAATGACATTAAGTATTTATAGAAACAAATAAAACTGTGCAAAAACATCCAAGGCTATTTAAATCTTAAGGGAAAGAAAGACAACATTGGGTGAAATACGTGACAGAGAGTGAAGCTGTGTGTTCATACGCATACAAATACATTCATAGACGTGGGCTACTCTTGTAGAATTTTGTATTATTTCTTTCTTGCTATGCAGATTTATACAAGCTTTGGAAATGTGATTGTTCTCATTACTTCCTTTGCACATTCATGTTCCCTTCACCTTGACATTCACAGAATATATACCATTTGCTTATATGTTACACACCAAATAACTTTCCACACAACACAGCTCAATTCATGGAAATTTCCACAAGTACTCATATCAGAGCCTGATGTCAGAACTGAAGCTAGCTTTTGTCTGGAAGAGGATATATTTTCTAGTTTAAGTGGTAGTTAGAAATAGTCTAATATCCATGATGATGACTTACAAGAAATTAACATATTTTTAGATGCAATCATTTCTTCAAGTTGTTTCCACAAAATCTGGATTTCATCACACATGCTCATCGACACCAAAGGTGAAGATACATGTCATATTTTTCCAGCGAAGTAGGAATCAGCATTATATTAACTGTAGTAGTTAGACCAGTAAACAGACATATTGGAGAACTAGGAATTTCACATACAATACTGAGAATTAAGATTTATTAGTAATGGGAATCCTAAAATACTGTTTTATAGCTAAACTGAACAATTTATAATAAATAAATATAATAAGATAATTTAAATATGGGAGTTGATGTTTGTTTCTTTGTATTATAGAAATGTAAAAATAAGAATTTTTTTTCGTGTGTGTGTGTGTGTGTGTGTGTGTGTGTGTGTGTGTGTGCGTCTGAGAGGCTATTATAAAGCCAGAACTACTCTAGAACACTCTATGAAGTACATGATGACTTTGAACTTTTGACTTCCTCTATGTCCCCAATTCTGTGTTTGCAAGTGTGTGGCCTGCACCTGACTTGAAGCACCACTTGTAATGGACTCCAGGCCTTTGTGTATGCATTCTACTGATGGACCTGTATCCTATTACTGTGTAAAGATTAAATAAAGTCCACTTGTGTGGGTACTAGAACCCAGAATGAAAAGTTATTCCTACCTCCTTTTTTTGGATAACTGTTAATTTTACAATTTTTTTTCATTACATAGTTTTGCTGTGGATTTACATTTGATTTTTGATGGGTTATCTCACACACCAATATTGCCAGCCTTCAAAAATCTAGCACCATAGCATGAATTCAGTAAATTCTCAAAGTCTGTATTTTCATTTTCCCTATGTTGAAAAAATGATTTAAAATAGCATGACTAAGATTCAATTTCTCATTGCCAGCTGAATTGGATTTGAGTATAATTTTATTTGGATAAAAAATTTTAAAATGAAGAGTAAAGTCATTTATAATGAGGAAGCTAAATTAATGCCAGGTATGGTGGCACATGCATTTAAACACTGCATTAAGGAGGCAGAGGCAGGCAGGTCTCTGTGAGTTCAAGGCCAGCTTGGTCTACAAAGTGAGTTTCAGGACATACAGGGCTGACAGACAGAGAATTCCTGTCTAAAAACAAACAAACAACAAAAAGAAGATAATTTATCTGTTTGATGAGTTCTGCATCTATAAAAGAATCAGAGACAGAAAGCTGTGGCAGTACTGAATAGTGTGTGTAGACTGGGTTTTGAGAATGCCACTGTTTTGCACACATCATCTGTGGTATCAGTAGCTGGATACCATCTCAGTGGAAGAAAATGGCTTACAAAATGCACCTCATTTCTACTTTTAGTGGTTTCTGTTCAACACTACATTTTCCTCTTCAACATCCTGTTTTCTTTTCTGAAAAATTAAAATAGGCTCTTACTGTTATATTCATGGCTTATAATTATTATATTATGTTCATGGTTTAAAACATAGTTAATTCAATAACTGGTTTTGTTGAGAAATTAAAACAATATACATGGAGCTTTACTGTTGGTAGCACAGTTCAAATTGAAACAAAGTTGAAGAGAAAATGAAGAACGTGACAGTAGTGACTATTTCATTATTTTTGAAAAAATCATTTGTGTGTATTATGAGGAGCTATGAACTTTCAAAAATAAATTAGCTGTAAATTTATTACAGAAGAGTCTTAAATTTTAAGCTTTCAAATTTAAATTTCTGTTTATTCACAATGTCAAAGGAACTTGTATTTCTTTAGTAATGTTCCTATGATGAGCATGGGCCTGGATGAATTATATTCCTGTCAGGAGAGATGACTGATTTTTCTGAAGACTCTCTCTGGGAGGATTTACTCTTTTGTCTTGACCACATGGAATAAGACTGTAGCTCAGTGTGTTATCCATTTGCATTCTACTCACTGCAGTGATAATAGCTATATGGTATCTAGAGTATAAAGTATCCCTTAAAATAAGTGCACTCTCTCAAGTCATAATAGTTTCCACTGTGAAATCTGAATGTGGTTCTTCCTCGATTCACTCTTTCAGAGAACTGTTATTAGTGGAGTCAAAACTTTAAATGGCTTTTGTTGTAAAATAAACAATTGGTATATGGCATTCGATGAGAGGGATGGTCTGAGAATGGTTTATTGTGACAACACAATCACTTTCGGGTATTAAATTTCAGGATGAAAACCATAAATCATTCACCTTGCCAGAGTGAAGTCTGACTTATGCCTGTGGTCAACACAGTTTAGTGGATATCAAGGACAAACGAGACAAAGTAGCTTGGTGAAAAGGCTGTGAAGTAGTGAAATACAGAGTTTAATCTTGTTGAATGAACAAAAGCATTGAATCATCAATACTGTTGATTTATTAATGATATTAAGGCAATCATTATTTTGTTTTCCTGATCTGTATTACTTATTATATAATAAATATAGATAAATGTAATAGTCAAGGCCAGATACACATACTAATGCCATAATTACTCATTAAAACATACATTATATATGTAGATATATGTAGATATAAACACGCACACATATGTATGGCAAGTGGTTTTCACTACATATATACATAGTTAATATATATTTATATATATGCATTATATATATATATATATATGTATGTATATACTTTATTTGAGGCTCTTTGATCATCCATCTTAGTCTACTTGACAGTGAGAGGCCCGCTTTCTCAAAATGGTGGAAGTCACTTTCAGAATGACACCCAGATGGTCTTATGGCATAAAAGTTCATAAACACACATAGATTTGCACCTGTATCTACACATCACAGCCTCTCATACAAACATACTAATGCACAATGCTTGATTTTATCACTAACATAAGTTAAATAATATCTGTAATTGAAAACTGGTATTATATCTGCAATAAGCATCACTATAAGTATTTTTGATTAGTAATCTACCTGCAATGTATCATTCAATCTGTATACCTTAAGATAGCAATAACAATATACTATAATTTAATGTGTAGATTAACAATCACTATGAGGAAGCAAATTCTGAGAAGTGTATGTTTGATAGACTAAGATTTTTTTTTGTCTAAAACCTGAATCTGACACTTATGTTGCCATTCTGTTAAGCATAGGTTATGTTTACCACAGTATGAATATATATTTGGTTGAATATCAGTTGGTAAATGTGGTAAAATTAATTTATAAACTATTAGCTAATTTTAAACATGAGTTTTGACTAAATGAAAGAGAAATGTAACACTACAAGTATGATATAGAGCACTTTTTATCTTATATCTTTTCATTAACAAACAAATAAACAATATTTCTAAGAAGGGAACACATTCCTCAGTGTCTCATCAATCAGCAGTACAGCTAAAAATGTGAACATCATCTACTACAATGAGTAGTTCTTTGGCAGTTTTATGTTTTCTTACTAACATTTTAGTAATTCACCTTCCTTATGTGTAGGGATCCTGCAAAATCTCTTTATCTTTCCCAGTCTGGGATTAAGAGCAACAATAAAAATTAATACAGAATACTGAGATATAAGATACATATAAATTTGATCTCTTCAGGCTTTTACCAACTTATTTATTTTTATTGGAAAATTAACAATACTAATAACTACCTCATATTTTCTTATAATCTTGTAATGACACCTAAAATATTATTCATAACTAAAATTTGAAAGTCTAAATATGCTTCACTGGGGACTGAAGAGTAAAAGTACAGGAAATAACATCACACCTTTTAGTGTTTACTGATATGCATGGAACTAGACTATATTTCTCAGAAATTTACATATGTGAACTTTAATAGACAGAGTAAAATATTTCCTATACTCCTATACAGTAAAATATTTTGTGTACGTTTTTTTTCTGGAATTAAAGTTTTCAGGTTGCCAAGTGCTTTTTGTGTATCTCACAGAGAAGGACCTTTAGGGCAGTTCCAACAGTAGCTGTAGTGTTGTTGGTTGCTTTTGCTATTTTGGGGTGTGCACCATCCATTTCCCAAATAAGTCACGCATGGAGGCATATTCTTAATTATAAAGACCTGGCCTTAGCTTGGCTTGTTTCTTCCAGCTTTTTTTCAATTATCCTGTCTACCTTTTGCCTCCGGGCTTTTTCCATTTCTTGCTTCTGTCATCTTACTGTCACTCCTGCTCCAGGGCTGGCGTGATGTATGGGTGGGGGCCCCCCGGTGCCCTCCTCCTTCTTTTCTGACTCCTCTCTTCTTCCTCCCAGATTTCTCCTTCTGTATATTCTCTCTGCCTGCCAGCCCCACCTATCCTTTCTCCTGCCACACTATTGGCCATTCAGTTCTTTATTAGACAGGTGTTTTAGACAGGCAACACAGCACAGCTTCACAGAGTTAAACAACTGCAACATACACAAAAGTAATATTCTACAATGCTGGAGCACGTCTTGAGGAGGAATGAAATCACATTTCATAGGTTTCTTTAAAATCATTCTACATACATAGTGTTCTAATCATGCTTAACTTTCAAATCCCAGAAGTAAAGCCAACGTTATAATAGCAAGTTATAATAATAAAATTTGAATGTCAATTCATTTTCCCTACTGATAACATTGTACAGTTGCTTGCTAGAGAGAAATCATATTCTTCTGTCTTCACAATGTATGCTGCTCTTGGATTATCAACTGTTTTAAAGATGTCTTATATTATAGCAGACAAAACAGAAAATAATTTCAGTATTCAGCACAGATTCCAAATGACGAATTGATCAATGATTACTACCAATTTCACTTTACGAAAGTTTGAGTATTTGAACATTTGTAGTACGAGAGGCCTTTTGACAAAAATTCCTGATTTGTGTCAATGCATATAGTCTGATTCTTGGCAATGCAAATCAAAAGCAAAAATATAAATTATTAACAAATCCTTAAAATTATATACTTAACTAAAGCGTAGGGAGAAATACAGCTAAACAGGTGTAAGGGACTGTCCCACAATTCTGATTGATATATAGGCTTGATCCCTGGGATCAATATTGTGGAAGGAGAATATCAAATTTGTAAAATTGTTCTCTGACCTCCATACATATGCATGGCACCTGTGCCTCCATATACATAACACATACAATGTCAATAATTAAAATCGATTAAATGAAAAAAAATAACTATATGCCTCACCAACATTAGAGGGATTTACGCTCAAATCCACACTCCAGCATTGTTTTACCTGGGCTACTTTTGCAATTTTAATGCCCTGTTTTAGTTTTATAACTTTCATTTCTATTTATGTGAGATAGAAGAACCAAAATAGGGCTTGAAATTCATCTCATCCTCATGGACTTTTAATTAAATTTCAGAAAGAGTTAACTTTTCCTATATAATTTTAGTCCTTATAAAATGATAGCACAGGATAATTGCATAGCTCAATGTTCTCAACCATACTAAACAGAAGCAAACATGCAAGCCATATAACACAGGTGTAAATTAAATCTATTTTTATATTTCGGAGCCTAGCAGTTTTTGTAATGCTATTTAACCATGGCATAATGTGGAAACTGCACTAATAAATTAGAGGGCAAAAAAAATGTGCTTCAGGTGTTACTCTAGAATTTATCCTGGTGACAGACATTATTTTCTGCATTATTGAGCAGCAATTATCTTGCTTCACATATTACCACCATATTTTAAAGTTTTGGTTTCTTTTGAAATGGTTTCCCATTACAATGAGAGCTAGCAGTTCTCTGTGACATAGCATATTCCATTTGGTTAGTAAACAGAAGCCAGCCACACCATTAATACAGAATTAGATGAGTCTACAGATAGTTCCTGCACTGAGAATACGGAGACACGGATGTATTTGTACATTAATTTACAAAAGCCTTATTTTAAGTCATTTTCTAAAATACAATGAGAAAAGTTAATTAAAACTATATATGAATATTTATACACAGAGTTGCATGTGTTATGTTTCTTGAGATTATAGGATGATTCCTTGTGAGTTTTTCCAACATCCTTATTATTATTGCTTTACCCTCCTCCATCCTTCTCGTTACATACTCCCCACCCTCTGTGAAGAGCCTACTCTTTCCTCACTTCCCTGAAGAGATCACATGCACCTGTTCTTGCTGCAATGTCGCTTGTCTACCCCTATCATGGCAATGGTGCCTTTTTTAACTTCCAGTTTTTCACAGTTGCTCCAGGATGTGAACTTACATCTGAAAAGCTGGAGCTCAGAAAGAGAACACTGATGTATGTCTTTTTGGTCTGGCTTACCCAAATCATGGTGATGTTGTATTGTTCCATCCATTTACCTCCAAAGTTCATGATTTCATTTTTCTTCACAGTTGAATAGTATTACAGAGTGTATATGTACCACATTTTCATTATTTATCCATTCTTTTTTGAAAGATGCTTAGGTTGTTTTTATTTCATAACTATTATAAATAGAGCAGCAATGACCATGACTGAGCCAGTATCTGTGGAGTAGGATGTCAAGTCCTTTTGGCATATGTTGAGGAATGGTATTGATGGGTTACATGGTAGATGTATTACTATCTGACCACCATGGATTAAAGCTAGATATCAATAGCAATAAAAGTGCAGAAAGTACACACACACGGCAACTGAAAAACTCACTACAAAATGAAAACTTGAATTTCTGTCAGATAACAAAGTATATTCCAGTAGGTATTCAATAAAAGTCAAACTAACCTATCTACACACAATTGTGTTATTAGACATCTAAGTACTCTAATCTGACATAAATTTAAATTCAATTTAACCCTGATTTCATCTTTCATTGTTGATTTTCTAATGCTGTTTGAAACATACTAAACTGCCTAATAATATATGGTTTTCCAAGTTGCAGATATTTCTCAGTTATAGTTACCAATAATCAATTGATTGCCAACTGTCACATAGTTCTTTAACTAAATTTCATTGTGTTTCACTGTCACATAACATTTAATGGTGTGAGCAGATAAAAATATAGTGATCACATATACTATAGTAAACATTTGGATTGTGTGCAATGTTCTCAATGAATGTCATGGAAAAAAATCACGTTGTTATAAATGAGATTCCTCAGCATGCATGATTCTCTCTGTCACAGTTGACATTTCAAAAATGGGTGGTGAATAACACATAAATTCATAATTAACTTTATGCATTTTGTTTGTACTTCTTTTCAAAATTGAAAAAAGACATCATATTCAGAACCAATTTATTTAAAATCGTCACTGCCAAAAGTTTTCTATTTGAGCTAAAATATATCAGTAAAACAAATCATATTAGCATGCCTACTGAGCTGAAAATTTCTATGTGGGAGCCCACAAAGATTCCAACTTGTGGTTTGGTTCCATTTTGATTCAAGGTCAGAGAGTCTGAGTTTGCTTTGCCCTGAAAGGCTCATAATAGGATGTTTTGGCCAAAGGCATGGTTATCAGGTTTCTTGTGCCTCAAGGCCTTATTACCAGATTCTTTTCCATAAGGCATCGTTATCAGGTGTTTGGGGAATTAAAAAAGGGTATTTTGTACTTTGTTCTTGAAATGGGAAGGTCTTTTGCCCCTCCCCTTGCTAGTGTATAAAAAACCCATTTGTAATAAACTGGAGGCGACTGGGTACTAACCCAGGGCCCTCCCAAAGCTGTCCTGTGTCTCTGTGTTTTCCTTCATCTAGTCTATATTTTTTCTTATCTAGCATTTCTCAATTTCTCAATTCCCACTCCTCCCTATCAAAGACTGTTTGCCTGGTCAGGTCTGAACCTCAACATAACTTACTCACTTTTCCTTTTGGTATATTTTTAATTTCTGCCATTCTGTCATTGTTAAGAACTTGCATGGTTGTAATCCAAAGCTTCTCCTCCATGTTCTTTGTGACCAAGTCCTCATTCTTTTATAAGCAGCCAACAAGAGAATGTTGTGAAGTTCATTTTAACAAATAGGATATTCCTGTACTGAAATGTTGCTCTTTAGACTACAGAATGCATGGTATTAACAGGGGCTTCCTGTTAAGATGTGGTTTCAAAGTTCTGCACACTATTATTTTGAACTCAGACGTAATTCTGAGCACACTTCTGGCAAGGCGCTGATTAGGGTGATAATGGTTGTGGCATGAAAATAGATGAGAACGCAGAAGCTGAGACTAGCCGCCTGTCTCCCAGTCATGTATTTGTAAAAGTAACAGCCCATGAAAGCACTGAGATTAAACTTTTAAAGCGATCCTGGTTCTTAATTTTATCATCTGGAACAGATGAGAAAATTCAATAAACTTCTTTAAATTAACCACTCAAAAAACCAAACTACAATTTTAAGAACAAAGAGGTCATACATACATATATATGTACATAATACATATATATATATATAATTTAAATTCTTTAATTAAGTTAAAATTTAATTACACCATTTGCCACTCTCCTATCCCTCCCTCTAATTTCTTATCAAATTGATGGCCTCTATTTCTTTGATTATCATTGCTACATATATACACACACATATAGAAATAAATATAACCTTTTGATATTTTAGTGTTGCTTATTGTCTATGAATTCAAGATTGATTACTTCATATTTGATAAAAAAAATATGGGGCTGCTCCCTCGGAGAGACTAATTTTTGTCAATGCTGAGGAAAGGGTTAGCTTTCCTAGATTTTCAAGGAGACACAATCTCACATCAGACTTTCTGGTCCTGTGGCTCTTACAATCTTTCTGCCCCTCTCTGGGGCAGTTCCTTGCGCAGGAGTTGTGCTATAGACATATCTATTGGGACTGGGAACCTGGCAATTACTTATGACTGTATTTTGGTAAGTTTTGGTTTTATAAATTTGTCTAGTTGTTCTCAAAAAAAAACCTTTTTTAATGGATGAGAGCTACATTAAACTTTTAAAGAATAGTAGATTTTAAATTGTAGTTAAATTTATGAGAGTCTAGTAAAGTGCTAAAACTATGTTCTCCTCTAAGATCTTGGCCTCACTTGCCCAGGGGAGTTAGACAATTTTTCAGTACTGATTGTGATCATATGTTCCCAGAAGTGAATGACATTTGGTGACAAAAGAGCTAAAATGAGCATTCTAAATTCTCATGTTCACAATTAATATATCAAATATAACGAGAAATAGGAAGCCAAAGCTATGTGGAGAGGTAGGTTCAATAGTAGTTTCTTCGTATTACTTAAAAATGCACTACGTACAATATTTGCAGTAAAATTTATCAGATACTGGTATATAAAGAAAGTCAGCATTATCTAAAATCCGTTTATAAGAAAAATCTCATATAGTAATAATTGTGAAAGCTACTCAACTAAAATGTGGGCCAGTGTTTTGAAAAGACACATCATTAAATATAGTAAAGCTTTGTAACAGCAAAAACTAAATATGTCCAATGCCTGTTAGCAACAGAAAGATGCAAATTAAGTTAATATAAGATCCCACTACTCTCAACAGCCACTGTTACATTGTATATGCTTTATTTTTGGAAATGATAGGAAACTGCTTTTTTTGTCATACATTGCTGTTTGAGGTGTAAAAATAATATATGTACATTTTAATAAGAACTTCTTATAAGTGTATTCTTTTGATCATGAAAATATCCATTTATATTCTACATTTGTATATTATTCCTTCTTCTTCGAGTCACCTTTTTCCTCTTATCAGAATTTAAGTGCTGTAGAATAGCATATGAATATTCTGATTCCATCTCCATCTCTGTCTCTATCTTTTTCACACACTTGCACACACATACAGAAGAGTGGACAATCATCACACTACACAAATGGATGTAGATGGCTAGGAATGAAACTGCCTTGACATCTCTCTAGTCAATAAAGTGCAGCCTGTAGGACATCAGTGCTATGCCAGCCATTACCACAATAGATGGCATGTTAACTTAGGACAAATTTTCAAAAGAATAATTAAAATGCCACACAGATTCAGAGTGGCATATACAGATAAGTCTTTAAACCACTGATAACAATTGTAACATGAAAAAGGGAGTTAATTCTTCCACTAATGAAAAGTGTTTTAAGAGGATTAATAAAATATTTTATAAGCAATTAGAAATAGCAGTATATGAGATAATGAATTAGATATTTATGTGTGCATTGCCCAATTATACATCCTTTGAAAGGTTAACTATCAATATTTTTTTCTTTATATTGGGAATAGTTTTTTTCATATAATATATCCTGAATATGATTTCCCTTCCCTCTCTTTCTCCTACATCCCTTCCTGTCTGGATCCACCCCATTTCTGTCTTTTACTAGATAACAAACAGTTTACTAAGAGGCAATATAAAAATAAAATCTAACACATTGGAATAGAAGTAATAAACAGTAGAAAGGAGTCTAAGAAAAAGCACAAGAGACCAATATAGACAGAACCACATGTTCACATACTCAGAAATCCCATGAAAAACACTAAACTAGAACTCATAATACATATTTAAAGGACCTGTGGAGTAAAAAGAAAAATAAATATTAATGAATAAATATTTAAAAACTAAATACAATTAAAAAAAATCTCTGACACAACATTGTGGGACAAGGAACCTCAAAAGACACCTTTGATTTAATTTTGTGTTGGTCATCTACTGCACATCATGTAGCCTCTCCTTAAGACTAACTTGTTTCCACAGTGATACAACGTTGGAGGAAACTAAATTTTCCTTTACAAGTGATTATCAATTGGACATCACTTCTGGGTTAGGGATGGGTGCATGTGTCCACTTCTCCTTTTAACTCTATGACCCCATGTGGTGAAGACTCATGCAGGCTCAAGAATCAGAGACACACTTGTTATGGTTTCATACTTGGCAATCCCATAAAAGCACTCAACTGGAAGTGTGTGTATGTGTGTGTGTGTGTGTGTGTGTGTGTGTGTGTGTGTGTGTGTGTGTACTGACCTCTGAAGGTCCTGTGCATGCTGCCTCAATCTTTGTGAATTCATGCGATCTTTCATTATGTTGACTTAGAGGGCCTTGTTTGTTTTCTTGGAGTCATTCATACCTTCTGACTCTTCCACTCTTCCTGTTTCCTGTTCTACAGGGTTTCCAGAGGACTTGGGCCAGGGCCTGATGGAGACATCCAAGTTAGGGCTGAGTCTTTTTAGGTCTATCACTCTTTGCATAATGTCTGGCTGTGGGTTTTTGCATTTGTTATCATCTGGTGCAGGAAGAAGTTTCCCTGATGATGGCTGGGCATAATGCAATGTATGAGTATAGCAGAATGTCATCAGGAGTCATTTTATTGCTAATCTTTTTATAACCCAAGCATTTTTTCCCCTTGGGCTATATAGGCTCAGGTTCTTGGTCACAGAAGCAGTGTCCAGTACAGCTTCAATCTCATGGACTAGGCCTTAAATCAAATCAGATAATGGTTGGTTACTCTCATTAGCTTTGTTCCACCATTGCCTTAGATTTGTCTTGAAAGCAGGGTACCTCTGAATATAAAGGAGTTTGTGGCTTAGTTCATATTTACATTTCTCTCTTGAAAGCATTCAAAATAGCTTCCTATATCAAAGAAACTAGAGTATAGGGGTAAAGGCTTTTGAACATGGATTTATCATGTTCAATGAGTTATATAGTTGTTGTCTTCAGCAATGAAGCTTTGATGCTAGTTTTTGGGGAGTAACGTACGGTCTTAGCAACAGCCTGAGTTGTTTGGAAATCCTTTTGGCTCATTTGAACAAAAACTCAATTAGATATAAGCCATTTCTAGGACTAAAAGCTCATTAGATGATAAGAAATGTCCAATTGGACATAAATGAAGGGAATCTAAATGAAATTGCCATAAATAGGGGAGACAGAACCCAACTGTTGCTCATCAGTTAATCTCTACTTAATTTTTTCAACAGACAAAAGGTTTTCATTGATGTCTCAAGTTATTATTATTTTATTTAGGAAACAGAGATGAGATATAATCAATTTTTCTTACTCTTTGTGAGAAACTTCCTTAAAGAATCAGGATTTAAAATTAGGTTAGTTTCATCAGGACAGACTCATGGTATCTCAGTGACTTTAGGATTTTCCAGGAAAGGTGATAAAATGAATAAAACCATAATCACAAAGAACAACATAAATATCATTAACAGTGCATTAATCAGACATTGAGATGTTTGGATTCAGTACTCCGAGTGGATTTGCTCATTATGCGTCAATATGTAGAACATTCTTGGGAAACAGTTACTGTTACATGTAGAATCGGAATAAATTGTGGAGGAGGGGGCAAGAGGGTGACAGAGGGAGGGAATATGGAAAGAGATAAGTAAATAAAGGTCCTCTTCAGGGATAGTATGGAGATCTAATACAGCAGAAGCTTCCTAAAATATTATATTTCATTTCTGTTTCTTAGATAAAATCAGGACAGCTTGAGAGATCGATGAAACTCTGTTGTCAGTTGAGAAAATTGAGTAAGGAATAATTGATGAGCAAGAATATGTATTATTCACTAATGTTTCATGGTAATGGTGTTTGCCTTAACCTCACACAGTTTTATTTTCAATCATTTCTTATGTTGTATTTTGCAATTGGAGCATCTGTGTTACACCACCATTTTCTTCTGAACAACAGATCTTATAAAATAGATTACTTCACTCATTACTGGTTTCAGACATAAGGATGCAGAAGTATTCTGCTTTTTGAACAACAGTGCTTGCTTGCCCGTGTGTGTGAGTGCATGTGTGTGTGTGTGTGTGTGTGTGTGTGTGTGTGTATGTGTGTGTGTGTGTGTGTGTGTTTGTAGGTGTATATGTGTGTGTATTATGCATATGTGTGTATATGTATGTGTGTGTTCACTGTGTTTTCATAAATACTGCATATTAGTACTAAAATGAGTAAATAATACCTAACAGTTACACTTAGTCATACTTGAAATACATTAGAGTTTTAATTTAAAATCTACAGACAAAACAACACTCAACTTCTTATTAGAATCAGGAACTTAATATAGTGTTTCTTTATATTATCTTTCTTCTTCGGTACATTAGGCAGTTCTTTAATGTGAATAGAACAATAAGAAGAAAAATTAGCTGTAATGGGTAAAATGTTTGTCACACAGCAATTTCCACATCTCATTTGTTTCAGTGATCTTTAGATTCTGAGCTGCAATTAAATAACAAAATTTTTATTGCAAACAATTAAAAAAGATCTTTGTAATACATAAAGACATATTCTGAGAATCTCCACAGATAATGTTTATATGGTCCACTCTTTTTCCACAAAGTTATATTATTACTTATTTTATCCCTGTCCTTTATTTTAGCTCATTGTCCTTTCTTACTTAAAATCAGTTTGGTTGTGGTTTTCCTTTTTTAGTGGGTCTATCATTTATCATCTTCTCTGTAGCACTAATGCTTTATGAAGATTCAAATCTACATTACTTATCTGGATTCCTCCAGTAGATGGCTCCCACTGTTCTTACCATCAATTTTAGTTGCTTGTATTTTGCAGACTGGCCCTCTGACAAAATGAATTTCATGTATCGTTTTGATTGTAATATATTTTAATTTGTAATGTCATAAGCAAAGCAAGAATTTGCACTATTTTCTCCCCAGTTATATATCTCAAAATATTCATGACTTTATTATGTTGCTCTATTAGCTCTTTACTAAAATTAGCAAACAATGTTAGTCTTGGTTATTTTGGACACTATATGGAATATTGTAAATAAGCGTTAGAAATAGGGCCCTTTGAAATGCTGCACTAAATTATTTAACATTTATTTAACATAACGTTTAGGAGGGAATCTAGATAAGCTTCTTGTCCTAAGAAAACATAAAAGCTCTATTAATACAGAATATTTTCTTTTCTTTTTTTCTTTTTTTTTTCTGGAGCTGAGGACCAAACCCAGGGATTTGTGCTTGCTAGGCAAGCGCTCTACCACTGAGCTAAATCCCCAACCCCAATACAGAATATTTAAAAGGGAAGAATTCATGGTGCCCATTTCCTCTTTTTAAGAATACATTTTTAGGTCTTTAATATATCTTCTAATTCTATTGCACTTTTTTTCAATAGTCAATAGATATTACTTTATCTTCTTTTTCTGTTTTATTCCTTTAGTTGAAAATTAATTATTTTCTCAAATAATTTATCCTGATTACAATTCCCACTCCCTTTCTTCTTCCCCACCTCCCATCTCCTCTGCAAATGCTCCCTTTCTTTCTTCCATTAGAAAAGAAGCAGAAGCCAGGTGGTGGTGGCCATACAGATTTAATCTTTGCACTTGGGAGGCAGAAGCTCCTAGATATCTTTGAGATTGAGGTCAGCCTGCTCTACACAGCAAGTTCTAAGACAGCCAAGGCAACACAGAGAAACCCTGTCTTGATAATCCAAGTACAAAAACAAAAACGAAACTCTTTATATGAGGTATTAGAAGCTAGGATGAGATGGATGTTTGAAATGGGCACCATGTCAGATCCTTCCAACTACATCTTGGAGCCCAAGCTTGGGTTCTAAACTCCACGTCCTGCTTTTCTTCTACCACTGTTTAGAATTGTAACCACTTTTTCTTTCTTTCTTGTTTGTTTATTTGGTTGATTTTCAAGTTAGGGCTTCTCTGTGTAGCTCTGGCAGTCTTGGAATTAGCTTTGAAGACCAGGCTGGCATTGAACTCACAGAGATCCGTCTTCCTGTGCTTCCCTAGTGCTAGAATCAAAGGTGAGCACCACTAAGGTGTGCACCATTTCTGCTTGGAGTTTTATCTTTATTTTTTTAAAGATAAATATTTGCTCTTGATTTGTCCAAATATATGTGAAATAAAGAGTAAATCTAGCACCTAGTTTTAGGCTATAGTGCATATGTGAATGTTTGTTTGAAATATTAAAAAAAATAGACTAGCAAAGTGGCAGTTATGAGCGCTTACTTCTCTAGAATAGGTTCTGAGTTCTCAGCATCATGAGACTCCAAGCAATGCCCTGGAGGGCATTGGTGTTCTCTTCTGGACTTCACAGGTACCTTGAACATGCATACACTGACACATAGGAGTAAAATAACCTGAATATTTTAAATACACATATGAAAAACCACTGTCAAATACAGGTGAGAAGTCTGATATATTCAGTATCAAAATTGTCAGTTGGAAGATCTTTGCAGTATCTCATGGAAAAGGTCAGATGTTTAGAGTGATAATGAGGAAAAAATATGAATTATAGAATTCCCACATGTTTTAGTCCAAGAACTTCATGATACCCAATAAAGGTTAAAAAGCACAAAGAAAGTAGGATGACTATGTCAAGTTCTTGTCTTGTACTGTACATGAAGTTTGGGAACATTATCAAAATAGTTTATTATTGAGACCTAGAAATCAAAGATTGCTTTTAGAGTCTTTTAACATATAGATGCTAATAACAAATAGAAGTCTGGGGCCCTATTTCAGAGGGTTGACAACTATGAATTTCATCATCTGGGAGCTAGCATATGATAGAGCTTGGAATTTGCCTACCAAATTAACTTTCAGATTTTAGGTTTAACATATTAAGTTGTTTCCCTAACAACAGTCCATATTCTGACCAAGCTCTCTAAAAGTTTCCACTTTTCAAGAATGTTCTGTGATTTTGTGGTGCTACAACCTTGATAGTTGTCAAATAATACAACAAAAAGCATACTGTATTGTGCAAGAACAGCTGTCTTGAGTCCCAAATTGCTTTTCCTACTTCTTTGCACATTTTTTGACAAGAAATTGGAGATATGGAATCAAATTAATTGCAAGGAAAGTCTTAGAAAGTCATTTGTTCAATGTGTCTTGAATCGAAAATATTACTAATATTAAAGATTCTACACACACACACACACACACACACACACACACACACACACACACCACACGTGTACAAATGAGAGAGAGGGGGGAGGGAGTGAGGGAGGGAGAGAGAGAGAGAGAGAGAGAGAGAGAGAGAGAGAGAGAGAGAGAGAGAAAAATTTAATCAGCTTCCTTGACCTAGTAAGGTCACAGAACTTAGAAAGCAGTCTATTATCAAGAATTTGCTATACTAATATAATTCTTTTCTTCATTATAAATCTTGCCCTTTTAACCAGATAAGTATAGTCACCAGCCACCATCAAACAATATTCAGGATGATACAATAAAATGTTGAATTCAAGGGAGAGCTCAGTTCGCTGTCTTCCAAAGCCATGTCAAATGTTTCTGTGAAGGCAACCATTTCCAGATGGTGCCACAGCATGATGAACTTAAAGGTTAGACTCACTAGTAGAAACTTCATTAAAAGGGCTATATTTTAGAAAATGGAAGATCTTTCCACTAGTAAGATTAAATGGGGAATTAAGGCAATGACCCAAATAATTAGAGTAAAACAAGCCCTATGTATCTGAAAAAATAGAACTTTGAGGATTAAATCATCACAAATTACTGTCTACATACATCACATTAATAGTGCAATTACTCAGCATGTAGTTTAAATACAATATATATCTATAAACCAATATCATTTCTGTAGGCAAACACTCACTGATTTACTAGTTTTGATTTTTTTTCTCAAAACCCTAATGATTAAGGTAATTAAATTAACTAATTCTGATGTTCAGAGAGGGGAGAATTTTATTTTCAGTTTATACTAAGTAGAATTTCATTAAAGTTTTAAAATTTGCATATTTTGCTATACAAATGCTCACATATCAAAGAGAGAAACTGGATAAGAAAAATGGATCCATCTGAATCATCAAAACTATGTTAATGAGAAATAAAGCATCATTGAGTTTTCATGCAGCTATTATTTCCTGCCATCTTTTGAAAACCGATGCTCAGATTAGTCATGACTGACATGGTGGTCTCTGCCATCTTAGTGCACACGGAAGCGATGTCTGCATCAGCTGTCGCCTATCTCTGCTTTGGTGGCTTCTCCGTCATTCTTTTTTCCTTTTCCTTCTTTTTTGTGCATTTTCTCCTTCCTGTTACCCCACTCTTCTTCCTCATGCCCTTTTCCTTTTCCATGGAGCCCTTTATGTATCTGTCATATCCTTCCTTTTTTCCAATCTGCGACAAATAAAGAACACAAGAAATAGAAATGTAAAGAAGAAATACTCTCCCTGGAATAGAAATATACTAAAGTCAAATTATATCATGCTAATACACTTTAAAAATAAATTCCAAATTTTAAACTGCATGTGTGTTCCCAGTATGGAAATAATGATATGCAGTGATGCTTGTTTCAAATAGCTTGATTTTTGACATTTTCAAGTAACCATGTAACACAGGAATGCAGTGTCATCTTCTCTGGTGTTACTGTCACAGCCTTGCATACTGAAGTCTGTGGTGTGTACTTTGTGTGTGGCTGCAGGACTGGGAATTTTGTGGTGGTCTTTTTTGTCTTTATTCTCAACTTTTTATGAAAACATCATCTTCATTTTCACAAGTTAAAGCATATTGGTGGCTGATGAGGGCCACCTACAAGAAGTGCAATGCATCCATTAAAAGACTGGCAAGAGGAATATCATTAAAAAGAACATTAATATTTTTATGTAACTTCTTTAAATTCATATGTGCAAGACAGCATCTCTGAATATGCCCATGATTTCATAACTGATATTTCTTACTGGTTGGGATAGAAAAATGTAAGCAATAAAATTACACATTTATGGTGTTTGTCTTTAAAACAATGGAATTTGCATGCTATGTATGTTGTGGAAATTCTGGGTTGGAATGTAAGGTGTATTGAAATAGTAAATGTTCAACTAGATATTTTCTTGAAATATAACTACATTTCAACTTGTCTTTCCAAAATTGATGATAATAATAAGAACCCTTAAAAGTGATTGAAATATAGTGAAACACATCTTAGCTGAACCATAATAAAAATTCCGAAACACAGTTTTTAACATAGAGTTATATTGAAAGCAAATGGATAAATAAAATATGAGTAAAGTACTTTTATTTTTATAACTGTGTTTAGAAATTATTATTCATATGTATTGTGCTTATTGAGAATGTACCCTAGAAAAATGTAAAGAAAGAGTACGTGGGGGTTTTGTAGCAATATTTGCATAAAACTCAGAGTTGTCCTACAGTGAAAACTAGGACAGAACTGTGGGTTCCTTGAAAAGGACTTGGGAGGTGTGAACAAAAACGGATGTGCACTGTATTGGGCTAGAACTTAATAAACCTCAAGTTAAAAGAAACACTTGAAGACCAAAATGGAGATTTAGTAAGGAATATAAAATCTGGGGGCAAATATTATTAGAGAGAGTCTAAAAGAAGGCAGACAGATGAGTGGTTTGATCCTGTAATGCCAGCACTCAGTAGTCTAAGAAAGGAGGTTTGGCATGAGTTTGAGACCCATCTGTGCTAGAGTATGAAACCCAAGGACCATTGCATAAAAGGGCACAACAAAATTCTAATAGCCAGAGTCTTAAGGAGTTCACTGTGAGATTGTGTCTCCTAGTAATTTCAGAAACTACATCAATATAAATCTCACCAATATTATTACTTAAACCTGGGCTGAAAAAGGACAACCACATTAGACATGTTAACTTGAATAGGAAAAAGCCCATGAGGTTTCAATTTGACACAAAGACACATAAGGAATGTTCAGAATTGGAGAAATATTTTTTTCCCAAGGAAAAACATACGAACTGGTTTTTCCCTACCAAATGATCAACCATGAAAACATGTATACAAGTCACATTATGGAGACTGAGCAGATTATGTTTCTAAATTGAGGAATATGCACACACACACACACACACACACACACACACACACACACACACAAATATACACATACATATATATGAGAAATATATGCAACAACAATTAATGTAAAATTAGGCTATGAATTTGAGGAAGGGCAAGGAAGGGTGCACGGGAGATTTTGAAAAGAGGAGAAAGAAGAAGGAAATGTAATTATATCATAATCTCAA
Organism: Peromyscus californicus insignis; assembly: GCF_007827085.1. Lineage (NCBI taxonomy): Eukaryota > Metazoa > Chordata > Mammalia > Rodentia > Cricetidae > Peromyscus > Peromyscus californicus. The sequence continues at coordinate 63,811,578 of NW_026294458.1, forward strand.
AAAATAAAAAAAAAATCACAAAAGTTAACCGATTTATTAAAAGAGAAAAGAAAAAAAGAAAGGATGGAAGGAGAGATGGGGAAGAAAGAAAAAAATAGAAGATCCCTTAGGAAAACTATGCTTGAATTTAAATTAAATTTTGTTTATATTATGTGTGATGTCTGTTCTTATACAAAATATCCTTAAGGTGCTTTCCTTGCATTTAACTTAAAAATTGAATAAACATCCTGGATATAATTTATTGGGCAGACAAAGAAATTTTTGAAGCTGAAAGGAATGACTGTCTATTATCTCATGCCAGAAAAAAATGATACTGAAGCAATTCATATGTTTTTATTTGTTTTTTAATTTCTTCCAGTTAACTTGCGTACTCAAAACTGAACATTTATAAAGACTCCAAAATTGGATTTTCAATAGTATCAGACAAAATAAACAAAAAAGTAGAGAAAAACAAAATCAATTGTGATCTTTTGTCAAAACACTCAACATTTAGGGGGAATTTAGGACTCATACTCAGTGATAACTGGAACTGAATTTCGTGTCATGACTATTGCCACTAGAGAGGTACGATCATGGCCTGCTCTCCAATATAAAAGCCTCCAATATTGGTATCTCAGTGTTATCAGCAAGGTCAAGTAGGGTCTACAGCTGAAAGTTTTTCTGTGCTCGCCCAGCACAAAGGTCCCACAGTCATTTATGAAATTCTTGTGTCCTGCCTGGTTCTGTAACCACTCAAAATCAAGTAAACTCACAGAGGCTTATATAAATTAAAACTGCTTGGCCATTATCTCAGGCCTACCACTGACTAGTTCTTACATTTAAACTTAGCCCATTTCTGTTAATCTATATATTGCCATGTGTTCCGTGGCTTTACCTGTGTGTTATTACATGCTGCTCCCTTGATGGCAGGCTGACGTCCCCTCACTCAGCCTTCCTCTTCCCAGAATTCTCCTAGTCTGCTTATCTTGCCTATACTTCCTGCCTAGCTACTGGCCAATCAGTATTTTATTTATTGACCAATCAGAGCAACACATATTCACAGCATATAGAACATCCCACAGCACCTCCCCTTCTCTGTCTAATCAAAAAGGAAGGTTTTAACTTTAACATAGTAAAATTACATATAATAGAACAGTTATCAGGCAAGAATTACAGTTACATTATCTAGTCTATTAGTATATGGTAAAATTAAAGAAAATATTCCATAGCCTATCCTATATTTGTGATTTTAAAGTTTCATATCTAATTTATCTTTTATCACAACCAAGGAAAATTATAATTATAAATATCTTGTCTTCAACTACATCAAAGACCTCAGAAGGATATAATATTAGCTAAGTAAACAGAAAATGCATTGTAAGCAACTTCCAAATTCTAGAAATAACAGAGACAGTTTTCTGCCTGGACAGTAACCCAAAGTTCTGCTGTAATTTTGGGGCATCCATGTTCAACCCATAGGCATAGAGTCTCTCAGTCACTTCTTTTGGTGTCCTGCAGAATGTCTGGCAGTTTCTTCTGTGAAGCAGGAACCTGAAAGACCATCTCCCTTTGCAAAGTTCAGTGGTCATCTTCCTGTGGGTCCTGCATGTCCAGTCAATACAGCATTTTCTCCAGCAGTCCAGGCAAGATCTGTTTCTTGCCTAAATGGTTATTTTTGCCAAGAGGAAGAAAAACTACATATTGAGTGTCTTTGATGCCCATCTTTCTCTTTGAAGTAAATTGGTGCTGCCAGGAGCAGATGAATCTCACTGTCAAGGAAGTCTAAATTTTTAAAACATGTTAAATGCAATATTCTGTAGGTCTTCGAAGTGTTTGAAGATTGCCTACCTAATTGAATTATATCTATGTATACCTAGAAAACTTAACATGACTATAAGTTTGACTGTCATAGAAGACTAATTATTAATCTGCATTTTTAATTACCATTACAATTTAAATGAGTTACATAAACATAATACCTTAAATGAGAATAGAAATATATATAGTATAAGAAAATCAACTCTAAATTTGTATCAATAAACTAAAATCCATAGCAATGTAAAACATTTTTAAACAAGTTGTTGCTCTTTAAAAGTAGATTCATTAATCTATTCTTTCATCCTATCATATCTATACTATCCCCTTTTCTTCTTTACAAAGAGATTGCATTTATAATCAACCTGCTTTAAATAAAAATAAATGTTCATAAACAATATTTTGGAAATTTGGGAGTAGCTTCTCACACTACTTCCTGCTGGATGAGGGTGTTGGCAACCTAATGGGGACATAAAGAAAATTTTTAGGATTATGGTCAAGTACTGACTGGAGTAGTCTGTGATGATGTATGTCTGAGCCAGTTGCCTTGAAGTTGATTTTGGATGTTGGATCATCTGGAGACCTCTCAGGGGGTCTTCCTTGATCAAACTATAAGAGCCTGGAAGCAATCCATAGGTTCTCATCTTCTGTAGAAACAAAAGCAGAACCTCTTTTTCAAAGCAACGTATCCTTAGACACAAATTTTGAAATCAAGATATCTTTGAAATATACAAATTGCTTTAACTCAGCAGTTTTTACAATCATACGTATTTCTGCAGTTAAAAATATCAAAGACAACACAATCCAGATTCTATGTGTAATATTCCTCTTTATGTGGTTTATTTTTATATTACCTTTACTGTCTCTTCAAAGACTATTTTTTAAAACATTTTATTTCTTTATATAACTGTCTATATTCCTTTTCCTTTATCCTCCAAGCCTATGTACATTTTACACATACTATAAACTGTTAAGAGATTTATTTCATCTGGATCTGTGTACTCTGTACATATTAGCAGTGGTGGAGCTGTCCAGTTCTCAGAGATCCACATTAAAATCAAGCAGAACCAAATGTTGCTCTTACTCACACTAGATAGTAATGGCAATCTTTTTCTGTCTTAACCAAGGAACTTCCCACAAAAGGTAGAGTCCCAACTTCCACCTATCATACATTGATTTGGTGGGCCTGGTGTGAATCTCCTATATATGTAGTTACCTCAGAGAGAGAGAGAGAGAGAGAGAGAGAGAGAGAGAGAGAGAGAGAGAGAGAGAGAGAGAGAGAGGTGGAGAAAGGAGGGTGAGGTTAGGGGATAAGGAAGAAGGGGTGGAGGAAGGAAAGCAGGGATGGAGAGAGAGACAGAGCCATGCTCTCTATTCTATGACATGTAGAATTGGACATACCTTTGTCTACACCTGAATTAACATACAATCCTCTCTTGTTTATTTATTTATTTTTTGGTTATTGTTGTTGCAGAAAGCATGTCAGGCAAATGATATTGCAGTTTTCTATCCCATAACAAAAGAAGGAGCAATTTCAATAACCTGGTACCTTGCAAGCAGCAGCATAGAGTTTAAACTCAGATGACATTGACTATTCATCCAAAAACAGAAGACCACCAATGCCAGGCCGTTCTCTCTGTCCAACTTCTGTGTCAGAAAATGTATCAGGTAACGGATTCATATCCCTGAACACAGTGCCATAGATATGCTAGGAAGGTACAGACATCCTACAGTTAGAGATGAGACCAGACTTTTGTTTGCCAAACTCAACTTTTAGAGTCTATGTTCCCACACCTGTTAGCTATGGGAGCATTTTGCCATAAAGCCAGAAGGAAGCAGCAGGACATTAGCAGGTGCTCTGGGTAAAGCATTAAGAACAAATCAGACATGAATAGCATTACAGGAAATTAGAGTGCAAAATTGGAAACAGAGTATTTGCACTTTGTAGAAACTACACAATAAATGTAAACAGATCACTGTACATAGAGTTTAATGAGGTTCAAATATTTTCAAACATATTTTTAAATGTATGCAGAATATAGCCCAAAATCACTTTACTTGCAAAAAATCAGTTATTCAAACCATAACTATGAGAAGACAACAATAATCATAGTGTTTTAGGTTATACTCCCACGCTCTGAAAAATACATTAAGTTGATTAATACAGAATTGTTGCAACAAAAACTTACCAAGTTTAACAAAAATATAAACAAACAAATAAAAATTCAAAACAAAAATGATAATCTCCAGATAATATAATTGTATAGTCAAAGCATATGAGAAACAAAATCAAAGATGTAAACATTATGGAAAAGACAGCAATAGACAGGTTGGATGTGTATAATACTGAAGAGAAGAACAAAAAGAAAGAATGAACTTTAGGACAGACAGAAATACCTCAAACAAATTAGAGGCAAGTAGAGAGAGCTAGATGCAGAGGAACACATTCCCAGGGAGAAACATAACAGGAAAATGAACATGTTATTATTTCTACCATGGTGATCCTAGTATGACATTGAAAGATGAAGGAGAAGGGGCTAAAATTCTTTTAGAAGAAATGCAGTTTTCAAGTTACCAAATAAAACAGAATAAAAATACATGGATTCATGAAACTGTAAAAAAACCCTCAAGTGGTGCAGGTCCTTCATTTCATAGAAAGTTATGAAATCTCAAAGCCTTCCCCCAGTGACACAGTTTTACCATCAAGGCTGTACCATATCTCCAAACAGCACTACCAACTGATGACCAACTATTCAATACTTGAGCAACTGGGAGACATGATTTATTCAAACCACAACAACACCTTTCAAATTCTACTCTCTATCTGGAGATTGGAAATACCAGGAACATGTAACATCTGAAAAGGAAATTATAGCCTGTGAATGGAGCCAGCTCAGGAGAGCAGCCAAGTGAACTGAGGCTGCAAGATCAAATGTTATGAGTGTCCCAAGATGTAAGAATGTGTCTTGAGTTATGGAAGGGCATATAGTGGAAGGATTTGTTTGCCACACTAGCTTTCTACCTTATCTGTGCTCCTTAACCTTATTTTTTGTACCTAATTCTTCCTCTGTCAGTCAATCACTTTCACTATGCCTTTGTATGTTGCAGATGTGTAACTTTTCATTATTTAGGTAGACAATATTTTATCTCTTTAAGTTGTTTTTGAGAACTTTAAGCATAAATATTATATTACATCATTTCTACTTTCTTCTGTCCCTCCTCCAATTCTTCCTAAGGTCATCTACTCCCTCTCAAAGTCATGGCTTCTTCTTTAATTTTTATATTACATGTATATGAACATAATCATTTAAAATTGTTCCTATGTATATGTGTTTATGGTTGTCTAATTTGGATTAGATAATCTATCATTATAGTGATATTTTATTCCTGCTGAAATGTGATTTTAATTGTATGTTAATAAATAAAGTTGACTGGGGGTCAGAGCTTTTATAGCCATAGCAAAAGCTGGGCATTGGTGGTGCACGCCTTTAATCCCAGCACTTGGTAGGCAGAGCTAGGTAGATCTCTGTGTGTTCAAGAATACAGCCAGCATTGGAGACACACGCCTTTAATCTCAATACCAACCATAGAAGACCTGGAGGTCTATACAGGCGGGCAGTGACAAGGCAGTCATGTGGTTGGTTTTATAACCAATGAGAAGGCAGAACAGAAAGTCTATATAAAGACAAACAGACAGGAAGTAGGTCGCTTTCAGAGAGGTCTCTTGACTGAAGAGGCTAGCTGCAGCAGGCGGGTAAAGCTTTTAGCGCTGATCTCTTGGCTTTCTTCTTTGCATTGGTTCTGTGTTTCTTATTTAATAAGATGGTTGGTTACATCTACATATCGTGGTTCTCCTCTCTGGACAAAGCAGATCCCTCCTCTCTAAGCAGCCATTCATTTGCTTCTAATTCTTCTTCTAGGGCCTTAACCTTGTGAAATGTTTCCTATCTATATTGCCACGTCAACAGGTATTTTCATTAGTAGATCATGTTTTGATAATCATATAGCTGAAATTTCAGGAGTGCAGGTTCTTCATAATATCCAAATGAAGTATGTAGCAGCAGGCATGCTGGTTCTCACACTATTGTCATGTTTTTGCTCCATGATTTTCCTTCAGCCTTAGTTAGTGGAGTTGCAATGTGAATGTGTCAAGTGCTTTATTCTGTGTATTCGACCAGTGTGAATTTTGTTATAATGCAACTTTTGGATGAATCAACTATAACTAGGATATGATTTACTTCCCAGAGATTTTGAGCTTAAATTTTCAATGTCTTAGATCATTGAACTGTAGAGCATTTGGGAACCGCTAGAGACTGAATAACCATAATTTATGATACTAATATGAGCATGGACTATCACAGAACAGAATTTGAGTATTATGGGATTTAATATGCACTGTTTTGCTGTGAGATGTTCTGTATGGCAAATGTGTTGCTCTGATTGGTTAGTAAATAAAACACTGTTTGGCCAGTAGTCAGGCAGGAGGAAGTATAGGCAGGACAAGGAGAAGAATTCTGGGAAGTGGAAGGCTGAGTCAGAGACATTGCCAGCTGCCACCATGACAAACAGCATGTGAAAATGCTGGTAAGCCATGAGCCACATGGCAAGGTAGAGATTTACACAAATGAATTAATTTAATATATAAGAACAGTTAGCAAGAAGCGTGGTACAGCCATACAGTTTGTAAGCAATGTAAGTCTCTGTGTTTACTTGGTTGGGTCTGAGCGGCTGTGGGACTGGCAGGTGAGAGAGATTTGTCCTGACTGTGAGGCAGGAAAACTAGCTACAAATGGCGCCCAACGTGGGGCAAGAATTTCCACCTAAAACCTGAGAAAAGATTCTAAAACAGAGCTAAAAACAGCTTCCTAATTGTCTCTCTCAAATGAGCGGCAGCCTGCCTGTTTGAGCTACTGGTGGGTTCCTAGGGTGTGCGCTCGACCTGCTGTATGGCGGGAATGAGGCCTCTGCAAGTGGCACATTAAGCTGCATGGTGGATTTAGCCTTTGCTAGTACAAAACAAAAAAAAAAAAAAAAAAGAGGTTTCTGGGCTACACACTGCTTGGATAAAAGCATAGACCCATGATAACTCCCAGAGCTGGAGGTAAATATACCACCGCCATGTTGTGAAGCTGAGGTGGGCGGAGCCAGCAGCCATGGTGCTGTTTCAGTCTTACAAATGCTGCAGTTTAAAGCAATAGATTCACAATAAGACAGATTCATATGTAATAGTTTACAATGTGTGTAAAATATATGTAGGCTTGAAAGAGACAAAAAAGGTGGTATATGCAGTTATATAAACAAATACATAGTTTTAAAAAATAAAGTCTTTAAAGAGACAGTAAAATTAATATAAAAAATAAGCCACGTAAAGATGAATATTACATAGAGACTCTGGATTGTGTTGTCTTTGGGATTTTTAACTGCAGAAAAACATTTGATCGTAAAAGATGTTGAGTTAAACCAATATGTATATTTTAAAGATACCTTGACTTCAAAATTTGGATGTAAGGATGTGTTGCTTTGGAAAGGAGGCTCTGCTTTTGTTTCCACAGAAAGCAAGAGGCTATGGATTTGTTCCAGATTAAGATACATCAGGTTTGACCAGCCAAGACCCCCTGAAAGGTCTCCGATGACACCATGGCCCAGATGATCCAACATCCAGAATGGTTTGAAGGCAACTGGCTCAGACAATACAGCCTCATGGACTATTCCATAATCCTAAAATTTTCTTTGTGTCTGCATAAGATACAGCACCCCCATCCAGCAGGAAGTAGTAAGAGAAGCTATGCCCAAATTCCCAAATTATATGTAATTTTACTATGTTACGGTTAAATCCTTCCTTTTTGAAAAAAGAAAAAGAAAAGGGGAAGTGCTGTGGGATGTTCTGTATGGCAAATGTGTTGCCTCTGATTGGTTAGTAAATAAAACTGATTGGCCAGTAGTCAGGCAGGAGGAAGTATAGTTGGCACAAGGAGGAGAAGTATTCTGGGAAGTGGAAGGCTGAGTCAGAGACACTGCCAGCCGCCACCATGACAAGCAGCATGTGAAGATGCCGGTAAGCCACGAGCCATGTGGCAAGGTATAGATTTACAGAAATGAATTAATTTAAGATATAAGAACAGTTCGCAAGAAGCCTGGTACAGCCATGCAGTTTGTAAGCAATATAAGTCTCTGTGTTTACTTGGTTGGGTCTGAGTGGCTGTGGGACTGGCAGGTGAGAGAGATTTGTCCTGACTGTGGGCCAGGCAGGAAAACTGTAGCTACACTGTTTGTCAAGGTGCTCATATGTTTATGGTTTGACCCTAAGTTGGTTGATCAAATCCTTGGGATTTGGACCTAACTAGATCCTGAGCCATTGGTCCTTAAACAATTCAATACATAAAACCCTTGCTTGACTCCAAACTGTGTTCCATTTTAGGAGGTGGGAGATATTTAGCGGTGGTTGTGAGCTCAAGAAAGTCATATTTTCTTCTTGGTTTTCTACATATATGAGTTTAGCAGTTTTGTGTCTTCTTCCATAGCCTTTATTCTCACTACCACCCAGAAATAAGGGAGTAAGCCTGCCATGAACTGAAATATGTGACTCAAAACAGACCTTTCTTCTATCAGTTTGTTCTTGTCAAACATTTGCCAAGGTTAAAGTACTCTGTAAGGTACCTCCCCCAAAGTTTACCACATGCCAAAATATTACTTTGATAATTTAAAGACAATGAAATATTGAAATCTGTAAGAATGGTGACTTTTTTTTTTAGACATGGTTTCTCTGTGTAGTTTTGGTGCCTGTCCTGGATCTTGCTCTGTAGACCAGGCTGGCCTTTAACTCACAGTGATCCTCCTGGCTCTGCCTCCCCATGTGCTACCACTGCCCAGCATGTATAGTGACTTCTCTCCTAACAAGGAAAATAATTTAAATGAGGATAGATTTCACATTTATCATGAAAAAATACAACAAAAATAAGTAATACAATGTTTTCATGTTCTGGGAATAAACAACTCTCAATCAAGAACTTAGCACATGTAAAAATACAATTCATAATTAAGTAAGAATTTAAATCATCCTCATACTTGGGGGAAAGATTAGCATTTGTTACCAGGGATCTATTTTTAAATTAAAGCAGTATGAATCTCTCTAATATCAAAAGAAATGATTATAAAGTGCACTTAGAATTTAAGAACAACAAGAGTAAGCATAATCAGATGTAAATACAGTAAAGTTTTGTAGTTTAATTTTACTTTTTGTGCATGAGTGAGTATCAGCATATATGTCTGCATACAATGTACATTCCTGATATATGGTCAGGGAATAAGAGGAGATCATATGTCCTGATTTGAGTTGAACATTATTGGAAATCAAAGTGTCACTATTGGAAAACAATTCTGAGTCGTCTGGAAAAGCAGCAAATGTTCTCAGCCATGGAGCCATCTCTCCAGACCCATTTCCTTTTATGAATTAATTTATATTTTATGTTTAAAGAAAATTTACAAAATTTCAAATGATGTCATGTACATAGAGAATTACATTCAAAAATGAGATACAATTCTGTATTTTGATTCATGATAGTCGAAGGAAGATACATACTTGATAAAATTTAAAAAATTACATGCATATGTGTGTGCTGCATCAACCAAATACATACTCAAATAGGTAATTTCATTAGTTTAGGAGAGAAAGATATCTATTCTAGGAGTCCCAATAAACTGTGCCACACACACCAATCTTGCAGTCAAAGAGAGAAACAGTGGCCATATTAGGAAGAGTTGGGCAAATTGGTTGATCCAGACCTATTTTTGAGAGGCTGACAGGACACTTGTAGAGATTTGTATAAGAAGGAACAGAGATGAGGGGTGGATTAATGCATATCAGGTGGTCAGGCTGTAGTCTAGGTGATGTGTGTCTCAGAACGAGTTCTACGAGGTGGCCTGGCATGATCAGTGTTATCAATAGAGACAATCAGTCCCCATAAAAGGACTGCTGTTGCTGAAAGGGGAAACTTCAGTTTGTATCATGAGGTAAGCCTTCGTTTTCAGGGACGTACTCTCATCATGGATAATTTGTCCTGTTAGGTTAAGTATTGTTAGGGATACCTCTAGTTCCTTTCCACGCAGACATTTATCAATCAGCCTGGACATTCCTGAATAATTGAAAGAGATAGTGACTCAGAAGGATAAGGAAAAGTTAGAGGCAGGGTCGATTCAGAGGGCTTAAATAGAATTGGTTAAAATAGTTACCAGGCACTGCTTCAGTAGGAACAATCTCACTGAAATTTCCAAACTCACTAACTTAATTTTGCTAGTGTTGTCACTAAAAGATGGCCATCAGTAATGGGGGAAGGGTGTAGTTAAAGTTCCTCATTGTTTTATTTATTCTGACCTCATAAATGTATTCTGATCTCATAAATTTTCTAACATTCAATAATTGAATATTTCATAATATAAACAATATTTTCATGATTTATAGCACTTACCTAAATATATGCTGTGATAATGAGGATAAGGTACAACATAATGAACAGTATGATAGATGATCAACCATTTCCCAAGTAAATAACCTTCTATGGAAATGTAACTAGTTTGAGGAGACTGTTTGCATGTAAATTACTTGCTGTGAAAGCATGAAGACCTGAATTTGAATCCCAGACGAACATATAAAAATCACATTGTAGCATGTGCCTGTTACTCTAACACTGGACTGTAAGTATTGGGTGTATCTTGAGCAACCCCGAATAACAAGTGAAAGAGGCATTCTCATGTCTGGTAATAGTGTTTTTGTTGGATGGTCCTTGGCTCTTGAAGGGAACTTTGTCCCAGGTCTGGAAAGACAATTCATATGTTCTTTCTCATTGGAAGCTGTTAGCTACAAATCTTCATATGTTAATGCATTTCTTAGAGTAACTGAAGAAAGCATGAAATTAAAACAGGACATTGTAGGGATGGGGGCCTGGGGAGCAATATATAGGGAAAGAACAGGGCACAAGAGATTTGATCAGAGAAATGGGCAAGGGTGTTCTCTCTATGGAGAGTGGAGGGAGGTAAATGCTTAAGAAGGGGAAGGAGAATAAAGGGGACTAGCAGGATACAAGTTACCTGACAGGGGAAATGGGAAAGTGGAGCTCTTTAGGATGGAGATATTAGGAGAGGGGAGAGTAAAATTACATTGGTGATATCTGAAAAAGACATAAGGAATCATATTACTATCTAAAAAGAGGTCAAAGACACATGATTCTGTTTAGAAATATACACATATAGTTATATTTCAGTCAGTCATTCTCAAATTTAGTATTGCTCCTCTGGTTGAGTAAACAATTTTATGTCTGATAATTTGGTAATAACGTTCTTGTGCTTATTGCTGTCTTTCTAGAGTCCAAGGGTTTCCCATAAACCAAAGTCAATGTGTCTCATGTTACTCCCCAGTGAACATTTGGATTAAGTGGTTAATATGTTAACTAGAACAGAATAACTATTAATAAAATACATGCTTTGGGCTGCTTACAATGTGTAGATGCAGAGATTCCTTTCTGCAAAGTACAAATTTACTCATAGAATATAGACTACAAAGTGCCACCTATATCTACTCTTATGACATGTGTATGTTCTACAAAGATGAGTGCCATTTCAGAGAAAAATGTCCTCAAAATGTCAAGCAAAAAAAAAAATGTCAAGCAAAGCAATATGGCCAGTAAAACTTTGATCTGTTGCAATAGATGGCACAACTAAAGGAGCTTAGAATTCTTTCTCAGTCATTAAATATAAAATACAATATTTGTAAACGATTAAATAATAAAAGAGGAAATATTAAATTGGACCATCTGTGTGGTCATAAGCACAAAATGAAAAATATAAGTGGTAGTGATATCAGACTAAAGATGTTAATTCCTAGAATTTAAAAATCACCATATTTAGGAGATTTCAATGTTACTGTTTGTGTTACTATTATGTAGTTGCACCTAACATTCATATGATAGCCCACTCTTGTTTATGTCACAAAAAGTACTGATCTTTTACTGAAATGTTCTTGGCAGTTTACATGGAACACTTGAAATGTGTCGCCAATCTTTAAGCTTGCAAGGAAACACAATGTCACTACAAGTTGACAGTAGAACCAAATAAACGTGTTCTCATGATAAATTATATTATTCAATATATAGGATGTCATATGTTCTGAATTCAACATGCAAGCCATACATTACACAAATAGTGTGAGATGACATATGACATCCTATCTGGCAGGCAGAGGCAGTAGATGATGGCAAAGAGACAGTATTTTCCATACACAGCATGGCGTTGAACCCATAAAATTATAACAGTCTTGACAGCTGCACAAGGCTTTTCCAAGATCAAGGCAAACAAAGGCCTAGCACGCAGAGAGGGAGGCTGGGTACAAAATCCCAATGTTGGATCAGGAGATACTGAAAGTTGATAGCCACTGGGACAGGGAGAGTCAATGTTCTTTAAGACTGGAAGAACATCATACTCCAGTAGATAGCCACAACACAAGAATATATGAGGAACACAAATTGAACCTGATGAGTATAAGAATAAAAATAATAAGTAGACAAAGATAAGTGGGTAGGGAAGTGGAATGGACCTAGAAAGAGTTGTGGGTCATTGAATATATTGTATGGAGCTCACAACGAATTATTAAAAAACAAAAACAAAAAAAAAGAACAACAGAGACAGAAAAATAAATAAATTAAGAAACAACTCTTGTTCATATTTTATATTTAAATGGAAACATTTACAAGATTATAAACAAAGTATTTGCATCAATTGATAGCAAGTAAAATAAGTTTTGGTTTTTAATGTCTAAAATCGTATTTTACTTCAATGTTTACCACATACTTTCTTACTTGTTACCAAATGTAATATAAGCAGCCTAGCAAAATGCTGAGCATATACTGAGTAGTGATACAGAAACATTTAAAGTTCAAAATTCCTATTAACTTTCCAATTTCAGTTCTTCAAATTGTGTCTTCTTTCATTTCACCTGATAATTGCAGATTTTGGTCTAAACTTGCACTCCCCACTAAATGTCAGATTTTAACATTTTTATCATGTGCAGCACAGAAAAGGCAAGTACATTGCCTGACAGCCTAGCATAGAAGACATCCTATTAAGAAAACAAGATGCCAATTAGATTAGGCAAATCAAATCACTACTTAATGCAGACTATTGTTTCCATGTGTCCACATTTTAAGATAATATAGGTATATTTAAAACAAGAGTTTGTACATCCTTTATAATGAAATGATGTTAGTATGAAATTCTATTAATATACAAAACCATCTGTTGGTTCATAACTAAATTTCAAATTTTACCATAAAAAGTTTAAAATATTTTCATGAGTGATCATTACCAAAATAGGTTACCTTTTATTTTTATATGTATTTGTACACATTTTATGTGCATATATTTTGGCATACCATTGTTATACTAAAGGCTAATGTACAGGACAACCACAATCAATAACTGTATCATAGTATTTTCTTTAGGACTTTGTAGAGAGAAAATAAAACATTGTTGGCAAATGTTAGGGTAATTGCAGTTTTTAAATATATTTTAAACATGAAAGATGCTTATGTAATGACCAAAAATTATGTCCTGAATTCAGTGAGCCCATGGACTTATTCTTTTGAATTTTTCAAACTTGTAAATTTATAAAATAAAAATGTTTGGTAATTATTGTAATTTTTTCTTTCATCAGATAGAATGTGTATAATTTCTGTGAAATTAACATGATCTAACATTATACCTAATTCATTTGATAAACACAGCATTGATTATCTTTTCATTGAATCATTTCAAAATAGATTTGGTATATGGCAGTCATAGGACAAGCTGGTGTTTCAGTTTTCTCCTTCCTCCTTGTTTGAGACAGGATCTCCGGTTTGCCCCTGCATATTCCAGGGTAGCTACCCTAGCCATGATCTATTTTTTCTCTGTTAGGAAGCTCCATTCCTGCCACCAACCAGTCTACCAAGACTAGTAACCTATGTTTGCATGTACAAAAACAATATCTCCTGACCAAGGGCACTGTTTCAAACAGTTGATATAATAACCATATTCGCTAATATTCATTATGATTTTGTTGTAAATATTCACTTGTTTTGTCATTCCTCAATGAATACAATATTCTTTATAAAAAAGAAAGCTTGGAAATACAATAAATTAGTGAGAAATTGAGAATTAAATATCAAGTAAGTGTGAGATATCGTGGTTAGTGTGATGATTATATTGATTAGTAATAAAGCCTTTTCTATTCTATAGGGCAAAAAATACACTTTTGGTTTGAATAGTAAATCTTTTTACTTTGAAGCAAATGAGGTATTTAAGCATTCATGAGATCTTCCTTACACTTTGCAGTCAACTGTTTGACTGTTTCTGCATGGTGTTTGGGCATCCACATTTTGATGGAAGACAATCAAGTGATTTACAATATTTTAATTATCATCAATAACTTATTTAGAACATGCTGTTACTATTTTTTGATAAAAATAGCACTTTTATTTTAAAGGAACTGATATTAACAGAAAAAAAAATGTCAGTTTCCTGTCTTATACAAGTGCACTGTATTTGTCAAGTTATTGAAAGATTGCATTTTACCAAAAAATAATTGTTTCTCACTTTTAAATGGTCACAGAAATCTTTACTCTTCTTATGTGACTATAAATAATTTTTATGTCACACAGGTCATCTATTGTAATTCTGAAAAACATTTATACTGTTTGGAAGATTACTTTATCTCAATATATATACTTTAAACTTCTAGTCACTCTTTATTTTAGAAAATTTTACCTTATATAATGTAGGAGTTGAGTAGCAATATTGATTACTTCAATTCTGACCTACTCTATTTTCTTGTTTAATGTACTAGAGCAAAGGAAATCTTAAATTGAGTGGATAAATAAATACAAAACAATCTCAGGATTTTTTGCTAAGAATTGTTACCTTAAGCATTTTTAAAAGCATTTCTTGTGAAAATAAAATAAATTCGGGCTAATTGTAATTAGGAAGAGAGCTGTGAAATGCTGTCATCTAGATATGGCATGACTATTGACCACACACACTCACAGAAGCTGTAGTTTCTTGCAAAGACATTCCAAAGAATAATCCAGAGAGACCTTTTTTTTTTTTGTGAATCTGACCTCTGGCAGGTATGCACCTGTGAATAGGCTCTGGATGGATATATATTCACTACTACTTTGACTTAGGGGATGTTCTAGTTTGCTTTTTTTGTTGCAGTGACACAAAACTGGGTTCAAAATACAACTTAGGGGATGAAAGGGTTTGTTTAGCTTACAATCCCAAGTCATCAAGTGTCATTGAAAGAAGGGAGGGGAAGGACTCGAGGGCACAAACCATGGAGGTACACCATATACTGCCTTGGCCTAATGCTTCTTTTTTTCTTATACAGCCCATCCCTCCTCTTCAAGTATAGTGTCACCTACACTGACTTGTCCTTCCTAAAAAGATGCATAATATATTTAGGTATCAGGGAAATGCGACAAAAGTTACTTTTAAATTGCAACCCAAACCAATCATAATGGTCACTTGGGGAATCTAGGAGATGGTTCATAAAAACAAACAAAAAAAAAACAAATAAATAAATACTAGAACTAGAACTACAGAACTACCATACGGATATGGACACCTGCACATCCATTTTCATCACTGCTCTATACCCAATAGTTAGGAAATAGAAACAACCCAGATGTCCCTTGACAGAGGAGTGGGTAAGAGTATGAAGTGCATACATATGTATAATAGGATATTATTCATTTTATGAAAAAATTAAATTATAAAAGTTGTTGCCAAGTGGATAGTACTGGAAATAAAATATTGAATGAGTTATGTCAGTCAGTGAGAACACTGTGCTTTATTTCAATGTGTTTCTCTATTTACTGTTTTACACACTTAGAGTACAGTGCAAACCAAGAAACTCTTTGGTTGCTTTTTTGAAGAGGGTATGTTAATGGAGTAGGCGAGTAACAAGGAGTGAAAAGGAGGAGGGAGGAGGCATATGAGGATACATGGGAAATCAAGACAAGGAGGAAGTCAATTACAAAGATATGGGACTGATAATTGACCTGAATTCTCACTATCTCAGAACCCATCTTGAAAACACAGAAGTGGAAAGATAATAGAACGTGTGCTAAGTAAGAGAAGTGTGTGTGTTTGTGGGTGATAATTTTGAGCATTAAAGGATCAAGTGTGAATGGGGCTCAGGGGAGAGAGTAGGGGCATTGGGCAGGTAATATAAACTGTGATCTATAAAAGTAACTTAGAGAAACCCTCTAGTCAATAAGCTAATTTCAAAATACAAGTTAAAATATGATTACTCTGAATTGATAGACAATATCACTCCCAGAAGACATGGAATATTAAATGGACATTGTAGTAGAAGTTATGTGACAATGCCACATGAGTTATTCATTGGTCACAGAAGACTGTGAAGTCTATAAAGTGAAACAGAGTTTTGCTATTATCCTTGCTTCTCTACCATGACTACATGATTGGACCCTATTGCTGAAGACACCACCTACTGTGGATACAAGAGATGGAGAGGCACAAACAGGTGAATTCATAGCACACAGAGAATAGGTCTCCAAGGAATGTGAGAAAAGAAGAGGAAGAGGAGGGGGAGAAAGAAAAAAGAAAGGGAAGAGGATGAATAGGGAAATGAAGTGGAGGGGTGGAAGGGAGAGGAATAGGAGGAGAAGGTTATAGAGCAAAAAGATCGTGGGGCCTAAAGAACTCCTTTCAAAGATGCCCTCTGCCACACACATGCACACATATACCTACGCATACACATTTGCACACATGAATGCTATCTTAACATACACACACACACACACACACACATGCAAGGCCATGTTTTATACAATTTACAAAGTTACCTATTTTTTAATATTGAAAATTTCTCAATGGATATTATTTAAATATTGAAATGTAGAAGAGAATTAAATGTTTGAAACTCTACACTACATTAAATCATACTTATTCTAATCTGTAGGCATTCATGTAGATCAGTACTATGAGCAAAAAATTCTAATTTGCTTTCTGAAAGCACATGTGCAATGGATACATAAATATTTCTGTGACACATAATATCTGTGAAACTAAAATTAATCCATTTCAACCTGGACAGCTTGTCTTGAAAATGTAACATTTCACATAAAAGATTGATAGTGAAGTTCTTCTGTCAATTCTCCATGGTATCATGTTCCTATGACTTGTCCACATGATAACATACCATTATAGCACCATCTACCTTTAAGATTAAAATTTCAAGTTATTTTTGTGAAAAACACATGATGTGCTGTGTTCTTCAGAAACATTCTCTGAGGGTAACTGTGTGTAAATATATCTTGAGAGATATGGATATTTTTCTACAGATTTATTCTTCTGGTTTAGAAGAGATAAAACCCAGCATGATTTTACCAAACAAACTGTACAAATGGTTAACTTGAAGAGAATAAGTTTAGAATAATATAGGCATAATATATGTAGCTTGAATATTGAAGAAAAAATCCCAGCTATACTTTCTAGCCAAAGAAAGCAGGTTTACTGACCCAACACTTGGGTCTCATTTCCTCCATGTATAAATAGAAGTGGTTGAAGGATCAACTCAGAGATTCTTCTGTGATTCCATTCCTACTCTGTGGGACATATGAAGTAAATAGATATTTGAAAACTTCATAGAAAATTTCTGGCATGTAATTATAATATTTCTAATAGTACAAGTATCTGTTAGGGTTCTTTATTTGTGAACTTTAATTTTTTATTGAAAATAGATTCTTCTCTTATACAATCCAACCCAACCACAGTGATTTAATAATTTACACTCAATAATCAGGTATTTAAATTTAAATTTAAAATTTTGATCTACTTTTATTTTAAATAGAATAATGTTTGGCTGTTATATCTAAGTGGTAAAGTTTATTCTTCCTCTTGGGTCCATTCAGTTTGCTAGGCTTGCATAGTCAGCCTTTTTAAGAGCTCTCCAATGCAGCAGAGGTTTAATCATCCATTATGTTAGCTCTGCTATTTAGGATCACTGGTAAATGCATTTCTGATGTAGAGGGAAATTTTTGTGTAACTGAGGTATCAGTTTGACAGATGAGCTAACAGTAGTTATAATTGATGTTCTTTCACAAGTCGGGTGTGTGAGCTTCCATGAGAACAGCTTAGGAATTTCAGAGGCAGAGCCTGGTACCCAGCAACCTGATCATTATTTTTAAAAAAATAGTATTTTTTTAAAGTATTTCACAGTTTTTAACCATCAGTAAGAAATTGATCAAAGCATTTTTTGTGTTAATTGAATGATATTTTATTAATGGATAATTTAATAGGGCTAAACATATTCAGTATAAATGGTATGTGGTTTTTGTATAATTCCCATTGATTTGTATTTTAATTTAAATTATTTACATTTGTTGCTTTTTTAACAAGTGAATGCTGTTTACTTTATATCATTTCATTTTCTAAGTAAATAATACTAAAATAAGAAATTTTAAGAAAATATTATTCTACAAAAAAAGCTAATTTTCTCCCTTCGGTAAATTGTAGTTTTTTTTTTTTTACTGTGATTGTAATTTACTATCCAATTTCTTCAGAAAAAATAGTGTATTAATTGTGTTTTGTTTATTTCTTTGTTTTTAGAGTGTCTTGTATTTAAAAAAATGAAAAGCTATTATGGAAAAAAATATACCATTTATTTCATTTATTTTTAAATCTCCTATTTATACATATTTATATAGCTAGTCAAAACACAGAAAATATGGGACTGGACTTGACCAGTTGCAATTGATAAATCCACAACTCAAAACTTATTCCTAAGGATAAGGTTAAACAATTGAAGAGGAGGCAAAACAATCATAATGAAAGCAGGACCAGGATGCCTGCATTTAGACCATGTCTTTTAGAAATGATGAAGATTGGCCTAGAACTCATGATCCTCCTGCCTCTGCATCCTTCAGTAAACCCTTCCGGCATTGGCCACCACAAAAGGAATGTGATGGTCAAGCTGGAACAGGGATGGAGTGGGAAAGCAATGAAAGAGATAGCATGGTGGAGGGAGAAATCATGGGGATAGAGAGAAACCTGGTGCTAGGGAAGTTGCCAGGAATCCCCAAGGATGACCCCAACTTAGACTACTAGAAATAGTAAAGAGGGTGGCTGAACTGAACTGGCTTACCCCAGTAATCAGATCGGTGAATAACCTACCTGTCATCACAGAGCTTTTCTCCAATGACTGATGGAAACAGATGCAGAGATCCACAGCCAAACACCAGGCAGACCTCCAGGAATCCAGTCAAAGAGAGAGAAGAGTGATTCTCTGAGCAAGTACATCAAGATCATGATGGGGAAACCTGCAGAGAAGACCAAACCAAACTAGTGAGAACTCATGAAATTTGGATCAACAGCTGTGGAGCATGCATGGGACTGGGCTAGGCTGTCTGAATGGTGAGACAATTGTGTAGCTTGATCTGCTTGGGGGGCTCCCTGGCTGTAGGATGAGAATCCATCCCTGGTGCATGAATGGACTTTTTGGAGCCCACTACCTATGATGGGACACCTCATGCAGCCTTGAGCCAGGGGGAAGGGCTTGAACTTGCCTCTCCTGGATGTTCCTCCCCATGGGAGATCTTGCCTTCTTGTGAGGGAGAGTTGGGGGTGGCTGGGGGTAAGGGGTGGGAGGAGGGAAGAGGAGAACCTTTGATTAGTATGTAAAATTAATGAAAAAAATTCTTAATAAAAAAACTAAAAATTTATTTAAAAATTTAAATTTTACTATATATGCAAAAAAAAGAAAGAAAAAGAAATGATGGAGAAGCCACTTCTGTGAATGAATTCTCAACAAAATGGTTGATGAAGAAAGGCCATGATCATTATAACACAACTGGACATGCCAGTATGGACTGATGAAATTCCTGCTGATAGCCCCATGAGATGAAGAGCTAGCTATTGAGTAAATGAAAGCTCAGAGGAAGAATGTCACCCCCTCCCTTTCTTTTTTCCAAGAATGAACTCCCTGACATATTGTCCAATCCCAAATTTTCAGCC
The DNA here is from genome assembly GCF_007827085.1 of Peromyscus californicus insignis. Taxonomy (NCBI): domain Eukaryota; kingdom Metazoa; phylum Chordata; class Mammalia; order Rodentia; family Cricetidae; genus Peromyscus; species Peromyscus californicus. The sequence continues at coordinate 63,831,435 of NW_026294458.1, forward strand.
CTTAATTCACACACACACACACAAACACTTAAAGAAAAAATAGTAAATTTAAGATGGAGTATGAGAGCCATGGAAGGAGTTTGGGAAAGAGGTGAAAATGTAAATGTAATATGTATGTATGAAGTTCTCAAAAAGAATTTAGGTAATGTAATAAGTTAGTTTGAGAACAAAAGGGAGAAACGAAATACAAAGAGATTAAGTAGATCCACAAAAGAGAAGACAACAGAGACATCCAAAAGAACCTTTGTGCAGGGTGGTATCATTAATTCACACTGGAATTACAAAACAAAGGACTAAGCATCTAGTTGTATGTTTAAGAAAGTTGCTCACAAGTCAGGCAGGATGGAACTCAAAATACTTGGGAGACAGAGGTTGGCGCATCCTCTGGTGTTGAAGGCCTTGCAATTGTTCAAAGTAATGCAATGATACCAAGGAAACAGAATGACTTATTACCTTACCACCCTTTCCCAAAGCAAAATATCTTTCACTTTGGACACAATGAACATTTTAAGTATAAAAATATTTTAAGCCCGGTGTTGGTGATGCACACATTTAATGCCAGCACTCGGGAGGCAGAGCTAGGCAGTTCTTTGTGAGTTTGAAGCCAGCCTGGTCTACAAAGTGAGATCCAGGACAGGCACCAAAACTGCACAGAGAAACCCTGTCTCGAAAAACCAAAAAAAAAAAAAGTAATATATACTTTTTAAAAAAAATTAAAACCTGGACAGAAGATAGTTCAGTCAGAAAGCTGTTTACTGCATAAGAGTGATGACCTAGGTCGACAGCTCCTGAAGGAGGTCACCTAAGGTTGTTTTGAGACATCCAAATCCAAGTGCACACATGCTTCTGTATAACTGCAGACACAAGGACACATCCATACATGTGCATATGTACACATACACACATACAAAAATAAGTGTACACAAAAATGTACAAAAAAAACAAAATCATGTGTAGGATCTGTTTTATGTAATTTATTTTAAAGCAGCATAATATTCTAAAATGAATTTATAATTAAAATACAGCCATAAATTGAATAGATTTTTGTGGAAGTTTTGTTCAAGGAATGGATTTCATAGTGCAAGTAAAACATGAAGTTGTTTCATAGTGTAAGTAATATATGAAATGCTCTTTCAAAATGTCCTCCAAACTATAAAATACATGCATTGATACACCCACATATGCACACAGAGATAATAAGTAAACAAAATGTAATGAAATCCCTCTTAATATCTTCAACAGTGTAAAGAACACCATTATTTTCTCTGTTCTATTAAATTGAACAAAAGACACTCATTATATAAAAGTAGTCTGCCAAAATCCTGCATATCGTTTTTACTTTGTAAATGAGAATAGATTTTCAACAAAAATTTCAAATATTTACTATATTCAGTCATTAAATAATTAATTAAATAGTTGGAACATTTTATTTTATTTGACTCTAGGATATGAAAACATAATGCTATCAAATTGGCTATTTATGCCTAAATAGTACATAGAATTTTATGAAAATCTAAAGAACTGATACCTACATTTCACATAATGTGAAGTACTTCCAACCTTTAATCTGTTCTAGATTATAATTTCTACAATTTAAAAATTTCTATAATTTCATAGATTTTAATAAACATGGCGATTAAAACAGGTTGAATTTCTCTCCTGATCACTAGCTAACAAGACATACATTATGAATAGCACAACTCCATTTATCCTCTAACGCAGAATATGTCAGTGAAAGGCAATTGGACAGATCATTTTCAAAAATGATGAATGTAGAAACTGCACATTATTAACAATAGCTCAATGTCATGCGTATTTCTAGTACTGTTCACATATAACTTTTCTAAAACTATCCTGTGCAGCAAGTAATTATGAAACTGTGCTTTAGTGTCTGAGGATATAAATGGTGCTCTTACAGCATTAGAGTCGTTCTTTCATAACAATGCTGCATTGATATCTTTTTCTTATTTTCATAGATTTAAATGTAGTTTATATTTATGTATTAATAAAATGTGGATCAGTGGACATTACTATATTTGATATCTAGCATTCTCTGGGATAGGTCTGCATTTTGTTTAGAGCACAGGTGATCATAAAACATTATAATTTTGTAAAGAAATAATGAATGCATGGTTTAAAGAAAGCATGGAAAATTGATTTTATAAGAATTTTCCTGGCAACCAGATGTCATATATCCATATCTAAAATGTCTAAAATTATGTTGACATTGAATTAAAACAGCAACTTTTTTCATCAGTTAGGTGAACATTTCAAAATGAGCAAAGGAAATCTGTGTTTCAAGATCCATGGCTACAATAAAGTTATTTTCTCACACAAGAAAGTATTAGTTTTCAAATGTTGGACTAAATATATTTTATTTATATTTTCATGCACAACTCTGTCATAATTCTTGAGATGCCAGTGATGTACGCTTCATCTCGCACACACTGTCTTTACAGATAGCTGGAGAAAACCTCTTTTATTTAATGTCAATGCAACAAGATGTACTTAACACTACTGTCTAAAAGATGATCCAAGACACTCAACATAATCTCAATTGAAGAAACCCATAGACTGATGAATAATAAGGAAAACATCTCTATAAGCTTCATCAGGGAAATAATTTTCAGATGCCGAAATACATCTTGAATTCGCTAACAATAATCATTCTGAAATCTTCCAATTCAGACCATGATAAATCACTTCACCTTAATATTAAAAACAAAAACATGGAATTGTCATTGTGAACTGATGTTTCTTATGCAGTTGGGAACAACAACAACAAAAAGCTTTGGTTTTGTTGATGAAAGCCATCAATACCAGCAACGTAGAAGCAGCGTCAAACTGATCTCTACAGTTTTGAAACTAGCCTGGTTTGCATAGTTCCAGGCTAACTGGACTACAGAGTTGCAAAGTGAGATCCTCTCTCTAAACAAGGGAAGACATGAAAAAGTGCATCAGAGAAAAAGGAAAAAAAGAAGCAGCAAATAATATATCATCATATTAAAGTAATTGTATGCTACAACAAAGGTAGTTTTCTTTCCAAGTAAATGTAAAACTCAAAAATATTCAGTAGAATACCACTTAGCAACAAACTAGAGAAAACTATAAAATTATCTCTACTCATAATTATTTTGTGAGGTTTTTTTTTCCTGGGGAGAGTTTAACAAATCTGTTGATCCCACATAGGGAACCAGTCTCATATAGGCCTAAAATACCAACTAGTGTCTGAAACCACTTTCTCTTGCCTTCTGATCAAGATGGAGCCAGCACATGTCTTCCTGAACATCGCCATGCCCTTCACCATGCCTCGCACCATGATGTTAATGAACTGAACCTCTGAATTCTAAGCTGCCACCTCAAGAAAATAATGTTTTCTTTTATAGGAGTTGCCCAGTTCACGGTGTCTTTTCAGCGTAATTGAAACCCCAGCTAAGGCAAATATGCAATTGAGAAATGTCCTGTTAAGGACTATAAATAATTTTGTTGGAATTTTGATGGGGATTGCATTGAATCTGTAGATTGCTTTTGGCGGGATGACCCTTTGTAGTATGTTTACCTACTGCTCCATAAGCACAGTAAATCTTTACATCTTCTGATATATACTTCAGTTACTTTCTTCAAAAACTTAAATTTTTTTTATCATACAAGACTTTCACTTGTTTCTTTAGAATTATTCCAAGATATTTTATATTATTTGAGGTCACTGTGAAAGGTGTTCCTCTGATTCCTTTCTAAGTCCACTTGTCATTTGTATATAAGAGGGCTACTAATTTTTTTGAGTTAATCTTGTATCTAACCACCATGCTGAAAGTGTCTGTCAGCTATAGGGGTTCCCCGGTAGAGTTTCAATGGTTACCTTTTATATTATCATTTAATATGCCAATAGTAGTACTTTGACTTCTTTTCCAACTTGCATACCCTTGATCTCTGTCTTATTGCTCTAGCTTGAACTTTAAGTACTATATCAAATAGGTATAGAAAGAATGGACAACCTTGTCTTGTTCCTACATTGAGTGGAATTGCTTAATCAAAGGATTTTTGTATATCTTAATTACCTCTACATGAACAATTAAAAATTTTATCTAATTTAGAGATTAAAGGAAGTTTAGCATATCTCATTCATACCATTTACATGAAATGTAAGACATTATGTATTTTTCATAAAGTAGGACCTTATAGTTATTACTATAGCTGACTAATATTTGTCCTTGGCTATTATTAAATCAGTAAAAGGGCCATGCCACACGTAACTGAAATTGAATAATAGCAGGAGAAGCAATGCAGTAAGTTTCTTTCAGGCATAGCAGTAACCAAAAGGACCAACTTTCATGAAGACTTGGAGAGAGAGATTAAAAATGACATTTCAAATAGGCTTGATTCAAGAAATTTCCATTTCTAAATTCAATGTTCTCAACATTTGCATGAGCAAGACAGGATGGTAATGATAACTAAAACTTGCAATTTGATTTAAATCTTATTAGTTGTGATTGCCTTACACCTATTTTATCAGATATCTTACAAAAGAATGTAGCTCAGACTTCACAGATAGAGAAAATATTAGTTCTACAAATACTGAAACTAATGGCATTCATGTGTGAATCAAGGAAATGATCAATAGGAATTAAAATTTATAAATTTGATCATGTTACATAATGTAAAGTTATAAAATTAATGAAAAATAAAAACTTGTTTTTTGAAAATAGTGTCATGTTGGTGGTTTGATATTTCATATGTGCATGTGGCACACACATACATGTACAGATTAAGTCTTTAGATCATTGTAATACTGGAATATGTAGAAAAACAGTAATGGGATAAATCCATGGAGTCTGAGATATAAACAGGTAAAGACATAAAACATGCAGATATTTAGATAAATAGAAGAAAGTCATGAAACTTATTAAGAGAAAATATGCTATCTGTGATTGTGATTAAATTAAATTTTTTAGTAACAAAAATTTTACTTTTCAATATTTGATTTGAAAATTATTTTAGCTCATTTTGGTGAGCATTTAGTGATTTTAAATAATGCATTTATTCACATGTGAAAATTTCTAGTATATTTTAAAATGTAAAACCAAACTTCTGATAACATTTTACAAATTATCTATCCATGCATGTAGTGGTGAGTGCATGGACTGTAGATAGTGACCCTCTCCCTACACCAGGTGGACCCCAGGTATTGAACCAAGGTAATCAGGCATAGCAGAAAGCAACTATACATATTAAGCCATCTTTCTCTGTTTCATTATTTCATTTTAAGGTTTTAATAATAATATTTATATTAAAATAACAGCACAATAAAATAGATTGTAATACATAACAAATCAAGAGTGTATTATTTACTACTAAAACTCAAGTTTCAAATACTGAAGCAATTACTTTTATTGATGAGTATATTAGATCACATGATTTAGAAATAGAATATAATTGAATTATAGATATTATATTTTGTTTGCCATGAATTATCTATTTGAAATAAAGTAAATTGTCTTTCATTTCATCTTAATTTCAGACTATCCCTGTATTTGAGTGTGTAATTTAGGATTTTCTTAATACATATAGAATGATAATTATAGGTAGTTATATGTGTTACACATGATGATAACTACCTCAGAAACATTGATGGTTAAATAGTATATGATATATGACATGGAAATAACTAAGTATGAGTGTGAATGACCATTTCAGGGGACAATGGAGAGAATGACCTCAGTTTCCTAGAATGCTTTTCATATCATAATACATGGCATTGCTTATTAAAGTAAGAAGCCCAATACACCCAAAATTATGCCACAAATTATTTTCCCATTAGTTAATCCACTCTACCATAGAATGAGGATAGATATAATTCATTAATTCATTAATATATTTCATAATATATATAATTCATTAATATATTCATTAATCTTTAGGCCTTTCTCCAGTTAGAAGATTTCTATGTATTAGTTCCTTATATTTACCCAAATATCTCACTGAATATAATCAGAAGAAAAATTTATCAATTAGATTTATTTATGGGGATAAAGAAATGTGATTTCTTTGCTAATTTCCCCAGAGCAAGAGAATAATATTGTTTATGTGATCTTTACTTGAGTTCCAAAAAGAAAGAAATCAAAGAGTGAGAATCATCAAAAAACTATTATCTAGAAAGAGAACAAATGTTGTACAGTAAACAAATCATTTAAATGTGACTAGATTATCCTATAAAAGCAATACTGTAGTTATTACTAAAATTAAAAAGAGATTGAGTATTAATACAAATATAAGTATAATATGTAAGACCAGTATCCATACATAAATATTTTATAAAAAGTAAACGTGATCCAATGATCTTGAAACATACTTTATTTATTTGTTTATTTATTTATTTTTGGTTTTTCGAGACAGGACTTCACTGTGTAGCTTTGGAGCCTGTCCTGGAACTCAATCTGTAGCCAAGGCTGGCCTTGAACTCACAGAGATCCTCCTGCCTCTGTCTCCTGAGTGCTTGCATTAAAGGCATGTTCCACCAATGCCCAGCTTGAAACATACTTTATGATAGTAAGCAGGAAAAATATAAAGTTACTCTTTCAGTGATTTTATGAGCTACACTATGATGGAGAAACAAGGTATAATTCAACATTAAGAATGTAAGAAAGATACATAAAAGTCATTCTGAAATACTTAACTTCTTGTAATTTAATACCATGATTTCCAAATAATCAAGTACCCTACATTACAACTTGTGATCAAATCTGCCAGGGCATCAAAAAGGTTATGGTTCAATGCACAGCACACCCCAGTGTCTAAAATTCATAGACCACACACCTTCGAATGAAGGAACAGATGAACAAAAAGAAAGTGATTTCAAATAATGCTATGTGAGCATAGTTGAGCAAGTGTCCTTGTTGTATAATTGAGTATTCCTTGGGTATATGCTCAAGAGTTGTATCATTGGGTCTTGAGGGATATTGATTCTGAATTGTCCAAGAAACCACCATACTGATTTCCGAAGTGGCTGTACAATTTTGCATTCCCACCAACAGTGGAGGAATGTTCCCCTTGCTCCACATCATCTCCAATATATGCTGTCATCAGTGTTTTTGATCTTACCCATTCTGAAAGGTGTAAAATGTTATCTCAGAGTCATTTTGATTTGCATTTCCCTGGTAATCAGATTGGCGAATACTCTGTCATTATAGAGCCTTCATCCAGTAGCTGATGAAAGCAGATGCAGAGATCCACAGGGAAGCACCAAGCCAAGCTCCAGGAGTCCAGTCAAAGAGAGGGAAGAGGGATTTTATGAGCAAGGGGCATCAAGATCATGATGGGGAAACCTACAGAGACAACTGAACCAAGATAGTGGGAACTCATGAATTTTAGACCAACAGCTGTGGAACCTGCATTGAACTGGATTAGGCTCTCTGCACAAGGAGACAGTCTGCTTGTCTGATTAAGGGGGCTCTGGCAGTAGGATCAGGATCTATCCCTGGTGCATGATCTGGCTTTTTGGAGCCCATTACCTATGGTGGGATACCTTGAACAGCCTTGATGTAAGGGGAGGGTCTTGGACCTTGCTGTGGGATGGTCTGTATGTCAAATGTGTTGCTGATTGGTCAATGAATAAATCACTGATTGGTCAGTGGCCAGGCAGAAAGTATAGGCTGGACTAACAGAGAGGAGAACTGAGAGAACAGGAAGCTGGGTGAGGGAGACACTGCCAGCCGCCATCAGGACAAGGAAGATGTAAAGTACCGGTAAGCCACAAACCATGAGGCAAAGTAAAGATTAATAGAAATGGGCTAAATATAAGAGTAAGAGCTAGACAATGACAGGCCTGAGCTAATGGCCAAGCAGTTTAAATAATGTAAGAGTCTGTGTGTTTATTTTATAAGTGGGCTCCGGGACTGGCAGAACTTGGCAGTGGGAGCTGGAGAAAAATTCTCCAGCTACAAATGGCACCCAACGTGGGGCAAGAGTTTCCACCTAAAACCTGAGAAAAAAGATTCTAAAACAGAGCTAAAAACAGTTCCTAGTTGTCTCTTTCAAGTTAGCGGCAGCCTGCTGGTTTGAGCTACTGGCAGGTTCCTAGCGTGTGTGCATGCTCAACCTGCAGTATGGTGGGAATGAGGCCTCTGCAAGTGGCACATTAAGCTGTGTGGTGGATTTAGCCTTTGCTAGTACAAAACTAAACAAAAAAAAAGAGGTTTCTGGGCTACACGCTACTTTGATAGACGCATAGACCCACTATATCTGAGAGTTAATGGCTCCCAGAGCTGGTGGAAAACTTATCACCGCCATGTTGGGAAGCTGAAGTGGGCGGAGCCAGCAGTGCCAGCCCGTTTCAGACTTAGAAGGCTACAGTTCAAAGCAATAGGCTCAAGCTAATATAAAAAAATAAGCCACGTAAAGATGGCTACCACACAGAGAATCTGGATTATGTTCTCTTTGATATTCGTAACTAAAGAAAAACATTTGATTACAAAAGCTGTTGAGTTATGCCAAAATGTATATTTTAAAGGTACCTTGACTTCAAAATTTGGATGTAAGGATATGTTGCTTTGGAAAGGAGGCTCTGCTTTTGTTTCCACAGAAAGCCAGAGGCTATGCATTTGTTCCAGATTAAGACACATCAGGTCTGACCAGCCAAGACCACCTGAAAGGTCTCTGATGACACCATGGCCCAGATGATCCAACATCCAAAACCGTTTCAAGGCAACTGGCTCAGACGATACACCCTCATGGACTACTCCATAACCCTAAAATATTCTTTGTGTCTCCATAAGATACAGCACCCCCCTCCAGCAGGAAGTAGTAAGAGAAGCTACGCCCAAATTCCCAAATATACCAAGCTGACTTTGGAGATGTGTAAAGGTTAAAACCTTCCTTTTTAAGAAAAGAAAAGGGGAAGTGCTGTGGGATGGTCTGTATGTCAAATGTGTTGCTGATTGGTCAATGAATAAATCACTGATTGGTCAGTGGCCAGGCAGAAAGTATAGGCGGGACTAACAGAGAGGAGAATTGAGAGAACAGGAAGCTGGGTGAGGGAGACACTGCCAGCCGCCATCAGGACAAGGAAGATGTAAAGTACCGGTAAACCACAAGCCACGTGGCAAGGTATAGATTAATAGAAATGGATTAATTTAAGCTGTAAGAACAGTTAGCAAGAAGCCTGCCATGGCCATACAGTTTGTAACCAATATAAGTCTCTGTGTTTATTTGGTTGGGTCTGAATGGCTGTGGGACTGGCGGGTGTCAGAGATTTGTCCTGACTGTGGGCCAGGCAGGAAAACTCTAGCTACAGACCTCCCTAAACTGAATGTACCAGGCTTCGCTGTCTCCTTACCATTTTGGAGAAGGAGATGGGGGATGTGTTAGGGGAGGAAGGCTGGCTGAGAGTGGGGGAAGGGAAGAGAGGTCATACTTTGGTTTGTATGTAAAATGAATAAAAAATTTCTTAGTAATTTCTTCATTTTTATTTCTCTAAGAATCATTCTAAATTTAATGTATATATGTGTAATTTGATGGATGTATGTTTAATGATGTGATAGCAATTCCTATTTGTAAGTACCTATTGGAATTCAACAGGAAGTAACCTTTGGTTCTTTTATCAACCAGCCAGGTTACTGTTTCAAATTTGTTTTTAAATGATTATGCAAATACAGTGTGTTTTGAACTATTCTAATGAACTGGAAAATTTTACAAACTCGGAGTTATAGGTTACAAAGCCTACATGACTTATTTTATCTCTTTTTTTATCCTAGGGAAAAAAAAACACACAGTAATTTCAAATTGTGATTTAAATGAAACAAAGTGAATAGCAATCAGGGAAATAACACCATTTATGTGCTTTTTTTTTATAAAGTATTAGTTGGCATTTTACAACGTGTAATTTGTATAATTTTCCTGCAAAATTTTTAAGGTTTGTTCTGCTCAATGTTTATTGATTAAATTGTAACTTATAGATATTTTCTTAATTTTCGTATGAACTCTGAAATTTATATGCTAATGGTAAGGAAACAATGCAACACTTAACTACCTGTTATTCACGTGGAAACATTGCCTATAATTTTTAACTTTATTACAGTCTTTGAATTCATTACAAATAAACTCATATAATGATAAGTTTAAAATAAGCTAATCAGTGTGTACCTCATCACTGTTGATTCATGTTACAAGAGTGAATTATGAATTTCATATGTAACTTAAAATCTAAGAAAGGGAGGACATCTTTAAAAACAATTTGAAAGCTATTTAATTGTTCCTAATCTTATCATGAGAATTCATTGTTGACTCTACATTCCCATCACTGTCTTCAATTAGGGAGCCAAGTCTTCTTTACATTCTGTGAGGTAGTCTTACATTTTCAAATGCTTGGTGGTATTTTTACATAAAGATATTTCCGAAGTGAGAATATTTCATAGAAGAGAGACCCAAGAAGGTAAATGGATGCCTTTGATAAGTACAGGTGATTCTGTCAGGTTTGATACTTAAAGGACTGTGTCAGTGATATCATTTTTTTTCCTGTTAGATTTGCAAATCATAGACAGAATGGTTATAGCATTACCTATGACAGAGCACCATAGAATGAAAGTATTCATTTTGAAAATAGTTAAATATTTAGTCTGCTTCCTTATTTCAGAAGAAACAGTAATGGAACACATGTCTTTTCTATAAAATTTCAAGTTAATAAACCTCTATTCAATGACTATTATACAAACAGATACTTTGCACATATCAAAAATTTTGTAGAAACACATTTATTCTGAACCACTACTTATCATAGCTTTGAATGTTTAAATTTTATTATTTTTCACATTTATGGACACATGGATATTAACATTACAACTTTGTATCAATATGTACTGAAAGGACCAGGCAGATGCCATAACAGGCTGCTCAGTCTTCTCTCAGAGATCAGGCTTCAATTTCAGTTTCCTGAGACTTGAGCAAGCAGTTTCTGGGAGGGCCCCAAACAAAAGACATAGTCCTTGCAGTAGCTCCCTTTCTGCACATACTCTGACAGCTCAAAGGTCAGTCAATTGTTTATTGTCTGGGACCCCTCACCAATTTAGAGATACATGCATGAGTCAAGGACAGAGCCTGGGCCACTGAGTCAGCCTCCACAGTCAGTACATCCATGGCAGCCCAAGGACAGAGCCTGGACCACTGAGTCAACCCCCATAGTCAGTATGTTCTGGGCCAGCCAGCATCCATGGCAACTCAAGGACAAAGCCTGGGAATTGTCCAGGCCTGCCTAAAAATGGATAACTGTAACCCCACAACTAACCCTAGGCAATTAAACGTTACTAACATGATTACCACTTGAATAAACCAGTCCTGAGTCTGTTCCTATGAAGTCTGTATCCCCGAAGCCCCCTTGCTTTTTTTTTTTTTTTTTGGTTTTTCGAGACAGGGTTTCTCTGTGTAGCTTTGCGCCTTTCCTGGAACTCGCTTTGGAGACCAGGCTGGCCTCGAACTCACAGAGATCCGCCTGGCTCTGCCTCCCAAGTGCTGGGATTAAAGGCGTGCGCCACCACTGCCTGGCCGCCCCCCCCCCCCCCCCCCCCCCCCCGCCCCCTTGCTTTAAAAACTTTTCCCCATCGCTACTCAGGGTCTTTCCTGCTCTGCTGCTGCATCAGATGGACTGAGAGTCCCCCATTAACTCGTAACAATACAAAGGCTCTTTGTTTTTGCATTGGATTCGGCCTCTTGGTGGTCTTTGGGGGACTCTGGGTACAACATTGGAGATCTCACTGAGATTCCCAATCCCACCACGACCACCCTCCATTGAGTCTTATGGCATCTATTATTAGGTAAAATCGGATTTGCCTGGCAAGCTTTTTTGGTTTCTGGTTTCTGTTTCTGGCCATTTGTGGCAACGGGAGCTGTGTCTGTGAAGCCTGCATAAGAACTATGGGTAGACAAACTGGTGAATCACAGGTTGAGGCCCTAGGAGATGTCCCAGGCCTCTTCTGGTGGGTCAGGAGACCCTTCTGTTGGGCATTGGATTCCTCTAGAGAGGCTGAGTGGGTCGCTGAGTGGGTCATGCCTGCAAACTGATGTCTTTAACTTTGCCTTGGTCTCTGTTCTAACTTATGTTACTGTTCTGTTGCTTGTGTTTAAGGTGAATGGGACCCCCTGACTGAACTGATGTAAACGGGTAGCTCCTGCCAGGTGGGGCTTGCATAGAGCCAGAGAGGCCATCTGTTTGACTGTGCTAGCTAGCTGCGAGTGAGGCCATCCTCTCAGTGATGATGTGCTGGTACTTAGATTGTCTGTGGAAATGTTATTTGTTTCTGTCTACTAACCTCCCTGTTTTCCTGGAAGAGAAGGAGAGAGAGAGGAATATCAAGGCCCACCTCCCTCTGTAGCTCTCTTGCTCTCAGGCCTGCAGCCATCCTGCAGCCATCCTGCAGCCAGCCTGCAGCCAGTCTGCAGCCAGCCTGCAGCTCTCAAAGGGTGTGGCGAGCAGGAGGAGGGATGAGAGGGGGATCTCTGGTTGGTACATAAAATGAATTAAAAACAATTTTTAAAAAAAAGGCTACCAAGTGAGTTCCAGAAAAGGCGCAAAGCTACACAGAGAAACCCTGTCTCGAAAAACCAAAAAAAAAAAAGAAACAGATTAATCTTTTGTCAGATGTATAGGTATTTTTATGTCATCGATGTGTTGTTTTGTTTTTAAACTTGAAGAAGTCATTTTATTTAGAATATGGGTTCATTTTCTTAATATTTTTCTTTTAAGTACTCTTTTATTCACATAGACATATTCTTTTCATAATTTGCAATTCCAGATTGAAAGTGAAAATAGTACGTATTATTTATGAATTCAATATTTCAGTATTTCAGTCCTTGCTTAACTGATTTCTATGGCAACCAACCATTAGTACTATTTCACTTGCTTCCTATATTTTATATGATGGTTTATATTATTTATCTGAGGTTATCACAAAATTTACAAACAAGTTTGGAAATGTGCATGAAACTATTGTCATTTTGAAGGCAAAAGAGATGTTTATAATGTCACATTCAACGATGAAAATGTTGAATATGGCTTACACCTTTTTGTGTTAAGTGTGGGAAACATAAATGCTGATTTTGGAGAGGGGTTTTGATTATCAGGACCCTGCTCTCACAACTGCATTGAGTCAACTATAGAATTTCCATTGACAGTTCAAGGCACTGTCTTGAAAGCAAAGGGTAGAGAGGTATCCTGGTGTTAGACCAAGAATTGGGAGAAATACATTTCTATTGTTTATGAAGTACAGTCTCAAACAACCCTCTAGGAATTAGATATTCAGTTACTGTAGGGGATATTATTGTTATAATGGAAAAATGATAATAATGGAATGTACTCATAAAATTACTCATCCATAACCACTTACCTTTTCTTGCTTCTTTAGTAAATCTTTAGAAAGACTCAGGTAATAACGACCTACTATGACACATTAAATATTTCAAGTAGTGTTATTTTCCAATGCATTAAACATGCACGTTTTGATTTTCACTCTTTATATTTCCTTCTGGTATCATTATATCATATGTGCTTCATACACTGTAAAATCCAGGTGTTACAATTTAAATTTACATTTCCTATCCAGATAATCTTCTCAGGAAAATAGTGTTGCCTTTGAGGAAGCACTTTTAGTACAACCTAAGGACTTCCTACTGTTCCCACTAAATATTCCATCAATTCTCATAGTATTATACTGGGAAACAAACATAGAACACATCACCCTCTAGGGCAGTGGTTTTCAACCTTTCTTCAATACAGCAGCCCTTCAATATAGTTCCTCATGTTATGGTAACCCCCAACTATAAATTATTTTGATGCTACTTCTTAACTCTAATTTTGCTACTGTTATAAATTATAATGTAAACATATAATATGCAACATATAGAATATCTGATATGTGACACCTGTGAAAGAGTTGTTCACCAACCGTAGGGGTTGAGGCCCACAGGTTGAGAACTCTTACTCTAGAAGATTCGTTCAAATCTATACAAACTAATAAGAGCCAAATGAATTTAATAGCATCCCAGTTTCTGGTTTCTTTATTAATTTAAGCAAGTTTTATAGCATGGTATGATTGTTGTTAATGCTTAGATATGAGTTAAGAAATTCATTTTGTAAAGTACTTGTTTCTTAGTCTGTAAGCATTTGTTTTTCTTAATAAATTTATTTACTTATTTATTTTATATCCTGGCCACAATTTCCTCTCTCTCTTCTCCTTCCAAACTCCCACTTCCACTTCCCTCTGTTCCCACCCACGATCCACTCCTCCACCATTTCTGTTTAGGAAAAGGCAGGTCTCTCTCATGAGAATCAACAAAACATGGCATATCAAATTGCAGTAAGATTAAGCACTTTCCCATCTATTACAGCTGGACAAGGAGAGCCAGTATGAGTAGTTGGGTCCCAAAAGCCAGTAAAACAGTCAGAGATAGCCCTTGTTGCCATTGTTAGGAGTCCCACAATAGGACCAAGCTACAAAACTACAACATATATGCAGAATGCATAGGTCAGTCCCATGCAGATATGTGGTTGTTGGAGCAGGGTCTGTGAGCCCCTATGAACCCACATTAGTTAATTTTTGTGAATATTCTTGTGCTGTCCTTGACCCCTCTAGTTCCTACAATCCTTCCTGAGATAGCCTAAAGTTTGGCTATGGGTCTGTACATGTTTCCATCAGTTGCTGGATGAAGCTTCTTGGATGATAATTGGGCTGGGCACCAAACTATGAGTATAGCAGAATATCATTAGGAATGATTACATTGGCATGTATACAGAATTAATGAACATTGCTTAAGTCAAAGTATAAATGTGTCATACAAAATCTCATTTTCCAGCTTGACTACACTATCTAATTATAAGATTTTCTCCATTTTATTCTATGTGCATTTGTATAAATCATCAAATGTAGAAAGAACATTGTGTTCTTTACCTCATTTTCCTATTTTACTTGTATGTAATCTTTTTACAGTACAGGTCTTTCTCAACCAATTCTTGATCTTAATATCATGGAGAAGGCTGGTGGTGGTGGTGGCTCACACCTTTAATCCCAGCACTCAGGAGGCAGAGCCAGGTGGATCTCTGTGAGTTTGAGGCCAGCCTGGTCTACAGAGTAAGATCCAGGACAGGCACCAAAAACTACACAGAGAAACCCCATCTCAAAAAAAAACAACCAAAAAAAAAAATATCATGGAGAAGTTATAAAGACAGTGACAGAAAAGACAAATTCTATTTTTAATAGTAAGTTGTTTAAAGGAAAGTATAAAAATAAGATTTCTGTATTAAGAACTTGAAAGGAACCATGCTGAGTGATAGCGACTATAACCCATTAATAACACTCATTAAACTAATTACTGTCACATAATAGAATTTTTACTGTTTAGATTGATTATCAATGCCAGAAGTGTCTTTTACCTATGGTGGAGGCAACAGCTGTTATTTTGTCCACCAAGAAATGGACATTACCTCTTATTGCACTAATCCATCAGCTACTATTTTGCCAATCTCAATTAGTAACTTGAAGGAATATGAAAACAACAAAGACACACTTGTACTGAGTACATGATGAAATTTCCAAGAAAGAATAACTAAGGGTACAAAAATTTTATGCAGAGTGCTTTCATATTTCTTATTCAGGGGACAGGACACCTGAAAGCCAAAAGTCTTGCTTCAATGAGGTAGCCATTTAGATCTAAGGTGGACGTCAGGCTGACAGGCAGGATACCTTTGACATCATTGTAATCCCATCTGCATGATAAGTGACATGCTTTTAGTTCAAGGCCATGACAGAAAACAATTGCTATGATAATGATGAAGAAGAGTAAATAAGCCTACTCATAGAAAATACATGAACATTTTGGTTTTATGAATTTATTCCATCCCTCATATTCTTTATCATATGACTAGAATCACTCATCATCAACTAGTCAAGAAAATGATTTATGGTTTTCATTTTCCTACCTACTAACCAACAAAAAAATATCCTTACCCACTCAAAATATATGCAGCCTCATTTCTTATTCCTTAATTATGAAGATAATACAAGTACGTATTAAACTTGTACAAAGTTGTCTTTGGAAGACCCATAATTACATACAATGAGAATATATATATATATTTGGTTTTTCGAGACAGGGTTTCTCGGTATAGCTTTGTGCTTTTCCTGGAACTCACTCTGTAGCCCAGGCTGGCCTCAAACTCACATAGATCCTCCTGGCTCTGCCTCCCAAGTGCTGGGATTAAAGGCGTGGGCCACCACTGCCCGGCTGAGAATATATTTTAAAAAATTGCAGAAAAAATTCCCATTGATGTACAGCTGGGTAACAATGGCCATGTTACCATGGTACCAAACATAGTAAAGTGCTTGCTACCAGGCAGGAAGAATATCTGTGTTTTGATCTGAGTGCAACTTTTGCTTTCAGGGGTTGAGGGGACAGAAACAGGGAGATATTGGGAACTTGTTCATCAGTTCATTGAGCTAAAACAGTGAGATTTCTAGGCTCATGAAGAAACAATGCATTGCAAATAATAATAAAGTGGACAGCAATAAATAAACATACTAAACATTGACCTCAGGCATCCATAAATGCCCACAGTGATGCACATTCCCACAAACACAGCCTTATATACTAACAAACAATGCACATAAACACTTTAAAAGAGCAAATATACATAAATATGTATTTATGAATAAATGGCAACTGTATGGTTTAAACAGAAGCATCTCTATAGTTTGTGAGTAATATAGCAGACAATTGAGTTAATGTGATAAAATATTTAAAAAGTATGAGGAATAACCCACAAAGGTTTTGTACATGTAAATTATGTCTTTAGGTAAGTGTCTCCATAGAAAGAAAGAGTTTAAAAAGGTAATTTCTTCTCAAAAAATAATTTATTTTGTTTTGGTGTCAAATATATCTAATTTTTCAATGATCTTTAATATAAAACATGAAAGCAGAAACCTGAATGTGTATCATGGTGCATTCTTATTTTGACATTAATTTAGATTGATTATGAATCTTTTAAGAGAACAGACATCCTCACAACAACTAGGCAACAATGTTTTAGCCTTAGACCAAGATATGGAATTAGGAAAATTATTTAGAAGCAGTTCATAATTCAGAAGACAGCTGGTCTTGTGGTCAATACCATTTTGGAACTGTAACTTACACTCTCCATCTATGATGGCCATTTCTAAAGGTATTAAACCTTCAATGAGCTTCACTGTGGAGGACTAGGATCATCATCTTTTGTGTGTAAATGTATGCCACAATGTGGGTCAAATTCATTCATAATTCTCTGAAATTAGATAACTTTCAAATTCAGTATGCAATGTAAGCTATTTGTATTCAGTTGAACTTGCTACACAGTTTTCAATTCTAAATTCTGTGTATGTTCACACACTCATATTTTAGTTTTCATGGTGATTTTTGTGACCCCAATTATACTTTGTTTATCTTGGGAAGGTGACGCTTCTGTATGCTCAATAAGTGTTAACAAGGGACTTAATTACCACTGCAATCTGGATTAACTAAATTCCATTCAAATGAGGGTTGATTGGCATCAGCATTATAATTAGGATATTTCTCAAAATGAACTTAGCTCGAAGTCTGTCCTTCGCCTATCCACCCTATGTTAAATCTTTGAGGAAGACTAGACAAATTAAAATATTGAATAATTAGTATTTATTTTCTTAAAGTTAGGCATGTTCATATTTATCGTTACCTTCAATAAGAAAATGTAAAACTCAGTTTTTAAAGTGTAATATAGACAAGTGCTCAGTCTATGAACTGCACTCTTAGCCTTTGTACCTAGGAGATAGAGTCTACTTCTGTAACTCAGGCTATATCCTGGGGCTTTCAATCTTCCTGCCTGCTAAGTGGTGGTATCACGGGTCTGCACCACCATATCTGATTTCAAATGGTTATGTTATTTTCTTAAAGAGAGCTGACTAATAACTAATTGGCCTACACATTTTTGTGTAATGAAGTATGTCTTCATAATAACAATAAATTAATTTGAATATGATAATGATGACCTTAATTTTAATTACAAATGATATAGTCATGTGGTAAAAGTAAATTCATGTATTCATTTCTTGATGATAAGACAGAACAACAGTTAAGTAGACTTTAAATGAGAAGAACTGGAATACTGAAAAGTTTGAGTTTAAGAAGTTGAGATTAAATTCCTTATTTATTCTTTCACTTTCTTCTATTTTAGTTAGCAACATACGATACAAGGACATATATCTGCCCATTGATAAAATAAAACATAGAACTAACACCCATAGAATCATTTCATTCTGCTTTGACTGAAGCCATTCCTGTGCACCCATCATTTTATCTTAGGGAGATTTATTTGCAAATGTGGCAATATCATGTTATGTACTTCTTATGACATCTGTGTTTTCAACCATTACTCAGGTAAACTTAACATTTCAGTGATCCAAATATACTCTGGAGTTACACATCCTTTTCTCTCTGTTTTCTTACTTCATTTTCTTATACTTTTCTGTTTACTATTTTGAGTTTGGGTAACTACAAGACTGTTTTAAATACTTAATAACAAGAGAAAATATCATCTTAAGATATTTAATTCTAAAAAAATATGAGCTATTTTCCCTCTGCCATATTGAGAATGAATAAAATAGACAAAAACTCCCATAGCTAATGACTATTGTAATAGTCCTGTACTCCCATAGTGAGGAGAAATGGAGTACCTAGTGTTTATGAAATGGTATACTACCAGAGTAAGAAACTAACCCTTCTTCACTAATCATTTTCACTAAGGGGTTGCATTTCACTCAAGGGTTGCATTTACTACACTAAGAATAGTGTATGAGGTTTCTAGCATGAAAATTAGGGTGTTTGGCCATCCTATCACCAGAGTAGGTCAGTTCGGGTTGTCTCTCGACCATTGCCAGACGTCAATTGTGGGGGTATCTTTGTGGATTTCTGTGGACCTCTCTAGCACTTTGCTTCTTCCTAGTCTCATGTGGTCTTCATTTATCATGGTCTCTTATTCCTTGTTCTCCCTCTCTGTTCTTGATCCAGCTGGGATCTCCTGCTCCCCTAAGCTCTCTTTCCCTCGACCCATAGCTGAGGAGCCCCCAACTGGATCAGGCCCTCTGGATAAGTGAGACAGTTGATTAGCTTGATCTGTTTGGGAAACATCCAGGCAGTGGGACTGGGTCCTGTCCTCAGTGCATGAGCTGGCTGTTTGGAACCTGGGGCTTATACAGGGACACTTGACTCAGCCTGGGAGGAGGGGACTGGACCTGCCTGGACTGAATCTACCAGGTTGAACTCAATCCTCAGGGGAGTCTTTGCCCTGGAGGAGATGGGTATGGGGGATGGGCTGGTGGAAGGCAGCGGGGGGGGGGAGGGGGAGAACAAGGGAATCCGTGGTTGATATGTAAAATTAAATTTAATAAATAAATAAATCTAAAAAAAGAGAATAGTGTATGAAATGACAGAATAATTCATTGTGAAAGAAAAACTGCTTATGTACCTTGTTCTACAAGAGACACTGTGAGTACCTGGGAGAAAAACACACAAACTTTGTGTCATGGTGAGCAAGGCCATGATGAAATCATTTCAGTGACACATACTTGAATTACTCAAATTTATATCAATACTATTGCGTAAGTAAATAAAATGTTCTATCTTCAGACAATGTGAATCAAGGAAAGAGTTCAAGAAGAATAACAATAATAAAATCTATAAAAACGTTTAGACATTTAAAATAATTGCTTACGATGGAAATTATTACGGTCAATAAAGAAAACAGAAGGTCCAACATAACTGATGATACCTCACAGAGGAGTTACGAGGGAGAAATTTGACATCAGTGCGAGAAGCCTCATGAAGTACAGTATGAGAAAATATTCACCATGGGTATTGTTTGGAATGTGATAATAAAATGGAAGAACATGATTCTCTCTTTCTTCTCTCTGTCTATCTCTCTGTCTGTCTCTGTTTCTGTCGGTCTCTCTGTGTCTCTCTCTGTGTTTCTGTCTGTCTTTCTTTCTACCTCTACCTCTTTACCCTCTGACCACTTCTTTCTTCAGGTTCAAACCCAGACCTCCTACATACTAGATAAGCTCACTATCATTGAACTACATCTTCAGCCTTATCTGTCTTTTGAGAGTATCAGACCCATTCTGGACAATTAATTTTGGATAGGAGCAGAATGGAATGAAGATTCCTAGAGCATGTCACAATATGTAGGAGACAAAGGAGGGAACATTTCTTAGCCTCTGAAAGTCACCACTACACAGGTCTAAGCTTAATTAACAGTTGAGAAAGTAAAAGATTGCACCAGATACGTTATAAAAACAAAACAAAACACAAAATGCTGATTGTGAAGTGATTAAGGTTAATTATATACAATTTAAGAAGATAAATACATTCAAATTTCACATGTAAATTAATATGAAATAAATGGTTTTTGTAGAGGATATTCTATAATCTGATTATATGTATATAAACTCTGTAAAGAGGATCCAAAAGTCATTCCAGATTTCATTCAATTATTTGTGGTTATGGCAGTTTATTAGGAAGGGATATGTAGAGCTACTAAGTAGTTTTCCTAATATAATTTTAAAATAAGTGGAGGAAAAAGTAGATTTTATGTGATGATGCACAATAATACAAATATTTTTATATTTAACATAATTTCTTTATTGAATCTTAGGGAATTTGTAATCTATGCTCTATTCGCTAAGTAATTCATTTAGTGACTTCTAAATTCAAAACTAAGACTAATATTTTGGATTTTTGTTTAATAACAGTTAAATATCTCTAAAACATATAAAAAATCATTTTCCAAATTGATATTTACAAATTATATGATTTTGTTATGAATTTTGAGTAAATATAGCTATCAGAAGGAAGTATTTCATTGACCCAAAGTCTGTTTTAATATCTAATTTTTACTCTTATAATGACTGATAATATCCTCTCTCATGATTATTTAAAATTCTATCTCTATCATGACTACCAAAATGTTCTAATTGCAGTGAATTAAATAGGAGAATCATTTTTATCTACAATAAGGAAAAGTATATTTCCCAGGATGTCAAGTATGTCATCATTAGTTTATTGTAATTAGCATTAACTATATGATTGAAAATAAAAGTACTTCAATAAGTTTAATTACCTAACTCAGTATTGAGAGTGTCAAAATTCAACATGTTTAACTACATTATATATTCTCAATACTTTTGAATTGCTATATGGTTGGATTAAAATTAGTCATCAGCAGTCATAGCCAGCTGTGACACTTGTGAACCACAATAATGACCAGCATAGAAAGATAAATAAAGGTGCAATAGTGATATTTACACATCAGTGGTAACCAATAGCTGTCTAGGTAGACTTAAGAGATTACACCAACAGGTGGAAATTCATGCCTAATACTGTAAACCTACCCAACTATGCACAGTTAGTGAGACCATAAAACACAGAAGAGAACCTAAAGCTTCTGCTTTCCTACATCAGTATAATCTCTTAGAATCTTTGTGATATATGATCCTTACACTCACAGATACTCATATCTCCCATCTTTTTATCAAAGAAGCTTCTTTTTTCAGCAGTCAAGCAGACCACTATAGAAAGTCATAGTTAGTTAAAAAACAGAGTACTGACTATGAGGTTCTCAGTGCAAATTGATATAACTGTAACAGAACTCTTACATCAGTGGCTCCAGGACCATTCTGGAAGACGAAGAGTAAAAACATAACAGCATAAAATCAGACGACATCTGTGAATTTGCATTTTCCATTTATGATAGGGGATCTGCCCATGGCTGACTAAACAAGTCTCGAACAATGACAATAGTAGTTAACAAAACAACTTTGACGGGGAAGTCTCAAAAGGCATGTGGTAGTTTGGATAAGAAGGTCCACATAGGCTCATATGTTTTAATAGTCCCCATTTGATGAAACTATTTGTAAAGGAGAAGTGTGGCCTTGTTGAAGGAAATATGTCACTGAGGATTGGAATTTCAGGTTCCAAAATTCCATGTTAGTCTTAATTAACTTTATCACATTGCCTTATTCTTGTAGATCATCTATAGGTTCTCAGCTAATTCTCCAACACCATACCCGCCTGCATTTTCATGATGCTCACAATGATGGTGATGGACTCACCCTCTGAAATGTAATCCCCGATAAACTCTTTCTTCTATATTTTTCCTTTGTCATGGTGTCTCTTCAAAGTAATAGAAAACTAAGGCAAGGCCTTACGCCTAGATGCAGAGCCCAGGAAAATGAAGATTGCAAAGAGAGGAAGAATCAGTTTTGCCTAAGGACAAACACTGCTGGTGATCCAACACCAAGTGGTAAACTAGCAATGCTTTGTATTCATTTCTGAGTACACCAAAATGTTTTAATGAGAATTTCAATAGCTACAAATGATATTAGCAGCACTACTCTACAAGGTGAGTCCCTTTGTGTCTAGTTGTTACTTTCATTAATTTATCTTTTGTCATAAACTTAATTTTACCTGATTGACTATTTCATTTATGAAATATGAACAGAGGCCTATTGCTAAATGAAACACCTTGTATGGAAACAAAATTTGTTTAAGATTAAAAAGTTTACAACTGCCGAGTGGCAGCGGTGCACACCTTCAATCCAAGCACTCAGGACACAGAGCCAGGCAGATTTCTGTGAGTTTGAGGCCAGCCTGGTCTACAGAGCAAGATCCAAGACAGGCACCAAGACTACACAAAGAAACCCTGTCTCAAGGGAAAAAAAAAGTTTACAACCTCAGGGTCTGTTCTCCCACCTGCATCAAGCAGTGATGGGTGGGAGGCAAGAGGGCACCTCTCCCTCATCCATGACACCACATGGCAGATATGTAACAGGGACAGCTCTCTCAAGTTCACAAATCCAAGGCTGGCTCATCCACACCTCTTTCCATGGGGATGATTATATTCTGCTCCCCTGGCGAGGTGCAAGGCCTGCTCTCCAGAATGTGAGTATTGTAGCTGGAGGAGTCAGGGTCAGTTCTCCCTGGCCCATGTTGCCACCTGACAGATGAGTAATGGGGGCAGCTCTCCCATGCTTACAACCTCAAGAGGTCATAAGGGCGGGAGAGATGACCCTGCCTGCCACCAACTGCAAATCTCAGGAGAGGAGACACTGCACCTAAAATGGTCAGCACAATAGAGTCAACCCAACTGGCAGATGTGTGGGCTAGCCAGCCCAAATATTGTGAGCATGGAAGAGCTGTCTGCATTACTCACCTGTCATGTGGCAGCGTGGGCTACGGAAAAATGTCCCTCCCCCTCCGAACATCAATGCCTGAGGCAGGTGGGAGAGCAGGCCCTGAGGTCGTAAGAGCTAGAGAACTAGCCCTGCCCCTCATCTATTGCAGAGCTCAGAAGAGTACCCCTACACTACACCTGTGCAAAACAGAAGAGCTGGCCCTGAAGTTGTAAGTGTGGGAGATCCAACCCTGAGGACGTGAAAGTAGGACAACTGGCCAGGCCCCTTGGTCACTGCTGCAAGGGGTAAACTCACCAGGGCAATGCAGGAGTGCTCACCCTGGTGTTGAGGTCAAGTTAGAGCTGGTGGTTTGACAGACTCAGAAACTACCCAGGCCCAGAACCAGGGTGATGGGTTGGCCCATCCTAATATCCACCCCATCTGAGATCTGATGGAGTACTCAAAGGTGGACCATTCCTGCAGACCCAAAGCTGCAGGATTTTCACAACACAGACCAACTGCAGAATAACCAAGAGAGATTCCAGTGAGGGCCGAGCACTGATAGTCAGAGGCCTCAGACCAGACCAATGACATTTTACAGTGAACACTTGAAAGTAAAGGGATATGGACAAGAGGGATTCCTGGGTGACTCACTACGTCACACTACAGTTTCCATGACGATATTTTTTTCCCCTTTAAATTTAATGGAGGGTGCTGCAAGGGCAGAGGGCAGATACAAAGGGACAGGAAATGAATGGGATGGAGATTTAAAAAGTTTAACATTCAGCAAAATTTCCATAGCATAAATACTTTATTTCAAATGTACATATCAATATCATACAATATTTTCATTTATTTCCTATAATACCGACACATGCTCAGTTTCCCACTAGGCCTTTTGATTTTGAATGTATTCATGATAACTGAAATTTAAAAAATACTTAAGACATATATCAGATCCAATATTAGGATTTTAATATGTAGAATTGCATAAAATGAAAATCATTGTGGATAATTGAACCTAATCTAATTTACTTATACACACAAAAAATGTAATGAAAGACATTGTGTAAATACTGAAAAAGATAGGCAAAGAAATGTTTAGAAGCATTGCACAATTAATGGGGAGGGCACTGTAAATGACAAATTCTTCATCCAATGTGATGGTAACAGCAAATTAAGCTCTCATTGGCTAAGCAAATGTCTTATCAAAAGTAAGATACTAATAAGTTCAAAGTAGGTTAATTAACTTAATATTTTTGTCAAAGTTT
Organism: Peromyscus californicus insignis; assembly: GCF_007827085.1. Taxonomy (NCBI): domain Eukaryota; kingdom Metazoa; phylum Chordata; class Mammalia; order Rodentia; family Cricetidae; genus Peromyscus; species Peromyscus californicus. The sequence goes on from NW_026294458.1 coordinate 63,855,919, forward strand.
TTGAAATGACAGAGAAAAATGAATCTGTATTAGTGTGCAGGCATTCATGGGCATTTTGAAAGCATCCATATTCTTATATGGAGGCCAGAGGAGGGCAACATTTGTCTTTTTCCATCTCTCCCACCATTTTGCCATGAGACAATATCTCTCACTGAAATAGAACCTTACTCTTTTGGCTAGGATGGCTTGCCAGCAAAGCCCAAGGGTCATGTGTGCTCTCTATCCATGATCTATATGTGTGCTCAATCTCCAAATGCTGGGTCCCAGGGATATGAATTCAGGCCAGGATGCATGGAGAGGAAGTGTTTTACCCACCTAGTCATGGTCCCCATCTTGGGAATATGATTTCAAAAATATCAGAAACACTTATCTTCAAGTCAAATGTATACCATATTATTGATGTTTCTAGAGATGTGTGGTCTGTGGTGAGATTTGTGAATTCATAGAAATGCAACATTAATCAGAAACTAATGGGAAGACTACAAAGACATCATAATTGAAAAAGTTATTCTAAATTTGATGGCAAATAGTGGTCCTCAATAGTTCCTTTTGAATATTTAATTTTTTGTAAAAAATTGTATTATTATAATGACTGTCTTATCAAATCTTTGAAAGCATATAATCCTTAAAGTCTAAGACATGTTTACAGGGAACATAATGTCTCTTTAAGTACATTTAGTGGTTAAACAGTTATCACAAGAGATAATCTTTGATATTCGTTAATGCCAATTACCAAGTCATTTGACTTCTCAGCTGGCTTCTTTTTTCTTTTTCTGTCAATTCACAACTACTTGTGCCACACTGTGATTTTCTGATTAACATGTGATACACATATAATTAATTAGAACATGATGGCTGCTGTTTTCAGGTTATTCTCTTCAAAGGAATAAGAACCACATTATATATTCACTTTAGTAGCCAACGATACTCTATTTACTAGAAAACTGTGTAACAAGCACAATTTTAAGGTAATTTAATTCAAAATATAAAAATATTTTAAAAGTATGTTGTTTTAAAGAGTTAATATTATGTCACAAACAGTTCACTTAAACTAAAAAAATTAGAATAGTGTGTGGATAACTATTTTTGGCTCACACAAAGGAATCTAAATTATGAATATGTTATCTAACAAAAGACCAAGTCGGTTAAATGTCAAATGTTCAGGGTATGGTATGATTAAAAATTATCAGTATATTCTCATATTTAAATTAACATTTGTTGGGAAAGACAGAAATCATATTTTATCTATCATAATCATTATGGCACTCCTTTTTTGTGATCCTTTAACCCTTCCCTCCCTCTCTCCCAATATTTAATGCATTTTTATCATTCTCAATTACAAAAGTAGATTGAGATGAATAATTTTAACAAATATTTTTCATGAAAATTTGCCTTCTGTTCTTCACGAAAGTGGAAAATTATTTGTGAACCTGTAGACAGCCCATAATAATAGAGCGAATTTTTATAATGGAGGATAGCAATGATAAGAACAAGGAAAATGCAACCAGCATAGAACAAACATTACCCTAAACAGGCTTTAATGATATTCTCTAAATGATGTTTATGCATTTTACACTCATACTATTTTCATGTGCCTTTATTCACATGATCTGAATATGGTAGCCTGAAAGTGATTCATAAATGTTAGGAATATTCTCTGACATGCCCTTTCATGTTCTCTGGGGATAGTATCCTTCACTATCCCCAGAATAGCTTTCTATTTTAGCATTTAAATCATCTGTATTTAGTGAAATGGATTCAGTATTTCACTCCCAACATAAACTGCATAATAGTCAAAGCTAAATGCATGTGTGTTTATGTGCATGGGTATTATGTGAAAGAAAGATACATAGGAGACAGGGAATATGAGATGAATGAAAATCAGGGTGATATGTAAGTTTCCCTAAGGATTAATGTGAATCTCATCCTGTGACATTTTTATTCTGTTTCACTCCAACCTCGTTGAGCATTTTAATATATGTATATTTTATATCATGTCTGTGATATTTAAATTCTACTAATTTGTTGCATTTATGTGTGTATGTGTGTGCATTTGTGTGTGTGTGTGTGTGTGTGTGTGTGTGTGTGAGACATAACTTAAGGCACTGAGCATTCTAGGCTGATACTCTACCGAAGAACTGAAGCCTATCTTATTTTGCATATTTTAGTGTTGTTTTAAATACACTTTCTTAATTAGCTCTACATTTACTGTCAGCCAATTCTTTGATTTCTTTGTCAAATAAATAATTATACTCTTAAAAAGAGATTGTAATTGTATATATTATAGAACAATTTAGATCTACTTAGGTTTATTGAAGAATGTGAATTTTAAAACAACTGCAATACTTATTTTTCCTAAGAAAATTTGTTACTTTATCTATTTCCTCCTGAAATTTAAATTAACTCATTACTCTGTCTTCATTTAAACATCTTGCCTGCTCAGATAGTTTCTGTATAAAAATTGACAATATCGGTAGTGACAGGTCATGAAGAATCCATATAAAATCCTAATATCCGTGCAAGACAGAAGTCTAGTGAGCAGGTGGTAAGATACAACTGTTAAATGTGCATCTTAAACTCATTATGAACATCTGGGAGGGGAATTTAAGAAAATATATCAGATAAACAAAAACAATCCAGACCATCAGGTATACCTTTACTCAAAAGGCTTATGGTAAGATTTCTGTTCTGTATAAAAAAAAAAAAATTGCCCTTGAGCAAATATATTATACTGTGAAATATTTTTAATTTCATTCATCATAAACTCAGTAAATATGATTAATATATATTAATATAAAGAGTAACTGCATTTATTTATATTTTTTATAATTGATAGATATGTTTTAATGATTTTTTTCAAAAATATTGAAGTTAGTCAAATTTGTGTTTTGTACAAATTGAAAAGATACTCCATCTTGTGGCTAATCACTTTGATTAATGTTTATGTATGGGTATAAGATAGGCAATAAGACAGCAATTAATTCAAATGATCAATAGTACTGATTTCCACACAATTGAATAGAAAAATATGGAATATTACAGTGGACTTCACTGAAAATGAAACTGGAAGCATTGTATTCTTGTCACATTCTGATCATTACCTATATTTTATATTATGTTTTCTCTGTTTAAAGTAAAAAATTGCTTAAATTTATATTACCTGTCTCCAATTTTGTGCCATTTTTTAAAATGCCTGGCTAAACTAATATATATATGAAATATTATTATATCATTATAAATCATATCCTTTATCCTGTCCTCACTTATTACTTATCATGTCCCCTCACTTTCTTTCAAACTTATGGTCTCTTTTTTATTACTATACATGCATATATACCTATTTTATGAATAAAATTTCACATTGTGTAAGCACATAAGAAATTCATACATAAGTCTGTATTTCTTGAGAAAACACTCTCCTTTATTCATTTTAAAGTACAATATAATGTACCCTAAAGAATAGCTTTCTATTTTAGCATTTAAATCATCTGTATTTAGTGAAATGGATTCAGTATTTCACCCCCAACATAAACTGCATAATCTTTCTCATCTTTCTTTTATTCCTCATTGCCCAAATGTAATTGACTAAAATAAAATTAGTTCAGCAGATATTTCTTCAGATTGTTGAAGTCACAAGCATTGATTCCTGACAACATTTTTTATAATAATGAAAGATAAAGATCAGCATCATTAGATTATGGAGGATAGCTGTCTCAGTATTCTTAGAGAACCAAATAAATTGAAAATGGTTATTAAGACTCTCCTCACTACAGTTCCTTGAAACCTCATAGAGTATCTATTGCAAACTCAGATGCAAGTCATTACTTTGCTATTAAACAATCTTATCTTAAATGTCTATAGCTTAAGACATTATTTTCTCATTACACACAATGTTTATTTTATGTATTACAGTTCAACTGACTTTCTATCAAAATGAAACATAAATTACAAATTCCATAGACAAAATGTTCCCTAAATTAAATGGAAGTAAAATTTGTATGAATGAGAACTAAATGGATAAAACAGGTAACTGTGATAATCTTTGGAAATATTTGTATACCCAAAATGTATAAATTACTAATGAAGCTGTATCAAGAATCAGCCAAGAAAGCATGTATATGGATCAACTACTTTAAAATTTCAGTGTGTTTGCTATAATTACTGGTGAATTATTTCAAGTATTCATTGTCAGCAGGAGGAATCCTCAGTTTAATTCAGACACTAAATTGTGAGTAACTGAAACAGAAACATGCAGGAAGAATTGAATTCTTTTATATGCAGAGCATTGATGTCACAGAATTAAAGGAATTTGAAAACCAGTCAGTCTGTGAGAGTTTTTGGTTTGGGTTGTTTACTCTTAAGTCAAAGAGGGAAGCTCAGCATCAGATATATTGGGCAACTATCAAAACAGTCTAAATCTTCTGAACTCTCCAAGAGATGTTGCATGTAAATGGTCTTTGAAACTTAATTAAAAAATGGGGATAAACAGAGGAGACTAGACAGATAGCTCAGTATCTACGAATGTAGAGTGTTCCTGTGTTCCTACAGAATGCCTGAGTTCTGTTCTCAACAGCCTACCCCGAGCCAAGAGCTATTTAAAATTGATAGCTGTCAAGAGAAGGAGAGTTGGTTCGCTAAGAATACTGTCCCTGTCACCTACCCACATGCCCTGCAGTTTCAGTTGTCTCTCCCCAGATTTTCTCCCACCATTCCTGCTCCTAGAGCTGTTCCCATTCTTGCCTGCATGGATCTGTGCTCGGTCCTCTGCGTATTTGTTATTGGTGTCAGCTTGGTGTTTTGTGAGACTCCTAACAGTGGGAGTGAGGGTGTCTCTGACTCTGTTTCTGCTCCCAGGATGTTTTTTTTTTTTTTTTTTTTTTTTTTTTTTTCCCTATTGTGTTGCCTTGTCTAGCCTTGATATGAGGGTTTGTGTCTAGCCTTTCTGTATCTTGTATTGATGTGTTTGGTTGATATCCCTGGGAGGCCTGCTCTTTTCTGAAGGGAAAGGAGGAGGAGCAGATCTACCTAAGAGGAATGGTTGGGAGAGGCCAAGAAGAGTGGAAAGAGGGAAAATTGAAGTCAGGAAGTATTCAAAACAAAACAAAACAAAACAAAAAGGAATATTGTCCCTTATAGACCAACCATAATCCCATTCTGTCATTAATTCCTACACAGTCAGGTACTGATTCCAGTGAGTAATATGGTTATACATTTGATATTCTAATTTGAAATCCAATTATTAGTCCAAGGTGAGTCTCTCTCCAAGGGCTTGACTAATGCCCTTTTCAGGAACACAGCAGCTTGGAAGAAAACCTGGCATGCCTGAGGTCTCTGAGGAACAAGGGATGCTGCCTACATGCATGCCTAGTCAGTCTAGATAGATTTTATCCTCTGACAGCTCTGTCATCTTTCTTGATGTAGGTCAGAGGCATTGATATGCAGCAGGTCTCCCTAGTCATCAATTACAACCTTCCCACCAACAGGGAAAAAGGCATCCACAGAATAGTTCCTGGTGGTTACTTTGGCTGTAAAGGTGTGGCTATTAACATGATAACAGAAGACAAAAGGACTCCTGGAGACACTGAGCCATTCTACAACACCTCCATTGAAGAGATGTCCCTCAATGTTGCTGACTTCATTTGAGGGGCTGTCCTGTTACCTGGCCATAGCCAGGATTCAGTCCTTGGGGGCTGAGGAACAGCTGGAGGGGGAAGGGAAGGAAGCTAAAGGATGGACATACCGGTTTTTGTTTGTTTTTGTTTTCTTTTCTCTTTGAATAAATGTCACTTTTTGAGACAAAAGAAAATAAATTCAGTCATTAACTAATTTAAAAGGATGAAGGGTAATTGAGAACATTTTGCTTCAGAGAAAAAATGCTTTAACCTTCTCATTCCTTGCTTCAATACCTATGCTTATTTGTATATGATATTACTGGCTTAAACACATATGTAGTTCAATATTTTGCAGTGATGAGAAGCATGGTTTCCAATGTTTTTGTTTTTAAAATTTTTCTTTCTGCTACAAATCAAATCATACTTTGCAAACACACAAGGTGAATATTAGAACAGGCTTAAGATTGATAATTGTAGTTCATGGCACTTACTGACATTCGAAGCTGAGCCAAGAGGCTGCATCATGTAGAGGCCTCATTGATTTCACAAAGGCATCACAGTAAATGCTGCAGCCCTTCTGGTTGCTCTCGCAAGCAATGCTTGCCTATATTGATTACTTCCTCTCCAATGCAGTACTAAATTGCTATTGTGGAAGCATAATGATGCTGAACATTTTGGCACAGATGACAGGGTAATGTTTAAAGACTGTGAGACCTCTTCTTGTTAGATGTACTAATAACCTCTTTAATCATTTCTGTTCAAAATACCAAAAATTCTGAAGCAGAACTAGTCTAATGATGAACTAATATATGGAGCATACCATTTAACAGTTTGAAAAGAAATAATATCAATTATTTTTCCATCCATTACACTGTATGCCATTTTTTTCTAACAATATTTCTGATAGACCTGAAATAATTCTTGAAAAACTGTTTGTTCTATCTTCTCTTCCTAAATGGCCAAAATGATTGTTTTTACCTTATAACATAGATGATATGCTTAATGATCTTTTGAAAAATATTCAGTGTTTCAAAATTACATATGTTCTAAGTCTAAAATGAGGATCCATATGTAGGAACTGGTACTATGTAAAAGTAACTGAGGCAACTAATCTATAAACAGTAGCATGCTATAAATTAATGTGGTAATTTTTGTTTGCCATTAATGTTTCATTAAAAGTCACCACTAACTCATGGAACAAAATGGTATAAATCTTAAACCCAGTATTCCTGACCAGTATTTCTGAGGCAGAACTCAGATTCTCATCCTCACGTGGGAAGTACATTTTTGCCTTAACCATCTCTGAAGGTCAGTTTTATTTGGAGTGTGTCTTACTTGATAACTCATCCTAGCCTTGAACTATAACCACCCCCTGAGTTAGCAGTAAAATTGCTGCGTTTCACACTTATACTACTATACAGAACTGATATATATTTTTCTCTTTTTTATTTATTCTCTGTGTCTTTAACATCATGTGTCTTGATCCCATTCATTTCCCCATACCTTCGCATCTACCCCCACCCCTGCACCTACTCACCTCCCAAATAAAACAAAAATTAAAAGAAGAAAGGGAAAAAATAAAGTAAAATAATTTAAAAACTCATCATGGAACCTGCAGTGTGACACAGTGAGTCACTCAGTAAATCCCTCTTGTCTGTTTCTTTACTTTCAAGCATTCACTGCAAAGAGTCATTGGTCTGGTTTGAGGCCTCTGGTGTCTATTCCACTACCAATGTTGGGCCCTCACCGGGTCTCTTCTTGGATATCCTGTTGTTTCTCTGTGTTGTGGGGATCCTTCAGCTTTGGGTCTGCGAGTCAGGTTCCCTCCTGTGCTCCAAGATGGGTGAGGGTCAGAAACAGCTCTCCTGATCTTGTAACCCCATGGCCACCTCCTCTACCTGTCTCAGGTGTTGATGGGTAAGGGGTGGAGGAAGAGCATCCCTCCTCCGCCCATGTTGCCACATGTTAGATGAGTAGTGGGAAAAGCTCTTCTTTGTTCTCAACCTCAGGCCTGGGTCACCTTTACCTCCAAATACCAGGCAAGCTCTGCTGTATTGCCTAGGAGCTGGGCCCTCTTCCCTGACAGATACACCTGGTAAGGGGGCAGGAGAGCTCTCTTGCCTGTTGCAGACACTAAGAGGCAGGGATAAAGGGGGCATCTATCCCCCACCCACACTGCTACATGGCAGAGGAATAGTAGGGGCAACTCTTCCATGCTTACGATTTCGGTGTCGACTCACCCACACCTTTGCCAACACGCTTGGCTCTATTACTTTCCCCCAGTGAGATGCAGGGTCTGCTCTCTGAAATGTTGCAGTTGATGAGGCTGAGGGACAGGCTCAGGACAGGCCGCCAAAGGACAGGTGAGAAACCGTGATAGCTCCCTCACAACTTGGGGGTTGACTCACCCATCCCTTTGACAATAGGGTTGGCTCTGTTTTGCTGCCCTGATGAGGTTCAGTGCCTGCTCTCTGGAGTGTTGCAGTTGGAGAGGGTCATGGTTAGTTCGCCTACCCTTGTCACCTCAGGGTCAGCTCTCCCACCTGCATTACGTCCTGATAGTTGGGGCGCCGGAAGGGTATCTCTCCCCAGCCCATGCCTCCATAAGGCAGATGAGGGGTGGGGTTAGGCCTCCCACCCTCATGATCTCAGGATAGGCTCACCTCTGCTCTTGTTAGCAGGAGTTAGCTCTGCCTGCTGTGTTGCCCAAATAAAGTGCAGGGCTCGCTTTCCTGTGTTTTGCAGCTGGTCAAGGTCAGCTCCCTTGCCATCTTCGCTCATTCTAATAGTGCCCATTTGATCCTGCAAGGTACCAGGTGAGCGTGAGTTTTCTGCTTGGAGCCCAGGACAAACTGCCACAGACCTGCATGTGGGTCTTCTTGTCTCTTTCAGTTCACCATGGTGCTAGGCAGGGACATGCTTCCTCATCACAAAGGGGTCATTATGGTGCCCAGCCACTCCATGCCTATGACACCAGGTGGGGCTCTTGGTTGGTGCATTTGGCTGTGTTCCTCCCACCCCAACTGCTTGGCATAGGGTAGGGATGATGCTGGAATCCAGTCGTGGGCCACTGTATGGACCGTTACTTCAGATTTTCATCAAGAAATACACAACTGATATATTTTTTGAAATATTTTCTTTAAAAGTTTTTTCACACAAACATCTGGGACACAATTAAAATTTCTAAAAATTAAAAAAAATGTTTTTCATACAATATATTTTACCACATTTCTTCTTCTCTAACTCCCTGTCCCCAAATCCTCCCCACGTTCCTATCAATCCATCTTCATGTTCTTTTTGTCTCTGCCTCTCTTTCAAAAAAGGACCAAAATTTGAAAGCAAAAAATAAAAGCAAGCAACCAAAAAAACAATAAGGCAAGAAATATCAACACAAAAGAGTACTCCTTAAAAACAAACAAATAATACAACAACAACACGGAGTCTGTTTTGTTGGCCAACTACTCCTGGACATGGGGCTTCCTTGGAGTATAGTTGTTATACTCAGTGAAAGTGCACTGAGGTGAAACTGAGGTTCCCTTTAAGTCGCTTCTCGGTTACATTTGGGACTTTCACTCACTTCCCCTTCTCAGTGCGAGCATTTTGCCTGGTCTTTTTCATCTCGTCACACTTTTTAGGAGTTCATATGTGTATCAGTAGTGTTGTGTCTTGATGGCACTCTTCCATTACAGTCATCCACTGCCTCAGGCAATTACAATGTTTTTGTTTTCTTTACCACATAAAACTATGAAGAAGTTTCATGAAGTGGAGTTTTAATAAAAAAAAAAAATAGGACTGGGACCGAATGCTCCAAAGTCCATCACATTGTTCATATGTGACTTTGTTAATTAAGATCTACTGAAAAAAAAATATTCTCTGATAAGTGTTGAATGGTGCTCTGACATATAGGTTTACTAATATGTCATTGGGAGAGTAATCACTTTTTGATTCGATTTGAGACCATTCAATCAGATGAAACTGTCTGATACTTAGAATATCAAGGAATCTAGAATAAAATATTTCATGCCCCAAGGGGAAAATTTACTATAATTCTTCTTCTAAAAAAAAAATACCAACTGGTGAAAAGTTCGAGTATCCTCCATTGAAAAAATATCTCAGTTCATTTTTTTTTTTTTGTCCATTGGCCAAATAGCAAGTATCAAGCAAGAGTTGTCTTACACTAAATACTCACTGTCTCAATTCGCAAAAGAAACTGCCAGACATTCTACAGGACACAGAGAAAAGACACTGAGAGACTCTAGGCCTGTAGGCTGAAGATGGATGCCCCAACATTGCAGAGGAACTTTGGGTAACTGTCCAGGTAGTCAGCTGTCTCTGTCATTCTAGATTTTTGGAAGTTTCTCAGAATGATCTTCCTGTTTACTTAAGAAATATTATATCCCTCTGAGGTCTTTGATGTAATTGAAGACTAGACAGTTATAATTATGGGTTTCCTTGGTTATGATAAGAGATAAGGTAGATGTGAAAACTTAGACTTACAAATATAGGATCTTCTTTAATTTTGCCAAGTACAAATAGACTAGATATTATAACTGTAGTTCTTGCTTGATGACTGTTCTATTATAGGTAATTTTACTATGTTAAAGTTAAACACTTTCTTTTTGATAGGACAGAAAAGGGGAGGTGCTGTGGGATGTTCTGTATGCTGTGAATGTGTATTGCTCTGATTGGTTGACAAATAAAATACTGATTGGCCAGTAGCCAGGGAGGAAGTATAGGTGGGATAAGCAGACAAGGAGAATTCTGGGAAGAAGAAGGGCTGAGTCAGGAGATGCTAGCCTGCCTCCAGGGAGCAGCATGTAATGGCACACAGGGAAAGCCACAAAACAGGTGGCAACATATAGATTAACAAAAATGGGTTGAGTTTAAGTATAACAGCTAGTCAGTAGTTAGCCTGAGCTAATGGCCAAGCAGTTTTAATTAATATACACCTCTGTGTGTTTACTTGGGTCTGAGAAGCTTCAGAAATACAGGGCAAGGGAGCCAGATGGGAATAGCAAACATTCAGCTACAGGACTGGAATTATGTGCTGCTTGGGAAGGATAGTTGGAAGAGAAGATCTCTGTGATCTGAGGGACATGGGGACACAGAGGAGTGTAAGACAAATCTTAAATGGTCTTATTAATAAAGAAGCCAGAGCCAGATATTGGGGTAAAAACTGAGAGATCAGGGAAGTAGAAAGAAGCCAGCCACATTCTTACCACTAGAAATCCTCAGCCAAAGAGAGCTATTTCCTGTATACACACACCTATAGACTTTATGTGCCCTGCCATCTCAATCCCTCTTTCTGCTCAGCTACATCACTTCCTCTTTGTGCCCAGGTTTATCACTTCCTCTCTGTCTGTACAGATCTCCAGACCCCTATGGTTAACTAGTGCTTGGAATTTAAGGGGTGTGTCACCATGCCTGGCTCTGTTTCCAGTGTGTCCTTGAACTCACAGAGATCTGGATGAATCTCTGACTCCTGAATGCTAGGATTAAAAGCATGTGCTACCACTGCCTGACTTCTATGTTTAATACAGTGGCTGGCTTTTTCCTCTGATCTCCATGCAAGCTTTATTTATTAAAGCAGAAATAAAATATCACCACAGAGGAGGGCCAGGCTGCCACATGTGGTTTGTGACAGAGATGGGGATGAGACCAGAGTATTGGATACATATGAGAAGGGGGAGAGGTGAAGATCTGTAGTTAGCATATTTGCTTTCTTGCTCTGGACCTGTCTGTTCAGTTCACATTATTTGAATTATTGGTTGCTTTTTTGTTTTTTGTTTTTTGTTTTTTTCTAAATGATTATGGATGCTGTCAACTAAGTTACTAAGTAACAATGATGATGGTGAAGCGACTCAAGATTTAAATATAGGGCAATGCATTTGTTTATACAAAGACCTGATTTGAAAGTACCTGAGTTTAGTAACTTTTGTAATTGAAGATATATATAGAAGAATCCTTGGGAGATCTTTTATTTACAGAGTTGGAAAAAGAAGATATGTGGTCCTGTGGGATGAGGTTCTTAATGAAATCTGTAAGTTGTGGAATTTATCTCGTATCTGAACTTTGATCTTTGAAGACAATAGCTCACAGATGGCTTTGTAGATTTCTATAAGGACTAAGTGTGCTGCTGAGAGTGCACCTGATAGAGATCCCCTAGAAAGGTGAACATACTGCCTTACATCCTGTCACATACATTGCAGCCAAATTTAAGAGCTCTGTGAGTCTCGGTGTTCACTTGAGTCACCAATTTCTTATGGTGGTACAGATGGGAATTAGATATACAACAGCAGGGATGAAGTATCAGTGTCCAGATATCTCAATATTCCTTGAATCTCAGAATCTGCAAAATTGTCATCCATTGTCTTTCTTAGCTATATCCAGTCTTGTGTGCCAAAATTAACATATCATAATTCTCAACAGTATAGCATGGGAACATATATTTAAACTCCCAAATATCAATCACAATTATTTCGTTTATTTTTGTTTTATCTGTTTAAAAAATGATGTAGCATAAATTATAGAATATTTACTCTGAGAAGATATATTGTGATCTGTTATACACAGAAAAGTAAGATATATTAGATTCAGATTCTAAACTAAAGCCTAGAGAGAGGGGGATCTGAGACACATATAAAAATATTATCTCCACATTACATCTGTGGAATAATAGCACATTTCATGATTAGTGTGTTTTATCAAACTAGCAACAGATTTTAATTGCATAAAGATAATGTACATGTTGGAAAAATGTACTCAATAAATTGAAGACCTTACTAAAAATATGCATAATAAAACATCTGCTTATTTTGTCTTCCATTATACTTTATTAATTGAATATATATTTTTTTCAGTGATCATTAAAGTTTTCTCCATTTCTAAATGAAGAGAGTGGAACAACATATGCAAAAAAAATCTAGTACATTTTGAATGTCTTCAATAACATTGTCAGAAGTAATGAAACATAGGCAGTAAGACAGTCTCTGCTAATGTGACAAATTGAGCATAAATTTCTTCACTTTCAATTAGTAGAAATCCCATGGTATGCTAACTGAAGTTATCTTTAAAATTGACAATGCATTTTTATTTTAAATGCAATTTTTCTTTACAGGATATTTGTAATATAACTAAAAATTAGATAATTTTAGTGTACTTGCTTTAGACAGTTTTAAAAGTTTTCTCATATTGGCGCTCATATGCTTTTATTTTATTACCTCATTTTCGCAATGTTTTGACCAAACTTATACAAAAACATATAAATGTAGACATATGTAATTTGAGTATTGAAATACTCAGCATGAATATTTACTAAATTTCTTTAATATCTGTATAGTTTATCATATATGCTCACTAGGTGCATGCTAATATAATTATCCCTTCAGAATTCTCATAAGGTTTTGGAGATGTTTTACATAATTACTTCTAATATTAATAATATGTTGACATTCTATGAATCAGCAAAAAAAGGAGCAAGTATTACTTTTTTTAAAAAATTATATTGTAAAATAAAATAAAATTAAATTTAAAATATTAAAAATTAAAATATATATTGCTGTGGATATTGTTATGTATAAATAAAACACTGATTGGCCAGTGGCCAGGCAGGAAGTATAGGCAGGACAAGGAGAGAGGAGAATTCCGGGAAGCGGAAGGCTGAGGGAGACACTGCCAGCCGCTGCCATGACTAGCAGCATGCGAAGATGTCGGTAAGCCACGAGCCACGTGGCAAGGTATAGATTTATGGAAATGGATTAATTTAAGATATAAGAACAGTTAGCAAGAAGCCTGGTATGGCCATACAGTTTGTAAGCAATATAAGTCTCTGTGTTTACTTGGTCGGGTCTGAGCGGCTGTGGGACTGGCGGGTGTCAGAGATTTGTCCTGACTGTGGGGCCAGGCAGGAAAACTCTAGCTACTATATATATATCTTGTTTGGTTCCACAAAACAAGAATGACATTTTCTTTACATAACAAAATAGGGTATGAAAATTCAGTTGCAAAGACACCAAGAACTGGATTTAAGTTTTTTTTTATTTAAAACTGTATAATACATTTCATGATTTCCTTTAAAATTGGAATTGTGGATCTAATACAAGAAAATAAATGTGTGTCATAAGTGATAAGAAATATATTAACACTTGGAAAAATTGGTAAGCTTGTAACTGAATGGCAGTCACTGTTTTGAATGAAATTTAAATGAATCTATTTTTGAACATAATAGTGATCTTCAAAAATCTACTCCTTTCTTAAATTTTTAAGAAATTATGATATAGAAACATATTTTTCACTATATAAGATTTACAGAATCAGATTTAATAGTTTAATAAAATCATCATTCACTTTAAGAAGAATGCTTTGAACTGTTTGGAGCGATCATAAGGATAACAAAAAGATTATGCTATATGAACAGAGAAATTAGAACATTAATTTTTTGCTCATATTTATTATACTGCATGTGTATGGTCAATTGGAGTTAAAATTTGTAATCAGATTGCACATCTATTCTTGTACTAAAATTTATCAAGAATACAATAATTGAGAAATTGTAGCAGCAGACAACTATAGAATGAAGTAGAATCTCATTTTGACAATGAAATAATAAGAACATTAATAATAGTGACAATGGTTTAAATATAATAAAACATGCCATCATTATATACAGCACAGTAAAAAACATTCTGTAAGACTGGAACACAATTTAAAGTTACTATAACAAACTTATGATGATTCTGCTGCATGAAAAGTATATTATTCTTTCAGATGTCATTGTAAGTTGCAAAACAGAGACTAGAATGTAACTATGTGTTTTCTTCATCAGCACTATATATAAAATTACTGATTTCTAATGTCAAAAACTAAATGAATAAGAATAGCAAGGTAAATTACTATCAACCCAATGAAAGATACATGTTATATAATAAGAGTTTATATAATTTATAGATTATTTTAAAATTTTAAATTTTTATCAACTTATAATTATCCATTAATTATACAAATTATAATTTATTTTCCAAATATCAGAAAACAAAGTAAATGAATTGGAAAAATTGCTCTCAAAGTGTGGTTTTCTTACTATTTCTTTCCCATTTGTGTGGTCCAGAGATCATAATTTTATTTATCAAAAAAGTTGAATGTCAATTAACTGTTTTGCTCCTGATCACTCTTTTATGTTGATGAATTTTCATGAGACTTCCATAGTGGTTGCTTTAATGCAAGGCAAGCACAGAGCAATGAACGTTTTTTTATTAAGCAATATATAAATGATTTTTTGAAAGCATGTAAAAGACACCAATATCCTAATTCTATTTTAGGATATACAACCATTTTTATGTTACAATATATTATTAATGTTTGTATACATTTGAATGTCTTATTTTTATCTTAAAATCAAATAATAAGTCCATGTTGAATGAAGGTTATTTTTGTTTAATTCCTTTAATTGTGTATGTTTTCCTACTAAGTTTTTTTTTTTTTCAAGTTCAGAAATAATGGGTGTGTGTGTGTGTGTGTGTGTGTGTGTGTGTGTGTGTGTGTGTGTATGTGCGCGCACATGTACCTCTCTATTGAAGTAAGAAGTGAATCTTATGTACTTTGGATGTCATTCTTGTTTTTTGAGATAGGGTCTCTTCTTACTGTGACATGCTTTCCTGTTCAGCTTTGCTGAATCTCCTCTGCAGTCTACCTCCATCTTTCCACCACTGGAATTCACAACAAGTAATGATTTTTGTTGGGTAGTTTATGTTGTTTCTGGGCATTGAACTAAGATCCTCAGGCTGTGTTGCAGCCTCTGCAAGTATTTGTTTTTGTTTTGTTTCGTTTCTTTCTCTCTTTTTGTTAAGAATAAAATCATTGCAAACAAATGAATTAATTCATTCTAAGAGAGATTTATGATGAAATGCTATCATCACATCAGAATTAATTGCAGAATAGTAATACATAAAGCTCAATTATAAAATGGTGTGCATGCACAAAATCAGGAAATCAGTAGCATACACTTCTTTCAAGTTTGTATGAATACATATTTAAATGACTAAAACCTTCCCTTTCCCAGGGTCCATATGACTAGAATTCAAATAAATGTCTTTGGATCCTGAGCAGGATTGATATGCCACAGTTCAATAAGTTTTCACCTCTTTGTCATTTGAAGCCACATCATTTTTACTCAAGCAATACCCTGGGGAATTTGTGATACATCAATTTTACTCAAGTGATTCCTTGGGGAATTTGTTATACAGTCGATTCTGAACAGATTCACAGAAGCCTAAAAATTTCAGGATTATAATTCATTTACCTACATGAAGAAATATTTTATTAGTTAGAAGAGGACTAGATCAGCATAAGATGTATTTAATAAAAAATGTCATTTTTTTGAAAACGATGAAGAAACATTTTATTTGGCACATTATAATTGTATACATCAATTAATTAATCAATTTAAAAAAATTGCTAATACATTTACTTTGGTAGTGTGAAATTATTAAAACAGTTCAGACCCATATTATCAGAAGAGTTATTAGGATAAATAATGAAATTATTCAGTTAAGAGATGTCAAGCATTTAATAATGGACATGCTTCAGGAAGCACAGAATATTATGTTAAATTGTATATTTATTATATAATCTTCTATTATCCATCAACTTATTTTTAAAACATGTTTAACTTTTGAATGTGCCGTACACATTGACAGTTTTGTATTGGGTGTTACTAGGGTGTTTTGAATACAATGTTCTCTTAGTCTGGAATATTTGAATATTGGCTCCAGGTAGTAGAGCTTTTTGAATAGATTTAAAATGGGTGGTCTTACTGGAGGTAGTACATCACTTTAAGAGAATTTTGATGGTTTAAAGACTCATGCCATTTTCAAGCTTCTTTTCTTTTCATTCTGCTTGTTATTTAAGATGTGAACTCTCAGTCTGCTGTTCCAGTTCCCAGTCTACTGCTTTCCCATGATGGTGAGCAACTCTTAACCTATGGGACCACAAAATCAAATAAATCATTCTTTTCATAAGTTGCCTTGGTCATAGGATTTTATCACACAATAGAAAAGTAAATAATATAGTTATTAATTCCATCCCCATCTTCAAAATATTCTTTTAAAAAATCTAGGTTTAGGATTCTACATGATAATGAGCTTTTAATTCTGAATTCATTATTCTGAGAAGACAGAATATTCTTTTCTGGTTTTAGATTATACTATTCAGGAAATTCTTTTCTTGCGTGATAAAATCACTGCAACTGAATTATCATATTACCTTACTGTCCTGTGTATAGGTGTATTATTTCATTCCATTTAACGTTTAATGGAGATGTTCCATCATAAATCTTTGCTGAATAAAACGTATTTTTTTGTATTTTCCAGTAAATTTCCCCTCAAGAGTATTAATTTTTTTCCTGATAATAGGTAAAATAACCATACATCTTAATTTGGAGGTTAACTATTCTAATAACACTTTCTGTAACAGCATTTTACTTCAGGCATGATAATATAAAAAAAAAATAAACAAATAACTTACATCTAAAATATTTTTAATTCTGCACTATTTTAACCAAAGCAAACTGAGAAGCAATAATACTTCCTTTTAAGATTTAATTTTAAATTGGTGTGCGTGTGTGTGTGTGTGTGTGTGTGTGTGTGTGTGTGTGTGTGTGTGAATGCAAATTCCTGTGGATGTCAGAGTCTTTGTTTCCTTGGGTACTTGTGTTAAAGGTAGTTGTGAGCCAACAAATGTGAATACTTCAACTCAAACCCAAAGCTCGTTGTGTGTTTTTTAAGCACTGAGACATCTCTCTAGACTCACTTTTTCTAATAACCTAATGTTTATATTCTTGCAAAAGCGTATTATCTATCCCTGGGTTTTTGTAAACAGTCAAAGTTGAAACAGGTTTTAAGCAAAGATGTGTGCTAACTTGGAGTAACAGGTACAGGAATTGCCCTCCCTGCTCTATTTTTATCTTCCTAACTTTTACAATAGTTTTGCGAGATTAAATTTTTTACAGTAGTACAAAAGAAACAGTAGTTTCCTTTAATTTTTTATAAACTTTATTATTAAAAGCTTATGAACAAATAAAACCATCACATTCCAAAATTCCATGTTGATAAGATATTTTAATTTTTATTTATGTACAGCAGTTTTGATTGAATAATTCTTCCCAAGATAGAAACTGGACCAGCAAATACAGATAAAATACATGTGCTTAGATAAGTTTCTGACTTATGTTTGTGAGAAGCAAACACAAACTATAGTACAGATACAAAAAGAGTAAATTTCAAATAATTACCTCCCAGTACTCTCCCAATGGGCCTACGTTCTTCACCAAGTAAATCCTCATCTCTGAAAACCACAGATGCTTAAGTTGCTGGCTGCCCTGTCTCACTGTCAGAGACAGCTGTAGAGTAAATCAAGCATCAAATAGAGTGTAATTCACCCACCTTTGCTCTGTCGTGCCTTTTACTGCAAGGTTATATAGATGTCATAGAATTACTTGATTAACATTCTTTTAGGGTGAGCAATACTTCAGTGCGAACTCATGGAGCTGAACTGAATCAATGAAAGTTTGGTTGGTATGGAAATGAACTTTATTGAACCCTACAGAGCAGGGAGCATGAAAGAAATCAGGAAAAAGTGACTCAGAAAGAGTGGTTATTTCTTGTTTCCTACTTTGCTTTGAGTAATTTTGCTTGGGGACAAATTCATACTGTCTTTTTTTTTTTTTATTGTAAAATAGTTTTTACCTCTCTGGCATGAGCTAGCTATGATAGAAATAGTGCACTAAAGTATCGTGCAATTTTAGATTATCAATCTTAGAGCTCAAGAAGGCCAAGAATTGGTCAGGAACATTTAAAACTTCTTTCTAATCACACTTGCTTCCCTTAATCTCTCTTGTCGACTTCTTTTCTATGTATTGACTTCACCTTCCTTCACTTCCCACCAGGTTTCTTAAAAGGCTGTTTAAAGTTGACAATAAAGAACAAAACATATTGCTCCAATTTAATGGTTCCAGAAAAAGACTTCCATGACTTTCCGTACTATAACTAGCAACAAATGAGGAGTTCACACATCTCCCCAAAACCTATGTTTTTGATGATTTATGTGGTTTTTTTTTTTTTGTCCATGCAACTATCACCAGTAAGTCAAAGTTACCACAAGCAGTTTAGTACCTCAAAAACAATATCTGCTTTTTCTTGAATTTTTACATGTTCTGTTTCCTGTCTCCACATGGCAAAAGCATTTTGCTCCACAGGAGGGGACGATGTTGATATTCCACTGAGAAAGATCTCCACAAACTTCTCCTATTTACCAGAGACTACAATCATTTTTGTAAGTAAATCAATATCTGTATTTAATATATTAAAATGACTACTTACTGTAGTTTTCTCCAATGGTATATGGTTCACATTGTAGAAGAATAGTTTCCCCAATAACTTGTATGGAGACAGCTTGTTCCCAGTATGGATATTTTCTTTAATAACCCATGTCATCTTGGAACATCACTGTTTATACACACAGAGGTCCTCTTTTCAAATCTTTTGCCTTTGTAACCATATATATTAATTATCTTAAAAGTTAGCAGCTGGGCAGTGGTGGTGCATGCCTTTAATCCCAACACTCAGGAGGCAGAGGCAGGTGGATCTCTGTGAGTTCAAGGTCAGCCTAGGCTACAGAGTGAGTTCCAGGAAAGGTGCAAAGCTGCACAGAGAAACCCTGTCTTCAACCCCCCCAAACAACAACAACAACAACAACAACAACAACAAAACAAGAGTTAGAATTGTTTTCCCATATGTTTTTATATCTATAGCTTTGTTTCACTCGCCTATATCAACTGTTCCTGTTTCTTTGCTCTATTTTTCTTGCTCTATCCCCACTTAAACCATTAATCCCCTGTATTTTCCACTGTAATTTCATATCAATGAACTTCTATGTGGAGATATTTTATCTGTGTCCCCCAATAAAATTTATCTGAGGATCAGAGGAAAAAGCCAGCCACTATAGAAGACATAGAGATTGGGGAGTGGTAGCACATGACTTTAATCCTATCACTAGGGAGGCACATCCCTCTTGATCTTTATGATTTCAAGACTACACTGGGAACAAAGCCAGATGTGGTGGTACATGCCTTAAACTCCAACACTAGTTAACCATAAAAGTCTGGAGGTCTGTACAGACAGACAGGAAGTGACAGAGCTTGGCAGGAAGAGGAAGTGATGTAGCTGGGTGGAGAGGAAGTGAGATGGCAGAACAGAAAGGCATATGGGCATGGATATACAGGAAGCAGTTCTCTTTGGCAGAGGATCTCCAAGCAGGTAAGAACATGGCTGGCTCTTTTTTGCTTTTCTGATCTCTCAGCTTTTTATACCAATGTCTGGTTCTGGGTTTTTTATTTAATAAGACCTTTTAAGATTTATGTTATACTGTTATAAGAGGGAGAGGGTCAAGTTGGAGGGGAGGAGTAAAGAGTTCTTTGATCAAAACACATTGCATACATGTATGAATATTCAAAACAACATATACAATATTTTCAAGAAAAAGTTTGAAAGTCTCATTACCTATTACTGGTGATAGGACTTTGTGGGTTTATTAATTATTATATTTGAAGTATTATATGTATATATTAAAATACCAGATGAATTATAAATATGTACCTACAAGGGTACATACAAACATAAATTGTAACTGTGTGAACTGATCTATGTGATAGTTACACTGATTATTGCAATCACCCACAACGCATTGTCCATAAAATCAAATGTAGTATACCTTAAATTTATGCAATTTCACCTCTCATTTATATTTTTTATATATTTATACAGTTAATTTATTGTCAGTGTTTTAAATAATCATCTCATAAAATTGATAGTTGTTCATTTAAAAATCTATTGTGCCATCTTTAACTATATTTAATATAATAAATTAATGTGTATCTTTTCTGTGTGTAAGCAATTACAGTATTCTTTATAAGACCTGACATAAAATTATGAATAACATCCAAGTATTTCCTAGTTATTGCACGGCTAAAGGGTTTTGGAAACTGAAATCAATGATGGTTGATTTTATTTTTGTTCCTCAGAGGACTGGCCTGCTAACACGAGAGCCACAATTTGAAACAATAGTAGCTTACTTAACGAACTCCACATAATTCCTCAGCACATTCTTATCTTGACAGTGAAATCCTGTTCACAAAAACATTTATAAGATTATATTTTTTTTCAAGAGTTGTTATGGGAGATGTCAAAAATATCTATTTACCTATTTTTCATCATCCATGCATCTATGTGTGTCTGTAAGTTTTGTACATGCTCAGCTGTACTTATGCTTTTGTGTGTGGGTGTGTGTATGTGGTCAAAAAACTTTAATTGACATTCTTCACATCCCATCTACCACATTATTTTTTAACACAGTGTCTCCCACTGGACTGCTGTCTCCAACTTGTCTATGCTGATTGACCTCTAACCCAAAGTATCCACTTGTCTTTACCCTCTCAGCATTTAGATGACTAAAGCACACCACCAGAGCTGGTTTTCCTTTGTTGTTCAGTAAATAAAACTCAGGTCTTCAATGCTTCAAGGCAAGCATTCATATATTTTTGAAAAAGAAGTAACTTTTTATGTAAGTGAATCCAAAATGGGAATAAGGTAACTCAAATAAAGTTAAATCCAGTTTTATTTTAGCAAAGGCTTTTTAGCTAAAAATAATTTGTTTGGAACAATGTCAAAGTAAAAGTTTTTGTAATTCTGTTCTAAAACTTGAAACAATTTATCATCAACAATAATTATTAAAATGTATTCAGTGGTCTGTTTTCATTCTAAATTAGATTTATAGTGAATTGTTTACTTTTTTATATTAGTTTACTTTTAGATAAACTGGCACAGAATTATATTCTCATGTCATCCACAGCAAAATATAATTTAGTATAAACAGCATCTGCAATATTGATTGAAAATTTTATATTTAATTAGTTTTTGTATTGTACAAAAAATTATTTATTTTATTGATCTAATTAGAATATTTACATAGATATGACACAGTTAAGTCACTCTGAAAATTC
Source organism: Peromyscus californicus insignis (assembly GCF_007827085.1). NCBI lineage: Eukaryota > Metazoa > Chordata > Mammalia > Rodentia > Cricetidae > Peromyscus > Peromyscus californicus. Next base: position 63,877,582 of record NW_026294458.1, read on the forward strand.
CAACAATCCTTTTTGATAATACATTCATATTTTCAAAGATGTTCATTTTTCCATTACTGTCTTAGTCCATCTGCATGGTTAATTCATAAAGCCAACATTCTCTCTGCCTGTTTGCTTAGTCTTGCACTTAGCTTTCTAACACTTTCTTTCTTCAACGTGTATTATCAATCTACTTCCCTTTTCATTAAGAAAAATAAACATTTTCAATGCTAAATCTGTGCAATGATATCAGAAAATTGAGAGCGATGAAAATAACTCACATGTTGGATATTTTGGGATAGGGATAGTTTCAGTATAGATTGCTTGAAAGATATAAGCAAAACAAGTTTTAAATCTCACCAACCTAGTCTTTAAAATGAGATCATTTGTTTTCATTTTTGTTTGTAGTTTCTCTTAAAAATCAAGAGCAACTTGGAAAAGATGAAGAGACAACAATCTAGACAACACCAAGCAAGTGCTACGCAGGCAGGGTAACCCAGGATTCTTGATGGCTATCCCCTAAAAAGAAATAACCACAACTTAAATATTTGCTTAATGTTACTATACAGATAAAGTGTTTGTTATAAAGTGGTAAATTTTCTGCTCTATTAACTTGATTATTACATGTATTTTTATTTAAGATTAAAAATTATTAGCATTAATTCAGAGAATATTAGTGAATGGGTAATGGAACATGCTATTACAAATTAGGCAAGTATTTGGAGGGTTTTAAACTATTTCATTTAGTTATGTTTCTGGTAGAATTGTACAGTTTAAATTTCTTGAATTATTCTGTTGCTTTGTTTTTCTCACATTAAAAATAGAAATAAAAAGATAAATTTGTGGAGATAATATATTAACAATATTTTATACATTTCTTATAGCAAAATATGCCAATAAAATAATAGTCGATTATATATTTTTATATATAAACATTGTAAAATATATTTCTTACCATTTATTTACTGTTTACTTTGTAATTGGCAAGGGAATTTATAACTCATTTAACAATAAATGATCTCTTACAATTTTACCAGCACGCATCTAGAATTCTTTATTTTCCCTGCAATTGGAACTGTAGCATGACCACAAAGTAATGCAAATAATTATTTCTTTGTTTTTACTTGCAAATACTTCTGGTTCATATTTATCACCAAAATATTACTAGTATTACAAATTAATAACCAGTTTATGTTATATTATACATCAAACATTAAATAAGTTGTGCCAGCTCTTGAAAAGATTTATAAAGTAAATAAGATTTGGATTTTAATTCTAAGAAGCTATGGGAAAAGAAGATGCAGGTATTGCCAGGGAAAAATACTAATTTATTGTCAATGGCTAGTTGAGATTCAAACATTGCTGATATTTAATAAATTTATATCATAATAAGTAGTAACTATTTCAAATGGGAGCAGACAAAAGGAACTGAGCATTCTCTCCAATGTTTACTAAATTTAAAGATGAATTAAAGAACAACAAAAACAGATATAGGCATAAAATAGATACTAGAATAGCAATTAGAGATATTTTTCTACATTATTTTTGTACATACTTCAGTTTTCACATTTCATTTCACTGTTCTAATGGTTAATACTAATTATCATTATGACATCACCTATAATTGCATAAGAGACAGACCACTGAGCATGCATATCAAGTTTTATTTAGATTCGGTTGATTTAGAAGAACCATGCTACACACGTTCAGTCAGCATTAGTCTTACAGTGCTGAAGACGGCCAAATTAGCTCAGGTCCATCAGTCACCATCTTCTGCTAGCCAACTACAAATACAGTGGGAAGAGATACCAGAAGCCACAACTGAAAGGACTTATCATGGATTGCTGCATCCTCAAAATGCAAGCCAAAATGAGTGTTTCCTCCATTGATTTTCTTCTGTCAGGGTCTATTATTCAAGGAGTGGTAACAGCAACTGAGAAAATTCCATTTGCTTTCAATCTCTCTCATGAACATTGATGCAAAAATACTCAATAAAACACTGACAAACTGAATCCAAGAACACATCAAAAAAAAAAATCATCCAACATGATCAAGTAGGCTTCATCCCACAGATGCTAACATGGTTCAACATATGAAAATCTGTCAATGAAATCCATCATATCAACAAACTGAAAGAAAAAAAAAACATGACCATCACATTAGACGCTAAAAAAAGCCTTCAACAAAATCCAAGAACTCTAAATGATAAAGATCCTGGAGAGATCATGAATACAAGGGACATACCTAAACATAATAAAGGCAATTTACAGCAAGCCAACAGCCAACATCAAATTAAATGGAGAGAAACTCAATGCAATTCCACTAAAATCAGGAACAAGACAAGGCTGTCCGCTCTCCCCGTACTTACTCAACATAGTACTTGAAGTTCTAGCCAGAGCAATAGGAGAACATAAGGAGATCAAGGAGATACAAATCGGAAAGGAAGAAGTTAAACTTTCACTATTTGCAGATGACATGATAGTATACATCAGTGACCCCAAATATTCAACCAAGGAATTCATCCAACTTATAAACACATTCAGTAATGTAGCAGGATACAATATTAACTAAAAAAAAAAAATCAGTATCCTCCTATATACAAATGACAAACAGGCTGAAAAAGAAATCAGAGAAACACCACCATTTACAATAGCCACAAATGTTATAAAATACCTTTGGGTAACTCTAACAAAGCAATTGAAGGACCTGTATGAGAAGAACTTTAAGTCCCTGATGAAAGAAATTAAAGAAGATGTCAGAAAATGGAAAGATCTCCCATGCTCATGGATAGGTAGGATTAACATAGTAAAAATGGCAATTTTACCAAAAGCAATCTACAGATTTAATGTAATTCTCATCAAAATCCCAACACATTTTTTCACAGACCTGGAAAGAACAATACTCAACTTCATATGGAAAAACAAAAAACCTAGGATAGCCAAAAGAATCCTGTACAATAAAACAACCTCTGGAGGCATCACGATCCCTGACTTTAAGCTCTACTATAGAGCTACAGTAATAAAAACAGCTTGGTACTGGCATTAAAAACCGACATGTGGACCAATGGAACAGAATTGAAGACCCTGACATTAATCCAAACACCTATAAACATATGATTTTTGACAAAGAAGCCAAAACTATACAATGGAAAAAGGAAAGCATCTTGAACAAATGGTGCTGGCATAACTGGATGTCAACATGTAGAAGACTGCAAATAGATCCATATCTGTCACCATGCACAAAACTTAAGTCCAAGTGGATCAAAGACCTCAACACAAATCCAGTTACTCTGAACCTGATAGAAGAGTAAGTAGGAAGTAGTCTTGAACGCATTGGCACCTGAGATCACTTCCTAAATATAATACCAGTAGCACAGACATTGAGAGAAACAATTAATAAATGGGACCTCTTAAAACTAAGAAGCTTTTGTAGGGCAAAGAACTATTTTCTGTAGATGAACAGTCTTATTAAATAAGAAACACAGTGCCAATTGCAGAGTTAATAGCCCAAGAGGTCAGAGCAGTAGCTGAGAGCTGAGCTTACCCTTCGCTGCCACTGTTGTCCTTTCCCTCAGCAAATGCACTACTTCCTGTGTATCTGTCTTTTTATAGACTTTCTGTTCTGCCTTCTCATTGGTTGTAAACCCAACCACATGACCTCCTCATCACTGCCCATCTAAACAGACCTCCAGGTCTTCTATGGTTGGTATTGAGATTAAAGATGTTTGTCTCCATGCTGGCTGTATTCTTGAACACACAGAGATCTGCCTGTCATGTGATCGGGATTAAGGGCATGTGCTACCACTGCCAGACTTCTGCTATGGCTTGCTATTAGCTCTGACCCCCAAGCAACTTTATTAATGTACAAATAAAATCACATTTCAGTACAAATAAAATATCATCATAATTTTCTTAAAACATAAGATAATCTAAAAAGAAGATGTTATGTCCAGCTCTCTACTGCTTATTAATATTGGCATGCTAATTATGATGATCACTCTAGTGAGAGAGTCATCTAACAGAAACCAGTTGAGGAATGCTTCCTTTCTCATGATTTGAAAATAAGGCAATCCCAGAATGAAGAACATTAGGAAGTGACTGCAAAATCTGGGGCTGCTATTGAATGGGAAGGCAAGTTGACTTATAGTACCCCCCTGTCATTTAATTTTTGCCAATCATAGGACATCAGGGATGGTATTGCCCACATTAAGCACAATAATTCATTCCTTAGTATGTCTTTCTTTGAAACAAAATGAATTGAGAATCAAAATATATAATTTATAGTGAACCCCATCAACTTAATATCCTCTATATATATGTGAAAATGACAATATCCTTATATATTTTCATATCCAAAATGAAAAAATCAGTATATATAATACAGAAAATCAGAAAATATAATACAACAAAATGTGAAGTTGGGTAAGCATGTGGTAGTCATTTTGAATTTTTTCTGAAACATTTACCATAGAGTCATCTAAAGATAAGATCCACATGCTGCTCTAACTACTCACTTTTTGAGCAAATCATGATTTGTATTTATTGTAAACTTCACTCTGTACATTAATCAGCTTAAACAAACATAGAACCATTTGCTTCATTTAACATTCTTTGCATGGATAAACTGAAAATGGTCATTACAGAAACCTTTTTCAAAGGTTAAACAAGATCCATGATAGAATTTAAACAAAAATATCAATTAAGAAACAGTCATTAACACAGTAATGATAAACTCCATCATTCTCTTAAACTGATAATTTCCTTTGCACTAAAATGACAAATGCATATTATGATTAGAGTTATCCACTGACATACTTGGAGAGATTATTTAATTATGCTATCTTCTGCATTTTCACATGAATGAATTAAGAAAGATGTTGTGGCCAAATGCATAGCATTTTGCACAAGCTACTTAAAGAAGTAAATAAATCAAACAATTATTTCCAAATCACACGAGTACCCACGGATTGCACTAGAAAAGGCAGCAGAGGGAATCACCTACTTAGGCTAGTTATTTAATTTATCATACTGACAGCATGAAATGCATGTCTCCACACAGACTCTCAGGGAAACAGATAAGGCATTGGAGCCTGGAATCATTGACTATTAGTAAAATGACATAATAAGTTTAAAAAGTGCTAATGAAGTAAATATTCAAGAAGAGCTTCTCATTAAATGTATATAGTACATGAAACAAGGTAAAGTTATGTAGAAAGATTTAGGCACCAGTCTGTATGGACTTTGATTCATAATACAATTAGTGAATAGTTATGAGATACAAAATTAAAATTTGATAAATATTAAACCTCTCATCTGAAGGCTTGGCTTTCTTAAAAATAACTTGAGAAGATAAATGTTAAGCAGACATATTTGGACAGCTGATATATATCTAGCATATTGTTCTTGTTACATTATTCTTAAAAAATAAAATTAAATATAAACATCTGGAAAAACAGTAAAAATGTCATAGAATGTTTTTGTATCTTTTTTTTTTTTTTTTTTTTTTTTGAGACAGGGTTTTTCTGTGTAGTTTTGGTGCCTGTCCTGGATCTCACTCTGTAGACCAGGGTGGCCTCAAACTCACAGAGATCTGCCTGCTGTGCCTCCTGAGTGCTAGGATTAAAGGCGTACGCCACCGCCGTCTAGTTGATGTTTTTATATCTTTTGTAGCTTCTATTTATTTGTTTTATGTCAGTAGAAAACTTTTCAAGAAGTCCATATATTTTAGAGTTTTAAAACTTATTTTGTGTGTATGATTGTTTGCCTGTATATATGTAAGGGCAGCATGTGTATATCCTGTGCCCACAGAGGTTATTAAGGGTGTCGGATACCCTGGAACTGCAGTTATAGATTGTTGTAAGTCATCATGTGTGTTCTGCAAATTGAACGGTGTTCCTATGAAAGAACAATACATTGCAAGTTTCAGCAGCTTGCTTGATTCCAGCCTTTTCCCTGTGCCTGAGTTTCTGCATTAACCATGAGGAAGTACTTCCCAGGAGATTTCACCTTAATGATGCTCGTTTATCGTTAATCATAACTGATTTTTCAGCCCTAACTAACTAGCTTCTCTTGTTCTAATAAAGCAAAGCTTTTACTTTCATAAATCCTTAATCCAAAATATTACACGAACTGACCTGGAGAATCATTGCTTCCTTCTGAAACCTCAAAATCCAAGATTCCAGTCTTCACATTCCTCCCAAAACTTTTACCGCCTGTCTTCCACAGAACTGCCAGTTAACCTTTGAGAACTCAATGGTGTTTCAAGCCCAAAATTTTAAACGTTCCTCCAATCCTTTCCTGAAACAATACCATCATATTCATGACAGCAACAACTACAGTCTTATTGTATAAATTTCTTTTCAAATTTTTTCCATTGGTTTTGTAAATACAGTGATCAAAAGCCCACTGAGAAAGAAAGGGATCGTTTCTCACATTACAGGTAGCAGTTAATCATTCAAGTAGCCAACAGGTACTCAAGGCAGGCACTTGACCGTGAAGTGACGGAGGATTGCTGTTTATAGGCTTGCTACATGGCTCATGCTCAGCTACCCTTTTCTTATATAGCTCAAGCCCAGAAATATCACTGCCCATGTGGGTTGGGCCTGTTTATGTCAATAATTCATCAAGACAATGCCCCAACAGACATGCATATTGCTCAATTTAGTAGATGCAATTTTTTTTTATTGACATCTGTCTTTCCAGGTATGTCATGTTCACAGTCATGATTAGCCAGCCCGGGTGGTAGCTGAGAAAAATACAAACACCTTAAGTTTCCCTAGGAGACTTATTAGGAAACATCAGAAACAGACTATGGGAAGTTGAAGTAGGCGCTGCCTTTCTAAAGATACCAATTACCGTCATAAGCAATCCGTGTTCAGAACTAATGATAGAAGGAAAAAAATTCCTTAACGTGGGTAAATTTTCTGGTTGTATTTTTAAATATATTTTCACCTGGAAGAGAAATACATCACTTTCCCCCTCCCTTTTATCCAACAGCCCCTTCCAGGAACTCTCTCTCTGACCCCTCCCATGCACCCCCACTTACAAGTTGATAGCGTTGTCTTCTTTGATTATTATAGTCAAAGACACACATATATAAATATGCATGCATGTGTATGCACAAATCATGTTTCAATTAACATAAGTATGTTGGTTTATTTGAGGTATAGGAAATGATTTCATTCTAATGTGCGCTTAAGGAAGTTCTCATTTTAAAAATAGTATGCTCTCTATAAAACCTTTGGCTTTTGTACTAAAAATAATATTTTCTAAAGTAAATGTTTATGAATATCTGTAACAAAATAAAGCACTTATATATTAATTAGATTTCCAATTTTTTATAGAAATGATTTATTTACACATAATTGCTGAAAATATTGTTAGTTATTTAATAAAGTACAAATTGCTGAACAAAGACATTCATATTATGACAACTTCATGGAAGTATTCTCTAGAAGTTACAAACCTGTTTTTAGATGACTTCAAATGACATATTAGACAAAACTTCTAGCCTCAGGGCAGCAAGTTTTCATATTACTTTTTCAGTGTTTCACCCGATTTTATTATCTTTTGCCCACGGCAAATGATATCATTTGATATTTATATTTGTTTTCACATTTATTATGCCTAATTTGAAATGACTCAAAGGCTAATGCATTGAGCTGTCATGTACTAAAATAAATCTAAATGACTAGAATGTTGGGAAGGAAACGTATTTTTATGTAACATCTGTCAAGGCACCTTGAATTTATGTTGACTTGCCATATAAATTCGATGAGATGAATTTGTCTATCATAGACTCTTAATTTAAAACGAAATAAAGCTATATCATTCATTATTAAGTCAATTTATTAATTAAACTAGGGATATGTATTACTCTATTTGGTTATTGTGACAACTATAAGCAATCTGTAGAAATTAAGTAGTTTTAATAACAGTAGTGCAAATTAATATTATGAAAATGTATCACAAATCTGAAATATAGATGGCTAGAAAACTGAAATTTTTCCTGTTTTGTACCTGCTATAGGTTGTGAGGGAGAATGTTCACTTCTAACCCTTGTGGTTTCTTGTGCCTTAAAATCAGATGAAAGTCAAAAGCATGCTACACATTCTGTAGAACTCAGTGAGATTTTGTTATCCACAAAGCCCTATTCTCAAATTAGAATAAATTCAGATGCTGGAAATTAGGGTTCGAGATTTTTGAGTGAAGAGCTTCATTCAACTCATTACATTTTGTTTTTTCCAACACAATGTGCTTCTATTAAGTGTTTGAAATTGTCAACCTTTTTTTTTAAATAACCCAACCAAATTCCCCTCCCTCCTCTAGTTCCAGGCTCTCCCTCCACTCCTTTCCCCCCTTGCCCCATCTACCTCTCCTCCTTTTCTCTTCAGAAAAGGGAAGACCTCCCAGGGATATCAACCAGCCATGGCATGTAAAGTTACAGTAAGACTAGGCATTTCCTTTCCTATAAGGTTGGACAGGAGGCATCCTGGTTGAAGGAAGGGGTTCCAAAAGCAGGCAACGGAGTCAGAGGCAGCCCCCCAGAAGGCCAAGCTATACAACTGTAACATACTTGCAAAGGGCCTAGGTTAGTCCCATACAGGCACCAGGTTTGGTGATTCAATCTCTGTGAGCCCCTATGAGCTCAGGTTAGTTGATTTTATGAATTTCTATGTGGTATCCTTGACCCCTTTGACTCCTAAAATATTTCCTGCCCTTCTTCCACAATATGCCCCGTCTGTTTCCATTAGTTGCTTGGTGAAGCCTCTTGGGTAACAATTGTGCTAGGTACAAATCTATGAGTATAGCAGAACATCATTAAGAAATATTTCATTAATATTTTTTCTAGTCATGTTTTGCTTTTATCATAGAACTCTGGGCTATCCAGATCTGGGTCCTTTCAAAATTTTTAAAATGGCCAATGGCAATGTTTAAAAATAGCCCTCACTTACTCACAATTTTAAGATAAATTGAAAGAGATGAAAGTAATTAATAAACATTAATCACTGTAAGGACTTCATCATGTGTTTGGTAGTTTTTTTTTTTTCCCATGTCCTCTTCCTCTTCCTCTCCCTCTTCTTCTCCCTCTCCCCCTTCTCCTTCTCCTCCTTGTCCTTGTCTTGTCCTTGTCCTTGTCCTTGTCCTTGTCCTTGTCCTTGTCCTTGTCCTTGTCCTTCTCCTTCTCCTTCTCCTTCTCCTTCTCCTTCTCCTTCTCCTTCTCCTTCTCCTTCTCCTTCTTCTTCTTCTTCTTCTTCTTCTTCTTCTTCTTCTTCTTCTTCTGGTAATTCAATAAGAAACAGATGATAAAAAAATGATAAAAAAAGAAACAGATGATATTAATATATACTCATATTAGTTTTATACAATTTGAAATTATGAGCTGATGATTTCTGATTTCCCATATCATATGGGAAGTGATTATTCTTTGAAATAGATAATCATAGTCCATTCTTTAAATATTTCCCAATTTTCTGTCTATCTGCAGAATTAATCCAGTTCTGTCATGGAGAAGGTAAGTAGGAACACATGTTTTCCTTTCCCAACTTAGTAGTAAAAGAAAATTACAAAAGGTGTGGTCTATATTTTTAGGAGAAATACACATAAGAAAACAGGGGTGGAATGTAACTCCACTCAAATATACTATAAAATTGACACATAATATTTTCTCTGAAGGCCAATCGTCCTTTGAAGCCAAAGCACTAAGTGGTGATCAGGGTTTTGAATTCTGGATAAATAAATACAAGAGAAAGAAAAATAAATACATATGTTATTCAATATTTCTATATGTACTTAAATAAACAGATTTTATTAATTCACATATGTGAGACTCTTCCTTGTTCCTGAGTGATATTTTAGGTGACATACTGTGTGTAACCTTAACTTAGACTAATCATGGATTTCAGGATCACCATGCCACAGATAGTCATACACATAATTTATATAAAACAGTCACTTATCAAGACTTTATGAGATAAGGAATCATTTTATAAGTGATCTTGATGCTGTAGCCAGAAGGATGAGGCAACGCTGTCCAGGTGAAGATGGAGACATTGAGTCCCCTGAACACTGGAATAGAGCAAAACAGTCAAACATATATACAGTCATACAATCAGAGGGATGATATTGAGAAAAGCGGGAGTTTGAAAAGACTGTTAGTCCAGGTGATTCTGGTGCCTTGGTAATTATTGTCCTAAACATTACATATATGCAACTTCTGATTCATGACTTGGAAACAAAGAAGTGGTATAAATAATGGAGATAAAAATAAATGAATCTTCTAGCAACTTCAAAAGTATAAGAGCAGTAAGCAAGAACATATAGCAGAAGTATGTAAGATAGAATATATCGCTCCTTGTGAAATGGAACTCTAATGTATAGTATACCCAATCTTAAATAATGTTGAATGTTTGTTTACTTGTTCATAAATGTTTTCACCAGTTCTAGCCAACTTCAATAAATTTAGACATTATAAATATGATATTTACAAATTAAATTATAAATATTGAAACAAGGAAGTTACACAGGTGTGGAAATTGAGAAACTTTATTCTAAATAATCAGTGTAAGAGAAAAGGAAAACCGGGTGGTGGTGGCGCACGCCTTTAATCCCAGCACTCGAGAGGCAGAGGCAGGTGGATCTTTGTGAGTTCGAGGCCAGCCTGGTCTACAGAGCGAGATCCAGGAAAAGGCGCAAAGCTACACAGAGAAACCCTGTCTCAAAAAAAAACAAAAAAAAAAAAAAAAGAGAAAAGGAAAATAGGAAACTTGTTAAGGTCCATAAAACAAACACTCTAAGCCAAACCTATGGGATACAGATAAATTAACATATATATTATATAATATATATATATATATATATATATATATATTATTTAATGTATTTGACATTCATGTACACAAAATGATGCTTAAAAACAAGAATTTTTGCCCCTGTCTCCCTGTCCTTACTTGGTGGCACCACCGACAACCCCACTCTCTTTCTCTGTGGACTCACCATGGCAACTGGGAGCCTGTACTGAAAACTGAAAACTGGAGGGCCTTCAAGGTCCTCATCGCTTGCTCAGTACAGTGGAGCTCAGGTCCATGTGCTCTCAGCTTCTTTTCTACTTCTACTTTTTCCAAACTAACCGTACTCCCGAATTTCTCAGAAAATTTCCAGCTAGCGAGGTTCCAGCATTTTAGGGTGGTAATGGATTCTATATGTTGAGAGCCTATTGTGTAAGCAAAGAGGAACTGTGGGAGGATTCCAGAGGCAGAAGCTCAGTTGGTACCGTGGATGAGTTTTGCTGAAAGTGACGTTGTTCCTGCAACCAGCACTTGGGTGTTTCCTACCTTGGGCATCATTCACCACAATTAAAAGGCCACTGAAAATACAAAAGAGGAGGTAAAGCAAATGCTGGGGCTTCTGGACACTCTCTTGAAGACATGAATTTTTCTGGTGGTTGAGCAAGTTACACTGGCTGATATCACAGTTCTCTGCACCCTTTTGTGTCTCTATAAATAGATCTTGAAGTCTTGTTGTCACCAAGCCTTCCCCAGTACCAACTGATGGGTGCTTATCTGCATTAACCAGCTCCAGTTCTGGGAAGTCTTGTGAGAGGTGAAACTGTGTGAGAAGATGGCCCAGGTTTGATGCTAAGAAGTTTGCAGAGAGCCAGCCTGAAAAGGATATCCCAAGGAAAGAAAAGGGTTCATGAGAAGAAAAACAGAAGCCCCAGACTGAGCAGAAAGAGGAACATAAAGACAGCTGTCTCAACTCCTGAGAAGGAGATGTACAAGCGTGAGCAGGCACTGCCTGCTGAGTCCCAAGGCCAAGGATCCTTTCGCTCAAATGCAGAAGAGTACCTTTTTGATGGATGAGTTTAAGCATAAGCACTACAATGAGGACACTCTATCTGTATCATTGCCATATTTTGGTAGCACTTTGCTAAGGATGGTTGGTCCCTGTGGTATGCTGAGTACTGCTTCCCTGAAGAGCTCACCTAGACCTTCCTGTGTTGCAATCTCATCACTGTAATGCTCCAACGATTGGACAAACTAAGGAAGAGTGCTTTTGCTAGTGCCATCCTCTTTGGAACCTCCGATAGCAGCTCCTTTTGTGGCATTGAGGTCTTCCAAGGTCAAGAGCTTGCCTTTCTGCTGACCCAAAATTGACAGGTGGACTGCAAGTCTATATATACAAGTATATATATATATACTTGTATATAGTGGAAATTGTGTCCTGATGGGGAGGAGACCCAGATCCTGGTTCAAGAGTACTCTTCCTCTGAGGAAGCCTTCCAGCACGTGGGCAAAGCCATCAATCAAGGCAAGATCTTCAAGTGATCATGTGTTGCTGTTGCCTAGCTGCCTGCACCCACCCTTCAAGGAAGATGGGATCATTAAAGGAAACTAAACATTGCAAAAAATAAGAATGTTCTCACCTAAAATTTATATTTTATCCCACTACAAATTATAGTACCAGTAATTTTAATGTTGAAGAGTAGAAGAAAAGGTTACAATGTGCAAGAGGAATTTGTCCAGTTACTACAACCAAATTGCTTTAATATTAAAATAAGAAAAAAAATAAACCTAATATATTATCGAGAGTGTTTGAAGGATACATCTTCATAGATGATTCAGTAGATGTAGAAAAGATATTTGATAAAAATCTAGCAATATTTCAGTGAAAATATATCCAACAAATGAGAAATAAATTGTCCTCAACGTGATGAAGTACATTTATGGAATAGGCACAGCTAACTTCATATAGATGGAAGAGTGATTTAAAAAAAATCTAAAAACCAAGAACAAAATAATGAGGTCTCATTTTACCATTCAGCACAGCGTTGAGTGCAATAAGTCAGCTGAAGCTATCATGCAAGAAAGAGAAACAAATTACATGATTGCAAGCAAAGTAAAACTCTATTTCTAGCTACCACTATCTGGTGTAAGCATTTAAAGGAGACTGCCATTTTTTTAAAGCTATATCTAAGCTTAATTTATAGATACATGCAATAAAGCAGAGCCTACAAATAAGTCGTATCAACTTTATTCTTTCTTTGTATGAGTGAGAACATGTAATATATTGAAATGCAGATGAAAATAGCAATGATGCTTCCTTTCATTTTGTCTGGAAAATATGTTCATAGAGAGAGGCATGCACCAAGTTTCAAAGTTGGATAGTTAGTTCCTGAATTTTGAAACCAAGAACAACGATCTCTAAAAGACGGGTTTTGATTGATAGTATCCCTTTCAGGAAACCACAGTAAAATAGATCACATTAGAGGCAGATGTACCCTGTCTTATAGCACAATTTAAAATCTTAAACCAATAGCCATCAGAGTCTCCAAAGCACTGATGGTTTTCCTTGTTTTTATTTTTTTTCTGACAATCATATATTTCTCAGAGTCCATATGTTGCTAACTTTTTACATGTCAGGTGAATCAAACATTCATGAATGGGCCTGTGGTTGCTTTATGAAAGAACTTTGAGAGAAAATGACGTTTAATTTTTTATTTATCCATTTATTTTCACTTTTATCTTTTAATTTAATATTCACATGTTTATATATTGTATGTTTTTCAAAAGTACTCACCATTCCTTTTCCTCCAAATGCTCCCCTATTCTCCTCTACCATTTATTTTCCAAACTTTATATGCTCTTTTTCCTTTTCTTTTTTTTTTTATGGGTGTTGGAAAAATGGTCAGTTTCTTCAGGTATCTGAGCTCTGACAGGTTATTCTCCTGTATACATCCACACACAGGGAAGACTTAGTGAACCAGTGAAAAGTACATTTTAATTCTCAATCTATTTTTATCATAATATATTCCCTCAAAGACTCACACTAGCTAATGAGTGACCCAAAGAACTGTCAAGCTTTTAAAGAGTGTGAGAAAAAGATTCCTAAAGTTTCCTATACTCTCTGTAATTTCTCAGCAACTGTATTTTGACTTTTTATACTTGTAGCCAATGTACTGTGGTCACCTTACGGAGCCTTTCATGCCCCATTCTGACTACTAGATCTGGGTGACAAACTTCCTCTTTCAGTTAGCGCAAGTTTGAAACCAGGATCTAGCGTGCCATGTCATGGGTGGTATGCCACTTGTCAGGTACAGGGAGCCAAAAATGTTGCTTATGTTCATGATTGCAATATACATGCCATTCCCAGAGAGCATTATTTCCTATTACTCCTCTCAAGTTTGGCTCCTATAATCTTTCTGACCTCATATGATAATCCATGGGAATTTGACAAACAAGAAGTCATTTCAAGCTGGGCAGCAGTGGCACACGCCTTTAGTTCCTGCACTCAGGAGGCAGAGACAGGCAGATCTCTGTGAGTTTGAGGCCAGCCTGGTCTACTGAGCGAGATCCAGGACAGACACCAAAACTACACGGAGAAACCATGTTTTGAAAAAACAAAAAAACAAAAACAAAAACAAACAAACAAACAAAAAAAGCTGCACATACACAAATGGAACTAAAACCTTATATTTGACATTGACACCAGATGTATTTTTCTTGATTCATTTTTATTTGTTTATTGTGTGTGCACAGGTGTTGTATCTGCATGTATGTCAGTGTACCGAATGCAACCAGTGCTCAAAAGAAGTGCAGAAAAGGTACGATCCCCTGGAATTAGACTTACAGAAATTTATGAACCACCATGCTGATGCTGGGAATTGAATTTGGGTACTCTGGAAGAGCATCCAGGGCTCTTAACTACTAAGTCATCTCCCCAGCCCACAGATTAGTTTTTGGAAAACATGGAATCCAAGTGGAGTTATTCCTTGTAATATTCATATTCTGTGTTGTCGGCTTAATCTATTTTATAATCACCAGTAACAGAAGAGCATTCCACTACACATTTGTGTGAGAGCATTTAGAGAGAACATTACTCATCAACAAAGAACTGGAGATAACTAATGACTACAGGGAGACTGAAATTTATCCTCTCCCCCGATGAACTCCTTACTGGTGGTCAAATGCTCTGGTCAGCCATGAAACCCATATGAATTGAAACAACAGAAATGTCTCAGTAGGTATATGTGTGTGTGTGTGTGTGTGTGTGTGTGTGTGTGTGTGTGTGTGCATGTGTAAGAATAATAAAATAAAACAAGGCTATCAATTTAGTGAAATAGAGAGGGTAGCTAGGAGGGACTGGAGGGAAAAAAAGAAGGATGTAGCTAGAGTTTTCCTGCCTGGCCCACCACAGTCAGGACAAATCTCTCTCACCTGCCAGTCCCACAGCCCCTCAGACCCAACCAAGTAAACACAGAGATTTATATTGGTTACAAACTGTATGGCCGTGGCAGGCTTCTTGCTAACTGTTCTTACAGCTTAAATTAATCCATTTCCATTAATCTATACCTTGCCACATGGCTCCTGGCTTACTGGCATCTTCACATGCTGTTTGTCATCATGGTGGCTGGCAGTGTCTCTCTGACTCAGCCTTCCACTTCCCAGCTTTATTCTCCTCCTATACTTCCTGCCTGGCCACTGGCCAATCAGTGATTTATTTACTGACCAATCAGCAACACACTTGACATACAGACCATCCCACAGCAGAAGGAAATGATGTAATTCTATTTTAGTAATATATATATATATATATATATATATATATATATATGTATATTATGATATAATAATCTCAGTTTCCCTCAAAAAGGCAGACCTACTCTTTGTATGCCACTACCATCCATGAGGCGGGGTACTGAAATGAGAAGGAAAATGCAGAACACCTGTTAGTGAGCTCTTTCTCTCCATCCCTGTCTCCCTCCTTCTTTTCCTCCTTTCCTCCCCCTCCTCTCTCACATTCTGTCTCTCACTCACCCCCTCCCCCCTCTCTGTGATGCCCAGCTTATTTGTTTTATCAGGTCTTCCTCTCACAACTAACAGAAAACTTTTGACTCTATGAGACAAAATAAATCTTGTTTGATTTGATCATTTATTTTGATCATATATTTTGTTTCAGCAGTGGAAAAAAAGTTAATAGGAACCATGGCCAAGTCATTGAAGAAACTGTTGAAAGTTCTGTATGGAGGAGAGATTGGGAAAGTGTCCCTGCTGATGAGAACTGTCACGGAAGACTGTCCCAACAAAAATCTTTCAAAAAAGACCACTGCATTCTTACTTAAAAATTACATCAAGGGCATCAGCTACCAACTGCCTTCCAATCTTGGAATGATACTCATTGTTTTTTAGCCAATACCAATTATTTTGAAACTATATTTACTATTCCTTATTTAACCTTTAAAGTTTTTCATTCTCTATTCTACTTACCACCATTAATGCACAAAATACTTATTGTGCTGTGTTTATGACTACCACAATACTAACTACTGAATGAATTTACTGTTCTCAGTAAGTTTCCAGTTTATATCACAGTAAACAAATTTTTAAGTGAGACATCTGCACATGAAGTCATTCTTAAATTATGATTCAGGTTGTATCAACTTCAGAAAAATACATCAAGATCAGGCAATCTAGTTATCCTTGGTTGGCTTAAGAGGAGGAAAGTAAGCCCCTATAGCTAAAGAAACCATGCACCTAAGACACAGAGCCTAGTAACCCTGTGCTTGGACTATCTTTAAAGTTTTCTCCCTGATGACTGTTTTCCATAATATCAGATGCCTCCTTCAAGCTTTCAAAGGACAGAAGCAACCAATATTCTTACTCAGCTATAATGCCTAGGACACACAGTAATGACAGATATGGCTCTATAAATTTTAGGGTTCAGTAGTAGTATTTAAAATTTGGTAGAATGGCAACTATTTCTAATTCAATCCTTGTATTTGTGTAAATTTACATGTGTTTCATCCATCAAAGAATTTTTTTCTGTAAGAAATATTATTAAGCATGTTATTCATAGGTAATTGCATATACTCATGATGAAATAATAAATTTAGCTTCAATTTATTTGAACTGGCTAAATTTATTACACAAAAAATTAGAAACTTATTTTTCAATGTAATTTTGATTTTATTTTGAATTTAAAACAAAATGAAAAATTGAACTTGAAAGTACTTTGTAAAATTATGGACTGCAGTCTAGCTGTTGGTCACCAATTAACATAACTCATATAATAATTTTAACAATGAGAGTTTTAAAGTTTAATAAAATTTAATCAAAACATACAAATTCTGTGAAACATTTTTATTGAAAATAAATATATTCTGACTATGATTTCCATTCCCCCAACTACTTCCAGATTCTCCACACTTCCCTACTCCCTTAAATCCATACCCTTTCTTTCTCTTATTAGGATCCAAACAGGCATCTAAAATTAATAACAGTAAAATAAATTTAGATAAAATCAAAGCAAATTAGAAATGGACAAAAGAAACAAACAGAAGGAGCAAGGCCAAAGCAATAGCTCAAGAAATACACATGGACTCAGAGAAACATAAATTCACACACTCGGAAATCTCATAAGAACATGATTCAGAAACCACCATATAAATGCCATGGACTTGTATGGTTCAAAAGTAAGATAAAATAAAACAAAGCATTACCAGACAAAACTCCCCCCAAATGCCATTGAATTTGTTTTGTGTTGAGTGCTCACTCCTGGGCATTGGGCCTAAGTGATTTTTATAGCTAGTGAGATTCCTTTGGAGGAAACTAATCTTACATTTGCAACTGCTCGTCGGTTGGTGATGGCTGCTGAGTGGGGTATGAGGGCTGTGTCCCCGTTCTCTGCTCAGCGCTGCAGCCCCATCAGGCTTGGGCTCAGGCCATGGCTTGAGTTCTGAGGCAGAATGCTGCTTGACAAAGTTCCAGTGGAATTTTGCCAAGAGGTTAGGAGCAGTGGTTTGCACAATGGGGAGTTCTGTGCTTATGCAGCCGCTGTGGAAATACATTCACGTGACCGAGGGAAAGCTTTGAAGACGGGGTCAGAGGCTGAGAGGAGAGTCACAGTGGGAAGAGTCTTCCTAGTGCCCCCAAGGACTTTGGTACCTATATAGAAGATTTTGACAAGTTTCTTATTCAGCTCTGCGTACAAGATGGCATAAATACATCCATTACCCTACACAGGAGCCTATATAGAGGGCCTAGGAATAGTGTAGGCTGATGGGAAAAAAAAATGAGAAACCAGAATCTTCCTTTCTGGGAGTGTATAAAAACCACAGACTTCTATTACAAAACGGAAAAACAGAAAAATGCTGTAATTGGCCAGGCAAATGTTTATTATGAGATGTTTTGTAAAGCCTGGATTTTAGAAAACATCAAATGATTCTACACATAACTTGGTGAAGTAAAAATAATTTCAGACTAACATATTGTAACCACATGAGCAGCCAGCCTAGACAAAGGCTGTAAAAAATAGAAGGTCCTATGCTTTGCAGACCCTGAGAAATTTGTAACTTCCTGATTTGACAGAGGCTGTCCAAAGATGTTGTTTCAGATAAGACTGTCTGTACTTTGCTTAGCCCTGGACATTTAATAGGGAAGTGAAAAAGAGATCCAGGGCTCTGATGCTTGCCAAATGACTTATGTAGTCAATATGCCATATAAATAGAAAGAGAGATAGAGAGACAGAGAGAGAGAGAGAGAGAGAGACAGAGAGAGACAGAGAGAGAGACAGAGAGAGAGACAGAGAAAGAGAGAGAGAGAGAGGCAGAGAAAGAGATAGAGAGGCAGAGAAAGAGAGGTAGAAAGTGAGAGAGACTGAGAAAGAGAGACAGAGAGAGATGAGGGAGAGACAGAGAGACAGAGAGAGGCAGAGGGAAAGTGAGACAGAGAGTGAGCTGCAGAATCATCAGATGTGCATTCATCCCTTTCTTCCTCCACTTTCTCCACACTTCCTCTTTGGGACCTTAACACTGCTGAAGCTTGGCTTCCACAGGCCTAGACCTGTGTAGACCCTCTACATGCTGCCAGTTGTAGATGCAACTGTTTTATTAAATAAGAAACACAGAGCCAAATGCAAAATTAAAAGTCCAAGAGGTCAGAGCAGTAGCTAAGAGCTGATACTGAAAACCCTTTCTTACCCTTCACTGCTGCTGCTGTCCCTCCCCTGAGAAAGTGGCCTACTTCCTGTGTGCCTGTCTTTTTATTGACTTTCTGTTCTGCCTTCTTATTGGTTGTAAATCCAACCACACGACCTCCTCGTCACTGCCTGTCTACACAGACCTCTAGGTCTCTATGGTTGGTATTGAGATTAAAGGCATGTGTCTCCTCGCTGGCTGTGTCCTTGAACACACAGAGATCTGCCTGTCATGTGACTGGGATTAAAGATGTGTGCCACCACTGCCTGGCTTCTGCTATGGCTTGCTGTTAGCTCTGACCCCCAGGCACTTTTATTTATTAACATACAAATAAAATCACATTTCAGCACAAGTAAAATATCACCATAAACCAGTCTCTGTGAATTCATATGAGTATCAATCAGCTGTATTTAGAAAGCCTTGTTTCACTGATGTTTTCCGTCCTGTCTAACTCTTCCAAACTTTCTGCTTCTTCTTCCTCTTTATAAAAAAATATTTATTTATTTGAAATCCCAAATAATGTCCTCTCCCTCCTCTCTTCCCAGTCCTTTCCCCACATCCCCTCTGCACCCCTCCTACCCCCATCCACTCCTCCTCCATTTCTATTCAGAAAGGGGCAGGCCTCCCATGTATATCAACAACACATGGCATGTTAAGTCTCAATAAGACTAAGCACTCCCCATTGTATTAAGGCTGGGTAAGGCAATCCAGTGTGATGAATAGGGTTCCAAAATCCAGCAAAAGACTCAGAGACAGTCCCTTCTCCCACTGTTAGGAGTCCCACAAGAAGACCAAGCTCCACAACTGTAACATATATGCAGAGGGCCTATATCAATCTCATGCAGGCTCCAAAAAAGCCCAGCTTATTTGATACTGTGGGTTTTTTTGAGACACGGGTGATCCCTCTGAATCTTACAATTCTTCCTCCCTCTCTTCAGCAGGATTTCTGAGCTCAGCCTAATGTTCAACTGTGAGTCTTTGCATCTGTTCCCTCCAGTTGCTGGATGAAGCCTCTCTGATGACTATTTGGCTGGGCACAAATCTATGAGTATAGAAAATATAGTTAGGAATCATTATATTCACATTTTTTTCTCCAGTCCTTTTTTGGTCTACCCTAGGTCGCTGAGCCACAATATCCTTCAAAATAGCCACAAATAATCTAAAATATCTTGGTGTAACTCTAATTTAACAAGTGAAAGACCTTTATGACAAGAACTACAAGTCTTTGAAGAAAGAAATTGGAGAAGATAACCAAAGATGGCAAGATCTCCCATGCTCATGGATAGGTAGGATTAATATAGTAAAAATGGCCATCTTACCAAAAGCAATCTACAGATTCAATGCAATCCTCATGAAAATCCCAACACAATTCTTTACAGACCTTAAAAGAACAATACTAAATTTCATATATAAAAAAAAACAACCCAGAATTGCTAAAACAATCCTGTTTGATAAAAGAACTTCAACTTCAGGAGGTATCTCCATCCTGATTTCAAGCTCTGCTACAGAGATACAGTAATAAAAAACAACATGGCATTGGGATAAAAATACAGGTGGATCAGTGGAATCAAATCGAAGACCCAGATGCAAATCTACATACCTATGAACACCTGATTTTTGACAAAGAAGCCAAAAGTATACTCTGTGGAAAAGTAAGCATCTTAAACAAATAGTTTGGGGTGAACTGGATGTTAGGATGTAGAAGAATGCAAATAGATCAATACTTATCACTCTGCACAAAACTCAAGTCCAAGTGGATCAAAGACCTCAACATAAATCCTGATACACTGAACCTGATAGAGAAGAAAGTAGAGAATAATTTTGACTGCACTGGCATAGGAGACAACTTCCTTTTTCTGCCTCCTCTTAAGCTGATTCCCCTGAGCCTGGGGGAAGGATTTGATGGATATATACCATTTAGTATAGAGTGTTCCAAGCTCTCTCACTTTCTGCATATTTTCTAGTTGTGGATCCCTGTATTAGTTCCCATAGTTCCTCCCAAACAGGAGGAAGTTTCTCTGATTATGGCAGAACTGTTGTTGTAATAGAAGCTCCTTTAGGGATATTTGTATTGCAACATTTCTGGAGCAGAAGAGTAGTAATTTGTTTTCACCTAGGTACATGGCCTATCCAGTTTCAGACTCATAGGCAGCTGAGTAGAATCAGGGACAGGTTCCATTTCACAGAGTAGACCTTAAATCCTATCAGATTAATCCCAAAAGTTATGTGCCACTATCGCACTTGAACATCTTTTAGGCAGATCATAGTGTAGATCAAAGAGTTTATATTGTGATTATTCTTTACCTTTCTTCTTTAGTAAGTACAGAGTTCTTTCTAGCACCATGAACACTAGTTAGTAGGGGTGAAAGCTCTAAATAGGCACCAGCTGGACTTCTCCGTGTTCAATGAGAGCGACCAATAGTCTTGCCAATAACATTATTTTTCGGGGAAGGTGGCTTATGTGTAACCCATTCCTGAGACTAGAAGCTTCATTTGATGATAAGAGATGTACATTTGGGGCTCAATCTCCCCCATTATTGGTCAGTTCTTCTTAGATCACCTTCATAAATGTATATATTTTAAGAAACTTCTAGTAGTATATTAAGTTTCTATAGGATAGTTCAAATGTCCTTAAGTTTTAGCTGTCCCTTCTCATATTTTCTTGCTCTCCCCCATCCCTGTTTCTTCTTCCCCATTTGATTCTCCAGGCTAGCCTTACTAATCCATCCATATTTATTCGATTTTCCCTTCCTAATGTGGTCTTATACTTTCCTCAGTCCCTTACTCTACATCTAACCTTTGTGGTAATATAGATTAAAACCTGCTTATAGGAGACTTAGCAGCAGACATCCACATATAATTGAATAAATACAACTTTGGTATTGTCTTTGGTTATGTCATAATGATGATTTGCCTTTTTCTTCTTTTTGTTGTTTGTTTTCATTTACCTAAGTATTTTATGTGTTCATTTTTTTATAGCTTTGTAATAGGTCATTGTATAAGGTTACCATATTTATTCACCTATTGACAGTCATCTATTCTGTTTTCAATTTTTGAGTATCATGAATAGAGCAGCAACAAAAATGGTCTCTGTAGTAAGATGGGGAATCCTTTGGATATATTTGCAATAGTGGTATGGATATATCTTGAAGGTTTATTGCTAGCTTCCTCAGAAACTGCCACACTGATTTCCACAGTGGCTGTACCATCTTTTCACTCCCACCAGCAAAGGATCTGTGTTCTCCTTACTCCCCATCCTTGCCAACATGTGCTATCTTTTGTTTTATTGACTTTGGCCCTTCTGACTGGTGTAAGGTGAGACTCCTAGATATTTTGAAGTATCGCTAAGAATTAACATATAAATTATATTTATATGAACTAGAAATTCTTCCTCTCTTCTTCCTTCCTTTCTTTTTTTCTTTCTTCCTTCCTTGGTTCCTTTCTTCCTCCTCTCCTCCTTTCCCTTTCTTAATTTCTAGGTGGGCTTGCAAGTGCTTTTCACATTATACAAGGACACTGATGTTACAGGCATGAGGAGCCATGTTTGATTTTAAGTGGATGTTGGAGATTCAAGTTACTGAGTAAGAAACTGTGTTACATTTAAAGACCAAGTCATCTTATCTCCTGGGCCATCTTTCAATTTCAAGAAATTTCAATTTCTTCCTTTGTAAATAGATAACATTTTCCAGTGACATTTGTGCTCTGTTGATACATCTCTTAAGTATTAATTATTTCTACAAACATCAATTATTTGTCAAGTAATGTGCTGCCAAATTTTACATTAATATTGCCTTTTAAAATCAGGGGAAAGTGTTTTACTATGTCATCAGGACTGGCCTTGTACACACCATGTCACTGATGTCAATTTTAATTAAAAGATGCACCTGACTCAGCTTCCTGATTTCTTACCTCAAAGGTATAAACTACCACATCCAAGTTAAGTTGAACATACTCAGTTCTGCACAATATAGCTTACGATAAAGTCACTGTTTTTTTAAGAGTCCCATTACATATGAGAAAATATAAGCGATTACTCTCAGCTTCTATGTTTTGGTCACTTTAACTTGATATTGAGCATTAGAAACTGAGAACTCAAAAATTTAGTGCACATGTAATTTGAGCATTAGTGAGAATGTTACATGTTTGTAAAAATGAATCATTTCATCTATTGCTATGACTATCTCTGCTTCTAACTTGCTACATGTAAACTTTTCATTGGATAATTAAATAGAAAAATATACATCAAGAAAATATAGCATCTATCACCATATCTACATGTATATACAGAAACATACATACTTCTATACTTCCATAAACTAAAATCTAAAAGTGTTTTACCATTCTTTTCATTACATTTTAAAAATAATTTCTTGAGATAATGCTATAATTATATTATATTATATTATATTATATTATATTATATTATATTATATTATATTATATTATATTATATTATATTACATTATATTATACCCCCTTCTCTTTTCTCCCTCCAACACTTCCCAGGTACTCCTCTTGCTCTCTTTTAAATTCATGCCTTTTTAATTGTTATCAGAGTTGCACACACTGCTTAGGGTGTGTGTTCCTAAATATATAAATAATCCTTCTCAGTTCATACAATGATTTGTGTATCTGTCATGCTCTTTGAAGAGAAGGGGACAGCTTTAACACGGAATCTCAGCTTATTTTATTATGGAAAACCATGAAATATCATAAAATTTTGAGAAAACTAAAAAAACAGGACAAAGTAGTGATTTATATTCCTTTCAATAATTTTTTCAGCCGGGTGGTGGTAGCGCACACCTTTAATCCCATCACACAGGAGGCAGAGGCGGGCGGATCTCTGTGAATTCAAGGCCAGCCTGGTCTACAGAGTGAGTTCCAAAACTACACAGAGAAACCCTGTCTTAAAAAACCAAAATAATAATAATAATTATAATTAATAATAATAATAAATTTTCTTCCTTCCTTTCTTTTAGGATATTTTGAAGGTTTTAATCTCTAACAATATTTGGGCGACACTACAGCACATTTATTTGCCAAATTGATTTAGCTTTTCAGATATCTTTAGATTCAAAGAAAATTTAGGATTGTGCTAATTGTAGCTCTATGTTATGCTCATAAATCAGCAAAGCACATTTATAAATCATATGAAAAAAAGTACCTGCACTTTATACAGCTGCTAAAATTATATCATTAGTGATGTATATGCACTCAATTTAAGCTACTTATTTCAACGAGAGTTTTTTTCTACTATATTTTAAAAATCCTAGATTGGCATTTATAGTGTTACAGGCTCATGTAAACTGGGGGCAGCATGAAGAATACATAACAATTACCAAGAAATATTCTGTTTTGTATGCAAATATTCTGTTGTTTGATGGTTTCACCTCTTAATCATTTTCACCCCCATTCCTTTTTCTCAGATCACCTCTCCTTGCTTCTAAAGCCCTTCTTCTCAGCAATGACCCCTCCTACTTTCAATTCAGCACTTTCCATTTGATCCTCTGAGTTCACTCAGCATTTCCTGCCTGATCAAATATGGGAGGTTATTCACTGTAGCAAGAGGAACTTATCAGTGCTTACACCACTGAGAAAGGAGACACTCCCTCCCCAACAACCATTAACTGTCAAAAGATTCTCTGGGCAGATTAGGGCCTCATCGATACCTCCCCATCCAAGATAAAGTGCTGATTTCCATTTTTGGGTTCTGTCTGATTAGAAACAAAATAGTCTATCTCTACCCTGACACTCTGAATGTCATTGAAATTGATATCACTCATCTTATTCTTTGGAATAATAAAATAGACTTGGTGTGGAAAGAGCGTTCAGTTGAAAAAAGGTGTTGCATTTTTGTTTATAAGATTATTTACTGCCGGGCGGTGGTGGCGTACGCCTTTAATCCCAGCACTCGGGAGGCAGAGCCAGGCGGATCTCTGTGAGTTCGAGGCCAGCCTGGGCTACCAAGTGAGTTCCAGGAGAGGCGCAAAGCTACACAGAGAAACCCTGTCTCGAAAAACCAAAAAAAAAAAAAAAAAAAAAAAAAAAAAAAAAAAAAAAAAAAAGATTATTTACTTATATTTATATGAGGATATATTAACTTATATTTGATGGTTTTACCTGCAAGTATGTAAGTGTAATGCATGTTCCCTCTTTGTGGCAGCAAGAAAAAGGTATTAGATACCCTGGAACTGGAATTACAGGTGGTCATGAGATATGATATGGTGATGAATCCAGGTCGTGGAGGAGAAATTGCTTAACCACTGAACTGTTTTTCCAGCTCTTGTTTACATTTTATTTTGGTCACCTATTACTTACTGCTATTTTTTTATCAAGTAAGTGAATATTAAAACAAAACTACAACTTTACTAAAAGTTATGATAATTAAATGATTTACACACTAAAATTTGGTTGTGGTGTGTTCAAAAATGTTATGTTTTATTTAATATGTCTAAATATAAATGGCAAGAACCTTTTATATATGATGCAGAATAAAAATTTTAAAATCTTTATTCTATTTACTTCTTAAATTTAAAAAAAAAAAACAAAGCAGGTCCAACTTGGGAGATGGAAATATTAAAAATGTCCTCTTTATGATTCTGTAGTCTATTAATCTGAAATTTAAGTGTTGGTATCTTTCAATGCCTTTGGGAGAGAATCCACTGTTAGTGTCTCAGTGGCAGCACATTATAACAACAAGAGTACAGGTCATATTATATAACAACACAT
The DNA here is from genome assembly GCF_007827085.1 of Peromyscus californicus insignis. Classification (NCBI taxonomy): domain Eukaryota; kingdom Metazoa; phylum Chordata; class Mammalia; order Rodentia; family Cricetidae; genus Peromyscus; species Peromyscus californicus. The sequence continues at coordinate 63,903,262 of NW_026294458.1, forward strand.
AGTAATGATGTCATAACAGTTTCATTGCACCTATTAAAATGCCTTCTCAGTGTTTTTGATCTTAGCCATTCTGACAGGTGTACGATGGTATCTCAGAGAAATCTTGATTTGCATTCCCTGTTGACTAAGGATGTTGAGCACATCCTTAAATGTCTCTCGGCCATCTGAGCTTCTTCCATTCAGAATTCTTTTTAGACCTGTAGTCCATTTTCTAATTGGATTGTTAAGTACTTTGATATCTAGTTTCTTGAGTTTTTTATATATTTTTGGAGGTCAGCCCTCTGTCCAATGTGGGGTTGGTGAAGATCTTTTTTCCATTTTGTAGGCTGTCGTTTTGTCTTATTGACCATTTCCTTCGTCCTACAAAAGCTTTTCAGTTTCAAGAGGTCCCATTTATTAATATACCCAAGGAATGCTCAATCATACCATGGGGACACATGCTCATAGCAGCAAGATTCATAATAACCAGAACCTGGATGCCTCTCAAGTGAAGAATTTATTAAGAAAATGTGGTACATATACACCATGGAGTACTACTCAGCAGAGAAAAAAACAATGACATCATGAAATTTGCAGGGAAATGGATGGAACTAGGAAATACCATCCTGAGTGAGATAACCCAGACTCAGAGGGACAAACATGGTATGTACTCACTCATAAGTGAATACTAGATGTAAAGCAAAGGATAACCAGACTGCAACTCACAGCTCCAGGGAGGCTAGCTAGCAGGGAGGACACTAGGAGGGACACATGGATCACCCAGTGAAGGAGACATAGATGAGATCTACATGAGCAAACTGGGAGTGAGGGGGGCGGGTAAAGGAAGGCAAGGAAGGGGGGATGACAACATAGGGGAATGAGAGATTTGATCTAGAACAGGGACAGAATGGGAGAGCAATGAAAGAGATATCCTGATAAGTGAAGACATCATGGGAATAGGGAGAAACAGGGTGCTAGGGAAGTTCCCAGGAATCCACAAGGATGACCCCACCTTAGACTACTGGCAATAGTTGAAAGGGTGCCTGAGCTTATACTCTGGTGATCAGATGGCTGAATACCCTAACTGTCATCAAAGAGCCCTCATCCAGTGACTGATGGAAGGAAGCAGATGCAGAGATCCACAACTGGGGGCCAGGTCTAGCTCCAGGAGTCCAATCGATGAGAGAGAGGAGGGATTCTATGAGCAAGAGACATTGAGATCTTTATTGGAAAAAGTACAGAGACAACTAGCCAAACTAGTGGAAACACATGAACTGTGAACCAATAGCTGAGGAACCCCCATGGTACTGGACTAGGCCCTCTGGATAAGTGAGACAGTTGTTTAGCTTGAACTGTTTAGGGGGCCCCAGGCAGTGGGATCGGAACCTGTCTCTAGTGCCTGAGCCGGCTTTTTGGAGTCTGGTGCCTATGGTGAGACACTTTGCGCAGCCTTGGTGCAGGGTGGAGGGGCTTGGACCTGCTTCAGCTGAGTGTGCCAGGCTCTGCTGACTTCCCATGGGAGACCTTGCCTTGGAGGAGGTGGGAATGGGGGGGAGTGAAGGGGAGGAGCAGGAAGTTGAAGGGAGTCTATGGTTGGTATGTAAAATGAATAGAAAATCTCCTAATAATAATTATAATAATAAAAAGAAAAAATAATGACTTCAAATAAGGTCATCTTCACAGATAATGGAAAATGTTTTGTTCGAAGGGTGGGTTGAAATTCAAGCTATGGTATTTTTAGTTCTATGAAGTATATTCTAAGGAAAGCCTATCCATCATTTACGTACATGCTTGGTTCTTTGATTTATTAACAAGTAAACCTTCAAATTTTCAGAAGCTGTTTATCTTTGTATTATGTAGAATGCTATTTAATTGATTCATATTTTTAACACAAATGTTATTATGAAGGAAATATTTTAAATGTCTCCAAGATGAGTCATTTCATAAGTTTTAAAGTATACAGGATGTATTAACATTCAGAAACCAAAAGTTTGTCTCTTTCTTTCCTTCAATATTTGATGGCAAGAAAACATACCATTCTCCCCCACTTTGATAAATCGTGTCCTTTGAAACAGCCGTGAAGTGAACCATTACAAAGGAAAACACTCCACTGAACTGAAAAACAAACTCTGATTGGGAAAGCTAATGCCTCAGGAAAAAGCAGGTTTTTCAGTCTCTGGTTTCGTGTCTCCATGTGTCTTTGACAGATGATAAAAATAGCTAAAGAAGCTGAATTTTAAACAAAGTACCACGGTGGCTTAAATGCCATTGCTTGTTTGTTTGTATACCAGCTGAAGTGTTAAAGAATTCACCAAAAGGCAGACAAAATGTCGAGTATCAGGACACTAAGGAAAAACAAACCCATTAAATATATCATTTTGTTTTTCATTTCCTCATGGCAAATTAGATACAGTTCATAAGCTTTCAATGTACTTAACAAAAATGACCAAAGAATGAATGTCCTTGATTATACATATGTTACTATTTCTGTGATATCTGACCAAAATCTAATTTTATAATAATAAAGGGATTAAGAATGCATTTAATATATGTTCTGATTGAAGCTCCACCTCAGTCCCCACCCCCAGCACCCATATACCCAAAGAATCTGGAATGTTCTGGTGGAAGTTCTGCCTCAAGACCCTGCCTTATCTCTCCCCAAAACCTGTCTCATCTCAGAAAGCCTGCCAAACATGGCTCCACCCACAGAGGGTGTTTAAGGTCCCATACAAGACTTTGCATCATGGTTCCCCCTCGTGACTTTTCTTCTTCTCCTGGGGTCATCCAGGAATGGTCTACTCAGATTAAACCTGGATTTACTAAATCTGCCAGATCTGACTTACTGCATCAGTGGTGTTACATACAGCTAGGGGATTTAAACTTTTCAATATGCATTATGGCTATTTTGTTGTGTCATGCTTACAGCAGGTATGTATATATAAAATTCACAAAAGATAATTTATTAATGTAATAAAAGTCCTTTGGGAATGTGTTGGCTACAAAACATGAGTTAAGAGACATTTCTACTTTGAATGGTTGATATTGTCTTAGAATATATGTTCATGACTCTAATTGTGCAGCTTACTTTAAACATGAAATCAATACAAGGATTAGAGCAATTTAAAAGAGAATTTAAATGTCAAAAAGGACAGGACTAGAAAGGAATCTTAAATAAAGTAAATGGAATGGATACGACTAGAGAGATAAATGTGAGAAAGATATGAAGAAAGTGAGTTGATCGACCAAGGCCAAACAACCAAAATGAATAAATTTCTCCATCAGAAGTTCCTGGTAGACAAGATAAAGGCAAAAGTTAGAAACAAATGAGCAGGCTTGATGACACAGAAAAACAGAACCAAGAGGGCAGATATCCACTAATATTGCAAGAACATCTTAGATTGGTGGTTTTATCATTGAAAATTCAAACTAGGAAGTCTTAGCATTTTTTGTCTTGCTTACATGAGCAATTTTGGTTGCTGCAGTGGAACTATGCTTTATGGGGCAATAAACAATATACAAAGATCTATTGGAAACTTTTGAATTGATCCCGGAGAGTACTGGTAGTAGACTATATCACCAGAATAGATATTGAGAGGTTTGTAGTAGTGTTTTATGGATATTCTAGCTATTATATTCTGATAGAATACGTGCAGGTGTGCCGAAAGGAAAAAATATACTATTTTCATACATGTGTGAGAGGAAAAGAAAGAAAAAGATAGTAATTAGAAGGAGGGGTTGTAGGAGTGAGAAGAAAAAAGAAAGGAGAGAATATTAATAGTTAACTTTCCATGCTAAAATATTAGAACTGCTCACACCACACATTTCTAAATGTTATCAATTGAGGAAGGGAAAATGAAACATAAAGAAATATATGTAATATATAGCATTTTATAGTTTTATTACACAAAAGGCCAGTAAAATATGCAAATCATTTCAAGAAATCAACTATTAAAAGAGAATACATAATTCAAAGCAGGTATATAGAGGCATAGACCTATAGAAAATATGGATGTATCTGTACAGAATTGAGATAAGATTAGGTCAAACAAAATGAGATGTCTTCTCTATTAGTACAGCACGTAAAGAATGAAATGAAATAAGAGAAATGACGAGACCATAGATTACTGGAATAGCATAAGTCCATACTATAGCAAAGTTAGCTTGTAAAGCCCAATAGTAGGGAAGAAGGACAGTATTTTATGGTCCTTAACCCTCTTATTATTTCTTTTATTTTTAATGATAATGTTGAAAATTTTGTACAGGAGTACAGTTAGTGTTACAGCTCTGGAGGGAAAGCTATCCTGACTCGTTGGGAAGCCTGGCTATAAGTAGAGCTGCAACAGGCCAGCTCTGGAGGGAAAAGCATCCCGACTTGTCCTGAGGTCAGGGGATACCTGAAGCTGAAGTGCGGCACGGGATGGTCTCTCTGCAGGATATAGCAATCCTGCTCTTCTCCTAGGAGAGAGCCCTTACAGCTGAGCTTTGCTCTGCTCCCCCAACCCCACCACACACACACACACACACACACACACACACACACACACACACACACACACACACACACACACACACACGCATAAAGGGACTTGCCTGCAGAGCTCTGCTTCTTCTCTCTACAGCAATATGTTGCTTCTTCTGCTTCACTCTGCTGAAGAAAAAAAAAAAAACCTGCAGAAATGTAGCAATTTCTCCAGCTCCAGGGAGAAATTGTTGCTTTTTTTCTGTTCAGCCTCGCTCAGCCCCACTAAGAGAATATCTCAGCAAGATTTTTTTCTGCTCACTATGGCTAAAGGTACTTCTCAGCAAGGTTCTTCCACTCTTTGCTGGTGAATGAAGATCTTCACCCAAGACTCTCTTAAAAGAGATTTATTTTTGGAAGGAGGAGTCCAGAAGAGTGGCTGCCTCTGCCAGAGTGGGTAAAGACAACCCATAACTGAACAGGCAGAGGGGCTTATATAGGGCTTCTTAGGATCAGAGTTTCTCCAAGGAGAAGATTTTCTACTCAGGGATTGGTTGGTTTAGTTGGTCAGGGGTAGAGTTGGCTCTGGCTTCAGGGCCAAACTGTATTTCTTTCACTTTTCCTTTTTTAGCCTTTGGCTCAAATTTTAGGGATAGGGAATAGTTCTTTCACGGGCTCTGATTTTAGTGACAAAGTGTTTTTCTTTGGCTCTGGTTTCAGGATCAGGGTGTGTTTCTTGGGTTCTGGATTCAGGGCTAAAGTGTTTCTTTCACTAGCTTCTGGTTACAGGGCCATGGTGGGTTTCTTTGTCTGGCTGCTTTTTTCTACAAATACAGTACTTTTTGATCATCTCTACCCCTTCTTTCACTTTCCAATTCCTATTATTTCCTACCCCACATCTTTCTGTCAAATTGATGTCATCTTCTACTTTGTATGTGTGTGTGTGTGTGTGTGTGTGTGTGTGTGTGTGTGTGTGTGTGTGTGTGTTATTTGTTTGCACATGGGTATATGGTTGACAAGTAGGGATCTTAAGCAATCTGTCGGAGTTTTGGTCCTTGGAGAACACTGACTACTCCACCCTCAACAACCATTGTTTGCCTCTAGCTTCCCAATTATGGGAAGGGTTTTGTGAGCCCTTCCCCAATGCAGAATGCAGAATGGTATGTTTTGGGTATGGTCATGTTCAGGGACTGTGCAGACAATCATAGGTGGTGCACTGTATTTGTACAACATTCCTGCCATGTGCAGAAGACACTATTTCTCAGCACTGCTCCTGGCTTTATATTGGAATCACCCCTCAGAAGCAATATTTCCTGAGATGTTTCTATAGAGGGTGATTTACCAATGTCCCATTTAGGGTTGAGCACTCCAGGGTCAGTATCTTCACGATTCCATCTTCTGTTAAGAAGAAGAAGAAGATGAAGAAGAAGAAGAAGAAGAAGAAGAAGAAGAAGAAGAAGAAGAAGAAGAAGAAGAAGAAGAAGAAGAAGCAGCAGCTTCTGGGTGAGTCATAATAGCTACAGAAATCTACAAGCATAAAGATAAATACATCAAACAGTCGCTATTGTATCTGTTTATCAAAACAATAGTATTAAGTGCCCTCTAGGGTCTATGATATCTCTCCAATTGTGGGTTTCTGTGTAGGTGTGCAATAACAGGCAAGAGCTAACTAATATTTTTATAATTATATTTGTATGGTATGTGCATGTGTATATGTCAATGTATGTGTGTGCCCATGGACATGGAAACATAGGAGGCATATGATGGACTCCTTTCATAAATCTTCATTGTATTTTTTTGTTGCTAGGTCTCTCACAGAATATGGAATTTGTCAGTATGCACAAGCTGGCTAGCCAGTGTGCTACAGGGATCCCAATGTCTCTAAATCTCCATGGTAGGGATATAGCCACATACTATAACCTCCAAATTTTTATATGGATTCTAGGGATCCAAACTTTAGTCCTCATGCTTGTGAAACAAGTATTTAAATTAAAGGATCATCTGCCTAGCTACCAGTTCTTTTACTTATAATGCAGGGAATTTGTTATTGTGTTAAAAGGAAGCATTTAAATATATTCTCCTTGCTTAATACTGTCTTTAATAGGGTAAATAATATATAAAACTCAATACTAACTGTTTCCTACTAAAATACATCTCAAATACTGTAGTTAATTTTAAAGAAAATGATATATCACAGATTGGGGGCATATAGCTTCACATTAGAACTCTTGTTTTGCATGTTCAAGGTCTTGGTTTTATATTCAACATAAATTGAACCAAGTGCTTATGTGAGTTAGACTTATGGTATAATAAAATAACTGGATAGTTAGTGACAAAGATAGAATAGAAAAAAGATATTATATATAAGTAGTTCTTGGAAGAAAATGAGACACAAGACTAGCTAAGAAAACTACCTATAAAGAATAACAACAGCTGGAGCCTGGCCTGGTGCTTGGCTTTGGATCTCTGCATCTGCTTCCATCAGTTACTGAATGAAGGCTCTACGATGACAGTTAGGGTACTCACTGATCTGATTTCTGGGGTAGGCTAGTTCTGGCACCCTCTCCAGGATTCCTAGTTGTCTAAACTGGGGTCATCCTTGTGGATTCCTGGAAACCTCCCCAGCTCCTGGCGTCTCCCCATTCCTATGACATCTCCCTCCACCATGATATCTCCTTCACTGCTCCCTGATTTTATCCCTGCTCTAGCTTGACCATCCTGTTCCCTCATATTCTCACCCCCCATCTCCCACCCTACATTGCCCCCCTCGTCCCCAGTTTACTTATGGAGAGCTTTCTATTTCCCATTCCCAGGGTTATCCACACATCCCTCTTAGGGTCCTCCTTGTTGGCTAACTTCTCTAGAGCTGTGGGTTGTAGTTTGGCTATCCTTTGCTTTACATCTAATATCCACTCACGAGTGAGTACATACCATATTTGTCCTTCTGAATCTGGGTTACCTCACTCAGTATATTTTCTAGTTCCATCCATTTGCCTGCAAATTTAATGATGTCATTGTTTTTTACTGCTGAGTAGTATTCCATTGTGTATATGTAAAACATTTTCTTTATCCATTCTTTGGTTGAGTGGATATGGCCTCTAGGTTGGTTCCAGGTTCTGATTATTACAAATAATGCTGCCATGGACATAGTTGAATATATGTCCTTGAGTTATAATTGAGCATTCCTTGGTATATGCCCAAGAGTGGTAAAACTGAGTCTTAAGGAAGATTGATTCTCAATTTTCTGAGAAACCACCATAGTGATTTCCAAAGTGGCTGTACAAGTTTGCACTCCCATCAATAGTGGAGGAACATTCCTCTTGCTCTGCATCCTCTCCAACATAAGCTGTCATCAATGTTTTGATCATAGACATTCTGACAGGTGTAAGATGGTATCTTAGAGTCATTTTGATTTGCATTTCCCTAATGACTAAGGATGTTGAGCAATTCCTTAAATGTCTTTTGGCCATTTGAGATTCTTCTGTTGAGAATTCTGTTTAGGTCTGTAGCCCATTTTTTAGTTGGGTTGTTTGGTATTTTGATGTCTAGTTTCTTGAATTCTTTACATATTTTGGAGATCAGCCCTCTGTTAGATGTGGAGTTGGTGAAGATGTTTTCCCATTCTGTAGTCTGTTGTTTTGTCTTATTTATAGTGCTCTTTGCCTTACAGAAGCATCTCAGTTTTAGGAGGTCCCATTTATTAATTGTTGCACTCAGTGAAATCAAAGAGAGAGAAGAGGCAGTCTATAAGCAAAGGGCATCAAGATCATGATGGGGAAACCTACAGAGACAACCCAGCCAAACTAGTGGAAACTCATGACCTTTAGACCCACAGCTGTGGAGTATCCATGAGACTAGACTAGGCCCTCTGCATAAGCAAGGCAGTTGTGTAGGTTGATCTGGTTAAGGGTCCCCCTGTCAGTAAGATCAGGATCCATCTTTGGTGCATGAACTTGCTTTTAGGAGCCCACTACCTACGGTGTGACACCTTACAATGCCTTAATGCAGGAGGAGGGGCTTGGACATGCCTCTAATGAATGTACCACTCTCTGTGGATTCCTCATGGGAGACCTTGCCTTGTTAAAGGAGGAAATGGAGAGCAGGTTGCGGGGAAGGTGGGAGAGGCAGGAGGAGGAAGGAGAGGAAAATCTGTGATTGATATGTAAAATGAATAAAAAAATTCTTAATAAACTAAAAGAATAATAACAGATAAGTAATAGACTGAAACAAACACAAACACAAAATACACCAAAAGGAAATGACATTTTTGGGGATAACAAAAATTAACCAAATAAAAACTGTTTCTCAGAAATCTTATTATTAAATCTAAACCTTAGTTTTGAACTGCCATCAAATAGAAACTAATTTCACATGCTCATGTACTATCAAAATCCATCAGCACTTTTAAGTACAAATTTTCGCATGGGCTAAGCTTCTGGAATCTTGAGAAATTAAGCATAAATGCACAGTGACTGAAGACATTCTTTAAAAAAAATGCCTTCAAGTAAGACCCACAGATGGAGCATAAATAAATATGAATTTACAGATACATATCACTGAAAAATTATATGCAAACAAGTTAATCTGGTTGAAACTAAATAAAAGAATCAGATTTGTTTTTGAAAAGTAAAGAATTTTAGATAAAAGCAAGCAAAAAAATAAATAAAATGTGACAAAAATAAGTGAAAGGAATAGAAGTTTTTTTTATAATTTAATATGTATATTACACATGTGGTAGAATAAACTTCCATTTCTACTTATACCATGGACTATTAATGAAAATATTTCTTGCTAAAAGAAGAACCCTGAAATAATGAAATTTCCAAAATGCAGTCTTCTGAAGAATACATCTAAACAAACCATCAATGTACTACAGATACAATGGATTGAGAGATCAGCCTATTGTAGAAATCATGTAGGATTTGGTTGCTAATATGTAATCTAGTTAAATGGAGGAGGGTTTACATGTGGAAGTATGAGCTGATGACTGGAGCAAGGCATACAGGGGATAAAGCCTTCAAGAGCAAAACAATTTTATTTAATTTACAAAATAAGAATAAAAGCCTATGCAACTGAAGTCAGAGTACGCGATTAGATTTTAACTGTATTTTGGGGAAAGAAAACAACTATCAATAAGACATCCATTGTCTACGTGGAAATAAAGTTGACAAGTCATATAAAGTGATGAGAGAATAAAGTCCTCAGTAGTACAAATTTGTCCTGATTTAATTATATTTTACAGCTTCAAGGTCATAGTTTATGAAGGCTAAAATTTCATAAATTATTGTCAATGTGTAAGGAACTCTCATAGTTTTATTTATCTGATATAGTAGAATTAATAAACACATTGTTTTGAAAACTAGTGTTGTCTAGATTTAACAGTTTAATAATATATGAAATCAATGACATGCAGTCCTTAAAGAATTTTAGGTTTGAATTATACAACAATTGAGAATCTGTTCTCAGACACTCTTAGAAAAGATGCCAGAAAGTAGTACAATGTACTGTAAGTGTCATATGAGAAATGAAGGAAAATAAAGAGGAGAGAGGCAGATAGATATACAAAGACAGAAAGATAGATTCATTGATAGATATATAGATGATAGATGATAGATAGATAGATAGATAGATAGATAGATAGATAGATAGATAGATTGAATTAAAACAGGATATCCAATTTGACTAGCCTGACGTTTTTCACAGTGGCATGATAGACCTACTGTAGGAGAGGACTGTGTGTATGTGTGTGTCTTGCAAATTTTGCAGCTATTTTTTTATTAAAATTCTTTACTAAGTATATATAGGTCTCTAATCTTTAGGGGATAGTGTGTGTGTGCGTCTGTTTTTGTGTGTGACTCTGGGGATTGAATTTTGTCTTCAGAATGGCAAGGCAACCTTCATCCACAGACCCTTCTCTAGTGGTTCCTTTGACATAGAGCTTCATTAATTTGACCAACTTGTGTCAGCCTCCCATGCTGTGGGTGGCTACAGAATTGTGTCAATAGGCCTTGTTTCCAGATGACTAGTTTTTATACAACTTCTGGAGGGTTTAATCATTGTTTGTACCAACTAAAGTCTCTCTGATATTTTTTTAGGCTCCACAATATTGATTTGCCAAAGCTATTGATTTACTTACAAAAGTAAATAGTTTGCCGTTTATCATTTTATTTTCTAATATTTTTATTATTTCAGCAATCAGACATTAAGTGAAGGATATTTGCTAAGTGGTACAGTTGGAGGTTAATCTTTCTAAGGTCTTAGTCAATATGCCAGATTCTAAATTAGATAGCATACTTTGAGAGGGATGCACTGGCATTGTTGATGCTCACGTGTTCGTCAAGTCTTACTTAGCTTCTTTTAGCTTCTTTTTTTTTTGGTTGTTTTCATTTTCTGTTCGTCAGTTTGTTTCTTTGGATGTATGTCTGTGAACCTTAAATACACAAGCCACTATAGACCAAATACTTTGATTATCTGTTAAGAGGGGCCACTGTAAGAACAGAGTCATTCCATAGAACTAGATGAACTCTGGTCATCCTCTCATCAATGGGCTTTGATCTGTATCTTTCCTCACAAGAAAAGAGGATTATCCTTTGTGTGCTATCTTTAAAGGTTAATATTTTTTCCCTCTCTCCTTAAATTATTTTATTTTCTAATGTTTAAATACACAAAGAATTATTAGAAAATTGTGTTTTTTTAATACTAAAGACATACCTTAACTATCAATCATATCTAATTCCAAAAAATTATGGAACACAAAACAGTGACAGAAATTTTTTCTCTCTGGTCAATGATATAATTATGTTTTTTAATGTTTCAGTTACTCCTCTGTCATGACCCTTGCAAAGTTCTTCCAGTGGACATTTACTGAATGCACCATTGCCATTGTGTAGAAAGAATTTATTAAAATGAACATATTCATAAATATAATAAGCTTTGTTTTTTATTTGTACAATGTTGTGGAATATTAGGATGTGTTACATTTGTTTATACTGTGAAACACTTGTTTTAATGATGCAAAGATGCAATTGCTTAACTCTGGGAAGCTGTGTTACTTTGCCTGCCTAAAACTCCTAACTTGTCTGATAAAGAGATGAATGGCCCGTAGCGAGACAGGAGAGAAAAATAGACAGAGTTGGCAGGCAGAGAGATTACAAGAATGAGAAGAACATTAGAGGGATCAGAAAAAAAGCAAATGAGATCAAGAGGCAAGAAAAGAAGGGACCAGCCACATAGCCACAGAGCTAGACATGGAATAATAAGGGAAAAAGTGAAATACAGAAATAGAGAAAGGTGAAAGCCCAGAGGCAAAAGATAGATGGGATAATTTATGTTAAGAAAAGCTGGCTAGAAACACACCAAGCTAAGTTTGGGCATTCATAAATAATAATGAGACTCTCTGTGTGTATTTATTTGGGAGGTGGTTGGTGGGCTCCACAAAAAAGCAAAGAACAAAAAAACAAAAGAGTTTAAAAAAAAAAGTATATAATCACGCGTGTAATCATATGTATCTGGAGTTTTCTCCAGTCCTGCCTGGCTCATGGTCAGGACAAATCTCTCTCACCTGCCAGTCCACAGCTGCTTAGACCCAACTGAGTAAACACACAGAGACTTATATTGCTTACAAACTGTCTGGTCGCAGCAGGCTTCTTGTTATCTAGTTCTTATATCTTAAATTAACCCATTTCTATTAATCTATAAGTTGCCACGTGGCTCATGGCTTACTGGTACCTTACATCTCACTTTTCATGGCGGCAGCTGACAGTGTCTCTCTGCCTCAGCCTTTCACTTCCCAGAATTCTCCCTCCTTGTCCCGCCTATCCTTCCTGCCTTGTTACTGGCCAATCAGTGTTTTATTTATTAACCAATTAGAGCAACACACTTAACATACAAAACATCTCACAGCAATCATATATCTTAATTTATATATTCATGAGAAAATGAATTAAAAAGGAATTAAGCCAAAGCATATAATACTTAGGGATTTAAGCATCAGAATTAACTCACTCATGTGTGTGTGGTATGTATGGTGCATGTGTGTGTGTGTGTGTGTGTGTGTGTGTGTGTGTGTGTGCGTGTGTGTGTGTGTGTGCGTGTGTGTGTGTGTGTGTGTGTGTGTGTGTGTGTGTGTGTACAGTTATATATATTACTTCCTCACAGAATTCTTGACATTTTTTCTCTGGGAATAGATATATAGTTATAGTTATAGATATAGATATAGATATAGATATAGATAGATAATATTAGTTTTGAAGCAATAACTCACTTGATTTGGTTATATAAGCTGGGGATATATAAGATTTACACATAAATTTGAATGACTTTTGCTGTTCTTCTGGCATTCCTTTGATTCAGCCATTTTAATTTATGCTAAAGCTTTTGTCCCTCTGCACAAAACCCATCACTTGAACAAAGAATTGACTGTGCTGCAACTTATTGCTTTTTGGCATGAGTTTGCTTACAGGATCTATAACTTTTTCAAAATTAAAAGCTGATGGGATTAGTTAGAACTCTTTGTACATAGCATGCTTTATGACATTTTCCATTTCTTGAGAAATTTACATCTTTAGGTAAAATGATGTAAATATATATTATTTCCAGATTTCCCTTTATGAAGCAAAGAGAAATCATCTGGGCCTTAACTCAAATATCTCAGTTATGAAAGGTTTTTATCAAAGAGTACAAATCATATATGCTGCAATCCATAGTAAAAACAAATGATGTAGACAAATATTTTAATTCTATGTATTACAAGATATTACACAATAGCTGTGTTATAGGGATACTGTTTCTTCATTATTATCAGCTACCATTCACACTTACAGTGTTCTTCAGTCTCTTTCAGCATTTGATTGTAAATAATCAATGCTTTCTGCTCTAACACTATGATTGTTTGTGACATTATTATGTTAACAGAGTTGTTTCTTACATTGAACAATGCCTATTTCCATCAATGTAAAGAACATATATATGAATCCACATATATATGATTGCTGCTTTCATACAATGTAAAAAAACAAAACAAAACAAAACATGTGATTTGCTAGGACAACACACAAATTTAACATCAACACATAGATTTTTGTCCTATAGAGATTTCTAATAATTTGAAAATATATGAGTAACATGGAAAATATAGACAATTTTCAGTGACAGAAACTCAATATAAACTAGAAGACATGCTTCAGCATGAAGATTATTAAGGATCAAAATGAGGCTTATACAAAGAGAATCAGCCCTGGCCATTTTATCTCCAATAGCATATCAATCATATGACTGCATTCTCCACAGGACACTTTCTTTGAGGAGAGTTATTAGAGCAATGGATCCTCTCAGAAGATATACAAGATTCTTGTAGTTCAGATACTTATATCAGGATTTCAGGAAAACATTTTAACTAACTCTCTATAACACACTCAGTCTGAATTAGCCTTGGCTTTCAAGAATCCAGACTAAGAATGAAGCATCTTCCTATTTCATTCATGTTAAGAAAAATCCTTGACTCTACTGGAGAAGGAAAACAATCCTAGGCTAGCCTAGGCTACAGGGGTGAGACTTCACCTATCTGACTGATAAAACTGCTAAACTGAAGAGTAAGGCATTTCAGTCTTTGTTTGGGTAGATGTTAAATATCAGAATATGGTTGAGTTCAATGCCAAAAATACTGAGAAAGTAACATACAGGATGTAAGTTTTATATTGCCAGATCTTGCATTGTTCTTAGATTTTCAAATATAGTTGTTTTTGCTTTAGCTATGAGATCTTACAAGTGCTAGGACAATGAAACTTAGCAAAAGATCATGAATTTTTACTCTCGGATGTTTATGAAGGAAAAAAAAGAACACACATAAGTATTACTGTGAACATATTAGAAGCCAGAAATTCTCAAATATAAAGATGTGATTCATGGTATGAAGTATAGACTTCTCAACCATGATGCATTTTTCACAAAGTAAATCTGATTTTTCTAGTTTGGTTTTTTTGACTAATCTGACACTGATGTGGCTGGTATGACTGAATGGTGAGAAGGATGAGTTATTAAGGGTCATTTATTAGTGAAATTTAAGATTAAGACATTCCATGACCCAAACTTACTATCTTATGAAAGGAAGTATTTAAGAGTATTACTGAAATAACAATCAGGGAGCCTGCATGGGATTGATCTAGGCCCTTGGCATACATGTAACAGTTGTGAGGCTTGATCTTCTTGTGATACTCCTAACAGTGGGAACAGGGGCTGTCTTTGACTCTTTTGCTGGCATTTGTGATCCTATTCATCATGCTGGGTTGTCTTACCCTGCATTAATACAAGAGGAGGGGCTTAGTCTTACCGTAACTTGATATACCATCTTTTGATGATATCCATTGAAAACCTGCCCATTTCTGAGTAGCAATGGTAGCAGAGTGGATTGGGGAAAGGGGGAGTAGGGAAGGGACTGGGAGGAAAGGAGGGAGGGGAAATGTGGGTTGGGATGTAAAATAAATGAATAAATAAAAGAGTATTATTTAAAACCTACCCCATAATAGATTAGTTCTGAGTGCATTTTGATTGCGCAGAGACAGGGTCTTTAAAGAGTAATGGCAAATTATGGTGCCATATTTCTCCAAAATACCATGCTTGGAGCATTTTTCTGTATCAGTAAATTGTCATCAATCATATGAAGTCGGATTCATTTATAACATCTGTGTGTTCTAAATCTAGGAATAAATTTCATTTTACTAGAGGCAAATGAAACATCAGAGTTTTGTAATTTTTATTAAAAAATATACTTGCTCTAATCATTGGCAGTTAGGGAGATACTTGAATATTTAAACATACCCGGGTATTCTTACACAAAAAATATAAATTCATTATATTTATCAAAATGAGGATCTTAGCTAACTAGGTGGAGCTGGAAGTCATCATTCTAGTGACGTAACCCAGATCCAGAAGAAAGAAAGCACTGCATTGTCTCTCATATGTGAATTCTAGATTGTAACCTTTAGAAATGTGTGTGTAAAGTGGAGTACCCACAGATGTCCAGATAGCAATAAGGAATAATGGAGAGGAGAATGTTGAACGAATGAAACACAGAAGGTATGAAATGGGAAAGGAATAGTAAAGAAAAAAGAAAAGGTTAATTAGATTTAGGACAGAAGGAGAACAAGGTGGAGGAAGGAACAGCGAGAGGGCTAACTAATATTAAATACCTTTGAACACACCATATGGAAACTCACTACTATATAAAGGATCTAAATACTTGCAAGTATACATACATATGTATGTACATACTCACATTTGCATGTACACATATATATATATGTATAGAAAAAGGCTTTAAATAGTGTTACCCTATAATGGAGCGGGGGGCGGGGAAGGTCAACGCTTCTCCCAGGCACTATCAGTTCACCCCATAGAATGGAACTCATCATGTCCTATATAATGCTTCCTAAAATAGGGATCAATATTAAAGTGATCCTTATGAGGAACCATGAGAAACAGATCTTAAGATTTTCCAATAAAATCATGGATGATGCAATTAACTCGGCCATCAACCATGTTTCAGTAGTCAAATTTCACCCATTCTATCAGTGATAGTCTGAGCATTTTTCAGTTTACAAATCATCAGGAAGGCTGTGATATTCTACATATAAAACCAGTTTCTAAAACATCGATAGGAGCATAAAGCCAAAGCATAAGATTGAGCAGTTAATAACTAGTGAGCAGTATACTGCTCCCTTAGACTTAATCAATATTTCCTTCTGCTTCTCCCTTTCTGCCTCTATCTCTCATTCACTCTGTTTATTTCTCTCATGTGTGTGTGTGTGTGTGTGTGTGTGTGTGTGTGTGTTAATTTTGGTTACATTACAAATTATCAATAATTTGACTTGCCTTTTTTTTTTGTCTTGGAAATAAATCAGTGAACAAATTTGAGTGAAATGAGAGTGCCCACTTATTATTCATCTAATTTTGTGATTTGCATCTTTGGATTGCACTTCAAAATGTTTAGATAATAAACAATGTGAGGTTTTGTACTTTTCCCATGACAAATTTTACTTTTCACAGATGCTTCTTTAATATCATTTCCATTGAACTTGAAGCATCTAGGTTGGTCATGGGAGAAATTAGATCCATTCTGCTGGCTAACAGCAACCTTACAAATCCAGTTGAATTCCTTTCTTGGTGGTAAGAGTTTCTGGCTTTGACATGAAAACTGGGTAAAGCTATCAGTTTGCGTTGTAGAAGTCAGTTAGCCATCTGCTGCAGCATTTTCTACTATTTTTCTGCTTATAGAAATTTATTAGCACTCTAATTAGCTTTCTATCTGTCTCAACATTAAGAGTATCATGATTTATTAGTAATTACCATATATTTTGTGGGTAAAAGCACTTATGTGAATAACTAATCTTGACATTTATTATAACAGCTAATGGGATTATTACCTTTGATTGTAAGGGTTGCCATCCTGCTTCTTTTATTCTTGAATCCATACTCTTATTTGGAAGCCAAGCTCTGTGGTCTCATGTTTAGTTGGCAACCATGGACAAGATAATAAAGTCCACCTAAGACCCTCATATACAGCTATGCATTTTTCAAAAATTGGTTATTTTGTAATGAAAAGTATTTCTTCTAAAATTTTGTTTTTTTATAGAAAGTTATTCCTGTTTAAAGTTCTCTAGCAACAAATATGAGATTCAACCTACAGTACATGCGGAGCTTGTTTGCCTGGTATTATTATCAATGTTGAATATTTTCACCAGAGGCCATTGCTGCTTCTAAGGCTTAACAAGCAATTTCAAGACTATCAACATGTATCCCTGCCAGACTTGAAAACACTTAACTGCAGTAGTGTCCCCTCATGTCTTTAATCATCCAACTATTTGCTGTTTGGTACCAAAATCTGGGTCCTATACATTTTGGCATATGTGCATTACAATATTTTTGAGTACTTATTTGTAAATTATATTAGTTATTTGCCTTATGGTTACTGGAGAAATTGTCATACTGATTGTCTTTGCTCTGTTCCACTCTGTTTTATTTGGTGATAGGAGGGGATAATTGGATCAGACACTGAGCAATACAAGGTTAATCTTAAATGGTATCAGAGTTAGGCTCGGCTTCCTCTATAGGAGGATAGAATTTAGCATGATGAAATGAGCTTTATTTAAATGTTGTATTTAAGATAGATGGAAGAATGCCAATTCTATATTTGCTTTCCTCTCATTCCTCAATTATTGGTACAGTAAATACTTTATAGATGGCACAAGTGGATGGTTGGTTCCAAAGCTTTTGTAACTGTAAAACATTGACAAGATTGCTGGAACAGTTGGTATAATTACTGTTTCTCAGCCCTTTCCCATTTCATTTTTCCCAGTGTTCCAAAATATTTTAGTTGATTTGACATAGCCTTTAATATTACCACAGCTCCTACCATCACAAAGGTGTGTTGTTACAACAAAATAGTTTTCATATAATTTCTATTATAAATACCAGCCTAATTCCTGCACAGAATCCTTTCAATCTTAGTTCATGTTAATTATTGACATCATATTATGTACTATCAGCACTGGGAGGCTTATTGGGGAAGTCAAGTAAAATCCCATTCAGTAGATAAAATCATTATGGAATACCATTGTTTTTCTTTTCCTCCATTTCTTTAAGGGAATTTTTTCATTTCCTATTTTAGGGCCTCTATCATCTTTATAAAGTTGTTTTAAAGATTGTTTTCTCTGGATCATCTATGTTGGGATATTTAGGTCTTACTGTTGTATCAGTAGATTCTGGTGGTGCTGTATTGCTTTTTATGATGTTGAGTGTGTTCTTACACAGTGAAACAGGTGAAGGATACAGTTCAAGACTTGAAAATTGAAATAGAGACAATAGAGAAAACACAAACTGAGGGAATTCAGGAAAAGGAAAATCTGAGTAAATGAACAAGAACCACACAGGCAAGTATAACCAACAGAATATAAGGTATAGAAGTAAGAATCTCAAGTATTGAGGATATGACAGAGGAAATAGATTCATCAGTCAAAGAAAATGCTAAATCCAGCAAATTTTTAACACAAACCATCCAGGAAATTTGGGACAACATGAAAAGATTAAACCTAAGAGTAATAGGGATAGAAGAAGGAGAAGAACTTCAGCTCAAAGGCACAGAAAATAAATTCAACAAAATCATAGAAAAAAAATTTTCTCAACTTAAAGAAAGACATGCTTGTGAAGATACAAGAAGTGTACAGAACACCAAACAAACTGGACCACAAAAACAAATCCGCTCACCACATAATAGTCAAAACACTAAACATACAAAATAAAGAATATTAAAAGCAACAAAGGAAAAAGATCAAGTAACATATAAAGGCAGACATATCAGAATTACACCCGACTTCTTAATGAAACTATGAAAGCTAGAAGGTCCTGGACAGACATTCGGCAGATACTAAGAGACTGCGGATGCCAGCCCAGAATACTGTATCCAGCAAAACTTTCAATCACAGTAGATGGAGAAAACAAGATATTCCTTGACAAAACCAGATTTAAATCTTAGGTATCCACAAATCCAGTCTAACAGAAAGTGCTAGAAGGAAAACTCCAGCGCAAGGAACCAAAACACAGGCAATAAATAAGCTCACACCAGCAAATCCCAAAGAAGGGAAACATAAGCACACGCACACGCATGCACGCGTGCTCCCGCAACACACACACACACACACACACACACACACACACACACACACACACACTACCACCACCAACAGTACAACCAAAAATAACAAGAATTTTCAATCACTGGTCATTAATATTCTGTAATATCAATGGACTCAATTTGCCCATAAAAAGACACAGACTAACAGAATGGATACAGACAACAGAAGCCATTCTTCTGCTACGTACAAGAAACACCTCAATTACAAAGACAGATATTGTCTCAGAGTAAACGGTTGGGAAAAGATTTTCCAATCTAATGGACCTAAGAAACAAGCTGGTATAGCTATCCTAATATTTAAAATAGACTTCAAACTAAAATAATTCAAAAGAGATGGAGAAGGACATTTCATATCCATCACAGGAAAAATCCATCAAGATAAAATGTCAATTCTAAATATTTATGTCCCAAATACAAGGGCACCTACTTTGTAAAATAAACATTACTAAAGTTTAATCACACATCAAACCACACACACTATTAGTGGGAGACTTCAATATCCTACTTTCACCACTGCACAGGTCTCCCAGAAGGAAACTTAACAGAGAAATAAGGGAAGTAATAGATGCTATGACACAAATGGACCTAACAGACATCTATAGAACATTACACTCAAACACAGAAGAATATATATTCTTCTCAGCACCTCACTGAATCTTCTCCAAAATTGACCAGATACTCAGGAACAAAACAAATCTCAACAGATACAAAAAATTGGAATAACCCCCCTGTATCTTATCAGATCACTATGGCTTAAAATTAGAGTTCAACAATAACACAAATTGCAAAAAGTCTACAAACCCATGAAAACTGAACAATGCTCAACTGAACCATCACTGGGTCAAGGAAGACATAAAGAAAGAAATTAAAGACTTCCTAGAATTCAGCCAGGAGGTGGTGGCTCATGCCTTTAATCCCAGCACTCTGGAGGCAAAAGCAGGTGTATCTCTGTGAGTTCAAGGCCAGCTTGGGCTACAGAGTGAGGTCCAGGAAAGACACAAAGCTACACAGAGAAATCCTGTCTGAAAAACCAAAAACAAAAAAAAAAAAAACAAAAAAAAAAAACAAGACTTCCTAGAATTCAACAAAAGTGAATGCACATCATACCCAAACTCATGGGACACTATGAAAGCACTGTTAAGAGGAAAGTTCATAGCACTAAGTGCCTACATAAAGAACATAAACTCACCAAAGAGGAGTAGAAGACAGCAAATAATCAAATTGATTATTATTAAATCAATATATTAAAATCAATAAAATAGAAACAAAGAGAACAATACAAAGAATCAATGAAACAAGAAATGGGCTATAGAACTAAACAGAGAATTCTCAACAGAGGAAACTCAAATGGCCGAAAGACATTTAAGGAATTGCTCAACATCCCTAATCATCAGGGAAATGCAAATCAAAACAACTCTGAGATACCACCTTACGCCTGTCAGAATGGCTAAGATCAAAAACACTGAAGACACCTTATGCTGGAGAGGATGTGGAGCTAGGGGAACTCTCCTCCACTGCTGGTGGGAATGCAAGCTTGTACAACCACTTTGGAAATCAATATGGCGCTTTCTTAGAAAATTGGGAATCAATCTCCCCCAAGATCCAGCTATACCACTCTTGGGCATATACCCAAGAAATGCTCAACCACACCATAAGAGCACTTGTTCAGCTATGTTCATATCAGCATTGTTAGTAATAGCCAGAACATGGAAACAACCCAGATGCCCTTCAACTGAAGAATGGATAAACAAAATGTGGTACATATACACAATGGAATACTACTCAGCAGAGAAAAACAATGGCATCATGAGGTTTGCAGACAAATGGATGGATCTAGAAAAAATCATCCTGAGTGAGGTAACCCAGACTCAGAAAGACAAACATGGTATGTACTCACTCATAGCAGGATACTAGACATGAAACAAGGATGACTTGTCTGCTACTCACATCACCAGGGAGGCTACCTGGAAAACAGGACCCCAAGAAAGACACAGGGATCACCCAATGACAGAGAAATGGAATGAGATCTACATGAACAGCTTGGACATGAGTGGGGGTAATGAAAGGCGAGGGTTGAGGGAAAGAGAGCTTGGGGGAGCGGGAGATCCCAGCTGGATCAACAACAGAGAGGGAGAACAAGGAATAGGAGACCATGGTAAATGAAGACCACATGAGAATAGGAAGAAGCAAAGTGCTAGAGAGGCCCACAGAAATCCACAAAGATATCCACACAACAGACTGCTGGCAATGGTCGAGAGACAGCCCGAACTGACCTACTCTGGTGATGGGATGGCCAAACACCCTAATTGTTGTGCTAGAAACCTCATCCAACTACTGAGGGATCTGGATGCAGAGATCCATGACTAGGCCCCAGGTGGATCTCTGGGAGTCCAATTAGCGAGAATGAGGAGGGTTTATATGAGCGAGAATTGTTGAGACCAAGGTTGGATAAAGCACAGGGACAAATAGCCAAATAAATGGAAACACATGAACTATGAACCAATGGCTGAGGGGTCCCCACTGGATCAGGCCCTCCGAACAGGTGAGACAGTTGATTGGCTTGATCTGTTTGGGAGGCATCCAGGCAGTGGGACCAGATCTTGTGCTCATTGCATGAGTTGGCTGTTTGAAACCTGGGGCCTATGCAGGATTGTTTGGCTCGGCCTGGGAGGAGGGGACTGGACCTACCTGGACTGAGTCTACCAGGTTGACCTCAGTCTGTGGGGAAGGCTTTGCCCTGGAGGAGATGGGAATGGGGGGGTTGGGGGTAAGGTGAGGGGGACGGGAGGGGGGAGAACAAGGGAATCCGTGGCTGACATGTAGAACTGAATTGTATTGCAAAATAAATTAAAATAAATTAAAAACAAACAAACAAACAAACAAACAAACAAAAAAACAAAAAGTTAGTTCTTTGAGAAAATAAACAAGATAGACAAGCCCCTTATCCAAACTAACCAAAAAGCAGAGAGAGAATATCCAAATTAACAAAATCAGAAATGAAAAGGGGGCATAATAAAGATACTGAGGAAATCCAGAGAATCATTAGGTCATACTTTGAAAATCTGTGCTCCACAAAGTTGGAAAATCTAAAAGAAATTACTAACCCCACGTCTGTCAGAGGGCTGATATCCAAGATGTATAAAGAATTCAAGAAACTCAAATTCAAAGATAGACACTAGCTAAGAATAAATGGCTAGGAGAAGTCTTTCTAATCAAATGGTCTTAAGAAACAAGCTGGTGTAGCCATCCTAATATCCAGCAAAATAGACTTCAAACTAAAATCAATCAAAAGAGATCAAGGAGGACATTACATACTCATCACAGGAAAGATCCACCAAGATGAAGTTTCAATTCTGAACATTTATGACCCAAACACAAGGGCAACTACATATGTAAAGGAAACATTATTAAAGCTTAAATCACATATAAAACCCCACACATTAATAGTGGCAGACTTCAACACCCCACTCTTACCACTGGACAGATCTGCCAAATCAAAAGTTAACAGAGAAATAAAGGACTTAACTGATATTATGACTCCAATACTTATGTCATTCATTACAATAGAGATAAGGAATGGATACCAAGGGAAAATATTGATCAGAAAAATTAATTTGGGATCATGTGGGTAAAGACAGGAGGTAACATTATATGTTATCAATGACAAGTTTATTAATGACGAAGCAAAAGGCAGAGGATTTGGATACTCAGATTCCAGTAGATGGGATTACTTGGAGAGAGGAAAAACAGGAATTAATTTTTGATTCTTTATATTTATCAGTGATATATGAGTGATATATGAGATATATTTCCTCACTCCTACATGAGTGAGGAAATAAAGAGAAATGACTTCTGACAGTGAGTGTTGTGATGAATTGATCATGAAATACATTGGCTTGCTGGGGATTGCTAAGGATACATACAATATTGGTGTTCATGAATGTAGAGTGAAATAAGCTCACCTTGTTGTGTTTGCAATGGTACAGATGAATGGTATTTCCATTCAAATACATAATGGTGGTTAAACTATTATATAGAAGTGAGTTATTTTTATTGGGATTTGAAAGTATAGTTAAGAAACCGATTTTTCAGATATGAAACTATTGCACTAATACACAATGAAATTTAATCAGGGATTAATAGGAAGTTTGGGCAGAAGAAAGTTGTTATTTAATAAACTGGAGATGAAGAAGATTTAAAAGATTTGCTTCCTTTCACTTTAAAACAATGAAATGAAGGGAAACTAGTTTGAGAGAGAAACAAATTTACAGCAGTGGATACATGAATTTGTACTTATAGATAATAATGTAAAATGTAGCAACATAAACACTAAAATATCATGGCATTAGAATATGAATCCTATAATCCTAAAAATTCATAAAAATAAAAAATAAAAAAAATACTAAATTAAAATAAATCAAAACCTAGAACAGAATATTTTTAAACAATGGTACATAAGTGAAGGAAATTTGATGTTTTGTACCTTAGCTCGATTTTGGTTGTTTGTTCTTACTATAAAAAGTAAAATTTCTATGTTTAACGTATACTATCAGAAATACTTCTTTCTTTAATTTGCCTTATATAGTAGGATACAAGGCTTTATTTTATTTTTCCCCACAAGTGAATTCTTTCAGCTTTTAAATCTGCAATGTTTTGTCAGTTGCTTTGTTTAATGTCGCATTATCAAGAACTATCAAAACAGAGATCTATAAGAAACTGAGCCCTGGAAATGAACTGATTTTATAATATTTTTTTAACATTTAAAGTGCCAGGAGGAGACTTGGCTATGCTTCTGCATAACGTGAGAAACGTAACCCAGTTGCATGTAATTTTCTCGCAGACTGCCAACTGTCAGTCATGCAAACTATTCATCAAAATCAGTTAGCTATTCTCTGACAGTAGAAAAGATTTACATGGGCCAAGTTAGGAACTTCCTTAATAGAATACAAACTTAAAGCTTCACAACTTGTTTTTGTTTTAATTGGCATTTTGTGTTATATGCACTAGGGTTCATATGGTCTTTGTGTTTGTGTCTCCGTGTCTGGAGGACAAACCTTTGCCTTGCACTATTGCTTTTCATCTTATCTTTTGGAACAATGTCTCTCTCATTTGACTCATAGCTCACTAATTGCCTAGACTGACTAGCCAGCAAGATCCAGGGATTCTCATGCTTCTACCAATTCTAATGATAGGATTGCACAAATGTGTGATCGCATCCTGATATTTACATGGATGCCAGTGATTTAAACTGGGATCTTCATACTTGCATGGCAGGCTTGTGTCAAACTGAACCATTTTCCACAGCTTTACAGATATTTTGAGGACTGTTTGTATATAACAGTAGAATACAAGAGTATAGTTATAAGTGGCATTAACATTGAGAATGCAGAGATTAATTTCTTGAAAAAGGAGTGAAAAAAAATGGTATCTTAAGATAAATGTGTTTGACTAATAATGTAGAATGAATCTGTAGCATCGGAATGGTATCACTGTACAAGATAAAAAAGTTGTGATCCATAATAATTTGTAATACAATAGCTGGAAAAATGATAATCCATTCTGTCTTGTAAGCTTTATACATTAATTTAATGCATGGGACTAGCATTTTCTTACTCCTTGACACACACACGCACACACACACACACACACACACACATACACACACACACACACACACGAGAGAGAGAGAGAGAGAGAGAGAGAGAGAGAGAGAGAGAGAGAGAGAGAGAGAGAGAGAGAGAGGAGAGACAGAGACAGAGAGAGACAGAGAGAGAACAGGTAATTTTCTTGCTTATATGCAAATAAGTACATATTAAGACTTTGCTTTAGAATAATTTTCAATCAGAAGGCTAGAGAAATTGTTTAGCCATTAATGCTAGGCCTACAACCCAAAGGAAGAATTATGGATCATAAAATACTTGACTGTCGTAGAAAATCCAGAAGTGAATAAAACATACAGCTGCTAAGATAGAAACAAACAAACGAACATTTTTCATGAAAGAAAAATATAATGAAACTGTAGCCAGAGAGAGGCTGTTTGATTGCTGAAACCTGCAAATCCCCTCCTTTCCGGAAATGGTAGCATGTCTTTCTTCAGCAGTATATTGTGAAAGGACAGTGAAGACTGCAAATGCTCGATACGTGTCTGTGTATTGACAGTACTTTTCTTGAAACTTTTCTAGCTTGATGGGTAATCAGAGAAATAAAATACAGGCTTCTATATTTTCCCAGAAATTAGCCTATCCCAGTCACATAGAAGAATCTGGACACAATTGATTGTGCAAAATGAGCTCATCCCTACATGGATGAAAGGTGAATGGGCAAACCAGGCCAAGAAATCCTCGTCTGCCTCTGGCTGAGTAATGTACCAGCCAGGACTAATAAGTAGATTATGTGGTTAAGGTTTAATTTCTATATTTGGTATACTATTTTAACAAGTAAAAATGACTGAAATTCTAATTTTCATGAATCACTCTGATGTCAGCAGGCTTTGAAAGTACTGCTGCATTAAATTGAATCCTAATCACATTATAATCTTTTTATAATGTGTTAATAGCATTGTCTTTTAACTTTCCATAATGATATAGATAAACATAATTATACCAATGTGGAGAAAGATTATAAAAACACAAAAGAATCAAATCTACCCTGGTGCTTTTTTATACTATATAAGACTTTTAGATTTGTAGGAAATGTTTTAAATACAAGCTTCAAGATATGATTATACACACAGTAATTACAGTGTTATCTATAGGCTGCGTTCATATTACATGCTGAATCTTTTTCTTTATGAAGATAAAATCTTTAGGAAAATAAAATTCATTGAATAAATAAACATTAAGCACTCATGTGAACATTGTATGATAACTAAGAATTAGTCCAAATTCTTCACATTTGTTTCATTTATGTTTAAAATTGCATCCTTATCTACGGAAAAGGCAGCAAGTAGTTCTACTAGACAGTACCTCACAGATCTGGGAAACAATATAGATACATTTTTGTTTTATCATTCAAGTGAATAAAAACATTTTCACAGATTTTAACAGAGGTTACATACTCATGTTCTTCTTAACAATTAGACTTGGAGTCATCAGTCAGAGTGTTCTTCTAATCTTCAGTCCCATTCAAAGGGTACATTATTGATTTTCCATCACCTCTAACTCCCCAAAGGAACTAACATTATCTTGATTTTATCTTGAAAATAAAAGAGGCTCACTGGAAAATAAAAATGGATTTTGACATGTTTTTACCATCCAAAAGATTTTAGACTCAATCAGCACTGAATCTTTACAGAGAAATTCCCGGTTGAAGGCTAAAGCCAACAATTGGTCCAAAACCGTATAAACAATAGTTGGGAGAGAAATAAAATGAGATTAAAATATTCCTGTACTGTGTCATGCATCCAGGGAATGAAGATTGAATAGCATTCAGTGCCTGACCTGCAAATAAGACCCTTATAAATCCACTTGCTGAATATTAGACTCTCTTCTATAACTATTAAACATATTTTATTTGTTTACATTATTTTTTGTTTGGTTGTTTTTTTTAAATAAATATTTTTATTTTATAATTAATGTAATTTTACATATCAGTCATGGTTTTCCCTGTCCTCCCTCCTTCTACTCCCCAGCTTTTCCTCCAATCTACCCCCCATTCCCACCTCCTCCAAGGCAAGGTCTCTTCTGGGGATTCAGCATTTCTCTGTAGCTTTGGAGCCTTTCCTGGATCTCGCTCTGTAGACCAGGCTGGCCTCAAACTCACAGAAATCTGCCTGCCTCTGCCTCCCCAGTGCTGGGATTAAAGGCATGTGCCACTACCACCTGGCTTTGTATACACTCTTAAAAGATTAGTCCTATACCTTTTAAAAACCTGACTTACAGTGAAAATTAAAGATGCAGCCATTTAGAACTTTTATAGTTTTCTCTACAGCTTATGTCTATAGTATTACATGTTCTCTCCTCTCTCACATTCTACCATACATGATAGGAAAAAAAATGCTATTTAGTAATGGCAAGACAAAAATCTAAGAGGAGGTTGTTATGAAGTACAGTACATGCCAAAATAAGTACTTATATACAAAGAGAATGAAAAAGCATAATGCTAGTTTGTTGAAGTATAAATTGGACTAATAAATCAGTTTAAAACATCCAAGATCAACTATCTTTCCAAGTAAAAAACTAACTCAACAGGAAGTCTAGTTTAAGTGCAGAGTGGATTATGACACTAATTACAGAAATCAATTCAATCAAAATATTTTATTTATCTGATTAATTGGACACAAGATTCAAAGTCAGAGTTGCAGCTGTACAGGATTTCATTCCAAATTTTGTAATGATTAGGAATTTAAATCATAACACTATGTATCAAGTGCTCATTACACTGGATATTTAATTAGGATAGAAAGTTCAAACTTTTCAGATAGCAACATTACAGACGAAAATGTGTGGAAAATTATTGTAGCATTGTGGTACATCAAACAAGGTCAAAAGCTGAATGGATGCATATGACTTTGTGACGAATATAAGTTCCATAGATTTAAATATATAATGGACATATTTTATAATTTTATCCAGTGTTTCTTATTTCCAGCAAAACAGAATCAGAATTAGCAATAAGTTGGACATTTTATAATCTATATCTCATTGGGTTGACTCCCCAATCTGGCATGGCTAGATTCCAGAAACTAGTTCTGAGAAACCGAGAGATGAACACCTGAAATACTAACTAGGGATTCATAGAATGATAAGGTTATTGCTGCACTTGTTTCTATTATGTTAAATTTATTTTAGTAAAAAAAGAACAAGTATATGCATTCATGGAGACCAATGAAATCTTTCAGTCCATGATTAGATTGGACAGTATTAAAATCATTACAAGCATTCCACAATCCTCCAACTTCACCATTTATTTGAAATACATCTTATGCAATATACAGTATATTTTCATTATTTGTACTCATTCTACTGTGCAACCACCCACAAGAAATTATCCTTCATATCTAGTCACAACTAAATATTTATTTATGACTCATTCTACATTTCTCCTTCATGATAGTCTTTTCTCCCTCTAATAAAAATTTAGTTCCCTGATTATATAAGATGCTCTTTCTTAGAATTTAACATATAAATTAAAATGAACTTTGATTGCTTTTCTGTGTACTGAATGTGTCACTTAACATAACACACAAAAGTACCATGGAAAGTGTCAGATATAGGACTCCATCGCTCTGTAGCTTAATGATATTTTATTATGAATGTGTGCCATTTTGTCTCCATCTCCTAATGAATATTGAAACTGATCTAACATTTTGATATTATGGTGATACTTTATTTGTACTGAAAAATGATTTTATTTGTATGTTAATAAATAAAGTTCCCTGGGGGTCAGAGCTAATAGCAAGCCATAGCAGAAGCCGAGCGTTGGTGGCACTTACCTTTAATCCCGATCACATGACAGACAGATCTCTGTGTGTTCAAGGATACAGCCAGCATGGAGACACACGCCTTTAATCTCAATACCAACCATAGAAGATCTGGAGGTCTGTATAGACAGGCAGTGGTGAGGTCATGTGGTTAGGTTTACAACCAATAAGAAGGTAGAACAGAAAGTCAATAAAAAGACAGACACACAGGAAGTAGGCCTCTTTCTGAAGGGGAAGGTCAGCAGTGGCAGGAAGGGTAAGAAGGTGGTTTTAAGTCTCAGCTCTTAGCTACTGCTCTGACCTCCTGGGCTTTTAACTCTGCATTTGGCTCTGTTTTTCTTATTTAATAAGACTGTTACATCTACATGATATAGTCCTGTAGTAGACATGAGCAGTACAGATATTGCTTTGAAACATGGATTTAATTTATTTAGGTCTGCATCATTTATGACATTACTACGTCACAGTATGGTTAATTTTATTTTTAATTATTTGATATTACTCACATTATTTTTTCAGTGACTATATAAATTATATGTGTACCCAAAGTGAATGCTTCAGCTTTTTTTACATGATTATAAAAACTTGTAATCATATGTATTTTTATGCTTATCATTCATATAATTGGAGTGAGGGGAAATGTAGCTCAGCTTTTCCTTGTTTAACTAACATGTTCAAGATACTGATTTTAATCCTCAGCACCTACAAAGCAAATTCACTTGAGTGACATAGTATCTTATAGTCAATATATCAATTAACACCAATATCACCCACATGCATGTATAGAATGCTACACATGCATATACCTTCACAGAAAATTATATGTGTATGTTATGTAAATGTATATTTGAATGTATACCAGTTGAAAATAAGATGCATAAACTTTTTGAGAATGATTTGTGCTTTATTATGTTTTTGTTTATTTCCCGTTCGTCTCCACATACATTCATTCAATATCTACACACAAACCAGACAGAAAAAATGTCCAAAAGTGAAAAAAAAATATAACCTATTTTCATTCTAATATGATAATTGAAGTATTATTGAAAAATACATAATTATTCAATTTAAATGGACATAATTTTATAGATACATACTGCATGTTTGACAAAGAGTACTAATACATATTTATAGTTATGTTATTGAAACAGTTGTTATAGAATTTTAAATTATATGTCTGTGTGTGTGCATATATTAAGTACCGTGCTATTTTTACCTTTTCACTATGCATTGAATAACCATAGTGTGTTGACAATCTACACACTGTGGTCCTAATGTTAAGTCAAATGTATTCAGAGTAGCTAAAATCTATAAAAAGCTACTAAATAAAAAAATCAGTTTTTGATTATAAATTTCTTCCTAAATCCATCCTTATTTATTGGAGGGACAATTTTCCCTAAGAATCTATTTCAAAACATTATAAGCATGTTTCATTTTCCTCCCTGAAAGTACTTTTTTGATACTTACACATCTGGCTGAACTCAGAGGGAGAGGGTAGTATCCTCTAAATCCAAAGGAACATAGCGTTTCTGTCAACATCAACCTATCATTAGCATATTAACTGAAGGAGATTTACGAAGAAGATTCAAATGGTTCAGTTTGGCAATATTCATAAAAGGCCAGGTAGTTAGTTATTTTTAATATATTTTATTTGTTGTTTTTTCATTAGTTATTGGTACAGATATATGAACATACATTACTTTTGTATATACGAAATATATGTATATTACTAAATGCATTAATACAAAATTCTCTGTCTGTATGATGTTACTGGTATATATCCATGTTTTCATAGCTAAGTTTTTGTTTTTGGATGGTTATGAATTGGTGTGTTTTGTTCTGGGAAACTATTTCTAAGTATTCCTTAGTTTCTGTACTTCTCTGAGTATGGTTGAAGCCCTGTAGACATTCACTTGTCCACTCTGTCATGTCTTTGTTCTTGTCGTTATTAAGCTTGTGTTCAGGCAGTCACTCTGAAAAGAACTTTTGTGTGTATCTTCCTACATTCCTAGAAGAAACAGCCTCGCAATAAAATTTGTAATTTTCTGCATCTTCTAATCTTTCTGCCTTCACTTCCCCAGTGATCCCAGAATCTATTGTAGATGTATTCATTGTATTCCACAGCTCTGCAGCTTGCTACATTTGTAGTTTAATTATCAATTTTTTTGTTTTTATTTCTTAACAAAATTTCTATCAGATACTATATAATCAAGAGAATTTTTGGTTTGTCTTGGGCTTCATATATAATGGGCAATGATTCAATTTTAGAAGTTCAATGTTAGATATGTTCTCTTACGTGTGGACTTACGTTCACATTTTATTATTAATACAAAATATGACTATTTTTATATTTACCATTCTACATAAATTAACTTGTGGGTGTGCCTTTGAAGACACAATATTATTGTATATCTGTTGTGTGACAAAACTTTCCTTAGGGAGACACAAAGCATACTTGTACTCACCCTAGTTGGGGAGCCCATGATAGACCAAAGTATGGATACTACCAATGTCCAACTTGGTAAATCAAATACTTTTATTTGGAATAGTTACAGGAATACATGTGAGGGATTTCTTACAGGAGCAGAAATAGCTCAAAGACAGATGCATCACAAAGACCTAACCTAGCACATGTTACAACTCCAAAATCCCTTCCTCTTCCTTTCTGTCCTCTTTCTTTCTTTAATCTTCTTTAATTCATCAGCGGTATTTGGTTCTTCCCTAAGTACTTGAGCCACCCAGCTTTTTCTAATTTCTCTGGGTCTGGAGATTGTAGTGTGATTATCCTTTAATTAATTGCTAATATCTACTTTTTAGCAAGCACATATCATGTTTGTCTTTCTCAGCCTGGGTTGCCTCACTCATGAAGAATTTTTTCTAGTTCTATCCATTTGCTTTCAAATTTCATGATGTCATTTTTCTAACAGCTAATTAATACTCCATTGTGTAAATGTACCACATTTTCTTATTATCCATTCTTAATTATCTTCATTATACCCTATTTCATTATCTATTCTTCAGTTGAAGTACATCTAGGTTGTTTCTGGTTTCTGACAATTATGAATAAAACTACTATGAAAACATTTGATCAAATGTCTTTGTGGTAGGATACAGAATTCTTTGAGTGTATGCCCAGCATTCACCAGTTTGACTAAAATTCTCTATTATCAAATATGTTGAAAAGTCAAATCTCAAAGAGTGAAGTCTGTTAATTAACAAAATTACAGGTAGAAAAACATTAGTATTTAAAAAAATAAAACCTAGTATTTGCATAAAAACAAACACATTAATCAATGAAATAAAAATTTAATACCCAGATATAAAAGTTTGAATGGACAACAAATTTTTTGTAGACAAAACAGAAATAAACACTGAGTAAAGGACAGCATCTTCTACAAATAGTGCTGGTTAAACTAGATGACTGCATGGAGAATGAGAGTACATCCATACCTATCACTCTACACAAAACTCAACTTCAAATATATCAGAGACCTTAACACAAAGCTGCATGTACTGAACCAGATAGAAGAGAAAATGGGGGATAGCCTTGAACTCACTGGCATAGGAGACTCTCTGAACAGAACACCCTTAGCTCAGGCATTAAGATTAACAATTAGTAAATGGGACTTCATGAAACTAAAAACTTCTATAAGGCAAAGGACACAATCAATTGGACAAAGCAACAGCCCACAGAATGGTCATTTTTTTTCAATTCTACATCCAATAAATAGATAATATGCAAAATATATAAGGAACACAAGAAACAAGATTTCAATAAACAAAATACCCAATTATAAACTGGACTACAGATCAAAGCAGAGAATTCTCAATACAGGAAACTAATAGATGAGACATACTTAAATGTTCAACATTCATAGCCATCAATGAAATGTAAAACGAAACTACTTTAGGATTCTGTCTTATACCTGTCAGAATGGTGAAGATCAATAACAGCAGTGGCGGCTCATTTGGGTGAGGATGTGGAACAAGGGAACAAGCCTCCAATGCTGCTTGTAGTGCAAACTTGAATAACTACTATGGAAATCAGCATGGCAATTCCATCAGAAATATGGGAATTGCTATATCTCAAGATCCAGATATACCACTCTTGGACATATACCCAAAGGACACCTCAAGATCCACTTATCCCATTCTTGGGCATATACTCAAGGACATACATAACATAGGAATACCTGCTCCAACATCTTCATTACTCTTATATTCATAATAGCATAAAATTGGAAACAACCTAGATATTCCTCAAAAGAAGGATGGATAAAGAAAATGTGAAACTTTACACAATGGAGCATTATTCAGCTGTTACAAAAACATGCCATTATGAAATTTCAGTCAATGGGTGGGACTATAAAAAGTCATCCTCAGGAAGGTAACAAAAACCCAGAAAGATAAATGTGGTATGTATTCACTTATATCTGGATATTAGCTGTTAAATAAATGGTAAGCAAGCTACAATCCAGGGATGCAGTGAGATTAGACATAGAGAAAGGCACTAAGGAGGAAATGTGTATCTCCCTGGAAGGACAAAATAGAGTGCATTTAAAGGGTGGACTAGATCCAGAGGGTGAGAGCACAAAAATGGGAGGTTCAAGTGGGAATGCGGAGAGGAAAAAGGACTGAGAGAGCAAATGTGGGAAGGGACAGCAAGAATGGAAGACTGTTTGATGGGCAGTATGGAAACCTAGTACAGTGGAAATTTCCTATAATATGATAAGGTCATCTTAATGAAGTCTCCAAATCATGAGGGGAATATGATTCCAGCTGGTCATCTCTTGTCACCAAAGTAAGCTTCCAGTCCAAGGAAGTTGCAGGCCAAAAAAGATGACATTAAAATCCCGAGACAACCCAGGCTGTTGCAAATATAATAGGTTGCTCTCCACAAACTGACAGCAAGGCCCCATTGCTGAAGACTACCCTAAACAACTTCTGAACATGGTGAGGTCAAGCTGGTGCCTCCAAAAACCTTCCCTCCCATGTTCTAATGTCTTTGAGAAGGAAAGATACTCTTCAGGCTGCCTAAGGAGAAATATAAACACCAAACCAACAGATTTGAAGTATGAATATATACTGGATATAAATCTTTGGTGATATGATGCTAATATATTCCTCCTAGTCTTTAATGTATGTTTTATTTTGACATTAAGCATGTAAAAATGCTAATGAATTGATTTTCCTTTTATATCTTACTTAATAAATCTCATTTTCAAAATTTTGAAAAAAAAACTAAAAATGTGTATTTCCTTTAAAATACTCAAATTTTTCTAAAACCCTGAAGCCTCAAATATAGGTTCTGAAAACAAATTAAAAACATGTTAAATATTTTTTATGCCCATAGGGAAGTACCTAGTATACTCACAATCAAAGCAAAGCAAAAACCGAACTCCATTGCTGTATACAGTTCATTGTCCAATATCTAGGATTCACTCATTATCTTGTGGACTCTAAAGGGCTTTGATAACTCCCTGATTCTTCCATCTGATGTACTTCCAGCCTGTCAGAAGTCTCAAACTAGATCTACTCCATAACTGCTGCTGCCATTGGTTGTCAACCCACAGTTCAGCATCTCTGATATGGGTGGGTCTCAACTGCTTTCCTGGCCTCTGTCTAGAGTTTCTGACCTCTTTGTGCTAAGGCTCAATTTTTCTCTATGATATCTCTAGTTCTGGGATGCCATTGCTATTGAAGCTATAGCAATAGCATCTGCTGTTGCTCACAATGCCTCAGGCACTCTCCATGGTCCCTTTAATCCTGCAGCTCCCATGCTACGTGAAGCAGCAACGGTGGGAGAATTTTACAAATAATCAACTTTGGCTGCTACCTTGAGATATAGCCTTGGTTCTCCCTGTGGAACAGCTTCTCTGAGGTGAGTCTGAGGAATCACTCCCAGAAGATCCCATAATGCTGTCCCCTTCTTAATTACGACTGATTTTTCACTCCCAGATACCAAGCATTGACTATCCCAGTAAAAAGAATTTTCATTGCAGGGGTGCTGGTCTCTTGTTAATTAGAGCTGATTCTCCATAAGAAGCTGACCAGGCCTTGCTCACTGCTTTACTTTTCATAGCTTGCTCAGCTTCCTTTTCTATATGATCCAGGGACACTTATCCAAGTAATTCTCACAGTGGGCATCGCCCTCTTACATCAATCACCAATCAAGAAAATGTCCCACAGACTAGCCTACTGGTTGTCTGATGAAGTAATTTTCTCTATTAAGGTTCTCTCTTTCTAGATGACTATAGCTTGTATAAAGAGGGCAAAAAGTTAGCCACTCTATGTTCCACTAGAGAACCCTGACTGATAAATGGTTTTGTATAATGTCTAGAACATCATATAAAACATCTTAAAAATTTGAAAGCAAAAAACAAGTCTTTTAAAGGACAACTTTTATCTCAAAATTATCGTTAATGTTTTTTATTTGAAATACAAAAAAAAAAAGACATAGGATATAATCCCTACAGTAAGTGAAAGCCTCCACTGTAGAAAACGATACCTTACTGGACACAGATAGAATGCTGTTACACAAAAGATCAATTTTTTTTTTCAAAATTGGTCCATATATACAAATTAAAATATTTAATACTTTTAGGTAAACTTGAGAAGCCCATTCTTTTAATTTAGAAGTAAATTAAAACTGGTTAATGTTTTAAATTGTATTTTAATTATAACATTCTCCATTCTCTTTCTTCTGTATGAACTGTACTATATAACTTCCCTTCTATCCTGGAGATTCATGGCCTTATTTTTATCATTGTGTGTGTGTGTGTGTGTGTGTGTGTGTGTGTGTGTTCTCAAATATAGCCTGTTGAGTAATTGAAAGGTTACTTGTTTGTATCTGTGTACATATGTTTTCAGGGCTTCTAATTTGTCACTTACATTATACCTGTCCCTATGGAGGACCACCTCTACCACTTACAACTCTACTCAGTTGCCTGTAGTTCTTTGTGTAGAGCAGATGTCTCATGAACTTCACCACTGTAGTTTGAATCATTTGTTTGTGTCCTTCTTGTTTAGCTCCCATTTTGGGGAAGAAGTTGGTCATCTTAGTAATATTGTACAGTGTTACTTCTGATGTTACTAGGAGACACAGCCTCAAAGCAAAGTTTAAGATTCTTTGGCTCTTATGATATTTCCATCCCATTTTCCATTATGGCCACTGATTTATAGGTGTGGGGTTTTGTAGATGCATCCCTGGAACTGACCTCTTCTGCAACTCAGCATATTGATCATTTGTATTTTCCATCTGTCACAAAGATAAGTTTTATTAGTAATAGAAGACTATACTTATGTGTGGATATAAGGATAAATATTTATAAATTGACATTAGAGATTAATCTGGTTTAGTAAATTAGCGGTGGTGGATTCTCCTCCAATGATCACATCTGCATTAGCACTTACGAGTCAGCTAATTCTCCAGTACAAGGCATAGTTTTCTTCTTGTCTACAGGGTCTTGAGTTCAAATAGATATCTGTTGGCTACCACAGGATATGTGTCCCACTACTGCCTCATGAGATTTTTGTCCATTCTGCTTCATAGGCATAATAACTAGATGGGACTATTGGTTTCCTTTCTCCTTTGGGAGCTTGCATGGACCTTCTGATACCATGAAATTTAGTCCTCAGGGAGAGGACATTCAGATCCATTCCTGTGCCCTCTTTCTGAAACACAAGGTATCTTCAGAAATAAGGACTTACCTTCCATTTCTGGGGGTTAATCAAGTCCAACAACAATAGACTGTAGATCTTGGATATCTCTTAGTCAGACCTGACCAACTGCTCAAAAGGAGGAAGAAACACAGTTTTTAAGATAGAGAGCACAGTAGGATGCAACAGCTAGTAACTTAACAAAATAGTTTCTAGGCCTCCCTGCATCAGCTAACAAGTGTGATACTAGTGAAAACTCAAACAGAGATAATTGGATTATGGAAAAAAGGCAAACACTCATCTATGAAAAATGTGTATGTATTTATCTTTATATCTTCTAAAATTATACAGATTCTTACCTCACTCCTAATATAAAAATAAATCTTGGTATAATTCCTCATATTCTCTAAGCATCACCTTTCACTGTCAGTTAATTTTAGTTAATTGTGATTAGCTTTGCATTTCTTTTGTTGAAACCTTCATAACTTGCTAGAAGTACATTAGTACTTTATATTCTTAGAGGCAAAAGTAGAGGGAGAATTTGACTTGTAACAGCTCTGTTCTTCTTTAGAATCAAACTGATGTTTCTGGTGGTAAGATTACAGGGATGATATGTATCAAAGCAGACTGTCATAGCAAACAGGAAACAAACTATTTGTAGCAGTTACTCCATGTGGGTGCAGCTGAATACCCATTG
Organism: Peromyscus californicus insignis; assembly: GCF_007827085.1. Taxonomy (NCBI): domain Eukaryota; kingdom Metazoa; phylum Chordata; class Mammalia; order Rodentia; family Cricetidae; genus Peromyscus; species Peromyscus californicus. Next base: position 63,940,163 of record NW_026294458.1, read on the forward strand.
AGAAATCCATAGTAACTGAGCAGATGCGAGATGAATACTACACATTCCCCAAAACACCCATGATGAGCTCCTGACTTTCTATGTTACATTTTTTTGTAATATGCATGAATCTGAAAACTCTTATGGAATAGGTCTGGAATGCAAAATGGATTCTCTTTAGTACAACTATTTAAAGTTTTTAAGCTAAGTCAAACATAAATATTATATAGAAGACAAAACATTGTATAGGACATTAAACAAAATGAAAGTTGTGAGGACCATGTGGAGGGAGCATGATAGTTTGTGGATCAAATGTTGAAAGCTGTTACTATATAAGGCAGTAGGCAAATAAACTTGAAATCCAATGTACTGCCCATAGATTACATTTAATATTACACTATATATTGGAAATTTGACAAAGAATATTTTTTTGTCATTCTTGTTTACTCTCCTGCACAAAACATGCATAGTAATCCTATACAACAAAACAAAACACAAGAAAAATAAGTCATGCTGTTAAAAATAATAATAAACTCACCTCTATAGCTTGAGTTTAAATTTATTTATGAGTAAATAAGATTCTATGAAGATATTAAAAACATACATTGAAAGATTGATTGCCATGTATTTCCATTTCATTTAGAGGTAAAATAAATAATATTGCATTTGTTTCTGATTCAAAGAAAAATAGAATTTTATTATTTTTAGAAGTAAACTTACATTAATTATATGCCAAGGTTAAAAAATACAAGGTTACAATTTATAAACTTTATTTAGACATTTATTATTATTATTCAGAAAAGCTTCATTCATAAACTAATATAGAGATAGTACAGCTTAAATGTTATATACCATATAATTGCTAATAATAATACTTCATAATGTGATGTTATTTGCATATTGAAATGTCCTATCTCTTTAGACTTGGTATTCAGATCTAGAGTTTGAAGCTAATTTTTGATTGTCATTATTTTTAATATTTCTTATTCTTTCACAGTTTCCTGTATGTATATAATGTACTTTTATCATACCCTAAAAACCACACAAGCTTCCGCTCTCCTGCTTTCAGGTATATTGTGTACATGTTTTGTATTGTGAGTGTGTGTGTGTGCGTGTGTGTCCCACTGTACTTAATTAGGAATGATTACATGGACATGAGTGGGAGATTATTTTGTTGAGCAAGTACAATTTACCAGTGACTATACAATTGAAGAACATGATTCTTCTTCTCAGTGTAACCATTAAGTACTTAGCTGCTGAGGTAGTATGAACTCACACCTCTCTATTAATTGTGGAATGTTGATATAATATATCAAGGCTTGCAAAAGTAACCTTTTGCTGTGATTTTGCTGTGACTTCTTAGGTACAAAAGTCATGGCGTGTCCAGAAGACAACCTTGTACATCAATATATCACATCCTGTAGAACTTTCTTGACTCTGTTGTGTTAGGAAACATTATCTCAAGCTGTTACATGCTGCAGGATTATGCAGTACTTATTCAACCTTCATTTGATTAGGTCAACCCATTAGAATTAAGGATTCTACTGGTGAAAACCATCACAGAAGGTGTTTTGGAATTACTGCCTTTTGAATGAATTGGTTGCTTTCTTGCTGTGGATTCTTGCTGAGGCTTTTCCCATGTGTTACAAATTTAGGATTCATTTCCCACAGTTTAGCAGTGTTCGGATCATTTATTGGGCGCGATTTCCCCTTTACATTTGGGTTATTTGGATAACATCCCCCAACTATGTGCGAAAACAGTCACACAGTCAAAACTATTTTCCCACAACCAGATCATTGTTCCTTTCTCCAATGAAAACTTAGAGGTCTGTCTTCCTGCAATTACCTTCATTGGCAGGCATTTGGTCAGTGTTAAGTGTCCAGGTAAAAGTATCTCTTTGAGATATTCACAGACTCCCAAGGTCAAGAATTGGGATATGTCTAAAATTGTTGATCCACACCCTTAGAGAGATAGGAAACACGAATGTCCTGTGCTCACCCAACCAGCAGATAGGAAAATGCTGACCCATGCTAACCTCACACTAACAAATTCTTAACTTCTTGTACTTACTTTCACCTCAGTTTATTAACTAACTTATTAACCAACCATACTTAGGAATGCATTATTACACAAGAATTCCCCTTTTCCCTTCTTAGAGTTCCCTAATTGATTTAAGGTCTTCTCCCTCTCATTTGACTCCATTTCTTTTAAGAGTTCACTGAGGCTTTTATACATTACTCATTCCCTGAGTCATAAAGAAAGCCTGACAGTCACTGCCAGGTGAAAACTGTTATTGGCCTTTTATGACCCTGAAAGAATTCAAGCTTCGTGACCTTACTTTGGCCAGAGAATTACTGATTGTATGTGTATACAATACTTCAGAGACTCGAAGTAGAACAAAGAGAGAACAGCAGAGATATCAGAGGCAGAACATTAAAGAGACATGGATAGAAAGACCATGGTGTGAGTAGACATATTCCTCAAACCTCAGGTATACCTTATCTCTGCTGGATGTAGAGCCTCCTTTAGACTTTGGGAGAAAGCTTTTAAAGCTGGCCCTTAAAGGCTTTTGTTACTGTTGGTTATTTAGTGGTATTCACTGAGTCTTGGAGGAGAAGATAAACATATCCTATCAATAATGTAATAAAATTATATTTTTAATAAAGAAAAATTTTTATTCATTTTACATACCAATCACAGATCCCTCTCTCCTCCCTCCTCCTACACCTCCCACCTTTCCCTCCTCAAACAATACAAGGTCACCCATGAGGACTCCACAGAGCCTGGTACATTCAATAGAGGCAGGTCAAAGCCCTTCCACCTGCATCAAGGCTGTGGAAGCTGTCCCATCATAGGTAGTGGGCTCCAAAAGCCAGCTCAATGTACCAGGAATAGATACTGATCTTGCTTCCAGGGGCCCCTTAGTCAAATACAGCTACATAACTGTATCACTTATACAGGGGGCCTAGTCTAGTCCCATGGAGGATCCACTAGTTTGGTTTGGTTGTCTCTGTAGGTTTCCCCATCATGATACTGATGCCACTTGTTCATAGAATCCCTTTTCTCTCTCTTTGACTGGACTCCTGGAACTTGGCCTGGTGCTTGGCTGTGAATCTCTGCATATGGTTCTATTAGTTTTTGGATAAAGGTTCTATGATGACAGTTAGAGTATTCACCAATCTGACCTCAAGCTCTATTATAAAGCTATAGTAATAAAAACAGCTTGCTATTATCACAATAACAGACATGAGGACCAATGGAATCAAATTGAAGACTCTGACATTAATCCACACATCTATGAACACTTGATTTATGACAAAGAAGCCAAAACTGTACAATGGAAAATAGAAAGCACCTTCAACAATTGTTGCTTGTATAACTGGATGTCAACATGTAGAAGTTTGCAAATAGATCCATATCTATCACCATGCACAAAACTCAAATCCAAGTGGATCAAAGAACTCAACATAAATCCAGTTAAACTGAACATGATAGAAGAGAAAGTAGAAAGTAGCGTTGAATGCATTGGTGACCACTTCCTATACACAACACCAGTAGCACAGACACTGAGAGCAACCATTAATAAATGGGACCTCCTGAAATAGAGAATCTTCTGTAAGGGAAAGGACATGGTAAATAAGATAAAATGACAGCCTAGAGATTGGAAAAAGATCTTTACCAACCCCACATCTGACAGAGTTCTGATCTCCAAAATATATAAAGAACACAAGAAACTAGACATTAAAATACCGAACAAACCAATTAAAAAATGGGCTACAGAACTAAACAGAGAATTCTCAACAGAAGAATCTCAAATGACTGAAAGACATTTAAGGAATCACTCAGCATCCTTAGTCATCAGGGAAATACAAATCAAAATGACTTTGAGATACCATCTTACACGTGTCAGAATGGCTGAGATCAAAAAACCTGATAATAGCTTATGTTGGAGAGGATGTGGAACAAGGGGAATACTCCTCCACTGTTGGTGGGAGTGCAAACTTGTATAGACACCTTGGAAATCAGTATGGCACTTTGTCAGAAAATTGGTAATCAGTCTTCTTTAAGACCCAGCTATACCACTCATGCATATACACAAGGAATGATCAATCACACCACAAGGACACATGCTCAACTATGTTCATAGCAGCATTATTCATAATAGCCAGAACCTGGAAACAATGTAGATAAAATTATATCTTATTTGACCAAATTTTCTAATGACTATCCTAATCGTATACAGAGCAAAGTTAATGATTTTGCTTTTGTTTCTTCATATAATCATGAGAATTTTGTTTTTGTTTTTGTGTTGGTGATTGAAAAAAGACTTTGAATGTACTGGGCAAGCAGTCTAATATTTAGCCATATCCCTAACTCAACTGTGATGTTGCTTGTATGTCTTTAGTCAATAAAATAGAAAATTTAATAAAATGTGTTTTTAATCTGGTAATAAGTAGAAATTAAAATTATTATACAATAAAAGAACAACTACTGTGACTGCAGAATTTAATAATGAATTTGTGTATTTTTTCTTTCTACTTATAAGTAGGTAGCTTAAAGTCATATTTCCATTCAATTTATATGAAAATATAGCTGTAAACACAATTACATTTAAGTAACAGAAATTTAATAAAGCAAAATTGCAAAGATGTAAAAATGCACTGAGGAAATCCCACCTATCACTAAACAAAGGATAGAACAAAATATGATAAACTGTCTTTTGAATATTCAGGATATTAAAAGAACAACAGCTTGTGTGGTCAACAACGGCAGGAATAAGAATAGGCAGGTTTTCTATCTAGTTATTACTTACCTCAAAAGGCAGCATGAAGAGGCCAGCCAAATCCTATTAATTCTCACTAATTTCCAATAATGTCCACACAATATTCATCATGTTGTTTTTCACAGAAATAGCATAAAATAAGTTTTGGAAATACACAAGTAAATTAAAGAAATCAACATATATCTAACTCCAAAGGTTTTATACTAAAAGAGGAAGATATCCAGTAACCTAAAAAAGTATAAATATCTTGCTTTTCTTTTCTAAGACAATTGAAAAACATGTTCAGACTTCAGAAATGGTATAAAAATTGATCTTTTAAAAAATACCATAGTTTTATAATTTTTCTTATTTTATTTATCAATGCTTCTGCTCTCATAATCAAAAGAAATGTGAATTGCAAAAAACACTTATCTCTCAAACATTAGAAAGAAAATGAAATCGACCAAACACAAATGTTATTATGTTATTATAGGTAAACTATTAATACTAACAAAATGCAAGATACTACTAGGTATAAGCAAAATAAAAATTAGAAGTGAGAAAGGGGATTTTTAAATATAAAAATAATAGATGAAAAAATCAATTCCAGAGAAAAAGATGTCCAAAAAAAGATATTTAAGTGGTTTGTATTTTGAAAAATAATAGTATCATAGATATTGTAACATTTTGCCGGGCGGTGGTGGTGCACGTCTTTAATCTCAGCACTCAGGAGGCAGAGGCAGGTGGATCTTTTTGAGTTTGAGGCCAGCCTGGTCTACAGAATGAGATCCAGGAGAGGCACCAAAACTACACAGAGAAACCCTGTCTCAAAAAAACCAAAAAAAAAAAAAAAAAAGATATTGTAACATTTTATAAATGTGAAAACTATTAAATAATGAAATTAAAGTAAGATTAAAGGTTATAAAGTTTAAAAGAAGACACTAATCATAAGTAATATTCCTAACAATAATAACAGTTCCAACACAATGCAATTCCTCAATATTGATGTAGTTGAGTACATCAACTCATGAGAAATCACCCACTTTAAATTGTTATGGTCTTCAATATTGAGTATCCTCATATAGGACAGAAAACCTCATAAAACTGTCCAATGAACTAGGTTAGATTAGACAAATTGGAAAAACAGAACAAAGCAAAAATCACCTTACTATGATTATTATAAGCCATATATTTCCTAACAGTAGGCTGCAAAGGTTTTTCAATTGATTACATATTTTCCCAGCTAGACTATGGTCTTTAATATAGCTTGTCTTATAAATTTAACATGATTCACATCATTCAAATTGTATTCTCTGTCAATAAGACATTAAATTAGAAATCAATACAAGAAATATCCCTACTAAGGAAATCTGTGAAAAGGAAAATAAAAGTAATTTGTAGTGAATAAATACATAAACATAGTGTATTGGAATTTACGGGATGCCACTAGGAAAATGATTATGGAATAGATGTATGTAATACTACATTCTATATCCATATTTGAGAGAAGAAAATATGTCTATTTCTACACCAGGACTACAAAATGAAAAGCAGGAAAGAAAGAAAATGAAAACAAGAATTCTGCTTTCTATTTCCCAATGAGTTACATAGGTAGCAAGTGAAAAATCCTCCACCTGACCTGTTTCCTAACCAGAACATTACAGGCTCAGAAATTAACTACAGTCATACTCTGCTCATGACTACATCTCTAACCCATATGCAAACATTTGCAAGCCACTTTATATAGAGCCTCACGTGGAAGGAATTTTCTGGAGATTTGTTTAAGGGGACAGGAGAGGGAAACTTAGAAGCATGATTTTTCATTGGATCACATCCACTTCTAAGGCCTGTCTTCTTCTCGATCCAGGTCCATAAATAGGCACCACTTTTTTTCTGGGGGTTACTTCAGTAACAATGTAACTTTATTTGTATGCTGTTGTATCTTATGCAACCTATGATTATTTCCTAGGTGAAAAATATGGAAAATAACTAATCTAGCTTTTACAGGTTTACACTACTTTTTCTTAATTATTATTAATCTAAGAGTGCATAATAACCACTTATACTCTTACTGACCCATCACCCCTAATAATTTTGGTTTTTATAATATGTAAGACAGTGAATGATTGTTTCATTAATACTTTTATTTTATTTTGGATTTGTTTGTCTCCTGTGACATCTTGTACCAATGTACTTCCACATAAGTTGTAGATGTAACCAACGGTCTTATTAAATAAGAAACACAGAGCCAATTCAGAGAAGAAAGTCAAGAGGTCAGAGCTAAGAGCCTCACCCTTCCTGATTCAGGGATCCTCTTCAGCCAAGAGAGCTCTCCGAAAAAAGGGACCTACTTCCTGTGTGTGTCTTTATATAGTCTAGCTGTTCTGCCTTCTCATTGGTTGTAAACCCAAACATGTGACTGCCTCATCACTGCCTGAATGTACCGCCCTCCAGGTCCTTAAAGGCGTGCGCCACCGCCGCCACACACTTGCTATGGCTCTAATAGCTCTGACCCCCAGACAACTTTATCTATTAACATACAATTAAAATCACATTTCAGTACAAGTAAAATACCACCACAATAAGTAGAATTCTTGGGGAAAAAATGAATGTGCTAAAAACGTAGCAAATAAAAGAATGGGAAAGGAAAACAACAAATGAGCAGTAGTGAGATGGAAAATAGACATTTAACAGTGCATATGAAAGAAAACAATAGTTCATTATGGTAGGAGCCCCAATAATAATAACCATATGTATAATAGTAGAGGAGAGATAGAAAAGAAGAGACATCTGTAAAGATCCATATCAGAAATGAAAGAAATGATTTCATTACAGATTTATTATATAACAACCAAAAGACACAGGTGTATCTCTTAGTGGGTAATTGTCCTTGATGCAAAACCAGTGACCCATGTTCCATACCTTGGACCCACATTGATGAAAAAAAGGAATAGATTCCAGAAAGTTGTCCTCTGATTCCAGACACAAGCAGGGGTGTGCATATAAACACAATACACACACACATACACACACACACATACACACACACACACACACACACACACACACACACACACACACACACACACACATTCACACAAACATATACACACACTTGGAGGGAGTGAGAGAGAGAAAGAGAGCAAGGGAAATTTAGAAAAAGTGAATAAATGTAATTAGGTATAAACACAAACGAAAACAAGATTATTATAAGGAAATTAATTCTAATACATTAGATTACAGGAAAAGAAGGAATTTCTGGACTGAAGATTCTACAGGAAAACGAAATCTATATAGATAAGAATGTTATGTTTGATAAGTGCTATCATTAGTCATATCATTTTGTAAAATTTCTAGCTTAGTTGAATTCTGAAAGTTCCCTTAAACTATAGTATTTTAGTTCTTAGAAGTAATGTAACTATGTTCTCTGGACTTTTGAACTGCCTGCCCCAAGGACACACAGTAATAGCTGCCAGGGGAGATGTTTATTGATCAGCTACCATTCTTTAACTGACTACCCAGAGCAATGGACAACTGCAGGCCAAAAATAAGAAAAAGAAAATCCAACCTCTGCCCCTGCTCCCTGCCCCCCACACTGCCTGCCTGTTCTGTAACTACCCAGCTTCTTAGGAAATGACTGGTTCTGCGTCTATTTTTTAAAGGGATATTTTATTTCTGTTGAACATATAGGAGTGTTTGCCCACATGAATGTGTGTGAACTACATACATGTCTCATGCCCACAGAAGTCAGAAGAGGGCATGAAATTCCAGGGACCTGAAGTAAAAGACAGATGTAATTCTGAGAACTGAATCCAGGTTCTCTTCTAGATCTGCATGTGCTCTTAATCTTAGAGTCATCTCTCCAGGCCCAGATGTTAGATTCTAATACTCACACAGACAATGTTGCAGTGATTTCCAACAAATAAAAGTCTGCAGTATCTTAAGTCAGGTTGCTTTTTTGTCTTTCCTTCTTTCTGAGCATTCAATAAATATTTTACATTTGTCTTAAAACTCTTTCTACAAGGAAACCTTTACTGCTGACATGTCAGAACAGTGAAGTGATATGTGCAAAGGAGCAATGAGTGAAATTATGGCAAGTTTGAAAACAAAAAATCTTTATCTTTTACAAACTCAGGTGAAAGGGGTAAAATGGTCCCTGAATCAACCAAGCATTATCCTGACACCTAAATTAGGTAACAAAATTACAAACAACAGGGGCTGGAGAGATGGCTCAGAGGTTAAGAGCACTGGTTGTTCTTCCAGAGGTCCTGAGTTCAATTCCCAGCACCCATATGGTGGCTCACAACCATCCATAATGAGATCTGGTGCCCTCTTCTGGCCTGCAGACATACATGCAGGCAGAACACTGTATACATAATAATTAAATAAATAGATCTTAAAAAAAAAAATTACAAACAACAAAACCAACCAAACAATACTACTACTTAAGATTCTTTATGAAAATAGACCCAGAAGTTGTAAATGACCATTGAAATATTGAATCTAATAATTTAAATGTAGTACTGCTTTATTGACATGTAAATTTTGCCTAAAGAATGCAAGACCTATTAGAAAACAAAGCCATGAAGTTCACAAAATTAGAATAAGTAGTAAGACAACTGGTCAACCACTGAAATCTGGGTAAAAATCTAACACAAACCCTTCATTAAATGTTTTAGCAGTAGTATGGATACACCAAGTTCATTCACATGGCATAGAGTGTCTATGATAGACTGACAGCTAAATAATAGCTAAAGATGACAGTTTCAACAGTTACATAGATGTTCAAACATACCTATACATATGTTGGATCAAGCCATCACTGTTCCATAATTTCTAAACAGGCAAAGGATAAACAGGTAACTGCTGTGGAATGTTTTTTCTGTATGATGTGAATATGTGTTGCTCATATTGGCTAATAAATAAAGCTGCATTGGCCTATGGCAGAGCAGGATAAAGCCAGGAGGGAAAATCCAAGAGAGATAGTGAGAAAAGAGAGGAGAGATACCAGCCCACCATCCAAGGAGCAACATGTAACGGGACACAAGTAAAACCACTGAACATGTAGCAATACATAGATTAATATAAATAAATTGAGTTAAGCTATAAGAGCTGGCTAGCATGAAGCTGGAGCCATAGGCCATACAATTTGTAACTAATATTATGCCTTTGCGTGATTATTTTATAAGCTGCTGTGGGACTGTGAGTGAGAGAGATTCATCTGTCTGGACCACTGGGCCAGGTGGGACTGGGGAAAGTTCCGGCTACAGGTAGCTGATTGGAAATCCATTATTAATGCTTTCTTTGCATAAAATTTAGGTATTTTATACATGTTAGGGCTGATAAATGATCTTGAATTTTTAAAAATACATATTTAATAATGAGTTAACTTTATTTAAAGGACAAGTGTTCCTTTTGAAAATAGATATTACTTGCAAGATCTAAAATTTTTAACAAGAAAAGTACTGTAAAAATTTACTCTCTGCTCATCCTGAAGGTGAAAACTGTAACTATTTATGAGATAACTATAAAGCAATTAATATTTTTATTTCTCTCAATCATAAATTCAATATTAAATAAATCAGAGTTATGGTCCAGATTATTGTATGTTTAAATACTAAATGTTGTAATGTTCAAGTTTTAAATGCACACACATACATAACAAAATAATTTGAAAATGTCAATGAAATGCGGAAATATGATTTTGTTTAAAATGATTTTTCTCTGTTTAAATAATAAAATAGTAAATTTATTTATATTCTGAACTTTTTATACAACATAGAATGATAATATTCATCCTCCACTACATCCTCCGCCAGAAACTTCTAAGATTCACAACCCATTTCTTTTTCAATGATATGTCTTTCATTTTATTGATATTAAAACACTCTGATTTTAATAATTGCAGCCCATAGGTGTTGGTCCATCCACTAGGGCATACATACACAGCCTATCATGGCCATATCCTTGAAGGGAAGTGACAGTCTTCATATTAGCAATCAAATGCTCCACATATTGGTACAGCACTCATTAGAGTGTAGAATTTTCACAAAAAGAACGTCAGTTTGGAGAAAGACTGAAGAGATATTTCTATGACATGATGTAATATTTTATAATAATAATTAATATTTCCATGTATTTACAATTTTATGACCATATTAGATCCTTTTGTCTTCTTTCATGAGTAAAAGAAACTTTTGAGCTAGTGTGCACAATTCTGTTGATAAATCACTATTTTAATATGAATGAAGATAGCAAACTATTTATTTATGTTACTGAATTAAGCACATAGTTAAATAATTTCACAAAATAAGCCTGTAAATATAATAACTGTGCAAGTGAGTTCTATAAAACAGATTTATTTTTTTCACAAATTGACATAAGATTTAAAAAAAAATTGATTTTCTTCATTCATGGCCATACTGTTGAGAATATTTTTTCACATGTTCATATAAAAATTCATTTAAATAGACAAGGACAAAATCACCAATGGTATTATGGAATCAGCAAACACCTTAAAAGCTTTCTTCTTTATGTTTGTTCCTATTTTGACTAATTGAGAGATAATTCCCAACTTTAAGTAGCTTCTGAAGGTGAATGTGTCTTTTTTTCTACAGGCATTATCCATCCCTTGTTGCCTGGCAACACTCAATCATAGCAGCCCTAAGCCTTTATTTAGCTAATCATTATCTAATTGCACTTGCAAATTTAAGCATTCATTTTGTTTTTCAAAACATTTTTATCTCTAAGCAACTAAAATTATTGTTTAAAGAGAATATACTGAAATGTTGCCACCAATATTATTTTACTTTAAAAGCTTAATTTCTATCTACACTATATTACTTTTGGAAACCACTGGAAACAATTAAAAGGTATATAACTGATTAGTCTATTTTATTCATCTACAATAAAATTATGCTACAAATCTGATATTTACAGCAAATTTACTTGTATTTTCTTAACTTTACATAGAGAAAATATTGTCTCAGATTAGTGTCAATTAAATATGAACCCTTGTAGATGTAACCAACGGTCTTATTAAATAAGAAACACAGAGCCAATTCAGAGAAGAAAGCCAAGAGATCAGAGCTAAGAGCCTCACCCCTTCCTGATTCAGGGATCCTCTCCAGCCAAGAGAGCTCTCCAAAAGGGACCTACTTCCTGTGTGTCTGTCTTTAAAATCTTTCTTTTCTGCCTTGTCATTGGTTGTAAACCCAAACATGTGACTGCCTCGTCACTGCCTGTATGTACCCGCCCTCCAGGTCCTTAAAGGCGTGCGCCACCGCCGCCACGTACTTGCTATGACTCTAATAGCTCTGACCCCCAGACAACTTTATTTATTAACATACAATTAAAATCACATTTCAGTATAAGTAAAATACCACCACAAACCCTTAAAGCAGTTGTTATATTTTTAGAGAAAACACTGACCAGGTACAGTTCATACACTCACTTTAATATTGGAAATTTACAAATATTTTGGATGCACACATGCATATATGCATCTAGTTCTATGGAATCATTTTGTATAAGAGCATTTTTTGCTTCTCATGAAAGCAGAGATAAAAGATCATCATGGTATGAGACTACAGTTGATTGCACATTAATAAACAAGAAGATTTTCAAAGCACATACTTCAAATCCTCAACCAATGAACTGACAATTTTGATATTTATGAATATAATACTTTTTGTGTATTCAGACTGTTTTCTGCAGAGCATGGTATGAGCTGTACTTTCTTTAGGCATCCTTCTTGCTCTTCTCTGTTTCCCATGTCCTATGTCCTATGCTATTCATATACAAAAGTATTACTTGTGCCAGGGTCTAATTTAGGGGAAACTAAACTAAGATTATACTGTGTAAAACAATAATATAAAATTCATTATCATGAATTGTGACATAATGCTATTTAATATGACAGATATTTAAAATGTCAAACATAATTTTAATGAATCTCTAACTATATACCTGTTAAAATATTCACTGCTAAATATATCTATAAACAAACATAAACATTGGATAACACTTTTATATGACCATACTAAAAGTCACAGGAAATGATAAAAAATAAAAAAATCTCAGATATCTATGATGCTTCACAAACATGAATGAAAAACATATCCTATTCCTATATTCTGTCTTACATGTTGCTTAGGATACATATTCTAAGAATTTTTGAAATACCATATATGGAACTAATCAAACTCAAGAAGTCAGCCTTTAGTGAAGCCACTTGAGGAATAGTTTTCCACTTGCTTGGTAATACTACAAACCTTTAATATGAATATCCCATCCAAGAAATACTACTCTCTGATTACTAGAAACACAAAACACAAAATACAAATTGTAGTATATTTTGTCAAGTTCATAGTCATAAGACAATATCTACAACTACCTATTTTTTTCTTATAAAGCTCAAGGTTGTCCAAATAATTTACTTTTTGTTCAAGTCAGCACTAAAAGTTGGCACCTGTCTTTATCTATTGAAGAGTAACATACTAACATTAACAAGTTCAATTTATTAAACAATTTGATTTTTCTAGCTAGGATTACTGTTGCTATGTTGAAACACAGGACCAAAGCAACATGAGAAGGAAAGAGTTTATTTGGACTACCCTTCAAAATCACCATTCATCATTGAAGGAGATCAGCACAGGAATTATAGTAGGGTAGGAAGCTGGAAGCAACAGCTGATATAGAGGCCATGGAAGGGTGTTTCTTACTGGCTTGCTCATCATGGCTTGCTCAGTTTGCTTACATGTAGAACACAGGACCACCAGTCTAGTGATGACCCTGCCTACAATGGGCTGGGTACTACCCCATCAGTGACTAACACAGGAAATGACCTGTAGACAGATCATTTGGAGGCATTTACTCATTTGAGCTTCCCTCCTTTCAGATAACTCTATTTTGTGTCAAGTTGACATAAATCTGATTATCGTCTGATCTTCCTGAGTAGTTCTTGTATCTAACTACATGGATTTTACTTTAAGTTCAGCTTAAGTTCATTCCATTCTCCTATTGCAATGGTTATTGGAAAAAATCTATTTTTACTGATTTAACTACTACACTCATGTATTCCTTGTCAATATGCCACTCATAATTGTCAATATGCTACACTATCCCAGATTATTATTTGTCAGGTTCAATTATTTTCATATATCTATATCTATCTATCTATCTATCTATCTAGATAGATAGATAGATATAGATATAGATATAGATATAGATATAGATATAGATATAGATCAAGAAATCAGACCACTGGCATAAGAACATTATTCTTGTCCTCAAGAATTCCATTATGTACAAAGAAAAAAGGATAGCAGTCCTACTAAAACTTAAAATGTTACAATTATCCAAAAGGATTTTTGCACAAAACCACCTTTCTGTGGTTGGCAGGTTGAGAAGTTATGGAATATTTAAAGGCATACTCTATTTTATGAGATGGATATATGAATGAGGACATATTATTTTTAAATAACTGTGTACTTGACATATGGAAATCAGCACCAACAATTTAAATAAATTTAGAATGAGCCTGCAATGTACCAGAAATTATCAGATTACTTGGATGGGTAGAACTTGTGCAAAACAGAAAATGAACCAGGTAAATTTCAGGATTTAGATAAGGACAAGGTTTGTAAGGACTTACAGACCATGGGATAGGATCTGCATATTTTTGTAAATGTGTTGAATAGAAAGAAAAACAAAATAACTGAGCATCTTAAGTACCATGAATTTGTGGTTCTGTTCATATCTAAACCGGTCTGGATGTTGGAAACATTCTATATTTAGGTAATTGATTATGATGGTAAAGACATTGAAGTTGCATATGGTTTCAACAGTGTAGAGCTGTTCCTCTGACTCTGAATGAAGTAAATACTTAAATAATGTTAAAAAGGGAGGACTTGTTCTTTACTCAACACTCTACATCCATGCTCTGTAAAACATCAAGAATTAGATGTAGAAAGGGGGGTACCTCTGAAGGATTCTAAAATAATGATTGACTTTATTGTTCTTCATAACATTTATGAAATGCACTTAACTTATTATTTATTCTACCATTTCATGAGTACAATCACAAAAGCAGGATTGAAAGGAAAATCTTTAAAAAAATTACTCAGAACTGGAAGTATTAGAACCAAGAAGTTTGTGATCAAATACTGAAAGTCTATGCAGTTCATCCCTTATATTCTCTGTGAAAAGAGTTATATTAATTCTGTAATAAAAACTATTAACACACAAGGATATGCTGAGGATTGGGGGGAGTGGAGAAAGGGTAGCTCATTATGAAATTATCCTCTTACCAAGGCATCTGTATATAAAGGATTGTCGCAATGAGTATCTGTAATTTGTAAGTTTCATGATGGAATATAATAAAAATGAACTCTCAATGGCAATAATAAAGGATATGTACTTTTGAAATATACATTTAGGTAACTCAGATATCTACCCTTAGTTATACAATTGTCATTCATTTCATAATAATGGAACATATCTAGGAACAGACAAATAATTTTCTGATATACAATTATTCTTATTAAATATAAAGAGTAAACTTGTAATAATAATTCTTTATTGTTGAGTTGTAAATTTAACTTCATAAATTGATTTTCTTCTAAAGCTATATTAAGATTGAAATCCAGTAAGATGAAAAATTGTAATAAATGTATCTAGCAAATTATATCTAAATAGAATGTGTAAAAAAGATATATTGAAAAGAGAATTACTAGAAATGAATGAGAAAAATAATACTTTTATGTAATTACCAAAGACAGGAGTAGCATTTTCAAAAGGAAATATATGAGTTAACTAAATATATGCAGATTTACTTAACATTTCTCTGCTAATAAGTACAATTTGTAACTCTAACAAAATAACTATACATCCCTGTGAAAGATAAAATCATACACAATATCAACATTTAAATATTCTCAGAACTGCAGAATTATCAATGAATCTTGTTTACAATGGAATGTTAGATTATTATAATTAGTTTGGAAATCTTTTTTTCATAACTTCCTGAAATGAAACAACATCTTATTTGGTGACCCTAGAACTCTAATTCTAGACGTGTTCTGAAGGAGATTACTCAATGACAACTGTATTAACGTATTTCAAGTTATTTAGAAGTATGACAAAATAAAATGTCTATCCAGCAGAAAAAAAAACACAATGTCTTATTCATATAACATATCACTAAGTATCTGTGCTGAGTGTGAAACAAATTAAAAGGCTCAAAACATTAAGTGAATCACAAAAAGTACTTTTTTATGTACACTGTTTATCATGTCGCAAAACATTTACAATAATAGCAAAGATCACTTATTTGTGGGAAGCATATGAAGTTCTGAGAGAATAAATATTGTTGACTCAAGCAGAGCTGCGTCAAGGACACCAATGCCTCAGACTCATGATGATGACAATCCTCTCCCTGGTGTGAGTAGAGATGTTGACAATGTATATGCAAATACCAACCACAGCTTTCTCTTCCTAGGGATGACAGTCTGGGCACACTCATTTAAAGAGATTAACTGATGAGATTACCTAGCATGCCTAATTGTTTTGCTGTATAAAATAAATATGCTGAGTTTCTAGGCTGCTGGAGTATCTCCATCAGAATACGCATCTCATCAAATCTGAGCTTTTCTGTATGTTCTCTGTCATACCTTCATAACCCATAGCACCAGTGAGGTTCATCCCAAAGCTTTGTACATCACAGCAAGTGGTGCTAGAGACGGATCCTAATTACCAGGAAACTTGTCTTAATCAAGCCAGGGAATTTTCCTGCATTTCAGGTGATGGAAAGCTCCTGTGAGAATCATACAAATAAAAGTAAGCGGAAAATTACTCCTGTGTGTAAGAATTAAAATATGAGGCAAGCAGAGTCCATAGACAGGCAGATATATGTTGGTTCTTTGAAAGGGATTTTGTGGAACTCAACTCTATGGAATTATGAAGGGCCCAATAAACATTTACACTATCCTTTGCATGCTCACCATACATTAAGTGCATGAAAATAATTGTCCACCAAGAAGGGTAAAATACTGTTATCAACAGATATTAATCAGAACCTTGGAAAACTGTACTCATCATTTGTGGACCAGTTCTAATAGGAAGCTCTGAAGACAGAGGACATAAGTTTCAGTTTCTAGAAGCCACGTGGTGGCTCTCAACCTTCTGTAACTACAGTTCCAGGGAGTCCAATGACCTCTTCAGGTCATTGATTACACAGTGGTTAAACATTTGTTGCACATAAACTCATTCATGCAACACACAAAAATATACATATAAAATGATAAGCAAATAAATATTATAAAAAAGAATATTCATCAATCATGGAAGGATCTCTATGGTGATATTTTATTTGTACTGAAATGTGATTTTATTTGTATGTTAATAAATAAAGTTGCCTGGGGGTCAGAGCTAATAGCAAGCCATAGCAGAGCTGGGCATTTGTGGTGCACGCCTTTAATCCCAGTACTTGGTAGGCAGAGATAGGTAGATCTCTATGTGTTCAAGGATACAGCCAACAGACAGAGATGAGGCAGTCATGTGGTTGGTTTTACAACCAATGAGAAGGCAGAACAGAAAGTCTATATAAAGACAAACAGACAGGAAGTAGGTCTCTTTCAGAGAGGTCTCTTGGCTGAAGAGGCTAGCTGTAGCAGGCGGGTAAGACTCTTAGCTCTGATCTCTTGGCTTTCTTCTTTGCATTGGTTCTGTGTTTCTTATTTAATAAGACGGTTGGTTACATCTACAGATCTGAGAATTTCAAAATTAATACAAATGTAAACGGAGTTGATTGTAATCCTCATAAATTCCCTTGACGACTTCAAGACTCCATTTGAGGAAATGGCTACAGATTTACCATAAATTGCAAATGAATTAGAATCAGAAGAGTTTGAATATTTGATAAAAATTCTGTAGTCTTCTAAAAGACTTCACTCTTGAGAAAGTACTAGTTGTACATGAGCAAAGAAAGTAGTTCCTGGGGCTAGAGAGATGGCTCAGTGTTTAAGAAAATAGTTCCTTTATATGAAAATTATTATTAAGATATTATAAGCAGCTAAAAATGACTGCAAAGGGCTTAGAATGTATCATAAACTCATTTGATCAAGCAATATCAAAGTAATAGATAATTGACTTCTAGATTAAAATAGGTTGTTCTATAGGTAAAATTCTATCAAGTAAGTCACAAATTGTGGGTCATCTTTTTTTTTTTTTTTTTACATGAAGGAAACAAGCAACAAACGGATCTTCAGTTTTCTTATTCTTGTATTCTTAGGATATTCCAGACTTTACAAACTGTCTAAAACTGAGCCCCTCAATAATCATTCAGCAAGAATCAAGAGGGTTCTAACAGTTTCTTATCTTGGATGATTGATTATTCCTCTCATATATTAGGGTGTATGGTTTACTTTATACACATTGTTCTAGGCTACCATGGAAGACAACCCTTATGTACACCATAAACTGAAAACTCCACATGATTCGCTTATAATATTTGCTGGATTTTAATGACATCATAGCCAGAAAGCAATAACCACATGTGAGCAAACAAAGTTCTGAAGAAGGAGCTGAGAATTCTATATCTGCATTGACAGGCGACAGCAAAAGAATGCCACACTTGGCATGGCTTGAGCATCTGAAAGCCCATCCCCCAGTGACACACTTGCTCCAACAAAGCCGCAGATACTCCAACAAGGCAACACCTCCTAATAAGTACCACTGCCTATGAATATATGGGTGCCATTTTCTTTCAAGTCACCACGGCATATATTTATTCTTTCTCTTTTAAAATATAATATGGTTTTATATTTCAATAGTTACTTTGTAGTTCAATGTTTATATTGGACATTTTTATTTTGATTTTTCATAAGTGTTCTTCTAAATTACAGAGACACAAATGTATAATTCACTATAAGGAGATATTTAATCTTATTGTTTCTCTGCAATTTTGCAAATATGACAGACATATTTTAAAAGTTTGAATTAAAAATCATTAATTTTTCAGTTGGATACATGTGGCAGTGCAAACAAGATAAAACCTGGCATCTTACTCATTAGTATGTAGTTATGGCCTTCGCTTTAAGTCATTTGCTTACCTTCACACCTACTCAAACTAATCATTCAAGTTTCTGTCTTAAATCCTTTAAATCTTATCCTATCTTACTTTTTTAAGGTTGCAAGTTCAAAATATTAGTAACTTTGGTATTAAACTGTCAGCTTTTTCCAATAACCCATTCAAGAGCCCCCAAAATTTGTGTAACATTACTAGGCTCTTGTTCAACAGTTTGAAACCTATTATGCAAATTTTCTTAAAATTCATTATATTTGTCTTTGTTCTGTTAGCTCTTAAAATAAACTAGATTGTTGTAGTGTACATGTATTATAGCTAGGCTGGACTACTGTCCACTTTTGTCCTTCGAAAGTTTTCATAGCACTTTTTTGTACTATAAAGCTTGCCCTTAGGGAGAAGGATTTTTTAGGAAATGATGAAATTACATTATAATCTCACAATAATAAAGAAGTGAATAATAAAAATTATCATTACAAAATGGTCATTAAATAAGTAGAGTTGGTGATAATTATTATGACATCAAATGTTAACCCCAAGATACACAGTAGTATAATAGTATTAGTGAGCATTTAACCATCACACTTTTGGCCCAGTTGTATCATGAGGACAGATAGGTAAGGAGAGCAACTAACTCTTTAATGTGTATTGCAGACAGTCTTCACATGGCAGCATTGCTCTAAACGTGACAAAACCTGATACTGCTTTTAGTACAAAGTAAAATGAAATCAGTTGGAAGAATTATAAACACTTCAGTCCAGTTGGTAAATAACTGTTTCTCTTATCTTCACGGAAATCCCCTGATGACCTAAGCCTCTTGCCCACATCCTCACAACTTTCAAATACTAAAGAACTTGAAATCCTTGCATAATTGGGTTCAAGAGGCTGCTTTATCTCTCAATGTGAAGCCCTGCATTGCCTCAGATTAAGATGACTGTGCTATAATTAATGTTAAATAGAGTTCCATGGCCTGGGACGGTGTATTACTTTTGATTTTATTCTTTATTCCCGTAGCAACCGTGTTCTGAATTCTCTTTTCATACAGGAAACCAGCCTTCCCTAACACATTATTCCACTAAACATATTGTTCCTCCTAGTTTGACAATGTTTACCTGTTTCTTGAAGCTTAAGTTGTGATGACATGTTGAGTTGTTAATGGAATCCAGCCTGACATGGAAAATCAAGATATTATGAAATCTGTTTTCTCAGTTGGAGAACTGTAAATACAGAATAGACCATACTAAAACTCTGGGGATGAATTTTAACATAAAGAGAGAAGTTATAAGTAATAAGGCAGTTCAGGTTCATTTTGAGTACCTTGTTTTTCTAAAACTCTTTCTGAATGTCACTCTTTTTTTTTCATTGAAAGTCATTGGTTTCAAATAATTTCCTTTTCAGTAAGCATCACAAGGTCCCTTGCTGACTGTGTGCATAGAAAACTATTTCAGCGGATTTATTGGAAAGAGCTTCTACACTGCAAGTAAAGGAGGGAGATGCTAAGCAGATACTCCTGGATGTGAGGGGCAGAGTGAAGAGTAGCAATCCAGTAGTTCACAGAACTCCAGGGAACTGCCATTTTCTTACACCAAATGTGTCTCCATGTTCTACTTGTATTATCAATAGTTTTTTAGAAATTAGAAACTTCCTGGAACCTAAATTATTATATATTGCAGACTGTGAACAATAAGAAAGAAAGGGGCCTTTTAAATACATTTCATAAATAAATAACAAGTCATCGATACTTGAATTGCTGTACTTATTTTTAATGCAATCTGATACATTATTTGTGATATTATTGTTTCAGAATATATCATTGAAAGATTTATATTGTGATTATTCCCTAAATTACATAGTGGACAATCATTTTATTATTTCTAATCAGTTGACAAATGAAGAAACAACTACATAAAAATATATTCAAAGATCAACATAAAATCCTTCAAATGTGTAGAGGTTTTTTCAGTAATTTAATTTTGATCCTCAATTTGTAAAGAAATTCCCTCTGAACTTCATAAAATTTAAAATTAAGGCACTACAATCCAGGATACTTGCCATTGGTTGGATTATTAAAACTAAGTGTCCTTTGAAACTGAAAAGTCAGCAATGTGTTTGAAGTTTCAGACATTTTTGTCACCATTTCAAACATATTGTCGACCACATAAAAGGTTATGCTTTGCCCTGAGTCCATGCATATAGAATTCTGATTGATGTCAATGGGAGCCATGTGCAAAGTTTGCAGGCACTGTAGTTTGAAGCTTTATGGTGTTTTCAGAATATCTTTGAAGTTGAGTTTCTGTGGAAAAATACAAAGTTTAGAAAGTAGTTCTGCAGGGCTTATTCTTATCCACTGTGAACATGTTTAGATTGCCTGTTTAAAATGCAGAGCTAAGCTGGAATTCCATAAATGGAGCATGCATATGGAGTGAATGATTGCAAAGGGATTATTCCCATTGAGTTTAGTTGCTAGACTTGGGGACTACATTGTTAAGATCTGTTGATCCTGGCAGCCTGTTTTGTTTTTATACATTAGAGTTTCTGCTTTATATTGCAAGGTATATATTGCTATTCATTTTAATGCCAAAATCAAATTGATTGTTATCACTGATATTTTATAAATTATCTGAACAAAAGAAGTGTTGAAGCATCCTTGAGTTAACAAATCTATAACAAACTTTGATTTTATGTTATAACTTTGAAATATATAAATTTGAAAGAATATTTTAATTGAGGTTTACTTGTATAGTCAAAAACATATTATTTAAGGGTAAGTTAAAAGAGGATGATGGAAATCAATTTAGCTGGAATTCAAAACACAGCACTAAGCTATCGAGTCACTGTTGAGTCTGAACTCTTCTGCATCAAGCCTCCCATTTCAAGAAACAACTGTCATTTGTCAAAATCTAAAAGTCTGAAACTCTGCATTCTAGATAACTACAGGATTCATTTTGTAGTATAATTAATTTGTGTTTAGACTTTCTGATTTTTTTTTTCTGGAGAGTCTCTGTCACTTTGACACCTAGAGTAATTTGCACAATGCAGGCTCAATACTCGTGGCAGCTCATCTAGCAATCGCTTGCTGATCTATCTCCCTGAAACAGAGAAAAGTGCAGACACAGCACTCACGAACTGTGGTTGCTTTTGATGAGGAAAAAGGCAGAGGTGATTCTTCAGCCAGGAAGCAAACTCTCTCATTGTTGTGCATGTTTCTGGCTGACTGGGATGCAATGTTAAAATATGTGAAAAATAGAAAATATAAAGAATACTAAAGTCGAGATATGAAGGGGATATTTCATTTACCTTTCATAGTTAGTGAAAATGGAAAGTCACTTTTTTTCTCTCTTAATTATTCTCAAAGCAAGTTACTCATAATTGAGCACATGACTATTAATTTCATTTAACTCAGTGAGATTGCACCATCTCTAATGCTACATCATCCAACACAAATTTTCAGATCACACCAGTCTTTTTCCAAAGCTCCAACAATACATATAGAAACATATTTGGAGATGGCGCTTGCCCCTACATGTATAAATGCATTTGCATATATATATATATATATATATATATATATATATATATATGTTCATCACATACACATACTGTACGTGTGTATATATATTCATATATACACATATGTATACAAAACTACATACATATATAGTCATACTCTCTCTCCATCTATCCACCATCTATTTTCTGTCTATCTATCCATCTATCTATCTATCTATCCCCATACACATATGTATATATGTATATATCAGTATTTATAGATCCTTATAGAAATATATGTATCTCTTAGAGTTTGGATATGAATTATTCTAGGCACAAGAGAACAGGTCTTAGACACATTTACAAGTGATGAACTGGGTTGTGTCATTTGTTTTCACTTTTCCTAGCGACCATGTCACAGACAGGCCAACTGCTCTTTACTCTGTCAGAGTAGCTGAACTCAAAAATACATTTGGCAGCTGAAATTTCCTCTCAGGTTTGTAGCTCTTGGCTTCAGTTATTTGTCAGAACACTCACAAGCCAGAAAGGGAGATAAAGAGAAGCTAACTTGAGAAATCCACTAACAAGTGGAGCAATGATTGAGCACAAGGTGTTACTGAGAAATTTTATGTTTAACATGTAGTCTTCGGAAATTCTCATACCAGAAGAAGAAAAATATTAATGTAATCATAGCTACTATATCTTCAGAGCACAAAACCCATTGCTTTTCAACAAGATCACTTCAAAAAAATAAGTACAGTGGATCAAATAATCTTGGGACCGGCCTTCGTCAGGATTGCAAAGTGAGCACAAAGATATCTGGGCTTCTGATGACCATAGAAGAATATTTATTCTTTAATATATGTTTTCATTGATACAATTAGTTGTGTATAATATTGGGCACCATATAGATGATTATATACAAGTGTACCATGTATGTTTTTCAAACTTAAATCATAGTATTCCTATTCTAATTCTCTTCACATTTCCTGCTACTACTTGTCCTTTCATTTCTACTGTACTTGTTCCCTCAAGTGATTACACACACACACACACACACACACACACACACACACACACACACACACACGTATTTCATATATTTACATAAAATCTAGGATTCACAACTTGAAACCAGAAAGTTATTTTAATTTCTGAACACTAGTATCTATTAATTTTCATCTCTTTATGTGAGAAATGCAATTAGGTAATATATTAAAAACTGTGATAGTATATACCAAATAATTTGAATTTTTTTCCATTTTCGCATTTCTTGATTAGGAAATAATAGATTTTAACCATTCTCTCTCCTCAAATAGGTATCCAGACATTCTCAGAAATGCCTAAGTTTAGTTTAGCTGTGTTTTAACAAGAAGAAAATCTTGCCTAGTACTGGAAACCTAGCAAACTACCCAGGGTTAGTGAAATAATGAATCTCAGGGAAAACTTACAGCTACCACTTTATTAGCCATTGTAGTCCGTAACTAAATTGTAAATGTTTAGCCTTATAATCACAGATAAGCACAGCTCTCATCATTCATCAAGGAAACTTCTTGTGAGTTAACTTTTGTTTCCTGGGCTATCTGGACTTTCATTGTTACAGAAGTGAAAATCAGGGGGTGGTGATAAAGCTTAGCGGTGTATCATTTGCTTGCAGAGGGTGCAAAGCCTTAAATCATTTCACAACTCTTCCAGGAAACAAAGAGGTGAGGATGTGGGTGCTGAGTGTTTCAAACGGAAAACCAGTGTTCTCAACCCTGTATATATGCACAAATGTATAAAATGTAGATACTTTTCAATGAACTATGCATTCACTATACAAAATTTGCTTCATTTAAATCCTAAAAGGTCCTTTACTGTTCTGAATTTGGAGACAGTTCATGAGCTTTTAGCCTCTGTTCTCAGTTAATATCTCATGGAATAGGGACAGTGTTTCTTTTTTCCATCTGCATTGAAAAGTACTCATTCAGCCAGCATTTTACTTATTTTTTTTGCAAAGCTTTGTAATGTGAATTGAAAATAAAAAAAATTCCATATTTACTTTTATTGCTTAAGTACCAACAATTTTAACAATATAACTTAATGGGAGGCTTACTTTTGAAAATATCTTAAAGAAAGCCAAAATGATTGTTCATATATAGATAAAAAAAGGCTATATGTATTGAATAATTTTTTTAGTAGTATCCTAATTCACATTTTCATTTTCTGGTACATTGCAGAACCTAATGACCTTTTAAGGTCTTAGAGATCATTTAAGAAACAGTTATTTTAAGTAAAATTCACCAGTGACTTTTCCCAGCACAATACGGTAGTTTAAAAAATTACACCCATGACAAATCTAGAAATTTCTCTCTGCCACTCACTGACAGGGGCATTTTAAAATAACACTGTAAAATATAGTGTATTAGATGAATAGAAAATAGCAATATCACTTATATATTGGCATATCTTTTTTTAAAATTTTTTTATTTTTATTTTGCAATACAATTTAGTTCTACATATCAGCCACAGATTCCCTTTTTCTCCCCCCTTCGGCCCCCCTTACCTTCCCCCCCAGCCCACCCCCCATTGCCACCTCCTCCAGGGCAAAGCCTCCCCCATGGACTGAGATCAACCTGGTAGACTCAGTCCAGGTAGGTCCAGTCCCCTCCTCCCAGGCCGAGCCAAGCGATCCTGCATAGGCCCCAGGTTTCAAACAGCCAACTCATGCAATGAGCACAGGACCCGGTCCCACTGCCTGGATGCCTCCCAAACAGATCAAGCCAATCAACTGTCTCATCCATTCAGAGGGCCTGATCCAGTTGGTGACCCCTCAGCCATTGGTTCATAGTTCATGTGTTTCCATTCATTTGGCTATTTGTCCCTGTGCTTTATCCAACCTTGGTCTCAACAATTCTCGCTCATATAAACCCTCCTCATTCTCGCTAATTGGACTCCCATATCTTATTAATTTGTTTGCAAATCCTTTTTGACATAAGAATAATATTTACTTTATGTTATAAATTGTAAAAACAAATAAACACACACAATAAATAACAGATTTTTCCTAAGTGTAGGTATACTCACAAGAATTTTATTTTTTGCTTAATTTGTTGATCTATTATTTTAGACTTAACTTTTGAATTTCAAAATTCTTTTGAATATCAGATAAGCAAAAACATCACACACCTACTTTATTTTAAATGAAGGGCTCTAGTAGGCACCAGCATGGTATACATGGTGCTACTTCTGGGCATTCCAGTAAATATATTTTGGCATTTTTCCCAGTCCAAGAAAGCAGAGATGGACCGTAAGGCAGACAACTCACAAATGTCTACATTTCCTGACAAGTTATGAAAGCTGCTTTCTATGAAAAGCATTATACAGATCTTACAAACATTTTCACAGTACTAATTAAAGTTCACAAGCTTTCAGAAAGTTACAGAGATGGACTTTCAGCAGAAGGAGGCCTAGCACATTTGAAGGGGAAGACCACAAAAAGGAGGCCAGCAATGCTCAGGTGAGGAACCTTGCCATCTACTCAGTTGCAAAGCAAAGCAGGGACAGAAGGTCGGATAACCATCTCATTGAACAGTGTCCTCTACGTAGTCTCTTCCTTAGGAAATTCTTCACGGCTTATAGTTAGACAAAGGGAGGAAAGAGTTTCTACCATTAACTGCAATGGCTAAATCTGATATCTGTTGTTCGTCAGGTAAAAAGACTACTCAGTATCATCCATCTACAAATGGACTATAATTGGAGAAAGTATATGACCACAAATACAATGTTCTCTCATATTACAAGATTTAAATCCAATAGACAAACCTAATAAGCAAAATGAAAGGAGGAACAGCACTCCAGTTTTTCCTCATTTGAAATCTTAACCTGTAGCACTGACATCTATAAGCTGTTCGATTTGAATGTTTTGCTTGAAAGATTCGGAAATGATACAGAAATATCTTTCCTGTATCACAGTCTCTATATATTGCTTCTTTGGGTTTTGCTTTAAAAATTATAAATGTATAATAACCATATTATGCTTTTTATGTGTATAATAATTCAAACATGGCAAAATATTGGCTATAGTTTCTCAAAACATCTATTAGTTTGTTTTATGGATATGGATATTTATGATTGAATTGATACATATATAACACATATTTAGGTATTTCTTATTGTCTTTCAAATAGCTGACATGCTTTTTTTCTAATAACAAAGAAGACAACTGAAATTTGTAAGTACATACAAGTAGTTGCAATCATTTCTCTATTTTGTCAAATATTCTTCAAGACCAAAAAATCAATGTGCTTACTCAGTTCTGGACCTTGTATCCTATATTGCTGACATGCTGGTCAGATGTGGCCATAGGTGAAATAGTGACTTTAGTTATTTGGTAACTAATCACTTTTTGCATTTAATAAGAGGCTTGCTTTACAGAGGAATTTCATATCTTGTACTGCAAATCTCCTTTTATAAGGGGATAAAGGCCATGGCAGAGAACCACAACTATATGTAGTTAAATTGTCCTGTTATCAAAATTCATTCTAAATATTTACATTGAACCCATACATTTTTGTGTAGCTAGAGTTTTCCTACCTGGCCCACAGTCAGGACAAATCTCTGTCACCTGCCAGTCCCACAGCCCCTCAGACCCAACCAAGTAAACACAGAGACTTATATTGCTTACAAACTGTATGGCCGTGGCAGGCTTCTTGCTAACTGTTCTTATATCTTAAATTAAACCATTTCTATAAATCTATACCTTGCCACTTGGCTCGTGGCTTACCAGCGTCTTCACATGCTGCTTGTCATGGCGGTGGCTGGCAGTGTCTCCCTCTGCCTTCCTGTTCTCTCTGGTCTCCTCTCTGTTAGTCCCGCCTATACTTCATGCCTGGCCACTGGCCCATCAGTGTTTTATTTATTGACCAATCAGAGCAATTTGACATACAGACCATCCCACAGCATTTTTGTTGATCTCATCTTGTGTCAGAGAACCTTATTTTTGCAATTGATAGTGGTTAATGCAGAGACACACAGCTGGTCAAAATGCTGAGTGTAAATAATAACGAGTGCTTATATGTTCATGGACCATTTACATCAAATTCACTATCCAAAACTCAGAGAACATTTTAGGATGAAGAGGGAGGAAGAATAAAAAAAGTCAACCGATGGGGATGAAAGCAATAAATACGTAGTTCTGGCCATGAAATAGCTGTTAGGTGCATCAATTTATACCAGCTTTGTTTAATCCTCAAATGATATGCACAGGAACAAGGCACACCAAACTATAGCATGGACTGGGGACTCATGGTCTCATCCTTCTGAGACCCCATTCCTATCCCAGAACATACAGGAAATTGATGGCAGCTGAGAAAGGGAGGGTCACTTTCTTTCAGGGACATGGCTGACAGTAAGATTATCCATTACCCATTAGATGGCCACACCCCCTTGTGCACCTAGGCTGCATTAATTTGACTCAAGTGGCTTTAATAACAAAACCAAAAAACAAATTGGAAAGTTGAAATTGGGGAAGATCTGGGGTGCAAGTTAATAGGGAAAGTAGATGGGAGGCAGTGATGGAAAAATATGCTCAATAATGATTATTTAACTATGTAAAGAATGAAATAAATCTACTAAAAGACTTGAGAAACTAGTTCTTGAAATTTCCAATGTTTAAATAGTTAATTTGAAAAAGTAGTAATAAATGCCAAATGAGATTTAAATGTCAGTAAAAAACAATAATATCAAAGAAGTTTTGTTATTAGTTGCTTGGTGATATCGTTATAAATAATGATTATGGTGATATCTTTATAAATAATGATTATAATTTTAATTACTGCATATCCATATTCTGCTGGAAATATTAATATTTTCTTTAAACTACAAACACAAAAATTGTACTTGGTAGAACTAAAGAGTACAGAGAGTAAAATATACTTAGTATGTTTCACTAAACATATTAGAAATTACAAAAATATGCAAAGAATTTAATATTTTATTTTAATGAGAACATAAAATAATATAAGTTATAATGAGTCACTCTACACATATTGGAAGAAATTTTCCTGCAATTTGCTAGTATTTTAGTTTTAAAAATAGTTTTTATTTTTGTTCATATGTTATATTATTTATCCAAAATTTTTGAAATTAAGTGAAAAGTTAAAGTACCTAAGGAAACATCATTTTAGCTTGAAATCTTTAGCAAAAATGTCAAAATAATAAGTATAGCATTAAAATTAAAATATATATATTTACTTATGCTCAGGTTATTAAGTCCTTAAATTATTTGATGGGATATTCTAGCTACACATTGCTAATTATATAGTAAGATTTTTGACAGGCTTAGGAAAGCAAATAAGATTGTCAGGATACAGGTCTCTTGTGGTGTTAATGTTAAAAGATAGCTATAATCTAAGGGATAAAGAAAACACCTTGGCCGGGCGGTGGTGGCGCATGCCTTTAATCCCAGCACTCTGGAGGCAGAGCCAGGCATATCTCTGTGAGTTTGAGGCCAGCCTGGTCTACAGAGCTAGATCCAGGAAAGGCACAATGCTACACAGAAAAACCCTGTCTAGAAAAAAAAAGAAAAACAAAAAAAACAAGAAAGAAAGAAAAAGAAAACACGAACACATAGGTGAGTTTTATTGCTAATGACAAAATATATTAGAAAAGACCCCCAAAATTTTTGTTTTTAATTAATTTAATATTTTTGTTCATCAATGTTCAAAATAGAATAAACAAGAAATAGCCAAAGCTTTCTAATACACAGATTAGAAATAGAATCCTGGACAACTTTGGCTGCTGTATTCATATGTGTCTCAAGACTTGTGAATGGTGATGTCTGATCAAAAGGGAATGAAAGTCATGAATGGTGGGTGGCCCATATCACTAATACAGTTTTTGAATTGCCAGTGTTGAAGTTTTAGCATGATTCCAAAGTCACCTTGGCAATTGATTGAGTTCCAGGAAAGTTAGAGTTAAACAGAAAGACATTGTCTAATTAAGTAAATATATATATGTGTATATATGTACACAGAGAAAATAAAGAAAATAACACGTTTTGAATAGAGACAAATATATTTAACTGATATTACAGGACAGTAGGTCCAAAATCCAAAAAGAATTCCTTTTAAATCTGACATATATTCGATATCACTAGTGTAAATCCAAGGACATGAAAATACACAAACTTTCAATATTTCTTAGTTATAAATTCAAGACTGATTGTGGTTTTTGTTTTCACTTGTTTTATCTTCTCATTCTTAGACAAGAAGAAAAAAATAGAGTATATTCACACACAGATTCTTGACTGTGATTGATCTAGAAATTTGAGTCCAAAATAGAGAAACTAAAGAGTTAGCTTCCCTTACTTTAACATTTATGAAAAAAAAACTTCAAAATAATTTTACTAAAATTAACACAATCATGGTAAAATTTATCCCTTTTTGATAATTCTGCCTTTTTATTTTATTCCTTTTTAGTTCCATCACCCGCTTTCCATAGGAAGCTTAGTACCATCCATTTTAAGTCTAACTGCAAGGTACTAAAGGGAAGAACTGGTTTGCAATTACTATGTAGGAAAGACAGTCCACATCAAAGGAGTATGCCATCACCACCTAGCATGTGGTTCTCTATTTTTAATAACTCTTAGAGATTATGAAATCCATGATGAGATGGACATGGATCATTTTTATCAATAGAGGAAATTTCCTTTCTTTTGCCCTTCCCTGCCTTCCACTCCCAGCCTCATTTGACACTGGTATAGATGCCCATTTTAACAATTCACATGGATAAAAACTTTGGTGCTGCATTAAAAAAAAGAAGAAGAAAAGAAAAAGATCTCTGAGCTAATGTAACTCAAGCTCGTTAATATAAAAATAATAATTCCTAAATCGCTCTGTCCTTCCAAAACCTGTATCTCTTAACAATTCTTATGGTGGTACATGTCCCATCTAACCCAATGGTGAGAAAACTACATTGTCTTTCTTATGAGTTAAGTAATGTTAAAACAGATTTTCAGAGGAAATCAATTGACTGAGAAAATAAATTGCAAATGTAGACATAATTTTGATAATTAAAAAGTTGTGAATGTGTGGTGATATGTTGTATACTCCAATAAAGCTTGTCTTGGGAATCCGAGGACAAAATCAGCCACTATATTAAAAATAGAGGTCAGGCAGTGGTAGCACACACCTTTAATCCTAGCATTTGGAAGGCAGAGATCCATCTGGATCTCTGTGTGTTCCAGGCCACACTGGGAACAGAGCCAGGCAGTGGTGGCACACACCTTTAATCCCAGCACTTGAGATTTCATGCGTTCTCTTGAGAAGAATACACACCTTTAATTGCAGGAAATGATGTCTGGGCAGAGAAAGGTATATAAGACACGAGGAAACAGGAACTCACTCTCTTGAGGCTGAGTAGTCCGTAGAAGTAAGAACGTGACTGGCTTTTTCTGTTTCTCTGATCTTTCAAATTTCACCCCAATATTTGGCTCCTTTTTTTTTTTATTAATAAGACCTTTTAAGATTAGTGTTCCACATCTATTATTAAAGGAGGAAGAAACAATTGACAAAAGGAATAGTTCTAAAATTAGTATGCCATCCTATGTATTTTTATAACTGTTATAATTGCCATACTGGTAACACAATACATGCCATGAAAATAGTCATTTTGAAAAGCATAACTTATAAAGACAAACCAATGGCAAGACTGGATTAGCACTATTTTATGAGGACTATCAACAAATATAGAGGCAGTACAAAAAAGTGAACGGCAGACAAGTCAGACTTATGCAAGTTAACTTTGGGCTCAACTTGAAATAGGAGACTGTAAAAGGCACTCTGCAAAGCATTTAATGGTGAGAAAAAGTTACATAATGTGCAGCTACAGCTTGTAAACGTGCTGTGAAATGTAACACTTTTTTTAACATAAGATAATTATCAAAAGGTTTTTCTTTAGTTGCTTATCATTTGCACTCATGTTTAAATACTACAGTCTCTGGTTGCTTAGACAAAATGTGCAACTTTATTTTTTTCTGAAAAGGATTAGCACAATGGGATAGACCCTTCTTGAAGAAGTTATTTCTTATTACTTTAAACTGCTGTGCCTTCAGCATTAAGCTACTTTAATATATCTTCCTTACCTTTATTCCAAGAGTTCTATTAAAATTATATTTGAGTAGAATTTTTCTTCTTTAAAGGTGTGTTAGGAAAAATATACCATAAGGTATTTATTAATTGCAGTTGCCAGTGATTTTATCTATTTCTCAACCTCCATGGTGTTTCATTCCACTTCTTCTGAAACAAAGGTATTTAGTTGTTTAATCCTCTATATGTACTCATTCTGACAATATCTCAGCATAAAAATTATCCTCATAGATGAACATTTTCTCAACATATTTTGCAAGAAGAGCTACAATTTAATGATAGACTTATATCATCCCACTAAGATAGTCTCAATTTGCCTATTGATATGGATAGTGGAGAAATAAACCCTGCCCAGACAATAGCAAAAGAGGTGAGAACTAACTTTGAAGCATGTTTTTTATTCTCTCTGTTATCATAGTTGCCATAAGACACTTGGAATTATGATTTTAATTTTTACTGCATAGAGTATCTCCAAGAATGTATAAAGGCCAACTCTTAGGTTTATGTTCCCATGTCAAAAAAATATTGATTTAAGCATTGCCTAATGGAAAAAACCTGGACTCTTCATACTAGAAGAACAAATCTTTACAAATGAAAAGAGAACACCACAAGTCATCTTTATTTTGAAACTTTCATTTTATCATTCTGTTATCTTTTTGTGCAACAGAGTTTAAGCAGTCTCCAAGTTTATAAATTTATTGTTTACACTCGCCCTTTAATGTTTTGAATTTTTTTGCTCATTTGTTGCTTCGACAACTAACTCAGGGCTTTCACAGAGTCCTTTAGCATAACAGACATCCTCACTGAAATATGATGGAACAGGTTTGTATACACTATAAACCAGAAAGTGGACAATAAATAAAAACTCAAAAACCTTTCTCATATTCCACATAATTATGTGCTTCGAAGCTCTTTTCTGTGATAGACACTCAAGGAATGTTTTCTGACTTTTCTTGTTTGTTCCATTATTTCCTTAAGTCTCTTCTATTTGGTATTTAGTAAGTGTAGCAGTGTCCTTGTTGTTCTTCCCTTTGGGGACGAAGGCCAAGTAGGCAAGGAGTCAAACCACACAGACTCCTGGGAGAATGTCGAAACAACAAGCTCAGTTTATTCAGGAAGAGGAGAGCCTTATATACCCTCCACCCCACCCTGGGGGGAGGTTTAATGAATATGCATCAGCTGGTGTGACATAGCTGTCTCTCATTGGTCTAGGTCATCTCCAGATCATGTTTCAGCTGCTGTTGCTAAGACAATCAGGCAGACCCAGGCTGGCTCTCACCAAGTATCTTTTTTACTTGTATGGGCCCTCTGGCCCTCAAGCCCGTGAGGAATGAGTCATCCCACAGGTAAGAAGCAGTAATAAGAGTGACAAATATCGAGTTGGTGAATGCCTGACACATTCTAGTGCATAACTAAATGCAAAGCATATGATTAAGACAATACCAATTTATTCACACAGTTAAATTATTTTTTCTTAAGATCATAGAGAATTTCTAATTTAAATAAGATAATGTCACTATTATGCTATTCTCATAATTTAGGTGCTTTTAAATTAAGATTTTAACTACTGCTTGGATGATTTCCGAGGAATCTCAAGAATGCTTTGTTACTGAAATTTATCACATAAAAATAAGACCAGAAGTGGCTGAATAGAAGTAGATAGCTCTACTATGAAGAGTATATACTTTGATTCCAAACACAATTCAAAATACTCATGTTGGGCAGCACACAACTGTAACTCCAGCCACAAGGGTATTCAAAAACTGTGCTTCAAAAGCGTCTTTACTCATAAGAATTTACCCTAGGCACGTAATGATAACTGCATATTATAAAAATAAATTTTTTAAGACTAAAAATAGTATAAACAGAATATTTTTTCTTGATTAACAGAACATATACATTGGTCAAAATGATTAAAAATTTGGAGAAATCCATTAAAGTTAATTAATCTGAACTATAAAAGCTGTAAGGTCCCTTAATATTAAAATAAGTATTTGGAAATGTATTATTTTTAAGAGACATGTTTTTAAGTTAAAAGCAAATAAATGAGAGCTTCCGTGGCTAGTTTTCTGATAATTTTCAATTCTAACCTCTAAAGTATGTCACTCCTAAAAATGACATGAGTGTTAGCTGTTTGTTGTGTGCTGATAGTAATTAGAAAAATGTCCCTTCTTTCCTCAAATGTACTTATATGTTATATTCACAGGATAGGAACCTTAATCATCACTTGTAGAATACTCTCAACCTGGTAATTTAGTAATATACACTCAAATTAAGCTAGGACTTTTAGTGTTATTTTAGAACAGAGTGTCACTTTCAGACATATTAATCATGTTTATTGATTGTAAAAATCAAGGGGCAGTAGGGCATTTTAATGCATACCATGAAAAAAGAACTAATTGTTATAGTCTATATATGACACTATATCTAAATATTACAATGTGGTAATGTGTCAGAAATGGTCAAATTTAAATGTGACCAGGAGCCATAGTTGTGAGCATCACTTTATTGAGTTAACAATTATTCTAAGGAACAAAATGAACTTAAAATATGATACATGCATATATAATTGTTTCTTACTTTCTGTGTATAAATGTTTTTTTTTAGGTTTAGAAACTTTTGTGTTAAATCTTGTAAAAAACATGGGAAAATTTGAGATGCACTATCTAGATTATATACATATGTGGGTCTGTGTGATTTCTGCAATTATCATATTTCTTTGCATTACATACATATTATATGTATTTGTATAATATATTTTAAATATAACTTGTTCAATTCTTGTAATATTGCTTCTATGAATGTTTTCAAGGCTGACCATTTGGCATAAATTATTTTAATTTCAATTCATATTCTCAATTTCTAAGTCCCAAAATCTTAGTTTCAATCAATTATGGGAGGTTTTGGAGGTAGGAAATGTAAGGAACTAATGTTGTAATTATATTATAATCTCAAATATAAGAGAAAAATAATTGGATAAATAAATAAATTAACATGGTTCTCATTAATGAAAAATGATTTCATATTCTAATTCTGAGAGAATACTAAAATGCATTGGAGTAGGAAAATTTGTAAGAATGAAACTCTACGTAGTATGGTTAACAATATTGGAGCACAAAACTTGGAGGTTAAAAATTTCACTTTTACTTTGTCTCTTTTTCTTCTTTTTTTTTTTTTATCTTATCTGGGTTTATCTGGTTTTGTTTGACCCTATCTTATTTTATTACTATTTTCTATGTGCCTTTTCATTTTCTAAGAGACATAAAAGTGTGGATTTGGATGGGAGAGGAGTTGGGGAGGATTTGGGGGAAGTTGGTGGAAAGGAAACATAATCAGAACATAGTGTATGAAAAATCCTTTTTCAATAAAAGAAAAATGGAATAAAACAGCAAGGAATGAAATATATTTATACTTGAAAGATTTGAGAGTAAACAATGTTCATTTGTTTCCTTGTATTTTTATTTAAATTAAATATAACAATTCAAATGAACTATTAGGCACACTCTAAGTGGGGGGTTATGGGGGCTCATGGTGCTCTGTGCTTGAGGGTGCTCAGAAGGTTCCTATATGTGTCAGAGTCCTGGAAATCTAGTTGAGGTGTTGGCATACTTCAATGCCATTTCTGAGTTATGCATATTTAAATATGAATGCTAAAGTGGAGAAGGAAAAATGAAAATAAAATATTTGCACTCCAATTTGAACATCTGGTATAGCACGATGACTGAGTGTATTAAGAAGTGTGCCAGGAAGCAGAAAGACTAGAAACCACAAAGTGGACGGAATTAAATGAGGTCCAGAAGTTGACCTCTGACATCCTCAGGCAAGTTGTGGTACATGTCTGTATGTACGAAAGAGGTGTTAGAATTGTCCAAGGCCTATGGAAACTCCTGTCATTTTGTTATTTTAGTGTGTGTGTGTGTGTGTGTGTGTGTGTGTATGTTTGTGTGTGTATATGTGTGTGTATGTGTGTATGGGTCTGTGTGTATGTGTGTGTGTGTATGTGTATGTATGTAAGTGCATGTGTGTGTGTGTGTGTGAGTATGTGCATGTGTGAATGTGTGTGTGTGTATGTGTGTGTATGTGTGTGTATGTGTGAATGTGTGTGTGTATGTGTGAATGTGTGTGTGTATGTGTGTGTGTATGTGTGAATGTGTGTGTGTATGTGTGAATGTGTGTGTGTGTGTGCGTATGTGTGAATGTGTGTGTGTGTGTGTGTGTGTGTGTGTGTGTGTGTGTGTGTGTGTGTGTGTACATGATGTATATTCAATGCTTGTCCTCTGACTTCTTTACTTTTGTACTGCAACTTAATGGCTTTTTAGATTACATCCTTTCTAAGAGTTCTCAGAAAAATGTTCACAGGTTTTAGGTTGGGAAAATCAGGTAAAGAATTTGCTGGGTATTCACAATGTTGCCCTGTCTTTTAATCAAGTACTTTTTTGTTAGTTTTTATTTTCTTAACAAATATTAACATGAATTTTATTATAAAATGCCTAAATAAAAAATAATAGCATTTACTTTGTAGTTTAGGATGATTCTCAGAAATATTCTTAGATGCATATATATATATATATATATATATATATATATATTGTTTAACATCTTAATTTTGATTTTATTTATATAATTTAATAAAGAAATTTTAATTTATTACTACAGTGGAAATGGTAAATAACAAATTTTTCAGCCTAATGTTCATCCTTGTTCATTGTTTCTTTCTACATTTTTAATCTTTGTAAAACATTGAGGCATTTCTTGCAAATGTCTTAAATGTGATTCAGAAGTGAGATATGCTTTATACCTTATTTTTATAAAATTGCAAATGGAGCAGATGGTAGCTTACTTATACTATCTCATTCCATATGCAAAACTAAGAATCATGTAAATTGTAACTTCACCATTCTTATTTAAGTTAGGAAAAGTAAAATCACTAATATTAGTGCTTATCTTATATATAAATATATTATTTATTAATATATAAAAATATATTATATAAATATTAAATATATTATTTCATCACAAATAATAATGTTTAAAAATATTCATAAAGTAGTATTTTGAAAGAAACCAAGTATATACAAATAATCTCTAATAGATATTTAATGTAAATCTCATTCTCTTGTATCGTTTTCTCTGGAAAATAATTTTTAACAGTAGAGACATTCTCTAGGGACGATTATTACTCTCGCTCTCAGTATTCCATAGTTGGCTATAGTTCTTTGTTTAAAGTTGGGGCCTCTTGAGCATTCTCCCCGTCTATGACAGTTAACATGTCTAATGGTGTCGTCCTTGTCCAGCTCAAGTTTAGGCAGCCATGTTCATGAAAGTTCTTATGTATAGCTTTTGACATGTCTAAGAGTCCCCATCTCACACAAAAAATCCCTGCCACTCTTGCTCTTCCAGTCCTTGTAACTCCTTTCCTAAATGACCCTTGAGTCTGAGGTATTTCAGTTGAGCCTGATCTCCAAAACTCTGCATTTTGATTGGTTTGGGTTGTTGTAATGGTCTCTGTTGCAACGAGAAGTTTCCTTAATGAGGAATAAGGATTAAAATTGCCTCTAGCCATAAGAGCCAGTATGTTTTTAAGAGTGCCTCAATTGGTTATGCAACAAAAATGATCTGCCATGAAAGCATAAATACAAGAAATATTTTACAGACTAAGAAGTTTGTGTTGATGAATATGTGAATGTATATACAGTAATTATTTGGCAGTTACTAAAGAAACAACAAATAAAGAAACAATTATTAAAGAAAAAAATGTGGCTGTGACCTTGAAAAAAAACCAAGGAAGGGTGTTTAGAAATGTATGGAGGGAAGATAGAGGAGGAGAAAATGATATAATATGTTACAAGTAAATATATATATATATATATATATATATGTATATGTATATATATTTAAAGAGATGCTTTTAAAACACAGGTATTCATTATGGTATTTATCCACTGAATCAATAAGTGCTAAATAAATGTTGAGCCTTATAAGGACATACCTTTGTTTCAAGTTATAAACACAAGGGATCAAATATTAACATTGTTTACTAATGTTTTATTTTGTCTATAAAATATCAGCCACAATATTTATGAACTTAGAACTTTAAATAGTGTTCTATTTTCTATGAAGTATAGTGTTGCTCATATTGTTTGTAAAATGTCAGCCGTTTCTTAGAGAATGACAAAGGAAAAATTTGAAGGAGATGACTGACTATTGAATTTTGCCTAATAATAGTCTAACATGCTTTTTTAAAATGCAAATTGAGACACATAAGAATGATCCAAGTAAATAATACCATTGTTATAAATTTATATTGTCTAGGTAGTATAAAAGTGAATGGTGGACGTATTGCATATATTCTACAATGATTTTAGAAGTTATTACACTTGAATTTTATTTACAAAATAAGGTGCAGCATCAACTCATGCACATTAAAATAAGAGAATTGGTGAATTCTATTTTAATCTCACTAAAATGTTTTTCTTGTCAGTAACAATGATTCTTAGGTGAGTCTCTATGTCATCATCCTGCAATCCTGGAAAATACTTCCAAGCTATATTTTCTGCTGAATAATTACTCAGAC
Source organism: Peromyscus californicus insignis (assembly GCF_007827085.1). Lineage (NCBI taxonomy): Eukaryota > Metazoa > Chordata > Mammalia > Rodentia > Cricetidae > Peromyscus > Peromyscus californicus. The sequence goes on from NW_026294458.1 coordinate 63,978,179, forward strand.
AAAATTTAACATAACCAGCAAGACAAAAACATTAAAAAAAAAAAAAACACACAATACAACCTCCTGCCTGTATTGTTCTTTCTTCCATGATCCTATGATGTCACACAGACCACATACCACTAGCTCTTATTTTTCCTATGACATCTCATATAACACAAACTCTTAGTCTTTATCCAAGTCACACTAGCAATTTCATCATCCATTTAAAGAGATATGACAAATTCTTTATTGTAAAATTTTTACTGTCTCCCTCCTAAAAGTAGTTGTTTTCTATTGTCAAATTTTGTCTCAGAATCCATTTTGTCAGTGAAAGCTAAACATAAATTTTCTGACTTTTTAGGAGACAGTCCTCCTTCCTGTATTGCTTGGGTATATCATTGAATGAAAGGAAAGAATTGATGCCAAAATTCCTGTCACTTATACTGATTACACTTTGTTGTTTTTGATGGAAAATATCTCTATATTTGGTCATTAACAGAAAGTAAAATCATGTATATCAAAATAATCCTATAATATAAACAAGTTCAAACAATGAAATTTAATTTAAAAAAAAGCAAGATGAGGATATTCCAAGATGTGTCTAGACCTTCCTTTCTACAATTACTATTTTATATTAACTTTTTTTTTTAAAGGAAAGTATTTTATTTTTTTATTTTTTTTTAAAGATTTATTTATTTATTACGTATACAGCATGTGTCCCTTTAGGCCAGAAGAGGGCACCAGATCTCATTACAGATGGTTGTGAGCCACCATGTGGTTGCTGGGAATTGAACTCAGGACCTCTGGAAGAGCAGTCGGTGCTCTTAACCACTGAGCCATCTCTCCAGCCCTTTATATTAACTTTATGTATCACATATTTATATATGTGTATAAGACACATGTAATTTTTATATTAATTTAACATATATGAAGACTCTTTAAGTAATATATAATATACTTGCTTCTCACCTTGCAATCTAATAACCAAGACAACTTTTCCTAGGTCTTCAGCTAAGTAACAAAAGTCATTATTTAAATTGTTTTCTTCTGGGTGATAACCTAAACAAAATCGTTAGAAGTCTCTACTATAGTTTTGGAGTGTTTTTTTCTTCTCTTCTGCCCTTTTAAAATCATTGGCCATTTTCGATCTCAATAGTTGCAGCTTTTATAATGATAGGAAATAAGTTGAAATATTAAATATGGTATATGATGTCATTCAGGACATGAAAGTGTCAAAGAAGTAAAATATAGATAAAAAATCCATTCACACATAAGTATGAAATGATCACCATGAAATTTTGATCACTCTTACTGTAGGAAGTAATAACGAATTTATGAAAATTCTTTTGACAAAGAGAAAAACAAGTCATAGAATGGTCTTATAAAAACAATTTCAATAAGTTCTTCTCATAGCAATTTCATGAAGATTATATGACTAAAATTAATCTATATAAGAGGTATAGAACAAAAGGAAAATATCTTACTGATGTTATATAAAATAACATCTTCTTTATATACAATGATTAGACTGCCTACTTGAAGTACATACATTTGTTTCTTTGTTGTGAGACCTGAGAAGACACGCATTAGAGCAAATAATAGCACCTAACAACATTTGGAAGTAGTAAGATACAGTACAACATGAAAGCCCTTGGGTAGTGTTTCATTTTTATTCAATGGCAGATTTTATACCAATTATTATCCATATCCATATCCAATTCACATTTTAATATATCTAGATTTCCAATTCGAATGTATTTTTAAATCAGTCAGTTAGAAAGGTAAATATACTTTTAAAATTTATGCATGAAGACATCATAAAGAACACATCATGCTAACCAAAGCATCTCAAGAGCATATGATTCAAGTAAGCTTGACGTATATACAACTAACTGTATGCCACTGAATGTGACCAAAATCTCCTGTGATAGCTACAATAAATACCAAGAAAATCACAGCTATGGGCAATTAAAACAATAACAATGATGTTTTGAAGGACAAACATGTTGAAATAGGGAAAAGTCCTTATAAAGAATGGAAAGCCAGGCAGCAGTTGTGCATGCCTTTAATTCCAGCATTTGCGAGGAAGAGGCAAGCAGATCTCTGTGAGTTTGAGGCCAGCCTGTTCTACAGAGTGAGTTCCAGCACAGTTGAGGCTACACAGAGAAACCCTGTCTCAGAAAAAAAGAAAAATGAATTGAAAAGTAACCTATTGCCAAATAGACCTAAGTTCATTTCAAGTATGTTCTTGAGTTGACTTAAATTCAACAAATGTAATGAGGGCAAAGAGACAACCAATTGAGCTACACCTGATTTCTTTCTCACAGACATTCTTGTTGAACATTACCTTCAAGACACTGAACTCATAGACATAGGAAAAGCAGATAGATAATAGAAACTCTGTCAGAAGTCTCATTGTTAAATTTTACTAGTGAGCGACCTAACCATGAGAATTCAGGGTACTAATTGCTAAATATGAACCTATCAGTAAGAAAGCTTTCTGGAATATTCACATCCCTCAAAAATAAATTATTTTTTAAGGACAGGCATACAATTTGATGGACATAATATAAAAGGGAAATCTTACTCAAGTGTCAGGTAAACATTCTCTTTGAGGTATTAACAGCCATCAGTTTCTCTAATATAGCCATTATGCTTTTTATTGGCTACTTAATAATATTCAAATTAAAAAACAATAAAACTTTAAACTTTTGGCATGTATCTCACCATTTAGCTTTATACAGTGAATTCCAGTTCTCCACAAACAGAAGCGTACTTAACAGCAATTTATCAAGGTACAAGCACAGTAGGGTCTTGATGAAGGCTGCCAATTGGGTTTGGTGGCAGCTGATATCTACTTACATCCTTAAAAGCTGGAGAGGCAGACACAAGGCTGGAACAGTGAAAGAGAGACAGATATCTTTCCCTTTTCATGGGATCATATAAAATCACAATACGGTCCTCTCCTCAGGAATTCACCAAACTTGCATACAAAAGATCATTTCTCCATATATAGTAACACTAGCAATTAGGGCCTTTTGGAAGGATATCAGTCACTCTCAAGACACTGTAATGTGAGATATTCATCTGTCAAACAGAACCAGCCAATTGACACAATCCAAACACATAGCTACTGTATACATATGTTCTTACTACAACAGTTGAAGGGATGTGTAAACTCATGCAAATGCTATTCATTTCCATGTTTAGTATGCATGGATAGTATCAACACTATCTCTGACTCACAAATAATCTAGAACTGAACAGATATGGACCTATCATTTTCTCTATTCTTCCCCATTGCTTATATGTTAACACTTTGATGTAAAGGATGGAGGCAGTGAAGAGAGATGGGAGGGAGGAAGAAAGGGAGGGGGGAAAATAAAGAGAGGTAGATACAGAGAAACAGAGACAGAGACAGATCATGAATTTGAAATGTATATAGGAGGTTCAGGAGGGAGGAAAGGGAAGGGAGAAATGCAATTCAATTACAAGCTCAAAAGTAAACAAGAAAACTGTCAAATGTCATTTTTAAACAGAATATATGAAATTGGAATGTGTATATCTACATCTCTTTCTTACCCTAGTAAGAGAGTTAGAGTGTTTGATTATTGTTTTCCTAAATCCATATATATATATATATATATATATATATATATATATATATATATATGTTTTTTCATAGATAATAGGCAGGTAAATATAGAGATCAAATATCTCTTTTCAATGTTAAGAAATCCCCATAAAAACGGTTGTTTTTGTATCCTCTGACTATTTAAAATCAATCAGTCTACTGAGTCAAGGGATAGAATAATAAAATCTTTTTTTGCTGTCCATTATCTACTTATATATTGAAAAGAATCCTTTTACGGTGGGATGTCCTGAAATGTGATACTTTTAGATGACCTTTCTTCAGCCACCCAGTAATCCTCGATTGGGAAGTGACCAAGTTTACCACTGCAACTGAAGGTTTTTCTGCTTAGAGCAAGCAGTAATGGTGGTGCTCATGGGAAAGTTTGGAGAGGTGCTATATCATTTCATTAATGATTCAGTCCATAGATTTTAAAAACACACTGTGACAATTTATAGAGACTAAATGCCTTCAAATATATTAAGATTAGGAAGTACTTCTTAATTAAAGAACTTAAACAGTATTTTCTTGTCATTTTATTTATTTATTTTTTATTTTTGACTCTAGTGTGGTGGTATTGTGTTCCCCAAAATATTGTGCACCCTAATAAACTTATCTGGGGTCAGAGACAGAACAGCCACTAGATACAAAGGCTAGAAAATAGTGGTACCTACACCTTTAATCCTAGCATTGCAGAGGCAGAAATTCATCTGTTCAAGGATACAACCAAGCATGGTGGATAAATGTAATTTTGCCTCCATGTTTTAATGAAAAGAAATGGTTTGTAAAAAGATTCTGAATTGTAGAAATACAGTAATCATTGTTATTGTATTTGTATATTTTATTTTATGTCTTTAAGGTTTAACATGATAAGACTGTTGACAACTACACGGGTAAGTGACATAGAACAAAGCCCAAGAAGTAATGATTATTATATTTTTAAAACAAAGGATCACAGTGCTATGATAATATAGAAGGAAGCATAGTTATATTTCCATTATGAGGAGAAAGTGTCTTTAAAAGTGCATCCTATTCTCAAACTTTTATCCCAACTATATGGTGCCCATTTATGTACTTAATTCATATCTTTACTCTTGTGCCTTGTATAAGAACCCTTTGGGTATTTTATTTGTACTGAAATACAGGTCAGCTTCTAGAACCATTTCTATGAAACAAACAAAGGTGGAGAAGATTGCAGGGAAGAAAAAAGTCAACCTGTAAAGGCTAAATGTACCTTGAATGATAATAGAAATTATCATGGTAAATGTAAAATTTTCCCTCAGTACCACAGTCTACAAATGGCTCTCTCTGATCAGTGCCTTTGATACTTCTTTATATACCTAACATCGGTTTAATGAACCGATAAAGCAAATAATTTTATTCAAGGAATATCTTAAAAATCCTATATGACTTCTAGATATGCATATGATTTAGGCTTTAGAAAACTTATTTTTCTGGATCTCTAGATGTTGTCTCGTTTAGAAACCAGTGTCGTACACACTCAGCAAGTGCACTGCCGTGGAATTTATCCCCAGCATTCTTTGAACACAATGCTCTGACTGGTAAACAAAATGGAACTATGTGACAAGAGAAGTTTCTGGGTTTCGGTTTGTGGGTAAGAGGTCAAATTCAATAATTAATTAAGAAATGGAAACTAAAGTACCCAATGATTAATTACTTTTGTAGATTTAAAGCACTCTAGGGTACCTTAATTTATTTTAGCTTGATTAATTTACCGAAAATGAGAATTCTATTCACAATTAGAGTAAAACATCAGGAAGAGACGTGGGATTGGAAAACAATAAGGAAAGTGAATACAGGATGCAAGCATGAAAGACAATGAATATATTCATTTGTGCATTAAAATATGACTCTTCGGGCGAGAAAGTGCACAAAGCTTCTGAGTGCTTTGTACAATTAAAGTTGAACATCACACTGCAGTATGGGTGAGGCTGATTTTAAGAAACATGTGTGGGTTTAATTGGCTGAAGGAATATTTCCCCAAGTTTTAGAGTGATGTGTTGGGCAGTATAAAACAAGACAAGAATGTGACTGAATATACAAAAATATATCAAGATTTCATCCTTTTTATCATCAACTTCTGAAAGAAATGAAGCATGGAAAGCCAAGTCAGTAATGTCTCTGAAAGCAGACATGTTCCTCTATGATGATATAGAACAATACTTTTTAATTTGTTTAATAAAATCCTAGACCTCCCAAAGCCAAATATGAGTGCTTATTTATTGTTCAGTCAGGAAAAAGTAGTGAGAGTTTATCTATGTTGTGTTTGTTGAACAGTAAAATTATGTTAAATAAAGACTATGCATGGATATATAGATAGATAGATAGATAGATAGATAGATAGATAGATAGATAGATAGATATTCACAATTTGAAATGTTTGGGGGACTTGTATTTCAATCCCCTCTCCTTTCAAGTTGCAATATTCCATTACAAAGTTTCATGTTTGTTTCTTATTTTGTTTCTTATTTTATCTCCTCCCTCATGGTATTTTCTTAGTCTCTTTTGCTTAGCTCTCTTCTAATTTCGTTTTTCATGCCTTCTTTCATGTCGTTTTCTTTTGATTCATTGTTACTGGCTCATATCTTACTTAAGAACTAAGAAGTTGGTTTTCCATTATGGAGAAATCTTCAAAAGGATAAATTGCTTCTTCAAGTATTTATTTCATTCATTGTAATACATTTTATGCATTGAACTCAGTAAACAGGCAGGATTTATTAAATTATTAGTGTCCACATAGGCATTGAACTCTTTGTCAATGTTCTCACTGAAGTAAATTTGTAGAGTAATATATTAACAGACATGAAACATCTGAGTGAGAGAATTATTTTTTAAATACTTAGAAATTGTAAGACCCTTGAATATAACATGATTGAAACTGATTTTATAATATATAAAAATCACAAAACTGCTCATCAACTTATTTATTTCCTTCTATGACCAACAGACAAACACCAGTGTGCTGTTGTCAAGTACCATAATTGAGAATCATAGAGATGGCTCTTATCTTGAGTGGGTCAGAATAAGACCAGTTATCCCCGTGGAAAGAGCTGTGCTCTTTAACATTTTCATTACATGGCTGCTCAACATAGTATTCAATATTTTTATATATTAATTAAACTTTATTAATCTTATCTCCCTTAAATTATGTAGAGAGGAATATCTTTTTAAACATACCTTCCTTTGTACAATAATAATATTATGTCTGTAGTGCCAAAATAATTTCTGATGTATATCACTGATGCCAACAAGTGAATTTCACTTGAGTTCTCCTGAATGGCTTTTAAATGTAGTAGCTTTTAAGTAATCTCCTTTTTACTAGTATTTTTCCTACTTTAAAGCTCCCATTTACTTTAAATAATGTGTTGCAGGCCATCAACTTTTATGCTTTTGTTTGTTTAAGAGTTTGAATAAATTTAATTACTGAATGCTTTCCGCAGAATTTGTGGATTTTGTGGATGTTTTCTAATTTCCCTGTTTTTTTTTTTTTCTGTCAGTGCCCACCTTATGTTTCTCTCTCCACCCAGCCATACCATTTCCTGTATTCTATCTGTACAGTCCTCCAGACCTCTATGGTTAACTAATGGCTAGCTCCACTGTCTGATCTTTAAGCAAGCTTTATTTGTTAGAGCACAAACAAAACATCACATTTCCCACTTTTTGCCTAAAATAAAAATGGTGATAACTAATATAAGAAAAGCTACATACAATGAGTACAATAACATTATGCAAATATATATATGGGCAATAATTACATTAACAATGTCTAGTCCATTAACATTTGACAAATTCAGAGAAAATACTCCATTATGTATTCTGTCTTGGTGAGTCCAAAGTGTTGTATCTAATTTACTTTCTATCCTAACTTGCATTACCAATCCAAAACTATCTTTTTATGTCTCTCAACCTTATACACTTTACACATTTTTTTGTGAGTTTCTTTTCTGGAATCTGTTGACAAAGAAAACTATAACTATCCTATCTAGTCTTCAACTCCATCAGAGATCCAAGAAAGAAATAATGATAACTGAGTAAGCAGGAAGTGCAAAGGAAGCGACTTCCAAAACATGTGAGAATGACAGAAACTGCTGACTGCCTGGATAGTCACTCAAGATTCCTCTGTAATATTGGGGCATCCATTTTTTGACCTCCAGGGCCAAAAGATCTGTATATACCTGACAGACTTATCTGTGAAACAGAATTTTCCAAGGACTGTCCCACCTTGTCTTGGCAAGGTATAGCACTAACTTCCTTTTCTGTCCTGCTTGTCCAATTTGGATAGCATACTGTCAGCAGTCAAGGCAAGGTCACTTTCTTACCCATTGGCTAACTTTTGCCACAAAGGAAATAAATTCCATATGGAGTTTCTTCAAAGGTCATCATCTTTTCTAAATAGATTGGTGCAGCCAGGAGCAGACATATCTCATCACAAAAAAAGAAAAAAAAAAAAAACAAAAAACAAAACACCACCACCAACAACAACAACAAAAAACTTATGTTATTCAAACATCTTAAATGTCATATTCTGTAGATCTCTGAAGTGTTTGAAGACCACCTGTCTATTTAAAATCTATCTGTTTGACCTGAAAACATACCTAACATGACTACAAGATTTATTGTAACAGGTGACTGACTACTAGCTTGCATTTCTTTATTGTCTTAAATAGTTTATAATAACTTTCAAAGACTAGAAATTTACATTACATTTTTTTTTTATAATTTAATTTAATTTTACATATCAGCCACAGATTCCCTTGTTCTCCCCATGCCTGCCCCCCCCTTCTCTCCAGCCCATCCCCCATTCCCATCTCCTCCATTGAGTTCAACCTGGTAGATTTAGTCTAGGCAGGTCCAGTCCCCTCCTCCCAGGCTGAGCCAAGTATCCCTGCATAAGCCCCAGGTTCCAAACAGACAGCTCATGCACTGAGGACAGGACCTGATCCCACTGCCTGGAGGCCTCCCAAACAGATCAAGCTAATCAACTGTCTCACTTATCCAGAGGGCCTGATCCAGTTGGGGACTCCTCAGCTACTGATTCATAGTTCATGTGTTTCCATTCATTTGGCTATTTGTCCCTGTGCTTTATCCAACCTTGGTCTCAACAATTCTCGCTCATACAAACCCTCCTCTTTCTCACCAATTGGCCTCCTGGAGCTCCACCTGGGGCCTGGCCATGGATCTCTGCATCCGGTTCCCTCAATCATTGGAGGGGGTTTCTAGCATGACAATTAGGGTGTTTGGCCATCCTATCACCAGAATAGGTCAGTTCAGGCTTTCTCTCGACCATTGCCAGTAGTCTATTGTGGGGGTATCTTTGTGGATTTCTGGGGACCTCTCTAGCACTTTGCTTCTTCATATTCTCATGTGGTCTTCATTTATCATGGTCTTTTATTCCTTGTTCTCCCTCTCTGTTCTTGATCCAGCTGGGATCTCTCACTCCCCTAAGCTCTCTTTCCCTTGACCCTTGCCCTTCATTACCCCCACTCAACGTCCATGTTGTTCATGTAGTTCTCCTCCATTTCTTTGTCATTGGGCGATCCCTGTGTCTTTCTCGGCATAGGAGGTCACTTTCTAAATATAACACCAGTAGCATAGACACTGAGAGAAACAATCAATCAATGGAACCTCTTGAAACTGAGAAGCTTTTGTAGAGCAAAGGATATGGTCAACAAGGCAAAGCGACAGCCTACAGAATGGGAAAAGGTCTTCACCAATGCCACATCTGACAGAGGACTGATATCCAGAATATATAAAGAACTTAAATTAGACATCAAAATGCCCAACAGTCCAATTACATTACATTGTTAAATGAGCTATATAGGTACAATATCTTGAACAAGAGTGTATACAAGTAGAAATGTATGTACAGTATGTTCTAACCAAAATAGCCTTAAATTTTTATAAACATATAAAAATTTATATCGATATAAAATATTTAAACCCAGTAGTTGCTTTTGTGGTTTAAAAGTACATTTGATAATCTATCTTTGTATCCTGTCATTTCTATAACATAAAACAGTATAACAAAAAATTTGCATCAATATACAAAAATTTAAACCAATGTTAAATATTTAAAATTAGTAGTTGCTTTTATAAAGTAGATTCAATAATCTACCTTTTGTCCTATTTTTTATATCCCCCTTTTTTCTTTTTAGAATAAGATCCCTGAATCTAATCTCATTTGCTCAGCTTTTTTCCTGACCATTACTGATAAAAACTTGTAAACACACCCCCAAATGGTGACAAATATCCATAAGCCCACTGAATGACTAAAAACCAACCACTCCACCTCTTCAAAATGTGGGTGTTGTGTTCTTAGAATTATTTCTGGCTGTTTAGGAGTTACAGCATCTTTAGGAGATCCTGAAAAAAATTTGAGACAATTGTCAAGTCCTGGGAGAGCTATCTATACCATTTGTTATCCAGTCTCTGTGTAATGGGAAAGTGCAGGGCTTGTCTCAAATCGGGTCTAGAATAGTCTGTGAGGCTTAACCATCTCAGCCAACCACCTTGAAATTATTCTGAGCAGTTTGTAGCCCAAAGCTCATCTTTACGTGGTGCTTGACATCTTAGCAGCGTTACCAAAGTCCAGGTGGAATAGTTATCACCTTTTGGAGTCTTCAGAGGTTGGATTAGGTCAGATTATTCCCTTTCTTGGTAATTTTTTCCAGGTAATTCTCCCTTCATCTTTGAATGCTTATTTATCCAAACGTCTTTAAATTCCTCAAGATGGGCCGGGCGGTGGTGGCGCACGCCTTTAATCCCAGCACTCAGGAGGCAGAGCCAGGCGGATCTCTGTGAGTTCGAGGCCAGTCTGGGCTACCAAGTGAGTTCCAGGAGAGGCGCAAAGCTACACAGAGAAACCCTGTCTCGAAAAACCAAAAAAAAAAAAATTCCTCAAGATGGATGCTTTTATTTTCCTAGAAAAACAAAAACAAAACACTCCCTAACCAACTTAATTTTGCTGAGTTTCCCTTTTGACAAGTTACTTTTCATCAAATGAAAAATATTTCTTAGTATTATAAGTTAGTTTAGATTGAATGGTTACACTGGTTGATGAGCTATCACCTCTTCTAATCAAGAGGTCTTTCTTGTTCATAATTAATCTTTATCAATTTTGATTTGTGGCTTCTCCTGAAATTTTTGTTTTACATTTTAAAGTTGTTCTACCATCCAGAGCACTATGGTTTTTTACAATATGCTCTAAGTTGCTCTGGGAAGGAGTTTCCTCCATGGTGACAGGGAATGACTAAATCAGATCTGACATGGGGGCTTGAGAGAGGCCTCTACAGGCATTTCCTGATGTCGAAGGGATACCCTGTTTGTTCCTTGTTGAACCATATTCATTGGTCCAATATCAATCTTTGCAACACATTCTGCATACTCCAGGAGGAAGGAGCCTTTTGTTTGGATAATTCCTGAAAAAAAAAAAAAAAGTTATTTCTAAGAATGTGCTGTCTACAATCCCTTTTTAGGTGACCTTCTTTGCAACAATTAAAAGACCTGACATTTTGATTTTTCTTAAGTCCTCTGGAAATCACCTCTCTTATCCAGGCATCAGCATGGTTATGAGATTCAATAGTGACTATCACTAAGATCCCTTCCTTTATGGGTGCTGACCTTGCTTTTAATGGACTAATTACCCTTTTGCACTCTGAATTAGCATTTTCAAAAGCCAATGATTCAATTATTGTTTGTCTAGCTTCTGAATTTGGTTTCATTCTATTTACTGCTGAAGTCAATCTTCATAAAAACAAAACAAAACAAAAACAAAAACAGGGAAGGTTTCTTTTGGACCCTGTATAACTTTAGTAAATGGCTCAGTTCTCTTTTCTGACTTCTTCAATTCTGTCCCAAGCATTCAAACCTGCTACATGGCATAAAGCTAATGTGTTGTCATCATATAGAGACTGTCTTTGTACATCAGCATAACTGCCCCCTCTAAGAAGCTGATCTTGTGAGATTTTAATACCTCTGGCCTTGCTTTGTTGTTCAATGATCCTTGCCTAATCTTTCTACCAGGTCCTCCACTGTAACTGAGGACCAGGCTCCAATATTGCTGTAGCCAAGTCTTTCCAGTCTTGTGGGACAATTAAGTTACTAGTTGAGCATGAATTTAACTTCTGCTTCACAAAAGGCAAATGCAAATCATCTGAGACTATCAGGTCCTTAAATCTCCTTAAATCTAACATTTCTACAGGAATCCAGTCAGCTCTTACACAGCTTTGGGGATATCTGTCATTTGGCACTTTCTGTGAGGTGACTGGATAAATTAAGTTTGGTTGTTTGAAAACCTTAGGCTTTTCCTGCTTAATTTTATAATGTAATGGTGAGACTGGTTCTCCTTTAAATTCCTCTGTCTGCATCTGAATCTCTATGGTGCATTTTAATAAGTTTTTCTAAGGCCTGTATCTTGGTACTCACATTAACCAAATTTTTTAGAGATATAACAAGAATTATCAAACTAATGATAAAGATTATCAAAATGATAATTAACATTATGTCAATCCCAGTTAAGTTGATTATCCCTTCATTTAATTGTTCCATTTTTAAACCATGCCTGTGTGATCATACAGAGACCTAATTCTCTCCATCATAATAGTGTTTCCCATTTTTTTTAACATGGGGAAATAACTCTTTTTTTTTTAAACTAATTCCTCCTTTAAGAATCTTCAGTTGTCTCACCAAATCTGCTGACAATGACAGTGAAGATGATGGTGAAGGGTGAAGCAGACTGCTGCTGTGTAGAACAGGAAAAGCCTGAGTGCAGCAATGGCCCAAGGAGGGGGTCCAGGGAAAGCCCATAACCCACTGGGAGAGAGGAAGCCAAGGGGCCAGTTGTCTGCAAGGGGCAATGAGCAAAAGCAGCTAACTCCAGCAGTGATTGAAGCCCAAGCTCCTGTCGAGTTTGCTGCAGAGAGGCTCCAAACTCACTCAAAGGCTTGGAGTAAAAAGAAAGAAAAACCTAGGGCTGTAACTCTTATGGCAGCCCCTGCATGCAGCTCTGTCATGTGCTGGTGGCTGCAAAGCCACAGGCAATGAACTTTTTTGTTAATTCATGCCCCAAAAGTGGGATGCTAGATTATGCACCACCCTAATTAGTCTTGATAAATCAAAACCTGGAGTCAGATACTGAGGGTGAAAGCTGAAAGATAAGAGAAGCACAGCAGTCACTGTCTCCTCTTACCTCCCGGACTCCTCAGACACAAAAGGGCTGAGCTCGTCTTTGCCCACCTTATATTCCTCTCTCCATTCAATCATATCACTTCCTGTCTCCTGCTGGTACAGACCTCCAGACCTCTATGGTTAACCAATGCCTAGTGCCACCCTCTGATCTTCAAGTAAGCTTTGTTTGTTAGAACACAAACAAAATGTCATCACAGGTACACATGCAAAATTGAACACTGCCCCACTGTAAATGAAATCCTACTGTTTTCAACAATGAGATAGAACTGATGATTTTTCTGTCAAATACAATGAACAAACAACAGGAATATACACACTTCATGATATTATAGAACTAAAAACAATCAGGAGATCTTGCAGAAGTTTACATGACAACAGTTATTACAAAAACCTGGGAAAATTAGGGATGATTGATATAGGTTTAGATAAAGCAAGTTTGTTAAAGTTACATAAAATTAAGAAACTTTGATAGGCTTGCATTGAATACTAGTTTTAAATAACAAATTTTTGTACATCTCAAAAAGCTAGAAGAAAGGATTTTGAAAGTTTTATCATGAATGTTTGGGGATACATGTCTTTAGTATTAATATTTTGTATATAAATTATATGAATAGTATATTGCATAGCATATCATTAATATGAAATATTAATCTTTTATATATACTGAAGAAACTGTTAGCAATTTTTGTATGTCAGTTGTGGTGGTATATATTTAATCTAAGCACATAGGTTATCATTTCCCTGAATTCCAAGCTAACCAGTGCGCTCCAGTATAAGACTGTTTCAAAACAATAACAACAAAATAAAACCCAACAAAACTATTATTTTTTTATTCTTTAGAATAATATTTATCTAATAAGAATTAACAGGATTAAAATCCCTGAAAGAGAATTCACAATAATGATAATATGTCTCTGAAAAGACACAAATAGCTGAAGGAAATAATGAAGGTAATGCATGGTACGAAAGAATGAATAAATAGATGAGAAATATTGTAGAAAATTCATTCTTCAATGGATTACATAAAAAAGTAGGTAAAATAAAATGGACCATGAAAGCACAGACTGTCTGATCCTGAAGACAATGTAGAGGAACTGGTACATATCCAATAGTATCAAAGATAAGGTAATAAGTTACCAAGGGGGATTCTATGATAAGGATGATTTTCTGAAAAGACTAGCTTCAAGGATCAAAAACATAGGGGAAGGAGAATCTTCTTTTAATGGCATACAAAATATATAAAAAAGATTTCTAACAGAATTTTCAAGACTTAGGAAAAGAGATGCCAACTCAGATACCAGAGAGATTGAGGACACCAAAGTAACACAGCCAGAAATTATAACTAAAATGCTCAATAAAAAGGAAGCATATTAAGTACATAAACACCAGGTCACATAAGCCCATCAAAATAATATCATATTGCTCAACTAAAATTTGAATAGCCAGAAAGAGCTAGAATAGTGTATTTCAAGTTTTAAATAATAACTGACAACCCAGAACACTATACCCAACAAAGTTGTTTGTGATAATTGAAGTAAAAAATAAGAATTTTACATGCTAAAAACAGACAAAAAGTTCAGAACACTAACAAATCAATATAGAAATTAATTGAAGGAATCTTACAAATTGAAGAGAAAAAATAAATCCACTAATGAGGCAGGCCATAGGTAAGAGTAAAGCAACCCAGAGAAATACACTGAAAGACCCCCAGGGAATAAATCTAAACATGGATATAACTTGTTAAGGAAAACTTTAACAAACTGAAAAAAATTGATGAAGACATCACATATGGAATAATTCCACCTCCTGATTTGAAATAACCAGTGTTGACAGTAATCTAATGAGTCAGTGAAATTCCAATAAAAATTCCAGTGAATGAAGTAGCTCAACATAGACCTGACACTCTAAAATTTCTGGAAAAAAAAAGTATGGATCACATTTCAAGGTAAAAACAACATAGGTAAGAACTGTCTGAATAATTCTCCAGTCACTTAAGAATTAAAGTCAATAATCAACAAAATACATTTCCTGTAATCCCAAATATGTTGTGCAGTAAAAAAACTGTGAATCAAATGAAGAAACACCATACTGAAGAGGATAAAACCTTTACCAGTTATAAATCTGACAGTGGATCAGTATCTAGAACACAAAAAGGATACAAAAGGATGAACACCAAGAAAAATATACCCAATTATAAAATAGCCATGGAACTGGACAGGGGGGTTTCCAAAGAAGAAATACAAATGTTTAAAGAACTTTGGAAAAAGTGTTCAACATCACTAACTATCAGGGAAATATAAACTTTAACTATTTTAATATTCCATCTCAGCCATGTCAGAAAAAGTACCATCAAGAAAACAAAATACAACAAATGAGGAGGAAGTTATAGGGTGAAAGAAAGGTTTATCCTCTTTTGCTAGTGGTATGCCAACCACTATGGAAGTTGGAGTGGAAATTTTTCAAAACCAAAAATAGACATACCATATTATCCAGTTAGGCTTCTTGTGGACATATATCCAAATGACTTATATCCTTCCACAGAGGGACTTGAGCTCCCTTGGTTATTGCTGTTCTGTTCATAACAGCTAGGAAATAGAATCACCCTGCATGTCCACAAACTGATGAATAGACGATGATGATATTGCACCAATACACAACTGAACTTTATTCAGCTGTGAGGAAAAATTCAATTTCCCTTCTTCTTGGATACACACTAGAACTAGATGGTAAGACTCTATTCCTAAAGACATGACAAACTCTGGATGCAGGACATAAAAAAATAATGCTGGAACTGACAAAATACTACTTCCCTGCTTCCTGGCATCACAGTGCCAGAAGGTAGAATGTGGCTAGGGGAAGAAAGAGCGTTGATCCTGCATCTGAAACCAACCTAGTACGCCACAATACTGACATCCTGACAAGATGTACTCACTGGTGCAGTGATGGCAAAACAGTCTGGGCGGTATCCAACTGCTCTTCCATTCGATTTGCAGCACACACTATAGGAAGGAATTCGGTTCTTGCACTGTGAACCTGGTCAAAAGCCCATGTCTCTGTAGGAACAGGTTCCCAAGAGGAATCAAGTGTTGGTTTGTGTTTGCTTTTTTAAATTATCTTAAGCTATAAAACCATTTTTGTACACTTATGGTTATGTCTTTAGTGCTAATCTCAATTTTGTGCAGAGATTAACTTATCTTGTCAACATGAGGAAAATAAGTCTTTATTTTGCTGTGGGATGTTCTGTATAGCAAATGTGTTGCTAATTAGTCAATAAATAAAATACTGATTGACCATTGGCTAGGCAGGAAGTGTAGGCGGGACAAGGAGGACAATAAAGCTGGGAAGTGGAAGGCTGAGTCAGAGAGACACTGCCAGCCACCATGATGAGAAACAGCATGTGAAGATGCCGGTAAGCCACGAGCCATGTGGCAAGGTATAGATTAATGGAAATGGATTAATTTAAGCTGTAAGAACAGTTAGCAAGAAGCCTGCCACGGCCATACAGTTTGTAAGCAATATAAGTCTCTGTGTTTAGTTGGTTGGGTCTGAGAGGCTGTGGGACTGGCAGGTGAGAGAGATTTGTCCTGACTGTGGGCCAGGCAGGAAAACTGTAGCTACATTTTTTAGCAAAGTGTAATACTTATTTTTCCTTCATTTCCTTTTTCACAGAATATATTTTGATCATGTTTGTTTCTGCGCACCCCCTTTCTCTCAGAACCTCCTCACCTTCATACCCACTTCACCGTAAGTAGAACATCCATATCAATCCCCACCTCTAAAGCTCAGGGAGTATTAAGGATGAAGGGTAGAAGAATGTAATAGCTAGAGACTGGGGAGGAGTGCTGTGAAATTTTATCCTTGGGAGTTCACATGACCACTGTACTCATGAATTCACATTAGCTGTGATTATCTACACAAGATTAAGTCAATAAGGTCAATCAACTATCCAAACTGCAGCACTAATTAGACTTAGTGGATTATAAACAACAAGAGAAGATGTGTTTTGAAAGGAGGTTGTTAGGTGGGGTTGGGTGAATTGTTTGCATTATGGAGTTGATATTGTCAAAATTAATAAAAGGTATTCTGTTTAAAAAAACAAATTTATTATCACCTTTTTAAAAAGAATCAAACAGTATTCTTCTGAATTATTTTTTTTAATATAAATATTGATTAAGAGGATATTACAATATTGCTAAGGTCATACTAAAGCTTTCCAAATGCTTAATCAGCATTTGTAGAAGAAGCTGAGAATTCATTAATGGTCACATCATGATCTGGTGTTATTTAATGATGAGTCATCCATTTTTCAATTGCCAAAAGCAGAGGCTTATAAGGAAGAAGAAAGTTGCTTGAGAGACCAAAATAATTGTTTCTATAAGAATTTTGAGACAAAAATAGTTGGCTAGAAGAAGAAAAAGGAAAGAAAAAAAAAAAAACAAGCGAATCATTAACTTCTGCAGATCATTGATTTGATGGATAGATGATAGTGATCTTTAAGGACTGACTTATAAAAATTTAGCTGGTTGGAATCAAACTTTACATAGTTTTCTATTTATTCTCCTTCAGTTTCACTGCAGTGAAAGGGTTAAGGTCTGCATAGTGCTTTACATTTAATACAGTATGCATTTTCAGTAAACACCATTTTTCCTTCATTTGCAAACTTCAGGTGCCACCAGAATGTAAAGCAATCCCCACAGGAAAAAAAAAATGAATGGGAGATATTTTGAATAAATCTAATGTTTGTTGTACTATCTCTAGTGCCTTTTGCCCCATGGTCCCCTATTTATTTTCTTTATTAAAAAAAAAAAAGATTCAGGATCAAGAAAAAGTACAAAGGAAAACATGTTTTGTCATGCTGAAATAATTTCCTATCTAAAAAATTATATAATGTAAGCTTCAAATGAAGAATGAGCCTCATAAAGAGGCTCAGATGGAGTCTGATTTACCCTGATGAATTTTTAATACCTTGTTATGAGGCTTACAAGGAAGGCAGAGGCTTTCTGCAGAGACTGATAAAGCTACAGGACAGAAGGTAAATGCCAAGTCCAAGGTAATGAAGGATAATTAGTTTCTGAATCTTCACCTTACTGTTTTCTGATACTCTAATAGAATCCAAGACAGGTGAAAACAGAAATGCAGATGGCAATAGAGAAAAATCATTCCCTGTGTTGGTACATTTCAGTTTCCAATTGTTGGCTGAGTTCTATGCTGAAGTTTTCATCCATCTATGATATTTAAAGAAAATGTCTGAATAAGTCACTGGTTGAAATAAGTCAAGGTGAAACCGATGTCCTGAAAGGAAACAAATTAAAATGTGGACAGAGAAAACAGATGCTTGTACACAGGAAGAGAAAATGCTATAACCATACAGAAGTCAAGTGGCTTCATGTGAGGAAGCAGAGACTATATAGGAAGTCAGGTCTAATGATAAAATGACATTGGTCACTCTCCTGTGGGGGAAATACCCAAATGTTTATTGATAAGCCACATAGTCTCTGGTATTTTGTTTTGGCATATTTTGCAAGCTAGCTAAGACATTCCTAGATTCCTTAGGAGGATTTCATCATTTAGGAATTTTTTCTTAACCTAAAAATTATCATGGACCGGTTACATGGTCTAGTTAGAAATGTGTCCTTGTGAGCAAACACAGAACTAAACAATAAAATGTCTTCACTATTGAATCACAAGTAAGTATTTTAAGACACATAAGAATTTCAAAGCACCTTTTCTTAACGTTACACCACACTACACTACAAATTACATTGATATTTTAAACATCTTATCATGTAGGCTATAACACTACAGGGACAATTCTGTTGTATAATTAGGACAGTATTACTATTTTAATGTAAAGCCTAAAATTATAGCCTTTTTCAGCAACAAAAAAAATGATATAATGAAAGATTATTGCTTGCCAGAACAGTATAAATAATTTTTACTGTTAATAATATTGTAACATTATAGATAATAATTTCAGTAGAATAAATAATAGTTTATATAACATCAACATATTAAAAGTATTTTTAAAAATGTAATTCTTATTTTTTCTTTTACCAATTCTGGTAATATATCTTTATGTTGTGTTTTAAATTTTCATAATTTTGCAGCTGTCATAGACAATGAATAAGAAAATAGTGTGGGAAACCTAAAAAAATTGTAATGAAATCATTAACATAGTTTAAAACCATAGTTTAATATTTTTAACTTATGGAATGTGTCCCTGTTTACCCATGCAATTTCAGATGTAAATTAAACAGCTCTGTTTCTAAAGGAAAACACATAGATTGATGGAGAACACTGTAACTTGAGTTTTCCTGCCTGGCCCACAGTCAGGACAAATCTCTGACACCACCAGTCCCACAGCCACTCAAACCCGACCAAGTAAACACAGAGACTTATATTGGTTACAAACTGTATGGCCATGGCAGGCTTCTTGCTAACTGTTCTTACAGCTTAAATTATTCCATTTCCATTAATCTATACCTTGCCACGTGGCTCATGGCTTACCGGTATCTTCACATGCTGTTTCTCAACATGGCGGCTGGCAGTGTCTCTCTCACTCAGCCTTCCACTTCCCAGCTCTATTCTCCTCCTTGTCCCGCCTATACTTCCTGCCTGGCCACGGGCCAATCAGTGTTTTATTTATTGACCAATCAACAACACATTTGACATACAGACCATCCCACAGCAGAACATTTTGATTCTAATTTTGTATAAGATGTCATAACCTCCATCAGAATTAGAACATCTAAAAAATATTTACAAACCATATAAAAATACAACACAATTGTTCTGAAAAGTTAGATGACTCCCTAATAAGCCAGAGATTTGGGCAGGAAATTGAGAGAGTGGGAACTAAGTAATGAGCTGATGCTCTGCCAACTTCTTTCTCTTTGGTTATTTTCCACACAGTGGCACACAAAAGATTAGAGACAGGAAAGATAGAACCATGCACTGTTTCATTTTACAGTACTGCAAATTTGAAAAAAATAAAAGTGAAGACCAGATCTGATGAAGCTACCAGAACTAAAGTGACCACAATCCAGGGAGATGCAGATAAGGAAGAATATAGGTGAATTCAGCACAAACCATAGGGATTATGTAAGCTTTTCTCATCAAAAGAAGCTTAGAACCTGGGCATGCCTTTAATCCAGTACCTGGGAGGCAGAGGCAGGTGGATGTCTGTAAGTTCGAGGCCAACCTGGGCTACAGAGTGAGTTCCAGGAAAGGCACAAAGCTACACAGAGAAACCCTGTCTCAAAAACCAAAAACAAACAAACAAATGGAAGCTTAGAATGGAAAATGCCATAATTTGACATCTGCAAGAACTAAATTGAAATGATAAATATCCATTTCAAAACAATGAATTAAGCCAATGTATAAATGTTATCACTTCTTAGAAACATTTTCCTCTTACATATCAATTTGAAAATTCTGTTTATAAAACCAACTACTTGGGAATTTATGATTTTACATTTTAATGTAATATATACATGTGATTTTATATTGTAATAACATGTTAAGCTTAGATTTAATGTTTAATTATTTTTATAAGAAAAACAATGGCACATTGCAATATGCTTATGTTTGTATATAATCTTATGAATATTCTTGTGGCTCTCATTATCAAATTCAATAGGTTTAGGATTTGATTTGAAGTAATTAACTCAAATATTAGATGGAAAAGTAGTAATATATGAAGGGAACATGTAGCCATAGGTAAAGGAAAAGTACATACTAGAGGTTCTTGACATGTGATCAAATCATGTATGAAACATAAAGGAAAGGGGAAACATTGCAGCTGTTTAACACTGAACCAAGCAGTAAGGTGGATGCAGAACCATCATGAGAACATGGATGCCAAACAACGCCAACTCATAATTTGTTTGTTTTAACAATATGGAATGCAAAAATTTTATAAAGCCCGACTAAATTTGATTAAAAAATTATCTGATGGAGAACTAAGTTTCTTCTTGAAACTGAAGCCAATACAATTTTTACAGATCTATGGGAGGATTATTTTACATGCTTTACCTGATGACATTTTTATCACTAAAATATTTGAAATAGTGTCATTCTAGTAGGTAGTTCAAAGAAACAGATTCAAATGACATGGGTGCTCTCAACCATCTCTTTATTAATCACATGCACGTGCATTCATGATTTTTTTTTTATAAAAAGACATCTGTTTAGTTACATCAGTTTTTTATTCTATTATTTTGTGAATGATAAGTTTTAGACATATTAATTTAAATAGGTTCACCCAAGGATGACACTAAAACATGCTAGAGTGTATGTAGGAAGTCTCAGAGAGCATTAATCCTACATAAAGGCAACTAAGGAATTCTGAGAGCTGAAGAAATAGTCATTTTCCCAGGAAAAGCACTCTAATTGGTTATCCAGTATCAAATTGTGGGCCCTTGAAACATACAAACAGGTACTATATAAAAACTGAACAGATTACATTTAGGCATGCATAGGCATATACATCTATGCATATAATAACAGTGAATAGAAATAGGTCACATATTTGAAAGAGCATGGAGAGGTGTATAGGAAGGTTTTTAAAGAGGAAAGGGAAGGAAGAAATACAACTAACTCTATTACAATCTCAGAAAAATAATTTACAATCAAAATAATTAATGAACTTTTAAGTTTATATATGATCCAAGTGTTGAAAAAGTAGTAGAAAAATGAATACTTCAAATTCCAAGAACTCATTTTATTATGTTAAGTAAATCACTACTTTTTCCAGTGTATACCTAATTTTAAAATATTATATTCCAAATAAATAAGGTTGATATAACAAGAATAGAACTGAGGATGGTACTCTAAAGCAAACAAGATATACTCATGTTCTTTAAAAACAAAATAGATAAAATATAGTCTTTTGTTTATTTTTGAGGTTATAATTTAATTATGATATTTCACATGTAGACAGAGTCTGAACTGGATTTGCTGTAGGGGCCTCATGCAGAAGTTTCCTGAGGACAGAGACAAAGGATTACCTTTTATGTCCCTTGTTGATCTACATTCCTTGGTCCAACATTTACCCTTACCACACCTTTTGCATATTCCAGAAGGGAGGGGCATTCTGTTGCCATTGTTCCTGGAATAAACATTCTTTCTAGGAACATCCTGTTTACACTTCCTTTTCAAATGACCTTGCTTTCCACACCCAAAACATCTGACAATCCTCAAACCTTTGCTTCTCCTATCCACATATCATCATGGCCATGAGACTCAACATTAATTGTGTCCCTGATCCAGTCCTCCAAGGGTGCAGATCTTGCCCTTAATGGCCTGATTATTCTTTTGCATGTTGTACTCGAGTTCCCAAAAGCCAAAGATTCAATTATTATCTGTCTAGCTTCTGAATCCAGGATCATTCTATTTACTGTTGAAGACAGCGTTTGTAAGAAATCCATGAAGGATTCTTTCAGGCCCTGTATAACTTTCATGTATGACTCAATTTTCTTTCCTGCTTCCTCAATTCTGTCCCATGCATTAATGGCTGCCATTCAGCATAGAATTAAGGTTTGATTATCACATAAACATTGTCTTGAAATGACCACCCAAACACAAGCTGAACAAGGATAACACTAATGAACATACCAAATGGAGTTGGATAGTCTTGCTTGGACTAAACTCTGCACAAAGAACTACAGGCAACTGAATCAAGCTGAGGGCAGGAGAGGTGATCCTCCCTAGGGAAGATGCAATATAGTTGTAAGACATGCAAAACAAGGGGTGAAGTTGAACTTCCTTTTCTGGATCATTTCTATCAGCCCCACAACTCCACCCAATAAAATGTTTCTGCCAACAACTTTCTGTCCAAATCTCTCTATAGGTTATCAAAGATCTTAAAACTTTGGCCAGCAGCAATAAGACCAGAAGTACAACCAGCATAATCTTTTCTGTAAGTTCTCTAAAAATGGAAAATACAGCACAAGTATCAACCAAAAATAAATGCATAGTGACTGAGAGACATATGGTAAGCTGGATCATAGGAAGAATGCAAAGAACCTACATAGGAACTACTGGGCAGGAATTTAACATACCAACGCTCTATACTTAAACGAAGTGTGAAACATTGATGATCATATACTAAAGTAGATGGGGAAGATCTCAGAGGAGTTGGGAGAGGAGAACTGTAATCAGAATACTGTGGTGATATTGGGTTCCCCAATATATCGTGTACCCTAATAAACTTACCTGGAGTCAGAGAACAGAATAGCCACTGAGAACTGTAATCAGAACACTGTGGTGATATTGTGTTCCCCAATATATCATATACCCTAATAAATTTATCTGGAGTCAGAGAACAGAACAGCCACTAGACAGACATAGAGGCCAGAAAATGGGACCACACGCCTTTAATCCTAGCATTCCAGAGGCAGAGATCCACCTGGATCTTTGTGAGTTTAAAGCCACATTGGTAACAGCCAGGCATGGCAACATGAGCCTTTAATCCCAGGAAGTGATGGCAGGAAGCAGAAAGGTATATAAAGCATGGAAACCAGGAACTAGAGCTGGTTAAGCTTTGAGGCTTTTGATCAACAGTTCAGCTGAGACCTATTCGGATAAGGACACAGGAGGCTTCCAGTCTGAGGAAACAGGATCAGCTGAGGAATTGATGAGGTGAGGAAGCTGTGGCTTGTTCTGCTTCTCTGATCTTCCAGCATTCACCCCAATACCCAGCTCCAGGTTTGTTTTTATTAATAAAACCTTTTGAAGATTCCTGCTACAGAAGATATTATATGAAACAAATCTATTTTTAACAAAAGAAAATCAATATAGGTGGACAAATATGAAATACCATAATAATTTATCTGACATAATTTTAATTTATTTTTATACATGAAGCCAAGGATTTGAATAAGCTATTACATCACTAAGTATAGAAAACTTCTGAAAATATTAAATATGTTTTCTTTTAATGTATTACTAGGTAGAGAGGCACAACTCAGCAACTCTCAAATTTGGAAGAATGTGTTAGAATTGCACGTTGAAATAATCCTAGTTCATACAATTATACAATTATATCACACATCAACACACACACACACGCATACATACACACACAAACAAACAATTGTACTTTACCTAAGAGATCAGATGCTTTATTTTAAATTACAAAGTTGAATACAAAGCACACATTTACATACACACACACACACACAGACACACACACACACACACACACACACAATTTTACTTTACCTAGTGATCAATGCTTTATTGTAAATTACAAAGTTGAATACAAAGCACACAGTCAAAATAAAGAAGCTTTATCAGTAGAGACAGCTCCAGATACTTGCAAGACACAATTCAGGAAGAAAGCCAAGTTTGAATTTGCTGAGGTCCCTCTGTCAACAAACCCAAACCATAGGTTTAAAAAGGATTTGGCATGTCTGTTTTCTGTGCCAAAATTTCTTTAAAATGATAGAAAATATTATCTGCTAGAGTAGTTTTTCGTTTTTATTCAATTTCAAAGCTTTTATTTTTTCCCTTAAAAGTATGAGAGAACAAGCTTTTCTAAAAAATATGCATTATTTAATTTTAACAGTTTTAAAATTATTATGACCATGATTATTTAAGATTACATTATATGTTAAGGTTGCACCTTTAGAATTCTAAGAGATGACAAGGCCAAATGTATACAAAAGAATATTTTTTTTTATTAATTCTATTTTTCAACATGGATAAAACACAATCTTAAAATTTCTGTGCAAGCAGATTAAATCCATAAATCTGAGTTTATCACACCACTTTGTATTAGGCAAGCAAGCAAGCAGTCCCTTTTCAATATCTGGACCAAATGGAAATGGTAAGCCTGAGAGTGTTCAAATAGAGATTTCAAACAGCAGATTTACAATCTATAAATCAATGTAATTCTGTGAAAAGAAATAAAAAACATAATCTCAACATTCACTCCCTGAGAAACAAAAACAAAGAATGGGAGTACAATTTAGACTGCTTGATCAGAAACTGAAATTCACTGGACCCAGCAGTTGAAAAGAAAGGGCATGTCAAAACATAAAGGTAAACATTGTATACTGTGTGGCAACAAAAACATATGCAAATAACATGAAAGTGAGCATGAAATATTTTAAATCTACCCTCCTTTCAACAGATTTTCTCTGAAAATTATTCATTCTTACCTATAGATTCATAAATATGGCAAATACTTTGGCTTGAATATTCTTAAAAGTATCAACTCACTACCTTCTTAGCAATTTGTTCAAAATTGAGCACCGCCATCATTCAAACAGTTAGAGACAAGCAAAGCCGATGTTCCCTATGGACCTCCACAGCAACTGACAAAGAAACTTAAGTGTGCAATCCTCTCGTTATTTAATTTTGTGAAAAGAGCCTTTCTTCAGACTCACAGGGGTTCGTCTGACTTGGAATCTTTCTGAACTGAGTCTATGAGGTTTGTTGTTTTCTTCAGCATAATTCTTGTTCCTATTTGAGTTCCATTTGCTTAAGACCTAATGTAGAACCACTTCAAACTTGATATGTGTCTATAGTATACACAATATATGGCACACATTGAAAGACAAAAGATGTTTATGATTAAAATGAAGAGGGTATCAGTCATGTTGTTTCAGATGCATAGTGCAGTATTCAAGAGGCTGAGGTAGGAGGAACTTAAGTTCCCAAACAGACTAAGCAACATAGAGCTACCATGCACCCAAATAAAATTTGGAATAAAAGGCTATGATAGATCTTCAAAGCATTGGTTTAGTATGTGTGTGAAGCTGTGAATCGATTCTGTGGACAGCAATGGGAAATTAAGTAGAATGTGATAGTTTTCAGGATTTGGGCAACATTCGTTTTTCTTGACATCAATAACTGTTTGCTTTATTATAATTACAGAAAAGTGCACTTGTGTTTTACATATTTTAACTTACATATAATCTATATCATTACAACAGGGCACAAATCTACTTTACTTACTGTTAACCGAAGTATTTTTTAACATATACTAGATAGATGGTAGATAGGCTGATATTGTTAAACAACTTTATTAATTCAAATAGTCTGAAAATAATTGAATTTATCTCTTTGTGGAATTCTCAACAATGTTTGTCCAAATTAAATATCAATCAGATGAAACTAAAAATAAGCAAATATATAATTGGGATGGTGTAGAAGAAATCATTGTGTTAGAATATGTGTGGAGACCATATGACTATCATATAAAATATTTTCTGATTATACAGAAAAGGAGCAGAGCATCATGATTTTGTCATTCAAATCAAAACACATTTAAAATAAAATATTATATAAAATATTCTATTTTTTTAAGATTTATGTATTTTTATGTTTGTAGTACTCCGTCTGCATGTACATCTGCATGCCAGAAGAGGGCAGCAGATCCCATTACAGATGGTTGTAAGCCCCGTGTGGTTGGTGGGAATTGAACTCAGGACCTCTGGAAGAGCTGCCAATCTCTCCAGCCCCATATTCTATTTTTTATAATATAACATTTGAATGTGTCCCAGTTTTGTAATCCAGATGATTGTGTATTTAATTTTATCAATAATTAGTACAATTGAGAGTCTTGCTTAAGCTGTCTTGAAGGATTCATTTTATAGTCATTTAAAGGATTTCTTGAACAAATTCATAGTTATACATTTTTATTTTGAGATGTCAGTATCTACCAAAGTAGCTATTTTCTGTATAACATATTCTAGGACATCTGTATTATATTAGCAACTGTTTCTTTAGAAATACTTACAGTAGGCAATAAACAGGCATTGCATAAACAGCCCATATAATGATCTTCAGTTTCAATCAAATTAAGCTCTATGCAGATGCTTGGAGTTGGCCAATGGATACTTAAATTGATTTTGATTTGATAGAAAGAAACACAAAGGTTCAAGAGCAGTTGGTATCTAACAGTTAACAAGTAACTGAAATGAAAGTCTCAAAATAGAAGGACCCACAAGAGCAAGAACTGTCCTGTGACAACTGTAGAGCTGGCTTAAATGCTACAACATCAGACTAAGCCCAAGAATTCATAACGTTGACATTCAATGTATTCTTAATTTCAGTAGTACTTTGACATTGTTCCCATTTGTAGATTTCTCTAAGGAGTTCTGATACTGATGAAATTGGCTAGATTGTCTTTCTTTTAGCTTCGTTTTGAGTTAACGATTTAAAATCACAAGAAAGCAATTTCATTGCACAGTATTTCACTCTTATAATATTTCGTTTTATTGCTATGGGCATTTCTTTGTGTTTATTTTTTTATGAACTTGAGAGTGTCTTCATCTTTAAAATGATGCTTCTATTAACAGAGTTAGTATATTATTCATTCACCAATCATGATTTAGTCATCAAACTAGAGGAAGTTCTTTCATATACATGTCAGGGAAAGGCTTATATAAAATATTCTGCTAGATATTTGAAAGTGGAAATGATAAAAAATGTAAATATCACTAGTTACTAGTTACTGGGCATAGAAAAACCTTATCTCCTCCAGATCTTTCAGAATGATAAACTTAGTTTCACAACTACTAAAAAAGAGTGTAAGAATTGAATCAAGAAATAGTTTAATGATTTCATTAATAGTTTAGTGAATAATTGAAATCTCTTTGGTAGGAGAGAGTATTATGGTTTTCTTGCTTTGACAATCAAGGAAAAGATGGGAAATGAACCTCTGAGACTGTCTCTAAGAGATTATCTTGGTTACTTTAACTGGTATGAGAAGATTTAGCCTTAAACTGGGTGATGTTGGACTGTGGAAGAAGGAACAAGCAAATACGCATGACTTTATTACTCTTTGCTTTTAATTTCAGATATAATCTAACCAGGTGCTTAACCTTCTGCTTTCCTTGATTTCTCTGCCAAGATGAACTGCTAAGAGCTAAAATATTTTCTAGAATAAGTTGTTTGCTTTACACGGTAATTTATTCAGCTGATTTGTGGCACATGTTTTGTGGTAACAGTGTCCTTTTTAGCCTATCTACACTTACAGTGATGATTACCTACATATAGATTCACTGAGGAAAAAAAATCTGTTTACCTGTTCATTCACTTGGGAAATAATTGAATGACAATCAAAGAATTAAGTAAGTGACCTTGGTAAATCTACACTAATTCCTGGATTAGAGATACATTTTCCTGAGTCTTCATCTCCACCTCCATTCATACTACAAGACCTTACAAACTTGCAGACTTAAAGCAGTATTGCCATTAGTGGCAGATTGAAAGGTGTGAAATAAATCTTTTTAAAAGCAAAATTCCAAAAAATTGTGTTATCATAAATACTTTATATAACTATTAATAAATTAAATATGCAAAATCCACTCTGTGATCAGCCTCAACCTTAGCTAACAAATGCACTTTAAACTCTGCCAGGAGGAACTACAATGCTGAAATCATGCCATTATCTAGATGGGTAATTTAAAAGTTGTTTAAAAATTGCTTCAATGTAAAAGTTCCAAAAAAGAAAAGGTGTTTTTGAGCAGTTCACATGAAAGAGCACTAAATAATGTGTGTAGCTAAATTAGCAGTGTGTAATGTCATTGCTGACATTAAAACAAAGACATTTTCAGTTAAAATTAAATATCATTTTAGCTAAAATTATCCAATAACCTTTGTATATGTTTCAAATTGGATCATATATATTTGTTTAGTAATTACAATCAATATAGAATAATTGTCTATGCTTACCAAAACATTACTTATTCATGAAATCCCTTAAATATGCCATATCTTTTCCAGACATACATGTATAATACATTATATGTGTAATATGCAATGTGTATAACATAAATGAAATGTGTGTGACTACATATATGTGCTTAATTTACTTCAGTGTATTTTTATTTCTTCATACATTGAAATGGTCTGGTGAGGATGTTTGCTCATATAGCAAAAATTGGACAATTGAAAATGGCTTCCTGTTACTTTCTTATAATATGTGATAAAGTTTGAAATGTATAACTTACATAACTTAAATTGCTAACAGTATTGATTTCTACTTCATAAATCCTTATTGATCTGGAGTGAATTAAATCTAGAAATTTGTATTGCTTGGACATGGAAAATATTTTACTTTGTATGGAAAAAAACTACGGAACTTTCAATTTTTAAATTAATTTCCAGAAAAGGTTGGTCTCACCCCTCCTGGACGGACAACTGACAACAAAGAGTTGTGGGGGAGAGAAGTGTGATTTTCTTTAGTGTGTGACCACTGGTAAGCTTCCCTAGTCCTAATACATAAGTTCCCACACACTCTCAAGCAACATACCTCAGTTAATCTCAATGAGCCACACACAGAAAGAAGAGATGATGATGGGCAATGTATTTAACAACTTTACAGATTCAGGCATCCACAAGGAAGGGCACAGTGCTGATGGAATGCAAATACCAGTTTGTAAACAATAGGAA
The DNA here is from genome assembly GCF_007827085.1 of Peromyscus californicus insignis. Classification (NCBI taxonomy): domain Eukaryota; kingdom Metazoa; phylum Chordata; class Mammalia; order Rodentia; family Cricetidae; genus Peromyscus; species Peromyscus californicus. Next base: position 64,007,403 of record NW_026294458.1, read on the forward strand.
AGAGCAAGCCCCACCCTCCCTTTCCATTTTTGGCTGAGTAATTAGGAAGGGACAGTCCTACACATCTTCTAGGTCTCACCTTTCTCTCTGTTTCATATTTGTCTTTTCTCAGACAAACCATATTCGATTGTTTCATATCCTCTTTTATGTTTTAATCTTATCAAGCACAGGTCCCAGCAGCAAGAAAGATTATAATCCAAATTTCTAGTTTGACTAGAGAAGGTTTGCTTAGCAAGATTTGGTGGAGGGCATAACTGCATCAGTAGTCATTAGCAGTGATCTAGTGTGTTCTGTTCATCTGTAGCTGGGCCTAACCTGGCTTGAGGCATCTAAGATTTTATTTCTTATGTTCCATGTGTTTTAGAGAAGAGAGTCACAGAGAACAGTTCCTTTCGTTATTTACTATGCCTACATAGGAACAAACTAACTACAACTGTTGTTAAATTTGAAGCAATGTTTGTCAGGTTTCTCCCTTTAAGATATTCTTAATGATGAATCCTTTTGAAGAAATTCAATACAAATATATCTTTTTTTATAAAGATTATTATAGATAGACAGATGATAGACAGACAGACAGATAGATAGATAGATGATATTATTTTTTCCATCTGCCTATATCTGGTTCAGTCCAAAAACTGATCCATTGAAAAAGTTATTCAGCTGGCAATCACATTATGTCACAATAAACCAATCATAATTTGAAAATGCATATAAAGCACCAGCTGATCAAACAACAAAGTGGGGTAAAACAAAACACTGTACTGTTATATTCAAGTGATAAACTACTAATTGGAAACTATGTCTCTGCCTAGCCTTGCAAAAAATATCACACTGTATGTGTTTTTCTCAGACAAAGGACAAAATTCAATTTTGAAATATAATTTTTATTAATAGATTTGACCCATTAGTGACTTGTGTCTTAGTGGCTCAGACAACAGATAGGTTCAAACAGAAATACCTACTATGATGTGTATTCTTCTACAGGATATCTTGATGTCTTATCGAGTCATGAGAAGGGTTGATATGAATGGGATCTTGGTACATTCATGGGAAATGTGATGATACACAGAAATTCCTCTGTTGCTCTGCTATTTTAGAAACAGATACCAGCAAATATCCATTACTTTCACATAATTGAAAAATTAAATAATAATAATTGAAAGACTATGCATGTGTCTGACTGTCTGTATCGATAATGCCAAATGCAAGTCCATGTTAGTGATCTCAAATTTATCTTTCCAGAAAAGTCACTATAGTTTCTCCTCTTGTTTATTAATATTTTCCCAATACAACACTTAACATTGGATTTTTCTCATCTATCATTGATTCATTTAATACCTGAGAGCATATTAATATTGGAATATATTAATAATGGTATAAAAATGATTACCGTGTATTATGATAAGTTTGTCAAATTTGTGTTTTATTTGCATTTTCCACTTATTTTCTTCTCAAGAACCCTCCATCTCCTGAAAAAGTATGTGGATACCTACATTTATTCTCTGTTGAATTGACTTAATCTTAAATTATGTTGAGTGGCTTTTGACTTGAGTAATTTGTATTTTCAGCATAGAAGTTATTTTAGGTGTCTTAAATATTATAATGTCATAAAAGATAAATTATTTGATTCATTGCATATAATAATATTATGTGAATGTTACATACTGTGCAGAGTAATTAGTGTGCATCTGTCCTATGCACTGGAAGTTAGAATTAACAAAAGAGGCCAAAATTTGACCCATTAGTGACTTGTGTCTTAGTGGCTCAGACAACTGGTAGGTTCAAACAGAAATACCTACTATGATGTGTATTCTTCTACAGGATATCTTGATGTCTTATCGAGTCATGAAAAGGGTTGATATGAATGGGATCTTGGTACATTCATGGGAAATGTGATGATACACAGAAATTCCTCTGTTGCTCTGCTACTTTAGAAACAGATACCAGGTGAACAGAGACAGTAAGTTCCAGAAGGACACTTTTATATCTGTCATCAGTACCTCTAATAATCACAAACTTCTAAGAATAGTGCTCGATAGATTTGTTTCCCACATCTTTCAAAAGTACCAACACAGTGAGCAAATACAAATTACTCAGCTATACAAACATGTGAAATTAGAAAATGAAACTAATTGTAGACAGCCTTACAGTTTTACAATTGTAAGACTGAATACATACCATATCTTTTGTCTTTTAACACTATGTGGCTGTCAGGCAAGACCTGGGATATTTTACTTTTATTACCATTATGCATTTTTTACATCATTGATAAAATAAACCTTTCTGCTTAAAATAATACAAATTGGGTTAATCTTTCAATAACATAAGTAATCTTTGATATGATACCCTACTCTAATATTGAGTTAAATATAAATATTACAGGCTTAGTCACTTTTAGAATTTTGTGTAAAAATGCTTGATAGGATAAGAAAAGAGTAACAGAAAGACTGCTATTTTATAAATAATCTTATTTGTAATCAGGTAAATTGTTTATGCTATTTTGTTTCGTAAAGTAGTTGTACAGCCATAACAGGTATTGATTGTGGTGGTATTGTGTTCCCCAAAATATTGTGTACCCTAATAAACTTATCTGGGGTCAGAGAACAGAAAAGCCACTAGATACTTAGGATAGGCAGCGGTAGCACACGCCTTTAATCCTAGCATTCCAGAGGCAGAAATCCATGTGTTCAAGGATACAGCCAAGCATGGTGACTCACGCCTTTAATCCCAGAAAGCAAGCCTTTAATCCCAGGGAGTGGTGGTAGAAAGCAGAAAGGCATTAGGACCAGAAACTAGAAGCATTTGGCTGGTTAAGCTTTCAAGCTTTTGAGCAGCACAGTTCAGCTGAGATCCATTTGGATGAGGACTCAGAAGCTTCCAGTCTGAGGAAACAGGATCAGCTGAGAAGTTGGCCAGGTAAGGTTAGCTGTGGCTTGTTCTGTCTCTCTGATCTTCCAGTGTTCACCCCAATAACTGGCCTCAGGTTTGATTGTAGCTAGAGTTTTCCTGCCTGGCCCACAGTCAGGATAAATCTCTGCCACCCGCCAGTCCCACAACCGCTCAGACTCGACCAAGTAAACACAGAGACTTATATTGGTTACAAACTGTATGGCCGTGGCAGGCTTCTTGCTAACTGTTCTTACAGCTTAAATTAATCCATTTCTATAAATCTATACCTTGCCACATGGCTTGTGGCTTACCGGTACTTTACATCTTCCTTGTCCTGATGGCGGCTGGCAGTGTCTCCCTCACCCAGCTTCCTGTTCTCTCAATTCTCCTCTCTGTTAGTCCCGCCTATACTTTCTGCCTGGCCACTGACCAATCAGTGATTTATTCATTGACCAATCAGCAACACATTTGACATACAGACCATCCCACAGCACTTCCCCTTTTCTTTTCTTAAAAAGGAAGGTTTTAACCTTTACACATCTCCAAAGTCAGCTTGGTATATTTGGGAATTTGGGAGTAACTTTTCTTACTACTTCCTGCTGGAGGGGGGTGCTGTATCTTCTGGGGAAACAAAGAAAATTTTAGGATCATGGAGTAGTCCATGAGGCTGTATCGTCTGAGCCAGTTGCCTTGAAACCATTCTGGATGTTGGATCATCTGGGCCTTGGTGTCACCTTTCAGGGGGTCTTGGCTGGTCAAACCTGATGTATCTTAATCTGGAACAAATCCATAGCCTCTGGCTTTCTGTGGGAACAAAAGCAGAATCTCCTTTCCAAAGCAACATATCCTTATATCCAAATTTTGAAGTCAAGGTACCTTTAAAATATACATTTTGGCATAACTCAACAGCTTTTGTAATCAAATGTTTTTCTTTAGTTACGAATATCAAAGAGAACATAATCCAGATTTTTTGTGTGGTAGCCATCTTTACGTGGCTTATTTTTTTTTATATTAGCTTGAGCCTATTGCTTTGAACTGCAGCCTTCTATGCCTGAAACAGCGCTGGCGCTGCTGGCTCCGCCCACTTCAGCTTCCCAACATGGCGGTGATACGTTTTCCGCCAGCTCTGGGAGCCATCAACTTTCAGAAATAGTGGGTCTATGTTTCTATCAAAGCAGCATGTAGCCCAGAAACCTCTTTTTTTTTTTTTTTTTTGTACTAGCAAAGTCTAAATCTACCATGCAGCTTAATGTGCCACTTGCAGAGGCCTCATTCCCACCATACTGCAGGTCGAGCATGTACGCTAGGAACCCACCAGTAGCTCAAACCAGCAGCTGCCGCTCATTTGAGAGAGACAATTAGGAACTGTTTTTAGCTCCGTTTTAGAATCTTTTCTCAGTTTTTAGGTGGAAACTCTTGCCCCACGTTGGGCGCCATTTGTAGCTAGAGTTTTCCTGCCTGGCCCACAGTCAGGATAAATCTCTGCCACCCGCCAGTCCCACAACCGCTCAGACTCGACCAAGTAAACACAGAGACTTATATTGATTACAAACTGTATGGCTGTGGCAGGCTTCTTGCTAACTGTTCTTACAGCTTAAATTAATCTATTTCTATTAATCTATACCTTGCCACATGGCTTGTGGCTTACTGGTACTTCACATCTTCCTTGTCCTGATGGCGGCTGGCAGTGTGTCTCTCTCCATGCTTCCTGTTCTCTCCATTCTCCTCTCTCTTAGTCCCGCCTATACTTCCTGCCTGGCCACTGACCAATCAGTGATTTATTCATTGACCAATCAGCAACACACTTGACATACAGACCATCCCACAGCATTTGATTTTGTTAATAAGAACTTTTAAGATTCATGCTACAATTGATAATTCTTTATTTTATTTCAGGTGTTGAATTCTGATCTGCTTTGCTCTTAGCAGTATGCCAAATAGCTATGATTTCATTCTTGGTCATTAGCAAGAACTTTGATTTCTGGAGTGTTTGTACCAATAGAGGTCATATGTAGTATTTTTCTGAATTTGTTAATTTCTCCACAAATTATTATTAACAAGAAACCTTCTTTAGACTATTGTGTGCAGTTGTTGTTCTTTTACTTTTTGCTCTTTGGGGGGTCCACCCCCAGCTCCCAAATAAATACACAGATACTTACTCTTTCTTGCCTGGCTTTAGCTTGGCTTATTTCTAGTAAACTTTTCATAAATTATCCCATCTACCTTTTGCCTCTGGGCTTTTATCTTTATTTTATACCTTTCTATGCTTCTTACTCTGTGGCTTGCTGTGTAACTAGGTGGCTGGCACCTGATGTCCTCCTCGTCTTCTTTACTTGTTCCCCAAATCTCTTCACAGATTTCTCTTCCTATTTATTCTCTCTGCCTGCCAGCCCCACCTATCATTTCTCCTACCTAGCTATTGACCATTCAGCTCTTTCTTAGACCAATCAGGTGTTTTAGACAGGGAAAGTAACATGGCTTTACTGAGTTAAACAAATGCAACACATAAGAGTGAAACACATCTTTGCATCATTTAAAAAAATATTATGCAGCATTAACAAATGTAACACATGTTAAAAATAATACTCCAAAACAATTTTGAGTTGTTTCTATTAATGTTACATAACTAAATTATAAATTTTCTTCGATTATGAAGCATATTGCCACAGCCAGTGTTTTAGTCATTTTGTAAATCTGTGGAAAAAAAATCAAGAGTCCAAATTATTTATATGGAAATGTCAATTTTTATATAAATATGGTCATATTGTTCCTGTTCACTATAACACGTAAGCCTCTGAATTGCAGAAAAGTGTGCAGAAAGATGAACTATGAACCAGAAGATCAGAGAGTTTGTTGTGAGACTGTGTATCTTAGTAATGTCAGAAGCTACACCCACAAAACCTCACCAACATGACCACCTACACATGAGCCAAACAATGATGACACCAATAGAAATGCCAAAATGGAAGGGGAAAATTCACTGAGGCCTCATCCTTGCCTCTACAGATATACTGCAGGAAACAAAGGAAAGCTGAGAGCAACGGAAATATCTTTGGGAAAATCACACCGACTGGTTATGCAATACCAAATGGTCAGCTCTGAAAACACACATTCAAGTAACAGTATACTGACTGAACAGGTTATACTTAGGAAAATATATGTATAATCACATACATATATGCATATAATAATAATAATAATAATAAATAAAAAAGAAGACTGAATTTGGAGGAGAGCAAGGAAAGTTATATGTAGGGTTATGGAGGAAGAAAAGAGAGGGAGAACTGTAATAATATAATAATGTCAAAAATAATATATATATTTATATTGAAGTACAGATGACAAGAAACAAAACAAAATAATACACTTTGACACTGTAAAATGAAAAGTAGACATATTCATAGGTGCTACTATTAATATCAATTGAATTCTGCCATGTGTCTCATATATTAGACAAATATCACCTAGGTATTTATCATAGATCACTTATATTCCTATGTAGAGGAATTTCCTATATAGAGCATTTGTCAAGTTCAACAATTTTCATTATTTAAATGGCACCATAAATGAATCTAAGAAAGTATCTTCCACTTTTCCATTAAATTTCTTACTCAGAACAGCAGGTAAATGCATGGTAAAATAAATGAATTCTAATGGTGAAATCAACTATGCTAAAAGATTTGTCACAAAATAATAAGTGGAAATTCACTTTTATTTTTAACTAAGAAATTTTTTATTCATTCCACATACCAACCACAGGTCCCCCACCCCACTCCCCCTCATCTTTCTCCCCCAGCCCACCCTGTAGCTAGAGTTTTCTCTTCGGATCCCGTCAATCCCCGGCAGTCCGACAGCCCACTTATAAAATAAACACACAGACGCTTATATTATTTTCAAACTGTATGGCCGTGGCCAGCTTCTTGCTATCTATTAGTCTATAAGTTGCCACATGACTCATGGCCTTCTAGTACCTTACATCTCCCTTGTCATGGTGGCAGCTAGCAGTGTCTTTCTGACTCAGCCTTCCACTTCCCAGAATTCTCTTCTCTGCTTGTCCCGCCTACACTTCCTGCCTGGCTACTGGCCAATCAGCATTTTATTTATACAAAGCAATATCCAAAGCACCCGCACCCCCACCCCCTATTCTAAAAAGAAATGGCTTCCCATGGGGAGTTAGCAAAGTCTAGTACATTCAGCTGGAAATTCACCTTTTTCTTAACTCCATGGGTGATAGTTTCACAGGAGTGCCAATTCGGGCAAGATAAATTTAAATGTGAAGTACATTTTTCTTTCAATAAGACCTTTTATATAATATATTACATATATACGATAGTAACATACATATGAAAAGATTCATTTTTATCTATATGTCATTTCACTTTTGTTCTGTTAAAGATGGTAACAAAGTTTAGATATGGTTAGAATTTCTGTACTGATTCGTTTTTGGAAACTTCATTCTAGCGGGGAGGTGTTGGATAGTGTTTTGAGAATAGGAAACAAAGAGTGAATATTTAGGTGAATTCCTCAAGAAGATAGAGGGTTTCATTTTGGTTTTTTTTGATCCCTGATCAATAGTAGCAATAGTTGCTATGATAAAGTAATCCTAAATGGTAAACACTCTCAGATTTCCTGTCTCATCACATGTTCACTTCCTCTTGCACACTCATGTCATGATGAGAAATCCCAACATGGTATATAGCAAAGAATCTTTCCACAGAGAGCCAACTTACTGTGTTTAGATCTTCAACTCCTAAAATTGTGAGATAAATACAGCTCAACTCTTTAATAACATACCAAGCCTTAGGTATTTCATTACATTGGCAGAATAACTTACTGCTTCAGATAGAAACTGTAATTAGCAATGAAACAGTTAGCTACATGTGTATCAGTCTATAGATGAATATCATATTTATTAAATTTATAGGTAGTCTTTACTTATGCTGTAATTGGCAAGAAAAAATATAGTATATCAACTAATGAATGTAATTTATTTTCTAATGAGTCAGAAATATTTTTGCAATTTATAAAACATGTAAATATTTACATGAGGGATAAATGCTACCAACTCTCTTGACCTTTGGGTATGTCATTTTATTGTTCATTCAGATTATTTTCATGATCCTAAATAGCCACACAAAGTTATAAATCAATATATGTGTATTCTTTTTGCTACTGTTTGAAGTAAGCATCCAAAGTAAGTGATTATTGACATGGAAGTAAGCCATCTTGTGATTTTACTTCCTATGATTACTACAACACAAATGGAAAATTCTCTGTAGTGAGGTACAGGAAGAGAGATGAATAGAGAGATATAGTGGAAATTGGAAGGGGAGTAGAGTAATTCTGGTCACATCATATACAGTTTTGAAACTCTGAAGAATAAAGAAAAAAATCTTAAAATTAAAAGATATATTCCAGTCCCAGGAACTATCAGTGGGAATCTCACCACACCATGCAAAGACTATCATGTCTTTGCTGAAGCAAGCAAGTGTTGCTGCTGGCAAAGAATGAAGACAATAAATCAGTCCATCTTACTCGGTTCAAGACTAACTGCTCAGGCAAAGGGCATGAGAGTATCTATGCCATATGCTTGAAGGTAATTAATTGTTCAGGAAAAATGTGGCAAGGAGAACTTGAGACAAACTCCAGGTGTGAGACACTATGGTTACATGGTTACCTGACTGAAATACTCACTACCATATTGTGGGATTTTAAAGCATCAGATATCTGTGAAACTGCAAAACTTCACAAGACAGAGATCCACTGTTTATTCCAAAAAACCATGGGAGAGGCTGACTGGACCAAGTATTATCATCTCCCCATTGCTCAGCCAAATTTCTGCCATACTTCCTATAAAATCCCTGAGGTTAACAGATCAATGCACCCCCAATTTCTGGTACCCAATCTTCTATACAAGGATCTCTGCATTCTTCCTCCCCAACTCATGGAACATCAATATGTAAGTTTAAACCCTGAAATACAAAAACAAATTTTAAACTAACCCTCCCATTGTACCTGAAAATTATTCCTTGAATTCATGAGAAAAGAACCCAGGATTATCGATTTAGTAAGAATTGTGTGTTACTGTGGTGTAGCATGAATCTTAAAAGTTCTTACTAATCAAACCCGAGGCCAGTTATTGGGGTCAATGCTGGTAGATCAGAGAGACAGAACAAGCCACAGCCACCTCACCTGGCCAACTTCTGGGCTGGTCTTGTTTCCTCAGGCTGGAAGCCTCTGTGTCCTCATATCCAAATGGCTCTCAGCTGAACTGCTGCTAGAAAGCCTGAAAGCTTAACCAGCCAATGCTTAACCAGCCTAATGCTTCTAGTTTCTGGTCCTCACGCCTCATATATCTTTCTGCTTTCTACCACAACTCCCTGGGATTAAAGGCTGCTTTCTGGGATTAAGGGCATGAGTCACCATGCCTGGCTGTTTCCAATGCGGCCTTGAACTCACAGAGATCCAGAGGGATTTCTGTCTCTGGAATGCTAGGATTAAAGACGTGTGCTAACATTTTCTAGCCTAAGTATCTTGTGGCTTTTTTGTTCTCTGACCCCAGATAAGTTTATTAAGGTACACAATATTTTGGGGAACACAATACCACCACACTGTGGGTTTCTAGAACTCTAATTGCTGAGTTAATGTGCCTTTGAGGCTAATAATTCTGTGTTGCAGTCATGGATTCCCACTTTCCTTGCATCACCTGGAAGTATTTCTTCTCAATACCTAAATTACAGGTAACTCTATAGTTGTATAACCTATATTTGAGAGTGAAGGATGACCTGAGAGGGTAAAGCCCTGAGTGCATGTGTATTTTGATATGGGCATTACCATGCTGAAGATGCCTCATGTTCCTAAAAAGCAAAATAAGTAAACAAACAAACAACAACAACAAAACAAAACCCAAAACTATAAGTAAGGAAGACTACATACCATCAAAAAGTCTATGAAAAAGATAAAAGTTAGTATAACTCTGCACCAGAAACTTTGCAGAATAGACTAGATAAATTTCTGATCGTGTTCTGGGCAAAGCCTTGACTGTTCCCAAGAGCCCCAGTAAGATTCTCAGAATGCTCTCATGTCTGAGTGTGTCTATGCCTCCACAACAAGGTAACAATACACTGCACTTGGCCCAAACTTCCTTTTAGGTAATTTCATTGCTTCTGTCATAGAATGCAACTGCAGAAGGTTAGAAATAAGACCACTGTCTAGCCTGCAGATACCTGATATTTCTCATGTGATATTTTCTACCTTTAATTTTTTTTTCTAGTTCCAACAGTTTGTTGTGATAAAATACCCTGACAGAAAGCAACTTAAGGGAAGAGATGGCTTCTTTTAGCTCTCAAGTCCCAGGCAACAGTCTATCACAGGAAAGTCAAGTGAAAAGGATCATAAATAAATCAGCTTGTTAGAGCACATTCACAGCAAAGACCGGAGAGAAATCAATGCATGCCTGCTGCTTGCCTACTTGTTTGTGCTGAGCTCAATTTCTCCACTCTATTCTAGTTTAGGATCCCCAGCTGAAGAAATGGACTGCTCACAATTGGCTGGTTGATGTTAGGTTGGTTAATTTAACTAGGATAATCCACCAAAATGCTCACAAGCCAACAGAATGAAGACAGTCTTTCACTGAAACTGTGTTTATTTAGTTTATTTCAGGCTTTGTTTTAGATATGTAGACTGTATTATTCACAAAATGATGCTTATATTAGATAATACTGGTCTGCCCTTTATTTACATCGTTGTCTCTTAAACTTCATAATCATTTGAAAGCATTTTACTTGAATAAATTTTAATATTATAAAATAACTCTTGATGGCCTGGACTCATTTTCTATCTGCAATTTCTCTCTTTGTTTTGGTTACCACTTGTACAAAAATCCAAATTTTCATCCATATCAATTGTCTTTTATCAGATTGATAGTTTTTGGCTCAAGTTACCTTAAGGTTCTAAATTTATTAAATGAATCATTGTAGGGAATAATTCTACTTTATTGTGTATTCTTTTCTAAAAATTTTCATATGTGAATCCCTTTTTTACAATTTAAGAATTTTTTTTTTGAAATGGATTATACCATCTCCCTCCTTGCCTTTGATTCTGTGAGGACTTCCTAGATGCCATCCCTGGAACTTCTGCCATGTCCTTCCTACTATCAAGTTGAAAGCCTCTTTACCCTTGTTATTACAGACATAAACACACACATACAGTATGTATCACTTGCTTTCAAAATATATAAAGACAATCTGCTATGTCCATTTTGTTGTTTGTGAATATACAGTTTCAAGACTGGAAACTCTTTCTTTTAAAAGTAGAGACTGACTGATGTTTCTCTTACAATGCTAGTCTTTGAATACCACAGTACTTTTCAGTGTATCCATGATTAAGTTGGGAGTTTACTGAAAAATATTCACTTCGTATTCTCCTGTAGATAATTTAGTACTTCCCCTGAATGTCTATTTATTTACCATCAGAATTATGCATTGCTCTATGATCATCTGTTTTGAGATATTCCTCTACACTGTGTGAAGATGTGTCACTGTAATTGGTTTAATAAGGAGCTGAATGGCCATTAGCTGGGCAGGGAAAATTAGGCAGGATTTCTGGGAATAGAGAGCTCTGGGAAGAAGGAAGGAGGAGTTGTCAGTGAGAGAGAGGGGAAGAAGAATGGGGAGTACAGATTAAAGATAACCGAGCCACATAAAAGAACATAAATTCAAAAAATGTGGGATAATTTCAGTTATAAGAACTAGTTAGGAACAAACATAAATTATAGGCCAAGCTTTTGTAATAATAATGCCCCCCCGTCATTTTTTGTGAGCTAGTGGACCCCAAAAATACATTTACAGTCATCCAATTTTTCTCGTGTGTGTTAGTGGGGATGATGCTCTTCAAATCTCATTGGAAGGAACTTACACATCTGGATTACTATCAGCGAATGGCTTTTCTCTCCAAATTTTGTTACAGATTGTATCCTGGATAAGTTTCTCTGATAGTGAATTTTTTTATTTGATTTAATAGCTCACAGAGCTAAGTAAGCTATTGCTGGAAGTGCATATCACTCTTTCTGTTCTTATTGACTTTAGATATGATAAAAGAACAACAACAAAAAAAAAACCAGGAGTTCACAACTTAAATTTATAAAGAAACTTGTATTATTTCTAATATTTGGCGATATAGAAAATGATAATGCAATGCAGATTGGAAAGGCTTGCCTCAAGGAAAACCTTAGTAGAACTGGATTAGCATGTTAGATGGTTATGCTTAAAATGGAAAAGAATAGATTATATATACTTTTCATTATAGCACATTCATGTAAATATAATTAAGCTCTTATTTAGACATGAATGGCAATGCATTTGTGTCTTCCCTTTGGGTGCTGATGCTGTGAACCATATGTACATATTTATAAATAGCAAACATTAACTGACTTGCTTTGCAGAAAGTATTGCCATAATGTTAAGCATAATTTTTATTAGTTCAGGCTCATTATCCTAATGATTTCAGAGAGAACCGTATTCTTCTTGAGATGCTGGGAGACAATGTAATGTTAAAATAAAAAAATTAAAAAATGATATATTGGATGAGCAATATGACTTCATCATTTCACACAAGCTGACACATACACACAAAAACAAATTTAATTTTTTTAATCTACTATCTAGTTTGTTGTTTGTAATGCATGAATGTTTTGTATTTAAGATACCCATGAAAATAATTAAATACAAGTATTACTTGAAGGCTGTGTATTTTTTAGATGCTATCTATATTTTATTTTGAAAGGAAAATCATATAAAATACATTCATTATGATAAAGACATTTTGTCAGATATGAGGTCACAGTCCTGTTATAGAAGCTTTTGTGAGGTGAAGGAGGAAACAAAGTCTTATGCCAGTTTGTACTATACAGGTAAATGTTTGGTCAAAGTCAATGGGTGGGGATGAAGCTCAGAGGGAAAATGCATGCATATAATTCAGCAAATTTTTTAAAAAAGTAATTAAAATATATATAATTGTGATAAAAGTTTGGGTCAAAGTTTTTTTCAAACACTGGAGAAATATACAATACTCATGCATATTATTGATTTTTTGTTAATCCTTTGCTTTTTTTGTTATTTTTGTGTTATGTTCTTTTTTTGCCAACCATTCATGGAAACTGTAGTGGGTAGCCACTCCAGCTTTGGTCAGTAAGATAAATAAATAAACAATCAAGAAGGCATTACCATGGACTTAGACTTCTCATACATATACAAGTGGGGACATAAATGTGTGATATCTATTTGATTTATAATGCCATTTAGTTATGATTTTTCTTTGCTGATTTTCAGTATTGATCTACTGGTAATAGTGATGTGTTGAAACTACCAGAATTATGATGTTGATGTCAATCTGTGCACCTAGACTTAGAGTGATGCCTATATATTTATAATTTTGACTTTCTCTCTTTTAAATACATTAATGTGTTTTATGTTCATATGTCTTTTGTATCCAGGTATGTAGATATACCTTGTCCATACCAAGTATCCTCAGAGGCAAGAAATGCATGCAAGATCACTTAGAACTAGAAATACAGATAGTTGTCAGCCACATGTGGGTGCATGGAACTAAGTCCAGGTCCTAGACAAGAGTGGTGCTTGCTTTTAACTACTGAGATATCTCTTCACTCAGTAGATTTTCTTTAAGAATTTCATTTGCATTTTTATTGAAATGACACTACAATCTATCCCTTCCAGATCCTCCCCTGTTCTGCCTACCTTCCTATCCCTCAAAGTTCCATGTGCTCTTTATTGCCTTAGACCTACTGAATTGACTTAATGTTACCTGTATGTGCAAGTGTGTAGGATCATCTACTAAAATAAGGATGGCCAACATGGGCTGAATTCCTAAAGAAAATTAATTCTTCAAACCCTGGCATCCATCAACTCCCACTAGCTCCTCAAATATGGATGGATATCCATGACCCTCTCCCTCACTTTGCTTAGGTTTTACATGTCCTCCCAGACACTTTGAATTTATGTGCTCAATGATGGTGTTATATTCAATAAATACAGTTTGATACAGACATTTACTACTTTTGATTTGTATAATATTTATGTCTCACACAGACGATTCCTGACTCTAATGGTGTAGATAACAAAACCAGTCCAATTTATGGATGAGGACTCTATCTTCTCATATTTTCTGTATATTTTAAGCTCAAGTCTTTACAGTAATAACTAACTACCCCCTAAATTAAGATTCTCTGATGAGGGCTGAGGATACTCCACCAGACCTTATGATCTATCAAAACAAGTTTTTGCTACATTTAATTGTATCAGGCATAATGTTCATCTTTTGGGGTGAAATTTAAATTTCATCAGTAACTTGTTGTTTACTTTGTACCATTATCATACTAATTGGTATATCTTGCCAGGTCAGTTGTCAAAGTTGCTCTTCTGTTCACAGATGAATAAGTCTATTCATTATTTTTCTCTCCTGGTAGCTGGAATAATATCTTGCAGTCTTATTGCCCAATTCATATGACTTAAGTATGTGGTATCTTCAGCAATAGGGTTGTAATATCAAGTTTTGTAGAGCAACCAAGAACAGTAGTGATAAACTACATTTTTTGGTACCCAATTCATCAAAAACTCAGCAATTTTAAATTGATTTGTTTGTCTTCTTGGTGATATAAATTTGTATTTTCTAGACACCAACCTTCTTTACATCAAAGACAAAATAATTAAAATGAAGAGGCAGTCTAGAGAATGGGAGTAAATCTTTACTTCTTCATTTGAATTATTTTGGCTTTGATGTAAAGAAGTCTATTAACTGTTTATGATGCTGTTGCCACATCAGTATGTATTTCTTTTTCTTTTCTTCTTCTTCTTCTTCTTCTTCTTCTTCTTCTTCTTCTTCTTCTTCTTCTTCTTCTTCTTCTTCTTCTTCTTCTTCTTCTTCTTTTTCTTCTTCTTCTTCTTCTTCTTCTTCTTCTTCTTCTTCTTCTTCTTCTTCTCTTCCTCCTCCTCTTCCTCCTCTTCTTCCCACTCCTCCTCTTCTTCCTCTTCCTCCTTTTCCACCTTTTATTTTGGCTTTTCAAGATGGGTTTCTATGTGTAACAGCTCTAGCTATCCTGGAACTCACTTTATAGACCAGGTTGGCCTTGAACTCACAGAGATCCTCTTGCCTCTGCCTACCAAATTCTGGGATTAAAAAAAACACCCACCACTACTGCATGGATGCAATATTTGTTTTTTTTTTAAATAAATACTATGGTCTACTAGCCTCTTCCTTCCTCAGTCACCTGAGTAAAAAGATTACAAACCTATGATTGTTCTATTGAGTGAGTTTATCTTCTGTTTGGTTTACACTATACTTCTTTACATTGGAGGGCAAATTCTTCAGCACATGTATAACTTTAACATATTTACTATAAATTTGTTATATTAAAAATGTGTGACTATCTTCTCTCTGATGTCAATAACATAGCTAAAGAAAACGTTGATTTTTCTGCATTCATTAACCAGAAGAGCAGTCAATTGACCATAGTCATCAGGTAAGTATTTCTCTAATCTCCAAAGTCACCCACTGTCTTATTACCTGTCGCTAGAAAAAGAGGCTCAGAAATAAGAGATATGAAGGACAAAAGTTTAAGTAAAAAATATGTTAATTTCTGTTAAAGGAGATGCTGAAAGCAAAATAAAACAAGATCAAATTATTTTAAACCACTTAACCTTGTGTTTCAATTGTATGAATTTTTATTAATTTACACAGACTGAAATAATGAGTTTCCATGAAAATATTTCCCCGCTATTTATCACTTTATCTCTTTCTTTTCTAATCATGAGCCAATGATCTGGTCAATTTGTAGATTAGCAAATAATTATTATAAATATGTAAAATAAATATCTCCTAAATATTAAGCAATTATTGGAAGATGGCTTTATATAGTAGAAAATAATTTAAAACTTTACTCATTAGTTTTGAAATTACATTCAGTGCATAAATAGGACAATATTCTGTAAACATTAGCTATTATGTCTATCTTTCAACTGTTTAAATGTATTATATAATTTTATGCAAGTATATTTTTGTATATCGTGGTTATTTAGCTTGGGATTTGGGGGGGGACTTTATGTGGAAGTGAGGGTGTCTTTAACTCTATGCCTGTTCTTGGGACCCTCTTCCTCCTACTGGATTGCCTCGTTCATCCTTGATATGAGGATTTGTGTCTAGTCTTATTGCATTTTATTACACTGTGTTCAGTTGATATTCCTGAAAGGCCTGCTCTTTTCAGATGGAGGAGCAGTAAATCTGGGGGAAGAGGCAGAGGTGTGACAGGGAGAAGTGGAGGGAGAGGAGGCAGCTGGTGAACTGTATTGTATGAGAGAAGAATGAATAAAAAGAACACACACACACACATTGGTTTCACACTACCTTATAAAATAGGCAAAGGCAAATGAGATTTTTATTTTCATTCTAATTCCTTTGTCATATTAAAACTACAGCATTCTAATTTAACCATAAAGCAATAGAGAGCTTTGCGCATACATTAGGCTATATTTTGTGATGTAACTGATTATTAAGTTCAAATATCTCCTATCTGAAAAAATGAACAAAGAGTGCCATCTCCTGTTTTTCTCAAAAAAATTATTAATACTGAATATGTTTCTGTACCACTGAAATTTTAAGACAAGTAAATATATCCATACATCAACTGCTTGGGATATTCTGCATAGCTGTGGTATAACAACACTTCTTGACACAATTTCTTGTCATTATGATTTCAAAAAGATGTTATAAAACCATTAAACATTGACACGAAACATCTTTGAATTGCTAATTATGCAACTATAGGATTATTAGTTAGTAGTATTTTCATTAATTTATAATATAAAAATAAAAATTGATTAATTCTAATTTCAATAATTACCTACACATGTTCTCTTCTTTTCTACATGGTCAATTTTGAAGTATCAAGTACTAACATATATAAAACGAAATTTTCAGCTTACTCTATTCTGTGTCATTTACTAAAACTTTTTTGTTGCTTTATAACAATACAATACCTATAGTTTTACTGAATACTTAGAATCT
The DNA here is from genome assembly GCF_007827085.1 of Peromyscus californicus insignis. NCBI lineage: Eukaryota > Metazoa > Chordata > Mammalia > Rodentia > Cricetidae > Peromyscus > Peromyscus californicus. Next base: position 64,024,368 of record NW_026294458.1, read on the forward strand.
TCTTGAAAATATGTCTTCATTAAATATTACAAGACAAGACATGTTGTGCAATATTTTGTTACTTCTAACCTAATATTTACAAAATGTATAGAGTACTTACTTTCATTCATCTGTTTTTAATGTCCATGCCTTCCTTCTATAAGTTGGTTTGGCCAAGGTGTTTTATTGCCACAATGGGAAAAAAAAGAAACAGTTAATATGAACTTTGGTAGCAGGATTGTAGAGTACCGTTGTGATAAACCTGATCATGTCTCTCATTGAACTATGGAAGACTTTAGGGCTTTGCGCTACAAAAGACACTGAATGATATAAGCAAGACAAACAGGGCAATCTTAATGGAAACTTAGACGACAGTTCTAAGAGAGAGAAAGACTGCATAGGACCAACCTAAGAGGTTTCAAAAAGAACAGTATTAGTAAGGAAGCTGGAAACTTTTCTTCTAATATTTTTGGCAAAGACTGTGCCTGCTCTCTGCCTTTGTACTAAAAACTTGTCTAAGGCAATATGTAGTAAAGAACTAATTTATTTGGTGTAGGAGATTTCAAGGCAGGATAATTTTAACTTTGCCATGGAGTTATTACTAATTACTCTAATACAGATCTACCCTAAGACAAAACAAGTTAAGTAGAACAAAAAGTAAAATCTACTACTTGAAAAAAACAAACAAAAACACAAAAATAACAACAAAACACTGAAACACTTGATGTTATAACCAAGGCTTGTGCTAAAAAGAGATACTGTAATTGGTAAGGAGATTAGCACCATTGAGAATAGACCTAATATTCACTGGATTAAAGAGAAGAGTGCTCTCAGGGCAAGATCCCACCCAGTTGAGACTTCAACTTGTGAAAGAAAAAGAGCTAAGGACATTTCTGATCCTACAATGGAACAAAAACAAATGTTTCTGCTAATGTTTCTCATGTGCCATCCCAAGTTGTTAGCCAAACCTAGCAGTGTGTTCCAAATGATTCTGGGTTTAGAATTATAAAAGAAACAGGAGAAAAAGGGGTCAGGGTCTCTGACAGGATTTCAGAGATGCTAAGGGCAGGCAAATTGTGGCGGGGGAATGTGGTGGTATTGTGTTCCCCAAAATATTGTACACCCTAATAAACTTATCTGTGGTCAGAGACAGAACAGCCACTAGATACAAAGGCTAGAAAATGGTGGCACTCACACCTTTAATCCTAGCCCTCCAGAGGTAGAAATCCCTCTGGATCTTTGTGAGTTCAAGGCCACATTGGAAACAGCCAGGCATGGTGACTCATGCCTTTAATTCCAGAAAGTGAACCTTTATTCCCAGGGAGTGGTGGTGGAAAGCAGAAAGGCATATAAGGTGTGAGGACCAGAAACTAGAAGCATTTGGCTGGTTAAGCTTTCAGGCTTCTAGCAGCAGTTCAGCTGAGATCCATTCGGATATGAGGACACAGAGGCTTCCAGTCTGAGGAAACAAGATCAGCTGAGAAGTTGGCCAGGTGAGGTTAGCTGTGGCTTGTTCTGTCTCTCTGATCTTCCAGTGTTCACCCCAATAACTGGCCTCAGGTTTGATTTAATTAATAAGACCTTTTAAAATTTCTGCTACAGGGGAATCTCTTCCTGAGTGTCCTGAGAAGACAAGAGGCCCTGACAAGTCACTGAGTGAAACTGAAAGCAAAACCTGAGTAGGAGGGGTTTCTCAACTAAGCTGTAGAGATGCCAGAGCTGTGGGATATTTGCCAGAGAACAAAAATATGGTTAGGCAGCAAATCTGGAAGGACAAAGGCATCCAAGCCCTTTGAAAGTGGACATGGAGCTACAGAATTTGCTGTTTGCCATTTTTAAATTTTAATTATTGATTTATTATATATCCTCACCGTAGTTTCTCCTTCCTCCACTTCTCTCGTCCCCTCCCCTTCCCTGTTCCCCTCTGCCCCCCTCCTCAGTTGACTCCTGTGTTTCTGTTCAGAGAGAGGCAGTCCTACCAGTGTATCACCAAAGCAAGGCATATCAACATCCTGTAAGACTATGCCCCTACCCTTGTTTTAAGGCTGGCCAAGGTAACCCAGTATGAGGAATAGGTTTCCAAGAGCCAGACAAAAACATTAGGGACAGCCCTGCTCCCATTGTTAGGAGCCTCAGATGAAGATCAAGCTACACAACTGTCACATATATGTAAAGGGCCTATGTTGTTCCCAATCAGGCCCTCCGGCTATTGTTTCAGCCTTTGTGAGTTTCTTTGAGACAGATTAGTTGTTTCTGTGGGTTTTCTTGTGATTTTCTTGACCCCTCTGGCTCCTACAGTCATTCTTCCCTCTCTTTAGAACTCCCTGAGTTAGGTCTAATGTTTGATTGTGGGTCTCTTCTTCTGTTTCCTTCACTTATTGGATGAAGGCTCTCTGATGACAATTAGAGTAGTCACAAGTCTGATCACAGGAGATGTCCATTTCAGCCTATATATTCAGCCTATGTATTGCTAAGAGTCTTAACTGGAGTCATCCTTATAGATTCTTGGGAGTTTCCCTTGCATCAGGTTTCTACCTGAAAGCCCCGGGCCCCCTTTTTCAGTGATCTCTTTCAGTACTCATACTCTTCACCAACCTTCCCCCAACCCAGTCACTCATGTTCTCATCTCCAGCCACCCCAGTCTACCCAGAAGATCTCTTTTATTTCCTTTTCCCTACAAAATCCACATATCCCCTTGTTTGGGCCCTCCTGAGTCTGAGGATTGTAGCATGGTTATCCTTTATCCTTTAAGCTAATACACACTTATGAGTGAGTACATACTGTGTTTGTCTTCCTGGGTCTGGGTTACCTCACTCAGAATGATTTATTTTAGTTCCATATATTTGCCTTCAATTTCCCTGATCTCATTATTTTTAACAGCTGAGAAATACTTCATTGTGTAAATGTAGCACATATTCTTTATTTATTCTTTGGTTGAGTGGCATCTAGGTTGTTTCCAGGTTCTGGGTATTAAGAATAAATATGCTCTGAACATAGTTGAGCAAGTGTCCTTGTGGTATGATTGAGCATCTTTTACTCTATGCCCCGAGTGGTATAGTTAGTTATTGATGAAGACTGATTTTCAAATTTTGAGAAACTGACATACTGGTTTCCAAATTGGCTGTACAAGTTTGTATTCCCACAAGCAATGGAAGAGTGTTCCACTTCTTTCATAAACTGTCCATGTTACCCATGGCAAAGGGTGTTGACATTTCTTTAAGTGTTTCTCTGTCAGTTCAGATTCTTCTGTTGCAAATTCTCTGGTCCGTACCCAATTTTGAAGTGGTTTATTTGTTTTCTTCATGTCTAGTTTCTTAACTTCTTTATATATTTTGGAGGTCAACCCTCTTGTCAGATGTGGGTTTAGTGAAGATATTTTTCCGATTCTGAAAGCTGCTGTTTTGTCCTATTGACAGTGTCCTTTGGCTTACAGAAGCTTTTCAGTCTCATGAGGTCCCAAATTAATAAATATTAATTGTCGATATTAGTGTCTGTGCTACTAGTGTTCTATTTCGGAAGTTGTCTCCTGTGCCAATGCATTCAAGGCTATTTCCTACTTTCTCTTCTATCAGGTTCACTGTAACTGGATTTAAATGGAGGTCTTTGATCCACTTGGACTTGAGTTTTGTGCAAGGTGATAGATATGAATCTATTTGCTTTCTTCTACATGCTGACATCCAGTTATGCAAGGCCCATTTGTTGAAAATGCTTTCTGTTTTCCATTGTATAATTTTGGCTTCTTTGTCAAAGATCAAATGTCCACAAACGTGGATTTATGTATAAGTTTTTTTTTTTTTTTTGGTTTTTTTCGAGACAGGGTTTCTCTGTGTAGTTTTGCGCCTTTCCTGGAACTCACTTTGTAGACCAGGCTGGCCTCGAACTCACAGAGATCCGCCTGGCTCTGCCTCCCGAGTGCTGGGATTAAAGGCGTGCGCCACCACCGCCCGGCAAGTTTTTTATTTTATTGATCTACTTGTCTGTTTTTATGCCAATATCATGCTGTTTTTTATTTTATAGCTCTGTAGTAGAGCTTGAGATCATTGATGCTGATAATTCTGGCAGTTCTTTTGTTGTACAAGATTGCTTTAGCTATCCTGGATTTTTTGTTTCTCCATATAAAGCTGAGTATTGTACTTTCAAGGTCTCCAAAGAATTGTGCTGGAATTTTGATGGAGATTGCATTGAATCTGTACATTGCTTTTGGTTTACTTGGGAGCTGGGTGGCAAGACCCCCAAAAGAGCAGAAGTAAACAACCACATTTTTTACTGTGTTAATTCTAACAGTCCATGAGCATGGAAGTCTTTCCATCTTCTGATATCTTCTCCTGTTTCTTTCATCAAAGAACTTGATGTTCTTGTCATACAGGTCTCTCACTTGCACCAAGATATTTTATATTACTTGAAGTTATTTTAAAAGTTGTTGTTTCCCTGATTTCATTCTCAGCCCTTTTGTCATTTGTATATAGGAGGGCTATGGATGCTTTTGAGTTAATCTTGTATCTAACCATGTTGCAAAAGGTGTTTAACAGCTGTAGGAATTCCCTGGTAGAATTTTGGGGGTTACTTATGTATACTATCATGTCTTCTGCAAATAGATACTTTGACTTCTTCTTTTCTAACTTCCATTCCCTTGATCTCCTTTTGTTGTTTTATTGCTCTAGCTAGAACTTCAAGTACTATATAGAATTGAATAGCTATGAAGAGAGGGGACACCCTTGTTTTGTTCCTGATTTTAGTGGAATGATTTTGAGAATCTCGTCATTTAATTTGATGTTGGCTGTTGGCTTGCTATATAATGCTTTATTGTATAGGTATGTTCCTTGTATCCTTGATCCCTCCAAGACTTTTATCATGAAGTGCATGGATTTTATCAAAGGCCTTTTCAGCATCGAATGAAAGGATCATGTTCTTTTTTTCTTTCAGTTTATTTATGTAGTGGATTACATTGACAGATTCATATTTTGAACCATCCATGCATCTTTGGGATATAGCCGACTTGATCATGGGAGAAGATATTTTTAATGTGTTCTTGGATTCAGTTTGCCAGTATTTTATTGAGTATTTTTGCATTGGTATTCCTGTACTCCACAGAATCCATTAAAGATGGCAAGTCTGTGCCCATCATCCACATTATATAAGGCAGAGTTCACCATGCCTCCTGCAACTGCTGAAGTTGCTCTGAACTTTCTGATGCACTCAAACTTTTGGCAGCTATGATTTCTCTTGTTGAATCCACTCACACCTAATTTTACCTCCTGATGAATTCTCCAGCATCGCATACTCATTGTTCGCCATTTGAATATTGTTCCTGCTCTAGTCCAGTATTTCCTCACTCTAGCTCCTATCCCATTTTCTCAGTGATAATGTTTGATCTGTGACATTATAACATATATGTAAAGTACTGTGGATATTCCTTTGTATAAATAAAATGCTGATTGGCCAGTAGCCAGACAAAACATATAGGCGGGACAAACAAAAAAGAAAATTCTAAAAAATCAAAGGCTGAGTCAGAGAGACGCTGCCAGCAGCTGCCATGACAAACAAGATGTAAGGTACCGGTAAGCCACGAACCATGTGACAAAGCATAGATTAATAAAAATGGGTTAATTTAAGATATAAAAACAGTTAACAAAAAGCCTGCCACAGCCATACAGTTTATAAATAATATAAACGTCTCTGTGTTTATTTTATGAGTGGGCTGTCTGACTGCCGGGACCCGGAAAACAAAACAAAACAAAACAAAAACTCCAACTACCCATATAATTACATTTCTTTATTTTCCAGAGGGTTGTAACTAAGAGATTGTCTTGAGTGTCAAAAATATTTTTTGACTTATAAATAATTCTGAGACTGAAGGACTATGAAAATATTTTAGTTGTGTTAAATGTGCTCTGATTCATGATGTATATGTGAGCTATTGAGGCCTTGGGAGAAGAATGTGGAGGTTTGAAGGAGCAAAGTCCCATAAAGTCTCAGATACATAAATACCCAGTTTTCCAATGTTGGCTTTGTTTTGGGAACCTTGAGAAGTAAGGCCTTGCTGAAGGAGGTGTGGCACTGGAGGCAGGCTTTGACAGACTAGACATTCCATTTCAAGCTTGCTCTTTGTCAGTATTTGTGCTTCAAGTTGTGAGCTCTCAGTTTCTTCTCTAGCCACCACACCTGAAGCTTGATGCCTTGTGTCACCGCCATATCAGGTTCTGATCCCTCTAGATCCATAAACCAAATAAAACCTTCCCTATATGAATTTCCTTGCTCATGATTGTTTTTAAATTTCCTTTAATACATTTTTTCCCATTTGTTTCCTCTCCTCCAACTCCTCACAGATTCTCCCAATTTCCCCGCTCACCATCTTTATGTTCAAAATCAAAACAATCAAACAAACAACAAAAAAATCAAACCAAAATAAAACACCGATGCACGTAAGAACTCACAGAGGCTGTGGCAGCATGCACAGACCTGCACAGGTTAAAGCTAGATGGGGTTTCAGCATTGGGCTGGGAATGTGGATGCAAGAACCTACTGCTACCTAGAAGGTAGTTGCAAATGATACATTCCAGCAAGGGGAAAATCAGTTTTCTCAAATGGATAACAAATGAGTATAGCAACCACCACACCCAAGAGCAAGCCCCATATCCAAGAATATTTGGGCCTCCCCAAAAGTGAACTCAATATATTTGCCTCCATCTTCAAAAAATGAACTCCATGTTCTTTGTTTTGTTGTTGTATTAGTTAATATATGTAGAAGGCATGCCATTTTGCTTTCAAGGGGCTACTAAATCATGCAATGACTTATGCAAGTTTAATTTCTTTATGTGTTCAGGAAGCCCCATGCTAGAAGGAATAAGTTCTAGGTTTGGAGACCAATGGCTTTTCTCTATTGTTTTCATACTGGAGATAGTTCCAAATGGATGTTCATACTCTCAACATTACAACTACACTGCTGTCAATGATGGGAATGATATTTTTATCCATTTAATTCCATAACTTGAACTCGGTTTATTGCTGCTGAAGCATTCCACATGAAGGTTGAATCTGGATCAATGAATCTGTATGTGAAACTAAGAAAAGTCATCTTAGCCAGGTGCTTGTAGACTCCTCAAAAACTCACAAGACAGAAAATGAAAACATTAACTACTGAAAAATGAGTACCATATCTGAATAGTAGTAAAAGTGGGATGTCCTTGTGATAGGTTTACTTAACTATACATGTGTTCTAAAGTATACTCATAATTATTGAGTTCTATAGGTGAATAATTCCTTTATGTCAATGTTAGATTTTATATAGTCAAAGCATAAAAAAGAATATGTGTTTATTGTTGTGGCTGATAATGTTTCCTCTGAATATGAAAATTCAGTCACATCTTTTATATATTGATACATAATAAATAACTGTGACACTATGTCTTTGAATGGAAGGTATACTGCATGCCATAAACACTCTTCATATGTAATTACCAAAAACATTAGCGAAGTACGTATATTTGCAGACATTAAAAAAAGTCAGCTTTTGTGTCTAAGACCTAAGATTACTTTGTTGTTATATATTTTAAACAATATTGCCATTAAAAATTAATATGATCATTTCATAAAATTCTAAAACTAATGATATATTTTAATACATACATTTTATAAACCTCAAATTCTGATAAACTACACCGTCTATGTTCACATTTTTTTTTTTTTTTGGTTTTTTTGAGACAGGGTGTCTCTGTGTAGCTTTGCGCCTTTCCTGGAATTCGCTTTGGAGACCAGGCTGGCCTTGAACTCACAGAGATCTGCCTGGCTCTGCCTCCTGAGTGCTGGGATTAAAGGCGTGTGCCACCACCGCCCGACAACACATTTCTTTATATATTTTAGTGTGTCAACAAGAGAGCTCTTTGTTATTATTAAATCTCATGATTTTGCATCATGAAAGAAACTCCAGTACCTGGATGTAATACATATAGTTTTGAAAACAATGGTATTTTCATAATGTATGGAATAAGATATTCATTAAATATCTCAAATTGTGAATTAAAATATACTGGTTAGCTTCTTAAAAGATGCAAAAAATTCCAAGTTTATAATTTGGGTAATTTAGTTATTTTTTTTTCTTGGAGTTCTTTATTTCTAGGTAAATACTTCAAAAGTAGGTCATAGTTATTTTTCTTTTCAAACTTTATTTAATTTACAAATAAAAACCATATGTAGTTTTGGAGTTCAAGGTAATGTTTCAGTGCATAATTCAGGGACCTTTAAGGTAAAAGTGAAATACTTGAATTTACAGCTTTTCCATACTTCTCAAACACAACATGCTATCTGTAAACCTGCTAGAATTAATTATCTAATTACAGGGAATAAAATGTCATGCCTTTTCAAAGATCTAAAATGGTATTTCCTACAATGGAGATTTTACCTGACCACCTGACCTACACAGTTTGCCCCCATTAAGTAAAGAAAATAATCATGCACTTGGGAACACAATTTTAACATGAAAATGAGGGCAACACAAATGCACCATAATTTTCAGTCATTTTCTATTCTAAGTACTAGGTCTTGCCATTGTAATTATTAATCCTTATCCATAACCACTCATCTAACCAATTATCCTCTCGGATATAAGCTCCAACTTTATTGTTTTAATTGTTTTCTTGGAACAATTTAAATGTATAGGGCAGATTGAGCAGTACAAATGTTGTCATAAGAAGTGGCTAGATATATTATCCTGAAGGGAATTTTCAACAGTTATTCTTCATGGGTTTAATATACAGAGGAAATTAGATGAAAGTACACACACAGAGGCATGCATACACGTTATATCAGAAACTCAAATAAATACAGAAATTCTTGACATCATCTTATGTGAGAAATACACATACATAGTGTATATACATATATATATATATATATATATATATATATATATATATATATATATATATACCTTATGTATATTATAGACAATTTATGCCTACATATTCCCAAGGAAGATTAATTTCCATATATTGATGTCATATATTTAAAACAAATTTTGCGTTTTATTTATATTTTGGATAATATTGTCTTCTGAGGCTTTAGTTCCATGGCACACAAAAGATAGTCCTATGAGGGCCCCCAACTGGATCAGGCCCTCTGAATGGGTGAGACAGTTGATTGGCTTGATCTGTTTGTGAGGCATCCAGGCAGTGGGACCAGGTCCTGTGCTCATTGCATGAGTTGGCTGTTTGAAACCTGGGGCTTATGCAGGATCGCTTGGCTCGGCCTGGGAGGAGGGCACTGGACCTGCCTGGACTGTTTCTACCAGGTTGATCTCTGTCCGCGGGGGAGGCTTTGCCCTGGAGGAGGTGGGAATGGGGGTGGGTGGGCTGGGGGGAAGGTGAGGGGGGCGGGAGGGGGGAGAACAAGGGAATCCGTGGCTGATATGTAGAACTGAATTGTATTGCAAAAAAAAAAAAAAAAGATAGTCCTATGAGTTGTATGATGGTATACCTCTGGTCACAGAATGAAATGCTGCAGTGAAAATGTGTAAGTAGCCTAATGAAATCATTTTAATAATTTTTATTATTTTTAATAAAAATATAATTACATCATTCCCCAAGTCTACTTTCTCACTCCAACCCCCCAGTGACAATAAATTTGCTTCCTCATAGATTCACCATTCCTCTTTCTTTAATTGTTACTGTTACACACACACACACACACACACACACACACACACACACAGGAAACACACAAATATATAAATACGACCATTTAGCGTTGCTTTTATGTATCTGATTTCAGGGCTGAACAATTGGTACCTAATAATCAATTAGAGGCCTCATCCCTGAGGAAAACAAATATTCCCAACGTAGCATTCCTTAGTTTTCTATAGCCCTTTTATCTAGAGTTGGGGACCTAGGAAAAATTCCTCTTTCCCTGTGAGCATGTTTATTACTCTTGTCCCTGTTCAGGTATTGATAAGGTAGCCATGCTGTTGAGGTATCATGGGAAAGTTTTCATGTCAGTTCTAGGACACGCAATCTCATAGTAGATTTTCTGGTATTCTGTCTCTTGAAATCTTCCCAGCCCCCTTTTTCTACAATATCTCATGAACCATATATATAACTATATATATATATATTATATATAGTTATAATGTATATATATAAAGTTAGACATATAAATACATTTTTTAAAAATATTTTTGAAATATTTGTAGCAATACAAGTGATGTGCAATCAAGTTAAATATATATTATGATTTTGAACAATATTTTCAATGATTTGTTTTGTTCTATTATATCTCAATCTTTCCTCTGTATTTGTGTAAGTAGTCTATTCATTGTCACAAAGGTGGCTTAAATATCAGAAAAGCCAAGTGTAAATACTTTACATTGGATTGGATTGTTTTATATTGTATACAAATTATATATATTGAAATTGATATTGTTAGAAAATGTTATATATATTTTTCTAATTGTACCGTTCATCTAACAATGTAATGCAATTTTCTGATCCTTGAATGTTATTACCAACTATTAGGATATAAAGAAATGAAAGTTAGTAGTTAGATATTATAATAGAACTTGTAGTTATATTAGGTATGTTTTCAAGATTGAGTAGATATATTTTAGATAGACAGGTTATCTTCAAACCCTTCAGAGATCTACAGAATATGGCATTTAAAATGTTTTAATAACTTAGAAAATTTTTCTTTTTTGTTATGACTACGAGACATGTCGGCTCCTGGCAGTACCAATCTACTTCAGAGAAAATATGGGCATTGAAGAAACTGTATATGGAGTTAGCTTTCATTGTGGCAAAAGTTAGCCACTGGACAACAAAGTATCCTCGAATCAACAGGACAAAATGGACAGACAGGACATAAAACAAAGGATTACTGATTCTTGCCAAAACAATTGTGTTTAGGGCTTTATCAAAAGGCATCTTCAGAGGCCAGGACAATATGGCACCATCCCTGAAGTGGCCTTCGCAATTTGAAAAAGGTACAGTGCCCTTTTCTTCGAAGGCAGCTGAACAGGCAGTGGGCCGATGGCCTCTGATGTGCAATGGAACAGCAGCTGAAACAGTTATTCTTGAAGAGTAACTAAGCTCATGCCTCTCAATAGTAGACTGGCATTTGATGGAGGGATATGGAGAAGAATGGGATGCTGAGATGAAGCCATATATACACAGCCAAGAAGAATGGACAGCTGAATTAAAAAACCATCAACAATTTCCAGAATTTAAAATCCTGAATCATGACATGACACTAGTGGAATTCAGGTGTTTCTGGTACATGGACTACTCTCACTCAATGTGAGGTTGAACTGTTGACCTTGTGTACATCCTACTTCACAAATGAGTCTGTCAGATATGCTAAGCCTATAGGCTGAAGATGATGCCCTAGCACTTCGGAGAAACCTCAGGTGACTGTCCAGACAGCTGTCTGTTTCTGTCAACTCACAAATTTTTTGGAAGTTGCTTATGTGCACTTCCTGTTTTTATTTTTGTTAGCTAATATTATTTCCTTCTTGGGTCTCTGAGGGAGTTGAAGATTAGTTAGTTATAGTTGAAGGTTAGTTAGTTATAGTTGAAGATTAATTAGGATACATTTTGGACTTACCAAAATAGGATAGATAATGAAATTATTTTCTCTGAATTTGTCAAATACAAATGGACTAGACATTGTTTAGGTATTTATTACTTGTATATATTGTATATAGTTATTGTACTTTTGTATATAGTTTTTCTTATATTAGTTATAAGCTTTTTCTTTTTTTTTCCTTTTTATTAAAATAGAAAAGGGGAAATATGGTGATATTTTATTTGTATTAAAATATTATTTGTATGTTAATAAATAAAGTTGCCCGGAGGTCAGAGCTATTAGCAAGCCATAGGAAAGCAGGGCAGTGGTAGCGTACGCTTGTAATTCCAGCACTTGGTAGGCAGAGCTGGGTAAGTCTCTGTGTGTTCAGGGATACAGCCATTATTGGATACACATGCCTTTAATCTTAATACCAATCATGGAAAACCTGGAGGCCTATACAGACAGGCTGTGAGGAGGCGGTCATGTGGTTGGGTTTACAACCAATGAGAAGGCAGGACAGGAACTCTATATAAAGACTTTAACACAGGGGTAGCTCTGGTTCGGAGAGGTAGGACCACCGCAGGAGGAAGGGTAAGGTTTTAGCTCTTAGCTCTGACCTCTTGACTTTCTTCTTTGCATTGGTTCCGTGTTTATTATTTAATAAGAAGGTTGGATACATCTACAGCCAAGAGTTTGTAAAAACCTATTGTTTGTCCTTCATAAACATGCCATTAATCAGAACAATGAATCTTAACAACTGGTGTTTGTATCTTTTTAAATTTCATATATGCATATAATATAATGATTAAATTCAGTTCCCATTACCTCCCCTTCAATTTATCTCCCACTTTACAACTATTTTTTTCTTCCATTTTTTTAAATGCACTGAATTCACTAAATACCGCCAGTATGATCATGGATGTAGATGTATCTGCTCTAGCACTTGTAGCCCCTCTGGAACATTATCCCTGAAGAAACCTGAATCTTCCTCTCTTAGGAGTTATCAATTGCCAGTAGAACTTCAGTTAGGAGTGGAACTAGATTATTTCACATGAGCTGTACAACTTCTCTGGTCCAATCAACCACATGCCATTACAACTTTATAAATATTAGAAACAACCATAATTCAAAGAACCTAGTACCAGAGACAGCGATTTCAAGTACCTGTCTACAAAAACTACATATGTAACCACTCTGCTTTAATAAATATATATGTGATTGAAGGAAACATTCATGCTTTGCAATGGGGGAACACAGGTTGGAGTAAGTGTTTTTCTCATTCATTAAAAGTAGGCTAAATTTTTGAAAGAATACCAGAAAATGATATATTCAATATTAGCAGCAGGTAGTAACCACAGGGGATTGAATATGAAAGCAATAATTTTTTTAGATTCAGTTCATGATCTAATGTTTGTGAGAAAAGTGGAACTGACAGAAAAGAAGAAAGCTGACTTGAGCAATGTGAGAGGATATCTTAATAAGCACAAGAAAGAAGAATATAAAAGATAGAAACTTGCAATTCCCCTGGAACTCTGGCTGAGGTACTGGAACAAGAATGCCTCTGCTTGATTTGTCTACTATTATTCAAATAACATCACAGATTACATTTTTGCATATATATGCCGTGTGAATTGCCACACCATATGGTAACCATAAAATATTTAACTAAAAATCTGCTTGTGTATGTGTGGATTTTTTTTTAGCTTAAAATGGTAAACCTTAATACAAACTTCCAGTTACAAGAAAAGCACTTCTCCAACGTCATGACAATTGATTATTCTGTAACGTATTGGTGTGATCTCTGGAAATTAAAAAACATAGTAACAAGATAGCGATACTCTCAAAGTTTAACCTGGTGTATCAGTGTTTTCTCAATGAACAGAACTCAGAATATACAAATGGTCATTATTACACTGGATTAGAAAATGGCTGTCTCTACACTAGAAAGGGTAAGAATCTATCAGTTATGAAGCTCACCTTGCTGGGTATATCAGTAATATCAATGCAATCCCAAAATCCTTGAAAATTTCTGCAGAACTACTTGTCTTTAGTACATACATTTTAAAGTAATAGAAAGACTACTACACCAGTTTGCAATCCCAGCCTTAGTGGATGGGGTTTCCCTCTCTCACATAGCCACCAGTATTCTTTGTTGACAATTGTTTTGTTTAGCTTAAATATTCTGTCTAAGGTAGAGTAAAATTTCAAAGTAGTTTTAACTTGCATTTCCTTAATTTCTAAGGACATTTGTATATTTTTCAGCCATTTTTATCATTTATTCTGAAAGCTTTGTTCAGATCCACAGTTTTCTTTTTCTTTCTTTCTTTTTTTTTTTTTTTAAACTGGCTGTAGTTTTCTGTGTAGGGTTGAAGCTTTGTGGTTTTCTCTCCATATACAAGAAGATGGCTTTTCATCCTTGCTTAGTTCATGTTTAGGTAGTCATATTGGTGAGACATAATGGATCCATCTTCTAACATTACTAGAAGACACTGTCTCACATCACACTCCCTGCCCTCTGGCTCTTAGAATCTTTCTGGTTCATTTCCCTTTCTTAGACTTAGGTGTGGGAGCTGTTTTATAGACATGTCCTTTGGCAGTGGTTTCCACTACTATGCATATTGATTGATTGTGGTTTACTATAATAGTCTGAGTGTGTTGCAAAGATGTTTCCTTCTTGAGGAGTAAGGATTACACTTTTCTTTGGCCATAAGGGCAAATACTTAGAGGGTAATTGGAGATTATGCTTTTTGTAAAGTGATAGTTGTACATTATCCCTGAAGATTCATGACTTCACTAGTCCTGGGTAATTGGCTAAGTTTCTAGTACAAAGCATGGTTTCCCGTGAGTGGGTCTTTAGTCCAATTAGAGGGAGGACTGTTGGTTACTGCCAAGCTGTGTGTGCCACCAGTGCCCCCTTAGGGTTTTCTTGTTATGCTAGCCTGTGTTATTATTCATAGGCATCATAGCTAGGTAAGACTATTGGTTGCCCTTGTGTTTGGGGCATAAATGTTGAGAATTAAAACTTCATCTTGGTGGATCTTTCCTGTGATGAGCATGTATTGCCCTTCTTAATCTCTTTTGATTGATTTTAGTTTGAAGTCTATTTTGCTGGATATTAGGATGGCTACACCAGCTTGCTTCTTAAGACCATTTGGAAAGACTTTTTCCAGCCTTTTATTCTGAGTTAGTGTCTGTCTTTAAAATTGAAGTATGTTTCTTGTATGCAACAGAAAGATGAGTCCTGCTTTCATATCCATTCTGCTAGCCTGTGTCTTTTTATAGGTGAATTAAGTCCATTGATATTAAGGGATATTAGTTACCAGTGATTGTTAGTTCCTGTTATCTTTTGGTGGTAGTGTGTGTGTACTTCTCTTCTTTGGTATTTGCTGCTGTGGGGTTATCTATTGCCTGTGTTTTCGTGGATATATCTGAATTCCTTAGGTTGGAATTTTTCTTCTAGTGCTTTCTGTAGGGCTGGACTTGTGGATAGGTATTGTTTAAATCTGGTTTTGCCTTGGAATGTCTTGTTCACTCTGTCTATGATGATTGAAAGTTTTGCTAGGTATGTTAGTCTAGGCTGGCATCCATGGTCTCTTAGTGTCTGCATTACATCTGTCCAGGTCCTTCTGGCTTTCAAAGTCTCCACTGAGAAATTGGGTGTTATTCTGATGGGTTTGGTTTTATAAGTCACTTGGCCTTTTCCTTTGCTGCTCTTAATATTCTTTCTTTATTCTGTAGGTTTAGTTGCTTATATTATGCGGTGAGGGCACTTTTTGCAGAGATCCACAACCAAGCCCCAGGTGGAGTTCCAGGAGTCCAGTTGGTGAGAGAGAGGTGGGATTATATAAGAAAGAGATAGCGAGACCATGATTGGAAAAAGCACAGGGACAAATAGCCAAACTAGTGGAAACACATGAACTATGAACCAATAGCTGAGGAGCCCCCATGGAACTGGACCAGGACCTCTGGATAAGTGAGACAGTTGAAGAGATTGAACTGTTTAGGAGGCCCCTGGCAGTTGGACCAGGACCTGTCCTTGGTGCATGAGCTGACTTTTTGGAACCTAGGGCCTATGCTGAGACACTTTGCTTAGCCTTGGTGTAGGGAGAAGTGTGGTGGTGTTGTGTTCCCCAAAATATTGTGTACCCTAATAAACTTATCTGGGGTCAGAGAACAGAAAAGCCACTAGATACTTAGAATAGACTGTAGCTAGAGTTTTCCTGCCTGGCCCACAGTCAGGACAAATCTCTCTCACCTGGCTGTCCCACAGCCACTCAGACCCGACCAAGTAAACACAGAGACTTATATTGGTTACAAACTGTATGGCCGTGGCAGGCTTCTTGCTAACTGTTCTTATAGCTTAAATTAATCCATTTCGATAAATCTATACCTTGCCACATGGCTCGTGGCTTACCGGCATCTTCACATGCTGTTTGTCATCGTGGCAGCTGGCAGTGTCTCTCTGACTCAGCCTTCCACTTCCCAGCTTTATTCTCCTCCTTGTCCCGCCTACACTTCCTGCCTAGCCAATGGGCAATCAGTGTTTTATTTATTGACTAATCAGCAACACATTTGCCATACAGAACATCCCACAGCAATAGGCAGTGGTAGCACACGCCTTTAATCCTAGCATTCCAGAGGCAGAAATCCATGTGTTCAAGGATACAGCCAAGCATGGTGACTCATGCCTTTAATCCCAGAAAGCAAGCCTTTAATCCCAGGGAGTAATGATAGAAGGCAGAAAGGCATATGAGGCATGAGGACCAGAATCTAGAGGCATTTGGCTGGTTAAGCTTTTAGCTGGTTAAGCTTCAGGCTTTCAAGCAGCAGTTCAGCTGAGAGTCATTGTGATAAGGATACAGAAGCTTCCAGTCTGAGGAAACAAGACCAGCTGAGAAGTTGGCCAGATGAGGTTAGCTGTGGCTTGTTCTGATTCTCTGATCTTCCAGTTCACCCAAATACCTGCCTCAGGTTTGATTTTATTAATAAAACCTTCTAAGATTCCTGCTACAGAGGAGGGGATTGGACCTGCCTCAACTGAATCTACCAGGCTGGGCTGACTCCCCAGGAGAGACCTTGCCTTGGAGGAGGTGGGAATGGGGTATGGATTGGGGGGGGGGGATGCTGGGAGGTGGGAGGAGAAAGGACAGGGGAATCTGTGGCTGATATGTAAAATTAAATTAATTATAAACTAATTTTTTTAAAAAAGACTATTGGTTGCTTCTCTCCCTCCTTTGGAAGCTTGTTCAGTGCCTTCTGGTATTATGATAACCTGTTCTATGGAAGGAGGAACTCACGTCAGTTCCAGATCTGGAGCCTCTGGCAACTTTGCATGAAGGGCATGATATCTTCAGCAGTAGAGAATTACCTTCCACCTCTGTGGGCAACCACAGGTAACAGCAATAGCCTGTATGTTTGGGAAGTCTTTTAGACAGTGCTGATCGGTTCCTTAAAAAATGGCTTCTCATGCCTGGTATTGAAGTGAATAATTCATCTTTTATTATTAACAATCAATCAAGCTAAGTAAAAATTCACAGAATGTGAGAGAATCTTTGCTAGTTATGTATCTGTTCAAGGATAAATATCCAGACTTTATATACTTTAAAAATACATTAATAGAATTACAGTATTTCAATATATTATGCACATTGTTTTTGTCTTATTCATTCCAGTGACATTTTATTCTTCCATTTTTATAGACCTAAAGCAAAGATATCTTATTTCTTCTCATGGTGACTTTTTTTTTCTTTTCAACATTGTCTTAGTCAATGTTCAGTTGCTGTGAAGAGACACCATGACTACATAAACTCTTATGAAGGAAAACATTTAGCTGAGGGCTTGTGTACAGTTCAGAGATTTAGTCCATTATCAGCATGGCAGGAAGCATGGCAGCCCACAAGCAGACATGGTGCAGGAGAAGTAACTGAGAGTTCTAATCCTGATCCACGGGCAGCAGAAAGAGAGAGACTCTGGATCTAGCTTGATATTTGAAACTTGAAAGTCCACACCCACACTCCCACTTCTGCCAACATGGCCAGACCTACTCCAACAAGGCCATACATCCTAATCCCTGTCAAGTAGTACCACTCACAAATGACCAAGCACTCAAATATAGGGACCATTCAAATAATGGCCTGTAGGGACCATTACTATTAAAACCAGCACAACCATTATGAAAGAGAAATAGTTTTCTTTTTGTTACATTTTTATTTTTATTTTTATAAATAAATATTATTTATTATATTTCATATGTATTGCTTTTAAAGCAAGAAATACCTAAAAGTGCTATGTATATCTTGAAAGTGGCTATCACAAATTAGACCTTTAAGCAAGAAGCAGGTAATCCTGATACCAATACAGGAGAAAGCATCTTGAGAGAGTTCATGACAAAATAGTCATCCCTTGTAAATGTGACCATATAAATACACCATCATTCTGATTGAATATATAATACCCAATGATATTTCTAGGCTTGTTCTTTTAACTACACTAATCAGTGTGAGCCCTGGAATTTTCTTGAGCATATAGATTTTTTTTTATAAGTATACATTACATCTGCTCAGCTTGCTTTCTTTACTTTGTTTATATTTATTTTTGATCTTTGATGAAATAAAAATAAAGAGATAAAGGATTTGTATATTATATGTGAGTGTTAAAGGGAAACATTTGCTATATGTGTGTGAGTACTTTTTAGAACACAAAGATTTTTCATGAAATTCATATTATCTCTTGAAAGTATAAGGTCCAGAAGTAAATATCCAGAATAAAACTTATGTCTTTTTTTTTAATTAGAAAAGATGTATTGAATATAGAAGAATTTTACTGGAATGTAATGAAAATGACAAATGAAATAGTGGATGAAGTCCTTTTTGTACTGACTTAAAGCTACAGTCAAGAGATCACCAATTTATTAGAAGTTAGTTTGAAAGAAAAAAGGAGAGACAAAGAAATAATGAAGCATTTCAATTTAAATTGTCAGAAGAGTCATGAAAAATACAAAAATTCTAGCCATGAAATATCATATTTTTCAGTGGAAATTTATTGTAACTGCTTCTGCTATGCAGACAAAACACTCCAAATTATAAAAACTTAGTTATTTGTGAAGCTATTATTAAATAAATATTATTAAGTGAATATATAAGCATAAACCTTTCTCCATTGTTCAACTTGATGACTAGATGCATATTCATTTATATTTGCATGTAATATAATGTTTGAAAAACACATATAATAAAAACTTGGCATTAAAAAATAGCATAAGATGCATAAACTCATCTTGTTTCTTTTATAATTGACCATGAAATATTAACTGTTTTATCATTTTTAAAAATAAGACTAAGGTTAAAGGAAAAAGAATGAGGACTTGGTGAGACAGGGCTCAGACACCTTTAGAAAGCAGACATTTTAAGACCTGGAGGAGGCTCTGAATGAATGGAGGCTGTAAGAAGACAGTCAGTGATGGAATGGAAGCGATTAGACAATGAAACGCGAGGCTGCCCGCGAAAGACAATGTGAGACTTTAAGTATCATCCTTCCTAGGAGTCAGTGAAATTCTTGATACATTACAATTCTCCCTTGGAAGTCAGGCTGCCTGGCCAGGATTACTCTGATTAAACATTGTTATTAGACTGGTAGTGAATTCAGAGAAACCATCAATGGCTGTATTCAAAGTCACCTGTGGAAAGATAATATATTACAGTGTTAAACATAGAACCAACCATAAGATCATTTCCCAATCCACCAGCAAGTGAATTTCAGTCATTTATTTATTCAGCATTGATTAGAGTAAAAGCCCCTGGAAACCTGAAGCAGGTTTATAATGTCTTGGTGTGTTTCCATATCTGTAAATTATTATTTTTGTAATGTTGTATAGTGTTATGAGAATTTTGTACAAAGTGTTCTGATCATAGTCACCTCTTCAAACAACTCCTCCAAATCCATCCTCAATTCCCTATCCACTCAACTCTGTTTTCTCTTTTCTATTTTATTATACCCATTTAGTCCATACACTCTTGAATGTGTGCCCTTCCACTGGAACATGTTGAACCTACCAGGAGACACAGCCTTAAAGGTCTAATGCTTCCTCTTCTAGATGCTATCAATTGCTAATAGCTCCTCAGTTAGGTGTGTGACTTCATGTTTACTTTGTAGTAAGCAGTCTTAAATAAATCAGTAGGTTCTCCATCAGGATCTGTGACTTGTCTGGTCATGGGTATTTGGCACTAATATTAGTGTGATATATGGTTTTATGATATGGAGAAAGTTTTAAATATAATTAGAAAATGGTTGGATACCCTAATGCCATTCATGCTGCTATTGTACCAGTGATCATGTCTTGCAGTTCTGTGATCATTTCATCTCCACTGCTCATATAAGATTTGTGATATCATCCTTCTTTAAGTGGCAAGAATAGCACCTTCCAACACTATGAAAGCAATGGCCAATGAGTCTCCATAGATCTCCAAACATTAAGCTGGGCGGTGGTGGTGCACACCTTTAATCCCAGCACTTGGGAGGCAGAGCTAGGCGGATCTCTGTGAGTTCGAGGCCAGCCTGGGCTACAAAGTGAGATCCAGGAAAGGCACAAAGCTACACAGGGAAATCCTGTCTCAAAAAACCAAAAAAAAAAAAAAAATCTCCAAACATTGCAGGCTATTGTCCATGCTCTTGGATAACTTGCAGAGCTATAACACCTTTTGGTGTAGATATGAAGCACTTTACTTATAGATAATGGACAAATAAAGATGTAATTCATTTGGAGGCTTTACCCTTGTTTGTGACAGCATTTAGTAACGACAGAAGATAAACTGAGATATGATTACATCATGTCGTAGTCTTGAGGTTTATATGGCTTTTAAAATAAATGTCAATGTATAAGTATCATAAAAAATATATAGATTTATCATAGTTTCTACATAGGTACATGGAAGCCTACTGCTGTGTAAGTCAGTTAAAATAAAATAACAATTGGAGAAATAGCAAACATTTTAAGTGAAAGAAGAGTAGAGATTATCAATGGTTGAAGGACCAAGCATGGATGTGGGAGAGAAATTGGTATCGATGGGTTAACAAACACCGAAAGTCTTTGAAAACCCCGTGGAAACCCACTATTTAGTAAGCTAAATTCAAAATACAACCATAGGAAACAATAAAATTTCAAATGGAATTAACCTGCATTGGTGGGCAATGTTTCTCACAGAATTCATGCATTTTTAAAATCTCAGTGCAAGGCATGGAGTATTGTAATGAGCTGTTTGTCAAGGAGGCCACAGAGGTTTCCATAAAGTAGAAACTATTGCCATCGCTCTTATTAGACTACCGTGATGACATGGGAAGACCTTATTGTTGAAAATATAACATACTTTAGCTGAAGGTTGTAAATAATTCAGCATTAAAACAAGTAGGAAGCATCTTTTCTTTTGGTTAACTTTCACAATGCCTGAAAGTACTATGTAAGGCTGCTGGGAAATAAAAGACATCAATGGTCTCACCGAGCACTAGACATTCCTAAGCGCAGTACTTACCTACCAGAAAAGGTATGTTCATTGTTGTCATAGTGACTTGATTACAATTGGGATGACTATTTTCTGATTGGGTCGGAGTCTTGCTCCAGATGATGGAATTTAATGAGTGGATCTGTAATCATTAACAAAAGACCATGGCTTGGGTAGTCATAGGTTCAAGGGTAGGTGTGCTACTGGCATTTTGCTAAAAGGCATGTAGCTGGAGTGTTTCTCTCCAGCTCCCGCCAAGCCCCAGCAGTCTGACAGTCCACTTATAAAATAAACACACAGATGCTCATATTATTTAAACTATTTGGCCTAATGGCTCAGGCTTCTTGCTAACTGTTCTTATATCTTAAATTAACCCATTTCTATTAGTCTATAAGTTGCCATATGGCTCATGGCTTACCGGTACCTGACATCTCACTTGTCATGGTGGCAGCTGGCAGCGTCTCTCTGCCTCAGCCTTCTACTTCCCAGAATTCTTCTTTGCTTGTCCTGCCTATACTTCCTGCCTGGCTACAAGCCAATCAGCATTTTATTTATACAAAGCGATATCCACAGCAAAGGCATGCTGTCAAATCCTCTCCAAAATATTAACTTTATACTGATATATGGGCTGTGATTAGCCTTAACTTTGCTTTGCAGTGGTCAGCAGGCAGTGGAGGAATTCACAAGTAAGGGTTCAAGTTGAGAAAATAAGACAGTGAGTTGTCAGTCTTAACTAAGAATCCTATATTACCATCACTCCCCTCCAAACCAAGGATCAAGGAATATCCTGGAAGAGGAGACTAAAGCAAAAAGGATGCAAAAGCCAGAAAATGGAAAGCAGTGCAACTATTTTTTCCAGAATTAACATAGTGTTTGCTCTAATTAACACATAGCAAGTGTGGTTTTCTGCCAAAGTTCAAGCCAGGAAGATTTCCATCATGGTTGAATAGATGACCTACAGCTTCCATCCCTTACTGAAAAGATGTTAGGAGATGGTAGATTGGAAATTAGGAAGAATCATTCTATTTTCATTCTGTGGCCACTATTAATATTCTCATATTACAGTAGATGATTCTAAACCCATGTACATATGATTAACAACAACTGGACTTTGTGTGTTAAAAAGAAATGAGTACATTGGGAAAGGTGCAGATATTGGAAATATAGTTTAGTTGGAGAGATAAATAATGTTTAAAAGTGAGTACATATGATTATGTTTCATTATTTACATTATTGAACTTAAAAGTAAAGATATAAAGGATTAAAAATAAAAATATATTTGAAGAAAAAAGAATTAAACATTATTTTGGTAACAATGTTACATTTGCAAACTGATGGGTAGTTTAGTTCATGAACAAATCATTTAGTAATAATGTATGATGATTAGTTTTTATAAGAAAAAAAGAAAAGTAATATGAGCCCAGACAGATGCTTCAGGAGTTAAGAGGGCTGGCTACACTTGCAGAGGACCTGAGTTCAGCTCCCAGAATCCACATGGCAGCTCACAACTCCTTGTAACTCCTGCTTTGAGGGATCCAATGCCCTCATCCATCTTTCTGCAGACACCTGAATGCATGTGGTACATATGCATAGATGAAGGTTAACACTCATACACATAAAATAAAAATGAATAAATGTTTACAAAAATGATACTGAACTACAAATCAAATAAGTATGTTAGTAATTGCTATTATACACATATATAAACATGATACATTTGTTTGTTTGTTTGTTTTGTTCTTTAGAGACAGGATCTCACTATGTAGCTCTGGCTGTTTTGGAACTCAGTACATAGGCCAGGCTAGCGTCAAACTCTCAGAGATCCATCTACCTCTGCCTCCCAAGTACTGGAATTAAACCCAGAAATAACCATATTTTTTTTTATTTGTAGCAGTTATACATTTGAAGTATATTCGGAAACTTTGTCATAATATTTTATTTAAAATATTGTATTAATTACTAGTCAATTTTATGCAAAGTAATATATAATTTTTAGTATAAATTGTAAGCATAACATAGCTTATAGTTTTCTATTACTTGAATTTAATATTTGAAGGTTATGGAACGTTAATGCAAATGTTACTTTGATTTTTTTGATAACTCTCTATAGTATGATAAAATTATTTTCTTGATGATGTTCATTTCTTTCTGAATGAGAGAACAATGTCCTTGAGAAGATCATAAAGAGCTCCTCATAAATATATGCCAAAAGAATAATACAATAAGAACTATGTGATGTGTGCTCATGTTAGGTGGAAGTTTTTACATTATATGGACAAATCATGTTTATTGCAGCTAATATAAGAATTCGCTATTTCCACTTTGGTAGTGAAAAATGAGAAAGGGCTCTAGATGCTAAAAAAAACAGGTAAGGTTTGTACATATTAGGAGAATCTAATTTCTAATATTATTTGGCTCTAGATATCTACCTTGAAGTATACAAAACTGTTGACATCTAGTAGGAGGGTCATAGTTTCTGACTCCTAGTCATTTTTCTTGGTTCATTTTTCTTGGTTATTTTAAGTTCCAATGCCCAACCTGTGAAAAATTCTAGAATTATTCACAGAACATTATATATTGACCCATCATATGTGCATATAAATATAACATGGTCCAAAATCGTTGTCCCTTATTAGCAATGAGTAATGTAGACAAATGTGAAAATATTTCTGCCAATGATTCCACAATGGCACTTGTTCAGGTTTCCCTTCATAGCTGATATAAGCTTGTAGTCAGGAAAGGAGGATGTTAAAATCATTATTCTTAAAATTGTCACTCCATCCATGAAACAGGTGGGTAGTGAATGACTAAAGCAGTCGTAATTTAAGGGTAGAATTTTTTAGACATTGTCATCCAGCGATGAAGAATTCATGAAATATATATAAAAAATTCTTTGAAAATTTAGCTGATTAGCGTGAGTAGTTTCAAACACTGTGAGGTTTATAAAGCATCTTCTCTCAAAAGAACAGTTGACAGGATGGTTCCTCTTAGCAACAACCAAGAGCTAAAAGAAAGGAGTTTATTAATGAATTGTTGTTTTAAATGTGTAGTCCATTGATCAGAAAGCTGTGAGTGCTTGTAAGAAGTATGCTTCATTAGCTCTGAAAACAAACCTAACCAATAAAAGCTTCCATAAATGGATCCTCAAAGTTATTACAAATGAACATTTACAAGAGAAAATGAAAGTTCAAGTTATTTAATATTTAGGATAAGTTACAATTTTTACAAGAGCACACAAAAGGATAATAATCAAGCATGCAAAATTCCTAATCACTGATACTCACAATAAATCAATAGGAAAAAATGTGAATGTAAACCAAGATTTAAAAATCAGCTAGTAGAATGAAAATAAAAATTATAGAAAAACTCTTATATTTTTGGTTGTGAGCCTAGCCTTTAACGGCTGAGCCATCTCTCCAGAAAGGCAAGGGTCGAGGGAAAGAGAGCTTGGGGGAGCGGGAGATTCCAGCTGGATCAACAACAGAGAGGGAGAACAAGGAATAGGAGACCATGGTAAATGAAGACCACATGAGAATAGGAAGAAGCAAAGTGATAGAGAGGCCCACAGAAATCCACAAAGAAACCCACACAACAGACTGCTGGCAATGGTCGAGAGAAAGCCCGAACTGACCTGCTCTGGTGATGGGATGGCCAAACACCCTAATTGTTGTGCTAGAAAGCTCATCCAACTACTGAGGGATCTGGATGCAGAGGTCCATGACTAGGCCCTGGGTGGATCTCTGGGAGTCCAATTAGCGAGAATGAAGAGGGTTTATATGAGCGAGAATTGTTGAGACCAAGGTTGGATAAAGCACAGGGACAAATAGCCAAATGAATGGAAACACATGAACTATGAACCAATGGCTGAGGGGTCACCAACTGGATCAGGCCCTCTGAATGGGTGAGACAGTTGATTGGCTTGATCTGTTTGGGAGGCATCCAGGCAGTGGGACCGGGTCCTGTGCTCATTGCATGAGTTGGCTGTTTGAAACCTGGGGCCTATGCAGGATCGCTTGGCTCGGCCTGGGAGGAGGGGACTGGACCTACCTGGACTGAGTCTACTAGGTTGATCTCAGTCTGTGGGGAAGGCTTTGCCCTGGAGGAGATGGGAATGGGGGCGGGGGGCTGGGGGGAAGGTGAGGGGGACGGGAGGGGGGAGAACAAGGGAATCCGTGGCTGATATGTAGAACTGAATTGTATTGCAAAATAAAAAAAAAAAATTATAGAAAAACAACTAGAATTCTTTAAAATATCTATTACTTTCATATTCTCACACTCATGCACACAGAGTCATAAACAAACAACACCCACATATGCTCACATACACACACATATATATACTCAATATATAACAAAAACAAATATGATGAAAAATGAAATTCATACAAATATAAAATAAAATGTCTAGACATATTAAAACTCACTCTTAAATTTTAAGAACAATTCAGAATCTTTAGAGCCATGGTCCTTTGGAAGAAGAGCCAGTGTTTATATATGTATGAATACAGTGTCAACATTGCATAAAAGGAGTTATAATAAATGTTGATGCATTAGTTGCTATAAACTTTGTAATTTACTGGAAAATCTAATCACAAAGATATAAACATTTTAATAAACCTGAGGATACATATATAAAACAGCATAATAGTACACACAAAATAAAAAAGCTGAAATACAATAGTTAAAATATTTATTCAAGAGTAAAAGACATAGTGTATACAGAAACCAATTGAAAGAAAAAGTATATTTATTTCTTGAAATGATATTTATTAATTAAATGTGATGATGCTGTTACATACTCAAAGAAAATCACTATCTGGATAAATTCCATACCAAGTAAACATAACCTTCAAGAAAGTAATTGGCAATGTTTTGACAAACCAATAATTTAATAAAAATGTTGAGAGCAACTGACATGCCAACTTGTATTTGGGAAATGTCCAGCTGTAGAGG
This sequence comes from Peromyscus californicus insignis, assembly GCF_007827085.1. Classification (NCBI taxonomy): domain Eukaryota; kingdom Metazoa; phylum Chordata; class Mammalia; order Rodentia; family Cricetidae; genus Peromyscus; species Peromyscus californicus. The sequence continues at coordinate 64,050,347 of NW_026294458.1, forward strand.
AGCTATAGGCAATCAATGGTTGCTGCTGAGAGGGAGAATCTCTTTTCTCCAGTGATGACACTTTTCCTAGGTTATTAATTCCCAGTGGCTAGTCCAAAGTGCCAAAGTGTCTGTGTGTAATAACCTACACATGTATCTGCATATATATATATGCATATAGATGTTGATATATATATATATATATATATATATATATATATATATATAAATGAAAAAGAGGCCATGACTTTGAGAAAGAAAGAAAAAGAAAGTGGAAGGCATCAGAGCAGAGGGACAGAGGCATGAAAATGATTTAAATAGAGTACTCATGTATGAATTTCTGAAAAATATGGAATTTATATTCAAGAATATGTTGACTGGAAATAGATATTAATACAGTTAATAATCAACTGTGAGGGATGAATCACAGTGCTCTAAATGTAGAGACAGAAGGATTATCTTTTCCTGTGTAAATTTAAAGAGTATCCCAGTCAGTTCAAAAAGCAAAAGAACAAATAAGTACAAATGTGAGGCTGAGGATGGCACTGAATCATGCAGAGATCATGTGTCATAACAAAACCAACAGCAAAGATAAATAATATACTTTTAAATGATAATAATCCCTGTGCTCCTCTTGATAAAGAACTATAATTTATATTAAAAGAACAATGATACAAGAACGTACATGATGTTAATAACATCTCTAAATGTCAATATAGTACAGCATGCAACCATGCATATTTCTATATGTCAGTATAAACATTAAACATGCAATACACATCTTTATAAAATTTCATTCATACCAGTAGCCCCAAAACAATTTGCAAATAAACTCAAGGTGATACCTGAGTGAAATTGTCAACATTTCTGGGTGCACTTCTGAGATAATGACATTACATGCAATATATAGTAATATCAATTGTAAAATTAAACTAAACAACTAGCAAGGTTTGTTCTATTGAAGTTCTAGTGGTATACTATTTTCCTTTCTTCTTGTTTTCATCTTCTTCTCCATAAAATTATAAAGCACATTTGTGCTTGCTCTGAATTATAGTATTATTCCCATAAATGTCCAGAGATTTAAAAATTAATAAATTAATTTAAACCCTGAAATATGATTTACTATCCATTAACTCTAGCAAAATTTCTATTCTGTATATGTGAAAGATGTCTAATAAATTAACAAACTAAGATTAATTTAACATTTTACAGAATTCTAATTTGATACATATTGTGGCTACATTGCAATAATTTCTGGGCCATTAATATACAAATTTGCATTGACCACATTCAAAATTTTATAATAAATTATTTCTACAAAATTAAATCCTTTATATATATATAAAGTTCACTAGTAAAAGTTTTCAATTTTCTTGGCTTAGGGTGTGTGTGTGTGATACTTTATCATATCACATCATCTGGAGAAAAATTAATCTGTATGGCCTCCATAACAAGAAAAACGTCTAACTTACATCACATTAGTTCTTCTGAATTCAAATCTGGTTTAATAATTTTCGTGTAAGTTTCTTTTGCAATGATACAGATCAATGGAATATCACATTTAATAGAAAATTATCTTTAACATTTAACATATAAGTTAGAATATCATATTGTTTATGAACAAATATTAATACAGAAATTGGTGTAGGATGAAACACAGGGTACCAATTTTTTTATATGTGATAAAATATTCGTATAATATTTTTACTTTATGTTTGAATAAAGAACGATCAATTTCTAAAGTAATACTCAGAGCAAATTTTCCTTTGAATTAGTTTATAAATGAAAGCAATCATATTTTGCTTCATATATCTTATTAATAAAAATTTGTATTTTATCCAAAAGGTATAAAATAAATGTCAAATTCTTAGCAACATGAATGTTTTGAGAATCTTTATAGCTAAAGTGTTGCACACATTCTTTGAAATGCATTTTTCCACAACAATAGGAATCAAGCCAAGGCCTTTGATATGCTTGCCAGTCTATCACAATACATCTAAGCAACACCTCCATTACACAGAATCCCCTATATCATTTCAGAAATATTTGAAATCTTCCTCCAAACCTAATTTATGAACTCTAAACCTTCTGCAGAGACAAATACAAAAAGTGAATTGTTTATTTACTCTTATGCTTTATAACATGATAAATTATAATATTGTCCTGGTTGACCTACCCAGCCATCTGAAAAGGTAGAAATTCAGTGAGTCATAAAATGCATTGGATATTTGTTTGTCTACTGAAAACAGCATCTAGTAAATCTCACCTTCACAGACATGTATCTAAGGAATGAATCAAAGGAAAAAACAAAATGCCCAATGACATTTCACTTATAATATTTGTTTATGAATTTACTTTTTTGCTCACCTGTGAATTCTTATGCCAAAATCTACCATTAACAAAGAACATGTATACAATGAAACACATCTGTTCTTGGCTTGTTTTCGACTGAAGTAGATTTTTTTAGATCAAGAAAACTTAATACCTAAATTTCACATGGGACAAAAATAGAAAACATTTTAATATATCATGATAAGAACTATCTTATTCTTATATTAAGTAATGTTCCATATGTGTATTTTTGAACAATAAAATTCCTAAAACTATGACAGTGGATCCTTAATTTCCCTTTTACTATCCATAATAAGGATGCATAAAATACTAGTTTTAAATTACAGAGTCTTCAAATAAATAATACACAGTAACACAAATACAACACTGGTCTAAATTTGTTCATCAAGTAAACTACCATTATTCTTCAAAATAAGTATTTAAAGGAATGAATTGAAATTAAGTACGTTCTACAAAATACGAAAGTACATACTACCACCTAGTGGCTGTGTTGTTTGCTCAAGGGTGGTATTTTCCCATTATAATCCACAAAATTGCACATTGAGGAATGCTGAAGGCAAAAATAGTTTACAGTTAAACATGTTCAATAAGTACATGAGCATGTAAATTGATTATTTATACAATATTCTTAGCCACTTCATATTTCATAAGTTTAAATGCTTTTTATCAAGAAGAGAGATAGGGAAAAGGATATATATGACTATGCAAAAAAAAAAATACATGTCAATAACTCTCTTCTACACCCAAAATGCAAAGTTAACTTTGTGAAGATCACAGTGAATAAGTATTTGAAAATGCTAAACAGTGTTTTCAATTAACTGGAAGGAATATATTAATATTTTCATGTTGTATCATACATGGAAGGAAATGCTATGGTAATCACAATTACCATTAAACTGACTATTCAAGCTGCAGTAAATTTCCTAAAGGGTAGGGTTTGAAGAGCTTACAGGAGCTCATGTGTTAGGACAAAAAGAACTGGGTAGAAAAATATTTCTGAAAATCAACTTATATGTTTATACTGAGTAGTTATTATACCAACTCGACACAAGCTAGGGCCATCTGGAACGAAGGAATCTTAATCGAGAAATGTGTCCATCAGATCAGACTTTTAGTAGGGCCAGCTAACTGGGGGTGGTACCACTCCTGGGGATATAGTCCCAGTTCTCTAATAAAGGAGACTGAGCAAGCCATTAGCAAGATGACAGGCAGCGATCTTCCATGGCTTCTATTTCAGTTCCTGCCTCCACATTCCTGGTTTGAGTTCCTGCACTGATTCCTCATCATTATGGATTATGATAGGGGCATATAAGCAGAAATAAACATTTTCCTCCCCAGGCTGCTTTTGGTCATAGTATTTTATTATAACAAAGAAACACTAACTAATTCAATAATAATTTATTTATATTTTCTTGTGTGCTCTCTTCTACTTTCATGAGTATTCTTGTGTGATTACACATCCTCAGCTTGCTAATGTTATATGGTAGTGTGTATGAATTCAAAGCATCTTTACTATAGTTTCTTTCAAAAATAATAAATTGTAAATTTTTGTACTATTTGAAGAATAATTTTACGATTAATAAAATGAAGTTTATTACCAGTATTTAATTCATTATTTTAACTTATTAAATTATATTTTATCATTTAAAAAATATTCTTACACTATGTCTCAAACAACCAAACTAAACAAAACAAAAAGGCCATTCTTCACAAATTCTATTATTCAATTTGAATTTTATAATAGATCACAAAATTGTTGAGTTTTCTGATAAAGAGAATTTCTTTTTTTTCAAAAATCAACATTCTAATAAGCAATTAGGAGGAAGAAGCAGAAATCTTTTATTCTTTATAGAAAACTGTTACTTTTAATCTGTATCAAGTCCTAGTATAAGAAATGTAGACATCAAACATAAATTGATTAACTTATTCATGAATTCATTACATGCATAATGAATGCATTCTAAGGGCCATCCAATATGCTAGGAGCCATGGGTGCCGGAATGAAAATTTGAATCAAACTGTCAGTTTCTATTCTTCTGCAATTACTTTTATTGAGACCTATAGCCACATGTAAGAGAAATGTAGGATTAAAAGTAAAAAGCAACAAACTTGCTGGGTGAATAAGACAGGAAATATCCAGAGGACAAGTAATATTATAGTCACTAGGAAACATACAAAAAGAACAGAACAGAGGTCAAGCTATAACGGACCTCATAGGCCATTTTAACTTTGTTACAAATATTGTTACCTGAAATTCTGCTGTCCTAGTGAAATTATTTTTCAAATTACATGTCGGAAAGAAACACATCCCACTGAAGCAAGGAAGGAGGCAAATTGAGTTCAGAGTAGTTGGTGACGCTAAGGGTGTCTGTGTGAAGCACATGGAGTAGAGGTGTGACAGTCGTCAGAAGTAGCAGGTGTTTCCACCTAGACTGTAATGGCATCATATAAAGGTCTTTTGTTCTTTACAATGGCTGCCTGATTAGTGTTACAAAGATGCTTTCAAAATGGAAGCATCATCTGCAGCAATTTCAAAGCGCTGCTTTACAGAATATTTCTTACTTTAAAAAGGTGTAAATGAACCTTTCCAAGAGAGAGAGGTGAGAGTTATCACCTTATTCAACTTATGAAACTTATTATCACCAACAGTGAGACAATCACACATTATATACCACCTGACATAGTACAGAATAATTGCTTACATGGTGATCTTCGCTCTGTCAAAAATCAGTGTATTCCCTACAGCAATGCAATGGCGAAAATAATCTAGAGCTGTAAACTGTCCAGTGACAAAAAAGGTATAAGAATGGAGATTTATTCTGTTATCTAGTAAGTTAATGATAAATACATACTTGATTTTCATTTGTGTGTGTGTGTGTGTCTGTGTGTGTGTGTGTGTGCGCGCGCGTGCGCATAGGCTTACGTGTGTGTGCTCATATATGTTGTGGCACGTGTATTGAGACAGGAGAACATTTTGGTGTGTCCTGTCCTACCTTTTTTTTTTTTTTTTTTCTGGAGCTGAGGACCGAACCCAGGACCTTGCGCTTGCTAGGCAAGCACTCTACCACTGAGCTAAATCCCCAACCCCGTCCTTCTACCTTTTACGTGGATTCTGAGAATCAAAATCAGATAGCAATATTTGAGAAGTGAGTATTCATCTTTTTGCTGTCTCTCAATATATGATTTTTAATGAATGATAAATTACAGTGGAAGAGAGAGTGTATCATTGAAATGACTTGAGAAACACAAATATGGAGAACTTTGTCATTTTTAGGCAATTCATGGTGAATTACAAGGTATTGTGTGACAGTCTTTCTAGAGAGACATGAACAAACATTCACTCATGCCAGGTCAATGAACGAAAGTATGGATGCCATCAAATCCATCCTCAGTTTTACTGGGGTTACTTGTAGGAGTAATAGTGAGAAATTACTTACAAGAGGGGAAATGACTCAGATGCACTTGATCACCAAGCATGTGTAGCAAGCAGCTTATGAGGCATAAAACCTGAAGGCAGATCAATAATTTCTAGGTTGCTAAGTTGGTTTAAACTTCTTAAAGGAAGTTAGGCTGACGTCTGCTTCTTTCAGGTTGCTTGGATGATCTGCCTCTTCCGGGCAGATCACTTGGTCTTAGAGTTTCTTTCAGTACTTCTTGCTGCCTATGTATGCCTGAGAAGGGCCCTAGTGATTCTGCTCAATTTACGGGTTTTCCTGAAGCAATTTGAATTTCTTACATCCTGAGTTTAATGAGCTACCCTTTAGTATTGAACATTTCACCTCCCCTTAGAACATCCTGTAACTTTATCTCCCAATAAATGTCTCGTGTCTTAAAAGTCAACCCACCCCCAATGCCTGGCCAGCGGGGTAATCTGTTGTTTTACCTCTCTGTGGACATTTTGTCTTAAAATAACCTGTTGTCCACTTTCTCTTTAACACCGTAAACCTTACTAAGCTTCATTACAAGATCAGATCTTTTAATCTCAGAAAAAAATGCTGCAGAACATTTGGTGATGTCATTTACTACTGCGCATATAGTTGCCTCAAAAATAATTGGACAAAAATATGGAATCCTTTATTTTACAAAGATGAAACATTTACCTACTCATGTAACAAACTTGACCTGAGAACTGTGAACATTATTGTCTGACTATTTTACAGCACAATACAGCACATGTTTGATGTATAAAAATTAATCAAAGAAAATACATAGGTCAATCACTTGAAAAGAAAATTGAGTAGTTATCTTACAATGAAAAGATACTGAGGCTCAGTAGCACCTCTCTTATTTTTCATTGATAAGGAGTCAGCTAAAAGAAAGGTTAATATTGTTAATAACAAACAATATAATTTAAGTGAAGTAGGGAAAGAACAGACCAAGAAATGATTATAACCTAGGTCCCCTAAAAAGCAGTCAGTGTTTTCTTTTTAGTGGTGAGCCACCTCTAACCTCACCACCTTCTATTCCTGTACAAGTATGTATTGAATACTAGGAATCTATCTCAGAGTCTTACAAATCCCAGATGTACACTCTACTACTGAAGTAAAACTGTAGCACTACTCATTTACAGTAATAATTTTGACAAACGCATTTCTAGATCCTAGTTCATTCGTGGAGACAGAATCTCATGGATTTCAATCCAAGTTGTGTATCAAATGGAATCACATTTAAACCAGATCACAAATGGACAAATATGCCTTCAACAGTTCTAATATTTGAAGATATTAAGAAAAAGATTGCCTAATATGTTGTAATTAGTCTCAAAATACTTCTGTAAGTTACTGGGTGCAAGAGAGAGAATGAAGAGGGCTATGCACATTAGCATCACCATGGAGAGCTCCAGTGCATACATCTTCCATGTCAACTGAGAAAAACCTGTTTTCTGCATTCTCGGTTAAGATAGGGTACAAGCCATATCCCAAAAGGCCATAGTGGAATCAAATTCCAGTAGTTATTGAAACAAGCATATAATGTCTTCTTTATTAACTTCTCATTGTCTCCTTTTCTGTCCCTTCCCCTTACAGTTGCTCCCTGGATTCCTCTCCAAATCACACCTTATGCATGATGATTTTGTTATGGATGCTAGTTTTTAATCTCACCTAATGCAAAATAACAGGGAAGTGGCATCAATCGCAAACACAATAGAATATTTATTAATTGTGATTTTGGAACAATTATAAAATATTTCTATGACAAATAATGTAATTTAACTAATAGCCACTTTTTTATTAGAAGTGTCAAAATCATAATATGTACTATAAAACTTTAGATTGTATAGTTTTATGTGCCAACATAAAATAGTTACTAATACCAATATAGAGAACACATGTATTATTAGAAAATATTTTTAAACTGATTTCTGATTTTTTATAATACTAAATTTGTTGACATTTTCCTTCACTCTTCATTTATTTATTTATTTATTTATTTACATTTAGCAATTATGATAAACTTGATCATTATAAAAGAGTGCTATTTCTTACAAGAAACCTCCAGTGGTATCTAGGACATAAATAAATACATAGAGTTACTCAAGATAGGAACATCAACAGAATTACAGTCCAGATTTTGCCAGAAATTAAGTTCTTGTCAAGGACCCAAAATGTCATCTGATCTTGGACTCTGTCAGTATATGACACACAGTGACTTTTCCTCAACCAATTTTTCAAGCAATATTTATGATGTCATGAGAAGACATATTTACATCAGGTCCGTCAGCAACTCAAACAGACACAAGACATGGGCAGAACTAACAGGTGAGTGAAAACACTAGAGCATTGTCATGATCTTTCCTGGAAGATGACCAAGATCTTCTGAGTTACATTGAATAACGTACTATACACGTTCCTCAATTCACGTTAATTTGACGGCATTGTCAGCCACACTCAAAATTCCTAACCATGCAATGAGTAGGAGGTGCCTATACACTTTAGGTGTTGTAATATTGTGTCAAGGGACTTAGCAGCACTAACAGTCAGTCACGCTCTTATTGATTGTCCAATGCAGAGTGATCAGCCCTAAAAACTTGTATTCTCAAACAATAAAAAAGGACTTAGTAAGTTCTATATGTATATTTGTGAATAATCATACATATTTTTGCATGTAATAATAAAGTATATAACAATAACATGCAATTATATCATATATTTGTAGGTACGAATTATAACCAAAGCAAAAGTGGCATTCATCTTGAGAGTAGGGGAGGGACATGAAAGTAGTTGGGGAAAGATACTCAGGAGGAGCTGGAGGGAAAAAATGAGGGGAGTCTTTCTATTTCAATTAAAAACATTGAAACAAAACCAAGAAATATCAAAAGAACTAGCTTACCCCCAAATACCTACTGATAACATAAAACAACCACAAATTATGAGTTTGTAAGATGTATTGTCACAGAATTTTAGTACACTCTTAGTGTTTATTATATATACACTTAAAAAAGAAATAGTAACAAAATCTTGAAAACAAAAGTCCCAATTTGTGACTATGAAAATTAGAGGGTCTGCATGAATTCTTACTAATCCCTAAATCAAGTAAATTCTACTAGCAGGTGCTCATTCTCATCTGAGCCCTTGATCATTAACATTAAATTGTTCTCAATGCCAAGCAATGGTTGAAATTATCCTGGCTTTGTTCCAAAAATATTCTGCTAGCACTTGCTCAAACACATGAAGAATGGAAATATGACTTAGCTACTTGCCTCATTCTGCTGAATTTAAGTGACAATGGTAGGGAAGGAAATCCATTAAGAGAACCTTCTACAGAGCCGAGAAAAGCATCTACCTCAGGGCTATCTACAATTCCACATACTCCACAGCTTTTTAACTTGGTGATGAAATATGAACAACATTCTCCATTTTGTTCAGAAGCTTGAAAAACATGGTGAAATCTAACTAACTACCACTTTCTTTAGAGAGTATGCTTTGTGTCATTCATGTAAATGTAAACTCTTCCCTAGTCATCAGCGAGAAGGATATAGTGGACACCAAATACTCAGTATTTGATACGAGTGACCTCGTCGATAAGATCTGCTTAAGAGGTCATAAGAAAATTGAGATAGTTGGATGGGGCATCATCATTATCTGTGAATCTTTCTAATCTTGTTAATGGCACTAAAAGTATTAATATATACACAGGTACAAGGGTATCATACCATTTCCAATCACACACATTTTCATGGATCTTCGATTATTTATATAAACACACACACACACACACACACACACACACACACACACACACACAGACACATTTTACAATGCTTTTCTTAAATCCCAGTCACATAGATAAAAACTCAAAAATTATATATTATGATAAATGAGGACAAAACAGACTATTCACTTAGGGTTGCAATAGTCAATGCTTTTCCAACACTAAATATCAGTATTGACACATGTTAGGAAACTTAGAAGTGACATTATGCTTTAAATATGCCACAGTTAAACATTAGCTAATAAATAAAATCTAGCCCTGTGCTCTTTTGCATTTTATTGACCACACCCACTCAAGTAAAAATTGTCTCTTTTTTATGCTCCAATGGCAGAACTGAGTAAAAACGACAAAATGCATATGGCAGAAATAGCTGTAATACTTGTTTAGATGATAAAATTAAAAATTTAAGAGAGCTTTGCAATAAGCATTTACATGGAATTCCACTTGTCCTACCATGTATTGATTGCTTGAACTAAACTAAAGAGCATTTTTACTGTTTATTTCAATTTTATAGCCAGATATCTAGTCATTTAATTTTGGAAGGATTATCAAAGAAACCTATGAACAATTTTGCAGATTTTTCTTACTTGCCATCTTTTTAAGGAAAATATATTTTCAAATTCACTATTGAATATTCAGATCTAGCATTTCTTCTTAATTTTATGAATTCTTTCACAATATCCAGAGTGAACATTTTAAGATACTTGAGAGCAAAAAATATAATTTACAGATATCAGCTTACCGAACTTACATTTCTATTAATATTCTATTAATTCTAAAAATATTAATATTTTAATTTTACTCACGATAGCTCAGTTTCCTGTGCAATTGCTTCCAATGAATATTTACCACTCCTTGTTTGCATACCCACTGACGTCAGCGAACTTGTTTTGGTGAGTATTTGGAAGGGCATAAAATATAAAATATTGATTTAACCAAATAATAATGAGCATACAGTTTCAACAAATACAATGTTCCACATTTGTAGTTTCAAACCACCCTCCCTTGTATGTCTGAGCATATGTCTGTGCCTGTTCCTCTCTCTCTCTCTCTCTCTCTCTCTCTCTCTCTCTCTCTCTCTCTGTTTGTGTGTGTGTATGTGTGTGTGCGTGTGCGTGTGTGTGTGTGTGTGTGTGTGTGTGTGTGTGTGTGTGTGAGAGAGAGAGAGAGAGAGAGAGAGAGAGAGAGAGAGAGAGAGTGCAAAATATGTGATTAGAATAGGTAATCATGTTTTTAGGCTGAGTAAATAGTCTGGTTATTATCTACTTTGAATCCAGAAATAGCCTGTAGTTTTATGAAGAGTGGAAGGTGTTTGTATGTTCTATGCCATTCCATCTTTAAAGCTTAAACTCCAAATATCTATTCACTTCCTGTATAACTCTCAAATCAATCTATCGCCACTTAAATCTAAATCATTACTCTTTATTGTCCCAGTTAATACACTTCTTTAATGTTAAATGAGACACACAGGTGTATTTTCAAGTAAATTCTAATAATTGTTTCTGTTCAAGCATAATTTTCTTACAACTTGTATCCTTGGGTAACTTGCAAGGATAACTTGGGATTACTAACTCTTTAGCATAGCTTGAAAAGTCCTATGTATATTAGCTCTCAGTGGTCTTCCTTTCTTATCATCTAACACTGATTTCTGCTCCTTCTTAATAAATAGCGTGTCTCTCAGTCAAGTACCACAAACAAGGGTTTCCCTTTGTCTACTACAGCACTGTGCTCTTTTCTTTCCATAGAATTGCTTGTAATTACTACCTTCTCAAGAAGTATAAAAAAATAGTATGTTGGATACCAAATACATTGAAATGATATTCAATGACACCATTCTCATGTGAAGTACAGACAGCTTATTCACTGATAACTAGATAGTCAGTGGCAGGAAGTAAGGACCATCCTATGTATATAGAATAGGCTGTATTTTCTCACAAATACATTTTCCTCACCAATATTTCATTCTATCTTTTGTTCAATTATTGAAAACTAAAAGTTAAATTTAGCATGAATATAAGCTATAAACATACTCCCAATTGATCATTTAATTCAAGAATGTTTAAATTGAAACCTGATGAGTTTATAATGAGTTAGTCAAAATTATTTTTTTTTAATTTTGTACTAAGATGTTAAAAAATATTGCTATGTTCCCAACAGAATTTGAATATTAAATAATTCCTTAAACTCATGATGCATTCAGGTTTTCAGAAGACTTGTAGCTATTTGCATCCACAAATTTAATAGGTACACTGGGACCTGTTAAAGTTCTCTAATAAATATTCAGTAAACAGCCATGTGAATGTAAATAAGAGCTCACAAAACAACACTAATATCATAACACTGGTAAGTCTCATTTATTCTTTCTCTCAGAAAGAGATAAGATTGTTAGGTTCACATGCAGAACACACTCCTTTGGGCAAACTATGTGTATGACAGCAAAACAAATCACTCTAGAATTTCACACCTTGAACACGTCTTCTCTGTGTTTTCAGCAGTCATTCTGAACATGTATATTAAAGCAGTGGATTTGGGGTACATCCACATTCCCAGTGAATACCATTTCAATAGAACCCTATCAGAAAGCAATTAGATTTACAAAATTTTACAAAATATTAATGTTTTCTGATTAATAAGATTCGTGTAAAGTCAACTACTTTAGTTTCCCTGGTGTTACAAATACATGAGTTGCTACTTTCTCACCAAGGATGTTGACAGAGAAATGTGACAAGAAAATTATGTTTAGCTATGCTGGAACTGACTGATGTGTGATTAAACCCTGTAGTTGAATTGTATGTTGCTTTGTATCAGCAATTTTCTTATGGGTGTTTTTCAAAGTTATAACTGTTATTAGAATAAGCAGTCATAGATAATATTTCTTCATTATGAATTTAATATCAAAATATCAAGTCTGAACACTCCCAACATAATGAAGCCTAAACCTCAATATGATTGCATTTGAAGAACAGACTTTGTTCCTCAGGTTTCCACCATCCTATTTGTTGGAACTAAATTATAATATTAGTGGACCTATAATATAGGAACTTAAAATCTGAGTTTATTCCACCACCATATGAGATCACAAATAAGTTGTCTTTTCAAAAGATACAAAGAATAAGAATGTGAATATTTGAGCATCTTCACTTGTAATTGATAAAAATAACTTCTAGTTGTACATGTAGTCACTTCTACATTGCTCAAGATAGTCATAGTTAGATCTAATGCCTAAAGACAAACAAAAATGACAGACAATTGGGAAAGGAATCAAGGGAAGCTTATAGAAGTAGAAGTCTTGTTAGTCAAAGTTTAAGTGTGAAAAATACAGATTGCAGTTCATGAAAATTTCCCTGTTAGTCATCATGTGCAAAGGAAACACACAGACACATTAGTGAGGAAGATCTAACCATTTCCCTCTTATCTAAAATTTTTAACATGTGCTCTTGAGGAGAACTTCTACTGAGAGTACCAAAAAGCAAGAACCTAAATACATTCTTGATAGTTTTGATACAAAAATCCATTTTCTGCCATAATTTGTATCAAAAACAAAGTGATCATAAGCATTATAGAAAGAAACAGTATGAAAGACAATGTGATGAAAACATCACGTACCATATCTAATATTTTAATGTGAATTATTGGTTTATCTATGTGTTTATTTACTGCTTGTAAGTTTCTATATATTCATGTTCATTTCAGCACCTGTGTGGAGGTAAGTGAAAATCTTACTGTGAAATTGACTGTTTTCTTCTAATCTGTTGACATATGAGTTGGGTCATCAGGCTTTGTGCTCAGTGCCATTCCCAGCTGATAAATCCCATAGGCCCATCTATCATTTAACATATGTAAAATTGTGTTGTTATTAATTCTATTTTGAATCAAGGAGAGATAGTAACATTAGAGGCTTATCAGAAAAATATCAGCAGGCTATTTAATTGGTTTATTTTAGTACATCCTTAATAAGTTCTCCATAAGAAGACTCTCAGTTTCCCAGACTCTCTCTGACATCCACTCAGACAGTGGTTTCTAAGCAAAAACAATTTGGTAAGTAGATCTCAGCCAGCTGCTTCTTCCTCGTGAACATTGTTTTGGATGGACTTTTACCATCAACGAAGATGGAAAGAAACTAGGGTTTTAATCAGATAGCATTTGAGTCTAATGCACTTTTAATTTCACTCCCATCATATCTTTTTGTCATTTAAGCTGTTCCAGGAGCTTTCCTCACAAAGCTCTGTTGGTTCTACCTTAATTTTCAAACTTAAACATCATATTTTTGAAAAGACATGTGGATTTAATTCAGAGTTACCTTATGAATTATGTCTATTAAAAGATAAGAAAACATAGCAAATGCTAATAAATAAATAAGACAAAAAATGAAATAAAATTTCTCTTAAGCTATCTGCTATATGTCTTAGATTTTTTTTTTTTTTACTTTTTTGATACCAGATGGTATATAAATATTCTACCATGGTGTTTCAATTTTTTTTATATATCTATCTGAATATAACAGAACCTTATTAAGATGAACAAATTAAAGTAGAAGCAATGCATTTTTTTGCTGTGTGTGTGTGCATGTGTGTGTATGTGTGTGTGTATGTAATTGATGTGTTCATGTGCATATGTGTCATAGCTGTGGTTGGAGGTTAAAGATGGCTTTGTTGAGTCTCTGCTTTCAGCATTACGTGGGGTCCAGAGATTGAGCACATGTTGTCAAGACTTCACTACAAGCATCATCACTGTCTGAGGCATCTTTGTCTGTCCAAAATAGATTGCTTTTAAAGCAACAATATTTCTGTGAATAGTAGTATTTTAAAAATCATTGATTTATTATCATTGTGATATAAAAATGTGTATGTCAAAATACCATAAAGTGATGTTTATAAATTACTAATTTTGAATTCAATGAATTCACATACTTGTAGTCAGAAGTTATTCTCTGTTCCACCTGGTCCTGCAGCCACTTAGACCCAAGTAAACACACAGAGGCTTATATTACTTGCAAACTTTATGGCTTAATGACACAGGCTTCGAGGTAGCTAGCTCTCACAACTTAACTCAGCCCATTTCTACTAACCTATGCACTGGTATGTGGCTTTGTGGCTTACCAGTACTTTCACATCTTGCTTCTCCTGGTGGTAGCTTGTAGTGTCTGCCCCACTCTCCTTACTTTTTATCTCTCTCCAGTTCTAATGTAACACTTAATCTTATTCTGCCTCACCATTAGCCAAACAGCTTTATCATCCAATCAGAGCAACACATATTCATGGTGTACAGAAAGACATCCCACAGCACATACTGCATATTATATAGTTTCACATTTTGGAAGTTAAATGTAGAAATAGAATTTCTGAGAACACCCATTTTATTCTTAATCCACATTTAGGGTTCTCCTAATCACAACAAAAACAGGTAATACAATTGTAACTTACTCAATGTCTTATTTTCACTGTACACTTAACTTTTATTTTAAATATCAGTATTTTCCCTCAGAATCCCCTGATTTTTTTGAGGAACACTGTATATTATAAGCAAAAACTTTTGTTTATTGATATTTGCATAAATAATTACAAACTCCTTAAAATGCAGTCTCTAAGCATCCTTAGCAGAATTAACCTGGTTTTCTAGTTAAGCAAATGTAATATTTTTACTGTTTCACAGTAGAAGAGTAGTGCCATTCCATCCTATGTAAAGCACACATAATTACACATTAGGTCACATCCAATGCCACTTCATAGTCACAAAAATAATTACTCTGCAGTTTCCTCTTAGTTCTCTACTACATAAAAATACATAGATTTATTGCACTTCAAACTAAATAACATTTGAACATAAAATTTTTGACTTACTGGCCTCTGAACAGCCTCAGATTTAGATCTGTAAATGGTAAAATCTAGTTTTATAGGTCATTAATTTGTCTATGCTTGAGAGGTAGAAAGTACTGGCAAGATTAAATCATTTCACTGAGTCCTTGATCGTGAATAGAATCTCTGAAAAAATTATTTTCTATGGTGTGTTTCCACCTTTATTAATTCAATTTGCTTGAGTATGTTCACAAGATAAAGGTAGAATAAGCTCCTAAAGTGTGGCTTCATCTCACTGTTTTATATACTTGCAAATAACAGTTTGAGCAGGATAACCTGCTGCAATAAACAGTCACACCGAGACATCTCTTCCAGAGTAGTCCATTATCAACTGATTGGAAACTGGAGATTTTACAGTCTCTCTGGTGTTTTATCTCTATGGTACTATCAGAGACAATGAGCTTTGGAATGAGATATTTCATTCACATTTAAATTTCCTCTCTTGTAATGATATTAACTGCTTGACCCTCATGGAACAAGACCTTAGTCAATTATGCCACTTAATCTAATATGGATTTATTTAGATTTAAAACATTAAATAGCTGTATGATTTTTAAGTCATTTCTAAAACCCATTTTAAAAGCACGTTTTATTGTAAAGGAGAAAATTTTAGTTATCAAACAACACAACTGACAATTTCATAATATCAAAACCATCATTAAGTTGGACTTAAGTGAAATGATTTCCTAAATCTGTTACTGACTTCTATCTTTCTTAGTCATCTTTCTTTGGTATGAATAGTATTGTCTTCCCAGTAAAAGGATTTAACACATTTGTTACTTACACACAGCCCAACAGAGCTAAACATGAGTTTTGGAGGGTCTCTCATACATCTCTTGTTATGGTCCATGGGAAATGCAGTAGAGGCTGACCACTCAGAAGGTGGAGCATTTATGAATACCATCCTTTTTGGGCAACCTTTTCCATTTGAGATGGTACACTATGCTTCCCTGCTATGAGCAATAGGGAGTGTGAAGCTGAGCTTCATTTAGGTGGACTGTCCTTTACAGGAATCCCGAAGTGGACATCTTTCCCTGGATGGTGTACGGTGGTATATATCCTTGATGATAAAGTCAGCTGTATGAGTCTGGGGGTTTCCCCAAAACTTGGTCTTGAAAAAAATTGTTGGAAAGAACAACAATGGCATTGGCAGGAAGACATGTGAATTCCATCTTCCACACTAACCTCTGATTTGACAAGTAAAATGGGAGAAAAGAAAGATGAACTAGATGTGTTGACTTTCTGTTTCTTACACCTGATGAGGGAAAATCCAAACATAAAAAAAAATCATGGTGTACTAAAAGTATTTTTATGAGACACAAAACTTGGAATGTGTAAGAACGACTTGACAACGAAGGAGAACATAAAATAGAAGTGAGAGTCGATACTTCTCAGGTCTAGATTTTATACGGAAGAGGAAATCCATGACTCAACCTCTAGACAGAGGCTTTCTTGAAGTATCTCACAAAAACAAAATATGATCTGTGGAGAATAGTCTGCATGTGAACTGTGCAAATTGGAAAAGTCTTTCCAACAAGTAAAGGAGCCTTTCATAGCCAGGCATATAAGACTATGGGACAATGAATGATGTAGATGGGATCTGTCTGCTATAATAGAAAAACCTGAATAATTAAACCACTCAGTCTCGCTTGAAGGAAAGGCTGCATAAGGTGAGGCAATATAGTGGAAAAAAAGTCATTAACAAAATGACTCACAGGATCTATAAGAGATGCTTGGTTATTGCCAGTTGAAATTACCAAGAGAATCAGGGACTGGAAGGCAGTAGGAAAAGGACAGGTTTTACTGAGGGAAATAAGCATACTACAGATAGTGCTCAATGTCCAGTTTTCTGTTCTGGATTGATAATTGTTCAAAGAAGAGTTAAGAAAGATTCTATGCAACGGGACATTCAGGAATATCATGGAATAGCATTGTTTTTTTCTACCCTCATGGTAGGGCATGAGGGTAGTGTTACAGTCATAGTTCAATGATATGCTGTATATCTCTCAACCCTCATCCAAGAAGCTTATATTTATAGTAGATGGTTATTAACAGTGACCCACAGCTTTCTAATGTTCAGAGAACAAGATGTTGGGGAACACTCAACTATAAGGTGACATATATATGGCCATTTCATCCCTAAGTCTCAGAAATCACCATGGAAGCAGAGTGAAAAGAATATAAGCCAGAAGTAGTGATTAAGGAAACATTATGGACATAATAGGACAGCTATGCATAAGTACTTACAGTGTTCAAATGTCATGCACAAAATTTGTATAAGCTTGTGGGGTCTTTCCCCACCAGGAACTTAGGTCACCTCTGAAGAGGTGGCCTGGAACCAAGGAAAGGTAAGTGCGCCTCTTGCCAGTTTCCCAGGCTTCATTTTACCCTGTTATCCTGAGACAATCAGATGTAGCAGGGAGTCAAGTCAAGCAAGAACTCCTTTATTATTAGGCAGTAAGCCTCTTTTATATCAGAAAACCTCAGAAACCTAAGAGGGGGTGGAAGGAACCAACCAATCCTTTTAAAAGTCATCCTATACTCATTTTTTTTTTTTGTTTACAAGCTGTTTATGCACTGACGTCATCTCCTGATCTTTGTATCTAATATCAGCTTAAACAACTTAGGCTAACTTCCTCTCGGCACCATCTTTGAAGCCCATGTATACCCCACAAGTCCATGTATGCCCCACACAAGCTCAAGACAGACTAAATCTCAGCACAAATTTGTCTTGATAGATGAAAAACAAAATAAGACACAACCGTGGGTGTGTAGGGAAGAGGGCAGCATCTGGGACAAATAGAGGAAGGAGGAGAATATGATCAAAATACATCATAGAAAATGCTCAGATAATTGAGAAAGATCAAATTGGAGGACTTGATGAATCTGAATGATCAAGAGCAGCATATAAATCAGGTTCAAAGTCCCTGTGCCACTCAAAACAGGATGAAAAACCTGGAAAGGCAGAGGAATCTTTCTAGTTCCCTAGAGACACAGTGTAAGAAAATTTCCCTTGAGCTTGAGTTCTTGGGGAAATTATTTCCAAGAGGCTGAGTTAAAGGTATGTGAAAATCTAGAAAACTCTAAAGTTTGACCAACTCCCAAAGAGGAAAAGAAGAAGTGGCAGCCCTTTTTAGATTAACAACAATGACAGAAACAAACTTTTCATAATGACAAGCATTTGCCTACCCCTAATAAAATATGTACTCTTTATCTTAGAGTAAACTGTACTGGTGGGATATTGGGTCCCAAGATTTGACTCTTTTAACAACTCCATGTGTCTGATGGAAACAGGAACTGGCTTTACTATTCATTTTAAAGGAAATGACAGGTAAGAACTAGACTGTATTTCTCCTTGACCCCATATATTAAAAGTGTACATGCAATCTGGCAGTGGTGAGCCTGTCACAGGTTGACATTTGCAACATGGCTCATGGCATTATTCCATGATGAGTGTCTGGATTGTAAAAGAAAATAAATACTCATTGTAAGCATGCCGTGATCACCTTGCTCATGACTCTGTTCTCATCTTTGCTCATTTGAAGAAATAACTGATTAAATGATAGGGATTTTTTTAATGTTACATTTTACTATGAAAATTTCCCCTTTAGTGGTAGGCTTCAGAATGAATAAATATTTTTACCAACTGCACATCTGATAGAGGGCTTATATCCAAAATATATAAAGAACTCAAATAACTTATGGTCAAGAAAATAAATAATCCAATTATTGTGATGAGGATGTGGAATAAGGGAAACAATGTCTACTTTCTATAAGATGATTTTATTTGGATAAAGAAAAAAAGGAAAAAATAGAAAGAGACATAAAGAAACAGAGAAAGAAAAATTTATAGAATACTAATCTTTGCAAAAATGTTTGAAAGAGCAATGGACGCAGCTGTTGAACTATTCTATTCAAAGGTGGACATGGGTAGACAAAGGCACACACATGAGCCTTAGATCAATTCTGCTGCAGCTGTAGGTGTTGATCAGTAGGCTTCTGTATTGTAGTGGGATTATTGACACTGCAAAGGCTCCTAATTGGTCAAAGTGTTTACCACAAAAGACTGTGGCTATAGCATGGTGGCTGAATACTCAACATAAATGGAAGAAAATAACAATACATCTATATTCACCTCTATAAAGCTTATAGAACTTTACAGGAGGAAGAGGCAGGATGAATATGAGAACTGAAAGAATGGATAGAGTGTTTTGTATCTGTGTCTTCTTTATTAAACTATTCCCTCCAAGAAGGATTGGGAATACTCTAAAAGATTATGTACTTACATATGACTTAAAAACATCACACAGTTTCAAAATTTGGCTCATGAGGACTCTTCCCAAGGTTTTGTAACAGTAATCCAATATTTGGAGAGTGGAAACCATTTAATAATAAGTTGTGCAGTGTACTCCAATGATGTAATTTTGATTCATTTCATTCATACTTGGGAGAAATATTTCACTGGTGCAGCTGCCTTTGGATAGAAAGGTCAAAGAAACCTTTATCTACTCTACAAGAAGTAAATCCAATAGACACTTTGTTTCCCCGATTCTTTCTCATGTCTGACATTGATCTTACTATCTGGGATGTATATTATTTCCATTAAAAGTTATTCTACAGTCTAGCAAAGACAGCCCAAAGAACAATGAATAGATTTCCCTGGGAAGAGGATATAGAAGAGATCTCTTGGGTAAAGTGTGGGCAGGGCTTGGGGAAATGGGAACTTGAGGGAGCTATTGGGTAGGTTGGGCTCAGGAGGCAGATTGGGAGCAGGATGGAGGGAGAGAATACCAAAAGAAAAATGTTGATGGAGGGGCATTTGGGTGCCAGGTAAACTCCCAGAAACCACAAGAATGACCCCAGCTAAGACTCATAGTAACAGAGGAGAGGGTGCCTGAACTGACTATCTACTATAATCTGGTTGGTGACTCCCCTAATTGTCATAAGACAGCCTTTATTCAGTAACTGATGGAAGCAGATACAGAGATCTACAGCCAAGCACTAGGCCAAGCCCCAGGAGTCCTGCTGAAGAAATTGAAGAGGGATTATACTAGCCAAGGGGCCAAGGTCATGGACTAGCTAACTCTCAGAGACAGCTGGCCTGAGCTCATGGGAGCACATGGACTCTGGTCCAACAGTCAGGGAGACTGCATGGGATCAACCTAGGCCCTCTGCATGTTTGTGACAGTTGTGTAGCTTGATCTGTTTATAAGGCTTCTAGCAGTGAGGCCCGGACTTGTCCCTGGAGCTTTGCTGGCTTTTGGGAATCTGTTCCCTATGCTGGATTACCTCACCTGGCCTATATGCAGGGGGAGGAACTCAGTCTTACCTCAATTTGACTTGACATGCCAAGCTTTGTTCAAATCCATGGGAGGCCTGCCCCTTTCTGAATGGAGATGATGGAAGAGTGGATGGGGAGGGGATAGATCTGAGTGAGGGAGGGAATGGGAGGAGAGGAGGGAGGGGAAACTGTGTTCCATATAGAAAATAAACGAAAAAAATGTTAAATAAAGTAAATTTTAAAAAATTTATTCTAGCCGGGCGGTGGTGGCGCACGCCTTTAATCCCAGCACTCGGGAGGCAGAGCCAGGCGGATCTCTGTGAGTTCGAGGCCAGCCTGGGCTACCAAGTGAGTTCCAGGACAGGCGCAAAGCTACACAGAGAAACCCTGTCTCGAAAACCAAAAAAAAAAAAAAAAAATTTATTCTAATGAATATGTTAAAAATACAGGTAGTATATGATTGTGGGCAGTAACTAACAATTTATACATTTCAGGTATTCTTCAGATGACTAAGTTAGACAATGCAGTGAGTATCCTTTATTGGTTCTACAATGAAACAAATTAATACTTCAGTATATAAATTGGCATATATCTGTAGTGAATCTAAAAACCATTTTGTTACATCAGTGACACTTATATGAGAAATAATGACATGGAAAATCAGGGAAATAATATCATTTCATTATGTTAAAGTGGTCTGACATTATTTTAGGCTTCAATGAATTCACAGTGTTACTCAATGATTATTTATGAACATTGTAGTATTGCAATAAATGAAAAGGAATATAAGATGATAGTCAAATTTTAAAATATTTTAATGTAAAATTCTCTAAATGTGATATCTGCTAAATAAATGGAAAGTTTTAAAATTTCTATGTGTGTCTAGATATGAAAGTTTTTATTAAGTCCATATAAACCAAATATTACTTTCATCATTGCTTTTAGAATGAATATTTCACCCTTTGAAACAGTTGACTACATCCCAGGCAGAATTATCTATGGCTTTGGAAATAATACTAAAGATACATATTTGAGCTAAATTATTTTATACCTATAAACACAGTCTGAAATTTAGATTTGTTTTGCAACCAATAATTTGTAATAAATTGTCAGTGCATTTCTTTGAAATACCATAGGAAAATTATATAATGTTAAGTGGTACCCTATTATATTAAATTGTTGATAAAATAATCCAGCACCACATACTTTGTCCACTTTTCCAAAATTATGACCACTTTTAGTATACCACATTTTGTGCACATAGATAAAGATAGAGAAATCAAAGAAGTGAACTGTTTAATGATAACATTGACTCCTGGACATGACAGTTTTATATACACGTAATTACAGCATGTCAGACCTAAAGAGTTAGATCAATTATAAACATCCTCTCCATTGTCTGAGATGACAGTGAATTATTTTAAAAGAAGATAAGAAATATTAAAAAAGGTGAGTAAAAGAAGATAAGACACATGGATAAATAACTCAGATATTTACTTAATTATCTTAATTTCCTGTTTGTGAACTGTGACTGAATAAATCTTCTTGGAACTCGTCATTATAGGTGGTCCAAAGTTTGAAATGTGACTCTACATTTTGCAGAATTTAACCTAAAGATTTGATTTTTAAGAGAAAGAAAATACACAAACATTATGTTTTGATTTCCATCTGCTTTTTTATGATTTTATGCCAGTAACTTATTTAGGTTAAATGAATGACTTTAAACAAGAAATAGTGATAATAAGAGTATATCATAAATATTTTTACACATCAGTAAAAGCAACAGCAGTTTTAGTACTTAGTTGGATGGATCTCATTTACAGAAATACAGTTGGTGTAGCTGAACTGATGTTGCTTTGAATTCAGGCTTAATAATTAAGGAGATTATAGGCTCTGCTTTTTTTCTGGGGTGCTCTGAGCCACAGTTGTTCACTGCCTAGTTTTCTGGATCATCTTTAAATTCCAAGTGATATCATCCAAGTAAGTGTAGCCTTCCTGATACCTGCTCATGATACTGCTCATGAATCAGTATTTGCATGAAGACTTTGTACCCTTTATTTGAAAGAAATCACTAAATAAATACAACCTACTCAGTACCAGATGAAGAGAAAGAATTGACAGTCCACATTTGTAATCCCCAAAATGGTAATATATAAAAACAGAACTTTAAAACAGATATATGCTTATGGTTTAATTTTACACATCAACAGGTTATTTGGAAAACGAAAAGTAAGAACAACTTGAGTTTGGGAGGATTTTCAAAGAAAATCCCTGTAGGACAGTTAGCATCATGTCAGCATCCCTAGACAATTTAGTTTCTTAATTATTGTGCAATCTTATTGCCATTAAGTCATTAGAGTAGGAAGTGTGCAGTCATGTAGATGGAAGTCTAATCAGCTTTGGTTTTGCTTGATTGTTTCTAAAGCTCTAATAAGAGCAGGAAAAAAATAAAGGAACAAAACAAGAGCACATCAAATAAATTATGGAATGTACAGTAGAGGAATGGGAAATGTCTAGGAGGTAAGTTAACATAAAATCAGGGGTTGGCCAAAATTATCAGGAGTGGCTAGAGGTAGCTCCCTACTATGTGAAAGAAATTTGGCTAGGAATTCAAAATTGACAGCAAAGAGAGGGAAGAGGAAAGGTTTGTATTTCAAAAGCAGATCAGTAACAGAAAGCAATGATAGAGAAATGGGTGCAGGATAAATACAACTTTGGGGGGAATATCAAATAGTCTTAATGGAGGAAAATGAGATACAGTGGTGAAGACCAAATTCCATATGTTAATATATTGCATCTGGTAGATCTTGAAGAACTGC
The DNA here is from genome assembly GCF_007827085.1 of Peromyscus californicus insignis. Classification (NCBI taxonomy): domain Eukaryota; kingdom Metazoa; phylum Chordata; class Mammalia; order Rodentia; family Cricetidae; genus Peromyscus; species Peromyscus californicus. The sequence goes on from NW_026294458.1 coordinate 64,073,842, forward strand.
TTCCCATCATATTGTCTAGGTTTTCCATTCTAACTGTTGCCATAGCAAATACTTGCATGACTTAACAGACAGAAGGCACACCACCTTCTCAATGTGGAATATCTATGCTTTGCTTCCCCAGAGAATCTATGGAATAGATGAAGATAAGAACCCACTAGGCTTTCACTGGAGCATGATAAATTTCCTGGCAGAAACAAGTTTAAAACAAAAAATCTCATTTCCCGATCAGTAATCAACTGCCAATAAATTACTCCTCATAAAGGGATGGAGTCCAAAGAGCACATTTCCCACCTATGTTGAATTTTGTCTATCTTGATCTTGTTCCAGTCTTATGCCTGTGACCGTGATGGTGAGGGTCATGAGTTCAATCGCCATTTAAGGACTAAGATATTGCCTTTCACAGAAGTCCTATTCTTGTTCATTTCTTATGTGCTTTGGTGGGCTGTGTTGGATGGTATTTTTAGGTAGTTGAAAAGGGAAATTTTGGTGATGGATTCAATTTTATTTTATTGTATATATGTTTGGGAATTCTCAAGAATAAAGAAATTTTAGCACAAAGATAAAACCCACTAGACATTCTATGGAGTTAAATTTATTATATTGTATCTTGAGAAATGGGATAAGAAAATAAACAAACAAAAACCCTTATTTTGTGTAGTAAAATGCTGAAATGTATATCGGTCTAGTATTTCATAATTGGATTTGCAATTAGTGTCTAGTGTTGTTTATGACTAATTCTGCTTCTAACTAAACAGTTGCTTCCCCAGAGCTGACCTTTATAGAGTTGAGTACCACTCTGAATAAACCCTTTCTATGGGGACCCATAGCTGCCAATGTCTTTCCCAAGCCATTCAGTGAACAGCAACCCATACAAACTCCAAGAACTTCATGCTGACATCAAGTTGATGACTTACTTCTTCTGATCCTATAATGGAGGTTACAGTTAATGAATAGGTCATTCAAATTTTCTGTATGGGACTGGAATTACAGACATTGTGGATAGCAGTTAGTGAACACAGATACAAATGTCAGCTCACCCATGGAAACATATCTTATATTTACACAGCTTATTTCCAATTTAATTATATCTGGCTCAAAATTTGTATAGCTCAACCTTGTTGAGTTCTCATTTTCTTCCTTTTTTGTATTTGATTTCCTCTTCTTTAGTCTTGGGTATATTGTTTGGTTTATTTCCTATGATATAGCAAGAGACGGGTCATGTTTTTCTAGGTTACTAAGCCAGTAATGAAATAGTGTTGTTCATTTACCAAGGAAAGCAAAACAACTATTTCTTCAAACATGTTTATTAAATAGACTTGAGGTATCCTTACTTGCAATTTACTATATTAATTTCCTAATATAAAGTGTTCCAGTTTTTTTCTTATCACAGGTATACTTGACCTTTTCTTTTGAAATATATTCATGAAAATTTTTATGTAGTTTGAATGTACTTAAGTAAGATAAAATTTAATTAGCTGTTCAAATAGCTATAGGAAAATTAAACTAAATTAACTAAAAGGTAAGACTCACTATCATATGAACAACTACCTTAGTTTGACCTTCTTGATGTCTATAAAATATATTGTTAATTTATTCTTAGGGCACATAAAGCTACACAATAAAACAAATAAAATGTATTAAAAACATTATTTAATTTTGTATTACAGCCTGTAAGAAATAGGTATTGGAAAACAAAGTCTCTAGAAGAGGGACTATCATAACACAGGCTCTATGCAAGAGAAAATGAGTAAACTTAGTGAAGAGAAATACAGAAAGAAAGGCTCTGTGATCTTTGCATTTTAGGGGTTGGCCTAACTGGGGTGATGGAAACTGAAGATACCACAGACATATGAACAGAAAAGCTGACCTCAGGTGGGTCACATGTTCTGATGGAGATTGAGACACACCAGCAGTAACCTGGAGGCTCAACATTGGTTACATTCAGCATGGAGAGGAGAAGGTGAAGGATTTAATCTTGGTAGGAGGCCTCTGCACTGTAGTAGTCTCAGGCTGCCATCATCTCAGAACATGGGGCCACCACTGATAGTGTCTGCATACACTGTCTTTAGGTAAATGTGAACTGTTTGTAAATATCTGTACTTTAACCAGAGGGAGGTTTTACATTTCCCAACACGAACTGGGAGGTATTTGCAATTCCCATGAGTCTAGGGCATTGAAGTCTTGACTTGGTTGTGCTCATGTCAACAATATACATTCACTCAGGACTTACTTTATCTCTTCCACAATGAGCTAGGGGGAAGAAATAAATAACATTAAGGGTTCTTAAATAAATCATAGGGAAACAAATTAATTTTTGTAACTTAAAGGAAGTTACACAACTTATGGTGGTGGTAATACTCCCCACCATAACCATAGACAATCTAAGAAAAACAAAACAAACAAACAAACAAAAAACAGAATTAGGAGAGGGAAATGTCCCTTCTAGTGCCTGGTCAGGGGAGTTTAAGAGACTCCCAAACAAAATAGCTATTACTATTCAATGTGACTGTCTTAAAAAAAAGGTCATATTATACTGATGAAGACATCATATACAGTATACACAGGATGGAGTAATCAAGTTGAAACTGAACTGGAGCCTCCTCTTTGTGGACTAGTTCTCATAGCACCCAGTGATGCTGTGAAACTACCAAAGGAGAAAAGAAATCACTAGTCCCACCCATCATAAATGCCCACAAACAGCATCAATGATCATGACAATATATCCTGAAGGGTTCAATAATGACCCATATCTTGGGGGCATTGAACAGTTATCTAATTGCACTGAAGACCCTCACAGCAGGGAATAACAGTCTGCTGTTATAAACTTAAGAGAATGCCTGCTGCTTTAAAAGTCATTGACTCAAGAGGAGAACTTAAAACTGCCAATTTTCCTTCAACAATTGTGAAAATTGTGATCTTCAATTTAAGCCAAATAAAGCCTCTCCTACAAAAATAATGGGCAAAATGTTTGAAAATCGAAGAAAAGAAATCAAACTCTTCTGGTTTATAACTTGCATAGTATTTGTAACCACAATATTCTAAAATTCTTTTGATAAATTTTATAATATTTACTATGACTGTGAAAATGACAACTGAATGAGTACTGTATTATAAATTATAGTTATGTAAAGAGAGAAGTTTATGATGCTTTTTTACTTTATAATTTTTTTCAGATTATAATAAAACAATGATTATTTTAATAAAGATACATATGCATCAATTATTTTTCAAAAGCAAACCTCCAGAATTAAGAACAATTCTATCAATGAAACAAATGTTACATTGTAAGTGTATAAATTGCATTCTTTAAGTGTAGGGAAACAGTTATTAAAGTGCTTTTCAAACATCATTTAGCGCTTTTCCTGATCTTACAGCAGAGCTGTTGGAAAACCTTCATTGTGATTTATAACTATGGCTTTGCTTTGTCTTGACAGGGAATCAGATTCTCAAGTAAATTTTCAATGTTTGAACAATTGACTTTTTTAACAATAAAAGGAGATAGATGTGATGAAGAGTTAGAATTCTCTTGTATAATCTTTCACCAATGAATCCAAGGGAGAGAAACAGTTCTCCTGTCATACTATATGGTAATTTGGAAAACATCACCACAGCTTTGTTTTCTTGAAGTATATTTAACAATAAATGCATTAAAAATAGAGATGCATATAAACAAACTTCACAGCCATTTTCCTTTATTGAGAAGGCAAAGGAATAATGAGTGGCTATATCCAGCCTCTTTATAATGTAATGTGCTCCTAAAATCTGATATTCTAAGCATATAATAACATGAAAATCAGAATCAAAAAGAAGAAAAAGAAAGCTTCGCAGCTGATAAAAATAGTGTTATTTTAGGCAAAATAGTTTTTAATATTTAATGTTACTTATTTATGCATATGTGAATTTGTGTGTGAGGTGTGGAATATTCCCTTACACTATATGCACATATGTAGCTAGAGTTTTCCTGCCTGGCCCACAGTCAGGACAAATCTCTCTCACCCGCCAGTCCCACAGCCGCTCAGACCCGACCAAGTAAACACAGAGACTTATATTGGTTACAAACTGTATGGCCGTGGCAGGCTTCTTGCTAACTGTTCTTACAGCTTAAATTAATCCATTTCCATTAATCTATACCTTGCCACGTGGCTCATGGCTTACCGGCATCTTCACACACTGTTTCTCATCCTGGCGGCTGGCAGTGTCTCTCTGACTCAGCCTTCCACTTCCCAGCTTTATTCTCCTCCTTGTCCCGCCTACACTTCCTGCTGGCCACTGGCCAATCAGTGATTTATTTATTGACCAATCAGCAGCACACTTGACATACAGAACATCCCACAGCACATATATATCACTGTGATTGTTTTAATAAGGAAGCTGACTTCCCAGTAGCTGAACAAGATAAAGTTAGAGGAGAGAACCAGACTAAGGACACTGCGAAGAAGGAGGGTGGAGTCAGAAAAGTTGCCAGCCAGATACAGAAAGATAACAGGAGGTGCAAGATGAAAGAGAGGAAATGCCACGTGGCAGAATGTAGATTAATATAAATGGGTTAATTTAATTTGTAAGAGTTAGCTAATAACAAGCCTGAGCATTGGCCGGGTATTATAATTAAGTTTCCAGGTGGTTATTTGGGAGTGACTGCTGAGACACAGAGAAACTCCACCTACATGTGGGTGTGTGTAGAGTCAAAACGAGGACATTAGATCTCCTAGAGCTGAATTTACAATGGTCACAAGACACCTGACATAGTTCCTAAGAACTGAACTTCCACTGTATGAGCAACAAGTGCACTTAACTGTTGTACTCTCTCTCTACACCCCATCAAAACAGCTTTTACTGATGATTTTATAATCAGTACATATTTTAGTATTTTTTTAAAGAATAACTTTATTGTAAGATTTTGTGTTTAAAACTTTATCATCTATTTTTTGCTGTGGTTCAATCATGGTTTCTATGCCCTCTATTGATACAATATGACTGATAATATTCCTTCCATTTGAACAGTACATGGAATTAATGAGAGAACTCTAAAATTGGACAGACTGGAAGTTTCCTATATCCCTGAGCATTTGTTGTTGAAAGAAAGTGTGTCTCTAATCTCTTCAGTTTTCCCTCTGTTCATAGTTCAAGAACTGATCACTTATTAAATATTCCCACCCTCAGTACCCACATCATGATGGGATACAGCCAAGACAGAATCATGATGCAGATTTAATCACTTCTATTAATACTTGGAACATTTACCTAGCAACTTTGAATTAAGCACACCTCCTTACAAGTATTCTATGCTGATTACCTAGGTATAATAAGAAGCTCATTTAGGTAATTTTACATAAATTGCATGACTGGACAGTGAACATTTCTTTAATTGATGTGATTTTCCCTTCATTTGCCTCTGGGCTGTTATACTGGAATACAACACATTTAAAATCTCAAACATTAATCTGTTTTTATAAACACACACACACACACACACACACACACACACACACACACACGCACACACACATACATACACACACACACACGGTATAATGAAGCCAAGTTTTTCTACATTAAGAAAACCCAGTACTTGGTTATTTGTTGACTTGACTTTCTTACGAAAATTGAAATGTTTTATATATATTATGGAAATAGAGAAAGCATTATGTTGATCATGTTCCCAAAGGATCTTTCTCAGTATGGCTATTGGAAATATTTTCTTTCATTTTTTGTTTTTATATGTGTATATATTTGTAAGTATGTGTTAGGGTTTTTGTTTATGTATGTGTGTATGATTGTATATATGCCAGAATTGGATTTTGTGTAGTTGAAAACAAGCAAAACAGGATGATGTTAACATTCCCAGGAGGTTTCATTAAAGAGGCTGGAGATGAAGTCATTTCTTTCTGTGTACGTACACATGGAATTATGTAGGTACATGGTTTACATTTTTTTCTAAAGACCTAAAAGCTTAAAGCATACCTTTCTAAGTTAATTCATCTCAATTTCAACTGGATACACATTCAAGTCCCAAATGGCAGGAAAAATTTTTTGGCAGAATATCTTTAAATGATATTATGGAAATTATTGAGAATTTTATAGGCAATGGTATTCTCTGAATCAAAAGGCATAGTAATAAAGGTTTCCCAAAGTGTAATTTTCTCATGTTAAGAAAGACCTTCCATTTTGCATTAAAGAGGAGAATTGGACTCAATTTAATTATGTATAGGCCATGCAAAAAAGGATAATTATGTTTCTCATTATCATCACAGCCTGGAATGGTCACAGTCTGTCTTGAGACTACAATTAAAGTAAAATTGGCTGGATGCCTTAACCATTTCCAAACTTTCTTCCCTTTTATGCCTGAAGCTCTACCTTGGATCTTTAGCTCCTCTGCCTCTAGAGATAAACATTATGATCAGCACAGACTCATACATTTGGTTTATAGGGTCATTGTCATTGCCTGAGATTTTTCTTGTTTGCTAGTCCTCAGCCATGTTATTCAGTAAGACTCTCTTTGTACTATCATTCTTTTAAACCCATTTTAGAAAGTGTTCGTTATTTTTCTTGTAAGCAGCATAACAGTATATAAAAGTTGAAAGGGACAATAAATGTTAAAGCAATTTTAGTTTACAGAAATTATACATTATGCCATTGATTTTCAACTTTTATACTTCTAACAAAATTATTTTAAAAAATCAACTTTAAGACTGTATAAGTTTTCAGTAAGCGTCCAGATGTTTTAATTCTGTCAAGAGCCCCATTGTAGCTACTAATGTCTGTGGTCCCTTTCTTTAAAGTAAAATGATTTGTTCAAGAAGATACAAGATTTGTTGGTAGACACTTGCACCCTTGCTTTTGTTTCCCTAAATATATTCACTTACAGCATATTATCATGTAGAATGGACAGTGGAAATACAAATGGTCAGAATTTGTAAGAAAGTCAGCATTGCCCCTGAACTTATCCTAGCTACATGTACAGAGTTGGAAGGAATAGAGACCACATGGTAATTTTCATGTCTTCACCCTTGGAACTCAATCTTCATTCCCACTCTCACTCTCTATTACCTCTCTCCCATTCCTGTCAATACTCCCTCCTCCCTACGAATCCCTTTAAATGAACAATATGTGCTAGTACTTCGTTAGAAATTGCATTAAACTTTAAAATTGTGTTTAATGAGAATTCACAACTTTAATGCATAATTTCCCTTCTTTTTGTACTGAATTAGGTCAAATTGCAGGTATAATACATATAGAATTGTATTTAGAAGAACTATGTTAAATCTTACACTCTCTGAAGTTAATTTCCATACTTTCATAGTATTAGACCACTTCTCATTCATAAATGACTTTGGTATCTTTGAAATTCTCTATTTTACTTATTACCTAATAATGCCACCTAAGTATACCTAAGTATACTTTATCTGCTTATTTGGTTTATTAAATATGACAAAATAAAGGAAATCAAGGTAAAACCCTAATGATCTTAAAAATTCTGATTCAAGGAAATTATGCTAATCATCCCAGTTGATCCATTGATTTTTAGCTGCTATCTTGTTTAATTTTTGATTTCTAAAATACAACAACAGCTGTTGGGCCATTTTGAAGACAAACATTTTGACCCATGATTCTATGTGCTGTTAACTTTGAAACTCTCATGACTCAGTTGCCCATGTAGGGTCTTCACACACCATTATTTCATAGTGAAAGCCAAGGCATTACAGAGAGTAGGAAGGAGCAGAACTTGTTCTTTTAAAGTGACATGAATATGGGTGGAACCTTCATGCTCTAAGCATCTCAGGAAACTATTCAAAATCAGTTTAATATAAATATTAGATGGACCAGATAGTCGAAGTAAATCATATGACTTACTTCATATATAATTTATTAGTTTACACTAAATTAAACATGTGGGTAGTATAAAGTTCTAATCCATTGACTTCTGCTTGAATTCTGAATTATATTATTTAATTGTATGACAATCATATTGTTATTGCATGTTTGTTTTATACTGTGTTTATTATATTATCTCTATCCCTATGTAATCTTGACTTTTGAATAACATCTTTGGCTAAATTTTGTGTGTTGTGCTTTCTGCAACTCTTCCTTTTCTTTCCTTCCCTTTCCCTTTTTCTTTTCTTTTGTATTACATTTTTGAGACAGGATCACTGAGACCAGGCTAATCTGGAACTCCTTGCACAGCAGAGGAGTACCTTGAACAACTTCATGGATGATAGGTGTGACCACCGACTTCTTTATTATACTTTTCACCCTGTAGTAGCTAAGAAGCAGAGAGATACAGCAGGCTTTGCTGGCAGGCTAGGCCAGCTCTGTCTAGTGAACATCTCCAGCATCTTAATACAATGCTTGATTATAATTGCTAGTATTAGTATAGGCTGTATTGAGAACTTTGTAGTGATAGGACATTTCTTCTTTTCAGTGAGTTTGCTTCCCCCTTTCTTTCCTCTCTCTTTTCTTCTTTCTTTCCTCCTTCCTTCTTATCTTTCTTACTCTCTTTTTTAATGTCTTCTTTTCCTTCTTTTTTTAACATTTTCACGAAACATGGGCACTTTGGTCATGGCATAAAATAAAACTAAGATTATTTTTCAATCTTTTCTTGAGATTATCACCCAATGTGATGATTACTGCTGATAATCTAGTTAGTAGGATCTGGAATCACCTAGGACACAAGTCTCCAATTATACCTGGGAGGAATATTTAATTTTCTTTAACATCTTGGCATGTCCATTAGGGTCTTGTTTCATTACGCTAAATCGGGAATGTCTATCCTAAAGGTTAGTGGAGCTGATTTGGAGCAATCATTGGTATTTGTTTCCTGGTTGTAGATACAATGTAATTAGCTGTTTCAATGTCGTCCTGCATTGGCTTCCTTAAGGTGATTGACTTCCCCTCATATTGAGCCAAAATAAACACTCTCTTCCTTAAATTGATCTTATCAGAATGTTTTATCCAAATGACAGAAAAATAACTAATACATCTCCTTTTATCATTTATTTTACCATATTGTCAATTTGCAGCTATGGTTTGAATACAAAGAGCTCCTCAAAGTAGCTCACATGTTGAATTCTTGGCCCCTCCTTGTGGCAACATCAGGAGGTGATTGGGTTATGAAAGCACTACCTTCAATAGTCAATCCATTATTCAGTTTGTGGAGAATGAGGTATTGGGAGTTGAGGCTCTGGATAAAGAATTGGGCCCCTGAAGGTATATGTTTGAGTATAATATCTGCCTCTCTGAATCCAAACCCCCTCTTTGACACCTGGCAAGTGCATAGTAAGCAGCTTTGCCTCATTACTCCTCTCTATTGGCATAATGCTCCACTTCACCAAAGCTCTATGTCAATTCAGTAATGAAACCTTGGGTTGGGAACTCTAGAATTGTGAGTGAAATGAAACCAACTATCCTTTATGCGGACTTACTCACATATTTTGTTTGATAATGAAAATGAACTCCAACTGCAATTATAGGTACTTCAAAACAGTATTCAGCAAGACACATAGTTTTTTGAATGTCCTTTATTCATCATTTCCATTTTTTTATTTTCATTCAAATGATTATAGTGTACTTATCAATATTTTATACCATACACCAATTTAATTTTTAATATCATATTTATTTTCCTATTCTTAGACTTGATTCCTTTTTTATTTTAGAGTTATGATGAGTACTGCAGTTAAACTTGAATTCATAATTTTCATGTACCTACTTGTTTTTTCTATTTCTTAGAAATTTTTAAATAAATTCAAAAGAAAGTATATTTGCACTGAAATAAGATTTTCATAATTGACAAAGCAGTTTTATCCATTAATTAAGCCAAGCAGTTGTTCCAAGACTCTAAAGCTATTTAATGAGCTAAACTGACTTGAATTGACTGCTAATTTTTGTTGTATTTAATGCACATCACCAGAATGTCATGGATGGATTCTGGTTATTTTACTTTGACTGTCTGACAAAACAAAATTGTAAAGGATTAGATATAAAGTCTGAAAGAAAACATAGACATATAGGAGTGCTTTTTTTTTTTATTTTTGATCTTGGTTGTTATCCTTAAGTGGAGAAACTGTGACTTCTAAAGACTGAATTTATTACATGACAGTCATTATGCCAAAGAACATGGCAGCTTCATTTGTTTTCGTGAAATAAACAGATTATGTTCGATGAAAGGATATCATGTTGGAAAGATTCTGAAGTTTGAAAATGAGAACATTTAGCATTTCCCCCCTACATATCCATGCGAAATATATACTTTTAGTCATAAATAGTTTTTAAATGAATCACTCAATTTTAATAACATTAAAGTAATGATTAAACTCAGTTTGTGAGAAAAATGCAATAGAGATATTTATTTTATCATATTATTTATAGAAACCCTTAAAATTATACTCAGAAATTTGGAAAGTCATTTACAGCTGCTTAGCTATTTTGAGGCTTGAAGGCATCATTTGAAGTAGCTAATGCTTCAGTGCACTAAATGTTACAAAAGCAGCCTCAAAAGTGTAAACTATTGCTGAAATAGCCTTTGGGGACTATTTTAAGTATCTGAAGGACCCCACTCATTAGTGCATTGGTTTGAAATGTTACTACGATGCTAAACACACAAACCTCCCATTATACATCATTTATAAAAATTTTAGTCACAGATATTTTACATCTCTTTTATCTCTACATTATACAAACTAAGGGGATATATTATTTCATTCTTTTAACTAAAATGCAGATAATAATTTAGTAGTACAAAATTATAAAAGGCTTAAGTAGAGTCATTTATAAAATTAAATATATATTTTAAAAATGATACAATTATTATGATTTCAATATTATGAATAGCTGTAAATGTTAGACATTAACTTTGGAATTTATTGTACACCAAATAAAATGGGTAACTATGATTTCTAGTTTGTAAATTAACAATATTTATAGTGATTTTTAAAAATTAGTCTATATTTGTTGTACTATTCCACAGAGTATGTCACATCTTTCTTTTACTTAAAATTGTTTAATTAAAATATAATTACATCACTTTGACTTTCACTATCCTCCCTTTAATCCCTAACATTTATCCTTCCTCTAGTATCTCCCATATTTCTTCTGTACTTTGCTGGGGATGTCTTTCTGTGTGCTGTGAATGTGTTGCTCTGATTGATTGATAAATAGTTGAAGAGGAGATAGTTATAATTTCTTTAGTTATAGTAAAAGATAAGTTAGATATAAAACCTTAGACTCACAAATATAGAATCAATAGGATATCTTCTTTAATTTTGCCAAATACAAATAGACTTGATATTATAACTATAATTTTTGCTTGATAATTATTTTATTATATGTAATTTTACTATGTTAAAGTTAAAACCTTCCTTTTTGAAAAGAAAAGAAAAAGGGGAAGTGCTGGGTATGTCTTTTTGTAGGCTGTGAATGTGTTGCTCTGGTTGATTGATAAATAAAATACTAATTGGCCTGTTGCCAGGCAGGACGTATAGTATAGGTGAGATAAGCAGAGAAGAGAATTCTGGGAAGTGGAAGCCTGAGGCAGGAGATGCTGCCAGCCACTGCCATGAAAAACAAGATGTAAAGTACCAGTAAGCCATGAGCCATGTGGCAACTTACAGATTCATAAAAATAGGTTAATTTAAGATATAAGAACTAGATAGCAAAAAGCCTGAGCCATTAGGCCAAAGAGTTTAAATAATATAAGTGTCTGTGTATTTATTTGGGTCTGAGTGGCTGTGGGCCCGAGCAGGACTAGAGATAACTCCAGCTATAGCACTTGCTCTCAAAATGATTACCTAGTCTTTTCTTTTCTTTTCTTTCCTTTTCTTGTCTTCTCTTCTTTCTTTCTTTTTTTTTTGGTGTGTGTGTGTGTGTGTGTGTGTGTGTGTGTGTGTGTGTGTGTGTGTATAAAGTACTGAATCCATTTACTGTGGGTTTTGAGTATATCACTTCAATAGCCACTAATACTGTCAATGCTAAGCACTTTAATTGTGTTAGAAATGACATTCATAAAGTGATTCAAAACTTATGTGTAAACACAAAAGAAAAATAAAACATGTTTTTGTTATTAATATCAAAATTCTGATGAAAGCATTCAATCAATAAGTAATTGGTAACTGAGACTTGTCTTCTTCATGGAAAGCAAGAATAATATAGTAAGATATAAATATTTCCCAGATTGCCTACCTGTATTTCTTATCAAGTTAACAATAGTTTTAGAAGAAATATGTATGTCTATAGACAAATGTCTGCAAAACAGTGAACTCATCTAGTAATTTTGTCCAATCTATTGCCCACAGCTATATGCTTTGAATGCTGTCCAGCACAAAATTGTAGGCGTACTTCATTCAGACATTAGTATATTATTTTTATTTATTTTTGTGACTTGATTGCGCAGTTCTTAAATTTTAATTCTACAAGTGGCAATGTTATGTCATGATGTCAGTAGCTTAACCAGGCCTATCAGATAATGTTGGAAATTTCAAAAACAATGACCTTTAGGTCAATCTTATAATTGAATAATATGTTCACGTAAATTGTTCAGTGCCATTTGAAGTGAAGTTCTTAGAATGGGATCAAAAGAAAAAAGTTCAAAAAAAAAAAAAAAACCCAGTAATTTATAAAATTTAAAACTTACGATTTCAACCCCAAATAAAGTTATTATAAAATAGGTACCTGAAAAAAATCAAAAGTATTTTAAACAAGAATTAAAAACTAAGATATTGAAATTTAAAATCCAAATAGATTCTAGCATAGTACTGGGTGTTTAGAATGAAAATGGACCTGATAGGGTCATATATTAGAATGCTTCATCATCAGAAAGTGGAATTGTCTTGGAAGGGTTGGGAGATGTTACTTTATTGAAAGAGTTGGTTCCCCAAGAGTTAGAATTTGGGGTTTCAAGTATCCACCTACTCCAGGCCCCGTATTGCTCATTATCTGCCTGCTGCCTGTCTCTCAGGATGTGAACCTCTCAGCTACTCCTCCAATGTTATGCCTCTCTGCCCTGATGATCATGGACTGAGCCTCTGAAACTGTAATTAAGCCCCCAGTTAAATCTTTTATTTGATAAAAGTTGTCTTGGTCATGAAGTCTCTACACAGAAATAGAACAGTAACTAAGAGAGTCAGTTCACTTAAAAACATAAATAAAAAACATTCTGGTGGATAAGCATTTTAGAAGAAGCCAAATTTATCAGAATATTTTCAAAGTCATTGGCTAGGGTGAGAATTAAGTTGCTATAAATTATACATGAAATATGCAGATTAATATAATTTAATACTGATTATATATTTGAGATGTATAAAAATATATTTTATTTCCCATATATGGGTATTTTGTCTGCAATTGAGCATACGTGCTCTGTGCATTCCTGATACCCAAGAAGGTCTGAAGAGGCTGTAGGATCTTCTGGATCTGGAGTTATGAAAGGCTGTGAGGCAAAAGTGGCATTTGGTACATAGACCTGTGTCCTCTATAAGAACAGTTCGTGTTCTTCATTGTTGAGCCATTATTCCAGCACCAAACACACACACACACACACACACACACACACACACACACACACACACACACTCACCTACACAAACACACACACACATACTAAATATTCAATTATATTTAATAGAATGTAATAGACAAATGACGAATGGATTATGAAACTAACACAACCACAAGGCAAAAGAACATTTAGTAACTATTTCAACATTTCATAATTTATATTAGGAAATGCTAAACATTATTAATACAGAATGGAAAAGAAAAAGGTAGAGATTTTTTTGGATAACAAGAAAAGTAAATCCTAAATTGAAAAGCGAAGGAGCCAGACAATATACATTAATGCAATTTTCTTTCAGGTCTAACATTTATTTTACTCTATTAAACACATCATGGGTACAAATATGTATATATATATATATATATATATATATATATATATAGAGAGAGAGAGAGAGAGAGAGAGAGAGAGAGAGTTGTCAGATAAAATTTTAAATCAAATACTTTTATCTACCTTTTTTAAACATAAATTGATCAAAGCAGTGAAATCGGTGTACTCACTGCTGAGAACTCTGATTCACATGTTGGCTCAAGGCAACTGCTCTTCATTCTGCTCTACTTAATTCACACAATAAACACTCGACAGAAGTTTGGAAACGTTTTACTTTTAAAGTTACTTCCTTTTAAAATTTTGTGAGAAATAAAGTTCATGGGGGGAATTTAGAGGATTGTATTTTTAAGTTAAATAATTTTGGAAAATAAAACTTTAATAAGAAAGGGAATTCAAATCCATGGAATCCTGTAAACCCAGAAACAATGAAGCAAATGAAACACGCTTCAGCAGTTGATTCGGTGACACTCTTCTTTGGAGAGTTTTCTAAGCAAAGTCCTCCTGAAACTATCCTTTTTTAAAACTCTCTTTCATAATACATAAAGTGCTTGGAGTTGTGCTAACTTTGTTCCTTAGTTTTATTATTAATTTATAAGATTGTACAGTGTCGTTTTGAATAGCACTGTTCATATAGAGAAAGCAAAAGCACAGACTGAATTCTGCAAGTAAATTTTGGTGGATCTATATTTTATGCACAAATGTACAATTAATGTTCCATCACTGAAATTGTAATATCCTACTGCTCTTTAAAATATGGAGCAGAATAAATATCACAAGTGAAGAGGCATACTGTTGTGCTGGAATTATCAGTAGGTTTTTATCAAGAAGATATCAGTCATGTTTCACCTAAATGTGTTTAATTTATTTCAGTTCTCCCATTATGTCTAAATAATAGAGCAAAATCACATCTCCACTAGATCATTACTCATTCCAAAAATGAAAATTTGAAAGATTACTCTGATACATAACACATATAATTTTGTGTAAATTGACAATGTAGTTTATCTTATAGCATACACTGTTAACTGAGGTAAAAATAGTTTAACAGAAAACACCAATGTGAATGCTACCCTAGAGAAACATTCCAAGATCATGAGTGTATTGCAAATTTTGTTGATGCTGCTTTTGAATTCAGACATGCTTCTATCTGTTTTGTGATCACAATTACTTCAAATTGTTAGGTTTCATATACTTAGCTGAAATCCCAAAAATTTCTTCCATAATGTACTATTCATATTTTACATAGTTTATATCCAAATATATATACTCTAAATGTATCTAAACTGTGATTATAAAATGAAAAAGTTGAAAATTTAGACACTTTTAGTAAAACATTGGCATATTAAACAAAATATAATTTGGCAAAGCTATCAGTTTCTATAATATTCAATCTTTAGTATTTCTTCATTACATTTTGTTGACTAATTTGTAGTCTTGATTATAAAACAAACACTAAGATTAAGAGAAGTTTTAATACAAAAATTGAGTATTGTTTCAAAGAATGCTTATCTTTTTTTGTAATTTATATATTGGAATACAGACAATATATGTACTACATGAATTTACATCTACATATGTATCTATGAGGCATTGAAAACACAATAATGAAAAGGAGTACACATAGATAAATATGAACACAAATATGCATGCAAAAAAGAAATTCATTTCTATAGAACTATGGAATTGCTCTTGAAGACAGTTATTGTGCTGAACTCAAAATAATGTTACAAGACTGACTTGATGCTCTATAATAATAGAGAAAAGTTTGATTAGATTGGAATGGGTGTGTTTTGTAGACACAATATTTGTGATTATGAATAATGAAGTTGTTTTAGAAAATATCAGTAATTAATGACTCTTCACATAACATAAAATAAATAGATGTGCTTCGAAAATGGAGAGTAGGGAATGCTCTTCTCTCTACCTTTGTCCTACTTGAACTCTGACACAGATTGGATGGCACACACCTACACTAGGAAGAATACTTGATTATCTATTTCACTCTGACCAAATGTCAACCTTAAATGGTAACATTCCCATGGAGAGAAATCACACTTAATCTGAAATTTTCATGACTACTAAAGTCGGCATACATGATTACATATTTTGATAAGCACTTTTGTCTTAGTTGAGTTATAACACATGTGAGTTCAGGTAGGAACCAATAATTTAATGTAAATAAGTAAATTTCAATGTTATTAAGCTAAATGAAAGTGACGTCACAGATGGTATTCCCTCTGATTTCAAAACAATTGTACTATTATGTCTCCACTTGTGATTATATCTTCTAGAAGTTGATTGTACACATTCACTGTAGAGAGAAAATAGTATTTATCAGTTTAATAAATGACATAACATAGAAGAATGAAGTGCTGAGGTCTGTCTACTGTGTTCTACTTGGAGGAATAACAGTAAGTAATAGCGAATTTCTCACATGAGCCTTAATTTTACTATTCACAGACACATACTAAGATATATGTCAAACGTATTTTAATGTATAAAGTGCTATAGCAATAAATAAAATAGAAAACCGGGTCTTGGCATTTAAAATATTATCTTAATAGAAAACATTTTGAGAACAGTCCATGTGATCAAATAATAGACCTAATTTACGGAATAAGTCCTGTAATCATATAGAATAGTAGACAACAACAGGAAGATACCATATCTCTGAGCTGTTATTTCATTGATAATTGGTGGAAAATATTTAGAGGAATATGCCAGAAAAAGAATTGTAGATGAGGTACAGAATTAATAGTGCTTTATGAGCATCAGACAATGTCAGTTTTACAAAGACTTTTTGTTGGCATA
Organism: Peromyscus californicus insignis; assembly: GCF_007827085.1. Taxonomy (NCBI): domain Eukaryota; kingdom Metazoa; phylum Chordata; class Mammalia; order Rodentia; family Cricetidae; genus Peromyscus; species Peromyscus californicus. Next base: position 64,090,529 of record NW_026294458.1, read on the forward strand.
ATACTCAGATGAACTGAGAACTTCAACAGGATTGAATAAGCATAAATATTATTTATCTCACCCTAACTAATGTGTGGATATCAGATTACAGGATAACAAGAATGGAAGCAGATAGACAAGCCATGAAGCATTTGGAATAGTCTAGGAATTAGATCACCAACTTCCACCATTCATTTGGAGTCTATGTTGCAGGTCTTATGTCTTAACACAATGATTTTTCACTCAGGCAGTTTCTTCCTGTGGTTGGCTATATGGAGCATACCATTTATCTGGTTTATATTCTGAGAGTATACATCAGTCATCCCTAACCTGGGATTGTTCTATACCTTTACTCTATACATTGGAGAAATCTTTTATTTGTTCTTCCTTAGGAAAAGATTTACAGCTATATTCTTGTGGATAAAGTACAATGATGCTGCTAAACACTCTACATCTGATAACACTCCAAAGTTTGTCTAGCCCCAAATGTTAATAATACTGTAATCTAGAAACTAATTTCTGTACTCAGTTCCTGATAATCTTAGGCATGGAAATGTTGCCTAGACTTCAGTCCTTGAGCTTTTTTGCCTCTCATATCCTTTACCAAGTGCATCATCCATCTAATTTCATATCCTTAGATGGAGGACTAATAATTGGAAGACTCTAAAATTTAAATCACAACCCTAGACCTATACTATATAGTAAGCAGCATTATTTCTAACCTCTGATACATCCATTAACTCTACATTTTAATCATATAAACCAAATGGCTTCAAACATGCTAGCTTAGCTTTCTAATCCTACATTGCAAATAGATTTTTTCCCAATAAATCTGGTCTATTCCACCTTTCAAAATTATCAAACCTTCAGACACTCTTTCCATTTCTACTATTTTCAATATTGATTAACTTATATAATGTTATAATTTTTACTTATTTGAACATTCAGATTCATTTCTTTCCCCAGTGATCCATTATTGTTCATACAATAAATGATTCAATATCCTAAGTAACATCTTTTTAAAATGTATAAATATTTTTACTATTATGAATATATTCACTTACATGACGTTCATGAAAATGGGGATTGATACTTGCTACAAATGAATTGGTTGCAATGCACAAGAAGAGCCAATCATTTTTTGAGCCTTTAAATGAGTTTTCTATATAAAATGATCCTAGAGAGTTCCAAATCTTTTCAATGAGACAAAAACTAGAAAACAAAAACATTTGACATGGTAAATAATGTCTATTCCATAAAAAGGCATATCCAACATAATAAATACTACCAATTTCATCTCTCAACGTCATCCTAGAGAATACCAAGAGAAATTGACAAGTCAGGGTCTCATTCTGTGTAAGTTTTCTGTACATCTTGTTACCATGGTTGTCACAGTGCATCATATTGATATCATTCACTAGTATTCCTTACTTGTATACATTTTCATTGTAGTCACACCATGTTTTCTCAAACTGAAAAAGGCAAGAGTCAGTGTATCATTTAATTGTATTTTTTAAAAGATTTCTTATATTTTTGAGATTATAATTACATTTCTCCCATTCTTTTCCTCTTTTCCAAAATCTTCTATATGCCTCTCCTTTTTTTTCAAACTCATGGTCTCTATTGTTTTCTTCTTTTCAATTATATATATATATATATATATATATATATATATATTCTAAGAGGTATAGTAATATATACCTATTATATATAAACACGTATTAATACATACGCCAACATGTACGTTTATACATACATACATATATATATATACACACATATATATATATATACATTCTAATAGGTATAGGTATGCATATATACTCCTTAATACTTAAATACAAGCTGTTCAGTATGCATAGTGTTAATTGATTATATGTTTTTAAGACAGACTATGTATACTGTTTCTGTATTTGTTCAGCTCTTGTTTAGTTCACATAGAGAGCAAAATATACCTTTACTGAAGAAATGATTATGAGTGTTCCAAGTGTGTGGTGAAGTATTCAGGATAAGAAAACAACAAAATTTGACAAGTTGCAGAAGTTCATGGAATCCGTAATGTAAAAATGACACTTCATACAAGAAAAACAAGAGTACCTGCTTACATAATATACATTTTATTGTCACATGATATAATTATTTTATTCTATGAAACTATACTCTAAAATATTTTATAGTCATCATTTTATCTCCAGATGAAATAAACTTATAATTACTTGTACAAATACATGGTATTAGTGAGCGTTGCACTGAAGTTTAGGCACCTTGTATATAAAAGGTAAATAAACATATATTGAAATATATCTTTTGTTCATACACATGAGGACATTTAATAATTTTTAGGTTAAATATAAAATAATATCACTTTTTAAGTCTTTGCCAAACAATCTTCATCCCTTCACTTTAAGGTGATATCTATCTTGAAAGCTCCCAGCACTTGAGAGGCTCGTGTCTTTGATCCCACCTCATGAGGTGAAGACAGGAATATAAAGTGTGCGGAGCCAGGATCTTGGGCCCTTTTCAGTCTGATGATCCGGAGAGGTAAGTAGTCACTAGTGGCCGCTCCTTTGCTTCTCTCATCTTTCAGGTTATTACCCTGATATTTGACTCCTGGTTTTATTGATGAAACTAATTAGGATCACACTTCAAATGAGCTGTGCATTTGAATCACACAAAAATAGCTTCCAGGTCACAGGTCTGGAGATAGGCACTTGTGTGTAGAGAAGGAAGTGGACAGAGTGAAGGATGGGACAAGAAAGAGGCATGTCAGTAACTAAACCCTGCTCACTTGCAAAGCTTGTTCAAAACCCATAGATCCCAAACTAGCTTGGTAGGTATGGAGACGGTATAGCTTGAGTTTTCCTGCCTGGCCCACAGTCAGGACAAATCTCTCTCACCTGCCAGTCCCACAGCCACTCAAACCCGACCAAGTAAACACAGAGACTTATATTGGTTACAAACTGTATGGTCGTGGCAGGCTTCTTGCTAATTGTTCTTATAGCTTAAATTAATCCATTTCTATAAATCTATACCTTGTCACATGGCTCGTGGCTTACCGGCATCTTCACATGCTGTTTGTCATTGTGGCGGCTGGCAGTGTCTCTCTGACTCAGCCTTCTACTTCCCAGCTTTATTCTCCTCCTTGTCCCGCCTACACTTCCTGCCTAGCCAATGGCCAATCAGTGTTTTATTTATTGACTAATTAGCAACACATTTGACATACAGAACATCCCACAGCACTTCCCCCTTTTTTTTTCAAAAAGGAAGGTTTTAACCTTAACAAAGTAAAATTACATATAATTTGGGAATTTGGGCGTAGCTTCTCTTACTACTTCCTGCTGGAGGGGGGCACTGTATCTTATGGGGAAACAAAGAAAATTTTAGGATTATGGAATAGTCCATGAGGCTGTATCGTCTGAGCCAGTTGCCTTGAAACCGTTCTGGATGTTGGATCATCTGGGCCATGGTGTCATTGGAGGCTTTCAGGGGGTCTTGGCTGGTCAAACCTGATGTATCTTAATCTTGAACAAATCCATAGCCTCTGGCTTTCTGTGGAAACAAAAGAGACTCTTTTCCAAAGCAACATATCCTTATATCCAAATTTTGAAGTCAAGGTACCTTTAAAGTATACATTTTGACATAACTCAACAGCTTTTACAATCAAATGTTTTTCTGCAGTTAAAAGTCCCAAAGACAACACAATCCAGATTCTCTGTGTAATATCCATTTTTACATGGCTTATTTTTTATACTACCTTTACTGTCTCTTTAAAGACTTTATTTTTTAAAACTATGTATTTGTTTCTATAACTCTATATATCATCTTTTTTGTCTCTTTCAAGCCTACGTATCTTTTACACACATTGTAAACTATTACATCTGAATCTGTCTTATTGTGAATCTATTGCCTTAAACTGCAGCAGCTGTGGCTACTGGCTCTGCCCACCTCAGCTTCCCAACATGGCTACGTTTACCACCAGCTCTGGGAGCTATTGTGGGTCTATGCTTTTATCCAAGCAGCGTGTAGTCCAGAAACCTCTTTTTTTGTTTTGTACTAGCAAAGTCTAAATCCACCATGCAGCTTAATGTGCTAATTGCGAGGACTCATTCCTGCCATACTGCAGGTCAAGCACGCACGCTAGGAACCCACAAGTAGCTCAAACCGGCAGCTGCCACTCATTTGAGAGAGACAATTAGGAACTGTTTTTAGCTCCGTTTTAGAATCTTTTCTCAGGTTTTTGGTGGAAACTCTTGCCACCACGTTGGACGCCATTTGTAGATGTATCCAACCTTCTTATTAAATAAGAAACACAGAACCAATGCAAAGAAGAAAACCAAGAGGTCAGAGCTAAGAGCTAAAACCTTACCCTTCCTCCTGTGGTGGTCCTACCTCTCCGAACCAGAGCTACCCCTGTGTTAAAGTCTTTATATAGAGTTCCTGTCCTGCCTTCTCATTGGTTGTAAACACAACCACATGACCGCCTCCTCATGGCCTGTCTGTATAGGCCTCCAGGTTTTCCATGATTGGTATTAAAATTAAAGGCATGTGTATCCAATAATGGCTGTATCCCTGAACACACAGAGACTTACCCAGCTCTGCCTACCAAGTGCTGGAATTAAAAGCGTATGCCACCACTGCCCTGCTTTCCTATGGCTTGCTAATAGCTCTGACCCCCGGGCAACTTTATTTATTAACATACAAATAACATTTTAATACAAATAAAATATCACCATAAGACGGCAACAGGTGGGGTGAAGTATGAGGAAAGGAGTAAGTGACTTACCAGGTAACACCATATGTAGTGTAGCAATTTTAGGGGACCACTGACTGTGCAAATGGGACTTTTGCTTGCCTATGAAACTGTTTTCCTCCTGTTGGGTTGCCATGTCCAACTTTAATATGAAAGTTTTTGCTTCCCTTTATTAAATTTTACTTTCTTGTCTTTGGTTGTTATCTCTTAAAAGTCTGCTCTTTTCTAATGAGAGACAGGGAGGGAATGGACCCAGGAGGGGAGGTAGGAAGGAACTGGGAAGAGTAAAGGGAAGGGAAATTATAATTTGGATATAATATATGATAACACTATTTTTCAACTAAAATATTGTAAGAAGAAAAAAGTATGAACTCAATGTGAACTGATGGAAAATGTCCCCTCAAATATGTCCTTATGGGTTTGATCATCAAACTAGAAATTTGCTCAGAATGATGATGGCAGTATAGAAAATAATACACGGCTTAAAGAATTGTAACCCACTTGAGTGAATAGTAATGGTACTGACCAGAGCTGGTTTAGGGATCCAGATCACAAAGCAAACCACATGAAAACAAACCACCATCAGTTCACATGCTGTTTCCCACCAAGACTCCAGGAAGGCATTTACTATGCCTGAACAAGGTATTCTGCCAGCAATGGGAAAGCAACATGAACAACATTTCCATAAGTATTATCTATTTTGTGAAGAATCTGTTCATCCTAATAGGAAAACAAACAGACAAACAAACAACAACAACAACAAAAAAAACAGGCTTCTCTTAATAGTAAGCGAAGGAAAAATTAGAGACAAAGGATAAAATTGTATACCACATACTTTTCCCATTATTTAATTTCAAACTATGCATGTACTTAAAAGAAATCACACTTGATTCCTATCCACAAAGATACAACATTCTGTGTTCTGTCTTGTGCATTCTAGGGCATATGGATAATGATTTCACATCTCATAAAACTTGTTTGTCTTGTTTTAAGACAAACAGTAAGAAAAATTTAATTATAAGGACATCCACATAAAATAGTGAGTGGTGGTCAAAGAAAAATGGCCAATATCTATGCATGTCTATCATAATCAGGGTCTAGTGTAAAGAAGGGATTAGAAAAACAGTCTGTGGTCTTTGTGTGGTTATGTTAATAACCTGAGCCTGCTTTGCTGAACATTCCTCTCATAATTCTATCCACACTCTCACTGCCTTCAGCCAGCATGTCAGATTCTGTTTCTAGCTCTCTTCTTACTACCAGAGGGAGGGGACAGATTTGATTATAAACTTTTTTCTTTCCATCTGTATCATTTTCCATGTTTTGTATCACAGTATTGTATCATCAAGACAAATAAAAGGAACACATCAGTACATATCCCCTGATATAATATAGACTTTATGACACTATGTTGTAACTTAAACATATTTCTTTATTAAATATAGAATAGAGAGTTGAACAAAGTACACATGCTTTTCTTACCTCTTTTACCAAAAAGTATTCAATTGATGCTCAATTTGCCCATTGGTACCATTATTAATGTATGTAGACAAATTGCTAAACAGTCTTAATAAATAAAAAAACACAGAGCCAGAAATTGGAGTTAAAGCCTAAGAGAGATCAAAGGAATAAGAAAAGCCTCAAGCTAATTTCACCTCACCAATACCTCAGTCTCCAAAGAGAGAGCTACTTCCTGTATACCCATGCCTATATTCCTTTCTGTTCTGTTCTCTTATTGGCTCTCTCTGTCCAGCTACATCACTTCCCCTTCCTGCCCAGCTTGGTCATTTTCTGTCTGTCTGTAGAGACCTCCAGACCTCTATGGTTAGTACTGGGATAAAAGGCGGGTGTCACCACACTTGGCTCTCTTCCTCAGTGTGGCCTTGAACTTATAGAGATCTAGACAGATCCCTGCCTCCCAAGTGATAGGATTAAAGGTGTGTGCTACCATTGCCTGACTTCTATGTTAATATAGTGCCCGGCTTTATCCTCTGATCCTCAGGTAAAATTTATTGGGAGACACAGTATATTGGGGGACACAATACATCACCACAAATGTATCCCATGCTATTTAAATATTGTTGCCCAGAGAATACAAAATTCTAAAAAGAGTTTGAATAATATATATATATGGACAATAAATATTATTATTGTATTATGTACCACCTTTAGAACACACAGTGTTTTTATATGTTAAATGTGTATTTATGATCTAAAATAAATCTGTTATCTTTCTTTTTTTATTTATTTTGCCTTTGAATTCTTTTTCAAACATTTTCCCCTGCCTACAAGAAACTTGAATAAGGGTTTATTTTAATACACATATTTAGGATTCTCTCTCCATTTATATAAAGAATCATAATGAAAGCATGCAACATTTCTATTTCAACTTAATAATTCAAAGGGTGATGCTTTCAATTACTTTTAAATCTTCCTCAGTCCAGTTGTAAAATCATGGACTGCCCCCAAACTCTGAAGGTATTTTGTGTTTCATAGATCACCATAAGTACACACTCCAGAAAATCCATAATTGGTCATTCAAAATTGTATATATGGTAGGAATTATAAAATATGTTCTGAATAAAAGTGTTTGAAATTAAGAAGAAAAATGGCATATTCATATTTAAGTACTTGGTCTCTGAAAGACATAGGTAAAGAAATGCAACATGAAGTGAAACCATCACATCTTGGGTTTCAGTCTAACAGTGGCAGAAAGAGTTCTTATATTGATAAGAATGTAACATTTTCAAGGTCAATGGTTTACAATGCTGCAAAACAATTTCAAAATGCTTTCAGCAAAATCCACAGATGTGAGACATTATAATATAGATTTGCTTAGGGCAGCAACGTAGAAAATTATGTAAATATGTAATTTTTGGCCTTTTCACGGGACAAATTACTGAAAAGGTTCTTTGAAGTGTTTTCCTATGCATGAGGGAAAAATGCTTTTGGTTTACTGAATTTCATGCATAACCTTTCCACAGCCAGAACAATCACAACGTAAAGTAATATGTCAAGTCCCAACACAATTCAATGATTGGGAGTAATGATCCATATAATCATATTATCAATTTGTTTTGCAGAAATAAATAGTAATGATATGAATATTAAGTGAGGTATTTATTTCCTTATACAAAATTTATTTTTTGCCTAAACATTTTTATAACTATATGACATATAAAAATTATTGCAGAAAATGGACTTTTCTTTCTAGTCTTGGAAATTATTTCAAACATAAGGTATAGAAAATATTTTAAATTGGATGTATTAAAAATAAATACCAAACTTTTCAAATTAATTTTGTAGGAGCCAGTGGAGAGGAGGGCACCATGAGACCACAGCCCATAGAATCAACTATAAGCAGGGCTCCTAACAGCTCACAGACCCTGAAGCAGCAACCACTGACCCTGCAGGGGTCTGCTCTTAGTCCTCTGCAAATGTGTTGGGGTTGTTTAGCTTGGAGTTTTTGGGCGCCTTCTAATAGTGGATTTGTGTGTGCATGGGGGTGGGGGTGTCTCTGACTCTTTTGCCTGCTCTTGGCACCCCTTTTTCTCCTACTGATTTGCCTGATCCAGTCTTGATAGGAGGGTTTGGCCATAGTCTTATAATGTCATGTTATGCTGTGTCTGGTTGTTATCCCTGGGGGCCTGCTCTTTTCTTAAGGAAAAGGAGGAGCAGGGATCTGTGGGAGAGGGTAAGTGGGAAGAGTGGACTGGGAGGAATGGAGTAAGGGGATGCTGTGATTGGAATGTATTGTATGAGAGAAAAATAAAAAAGAAAGATTATTGGTGAATTGAATATGTTAAAAATTTATCAGATACTAGATTTTTCAAATTGTTTTTTTTTTTAAAAGAGATACCCTTATATTGATGTGTATCATTTGTTGCATAGTTTTAAGAAGAGAAAAAAATAGAATGACATCTACTTTTGAAATCCCCTATCTTTTCAGGGAGGAGGTCAAGGTCATACTACATAACCCCGAATGACCTGGAACTTACTATGTAGATCAGAATACCCTCTAACTCATAGAGATATGCCTGTATTATCTCCCACATGCAGAGATTAAAGGCTTGAATCACTGCTATTATTCTCTATATGTACATAGTAATATATTGACCCCTAAGTCATTATCTTTATACCCATAGAATATTGCTTCTCTAGCCAGGCGGTGGTGGCACGTGCCCTTAATCCTAAAAACTCAGGAGACAGAGCCATGCAGATCTCTGTGAGTTCGAGGCCAGTCTGGTCTACAGAGCAAGATCCAGGACAGGCACCAAAACTACACAAAGAAACCCTTTCTCAAAAAAATAAATAAATAAAAAAATTGCTTCTCTACTTTCCTCAAAGGAGATTCTTTCTTTTTTTTTTTTTTTTTTTTTAACAATAGATGATGATTAACAAAGAGACCCGCAATTGGCCAAGGTGCAGAAAATAAGAGACAAAGGAATACCAAGCCCTAAATGGAACATTCATTGCACTTCCTTTTCCTAAGGTTTAGAAATGAGCTGCAAAGAGGGGCCAGAAAAATTGTAGTATCCAAAGACAGTGGATGATTACAATGAAACAGCGTTTATCAAATACAACATGGAGCACATGAACCCACAGTGGCCATGAATGTTTTCAAAGGACTTACAAGAAAAAAAAACAAACAAACAAACAAACAAAGAAAAAAAAAAACAGCATAAGTGGAAAAGGTAGTCAGGGAATCCTTCCCCCTACTGAGGAACTATTACTAACTGATGCCTGCTGGGGGAGGGAGAGTCAGTTTTCTCAGGAATCTGGCCACTGAAAGAGTAATGATGTGCCAGTCGATGACCTTACATCTGTGTTCATAGAGCCAGGTTTAAATGGGCTCAGTGGAGGCAGAAAAGAGAGGCTTTGGAGAGGATTTGGAGTAGATTAAAACACCTTCTTTGTATGTATGAAATTATTCGATAATAAACATTTTTATTTGAAATCATTTTATTTTTAGGTTGACAATTTTGTAGATGAGGTAGCAACACTACAATAAGGCAATTAATATTAAAAATATCAACCTGAGATTTAAAAAATAGATTTTATCTACTATCATAGTTCTCATGAAAGAATTTAGTTTTAAAGTATTTTAAAAAGCAAACTTTTAAAAAAGAGAAGTCCTCCAGTATAAACAATGATATTATACAAAAGCATATGAGTACCTAGATGTAAAAATAAAATGAAGAGTGTATCTAAAATAAAAGATATTAAAATTCACTTTTTCTGAAATGTTCAGCAAAAGAATACAAAGAAGCAAGGCTGAAAGAACATAACCAAAACAACAAACAATTGACAGCCAGAAATTTACATGAAAAAGCTATATGGAAAGGAACCACTGAGAAGAAAATAAAAGAAATATTATAAAAAGTGCATTGTAAACGAGGAGCATACTTAAATATCATCTTGAGAAATAATTCAAAAACTCTATTTAAAGCTGTAACAAGTTTTAGAAAAGCAATTATAGAACAGTACATGCATGCCTATTAATACTCTCTTTATGCTGACCATTCAAGTGGGCAGACAGGTTTTAAAGAATTTTCATTTTCTTCATACTGACTGAGCCTCACTATTTTTAGCTGAGTGCAGATAATCACCTTTCAAAAATCCAATGCCCAGTGCATTATTTTTTTCTTCCTCAGTCTATCATTTGCAAGCTGCCTTGAAACATTCTACAGAGAACAATGCATATGAGATAGCATACATTTCAATCTTAAGCTACAATGCAAAGAATTGTTAAGCATTAGAGTAACTTTTATTTTTGGTTTGGAATGCACTATTATGTATAGAAAATGTCATTGTTTATCTTTTAAAAACTGACGTTAACAAATAGACACATGAAATCTACAAAAATATATTTTCTGTAATCGTGAGAAACATGCTATAAAAAAGTAAATAATTTTAGTTTATCTTAAATCATGTTTATTTATATTATCTTTTATTAATAAATGTATTAGCAAATATACAAAACAAGAACTCATCTAATAGTGAATTTGAAGATCCAAATTTGGTCATATAGCCTAAATTCTGTACCTGTTAAACAAAATTTGGTAAAAATACCATAAATTCTGAACTGTTAAGAAAAAGTCATATCAACTGAAAACCAACTGATGCTTGATTATAGGTTTTGATTATACTATAATTCATGCAACCCTTTACTACCTTAGAATCACATAATAATTTTCATTTGAAACACAAAACTGTTATTTTAAGCAATTTCTAATCTTTGGCCATCCGACTTGGGGAACTTTCTTAAGATTTTAAAATGTTATAGATGTATCCATTGTGAATTGGCCTCACAGCTCTGGGTTATAGGTTCTAGTTTTCTATAGTGGTCTCCGTCTGTGACAAAGAGATGTTTCTTGAAGAGAGGGGAAGACTACACTTACCTGTGGGAACAGGACAGATGCCTGTTAAGTTATTATCAGGGAAGATGCTGGTGATACCTTCCCATAAAGCTCAGAACACTTTGTGGAAGATGTACTACAAAAACTATATGTGTTAGAAGTTCAGGGAGTTGGCTGTGATGTCAGGAACTCCATCCATAAAGTCTCACCAACATGACTGATTAAATATGACCTGAGAAAGGCAACAACAACGGACTTGTCAAAGTTGATGGAGAAAAATGTAGAATGCTCCATCTTACACAAACAGACACAGACAACTGAGCTCAGACAGAAGGAGACTGGGTATAGACATCCCTAGGAAGAGGACAACAACTAATTGTTCAGTGTCATATGGTCAGCCTTGAAAACATACACACATGTAACATTTTACAAGCTGAGCAGGTTATTAGGACTATACATGCATGTACATATGCATGCATATGCAATAACAATTAGTGAAAAAAGAGCTTGTGAGTTTGAAAGAGAACAGAAAGAGGTTTATATGAGGGTCTAGAGAGAGGAAAGGAAGGGGAAATATAACTATATTACAAAATTTTCAATTTTTATAAGGTAGGGAAATTGTAGGTAATTTTCCAATAATTTCCTTATATTGGATTACTTCTACAGAAAGATGTTACTGGAATCCAAGTGATAGACATGGGTGTTCTGTGAATGTGTTTGGTGCTCTATGTAAATTTAGTTTTGTTTTTCTTGTTTTGCTGCATTCCCTATCTTCCATTCTTCTTAAAGGCTGAGAATACAGAATACACAGTCATTTCTTCCTATGCAAAGACATTATAATTATATGCATTTTGTGTGAATATACATATATTCAAATTTTTCTGTAGTGTTTAAAATATTTATATATTATCTTAAAAATAAATGAGACATCTAGGAAGGCAATATAACAAATTCAATTGTGTATGAAATAAATATACGAGTATTGGAAGCCCTTAGAGATGAAAACTAAATTATCTGTCAACTACAAGTTAAAACAAGAACAAAATAATTAAGTACATATTATGTAGGAAAGAATTCCACAATATGATTCTAAAAGTTCATCAGGAGAAATGGTTGAAGAATTAACACATATAAAAACAAATATTCAAGTAAGTAGGAATGAATGCATTGGTGTTAAAGATTATTCCTATTAAATATTAAAGCATGATACAATAGTGATTTTCATATGAACCTTTTAAAGATTTGACAAATCCATTAAGCCAATTCATGTTAATAAATACAATCAGTATTTGTGAATTTATCTTTAGATGTAAAGTAATACAATGAAACTAGTTTTGCTTCTATAAGCAATATTTGAAAATATCATCACCTCTTTGGAAATAATGACAATTTTACCACTACTACTAACATAATATGAAAATGTAATATATTATGTTCCAATTTTGACCTTACTATGTTACAAAGTTTGTACTTATATCATGCTTTAATATTAAATCTAACAGATAAAGGCTAATTAAATTTTAAAAATTAATGTTATTAGAAATTAGCATAATAAAAAGGAGATACATGTCTTTAAATAGTTAAACAAACATGTGATTGACTATTCCTCTCTAAGCAATATATTTGCCTAACAAGTACATAAAAGCTATTTGGTAGCTAAGGCATACACCATGGAGAATAAAAATACTCTGGCAGTTATTTATCGCAAGACAAATCCTTTGAAAATATTGTCAACAGCCATCATAGAGAAAAATTTACAAAATGAATCATTGTTTGTGTTCTTGTATGCCAATATAAGTTTGTTTAAGGAATCCCAGTTCTGAGAGAGGGACATCCAAAAACAACCCGAGTCATAAAATCTCCACACAGTCTTGACATATGATTTAAGCTCTACTGCTTGGGTACACTACTCCTGTTAGAACATTGCTTGGTTCTGGCCTTGACTCTTTGAGCTCCAGTAAGCTAACAAGTGCATCCATGCTCAGGAGATACCAGGGGTGGGTTGCCAACATTGCTGGCAGAGCCAAGAGTCTAGAACAGAAGCCATCAGAGGCAGTTAAGGCACACAGGGTAACACACTGTTTTTAAAGCATGTATTTTATTTTAAACAGTGTGTGTATCTCTGCATACATATGTTTGTAGAGTGTCTGCAGAGTCCAGAAAGGGCCTATCGTCCCTTGGAGCTAGATTTTCTTGCATTTATGTGTGGTTTATTGGGCATCTGGGCATTTAACTCTGTTCCACTCCAAGAACACTATGGACCCTTAAACACATCAATTTGTCTAGCCCTCAAGATGTACTTTTCATAAAACTTGCTTTTCACTAGACCTGTCACCAGAGTAGACTAGTCCAGGCACCCTGTAGACCACAGCTAGCACTCCCAGGTGGGGTCATCCTTGTGGATTCCTGAGAGCCTCCCCAGCACCCTGCCTCTTCCTATTCCCATGATGTCTTCATCTATCATGATATCTCCCTCCTTGCCCTCCCACTCTGTCCCTGTTACAGCTCGACCCTCCCATTTCCCTAAATTCTCATCCCCGACTCCTCGCCCTCAGCCCCCCATCCCTACTCCCAGTCCGCTCATGTAGATCTCATCCACTTCTCCTTCGCTGACCCATTCATGTGTTCCTCCTAGGGTCTTTCCCTGTTAGCTAGCCTCTCGGCCATCATAGAGCCTTTGTCCAGTGACTGATGGAGGCAGATGTAGAGATCCATGGCCAGGCCATAGGCTGAGCTCCAGGAATCCAATCGATGAGAGAGAGGAGGGATTCTGTAGGCAGGGGGATGATGGGAAGGCCAGGCAACAGGCTGAGCTCCAGGAATCCAGTGGATGAAAGAGAGGAGGGATTCTGTAGGCAGGGGAATGATGGGAAGACGTGCAGAGACGAGGGCCACAGGAGGGCCCATGAACTGTAGACTAGTGTCTGTGGAGCCCTCATTAGACTGGACTAGGCCCTCTGGAAACAGAAGACAGTTGGGTTGTTTGACTCGAACTGTTTGGGGGGCACCCAGACGAGGGGATCGGGATCCATCCCTGGTGCATGGGCAGGCTTTTAGACGCCCAGTGCCAGTGGAGTGATGCCTGTGCAGCCTTGGTGCAGTGGGGAGGGGCTTGGACCTGCCTAGACTCAGTGTGCTCATCTCTGCTGACTCCCCATGGGAGACTTTGATTTGGGGGATGTGGGGTTGCTTGGGAGGGAGGGCTGGGGGTGGGAGGAAGCAGGAGATGGGATCTGTGGGGTCGTATGTAGAGTGAGTAGAAGATTTCTTAATAAAGAAAAATGAAAAAAAAACAAAACAAAATAAACAAAAAAAACCTTTCTTTTCTAGAATAAACAGGCACCAGGCTTTGTTGAAAATCTTTCCTCAACTCTGAGATAACTTATCAAAAATCTCCCAGTTACTGTATTTATCTCAGATTATGCAGCAGATAACATGATATTTGCTTCAATGTCTGTAAAATTTTCATTTTGAAGGTGACATTTTAAAAATCACCTTCCCTTAGTAGGAGAAAAAAAAAGAAAAATCAAGCAATTTCCTCTAATTTATGAGCCAGAAAAAGAGAATTTCGTATATTACTTAGAAGAAGCCTTGATTACAAGATTTTTGCTTGTTTCTTCCTTTCTACTGGTGTGTGTGTGTGTGTGTGTGTGTGTGTGTGTGTGTGTGTGTGTGTAAGCAATATATCAGTTATGCATTCTCATAGCACATTGCATTAGCAGCATGTATTTCCAAATTTGGAGAAGTACTCAATATAAACTCCAGTTATATTTGCTTCTCCTTTTAAGTTGAAGAATCAGCAAGTATTTTCTTCAAATTTGTCCTCAATTCAACAATGTTATCAGTGATCAGAGTACAAAGTAATAGTAAAAATTGCAACCAGAATCCCATTGTATGTTGATCTACTTAGAGTCTGAAAGGCAAATAAGATACAATGAAGAACTCACTCCAGGAATAAGGACAAGGATCTACATTTCAATACAGTTTTACCCTGAATATATTAGTGGATAGTTGAAGAATTCCTGCTAATGTGAAAATCCTAGGCGGTTCAAGTCATTTGTATAAAATGGCAAGTAGTATTTTCACATAGCCTTTGTGATTACTCCCACTCATGTCCTGTGAGCTGTGGGTTACAACACTAATGACTGTAGAAAAGTTCATTGTGACATATTAGTTAAAGGCAATGGCAAGAAAAGAATACATCCTCTACATTCTAAGTTTGAAGAAAATATTTTAAAGTATATTCTAGACCTAGGTTTGGCTAAAACGGTTGATACACATGTTTTAAGGGAACACATGTCCTAATGATTGAAGTATGTCTTTTAATAGTTTCATAAGTGAGGTCATAATATAAGCAACATTTTTTTAAATGTCATGCACTAATATATCCTCTCTCTTTACTGGTGATAACTCATATGAAAGATTTTCCATTTTATCCAACCTCTGCCCTTGCCTCCCCGCCCCCCAAAGTAAAATTTAAGGGTAAAAAAGAAAAGAAAAAAAGGGGGTAAAATCTTGTCATAGAAGCTGTAGCATGACATAGTGAGTCACAAAGTAAACGCTTTTGTCTGTATATCTTTACTTGCAAGTGTTTATTGCAAAGAGTCATTGGTTCGAAGCCTCTGGTTTCTGCTAAACTATTGCGAAATGATTGAGATCGAGATGCATGAAAGACACAAAGAATAAATTTTAAAAAAATTTCAAAAATAAAAATGTGGTGAATATATTTCACTAAACAATTCTAGATGCTAATGGTAGTAGCTCAATTCTTACATAATTATAATTTATTTTTTTTCTTATGACAAAAAATGTTAAATTTAATGTTATATAAATTACTTAATTGAAAAAATAGATCATCCATTTTGAGCATTCCAGAATCATTAGAAGTAGAAGCATTGTGAATGCTATCCATATAAAACTTTTGTGGAAATAATCTCATGTTTCTGAAATGACTGTTGCACATTAAATGTGTGGACACTGAGAACTGAGAAATGTTCTTGTTTTTTTTATATATTTATTTATTTATTTACTTATTTATTTATTTATTTTGGTTTTTCGAGACAAGGTTTCTATGTGTAGCTTTGTGCCTTTCCTGGATCTCACTCTGTAGCCCAGGCTGGCCTCGAACTCACAGAGATCCGCCCGGCTCTGCCTCCCGAGTGCTGGGATTAAGGGCGTGTGCCACCACCACCCGGGGAGAAGCGTTTTTTCAGTTCCCCGCAACTATGGTGCTCATTCTCTTACTGCCCAGGGCTTTGGTGCCAGCAGTTGCTTTTCTGACATCTCCAGTCTTATTCTTTGCATTCTTTGTCGCTGTATTTGATAGCCACGTTCCACTACACCACTGTCAAACCTTCTCCAACCAGAAGTCACATTGATGATTCCCTACCATTTTCACACTTTGTATGAGTGGCCTATGCGAGAAATTTGATAAGCCAAATCTTGGGGCAGTGAGTTTAACTCATTGTTAAAGTTATTCTACCTATCAAAACTTTTCTTCTCACTAGGAAGCAACGTTTTCTTCACCAGGAAAGAAACAATTTTCTTAACCCGCTGCACTTTCCAATTGTTTTCTGCAGTTATGTATGTACAAAATGCCACGCATTTTTCTTTTCTCGTTGTCCTTAAACCCTAGTCACAGCTCCCATGATGGACGCCATGTTGCACACACGAGCTCTACACATCAAGAAAAAATGCGCCGGGCGGTGGTGGTGCACGCCTTTAATCCCAGCACTCGGGAGGCAGAGCCAGGCGGATCTCTGTGAGTTCGAGGCCAGCCTGGGCTACCAAGTGAGTTCCAGGAAAGGCGCAAAGCTACACAGAGAAACCCTGTCTCGAAAAACCAGAAAAAGAAAAAAGAAAAAATGCACAGAAATATGAATTATAAAAATATTGAAATATGAGGAGTGACACTAGCAGAGATATTTTGTTTACTATTGGAACACTAAATCTTCAATACTGGTTCATGTGAGTTTATAACAACAGGCATAATTAAACATACAGTTGAGGTTTTTGTAAATATAGTTAAAATCATATAAGATAAATTTAAAATTATATCACAATATTATTGCAGATACAGAGAGTATCATCATAAGTAGAGACGTGAAGAAAATAGTACCCATAAAACTTCAAGTCATTCTAATTATAAAATATGAAAACATTATATATTGTCTCATTTTATCTGTGAGTAAATGCATAAATGTAAAATTTATTTACTTTTCAAAAATTATTTCTATATGAAATTACAAACCATCACAGAATACTTTGCTTCAATCTAATGTGCATTAATTCTATTGATATTTCTATAATTTCTAATTATTCTTTTAAAGAATGATAG
Organism: Peromyscus californicus insignis; assembly: GCF_007827085.1. Classification (NCBI taxonomy): domain Eukaryota; kingdom Metazoa; phylum Chordata; class Mammalia; order Rodentia; family Cricetidae; genus Peromyscus; species Peromyscus californicus. The sequence continues at coordinate 64,107,951 of NW_026294458.1, forward strand.
GGTTTCTTTACAAAGTTTATTACTTCAAAATTCATTATTAGTTCTGTTTAAAGCCAATCCCTATTTAAGTAGCCCTTTCATTATAGTTATTGTAATCATATACCTTAAAGTCAATAGTAACAAGGCATCAATTATGTAGATATGGGTCATAAACTTTTACCTGGGATTGCTTCTAATAAACTGTTAAGAAATCCAAAAAATAGTTCCCAAAAGTGGACAGTTAAATAAGGAATTTGGAGATTCAGCAAAGGAAAATTAATAACACTGAAAGGAAATTTCAAACATAATTTAAATAAAAATAGGGAAAAAATAATAAGCCATGAGAGCTTTGATGTTCAACCTTCAAGAAACTGTGTATGTACATTAAGAAGAAAGTTTAGAATAGCAAAGTTTGGAAAGTGATGAAATTATTTGTGAGAAAAAAATGATAAAGTATTTATGAAATTATGTCAGGCAATGTTCAATTCCAAGCAATCAGAAAAAGAAAAACTATAGACTGCCTTCCACCTTTAGAGACTCCATAAATGAAGGGTGAAATTCTGGCACTATGAAGATTTTAGATGATAGCTTCAAACATGAAGTAATAAAACACCCAATCGCAGTGGGTAAAGAAATTATTTTATACAAAGATAGTTCTAACTTTTGCGTATTGTTTGAGAGTACGTGAAAGTCATACAGTCAGAAAGAAAACAAGTGTCTGGAAAGTAGCTGAGCAGTGATGACCACTGCCTGTTCTTCTAGAGGTCCCAGATTCAGTGGCTAGAACCTACTTGATCACTCACAAACAACTGTATTTCCAGTTCTACAGATTCAACAAGCTCTTCTGGCCCCCACATACACCAGGCACACAAGTGGTAAACACACATATACATGTAAGCAAAAATCTCATATGCATAATACATAAAATATTAAAAGCATTAATGTTAGACATAACCTGATTATGGAAGAGAAATAAACATAATATAAATTTTCAGGGCCCTTATGAGATTTAGCAAGTTGTGTAATTATAATTTACTTTGATACACAAACTACACAAAATAAAAGAAATTATATATAGATAGATAGATAGATAGATAGATATCTTTGGTATATTTAGTAAATAATCTTAAGAGAATATATTTGCGTGTTATTAATGTTGATTTAAGTAAGATGAACTAAGAATGTCCTATTCCATGGAAACCTTGGATGTGAAGGTTATGAGCCCAAATAAGCCATTTGTTGCCTTGGTTAAGTACTTAAATGAACAACAAGGAAAGTCACAAATACAACATTACACTTATGTAGGAATGCTGGTTTTCTGTGTGGCTAAATACTTGAATAAACAGTTTAGGAGAGGAAGAGTTATTTTGATTTGGGAGTTTTTAGAATGAATTCCAGTCAGCTGGATCTGGTACTCAGAGGCTGAAGAGAGACAGAAAAGAGAAGTCTGCGGAGAGAAAGTGTTTCACTTCTTAATGATTGGGATCTACAATGGAAACAGGGCAGGGAGCAATCCTCAGGCTTCTAGGACATACTACTGCAAATAATTCCTCGAATTAGATACTTCGTCTTAAGTTTCACTGACTCCCAACAAAGCCCTCTTGTTATGAATCCACCATGGGATGAATCCATGAATTAATCTAGACAGCTCTGAATCTAATCACCCCATAGAGTATTGAAGTGAAGGCTTTGGTGTGTTTAGTCCATTAAACTGGACATGATATTTTCGACTGAATTCCTTCTCTTTAGGAGAAAAGACTGTAGAGAGACGTATTTATACTACCTCAACTTTCATGTTCCAACAGCATTAACAGTTTGAGGATGTTTTTAATAGTAACAAAACAAAGAAAGCCATGAAGCAAAGCATCTGAGGCATAAAGTTGAAACTGCCTCCCCTCCCTGTGCTGTAACTAATTTATTGTTTACAACAAAATACTGGAACAGGTAGGTCCAGTCCCCTCCTCCCAGGCCGAGCCAAGCGATCTTGCATAAGCCCCAGGTTTCAAACAGCCAACTCATGCAATGAGCACAGGACACTGTCTCACCCATTTAGAGGGCCTGATCCAGTTGGTGACCCCTCAGCCATTGGTTCATAGTTTATGTGTTTCCATTCATTTGGCTACTTGTCCCTGTGCTTTATCCAACCTTGGACCTACCTGGACTGAGTCTACCAGGTTGATCTCAGTCCGTGGGGGAGGCTTTGCCCTGGAGGAGGTGGGAATGGGGGGTGGGCTGGGGGGAATGTGAGGGGGACCGGAGGGGGAAGAACAAGGGAATCCGTGGCTGATATGTAGAACTGAATTGTATTGCAAAATAATAAAAAAAAAATACTGGAACAGTACTTTGAATCATGGCTTTTCTAATATTTTAGTAGAAACATTAGGCAGGCAAGTTACAACAACGATGTGGGGAAAGATTCTTGGCTGTAGGCACCAGATGCTGTTAGGATTCTGAGACTTTTGGTTGGTTTTGTTAAGTTAATACATTTCAAAAGACCTTATCTGTTAGTCAAAGAATGTTAAGTCAGACATGGAGGTGACAAGGTATGGCTATGTAGAGATTAAATATAGCCTAAGATAAATTGTAATTATGCTCAGTACCTGCAATATTCCAACCTGCCCAGAGTCACGGAAAGTACCATAGGTTAAACAGCCCTACAGAGGGTACAATGGAAGATAGGGTTCTTTTATTGAACTTTCATTCCCACACTAAATTTAGGATGTCATAACTATGTTCACTTATTAAGTAAATACTTTATCAGTCTTCATGGGTTATTAGCAACTCTTTTAAATTATTGGCTACAGGTTTTGAGAACAACTTTTGTGTAGTGTATGGAGATGTCATTCACAACAAGTTAAATTGTTTTGCACTTTGCAGAGACTACATATGAACATTTAGATTGATATTTACCATCCTTTTGAGTGGTTTATTATGCATAGATGCTTAAATCTCTTCATCAAGTAGCAATCTATTTCGAGTGTAACTATATTATGAAGTACAAAATATATACATAATTGACATTTATCACTGAAATGCTGACTTTTTATTATTAATAGACATATTTGATTTACTTGAACAATAAAGGCATGCTGAAGGTAATTTTTCCAATTTTATGTGTTCCATACGCCGTTAACTCTTCCACTGTGCATGTTCAAAATTCAATGAGAAATAATATAAACCCTTGTTGAAAGAGTTAATACAACTAAAACATTCAAAAGTTATCTGAAGTTTTCTGCCACTTCTTTTCTTAATGGCACAACACTAAAATTTAATGATACAGTTCTTCATAATTATCGGTAAACTCCAAATTACTATGTAGGATTTTCCATAAGAGTATATTAAAATCTGACTGAATACAACCTAAGCATGTGTATCTTGAATTTTTACTGCAACAGCATTTGCATTTGAGCAATGAAAATAATCAACTTAATTTGCCCTCCTAGAGAGCATAGAAGTGGCTTTGATTAGCCCATTGAAAGCCTGTGTTGTTTCCCTTGAGTTTGGATGCAGGGGGTCAAATTGCCAACAAGATGTGACCCAGCAGGGATTCAGGGTGTCAGGGATAAAGATGACTATATTAAAGACATAAGAGAAGGCCATCAACTTGGAATAAAAAAAAATGTTCTTTATGAAGAAGCTTTCTGTCTTCCGGAAGGAATTTATCTTTGTTATGGTGTTTCCATTGTTAATGCATAGGTTTTCTTCCTTGTTGCTTATCCCAGATCTGTGTGGAAATGACTATCGAAAAGATCTAGAAAAACAGTGGCCAGTGTACAATGTGGAGGTTGTACCTGTTCTTACCATTCAGGCTGGAAAATCCCAAGTTTCATGGAATGTCGGGGAAAATACTCAAAGTATTCTTATTTAATTATCACAAATCAAATTCTTATATTCACAAGCTGGGTGGTGCTGGTGCATGCCTTTAATCCCAGCACTGAGGAGGCAGAGCCAGGCGGATCTCTGTGAGTTCGAGGTCAGCCTGATCTAAAGGGCAAGATCCAGGACAGGCACCAAAACTGCACAGAGAAACCTGTCTCAAAAATACAACAACAACATAAAACAAAAACAAAAACAAACAAATAAACAAACAAAATTCTCATATTTACAAATGCACTCTAACTACCTAACAAATCATCATAGAAAGAGTAGTAGTAAAAATTAATCTGTTTCAAAATAGCTTAATTGAACTCAGCTAAAAACTCAATTGTCCTTAACATGCACAAAGGGAGTAAGCACAAATTAAAGAAAAATTGACAGCATTTGCATTCAATAAATTTTGGAAATCATGTAAAGAATTGGGGAAACTGGGAAATCAATGAGAATACTCAGTTTACACAAACAATTTACCCCCCCCCCACATTGTTGTGAATAAAATATCTTACAGCAGCAACTAAGGAGAGAGTTTATTTTAAACCATAATTTCAAGGGTGATGGCTTTCAAAGACACTGGGAAAAAAAAAAAAAAAAAAAACAAAGACCTAGACTCAATTCTAATTTAGATGAATTCTTCTATCCTGAGAGCCAAACAGCATGCCATGTGAAGGGGCGGGTAAGGTCTGGTTGTAAAAGGAGACAGCAGAAACTTGTGCTTTACAACGATTCATGGAATCCACAGCTGGACAGGAAAATTGTTTACCCCCTTACATCGTATATAAAAAGACCATTTCAACCCTTTCCCATAGTGATATGTAAGTTTTACAGAAGTAAAGACAGCTGTTAATACCTCACAACCCATTATTCTATTCTAAGCCCACCTGAAGTCCACTATGACCTCCCAAGCATCCCAGAGCAAAGGGTAAATGGCCCTTTAGGGATGCCTGGCTCCATATTAAGTTTCTTTAGCCATCACAGGGGACCTGCATAAATTATTACCCACTTTTTTATTATTATTATTATTATTATTATTATTTATTATTATTATTATTGATATGAGAGAGAGAGAGAGAATAACCAGAGGACTTTGGTGAATTCCAAAGCCACCATGGCTGCCTCTATGGCTCAGACAGAAGAGCAGGCTGGAAAAGGTTGGGGCTATCTCTCTTGGGAGCAGGGAAAAACCTACAGGGTTATAAAACAAACAAACAAACAAACAAACAAACAAACAAACTTTACTGTAGGCTGTGGGGAGGGAATCCTACAAAGCCGAGAACCTGGAAGTTTAGGGTGGTGGAGGAAGGGCTTGAGGGTTGCTGATATGCAACACAGGTACATCTCAATAGGGAAGTGGCTCTGACTGGCAAACAGAAACCTATTTCACAGATTTCTAAGGAAAGATGAAAATGAATTGCTATTTCTCTGCCAGCATAGTCCAGATTGAGATGGGTCAAAACTACTTTTGGACCTAGTCAGTGGGCCTGCTCCATTTCATGGTTTTTCCCTTTGTACCTCACCAAAAAATAAATGCATGAGTAAACACATTTACATACTCTCATTAGTAGGATTATCATATTAGCAGGCCACAGCATAAAGGATAATTTTCTTTATAATTATTTCATATGTCCCAACATTCTTCCTTTTAGATTTTTTGGTCACGTTTAGTTTAATTTTAAAGAATTATGTCAAAAATCATCAAGATATAAAGTCAGAGTAAAGTGGCTAGTAGTTGTTTTTATTAAAAATAAATACCAGTACCAAGCTGTTTATATTACTATAGCACTATAGTAGAGCTTGAGGTCAGGGATGGTGATGTCTCCAGAGGTTGCTTTATTGTACAGGATTCTTTTAGCTATCCTGGGATTTTTGTTTTTCTGTATGAAGTTGAGTATTGTTCTTTCCAAGTCTGTGAAGAATTGTGTTGGGATTTTGATGGGGATTGCATTGAATCTGTAGATTGCTTTTGGTAAGGGAGGAGGGGGAATCTGTGGTTGGTATGTGAAATGAATAGAAAATTTCTTAATAATAGAAAAAAGGAAAAGAAAAAATATATAAAGCCCCAAATCTGCTTCCACCAGAAACCACAGCATGTATTTTTTTTCCTTTTTATTTTCTTCTTCTGTACACCAGTGGGGTGGGGGTAAGAGAGAATAAACAAAACCAAACAACTCTGTTTTCAATTAATGTTTTGAGGTGGCACAGGTGTGGTGGGGAAGTTCCTGGTCCTGAGTGGAAGCCATAGATTTTGGGTCCAATGTGAGGATGTTTTGTCCCTGTACTGTCTAGTTTTACATCAATTTGTCACAAACTAGAGTCATCGGAGAGGAGGGAAATGAGAAAATACCTCCATAGGATCCATCTGTAAGGCATTTTCTTAATTAGTGAACAATGGAGTGGGGGTGGGAGGCAGCCCATTGTGGGTGGTGCCATCCACAGGCTGGTGGTCCTGGATCTTGTAAGAAAGTGGACTGAGAAAGCCATGGGGAACAAGCCAATAGCAGCACCGCTCTATGGCCTCTGCATCAGCTCCTCCCTCCAGGTTGCTTCCCTGCTTGAGTTTCTGCCCTCCCTGCTTTTGATAGTGAACTGTTACATGGAACTGTGAGTGAACTGTGATTTATTTCTCCGAAATAAGTCAATAGATAGATAGATAGATAGATAGATAGATAGATAGATAGATAGATACATAGATACATAGATACATAGATACATAGATACATAGATACATAGATACATAGATACATAGATACATAGATAGATAAAGACAGCTCAAACTAACTTGGTTCTTGGGCTGCAAAATTCAATCTCTCCTCAGTCATCCTCACTGTAATTGTTTCCCTATCAGAAGCATAATATGTCCTGTTTGTGGTTTCTAGCAATGCCAGAATCTAGTAAGCAACAATAAATTTATAAATTATGTTGGTCATGTTGACTACCATTTGCTAAATAATAGCAATTTCCCTTTATACCATGTTCTTTGTTGTTCACAGGCCCCTGTTATTCCAATTTTAATTAACTCTATGATTCAATACTTTACTTAGATATTTATAATGTTGAGTTCAATTTGTTAGCAGTTGAAAATGCCAAAAGCCACAAAGTAGAGCCCCAGATACTGAGGGAAAAAACTACCCAAGTGAGGCATAAAACTGAATCCTGAGGGGAAAGTTGGTGGAGAGCAAATAGGAAAACTTGCTTCAAGCCTAATTGACATTGGAAGCCCAAGGGATAGTCAGCAATTCTCTGCATTTTGGTCCCTTGATGTTCATTCTGGATAGTTCAATGACAGGCCATTGGGCATGAGGCTACCACTGCTTTTCCTATCCTATTGGGTTCAAGCAGTGCTGTATTCTTACTGTCTTGGTGTGTTTAGAAGATTATGGGCCTAAGTTTTCTAAGGCATTTAATCACTTTTATTAGTATATAAACAGAAGAATTTTATCATGGCCTCTTCACACATTTGTGACATTGTACTTTAATCACTTCTGTGGTTGTAACCCTGTTTTTTGCAATGTGCATCAAAGATACTTCAACAACTTCTTGATTCTGCTTTTTTACTTGCTTAGATAAGGTATTTACCTCCCTGTACCACACGATTTCTGTTGCATTCTTAATGAGCACACACATAAAAAGTTGTAAATCCATTCTGTCACTGTATTTGTACTCAAAATGTGATCTAAATATTACCTTGAAAAACAGAGTAACCCAAGACTAAAAATATTTTGCAAGTTGATTTTTCACAAAATTTAAAACATTGCAGTAACCTAGATGTGGACACAGTAATTTGGAATGGAGTAATAATATAAGAGATATAAAATGAACTCCGAAGTGTGAAGGACAAAAAGAAACAGACTTAAGTTTAATTGTTGATTCTTTGTAGAACTTCAGTCATATATATATTGCATATTGGCAATCCATGCAGAATATTTATAAATTTGTTTGTATTCATGCTTTATTTCTCATATACACATATTTCCTATCTCATTTGCCAAGAACAGAAATATGTCTTCTCTCTCCACTTTTACTTTTGGGTCATGAATCAATTGACATAAGTCAGATTAACCCCAAAGAAAACATATTTAACTCTGTACATATTCACTGAAGTCCTATAAAATATGACTGTTGATGAATGTTGGATAAAATTGTCTTGTTTTGTGACTATATGTCTCATTATGATAAAGGTTGCATCTGAGCAATTCTCTTGCTACTGTCCAATGAAGATATATGTTTCCTTCATATTGGAACTTCTTTTCAGATCTAAAGCTATGTATCAAGTTACCGAAATTTAACTAGGCAATAATGAATATACTAAAAATGAATATTTGAGGAGAGATGTGTATTTTCGGATAGTCAGATACTGGAAAAAAAAACACACACACACCTAAGTCATATAATCTATGTTACAAATTTCACTTACAATAAAAGTAACTGTGTTTCAGTCATTAGAGTTAAGGCAGGAAATTTGAATGCTGAGCCTGTTCTTCTAATAGTATTATAAAAAATCTCATTAACAGGGTTAGTGCCTGCCTGTACAAAAAGGTTCAGGCAATTTCCTACCCCTTGTACCTTGTAACATAGTGAGAATATGGGAACTATTTCATTGCTATGAAAATCAAAATATTACTGGACATTCTGAGTCCCTGTGGTTTGATCTAAAAGTAAAAGAGTTTATTATGAGGAATACTTTGTAAATTCCTCCTAAGTCTTCTGATTACCTCTTGCAAATATGATTATTTATAAATCACCATATTATAAATCATTTACAAATATACCTCTGTTGTCTATTTGATGAGTTTTAAAACCACCATGGAAAAAAAATCTTGTATATGCCTGTGACAGATTTTTCTAGATAGGTTAATTGGGGCAGAAAGACTATCGAAATGTCAGTGACACCATTCTGTGGGATAGTGTTCTGGAGAAAAAAAAAAGAAAGAAGGAAGGAAGGAGAGAGAGAGAGAGAGAGAGAGAGAGAGAGAGAGAGAATCTTTAGCATCCATATCTCTAAGTTTCCTGGTAGTGGAAGCTGTTCATCCAGTTTTTAAAAAAATCATCAAAATTAATATGTCTAATTTCTCTTCATTATACTTTCATTGTGAGAATGAAAAATATTAAAAATGCTAGAAAAGTGCAGTAATATCAGTAATATTTAATACTAACATGCCTTGAGGTTTCCTATATTGTATTTATTGTTTTGTCAAGGCAAAGAAGATTCTGAAAAAATAAATGTCTCTGTAATAAGGGCATTCACGCAGAAAACAGAGGCAGATATTTAAAGATACAGTGATAGTTAACTTTGTCAACACAACACATTTAAAATTACCAAAAAGAGATTCTCCATGATGGATTTGGTACTGTGTACATATCCGAACAAGATTGTCTTTATTATGTTAACTGATGTAAGAAGACAGCCTACTGAACTTGATGCCATTCCCTAGAGAGGAGTTCCTTTACTGTGTGTGAGTACTAAAATTGAGCCAGTTGTTGTGGTCAATAAATGTCCCATCTGTGTACTAGAATCGATTGCCTTTTCTCCATATAATTTTAACAACGTCTTCTACTAGAAGAGGTAGTATTCAACAAGGAGGAATTCCAGACCAGTTCATTCTCAATTTCTCCAATTCCTGGTCCAAAGTGTGTAGTGTCATTAGCAAGAGGAACTTGTCTTCAGATTCTGGGAGGCAACCAGGGGTAACAGCAGTAGCTTATATTGTTAGGTTCCTTTGGATTCTTCTGAGTAACAAAGGAAATGTAGATTTCTCATGCATGGTACTGAGGTTTTTCAAATGAAGTTTTAAAGGATTCTGTGATATTTTTTCAAGGAGGACATCAAGGTAGAGTTGAAAATAACAGCTATGGATAAGAAATTGCATGATTTATTATGAATGAGCAAATGGGCAATAACTAATATCAGTATAGAACACTTGGGAGACATTGGAATTAATCAATGCAGGTAATGTGGTAATATGCCTTAAACTGATGTATAACCTGGATCAGTAACTTTTTGTTATCCAGGCAATCATACATCAAAGGTGGTCAGAAAGCGTTTAATTAAAAAGTCACCTTCTGGGAGGTGATGTTTCATTTCATCTATCTTCTTAAAGATCAGTTCCATTGAGTTGTCTCTTTTACACTTTCAAATAGGATCTATTAGTTAAATCAGTGACTACAGTGATAAATAGGCTGACATAGATATTTTAGTTATGACCAGTGTCTTTACATAATTCGAGATAAGAGTTCAGGACAGTATCATTTGTTGGAGATAAAATAGTACGTTCAGCTTACCCCTAAATAATTTAGTGCCTAAAAGACAATGTGTCAACTACTGGTAAACTATGGTCATACTGTCCCATAGAAAAGCTGCTTGGGTGCTTTTATTTTCTCTGTAGTTTTCCAGAACATCTTAATTAATGCAGATAGAGGCAATCAGCAAGTATTAGGAATATCTATGTTTGACTATATTCATGAAATGTATTGTTGATCTACTATTAGAATCTAGATATTGAAGAGACTAAAATTCTACAACTGCATTTTAACTGTTCTTTAATTTTGGAATACACATTAAATATAGTAAATTAATACTTTTATTGATAGAATAATTATTATCCTTACTTCAAGTAGAAAGCTCATGGGTGATGTCGTTCTGTATGCTATGAATATGTGCTGCTTTGATTGGTTGATAAATAAAGCTGTTTGGCCAATGGTGAGGCAGAATAAGGTTAAGCGGGACATTCTAGCTAGAGAGGGAAGAAAGAGAAAGGGAGAGAGAGGAGATGTTGCTAGCTGCTGCCAGGAAAAACAAGATGTAAAGATACTGATAAGCCACAAACCACATGGCAAAATATAGAGTTATAGAAACGTGTTAATTTAAGATATAAAAGCTAGCTAACAAGAAGCCTACCATGGGCATAGTTTAAAAATAATACAAGCCTGTGTGTATTTATTTGGGTCTGAACAGTTGTGGGACCAGTGGGTGAAAGAGATTTGTCCTGACCACAGGCCAGGTGGGTCACACACACACAAAAAAAACTTTCTGGCTGTAGAAAACCTTGAATTGTATAATATTCTAGTTGTATCTGAATCCCCATTGAGGTTCTGGGGAAAAGTATAAATGCATTGTCAGTGTTTGCCCACTGTCAATGAATGTATTTTAAGACCAACTCCACCAAATGACACAAGAAACTCTAAACAACTCTTTATGTTCTTCTAGACTTGTTATCATGGAATTAAGTAAAATATGCACTTATTTAAACAAAAGTCTTTTATTCAATACACTTCACAGAAATTCAATCTTCATAAATAAATATACAGCTTTCTTATGACATTCTGATTACAAGATCCAGTGTATTCTTTATAACATATCTCTCCAATCTTTTACTACTATTATGGTTTAATCTATTGTGTTTCTACTTCTAGAGATATAACTCAGTTTAACATTAAATATATAATCTAAGATGCTCATTTTTGCCTTACCCAATCAGCTAAGTATTAAAATAATGAGAGAATCATATAGTTAAAAAATAAATGATACAAAAAGAAAGACTTCCTTCTTCTGTATTCAAAGCATAGTTTGTCTGCCTTTGAACAGAGTTGAACCAGAATTCAGAGTCCTGTGTTTTGGTTCTCCAGTTTGACAATGGCAAATATTTGAATTTTCAATCAGGAGCAGCACACACACACACAAACACACACACACACACACACACACACACACACACACACACACACACACACATTCTTTTTTTTTTTTTGGTTTTTTTGAGACAGGTTTTCTCTGTGCAGCTTTGTAGCCTGTCCTGGAGCTCACTCTGTAGCCCAGGCTAGCCTCAAACTCACAGAGATCTGCCTGCCTCTGCCTCCCAAGTGCTGGGATTAAAGGCGTGCACCACCACGCCTTATACATATACATATGTATGTAAAGGTTCATGCACATATACACAAGCATTTTTGTGGATACTCATATAAAATAAAATAAGACTCTGCCCATCAGTTTCTCTTTGTCTATCAATTAGGTTCCATTTGGCTGAGGAACTCTGAATACAATAACTGTTCATAGATTTGCACTTCAAACAACACATTACAGTTAAATTGAATTGTGCTTTAATTGCTTTCAGTTTTTTTCAACACATAAAGAAAATACGATGGCATATTACTTGCAGGGGAATGTTGATGAAAAGAGAGTGAAACCAATGCAAAGCTAACAGATCAATAGCTAAGGATATAGCTTGAGTAGTTTCAATCAAGTTAGCTTATCATCTTCCAGCAGAACTCATACAGGCTCAACTATCTTTAAAGAAATAAAGAGAGCTGAAGTCAAAGGCTACATTTTAAAGGACATAGAATTTCAAGAGTGATCTAGATTCTTTATGGTGATTGTTTCCATTATGACCAGAAAATAATATCTTCAGAAATAATAACATTTACTTAACTTATGGAGACATGTACTAAATTTAAAGCCAAAGTTGAATCAACCATCAGATTCTTGAATCACTTAAAACTGAAGTTGGAGAAATTGAGTATAGAGACATTCCATTGTGAATGCATCTAATTTCATTTGAAATTGGGAACACTGATATCTCAGTCCTGTGCAAGAATACACTTGTAGAATGGACAATGCTGTAGAAACAAACCATTCCCTGGCCCAGTCACAGTGTGGAGACTTTTTCTTTTTAATTGTCATCTCATACTAAATGAATACATCAACTATTTTCCTTTAAAAATTTTCAAAGCCAGAATATAATAAATTATACACAATCATGGCATTTCTGAAGCATAATTATAGTAACTCCCCTTCCTTTCCCCATCTCCCACTTCCTGCTATCCCTCACTTCTCTTTTGCTTTAGTTTTATCTCAATTAATATATTTTTTAGGTATATTCAATTCCTGAAAATGTTATAATTTTATTTTTCCTTATAACTAATAAAATTACTTTATGTGTATGTGTCACATTTCCATTGAACAGTCTCCTTATCTATTCATCTTGGATAGTTCCAATTACCTGTTATTGTAAATACAGCAGCATAAAAATTCTTGTGCAAATATCTCTGTGATAAAATATAACGTTCTTTTGGGTTGTTTACAGGGATGTTATAGCTAGATTACTTAGGAGTTCTTTTAATTTGTTGAAGAATCTCATATTAATAATCATCATAGTCTAATTATTAACACTCCCATCAACAGCTGATAAATGTTCCTCTTTCCCAACATTTTCACCATTTTTTGTTTTAGAAAAGTGCAGCTAATTAACAAATAATGTTGAAAAAAACTGGATATCCATCTGCATAAGAATGAAATTCAATCTATGTCTTTCACACAATTTAAAAAAAAATCACCATATTAAAAAAACCAAAAACACCATTAAGTTCAACATTTATTCAACATTAAGTGAACAAATACCTTAATGTGTAACACGAATCTTAAAAGATCTTATTAATAATAAAACAAAACCCCAGAACCAGATATTGGGGTGAAAGCTGAAAGATCAGAGGAACAGAACAAGCCACAGTCAACCTCAACTCACCAACTCTTCAGCTAATCTTGTTTCCATAAATCCTCAGACTGAAAGCCTCTGAATCCTCACACCTGAGGGTCTCAGTTGAACTGCTGCTTAGTTCCTGTCTCCTCAATCCTTATATACCATTCTCCACCCAGTTATGTCACTTCCTGGGATTAAAGACGTGTGCTTCCCAAGCAAATGCATGAGATCTCAAGTGCTGGGATTAAAGGCCTGTGCTACCACTGCTTGACTCTGTTCCCAGTGTGGCCTTAAACTCACAGAGATCCAGATGGATCTCTGCCTCCAAAGTGATAGGACTAAGGATGTGTGCCACCGCTGTATGGCCTCTATGACTAATCTAGTGGCTGGCTCTGTCCTCTGATTCCTAGGTAAGTTTACTAGGGTACACAATGCATTGGGGTGCACAATATATTACCCCATTAACATGTAACCTCAAAATGCTAATACTTCTAAAGCAAAATATAGAGAATATATGAAGAGATAAGTGTAGGACAGACTTTTCTGAAACAAACAAACAAAAACATTAACATGGATACTAGCCCCAAGAATAAATAAAAGGGACTACATGTTTTTAAAAGTTTCTACACAGTAAAAACTAACTAACAAACAAAAACTAGTGAAAGAACAATTAGCCTGCAGAATGGAAGGAAATCTTTACCAGCTATGTAAGACAGGGGACTAATATCCAGAATTTACAAAGAAATACAACATTTTTATATAAAAACCAATTTCCACCAATCAACAAAAGCATAATTACATGAGTAGAAAGTTCTGTAAGGAAGAAAAAAAAAGCCACTAAGAATTTTAAAATTTCCTCATCATCTTTTATCATCCTGGAACATAGATGGATGTTTCTGTCCCACCATCCCACTCCCAAATAACCACACAGAGAATTATGATTAATTATAAATGCTTGGCTAATGACTTAGACTTGTGACTAGTTAGCTCTTACAACTTAAATTAACCCATATTTCTTGTCTATGCTATGTCTATGTGGCAGTATCTATTTTTAGAGCTACATGTTCATCTCCTGCTTTCTCAGGTTTTTGGCTAGTGACTCTGCCCTCCTTCTTTCCAGCATTCTCTCAGTCTGGTGCTCCTGCCTAATCTCTTCCTGGCTAGCAATTGGCTAGTAGGCTCTTTATTAAACCAATGAGAGTAATATATATTCACATTGAAAAAAAAAGGATTACCCCACATTATTTCTCTCTTTTTGTCTAATTAAAAAGGAAGACTTTTAACTATAACATAGTAAAACTATATATAATAAGAACAGTTATCAAATAGAATTGCAGTTACAATATTCAGTCTACTTGCATTTTGAAAAATTAGAGAAAATATTCTGTGAATTATCATATCTTTGTGAGTCTAAGGTTTTATACCTAATTTGCCTTTTATCATAACTAAGGAAAGCTTGAAGTCTAATTATTTAGTTGTTAACTCTATCAAAGACCCCGGAAGGTTATAATGTTCCCTAATGACAAGAACATCTGGCTGCCTAGAGAGTTACCCAAAGTTGTTCTCTAATGTTGGGGCATCAAACTCCAGCCAAATTGTCTAATAAATCTGACAAGACCTTTCTGTGAAGCAGAAATTTTGAACCAGTCTTGGGAAAGTTCGGCAGTTGTTTTTCTTTGTGTCCTACTGGTCCAATTTGGAGAGTAAACTGACAGCATTTGAAACAAGGGCAGTTTTTGCCCAAATGGCTAGTTTTTGTCATGAAAAAGAAAATAAACTTCATACAGAGGTTCCTCAAATCCCATCATCGTCTCTGAAGTAGATTGGAACTGTCAGGAGTGGATGTATCTCACTGGCATGAAAAGTCTTCTGCTTTAAAATATTTCAAATGCCATGTTCTGTAGAACTTTGAAGTGTTTGAAAACCATCCCTTTGTCTAAATATAGATGTTTAACCTGGAAAATATTATAGATGGCTAACTAGTAACCAATATTTCTTAATTATATATTACATATTTAAATCAGTTGTATAAGCACAATACATTCTAACAAGAATAGAAGCATACATACAGTATAACAAAAATAACTTTAAAGTTTTATCAATAAATGAAAACCCATACTAATGTAAAATATTTTGAGATTAATAGTTGTTTTATTTCATATTAAAATAGATTAAATAATCTACCCTTTGTCTCATAATTTCCACATTATATTCCCCCCTTTTTCTTTTAGGAAGAGATATTTGAATTTAACTCCTTTGTTTAGCTTTTTGTCTTGATTATAATCAATAACAATTTGTAACCAAATGCCCCTAAATGATGACAAACATCATAACCCATCTTTTGGGAATGTGGGGCTGTTTTCTCTAGGCAGCTTCCTGTTGTCTGGGGGCATACTCTTCTTTGGGGGAAACTTGAGAAAAACAGGATAATGGTTAAGTCCTGACTGGAGTAGTCTGTGAGGCTGGACCATCAGCCAACAGTCTTGAAGTTGTTCTGGATGCAGAATACTGAGGGAACTGCACCAGAAGCATTCTGAGATGCTGGATCACCTGGCCCATCTATTTCCATGGGTGTATGGCCTTCTTGCTTGGATAATACATAAACTTTCAAAAGTGGCATACATGTCTGTATTGATACAAATATAGACTATGTGTAATACACAAGTTATCCAAAGATGACTTTTTTATATTTAATTAGATAAAATATATGTTATATGTCTTGTGGGTTTTTTTTAAGATTTATTTCATTATATCTGTCGCCAGAATTTTTAGGGGTCATCCTTAATCAAACCTGATCTTTTTCAACCCTAAACAAATTTGTAGCTTGTTGTTTTCTGTGAGAACAAAAGCATAATCTCTTCCCCAAAGAAGAATATCTTTTGACTTCTATTTTGAACTCAAAACATTTTAAAATAATATAGGTTGGTTAATTCCAGCAGCCTTCATAATCCAAAGTCTCTTAGCAGTTATCCTTTGTTCATCAGCAATCAAAAAATTCAAAGACAACATAATAATAAACAGGATCCAGACTACCTGTGTATTTTCCATCTTTATGTGCCTTTTTTTAGTTTAATTCTCTCTTTAAACACTTTAATATTTTTAAACTATTTTTATGACTGTGTGTACCTTTTCTCTTTTCAATTCCAGGCTATGTACATTTTTAAATACATGGTTACCCATTTAGAATGTATTTTTTTTCCAAATCTAGATCTGTCTTTACTGTATATCCATAAGCTTTTCTGTCCATATGGGCAAAACCTTAAACCTGCCATGCATCCTAGCTCATGCTATACTAACAGCTCTCATAATGGCAGCACAAGTCTGTGACCCAGAATTGCTTCTCTGTACCGTGGGCTTTATGAGAGATTGTGGGACTAGGAAACTATGTTTGGCTCCCTTTTTGTGTGTTTGGAACCATTGGATGCCATTTGTAGGCAGACTTTTATGTCCCTCCAGACTTCTCCCAAATAACCACACAGAGACTTGTTATTAACTATAAATGCTTAGTTGATAGCTTAGGTTTGTTACTAACTAGCTCTTACAACTTAAATTAACCCATATTTACTATCTGTGATCTACCAAGTTACAGTACCTTTCTTCAGGATGGAATATTCATCTCCTGCTTTCTCTGCATTTCCTGGCATTCTTCTTCCCAGAATTCTCTCAGTCTGTCTCTCCTGCCTAACCTCTTCCTGCCAAACCATTGGCTGTTTGGCTCTTTACTAAACCAATGAGAGTAATACATATTTACAATGTACAAAAGGCTTTTTCCTTAGCAATGGATGAACAAATTAAAATAACTTAGAGATGCCTCCTCGCCACACTGAGGATATCTACCATCCCATATTTTCTTTATAACACTTTCACTCATAAAAAAATGAGCAAATTATAGTGTATATTATGTACCAACTTTGAGTATATTTATTTTATACATTTTCTTCTAAGCATAACTATATAAAAATAAGAGTATGTATGTATATATGCATAGATATAAATATGTATACATATAGAGAGTAAAATATATGTACATGGAAAATATAATTATAATTATATTACTAAATTTAGTCATGATTTTATCAATGGATTGTGCAAATACTTGGTCAAAAAATCAGCTCAAATTAAGCTTCCAATAGGTAAGATATTTTACATTTTAATCATTAAATTATATTATTTAATTATTTCTTCAAAATCTCCCTTTCCTGTACCATTAATTTCACTTTATTTTATTTGGTTGTTTCTGACTGCAAGGGTTTATGAAAATAAGAGAAATTTATGTACCAGTACAAGAGAAAAAGCTGAAGCATTTGAATTTCAATATGCTATAAATAGTGAAAAGTATTGAAAATGGCATCATTTTCCCCAAGATACCCTCTGCCTTTTCTTCTAAAGCAGCACCAATTTGATATAATTTTAGGGTGGGAATATAATAAAGATATATAGATATAGATATAGTTGAGTGGTAAGTAAAGGATTGTATAACTTTAAGTCATGTTTCTTTAGTAGTATGAAGTACATTATTGTTTCTCTGGATACAGATAAAAACACATCTCCATGATTTACAAGACTTAAATAAGAAAAGCTTGTTAATACTGCCAATCACACATAAGTACTTCGATTTTAATTAGCAATTGTGTAAGGATCATTTTAAGTACAGTTTATGATATGTGCTTTTGTGTGACATCCGTGTTAAGTAAAATGAAGGCAAATGGTAACAATAATGACTTACAATTAAGTCAATTCAATAAAAAGTGTTTTATCTCTGACTACTGCTATATTCTCCTTATTCACTTGTGGAATAGATGAATAATACAATTACTTACGACCATCATGAATAAAAATTTAAAGATGACACACGTCCTTATATTTTCTGTGTGTATTAAAAATTGTCTAATGGGTTATATATTATGTATATGAAATTAAAACAACTTTATATATTTATATTAGCTATATAAAGATACTAGTATTTATGGGAATATAAGTGGATGATCTAAGTATAAAGATGCTGTGATAAACTTCTCTCTCAACCCTGGTCTCAAGGTTATCATTCTAGTTAGGTGTTTCAATTTTATCTCCTAATTTGCTTGATAATGATGGACTTAAATTCTCTCTCTTTGACATTTATTAAATACTACATCAACACTATCATTATATTCTTTGATAATTTCATAGTCCTAGCTAGCATTTGGAGGTGTCAAAGTTTTAAGTTTCATCTGTTATAATAAGTATGTATTATTATGTATATAGTGTGGTTATGTTTTGCATTTACTTGATAGGATATATGTGACATCTTCATTAATGTGTATATGTATATGTTCTAGTCACATTTAAACTATGCATTCTACAGGTAGAAAATATAGTCATTGCTAAATGTCCAAGAAATATTTAGAAAATTGAACATATGTATCTTTTGGTGATAAGAAATGTTGCAGTAGTGTGTAGTTTTTTAAAAAAAATGGCTGTTATAATTTACAAATGATGTATATATTATACAATTTGATTGAGTTCTCTACTTATTGTGGATTCTA
Source organism: Peromyscus californicus insignis (assembly GCF_007827085.1). Lineage (NCBI taxonomy): Eukaryota > Metazoa > Chordata > Mammalia > Rodentia > Cricetidae > Peromyscus > Peromyscus californicus. The sequence continues at coordinate 64,126,798 of NW_026294458.1, forward strand.
CTCAAATTTGAATAGAAATAGCACAGCTTATATTGACCTGAACAAAGAAATAATATTTTTTGAGATCTCGGTTTTGACAATATTGCTGGATCACATAGATTAATGCAACAGCATTTTTCTCAAATTCATTCTTCTGGAGCTGAAGCCTACTTTTGTCCTATTACCTTGTTCTTTCAGACAGCCAAATATCTAAGCAAAGTTATTAATAATCAAAACTTACTTAGTTTAAATAATTCATTATAATATCTAAGTCACCATTTTGAGGTGTCCACAATGGAAATCACTGGTCATTCTTTGACTTGGAATTATTGATGACAGTTTATAATTTTTTTAATTATTTTTCTCAATTTTTGAGCCCTTCATACACTGTATTTTCACGATATTCACTCTTCTTTCCAGTGCTCCAAGATCCATGCCCACTTTTCTTACCCACCAATTTATTACTAAACCTGTGAAGGTACACTTGGTGTTGACCATATACTCATGGATATGGGTGTCTCCCCTGGAGAATGGGCAGACCCCTGAATCTTTCATTTGCAGCAGCTATCAATTTTCAGTTACTCCTTAGCTGGAGAGACTTCGTGGCAACCTACGCTTTCTTTGCTGTGATTTTCCTTGGTGGATCTTGTACAGCCTGTGTATGCTGATTTAATTGCTGGGGATTCACATGTGCAACTCTCCAGCTGTGTCTGGAAAACACTGGCTCCTTGATGTGGCATTTTCTTTGATCAAATTTTTTTGTTTGTGTTGGCTTCTTAAAAACAGGCTTATAGTAGTAAAATTACACTGGTTCTGATTACATCTTTTATTTTTTATTCCTCCTGACAAATTAATTTAGGGGATGATACCACACTAGTTAATAATATCAAGAGAAACTATTTATGATAGCTGCTGGTTAATGAGAACCTGTTCTGAGGTTATAACTCTGATTAGAACTTTAGAAAAATATTTTTATTATGAATAATACAAAACCATGAAGTAATCGTGTCATTCATCAGACAGATGGAGAAATGATTACTGCAGGGGCTACAAAACTGGAAAAAAAATATTTGAATCCAAAATTTGGCATAATATATCTCTTTAAGAAAAAAAATCCTCTATGAACCATTTGGAAAAATTCCTTGCACATAAATGAGTTTTGAATGCTTATTACAATTCAGTTTGCTAATAATAGCTTATTGATCTTTGAAACATCTTAAATTTTGTGACATCAGTGCCTTTTTTGAATTGTAAAAGACTTAAATCAGGTCAGCAGTTTTGTGTTCAATTATAAAAATTATTTCCTGGCGTACGAGTAAGACCTTTATAAATTTATCTTTCTGTCTTATCTCAAAATGAAAAAAGATTTCTATAAAATACTTTGTGAATATTTCATCGTTTTCAATGCCAGCTTAAGCAAAGTTTTACATCCTTACACAATGACTTTCAAACTAACCAGCTTCCTGCATTGATTACAACGATAAATTCAAAAGAGTTGAAGTTGAGATCTTAAAAGAATGTCTCATTCTAGCTCCCAGTGCAGCATTATTCCCATTGTCCTAGAGAAGAGCATAACTTTCCATAGTTTGCAGAATGGATGATGAAGATGCATGTACATACAGTAGAATGTTATTTAGAATTAAAAGGGAGAGAAAGGATCTGCCACAGGTGAGATTATGTTTAATGGAATAATATGATGTTAAATAAAATAACCAAAGGCATTATATTATTCAGATGAAGTAACAGTACTAATAAAATTCATGACTGTAGATGATTCAGTGGCTACAATTTTTCTGATGATGACCATAGCTTGGACCCCAGTTCCTACAATGAAATAATGAGCAGCCTGAAGAGCCTTCCAATATTTCCAGTTTGGAAGGAATAAAGGGGATACCCTGAAACACTCTGGCTAGTTAGACTTGCCAAATTAGAAATCATCTTGTTCGGCAAAAGACACTACTTCAGTACTTATGGTGGCCAGCAATTAGTAAGACAGTAGACATCAACTTCTGACACTTGCATCCCTTCCCCCACCCACACACACAATGAGGTACATTCACATGTGCATATATATAAACATACAGATGAACACAGCACACATAGGCAAAATAAGTAAATGAATGAATGAATGAATGAATAAATAATGTAAAAATAAGTGTTACTACAAAAATAGATAAATATTATGTTCCAAAAGTCGATAGACAGAAAATTGAGAAGCTTCAATTAAAAATAATGACACATTTAAGGAATGTGCTATACAGCAGTAGATCCAAACAAGACAATTTAGAAGTTAATTTTTTAACAGCCTAAAATTCTTTGTCAATCATTGTTATGGTTTGAATTGAAATGTTCTTCACAAGATCGTGTTTCAACACATGTTCCTCAGCTAGTGGTAGTGTCTAGGAAGGCTGCTGAACCATTAGGGCTTGTCCAGCCTAGAAGTTATAGGTCAATGTGGAAAGACCTTGGCAAGTAACATTAACCTCAGGTTCCCTTGCTTCCTGATCAGTCCCACCATAAAAGCAGATGTCTCAGAAAGCTATCACAGACAATCCACACTTTCTTACTGTGCTGGCTCATTATATATCAACATGATATAAGCTGGGGTCATCAGAATGGAGGGACTCACAGTAGAAAAATATCCTTCCAGTAGATGAGTCTGAGGGAAAACATGAAGGACATATTCTTAATTTGTGAAAGATAGAGAAGTGCCCATATCATTGTAAGTAACATCTCCCTTAGACTAGGGGTCCTGGGTCATGTAAGAAAGCAGGTTGAACAAGCCATAAGGATCAAGCCTGTAAGCAGGACTCCTTGGCCTCTGCATCAACTCTTACCACCAGGTCCCTGCCATGTTTGAGCTCCTGTTCTCACTTCCTTCAATAATTAACAGTGAAGTTGAAGAGTTAGCCAAATAAACCCTTTTCTCCACAAATGCTATGGTCACGGCGTTTCAACACAGCAATGACAACCCTAAGACATACCACCCTGACATGGCAGAGTGTAATATTCTAATGTGTGAGCCAAACTATCCCTACCCTTTCTAAATCATTTCAGTCAGTCGCGTTGAAACCAGGGATAAGAAAAGTAACTAATCAAATATTTCTTACCATGATTAAAATGCAAAATCAAATTAAAGGTAACCATGTGTGAGGAATTCAAGATAAAATTAAAATACATGAGGAGTCTAAAAACATAAGAACATAAAGGTTAAAGTAAGCTGGCTTTGTTGCTATTGTAAACAGAAGAGTGATTCTGCCAGAAACAGTGTTCACAAAATGGTAAGATGTCTGCAGCAGTTTAAAATTATGCCTTTCTGTAAGCACAAGGACAGGCACACTTCTATATTAACCACTAATTAAAAGACGTACAGTGGAGAACATTCCTTATCAAATATTAATGTTTGAGGTGGTATTAAATATACACACATAAATCCTTAGAAATTTATAATTGAAAAATATTTGTATTAGCATCAGCTAATGATTTGAGTGTATATACATATTTATCAATCACACCTTACACCTATTTTTTAGGAATCTATCCCTGTTTACAACACAAGAAAACGAAACACAATAAAAGTGATTGAATGTGTATATATTCCCAGGAGTGATAGGATTATAACTTCTGAAAAAATATTAATTTTATCTTTACAAGAAGAGCTTTATTTTTGCTGACTCAACAATCTTCCAAGTATTGATGAGTGACTTCATGATCTGAAGCTCATAAAACTTTTGTAGCCTTACAACTCAAAGGACCTTGAGAACATACAATTCAATATTTTTCAAACAACATACACTTTAGTGCTACAAGCCATTACTCACAGAAAAGTAAACCAAACTAAAGCCAGGTAAAGAGATCAGAGTAAAATGGGTTCCTTAAAACTATACAGCCCAATTTTAAAGCAAGTATTCATTCTTGAATCTGAAGATATGTCAAAATTGGCAAAACCCTCATTTGAGAAATTATATATTTGTACAGAAGAATATATGAAAGGTTCTTTTTAGTATCAAAACCAAATATAAATAGATCACAATTATCCACACTCTAAAATAGATTTAGTTTTTGTGCCAGTTAAAAAGGACTATTTCCCTATCCATACATAGGAGGACTCTCCTTCAAATAAAAACAAAATCTAGATTATATAAGAACTGCAACATGCTTGATGATTGAGACATACTGGGTTGAGGAGAGCTAACATTGTATTTAGAAATCATTAGAATTTTGCTATATTAAGTTCAAATGAACACAAAAGGATTCTGGTATGACCCTATTAATTGGATGTTCAGTAACACATTCAGTTAGCAACCTAAAATAATTTGAGTTAATTGATATGAGTTGGTTTAAAGAAAGTAATTTGATACTGTAGTCTTTATGTGTGATCTAACAGAAAAACATTAAAACCTTTTGTCTTAATGATCCAGGAAAGGTATTGATAATATTTTAGTGTAGTGGAAAGCTAATTCTCTGGAGATGTGGCTCCATGGAGCTCTTCTCAAAAGAAAGATGTAGAAATCATCACTTCCTGCTGACCTTACTCTTGACAGGTGCTTCTGGGTGCTTTTGTGAGTACATTTTGACCAATAAAGTGTTGATAAGAGAACTGGCCTCTGACACTTTGGCAAAACTGAAGGCACTCAGTGTTATACAGTGAAGTGACTCCTATTCATACAATAAACTGGCAACCAAAATAGAAGCTTCACACCTATTTCTGAATCATGTAACCAGTTCAAAATGTTTGTTTGACTACTATCTAAATCCCTAAAGGATACGGGTATATGCAACAAACATAAATGGAGTTGTATTTTTAGAATAAATGTAACTCATGAATCCTCCTAGAAAGTGGAAATAGAACAGGTATTTATTGGGGGAACAGGATGATCAAAAAGGAAAGAGAGGGAAGATGGGGTAATGGAGGGATTACACAATGGGACAGTTGAAACTAAAAGCCATCTGAGGGGCTGTATGGAAACAATATAGTACAGACTTCCTGAAATATGTGCATATATGAAGGCAATCTAACTGAAATTGCCAAAAGTTGTGGAGATAGAGCCACAACTGGACACTACTTGTCACCATATGAAGCTTCCAGTTCCAGGAACAGGTTGAATCTAATGGAGATGGTGGCCAAATGGTCCCCATAGAAAACCCTCAGCAACACACACTATTGCCAATGCTGCTGGTGGCTCTCCACAAACTGATGGTAAGGTCCTATTGGTGAAGACAATACCTGCAAGAATCCATGAACATGGAAAAGTCAAGCTGTTGTCTACCTAGAGCATTCATTCCCACTAACCGGTGTTCCTGGTCTTGGAATATTCTTCATACTAACACAGAAAAAAAAAAGGTAACACAAATCCAAGCATATCCCTTTGGTCCCCTATCCTGTTCTGCCCACAAGATACAATACCACAATGGTAGTACTTCTGAGAGTAACAAACCAATATCTTACTGGATTTAAGGCCCATTCCATCAGATTGAACCCATACCTGACAGTGTTGGGGACCATGAACATGAGACTAGACAGGACAGAGACCAAGGAGAAAAAACAAACACTACTGTTCTTAAAAAGAATGTAGCAATAAAATGACTCCTAATGAGTGTGATACATTCATAGATCAGTGCCTTGCTCAGCCATTATTGGAGAATCTTCTTCCTGCAGCAGATGGGAAGAATAGAGAGAATCCACAACTAGCCAATGTGCAGAGAGTGAGAGATTTGAAACACTCAGTCCTAAATGGGATGTCTATCGATTCCCTCATCTCAGAAAGAGAAAACCCTGCAGAAGAGGAGGCAGAAAGAGTGTAAGAATCAGAGCAGATGGAGGACACCTAGGAAACAAGGCCTTCTAAACAGAGCAGCAACAATGTACATGTGAACTCACAGGAACAGTGACAGCATGCACAGGGTCTACAGGGAACTGTCCTAGATTGCATCACAATGCTGAGGGAAAAAGTAGGCACAAGCTCCCTGTCATAACTCAGAACCTATCTCCAATTCACAAATGCTCACAAAGGAGACATTCGTTTTCCCCAAAGCAGCCTCACTGGGTATAGAAATCATACAGAAAGGCAGGCCTGATACCCAGCAGTAGATGAACAACAAACAATGAACTCACTAGAAATGTTAGAGGTTCTTTGCATCATAATGCTTTTTCAGGGTTTTTAAATTCATTTTCTTTGTTTTTTTTATTTTTTATTTTTTGCATTTATGTTGAGTTTGTTTGTTTGATTGCTTTTAAAACTACACAGGTCCTCTGTGTATATACTATGGTTTCTGCTTTTGTGTTCGTATGGGATTTCTTTTATGTGAATATGTCTGTCTCTGTCTATATGTGTTTCTTCTGCTTTTTTTACTTTGGTTATTTTTCTTCTGTTTGTTTTGTTTCGCTTTATTTTATTTTATTCTCATTTTAAAATGACTGTTTTCTAATGAGAGAGTAAAAGGCTGTGGGCTTATTTGGAAGGGATGGTGCAGAGAATTTGGAAGTTATTGGGAGAGGGGGAAACATAATCAGGGTATATGGTATGGAAAAATCTATTTTCCATAAAAGGGAAATGGAAAAAATGTAGTAGGAGAGTAATTATTTGATTAAAATAAATGTTCTTTAAAATAAAAGTGAATTGTACTGTCTGAAATTCACACAATAGGAGGAAACAGGTTTCTGGGACTCGTTCCTTACATCCACTAACAAGCTCTGATCTCTGCCTCTCTCTCACTCAAACACTCATGCAACAATTGAAAATTACAAATGCTCCTTGCAAAATAAATCAAAATTAAATCACTTGATAACTTCAGAAATTCTTTAAACTTGTTATTCAAATTTAAAGTTATTGCAATTTAAACTTGGAATAAAAAGTTTAAATAAAATTTATTCTCTCAATTCAATAGTCCAGCAAATCCAGAATTAAGTTGTCAGGATCGATAGCTGTTTTACCAGTTTCTAATAGAACCATACATTAATTTTTGGTGTCTTGCTAATAAAATAATGACTGATGAAGCCTAATTCTTTCTGAAGAGTATACAATGCTTTGCTATGTTACACTCATAGAATGTATACATGTTTTTGTACATGTGTGAAGGTGTGGTTGAGTGGGTTATGGGATAACTATGTCTTTCAAGGGCATATGAATAGAAGTTTAAAGTCAATTTAGAAATATGCTTTACTGGTTCAGATATTAAAATTCAGAAACCATAATGTGGAAATATGAGATTAACAAGTATGCCTATAAACACAACTTCAATCACTTACACTCTTTCCTTATAGATTTCTCACTTTTAAAACAGTAACTCTTCTCTGAAGTGCAATATAAACAGAATTAAGTGTCCTTATAGTATGCATTCCAGGTACTTAAATATTTAATACTTTAGAATTAATGTCCTTTGTGTAAATGAGTCAGCATGTAAATATTTAATCCCTCTTCTGTAAGCTTCTAAAGTTCGCTTTTATTGTGGAATTGTTGTAGAACACTCCTTTGACTAACGTAAAGCCTACTCAGTTCTTTACAGCTGCTGATCTTGGATCCACAAACAGGAAAATTATACTCTGAATTACTTTTTCAGGGAAACCTATCCAGTTAATCACCTGTTCATATATATATTACTACTACACTGTTAATAAATGCAGTAATGTTCAGAAAGGAGAAGGGGGCTAAAAATGGAGAAGTAACACAATCTTTAATCACCCGTTGATGAAGCCATCAGAGGCTATATCCTTCAGACTGTGGATATTGTACAGAAAAATATATGAATTATAATGTGGTTAAAAAAATGAAGTTGTCTTTTGCAGAGTTACAGACCAAACTTGCTGCTCTTTGAATCAGCTTTAAGAATGGCTCTTCATCTGACCACTGCCTCTTCAACTCCTAGAATTTTCATTTCAAATGCTAAGGTACTCTACACCCACGGAGTATGGTGAAACTGCTGTAATGTTAATCAGAAAGAAAAAAACTCTGAGTTCTAAAATACATGGTGCATTACATGTCTAAATTTGGATAACAACATGGAATATCTTATATCTGCAGGTGTCTGAAAACCAGAGAAACAAAAAAATTGCTAGTTTAAATATGAATAATTTAACCCAAAATAGAACTATGCCTAGGATTTTTCCCTCTGTTTTTCCATTATTTTGTATTAGAGCATGAAACTTGCTGAGTGTGTGGATTTAGTTATGACACTTAGCCGTCTCCACTTTGCATTTGAAAAAGAACACTATAAAATCAAACACTATTAGAAAAGTCGACTTTAAAGAATTGCTAAGAGAAACTTTTACCCTTAAGTATATAGTGCGTCAGCAAATTTCTGCTGGGAAGATATGTGGGCTTTAATGAGGTTTGGAGGTCAGAGAATCTGCTTCAGGTAATAAGCACGGAGGAAAAGAGGTTCAAAAGACCTGAACTTACAAGATACAACAGCAAAGGAAGGAAAATCAGTCTATTGAAGGAAATAAAAATGATGGCAATTGGGTTTCATCCTCAAACTGGAATCCAGTATCATATCATCACATAGGTCATGCTTTCAAGAAAGACAAAAGAAAAACAGCAGCTTATGGCCTACATTTCAATGGGCAAATGCCAATGCCACCTTTTTCTGCTTTTTTGTTTGTTTGTTTGTTTTTTGGTTTTTCGACACAGGGTTTCTCTGTGTAGCTTTGTGCCTTTCCTGGATCTCACTCTGTAGACCAGGCTGGTCTCAAACTCACAAAGATCCACCTGGCTCTGCCTCCCAAGTGCTGGGATTAAGAGCACTTGTTCAGCTATGTTCATATCAGCATTGTTTGTAATAGCCAGAACATGGAAACAACCTAGATGCCCTTCAACTGAAGAATGGATAAACAAAATGTGGTACATATACACAATGGAATACTACTCAGCAGAGAAAAACAATGACATCATGAGGTTTGCAGACAAATGGATGGATCTAGAAAAAATCATCCTGAGTGAGGTAACCCAGACTCAGAAAAACAAACATGGTATGTACTCACTCATAGCAGGATACTAGATGTGGATCAAGGCTGACTTGTCTGCTACTCATATCACCAGGGAACAGGACCCCAAGAAAGACATGGGGATCGCCCAGTGACAGAGAAATGGAATGAGATCTACATGAACAGCCTGAACATGAGTGGAGGTAGTGAAAGGTGAGGGTCGAGGGAAAGAGAGCTTGGGAGAGCAGGGGATCCCAGCTGGATCAACAACAGAGAGGGAGAACAAGAAATAGGAGACCATGGTAAATGAAGACCACATGAGAATAGGAAGAAGCAATGTGCTAGAGAGGCCCACAGAAATCCACAAAGATACCCACACAACAGACTGCTGGCAATGGTCGAGAGATAGCCCGAACTGACCTACTCTGGTGATGGGATGGCCAAACACCCTAATTGTCGTGCTAGAAACCTCATCCAAGTACTGAGGGATCTGGATGCAGAGGTCCATGACTAGGCCCTGGGTGGATCTCTGGGAGTCCAATTAGCGAGAATGAGGAGGGTGAATTGTTGAGACCAAGGTTGGATAAAGCACAGGGACAAATAGCCAAGTGAATGGAAACACATGAACTATGAACCAATGGCTGAGGGGTCCTCACTGGATCAGGCCCTCCGAATGGGTGAGACAGTTGATTGGCTTGATCTGTTTGGGAGGCATCCAGGCAGTGGGACCGGGTCCTGTGCTCATTGCATGAGTTGGCTGTTTGAAACCTGGGGCCTATGCAGGATTGCTTGGCTCGGCCTGGGAGGAGGGGACTGGACCTACCTGGACTGAGTCTACCAGGTGGAACTCAGTCTGTCAGGAAGGCTTTGCCCTGGAGGAGATGGGAATGGGGGGGGTGGTCTGGGGGGAAGGTGAGGGGGACGGGAGGGGGGAGAACAAGGGAATCCGTGGCTGATATGTAGAACTGAATTGTATTGCAAAATATAAAAAAAAAAAAAAACAACAACAACAAAAAAGAAAAAAAGGAAACAAACAAACAAACAAACAAACAAAAATAAAGGTGTGCACCACCACAACCCGGCTCTGTTTCTTAAATATTACAAAAAATAGTGACTGCAATTGTTGTTTATTTGAATTCTTAATTGGATATTTTCAACTTTTTTAAAAAATATTTTAAACTTATTTATTTTTATGTCATGTACATTTGTGTTTTGCCATGGGTATTGGATCTCAGGAACTGGAGTTACAAACAGTTGTGAGCTGCCATGTGGGTGCTGGGAATTGAACCAGGGTCCTCTAGAAGAGCAGTCAGTGCTGTTAACCACTAAGCCATCTCTCCAAGCCCTGTTTTCAACTTTATATAACCACATGTCCACAAGAAAAAGTTAGTTAAATTTGTTTATGCTTATGTTTATATATTTTCATGAAGGGGTTTCAAAAATAGTCACACAAACATGTCTATTTAGTAATGCTAGCTAGTGATAGTTAAATTTGGTGTATTTCATGGTATTTTTATACACAGTCTTTAGAGAAGACATTTTATTAAGAAATTTTTATTCATTTTACACACCAATCATAGAAGAGGGAAGAGAAGACATGCTTGAATTGATGAATCTGCAGATACATCTTAACTGTTAAGTAGGAGATAATGATATTGATACAAAATAGGTATAGTCAAGTGATGATAAAATAACTCTTCTGATCTCTATTTCATCATACAGGCTCAGTCTGCTCTGAATAAGGGATATTGCTTCACACTGATGCTCTTACTACCCCCATCATGGTTTGATGAGTCTGCCAATCTCATTGACCTTTATGAATACAACCATCATGTTGTGTTTGAAATTCATGTATTAAGTTAAAATTTCTTATAGAACTCCAAGCCTTTATTTTGTTGTTGTTGTTGAGACTTTCTTCTGTGAGTCTACTCCTAAAATTTGCTGGTATATTGGAATGGAAATAATCTTTCAAGTCCTTCTTAATCATTTATTAAATATCTTTCATCTTCACTATTCTGGTTTTGTTCCTCCATACAGAATCTTGAAGAAGCAGCACATTGCTGATGTAATTCTAAGAAGCTCAAGGGCTTCCACTAAGGCAAAAATTCTTAAAGGAGCCATATCATTTTTATTTTTTCCAGGTTTCTGAGACTTTAAATGACAATTTGGTACTATGGTGGGCACCAAAAATTTTTTTTTACACCTTTGCTCTTTTTATTGTTCCTTTTGGGGGACCACCACCCAGCTCCCAAATAAATACATATGGAGACATTATTTCTTATGAATGCCTGACCTTAGCTTGGCTTGTTTCTAGTCATATTTTCTTCAATTAAATTATGCCACCTATCTTCTGCCTCTGGGCTTTTACTTTTCTCTATTTCTATATAACTTTTCTTCCTTTCTTAAACTGTTTCTGGTTATGTAGCTGACTGGCTGGTCCCCCCCTTTTTTTTTATCTTGATCTTCTCCTCCCAGATGTCTCCTTCTACTTATTCTCTCTGTCTTCTAGCCCTGCCTATCCTTTCTCCTGCTTTGTTATTGGCCATTAAGCTCTATATTAGACCATAAAGTGTTTTAGACAGGCAAAGTAACACAGACTCAGAGAGTTTTAAAAATGCAAATAAAAGAATACAACACATACTTACATCATTAAACAAATATTTTACAGCATTAACAAATAGAACACATCTTAAAATAATATTCCACAACTAAAGAAAGCATCAAATGACAAGATAAACATAATTTGAAAGACTTTAGTTGGATTTCTTCAGTAACATATATGATGATGTTGGACTAAGTTCAACAAAAATCCAGGAACTGTCTTTACTATAGTCATATTTGTAGCTTATAGCATGAAGGTTTTCCAAGGATATTGAGGAAATCTTTTTCATAGACTGCTGGCAGAGACTAGCATTATTAATGGACAAAAGAGTTAAAGGTCCTCTTGCAAGGCTATGATGGATGGTCTCTTCTTTTTATTTCATTTTTCTGTATTTCTCTTTGAATAAATGCTAAGAATGGTAATCAGTTTTCCTCAGATTGTCAGACTCTTCTTTATACTGAAGGCTGTTTGGATAGGAACTTGCCAACACTTCCCAATAAAATTCACCTGTCAAGTAGTCATTTAAAGTTAAATTTGTCAAACAACTTATCTAGATGTTGGGTTAATGTTAATTATGCCCAGAAATAGATACTTACATTATTGTGTAGTTTTTTTCTTTGTAATTACAAATTACCACATTCAGATGAATGTAGAACTCATATAAATACCATATTTTCTCTAAGATACTTCAGTGTAGTAAATTCTTAAATGGAGTTCTTTTGATCTTAAAAGTGTTGGGAATTATCACTAAAGGTGTTGTAACTGAGGAAGTTTTGTAAACCATATTTTTCATTGACATTATCTTTGCATTTACACAGTTACAAATGACAGTCAAATTGAATAGCTTTGAAATTAGATGGCTAGGTATTGAACAAAACATAGAAAATATTATCTAATTGAAATCTATTTGCTCACTAACTTCACCAACTTGTAGCTTCTGGAACTTTTCTCAAATGGTACAGTGTAAACAACTTTATATACAGTTGCATGCACTCTTATAAAACGTCTTTGTTAACAAATATTCTCTTTCCTCCAATTCTTTGTTTGTCTTTTCCTTGATTTCTGTAAGGCATTTTTTTCATTTCCTCTTTAAGGACCTCTATCATCTTCATAAAGTTGGTTTTATGGTCATTTTTTTTTTTTTTTTTTTTGTGCTTTGCCTGGATTGGTCTACTCAGGTCTTGCTGTTGTAGGATAGCTGGGTTTTGGTTATGCCATATTGCCCTGGCTGCTGTTGATTGTGTTCTTACACTGGCATTTAGGTGGCTGGGTTTGGGATGTCCACATGCAGATCTCTGAGTTCTTTTTTGTTGGGTGGATGCTTTGTTCCTTGGTTTCTGTTTCCTCTTTGGTATTCTGATTTTTTTGGGCTGGATTTCTAAAGGCAGACAAGATCCAGTACTGAGTCTCTGTCCAAGTAGGGGGTTGAACTTCTGTAGGCTAGTTAGGCCTTTGGTATAGTAAGTGGTCTCTGCCTGAGTTGGGGTATGTGATTAGGCAATGGGTTGGGGGCACTGAATGAATGGAAGAGGTCTGTTGGTGGGCCAGCTACCTGTGGTTCTAGAAGTTGGTTTGGTCTCTGGCCCAGAAGGTACTTTGCCTGAGTTAGTCTCAGTTTTTCTGGCTTGCTTGACCTGAACCTGCTCTTCCAACTGTAATGGCCTACAACATTTATTCTAATAGGCAGGGCCTGCTGCTGGGCAACCAGAAGTCCTCCACAGTTGGAACCAATGGCAGTGGGTGGTGGGATGGGAAGGGGTTCAGTGAAATGGGGTCTTTTTGAACCAAATCTAGGATCTAGGAAGTGGGGCATTTCTTCAGGCAGGTGGGTCACCTACCTGTTTTCTGACTGGAGTGGCCTGTGCTTGAGCCAAAAAATAATCTCTTACAATGACTATAAATTAAAAATAAAATTTCATTTTTTTTAAGACAGGGTTTCCTTGTGCAGTTTTGGTGCCTGTCTTGGATCTTGCTCTGTAGACCAGGCTGGCCTCAAACACACAGAGATCTGCCCGGCTCTGCTTCCCAAGTGCTGGGATGAAAGGCATGTGCCACCACCACCCAGCTAAAATTTCATTTTAATTGGGAGGAAATGGGCTCAAACGTGTGATTACAACTATAAAAGTCCCCTAGAACTCTTATTTTTACTAATAGACTCCATATTTAACCTTTGAGATATTAAAATATAGGTATATAAAATTTCAACATTGTGTTCTGACAGATATTTCTATGTGAAATGAAAAATTATCAGTGTATATTATAAAAATAAACCTTAAGTTTAATCATATAGAAACCTTAAAAATACTTATTAGTTTTCCAAAAGAATATATGATCTCATGAATACCAATATTGTTCTACTTTAACAGAAAAGAAATCTACTTTATTTTTAAACAACTGAAAAAAAAAACCCAAATGAGGAAAATACCGATTCTGTATTTAATTTTTTTACTAATTAAGATTAACAATGATTTTAATATTAACTATTTTATATAGGGGGTATTTCATTTTCATTCATGTTTAAGTAATGGATAAGACTCAAATAATGTTATGGCTCTTAGTCAAATATAGTTTGATTCAGTGTCAAGAATAACAAACTGTAATAAGCACCAGTGATATTGCTACATTCACTCTATGAACATTACTTTCACATGTTTTCTTTTAGTAATAACTATGGTTAACTTTATTGTTTCTAGCTTTTCCCTGTCACCTTCTGCAAGATACTGTCTCATAAATGGGGATGTTGATAATACAACATGCTTCTGCACTCTTATAAAATATATACTGTGCTTTGTCAAGGTAAGTCAATTTTATTTACTTAAAGATCTAATTTATTTATGTATTCCTATATATGTTTATTCATTTATAATTCCTTGCAAAATTTTAATTTATTTTGTTGGCACCAATGAGGAAAATATGTGTTGATGTAAATTCTTATCAAAACAATTTATGTCTAGTAAAAATTCTCAATATCTGGTTGGCAGATACAAGCAGATCTCTATGAATTACAGGTGATTTTGGTTGATATAGCAAGTTCCAGTTCAACTAATGTAATTTAATGAGACCTTTTCTCAAAAAGAAAAATAAAGAAATACAAATAAAAAAAACAATTAAAAATTATAAAAAAAAGCCCTCAGTACAATGGGATCATGATCATGTACTTATAGAATGAAGATAAATCTCTACAAGGGATTATATGCAGCTACAACAGAATAGCAAATGCTAGGTATTTTTGAACAGTAAACATATGTTTCTCTCAGCTCTTATTTCATTTCAATAAATTTGCCATTTCCATCAAGTAGTTCATATGTTATCATTTTCAGTTTTAATCCTAATCCTGTAATTTAAAAATAAGAACTCTGATCAAATTAGGATCCTGGTCTAATTTGGTGAATTTTTAGTATTTTTCTGAAGACTAGATCACCTCCATTACCTCATGATCACTCATTTTGTGCTCATTCTCATTCTGTCCCTTTTCTCTCTCTTCCTATGTCTTTACTCTCTACCACTGTTCTTCCTTCTCCAAACACATGGCTATGAAGCTTAGTATTTTCATCATTATTGGCAAAATATAGAAGAACTGGCAATTATTTAACTTTCATAAATTTCATCATGAATTGGATTGCATGAGGTTTCATAGCACATCAGATTTCATCTGTCATCTTTAGCTCTATATCAGGCAAGATATATTATGTATGTATATATTTTGTTCATTCCTGTTTACAACAAAGGACATACTAGTTGAGTTTCTGTTGAAGGATATTTGATCACACTGTGCAAAGATATGTTGCTGTTTTATCTCACCTTCCTAAGGCACCTTCTGTTTGGTTTAATGAAGAGCTGAATGGCCAAAAGCTAGGCAGGAGAGGATAGGCAGGACTTCCAGAGACAGAGAAGAACTTGGGGAAGAATCTGAGAATGCAGAGATTTTCCAACAAGATAGGGAGGAAGTTGAACATACTGTACTAAGGAGAGGTAACAAGCCATGTGGCAGAATGTACATTAATGTAAATTTGTTAATTTAAGTTTTAAGTGTTAATTGAAAACAAGCCTTAGCTAAGGCCAATCTTTCATAATTAATAAAATGTATTCATGTCATAATTTGGGAGTTGGCAGTCCAAAGATAGTCTGACTACAAATTTCTAAGTAAAAATATCACTTACTACATATTTTTTCTGATACATATATATATATGGACAACCTCTTGAGATCCAGAATTTTTGCTAACTTGTATATTTTTCTTTCAAAATTTGATGGAGAACTATAATAAAGGATTTAAAAATATTTCCCTTATCCTTTACATTAATTCTTTCTTCACCTAATGCCTTACATTTTCCAGTAAAGTATCAACTTAACCGAACATATTACTATGTTGCAGAGCCCAAAGGCATAAGTAAAATTCTGGCTTTTCCGAATTGTAATTTTTACATTACAATGTACCTTAGATTTCACCTGAAACCACACCAATGTTTCACCTTCTCAATTGCTTGTATTTAAAATTACCGAAGTTTCTACTATTCTTCACCAGCATCCTGGAGTTAGATATTCCATTCCTAGCTAGTACTACTCAAATTGTTCAGTTTTATATTTTTTTTTATTGTATCCAAGCTGTATTTTTATATTGATTATTAGTGAGTCAAATTGCCACTGTTAATATCAAAAGCTGTTGAATGGGCACTCTTACACTCTTAGTTTTTGATTGGTAGAGTCCAACGCATGTAACTAAAATTTTATTTAAAATATATGTCATTTTTCAGATGTTATACTACCTTAAATTTAGTCTAATGAGCTTGAAGGAGAACAAGTACGAGGCATTATGGAAGCATTTAGAGGGAGGAAAAGGAAGAAGGAAATTGTGTAATTATAATCTTATCAATGAGAGAAACTACCAAATTAGGCAAGTATAAAAATGTTCAAATGGTGCATTATTTAGATATGGGAAAAATTAACAATTCAATGTTTTGGTTGGTTTTATTCAGTTAGAGCCATCAAAGTAGAATGTTAAGACTTCTTTTCAAGTGGCAACAGAACCTAGATGAGGTAGATTTTAAGCCCGAGAACTTAAGTGTAAATTATTTCGCAGATCTGAGCTAAAAGTTAAAAAGAGTTTGACAGTGAAATTTCTGTAAATGATCAAGAACTCTGCATGTTTTAACTCCAGTTCTGTCATAACTTAGCTGTGTGACCTTGGCAAGTTAATTTGTGTTTGCTTATTTTTATAGAAATAGTAACTTTATGTCTGTGTATCTGAGTAAACCTTTCATCATGGTATAGTGTAATATAAGGAGAAAATAATGTGCTCCCAGAAGATATAGCCTGATAGAACATACAAGATTTCCCTGCCTCCCCCAACCCCTGTTTTTTGTTTTTTTTTTTTTTTTAACTAGAAAACTATTGCAAATAAACTACTGTTCAACTTTACAGGTGAAATTCAACACTGGATGTTACCCAAGATAAGAGGCATCAATTTCACAATAACAGGAACTCAATAAAACTATTTCATATGCATTTTGGCCATGAGTTTCAAAATGTAGTCAGAAATTGGATATGAGTTTACCCTTTCTTTGTACTTTTATATACCTTTTCTCCCACACATTCAAAGTACTATAAAGGGTGTGTTCTCAAACTCAAAACTCAATATTTTGCTTCAAAAATCTGATTTCATAACTTATCTGTTTTGTCCTCTCCCAGTAGTATCTAAAGTCCTTCTTTTATTTATGTTGATTCCCACCCATGATTATTTTGCTGTTATGTCTGACCATAACTGACTTACAGAATAAAATAAACCTTAGCTGTCCCTATCAAGAAGACAAATCTTGGAGAAAACATTCAGTATATGATAACTCCAAAAGGAAGTCTAAGTAAAGAACATACTTTCATCAAATTACACAAATATATTTTATTTGTTTGACTGGGTTTTGGAGACAAGTCTATGGTATATAGCTCAGGTTGGCCTAGTACTTATTCCAAATGCTTTCATTAACTTTACAAGCCAACAATCATGCTGTATTTTCTTGGTAATTTCACATAGACTTTTGCTAAGCATTTTAACTATTAACTGACTATAAAGAAAATATAACACATAGAATATTAGATAATTTTGAAATGATGCTCTGATAGTAACAAATATATTCTATGTCTCATCTTTCATAATTCCTGGCACATTTCTTATAGTTACAGAAATTGAAGAGAGGACAGATTTGACATCTGACACATTAACATTGTCTTTGATAATTCTGGCTAAAAGATACCTCATTACATAAGGATAATCACCAAAATATGTTCAACAATCCAAATCACAATATTTCAGTTCAAAAGGAATATTTCAATGATCATCATGATTTTTAATGTTTTACTTAAATTTTGTTTTACTTCCAATTTTTAAATTAAATTTGTTCTGTTGTAATACATATTATAAAATATGCTTAAGTGACATTTCAAAGCTTTTGGTAAATCTAAACATACATAATTTTTCTTGAATATCAACTGTAGCATGTTTTTGACTCTTCATATGCAAATATTGATTTATACCCAGTTAATATAGATTTGTTTTGAATGCTGTATCTCTCATTTAGCTTTTTTAGATTTTCAACTAATAAAAATTTCACTTGCCCAAATGTCTTTATCAACATCACTAACATCATCAGTTTTATCTTATATTTGAAGATAATAATTGATTTCTAGTGTTGGTATACTTGGCTGCAATTTCTTGGCAGTTTGGAATAAACATAAATCTCAGAAGTTAATTCCGTTCCCAAACAGGATTTTGCCATTGTTATTGCTCAATATTATGAAATATAAAATTGTATATATTGCAATAAGACTGGGATTCCAGACTGAATATAAAGAGGGAAAGAAGGAGGAAGTCAACATAGTTCTACGATCCACCTCAATGCCCAGTGCTCCCACCAAAATGCTTTCCAAAAATGATAAACTATATGGTTTCTTTAAACAGGAGACAGTCAATTCCTTCCCTATTATAGACTGTATGAAGTATTTCCTCATGGGAAAAAATAATTTATTAATTAATACAACATCAGATACAAGGTTAGTTATGGTGATATTTTATTTGTATTAAAATGTTATTTGTATGTTAATAAATAAAGTTGCCCGGGGGTCAGAGCTATTAGCAAGCCATAGGAAAGCAGGGCAGTGGTGGCATACGCTTTTAATTCCAGCACTTGGTAGGCAGAGCTGGGTAAGTCTCTATGTGTTCAGGGATACAGCCATTATTGGATACACATGCCTTTAATCTTAATACCAATCATGGAAAACCTGGAGGCCTATACAGACAGGCCATGAGGAGGCGGTCGTGTGGTTGGGTTTACAACCAATGAGAAGGCAGGACAGGAACTTTATATAAAGACTTTAACACAGGGGTAGCTCTGGTTCGGAGAGGTAGGACCACCGCAGGAGGAAGGGTAAGGTTTTAGCTCTTAGCTCTGACCTCTTGGCTTTCTTCTTTGCATTGGTTCTGTGTTTCTTATTTAATAAGAAGGTTGGATACATCTACAGTTAGTATGTGTTGGAAATTTAATTTGTGATATGAGCAATATAAAGCAGTTTTTTTTTAATTTTGTTTTGTTCTTAAATTGTTGAATATTGGATTTTATGTGTTTATGTTTGACACTGGGAATTCAACCTGAGGTCTTTCTAAGTGGTTGTTCTACAACTGAGTTGGGATTTCAGGTTGCTTTTTTTTTTTTTTTTTTTTTACATTTATTTGAACCTGAATCTCAATGTTTTCCAAGGTATCTTTAACTCATACTGTAGCTCAGGCTGACTTTGAACTGTGGTCCTTCCTAAGCCTCCATAATAACTTTGGTTTCAAGCCTATGTCTTCTGACTACACTGAGAAGAACTCCGTAGAGCACTGAAACAAGTTCAAGATGAAAGAATATTAAAAAATAATAAATGTAAAGATGACAGTCTCCAGAACACTGGAGAATGTCAATGCGATTTGGTTCCAATGACAAATCATGATTTGTTTTGCTATAGGGGAAGAAAGTTGGTGAAGCAGAGACATGCTGGGGTGGTTATCTATTTTTTTTTTTAGAGAAATGACTTTTGGGAGTTACTTTGGTGGAGGTAGAAACATATACTTAAATTCCAGACACAGATACATTTTACTGCCTTTTGAAATATTTTATCACAGAACTGCAAGCTTCAAGACTCAGCTAGATGTTGGGGCTGAATAAGCAAAAGGGAGCAAGGATTAAATAAAGCTGTTCCTGAGACCAAGAATATACGCTAGGAGAAGGCTTGGTAAGACAGAGAAGGAAGAAGGGAGAGAATTTGGTACTTTCATAAAACTAGTGCTGAAACAATTTGTGATTATCCTTTAATAAATAATGTTTACTCTATGAAAAGTTAGACATTAATTGCACAGAATGGCAATTTTAGCAACTGAAGAAAATTAGTCGATGAGTATGGCAAGAACTTTTGTCATTTACATTCTCATTACTAAATCCTGGTACTTTTTAATATTTTAGGCAATAGCCTTCTCTTATTTTGTAGCTTCAAATACTGAGATTATTCAAATATTGAATTGGAAGTTGATATACAGTTTAGTATAATTTAAAATACTTTTTCTGTGCCTCCCAAACCCCCTGGAGCTTACGTCCCACTGAAGTAGAATACAAAAAAATTATATTTGATTTTACATTTTTCACTTTTATCAAATTCTTCCACAAATGAATCTGTATACACATTCATAGTCACATATAAAGACAGTTTCACAAAGGCAATAAATTCTGATTGTTCCAGTAATTTTATGTAGCACTGAACTGCCAGCTATTCCCTATAAAGAGAATGAAATAAATATATGTATGTATTAGAAGATATAACTACCTTGAATGCTCTATATTATGGTGACCATTTTTCTTATAATCATTATTGTATAGCATACTTTTTATATGTACGATTTATGTTTTTCAACATATACAATCACTTTTTAAAACAAAAAAACCATGATATTCATTGAGATATTCCATTGGTATTCAACATTGTTTCTTCAACTGTTTACTGGTGGCCTCTTCAATGGACATTTTTGGCTTAAAAATAATGAACAGGTGGTATGTCGGTAAGAAGCCATGTGGGTGTTAATGTGGCATCATTTTCTGCAGAACAAGAGAGCATTTTCAGAATTTTAGGTTGCCAATCTACTTAGCTGGCACCTGCAGTCTAAACTGGAAGACCATTTTGAAAGCAGGCATGTTGCCATCATAACAGATGGTTACGCATACTGACAGCCAAGTGATCATGTATGTACATGGGTTGTGGGTGTTGAAAGCAAGCTGCTCACTTAAGAAGGTCAAATAGCATTTATCCAGCTCTTCCCACAAATGATACTAAGAGGGACAGTTGTCCCTTTAACATTCCCTGCTAATGCTCATCTTACTTCATAGGACAAACAGATAGCTCAGGCTGATGATTTCATACCTAAACCAGTAGAACTGGCATAGCAGAATCCTTCAATTAAGATGACTTTAAAAAAGGTGATAGCTCAAAGTATGTTAGAGTCCCTCAATATGACATAAAATGTTTGGAAATGTGGGTTAATAACATGAAGTATTTTTGCTATAAGTAAGACCCTTGTTGTTATGAAATAATCTCCAAAGTGCTCCTAAGGTTCTTTTAACCTGTCCTGACTTATTGTTTATTAACTTTGGAAAATTTACACATTATTACAGTAATAGGGAAGTTTTGAAATCCATTACACATGCTTTTCTTCATATATATATATATATATATATATATATATATATATATATACCTTTGTAATATACATATATGGAGGACAAACAAGATACATAGAGGTATATATATATGGGAGACATTATACATTTGATATCATATTTATTCATATATACTCAGTTTTTTATATATATATATATAAGAATTTAATTGAATAAACCAAAAATCCTATATACTCAATGACTATATATTTGTAATAGCATGACTTCCATGTCTAATTTCAAATAAGTGATCTAAAAAATACGAAACCATAGTAAAATATCTTTGTATTTCAATTATAATCAAATTTTTTCAATCAAGAATATTTTCTCATAGAACTTTCAATCATTTCCTAGCTATGGTATCTACCCATTTATATAATCCTTGCTCCTTTTGTATAAGTGAGGCATCTGATTTATTCTAAGTTATAACAGGACAAAGAAGATGGTTTTGTAACACATCATTATAAATTGCTAGAATTCTCACTAATAAGCTCATCTTTCCAAGGAAAAACGTGCTAAATCTAGAAGAATAAGTAAAGTGCATTTTACCAGTCCTGTGTTAGTAACTAATATATGCACAGCTTTTTAAAATTTTTGATTCATTGAAATTAAAGAATACAAAATATCAACCACTTTTATGTGCTAGTCATTATTTCATTTTAAAATTATAAGTGTTTAAAACAATTTATATAAAGTAGAGATGATTAAAATAATTTGTGTTCAAAGATACAAGGAAAATAAAACTAAGTTTTGACTTTGTAAAACAGGATTGGTGGGCTGCAGTATTATACCTACAGGATATAGTAGTATATCCTCTATAGTATTATATCAGGATAGTGTTATATCAAATTAATTGGAACAGCAGACTAATGCACAGTAGGAGAAAACTGACATGACTGTAATGTCCAACTTCTTAGGACTTCCAGTCACCTTATTTTTCATGTGAAGAAATGTCTTAATTTGTAAGAAGTCAGAATGAAATAAGAGTAAAACATTGAAAATGTCTAAATACAATTGCTTTAAGTAATCATGAAGAGACAATGCAACATCAATTTTGTGATGATCCTTGAACACAGTCTGAGGTACTAAACTAGGACTCCCCGGTGACTATGATAGCAAGTTAAAGCAATTCTGGTCTGCATTCATTATATTCGAGGCGGGAGGTTAGAGACTTTGCCTAGAGATACTTTGTACTTGGCCAGACACTGCGTGAGAAGTTAGGGAATGATAAACAGGCAGGGAGTTAAGAGAATGAAAAGAGTACCTGAATAATGATTCATGAATTTCAGTTACTTAGAGGAAGAAACAGGTCATAATTATGAGAAACTATGGTTACATATTTAGAAATTTTTTTTTTTTTGGTTTTTTTTTCGAGACAGGGTTTCTCTGTGTAGCTTTGTGCCTTTCCTGGAACTCACTTGGTAGCCCAGGCTGGCCTCGAACTCACAGAGATCCCCCGGCCTCTGCCTCCCGAGTGCTGGGATTAAAGGCGTGCGCCACCACCGCCGGGCACATATTTAGAAATTTAAGAATGAAACTTCAGGGATGTTTTAATTATCAATAATCCAGGATGGACTATAAGATGAGTGACACACTACAGCGAGTTACTTATATGATACAGTATTTTAATATAGACTATTAAGGCATCTTGTTCAGTATAGAGAATTTCTGAAAATAGAATATTTGGTGAATAATTACAATACCCATGAAAGTGCAGGATTACATAAGAAAACACATGATTGTCTCACAATGAGAGTGGATTTGCATAAGAAGGATATAGGGATAATTTGAGAGTAGGATAAAAATAAGGGAATATTAGACATTTTCACAGTAGGAAAATGAGGGAATATTAGGCATTAGGGACAAAGTATAGCGTTATTTTTTTTAATTGGAGTAAAATCATACAGTTTTTCTCTTCTCTTCCTCCCTGCAATCCTTCCCAATCCCTTGCTCTTAATCAAATTAATGATATCTATTTCTTTCATTGTTGATAAATGCAGAAATTCAATGTGCTAGTCTACATAATTCTTCTGGCATGCGTATGATTTTATACACATAGAAGCATATTCTTAAAGCCATGCTTCCAAACACTGAAAAATGCTATTTGTGTTTTTCTTTGAAAAATAGCTACCAGAAGCCAGATGTGCCAGTACATGCCTTTAGTCCCAGTGCTACAGAGGCAGGGGCAGGCAGATAACTGTGAACTCAGGGGCAATCTGTCTACATAGTGCTAGTCCAGCCAAGACTGAATGGTGGACTCTGTTCAAATGAATAACAAATAAGTAAATGTTGTTAGCTGATGGAAACAAGAGCAGGGTCCTTCAGCTAATGTCTAAAATGTAGAGGGCATGTTCCAGAGTTTTAAATACACCCTGTAGTATATAGCCATTTGGGATGCTAATAAAAGTGCACAAGTGGCTTATACTAATAAAAATATATTTCTCATAGTCATGGACACTGGAAATACCGTATAGGGACACCATCATGCTAAAAGAATTTTGCTGATGACACAGTGACAGGTGTTCATTGTCCACACAGGGAGGAAGAAGATCACCTATATTCTTAAAGCCAGTTTGATAAGAGCTCAAACTGCATACATATTGAAACTCTTCACATAATCTAAAGGGCTTTACCTAGTCAGATAGTTGCAAGAGTGTTTAAAACTTCAGCGTGGGGAAATTACGCTCACACAAATTTAAGTCCACTGTATGCCTTATTCCAATAATTGTAAAATTATTAAAACACTATTACTAATTTCAAGAACCTGGATAATACGATTTTTATGATTGTGCATAATTCATTTTATAATTTAGAATTTTCAAGGAAATGAATAGAGATCATATACTACTTGCTAACAACCTTTATAAGCACTTCATTGTTCTCTTACATATTTGTTACATACATGTTTACATTAGAAAATCCTTGGCACTTTTGTATTACATGTTAAAGATCTATATAATGACTCAGTTTTCTCACTACAAATAATTAAAGTACAGGTATATTTAACTGATTGTTCAAAGAAACAGAGGCATTCTAGTAATTATGAGATACAGGGCAGAGGCAAATTTTACCTAAAAAATTAATAGAATTTCAGAAAGACATAAATATCTAATTTTTGGTTTTCATCTTCAGAAAGCTGATCTGATATAGTCCATCTGTCTAACAAGAATTAGAGATTGCTTTGGCCCCAAGTTTCATGTAATGGAGATTGGGCCTGATAAATTTTACTTTGGAAAATATTCAAATAAATAATCTGGTACAATATGTTGTTGAAAATGAATTGAAGTCTCACAATATATAATTTAAATAACCATGATGATGCCTTCGGGGTAAGGATTATAAATTGGGTTTCACATAACCATCACATTGACATGCTGAATAAATAACATGGACTGCTAGAAAACAATTGGCAACTGAGATGATTAGGTTTTTGTATTTATTATTGATAATCTTTGAGCCCAAACAATAATTAGGGAGAGTAGATAATGGTCTATTAGGCTACTCTGAAATTTGTGGGAAATAAATTCACGTAATTAAAATGGAGAAAACTACTGGGTGTCTTAATTTTAATGGGGAGTGTTGGAGTTTACCAGATGCAGAATTAGAATCATTCTAAATTATTTTCCACAATTGAAAACACATGCAGTATGTAAAACTATGAACTATGTTCTTCTTCATGACTCGTGGATAAAACAGATTTATAAAGAAACAGCATAGTATCATAATCTTGCAAATGGATGTTCTGCTCACAGATGGAGGGTGTAAGTCTGCTGTAGGGACACCACACTGGAGTGTGGGGACCTTAACAAGTGTGAGAGGACAAAGAGGACACTGAAGACAAGGGGTGATGCATATGTAGGTATGAAGAAACAGACCAGGCAAACACAATTTAGCGATGTCAAAAATTCCGGTTTAGGCAACCGTTGCCGTGCCGAGCATTGCCTTTAGCTGCAGCATACATTCGCATTAACACTTTAAGACTACTTGCAACAACATACTTGTGAGATTAACATGCACAAAAGCTATAAGCACTGAAATATTGTCCATCTGAAGCTGAACCAGAACTTTATTAAACATAAAATACCCCAAATAAATTTCAAACGGTGTCATGAAACAGCTGTCTTCCTCTTTGAAATAGGGAAATGTGACCTGGGAGAAGGCATGTACATAACTTTAATAACCTGACTTCTTTTCCATGTGAAACTTACCTCATTACTCCTCATCCACCCTCCATTTAGAATAAGGTATGTTATGCAAATAAGATAGTGTTCCTGGTTCCTGGGAGATTCCTGCACTTGCTCACTTGGGGTTGAGTTTTGAGAAGTCATTCTTTCCCTTGGAGCTGCTTATTTCCAAAGAAATTGTAGGTTAGCATTCTGGGCAATATGCTCCAGGTGAGTAGATAAAATTATTATTATAAATTTATCAGTTTACATTCCCAAATTATTTGGCAAATGACTAGAAACACTGTATACCACTCAACCAATGATACAATTTTTACACTAAAATATCCAGCATTATTGTCAGTGTAATTATTGTTTTGATATTAATTAAAACATAATACAATAAAGTTTGAAAATATACAAGACTATTTAATAACTACCTAATTATGGCCAAACATTAAGTGGCTTTTTGCCAAATATTGCACTCATTTCTTAGTTGTTTTGTCTGATGTGATTTTAATATTTGCCTACTTACAAGATCCTAGAATAAACATCAATATTACACAGTATAATATTTTACTATAAGATTTACAGTGTTTTTGTTCAATATTATCCAGATAAGAGGTCATGGTGTAATAAAGTACTTTCAGGTGTGACATCTAGCCTTCACTAAATAGCATTTTTTTTTGTTAGTTGCAAAACTGACTTCAATTTCTTGTTTATTTACTTTTCCTTACCTAGTGAAGATCCTTTATTTCAACATTTCATGGTGAGATTAGAATGTTTATTTAGTTAATATGCTTTTTTACTTATTTTACCTCCATAGAGAAGATTTCTGGTTTGGGAAGAAATTTTTAGTTTATTCATGTTGCTCCAACAATTTCAGTTGCTGAATAATTTCACTTAATACCATTTTCACTAAATTCAGGGTAGATTTTTAAAATGTTCTTTACTGTCTCCATATTGCAATCTTCAAAGACTCAAATACTTCCAAAATTGGAAACGTAAATCTTTAAAAGACAAAATTTAATATGGATAATATTACAAATTTTCACCACATTTAATTTTGTTACATTAATTTGTGCAATCATAAGCATCTGAAATTAAAAGCAAACATTTAAATGAAAAATTATGACAATATTCAGACCACCAAAACATCATTTATATACTTTGTGTTGTGCTTGTGTTTATGCCAGTATTTGTAGAAGTATAATTTTTGTGCTTTAGGCATGGGCACGTGTCTATGTGCATATATGTGGAGGACAGCACTGAATACCAGTGCTAAGACGTATTAAAATTTCATTTGTATCCTTGGAAACAGGATCTCTTACAGGGTGGAGCTTTACCAGAAGTCTAGGATGCTTGGTCAAGGGGCACTACAGGCTTGTTTATGTCAGTCTCGTCAACCTTGTTAGGGCTGGATTACAAGCACAAACCAACATACACTTTCATGTCACATGGGTTTGGGGATCAAACTCCAGTCTTTATGTTTATAAGTCAAGAATTGTGACTGGGCCATCTCCCTGACCTCTTACATTTATTGTCTTTAATGGATCCCAGTGGATCAATCTTAAGTAGACTGCAAAAACTGAGTTTATTTAAACAAGCAGACTGAGTTTTGGAAAGTCTACTCTTCAAACACGGGAAGATTAATTCTATCCAATCAGAAAAGATTACATTTATTAAGACTGACCTAGCCGGGCGGTGGTGGCCTTTAATCCCAGAACTTGGGAGGCAGAGCCAGGCAGATCTCTGTGAGTGTGAGGCCAGCCTGATCTACAGAGTGAGATCCAGGACAGACCCCAAAACTACACAGAGAAACTATGTCTAGAAAAACAAAAAATCAAACAAACAAATGAAAATTAAAGAAAACCCTTCATTTTAACCATGCAGGAAAAAAACAGTATTTAAAGATTTGTTCGTCATTACAGTTTCTTGAGCACTTTTGTGCCTGCAAAATTAAGCCATATTATCGTATTCATTGGGATATCCATATAATTTTAAAGCACAAAAGTCTGTGAAATTCCAGAATGGTCACCAAAAGTTTATTTGCTCTTTAAGTAAATTTAGTGAAATATTATATTTTACCATAGAGATTTACAAAACAACTATTAGTATTTGGTGCATATGGTTAATTAGGGCACCAGATGTGTCTTCTTAAAAGATCAAGTGAAATCATTTGAGACATGATTTCCCATAGTTATAACCTGTCATATTGTGTTATGTTTCAGATAATATGTTAAATTTCTAAAATTAATATTCAATGACAAATATTATGCCACTAGGCATCAATAACACCCTGTCAAGGATCATAGTCTCAAGATCTATTTTGAATAAGCCAGAAAGGATACTAAAGTCTCAGAACTCTTTAAATTATCTATATGTGAATGGTGAGACTATTTTGTTATAAACAAGTTTTGATTAAAAAAGTAAGGTGTTAATTATATGATCATAAGGATAAATCTTGCAGTCACCTGCAGTGCTGAATCCCTTCTTTCAATTGTAACTAAAAAGTCACAAATATTATAAAAATGATCATAAGTATTTCCTATGCAAGAGTGAAACAGACACAATAAAGAAGAAACATTTTAACTTTAGCAGTTGTTAAAGTATTGAAATGACCACCACTAATAACACTATGTAACATGTACCTACATGAAAAATACATTTAACTTCTCTCATCTCCTGCCCTGCAACATCTGCCTTTATTTAAGTAAGTGACTCAAGAGAGTTTCTTACACAAAAGGACAAAATTTACAAAGTTACTTCTCTCCTCCAGCTTCTTTAGTTATTTTGAACTATTTCTGAGTTTATCAAACAGTATCTTACAAAATGAAGGATTTACACATTCAAGGTGTTCATCATTTTGTCTGTGTCTTTCTGTGTCTGAATTTTGCTACATTTCCAAGTTAATGACACATTGCAATAAATTTCCCTCATGATGTTTGTCAAGGAAAGGCACTAGGGAATTCCCCTGATGAAATGTTATGTCTTCATATATGAAGGCAGATTATTTGGCTTTCCAGTTCTCTCGAAACTCATCATCCTTTGCTTTGGAATCTATTTTTATGTAAGTTTAAAATTCTGTGATGGTCCCAGGAGCCATAAAAATCCATAGTAAATATATTTTCTACGTTACAGTATAAATTAAAATTACTTTATGGGAACTATATATATATATATATATATATATATATATATATATATATATATGTGTGTGTGTGTGTGTGTGTGTGTGTGTGTGTGTGTATAGCCCTTGAATACTATGATGTAAAAAATAAACCCACAATATATTTAATTTTTGATATAATGATGACCAGGACACGTCTCCTACTAGTAAACTATTGTCACCAGTGTTCTTTACTGAGAACAGAGAATTCATAAAGATTTTTGTCTTTCACTTTGAATGCAAAATGAAACTCTTATTTTAATTAAAACTATATTTTTAAAATTCTTTGACAAGTTCTTTTATTGCATCTTTATCATTGTGGTAACTTAAATGCAATTGCCCCCAATAATCTCATAGCGAGTGGTACAATTAGGAGGTATGGCTTTGTTGGAGTAGGTATGGCCTTGTTGGAGGGAGTGTGTCACTGTGTGCATGAACTTTGAGGTTTCCTTTTCTCAGGATAACACTCAGTGTCTCAGTCAACCTCCTGTTGCCTGCAAGATGTAGGGTCCTCAACTACTCCTCTACTACCATGTCTGCCTCTGTGCCTCAATGTTCCCCATAATGATGACAATGGACTAAACCTCTGAAACTGTAAACACGCATCCCAAATTAAATGTTTTCATTATAAGAGTTGCTATGGTCATGATGTCTCTTCACATCAATAGAAACCCTACGACAATCATGTTCCTGCCCATCCTTTTACCTTTCAGATCTACCCCAACATGCTACACCTATTCAACATTGTCTTCTCATATTGTTCTCTCCTTTTAAATTTACTTTTATAAAATAAATCAAATTTATGCCCCCCTCTACTCTTTCTCTATCAACTGTCAAATTCACCATCTCTTCGTGTATAAGCATCTATTAGGCTGCGTTAATTTAGTGTTGATTCTGTGGGTTTTTTTTTTTAAAGCCTATCAGTCTGCTTGTCCCAAATCCTGGAAAAGATGAATTTTCCCTCTCTCAGCAGGTATTATCTTTATCTAGATGTGAGGCCTGCTCAAATTTCTCCTATCCACATGGGCATGTCTGTAGGTGCCGTTGTGCAGGTCTTCTTTAGGCATCTGTATTGTTGAGGTAGTGCTTCCCTACATGACAGGAAAGCTCCATTCATGAAATATGAAGTGCTTGAAGGATTTTTTTTTAACTATGGGGGAATGTCATCTGAATTACTTCTTGATGAATCATTTTGGTTGTTTTTAAAGAAATAATAATCAGCCTTGTGCAGAGTGATTCTTATCAGGTTGTAAGTAGGTCTATAATGATGGTATGATGGTTATTAATAAAAAGTGAACTATTTGCCTTCTGTATTGCAGTCTTTATAACATGAGAAAACTACTGGGCACAGACTTTCATTGGTTTATCTAATTTTGAAATTCATTTGAATGTAATTATTCTTTTAGATTTGACATTAATAGTACTGTCTTGGAGTTATTCCATATGTTTTTTTCCCCTGATATTTATTTATTTTTAAAGAGGTTTTTTTGCTTTGTTTTTTTTTTTTTTTTTTTTTTTTTACATACCAATCCCCTACCTTCCCCAATTCCACATCCCCATCCTTTCCTCCAAGTGGGTATGGCATACTAAGTTGTGGCAGTCCAACCCTCTCCCCCTGAACTTACCATCACCTATAATCAGATTAGTGACTACCCTAATTGTCATCATAGCACCTACATCCAGTAAATGATGGAAGCAGATGCAGTGATCCACAACTAAGTACTGGGTTGAGCTCCTAGACTTCAGTTGAAAAGAGGGAGGAGGGATCCCAAGAGCAAGTGAGGTCAAGATCATGATGTGGGAAAACCACAGAGACAGCTAACCCAAGCTAGTGGGAGCTCATAGACTCTGACCTGTCAGCTGGGGAACATGAATGTGACCGAACTAGGCCCTCTGAATGTAGATGACATTTATGTGGCTAGAATTGTTTGGGGAACCCTTGGCAGTGGGACCAGGACTTATTCTGGGTGCAAGAAATTGCATTTTGAAACACATTCCCTAGGGTGAGATACCTTATTCTATATGACTTTTATGTGAGCACATTGAACCTATCATCCTACCTTCTTGGTCTTATTTAACCATCAGAAGAACTACAAGTGTACATCCTGCATAGTTTTTCCTTTTATTGTTTTTGTGATTCTTGAATTTTTCATCAAAAAGCTCTGTCTTATTGTCAATTTAAGTACAAAACCATGCAACTCTATTGGAATTTCTCAAGCTTCTGCTTAGTGCATGATAATTTTTCAGCACTGTTTAGACAAACTGTTATACCCATAGATTTCCTCCTAACCTAACTCTAGTCTGTTTGATTTACCTCCAATATTGTTATGGCATATGGCTTAATATTCTTT
Source organism: Peromyscus californicus insignis (assembly GCF_007827085.1). Classification (NCBI taxonomy): domain Eukaryota; kingdom Metazoa; phylum Chordata; class Mammalia; order Rodentia; family Cricetidae; genus Peromyscus; species Peromyscus californicus. The sequence goes on from NW_026294458.1 coordinate 64,157,719, forward strand.
GAGACATACTTTTTTAATAAAGGTCTTCAGGCTGTAAATATATGATCCCCAGAGAAATGTTTGTTTACCTAAATGGTTTAAGAGAATTCCTCTTCTTTTTTAAGGTCATAGTACTGAATCTTGTCAATCTACCTTGGATTGAATCCTTGCCTGGAAGCTAATTCTTAATTTGAGAATGATTTGCCATCTGGAGATGTTGGCAACATGATGCAATTTTAATTTAGAGCTCTTCAAACCCTGACTATTTACGCACTTAACCATTCATTTCTTAACTCTTATCTGTCCTCTGTCATTTAACTCAAAAACAGAGAGAAAAAGCCAGGTGGCATCTTCAGATATTTTCCTGGAGAGTTCCTTCTGTAGATCATAGAGCTTATTAGGTATCTTTTCATTTTTGCTGAGAAATTCAGTGAAGAGTGTTGCCAAATCTCCTGACACTCCAATGTAAGCGTCATTTCCCCTCTACTTCCCACTGCTATTTCCCTTAATACCCTATAAACTTTCTCTGACAGATTTCTCCAGGCCATTTAAGCTTCAAACATGGTATCCTCAACTCCCTTTTGGTGTTCATTAACAAAATCCTCAAGGCTCAAAGACAATTTCAAATTCTGCTCCAGTTACATATAAATGCCTATCCAATTATCCACAAATCCTCATTTAAAAATCATAATTTTGTATTATTGTGGATGATAAGGGTTTGGAACACAATGAAAAATACAGAGCTATTGCAGTCCAAGGCTAATGTCAGAGAATTCTCTGAGAGGTTTCATCATCCTGGAAAGCACCGATGCATAGGCATGTCCATTCAGATGCTGAGTCTGGCCTGATCACTACAGGCCTGATCAGCCACTTTAGCCCCTCTGGATTTTCTTTGATTATGGCAGATTTGGATTCTTGTATTGGTGTTCATTGTTGCCAAGTTCTCAAGTTCCCCTAATATGAGCCAGCTTCAGATGAGAAATCATGTGACACCAGAAACCTCAAAATCCTATATATCTGAATGGAGAAACGCAGAACTTACAGATTGTATGCAAGTGTCAAAGTTGTATGGAAGAAGAATTTCTGTGCTGGGCATTGTCTCATGATCAGTCCTGAGTCTTCCAACCATTCATGGCTGCACAGTGAAAGCAATGTTCTCTCCAGAAAGAATGAGCCATTTCACTGAGAGCAGTAGAAAGTATTCCTTCCTCACTATATGTGATAAGGAGATTTTTACAATACTCTGTAATTGATAAGATGTTAAACATATTACATTCTTTCTTCCTACTAGATCACATATGTAATGATTGAATAAGAATTTCAAATTCTTGGCAAAGTTTAACAAGATATTTATTTATTATCTACCTATCTATCATTCTGTCTGTCTGTCTGTCTGTCTGCCCATTTCACCACCTATCTATCTCTTTAATTGTGGGTAGGCATACGTGTGCCATTATGGAAACATGGGAATATCAGAAGATAACTCCTGAGAGTCAATTCTCTCTTTCTACCACCTGAACCTCTATTCTGGGCTACAAACTCAGGTAGTCACCCACGGTGGCAAGCACTTTTCACACACAGTACCATATTGCCTTACTGAAGTATTTTTATTATTTTAGCCAAAATTAGATGAGAACTTAATAAATACAGGAAAAGTCACTTATTAATTTATGAGTTTTACATAGATCATTTAGTAACTTATATAGCATTTATTTTGCTTAGTAAAATAAATGTTAATAATTTTAAGTCTATATAATATGATATGCTCTGTTGTTATCAAGCAGAGTTGCAGCATTTTACTCTAATTTATACAATAGGAAATGGGTTTAAGGAGCATGTTAAATACCTTGTACAGAATAACAATAAAAAATGAGAGTATATTCTGCCATATACTTCTTATTTTGCTACTATTTTTGCTATATTTATATATTAACTATGGTCATGGTACTCATTACTCTAATGAGAAAAGTCCTCTCTTTGCTGTGTTAAGGGCTAAGTGCTGTTCATGTTGACTGGCTTCCTGTGACATCCCTCCATGCCACATCTCCTTACATGGAACCTCATTCTTTGATAACTTTGTTGTTCATGGCACCCAACACATTATTTTGCACCTATACTAATGTCCAAATAGCCAGTGTTTGAATGAGTCTATTGGTCAAAATTTAAGCAACTCATAAGATGAGAAAGCTAAAATTAGAAGAAAAAAATCAAGCCTTTTCTAGAACTTACTAAGATGAATGTAACTCAGTAGGCTCACTAGTCTTATGTCAAATTAACATAGGCTAGAATTATCTACAAGGGGAGAACCTAAATTCAGAAAATATCTGTATAAGGTCCAGTTGTAAAGCATTTTCTTAATTAGTGATTGGTGCGGTGAGGGGGCCAAGCCCATTGTGGGTGGTGCCTTCTCTTGACTGGTAGTCCTGGGTTCGATATGAAAGTAGTCTGAGAAAGCCATTGGGAGTAAGCCACTAAGCAGCACTACTCCGAGTACTCTGCATCAGCTCCTACCTCTAGGTCCCTGCCCTATTTGAGTTCTTCTCCCGACTTCCTTTGATGATGAACAGTGACATGGACGTGAAAGCCAATTAAACCCTTTACCAACTTGCTGTTCGATCATGGTGTTTTGGCATAGTAATAGAAGGCCTAACTAAGACACTCACTGATGAGGATATTAGATTTGAACAGACCTCTTTATGCAAGCATACATTCATCCTCCACAAATGTGCACAGGCACACATAAAACACTGAATTCTGTATATTCCCATTATTTTATATGTAGAACTTAAATAATAAAATAAATTAAGTGTCTTAATTAAGCATAAATAAATAATTATATGAATATGTCATCTTACTGGTTCTAGAATCATCTTTAGTGTTTCATACACATTTAGTCATATCATGAATCTATGGAAATGTATTATTATCTCCCTTTACAGTTGAAAATCTAGGAAGCAAAGTTTTTTCACTACTTGGTAAAGGTTACAATATTGCCACATGACAATAAACCATTCAGGAGCTAAGGGAAGGCTGTTTGATTATACAAACTACAAACCATCCATTGTGCCTGACTGTTCAAGAAACAACCTCTTAGAACATAGAAAAAAAAAGGAAAACAGTATTTTCTGTAAGAGAAAATGCATTCAATGCTCAATGCAAGAAAGCGTATCACCACAGAGATGACAATGCTGAGTAAAAAGCAAGTGATATGAAAACAATTAAATTAGCAATGTTAAAATATCCATTATTCATTGCTGTGAGTATTGCAATGGCACCAGTGACCTTGAATAATACAAATTCTAAGAATATATTTTTTCTCCACTGTCTTAGCAATATTGTTTCCAATTTGATTAATAAGAAATGTAACTTTATTTGGGATAATGGAAACAATACATCTTAGAATATCAATCTGTGGACTTCATATTTTAAAAAGTAAATTTTCTTCTTCGTAAAACAAAATAAACATCTTTATAATATAAAAGTCCTTTATATAATATTTTATAAATATTTTAACACTCAGTGTACTGTATTGTACATGTATGAAAAGCAAGTGTTAGCTTATACATTTTTGATATAGAATTTAAAATAAAATATGAGTTTCCTGTGGAATTTTAATACATTTGTTATTTAACTTAGTAATTACTTTAGCTATGCAATCTTTAGGTTTTCCTTATTAGTTTTTTGCACTAAAATATCTCAGAATAACAGACAACTGGAAGTCATGCAGCCACTGTTCACTGAGCCAAAGACAAATGCGAGTTTTAAGAATGCATATGTGTGTGCAACTCAATAGATTGATGCCTGAAGGAAAAACTTTAGAGGTGTGGATATTTTCTCGATGAGAGAATTACTGTGTTTGCAATGAGGATTGATTATCTTGTCTGCCTCAGAAGGAAAGATAAATAGTATGATGTTTTTAAAGAGAAAAAACAGAAAAAAGTAAAAGAAAAGTTAAACCTGCCTAGTCAATTTGATGATTTCAGTTGTCACTCATGGTCACAATGAAATATTTGAGTACATGACAGAGTGCAGTGAGGTGTACAAATGATGAATATCCCAAAGAAAATCACATGACAAAGTAGCAACTTGAAAAATCGCCTTGCAATTCCCTTGTCCTACACTGTTTGTGGAGGTTTACATTGAAAGCCTTTGGTTGCTTTAATAGCTCAAGTTAAGAGATTTCATTTGAATTTATTTCAGATTGGAAATGTCATGGGTGTCTCAGCAGTTACTAGCTATAAATGAAGTGTATTTTATAGCACCTTAGTATGGTGATATTTTATTTGTATTAAAATGTTATTTGTATGTTAATAAATAAAGTTGCCCGGGGGTCAGAGCTATTAGCAAGCCATAGGAAAGCAGGGCAGTGGTGGTATACGCTTGTAATTCCAGCACTTGGTAGGCAGAGCTGGGTAAGTCTCTGTGTGTTCAGGGATACAGCCATTATTGGATACACATGCCTTTAATCTCAATACCAATCATGGAAAACCTGGAGGTCTATACAAACAGGCCAGTGAGGAGTCGGTCATGTGGTTGGGTTTACAACCAATGAGAAGGCAGGACAGGAACTCTATATAAAGACTTTAACACAGGGGTTGCTCTGGTTCGGAGAGGTATGACCACTGCAGGAGGAAGGGTAAGGTTTTAGCTCTTAGCTCTGACCTCTTGGCTTTCTTCTTTTGCACTGGTTCTGTGTTTCTTATTTAGTAAGAAGCTTGGTTACATCTACAAATGGCATCCAACGTGGTGGCAAGATTTTCCACCTAAAAACTGAGAAAAAAAGATTCTAAAATGGAGCTAAAAACAGCTTCCTAATTGTCTCTCTCAAATGAGTGGCAGCTGCCGGTTTGAGCTACTTGTCGGTTCCTAGCATGCGCGCTCGACCTGCAGTATGGCGGGAATGAGGCCTCTACAAGTGGCACATTAAGCTGTGTGGTGGATTTAGCCTTTGCTAGTACAAACAAAAAAAAAAGGTTTCTGGGCTACACACTGCTTGGATAAAGGTATAGACCCACGATAGCTCCCAGAGCTGGCAGAAGGCGTACCACCGCCATGTTGGGAAGCTGAGGTGGGCGGAGCCAGCAGCCACAGCTGTTGCAGTTTAAAGCAATAGATTCACAATAAGACAGATTCAGATGTAATAGTTTACAATGTGTGTAAAATATACGTAGGCTTGAAAGAGACAAAAAAAGGTGATATATACAGTTATATAAACAAATACACAGTTTTAAAAAATAAAGTCTTTAAAGAGACAGTAAAATTAATATAAAAAATAAGCCACATGAAGATGAATATTACACAGAGAATCTGGATTGTGTTGTCTTTGAGATTTTTAACTGCAGAAAAACATTTGATCGTAAAAGATGCTGAGTTAAACCAATATGCATATTTTAAAGGTACCTTGACTTCAAAATTTGGATATAAGGATATGTTGCTTTGGAAAAGAGTCTCTGCTTTTGTTCCCACAGAAAGCCAGAGGCTATGGATTTGTTCAAGATTAAGATACATCAGGTTTGACTAGCCAAGACCCCCTGAAAGGTCTCCGATGACACCATGGCCCAGATCATCCAACATCCAGAATGGTTTCAAGCCAACTGGCTCAGATGATACAGCCTCACGGACTACTCCATGATCCTAATATTTTCTTTGTGAACCCATAAGATACAGCGCCCCCCTCCAGCAGGAAGTAGCAAGAGAAGCTATGCCCAAATTCCCAAATTATATGTAATTTTACTTTGTTAAGGTTAAAACCTTCCTTTTGGAAAAAAAAAAGGGGGGGGACGTGCTGTGGGATGTTCTGTATGGCAAATGTGTTGCTGATTAGTCAATAAATAAAACACTGATTGGCCATTGGCTAGGCAGGAAGTGTAGGCAGGACAAGGAGGAGAATAAAGCTGGGAAGTGGAAGGTTGAGTCAGAGAGACACTGCCAGCCGCCACGATGACAAACAGCATGTGAAGATGCCGGTAAGCCACGAGCCATGTGGCAAGGTATAGATTTATAGAAATGGATTAATTTAAGCTATAAGAACAGTTAGCAAGAAGCCTGCCAGAGCCATACAGTTTGTAACCAATATAAGTCTCTGTGTTTACTTGGTCAGGTCTGAGTGGCTGTGGGACTGGCAGGTGACAGAGATTTGCCCTGACTGTGGGCCAGGCAGGAAAACTATAGCTACACCTTAGTTTGGCAGGAATGCATAGTTCAATGGTTTATAGTGAACAAACACAAATTATAACTCCATTTCTAGCAAAATATGATAATTTGTAAATAAATTCAGAAAGAGTTTATGCTAGATTTTTTTAACTCTCCCTGGTTTTAAATTTGTGTGGTGTGTGTGTGTGTGTGTGTGTGTGTGTGTGTGTGTGTGTGTGTATGACCATACATGTGAGTGTAAACACACACACACACACACACACACACACACACACACAAAGGAATTGTAGGTAATTTTTGAATGTCGATATTAAAAAAGTAAAACAGGTTTTACCACATGCCTGTAACTGATATCCAATACAGTTTATTGTATTGTGAATGCTTCACCTCACATATTTATAAAATATAAATTCAACTTCTTTATTAAACAAATTTAAAACTTAAGAACACTTTCACTCTGACAGGCTTCTCAAATATATTATCACCTCAAATTTTCTACAGGCATCCATCCCACAAATGATGTGTGAAGACATATAATATTTGGAGAGATTTTTAAAATAAGAGACATAAGTAAATATATACTTAAGTATATGGTCATAATGTTTTAGGTTTTATTTGATATTCATTTTAATGATATATGGATAAATTATCATATTTGTGGAGATAAACAGAATTAGTAACTTCTTTGATTGAGTTAGTTAGTTGAATAACTATATATCGTTCCAGGAAAGTTTCTCAAGACTATTTACCAAAAGCCTGACTCGGGCATTCTGTTTGACTACTCAGAGACTGAAACTTTCTGTCCCACTGAAGAGTAATGTAAGGAGACAGTCACCTTGTTTGGTCCCATAAATCATATCTAGGGATGCAAGGACATGTCACTTGAAGGTGAAAAGTTAGTTTGGGGAAAAAAATGAGGGACGTGAAAGACAGAAGCTGAATTATGATGATGCAGGATTATGGAATGTTAGTTCAACCAGCCTTTAACTTAGCCTTTGAACTCATGATGTACAAAATGTTTTTTGTTTGTTTGTTTGTTTTATTTTGTTTTTTTACTGTTTAAAGGAATGTGAGTTTGGGCTGCTTAAGTCTCAGTGAATCTATATTCACACTCACATATGTTCAACAAAACACCAGTGAAACAAAAAAACACAGTCAAAATAAAGTAATGTTTCTTTCCTATACCATTGCTTTCCATTTACCTTATTGAATACAGATATTGAACTACCGCTTTTATTTATTTTAACTTAGTGAATATCAGGACCTAATTTAGAGCTGATTTAAAGTACAGTCATCAATGAGCATATATTACATGAAATTACAAGCCATTGTAGGAATATCACAGAAATAGATTATGGCATTTAGTTGTATCTTGGAGAAGCTAGTCTTCGAACAAATCCTCATCAATATTGAGAAATGATTATAGGATTTTATGGCTCTCTGTGGCATAAAGGCGTTGTGTCTCTTTCCGCCTATAGGAATTGATCACTTTTGTTGGAATGGGTTCTGAGGATTGAACTGAGGCCATGCCCATGCTAAGTGTGTGTTCCACTGCTGAGCCAATTCCACGCAAGATATCACTTCTGAAGTATGATAGTAATATTATCTAAAGTTTTCTCCACAAGAAGCTCCATTCTGGACATAAGTTGTTAAAGTTCTAAAACAGAAATCTTCTCTAGAACAGAGACCCACATATCTATCTAACACTTTGCAGTATTTTCGAAAATATCCCAAGTTGTTAAGTCAAATAGGATTTATAGAACAACGTTCTAAACACCGCTTTCATTCCATTGTAATAATATTATAAATAATACATCATGTTCACAAGGAGTCAAGGATGTTTTCTTCACTAATTTTTTAAATATTGTCAATTAAGTTTGTATCATGGACCATGTTCAAAATTAAAGCATGGACTTGTAACAAAACCAATATGACACTTGAGGAGTATGTGCAAAACCCGGTTTCATTTGAGAAAGAATACTAAATTATCTAATATGTTTTTATAAAACTCTGCTAAATTATACTAAAGAGGTAACTCTGATATTAGCAGTATTTACTCTGGACTGTATAGAAATGAAGGTGAAGCTAGGAAGTTAGTTTAAAAATAAAGAAAATACTTTGTGATTATGATGATATTATAAAATACTAACAAGAAATAGGTATAAAATATTTTCCAGAAAAAGATTGGATTCATAAGATTTAATAAAGTCCCAGAAACGGAGAAGAAATTACAGTTGTTGAGGAGGTAAGGATATATTTTATATGTACAATTAGGATTTTATTTACATTATAATATCCTGTGAAGCTTCAGTTTGTCTAAGTTAGTAGGTGATTCTTTTTTTTTTTTTTTTTTTTTTTTTGGTTTTTCGAGACAGGGTTTCTCTGTGTAGCTTTGCGCCTGTCCTGGAACTCACTTGGTAGCCCAGGCTGGCCTCGAACTCACAGAGATCCGCCTGGCTCTGCCTCCCGAGAGCTGGGATTAAAGGCGTGCGCCACCACCGCCCAGCAGTAGCTGATTCTTACTGGCTGAATATTATGGTTCCTAATGTGTATTACTTTCAGTCATTTGATAAGCTTAATATCTCAATGCTTTTTGTAATACTTTGATTGTAGGATACAGAATATCTCTGATAGGGAGTTGAATACTTTTAAAAAAGCTATTTTAAATTAGTTGGCAAAATAGTGTAGTCACTGAGGTCTTCTTTTTTTTCTTTGATGGAAACAAATATTTTTTCATACAACACATTTTGATTATACCTCCTCTTCTTCAACTCATCCCATTTCCTCCCCACCCTTCCTCTGAGCAGCAATCACACCCTTTCTGTCTCTCTTTAGAAAACAAACAGGCATCTAAGGAATAATAATAAAGTAAAATAAATAAAATAGGTAATAGAGTAAAATGCAAACAAAAAATAGACTATGACAACAAACAGAATACAAAGAACTAAAGAAAAAGTATAAAAACACACATACACACATAGACATGCAAAGACACACAGGTTCACATACAAATGAATCCCATAAAAATATAAAGCTGGAATCTATAGTATATACCCATAGAATCTGTAACGTGTTGAAAACAAAAGCTCTGACACAATCATGAGACAAAGAATGTCCAAAGATACCACTGAATTTGTTTTGTATTGGCCATCTATGGGCCTGAGTCCTACCTTTAAGTGTGGTTTATTTCCCTAATGAGACTCCCTTGGGGAAAAACAAATTTTTCATTTACAAATGCTTATTAATAGGAGATGCCTTTTGGGTTAGTGATGGGGGCGTGTGTCCACTTCTCTTGGCTATCGCATCCCATCTGGTGCAGACTAGCGCAGGCGCTGTGTAGGCTGCCACGTTCTCTGAGTTCTTATGTGATGTATCTCTGTCCTGCTGTGTTTATAAGACCTTGTTTCCTTGTCATCATCATCCCCTCTGTCTCTAGCTATCGTTTGACTCCTCTTCTGCTGAGTTCGTAAGCGCTGAGTGGAGGCATTTGATGCAGGCACTCCAGCTAGTGATGAGTGTTCCAAGGTATCACATTTTATGCAAATGTCTGGCTGTTGTTCTTTGTATTTATTTGTTCACATATTTTACAGGAATAATTGTCTCTGATGATGACTGAGCAAAGCGCTGATTTAAGAGTACAGTAAAATGTCTTTAGGAACGTTATTGCTACATTCATTAAGCAGAGACGTTGTATGTGGTTTTCTGATAGAATGTGGATTATCTAATCTCAGGTTGTTTGACACCAGGGCAGCTTTGGGTATAGAATCCTACTCACGGAATGTGCCATAAATCAAATTAGATCTTGGGAGGTAACTCTCATAGTCTTTGTGCCAGCATTGTACAATATATCTGACAAGCAGGTTGCTATTGTAGACTGAAGCATCCATAGCTGAATTGTTGTTTATCGTTTTCTTCTTACAGAATGTGTAGTACTGTTCAGTACTATGAACGATAGTTAATATGGGGGAAGGCTCTACATATCAACTAGCACACCTCTGTATGTTTATTGAGTTATATAGATGCTGCCATCAGCAAGAGATATTCAATTGGGTCTCTCCCTCCCCTGTTTTTCGGCAACTTCATTTTCTTCAACTTCATACCTGTATATGTTTTAAGAAACTTCTAAGTTATTAGGTTCACGTATGATTCCTCAAATGGCCCTAAGTTTTAACTGTTCCTTCCCATATTTCCTTCCTTGTTACCATTTTTCCTCTTCTCCCCTGTTTGATTCTTTAATTCCCATCCCCAGCCTCATTCATCCTTAAGAATCTGTTCTATTTCTCACTTCCTATGGAGATTCATCCCTCTGTGCTAGTCTCTTGCTCCTAACCTTTATGATTAACTGATTGAAGCTTGCTTATCAGTGAATTAGCAGCTAAAATCCACATATAAGAGAATATATACCAATTTTATAGATTGGGTATGGGTTATGTCATGCAGATTTATTTTTTCTAGCTACATAAATTTACTTACAAATTTCATAATTTCAGTTTTTAATGGCTAAGTAATATTCCACTGGGTAAATATATCATATTTTATTTATCTATTCATCCACTGATGGACATCAGGGTTGTTTTCAGTCTCAGGCTATTATGAATCAAGCAGCAATGAACAGGTTGAACAACTGATTCTGTGATAGGATGAAGCCTCCTTTAAGTCAATGCCCAAGAGAGCAATTTTAGCTGAAGCTTTCCTGTGCCCCACCTGGTCCACGGTCAGGACAAATCTCTCTCACCCACCAGTCTCTCAGCTGCTCGGACCCAAGTAAACACACAGAGGCTTATAGTATTTATGAACTGTGTGGCCATTAGCTCAAGCTCTTTACTTACTAGCTCTTAGACTTAAATTAACCCATAATTCTTATCTATGTTTAGCCACATGGCTTGGTACCTTTTCTCAGTTCTGTCTTTGTCATCTTGCTTCCTCTGTGTCTGACTGGAGACTCCTGACTCAGCCTTGCTCTTCTCAGAATTCTCCTTGTCTGCTTATCCTACCTATACTTCCTGCAAGGCTACTGGCCAATCAGTGCTTTGTTTATCAACCAATCAGAACAACACATTCACAGCATACAGAGTGACATCACCCACCATTTCTTTCTTTTTTATTCTATTTCTTTTCTTTCTATTTAAAAGGAAGGTTTTAACTTCAACATAGTGAAATTACACATGACAAAACAGTTATTAAGCTAGAATTCCAGTTATAATGTCTAGTCTATTTATGTTGGGCAAAATTAAAGAAGATATATCTATCCTATATTTATGAGTCTAAGGTTTCATATCTACCTTATCTCTTCTCATAACAAAGGAAAACCATAATTATAACTATCTAGTCTAGTTTATCAAAATAAACAGGAAGATAATTGTAAGCAATGTCCTACCTTTGCAGTTACCCAGACGTCTTCTGAAACATTGGGGTATCCATTCTTCAGCCTACAGGAATGCTTCTAAGATTTTTCCAAGTATGGTCACTGGGGTTCCAGGGAGAGTATGTTTCTAGGTATTGGGAACTGACACGGGTGCTGAAGGGATTCACAGGAGGGAGGAAAGCAGGGTTTGACACCAAAACCCAGAAATGGGGCCAGATAATAATGACAGGCCACAGCAGGTAGTCTGCTACAGAGCTGGAGAGTTGTCAGGAGTCCCTATTATAGAAGAGGAGGAACTGTGAAGATTGTAAACCTATTTCCCTGGCCACCATAGCCAGCTTGTTTCCAGGGAACAGATGTGGGAGTTGGCAAATGAGACCAAGAGATAATGGGTAGAAAGGAAAGCTGTAGGAGACAATGTGGTTGATATATTGTGTATCCTGATAAACTTATCTGATAGTCAGAGAACAGAGCAGCCACTAGATTAGACATAGAGGCCAGGAAATGGTGACTGACACACATGCCTTTAATCCTATCACTTAGCAGGCAGGATCTCTGTGAGTTCAAGACCACAGTACAGAACAGAGTCAAGCATAATGACACACACTTTTTTTTTTTTTTTTAGGTTTTTCGAGACAGGGTTTCTCTGTGTAGCTTTTCGCCTTTCCTAGATCTCGCTCTGTAGACCAGGCTGGCCTCGAACTCACAAAGATCTGCCTGCCTCTGCCTCCCAAGTGCTGGGATTAAAGGCGTGCGCCACCACCGCCCGGCAACACACACTTTTAATCACAAGAAGTGATAGCAGGAAGAAAAACGGTATATAAGGCTTGAAAACCAGGAACTAGATGCTTTTAAATATTTTTTATTTTATAATTTAATTTAATTTTACATATCAGCCACGGATTCCCCTGTCCTCCCCGCTCCCACTCCCCCTCCCCTGCCTTCCCCCCAGCACACCCCCCATTCCCATCTCCTCCAGGGCAAAGACTCCCCTGGGGATTCGAGCTCAACCTGGTAGATTCAGTCCAGGCAGGTCCAGTCCCCTCCTCCCAGACTGAGCAAAGTGTCCTTGCATAAGCCCCAGATTCCAAACACTCAGCTCATGCACTAAGAACAGGTCTGGGTCCCACTGCCTGGGGGCCTCCCAAACAGTTCAAGCTAATCAACTGTCTCACTTATCCAGAGGGCCTGATCCAGTTGGGGGCTCCTCAGCTATTGGTTCATAGTTCATGTGTTTCTATTCATTTGGCTATTTGTTCCTGTGCTTTTTCCAATCTTGGTCTCAACAATTCTCCATCATACAATCCCACCTGGGGCCTGGCCGTGGATCTCTGCATCCGGTTCCCTCAGTCATTGGACGGGGTTTCTAGCATGACAGTTAGGGTGTTTGGCCATCCTATCATCAGAGTCGGTCAGTTCAGGCTTTCTCTTGACCATTGCCAGTAGTCTATTGTGGAGATATCTTTGTGGATTTCTGGGGAACTCTCTAGCACTTTGCTTCTTCCTATTCCCATGTGTTCTTTATTTATCAAGGTCTCTAATCTTAGCTTTCTTAATTCTTCTGGAAGTTGAGGTAAGAGATGAGAGAAGAGTTAGAGACCAACCTGAGTTATGTAACAAGACTCTGAAAAACAAACAAACAAACAAAAAAGAAACAGAAAACAATGTATTTGAAGATAATCTTAACTTCTTGCAGGATCATGAGGTCAAAAAAAAAAAAAAAAAAAAAAAACAGGATACCTGGGACAGAATAAAGTAAAATTACCCAAGTGTTAACCCAATATTAATAATCTATGAGCATACAGTCACAGTGGTTACCTGATTTTAATTGACCAAGTCACATCTCCAAAAGCTAATTTAACTTGGCAAATTTTATTTTGAGCATGAGATAATATTCACCCATCAAGACACATGAACTTGACATTCAGGGACTAGACAAAAGCACTTCTTGTTCCTTCCCAGGACCCAGGTTCAATTCCTAGCACTCACATCAGAGTTCACAAGCATCTGTAACTCCAGTTCCCAGTATTCAATGTCCTTTTCTGATCTTTTCAGGCATCCAAATGGTGTACAAACATACATATAAAATAAAATAAAATAAAAAGCATGTGAAGAACTTCATAATAAAAGGTATGTTTTAGGTATCTTTCATCATTATATTACCTTTTATCAACTACTTTTATGACCACAGTTGCTCATAAGGAAAATGTTCTAAAAAAAAAATTCTATGTGTAACTGACTCATCAGCTGCTTTAGCCACATCACAGTATGGAAATCCTCACTTAACCCATTGATGATTCTGCACTTAAACTAGCCAACGATAAAGAAAGAGAACCTTTGTCTTTAGTGAAAAGTAAAGAACAAACAAACAAACAAAACCAAGCTGTACTTTACACACTCAATTTACTTTCAGAAGGAAAGTGCTTGGCCCTTTTGTAACTATAAAAAGTCCAGTGGAAGAAATTAAATAACTGACCCTGAGGCAGTTATTTTTAAATGGAAGTGTGAGTTTACCTCTCCAACCATTAATCAAAAAGTAGGAGGTGGAACTTTAAGAGAAATAAATTTCCAAGGCAAACTTGAAGATTGAAGTCCTACCTATTGTGTACTATGGTGTTCTAATAAAAACAGCCTTACCTGTGTGCATTTTGCCTCAGATTTCCACTACAGTAAACTAGTTTGGCAAGGCCAGACTCATAAACAGTAGCAGAAGGAAGGGTGATTCTTCATCTTAGCCTCAGATTATTTGCCTGCAACAATCTCATGTCATACAAAGGTATATTTTATATGGTGGATGAGGAATGGATCAGAAAGATGTCTCTATGGTGGTCATATCAGAACTTTTTTGAAATAATAAGAGAAAAAGTGGTACAGAGGCCTGTATGGAGAGAGGTAAAAGTGAAATGGGAAATTTGAGGTATTGAAATATGTGCACAAACACACATACTACATATATGTTTGCTCTCATATATTATACATATACATATATATCATAAAAACATGATTTTAGATTGATTATATTCTAAATATTTGTAAATGATAAGGATAACACTAACACATGAAATGGAGGAAAATAACAGACTACAGGACTAAATTGTCATATAAAAAATCTCTTACAGGAATACTGATCACATTTCTTGTTTACAATATGTATGGTTTGTAATCAGTTTTCAAGAAATTTCTACAAGAAAGATTGCTCTATGTGCATTAGACAGAGTCCTAATGATTCTCAATCCATCCATGAGTCATTCTGTCCTTTTGATGAGGTGTGCCTAAGTCAAATTAAAAGTACTAGTCACTACCATTTTATCTTTCCTCCCTCAATTATTTCTCATTCTTGTCTTACTTCTTAATTGTTTTCTAGCTATTTTTCTCTCTAAGCTTTCCTGCTTTGAGTAAATTAGACTCTTCCTATGAGCTAAAGAACCTCAATAAAATTTTAAAATAGAGAAACTGATATGATAAGTTTGTAATGAACAATTTTCAGGTCAGAGTCACACACCAAAGACTATTGTCCTGATATGTAGAAATATGGTCAATGAAGAGATTAAGAGATGGGTATGAAAGGTAAGAAATCTATCAACTCTGGATATCAAGGATTTAAATGCTAATGATATAATTGACTGTAATAGTTAATGAGAAATATTGATTTGGGGGAATATGAAATTGTATATGTTAACTATATATGTAAATGAACTTGAACATTATGTAAACTATAAATATTTGAAAATTAATGAAGACTAAAATTCTGTTAGCATAAAGAGATAAACAATTTTTCACAATACTTTTAAGAATTTGTATGTGCACATTCATTTTTAAAATAATGTATGAACCTGCAATATATAAAATTAGCAGATGGTAATAGTGACACAGAAAATAATACTATCTATTTTTGATAAAGTTATATTTTGACAAATGGATGAATTTCAAGCTACTAAACTGAAGAACATTTTATATTGTATAAGGATATCATATATAGAGAACATAAAACCATATTTCTGATGTAGGATTTCACTAATTAAACAAAATATATCCGCCATCATAGACATCATCATTAGATGTTGTGTGAATTAAGCCACACAATTGCATTAAATTCTAGATTTAATTTCAAATTGATGTCTTATTCTTTTAATCTAAGGTCTCTGGGCAAATGACATGTCACCGGAGCAGTAAAGTTTTAAGGATGGAGAAAAAGGATAAGTGTACACTCTTTTCCTGGTTTCTATAAGATAAACTAGCTTTTTAAACTATCCATCCAGGTTAGTCTATCCTTCCTTGGTTTCCCAAGAAGACTAACTGCTGAATTATAAGAACTACTGGAGTTCTTTTTGCAGCCATTTTCAATAATTATTTTCCCCGGGCTTTGGTTTGATTCTATGGGCTATCTTGTACCTTGCCAATAAATTACTTTTGTTTGCTAAAGAGATACTGATCTGTTTCTACTACTTCCAAGCAAATGCTTCCCAAAAAACAAACATTGTTTATTTGTTATCATTGATCTAAGAACCGTCAAACCAGTTGCAGTCACAGTTTGGAATAAGCAATTTGCTGAAGGAAATCAATGCAATATTTTCCCTTGAACATAAAATCTGATTAAAAGCGAAGCTGCTGGGGAAGTGAAAGGTCTTCTTATCCCTTCTAAAATTATGAGGATAAACAAACAATCAATTTTCTTATCAACTGATTATACAAGGCAGATTCTGCAGATTTATTATTTTTATTGCCATGAATTATCCTGTAGGATACTCTACTAAGCTGCACCCATATATACAAGGCAAGAGCTTTTACAAGGAAAAGCTGAAAGCCCTGTAAGCAATGGGGCTTCATAACTTCCCTTCTCTCTGTACACTGTATAATGACTGTCTATATTCCTGCCAAGCAACATTGTTTCTCTCTCATTTTATCAAGAAAAGATAAGTGAAAAGGAGAAAATTACTACAGAATTTCTTCACCTGCTCTTCTTCATTTTTCTGCAGAATCAATTCAGCGTTTTGATCAGCATTATTCCCTGCCCTTCCTTCTGTACTCTGCTCCTCCTGTGTTCTGTCCTTCTTGCTGGTCCTATCACTCTTCCCCCATAATCCTACTTCTACTTTAATGCTCTTAAAGACTGTGAAAGAAAGCATGGAGTTTCAGTCTTTGGGTTTTTTTATTTTTTTAAATTTTTTATTAAGAAATTTTTATTCGTTTTACAAGCAAATCACAGATTCCCTACTCTTCCGTCCTCCTACCTCCCCCGCAGCCTCACTACCCCAGCTCATGCCCCATTCCCTCCTCTGAAATGGTAAGGCCTTGGGGAGTCAGCAGAGTCTGGTACATTCAGTTGAGGCAGGTGCAAGCCCCTCCTCCAGCATCAAGGCTGTGTAAGGTGTTCCACCATAGGTAATTGGCTCCAAAAAGGCAGTGCAGGCACCAGGAATGGATGCTGATCCTACTGCCAGGGGCCCCTTAAGCAGATCAAGCTACAAAACTGTCTCACTTATGCAGAGGGCCTAGTCCAGTTCAGAGGAGGCTCCACAGCTGTTGTTCTAAAGTTCACGAGTTACTATTAGCTTGGTTCAGATATCTTTGTATGTTTCCACATCATAATCTTGATGTCCCTTGCTCGTAGAACCCCTCTTTCCTCTCCTTGACTGGACTCCTGGATCTCAGTCTGGTGCTTGGCTATAGATCTCTGCATTTGCTTCCATCAGTTACTGGATGAGGCACTATGATGACAGTTAGGGTATTCCCTGATCTAATTACTGGAGTAAGCCAGCTCAGGTACCCTCTCCACTATTGCTAGTACTCTAAGCTGGGATCATCCTTGTAGATTCCTAGGAACTTCTCTAGGAAAGGGTTTCTCCTTATCCTCATGAGGCAACCCAGACTCAGAAGGACAAACATGGTATGTACTCACTCAAAAGTGGACACTACATTTTTAGCAAACCAGACTATAACCCACAGCTCCAGAGAAGCTAGTTAACAAGGAGGATCCTAAGAGGAACAGGCATAGATTACCTTGAGAAGGGGAAATGGATGAGATCTCCATGAGTAAACTGGGGGTGGAGAGCTAATATAGGGTAGGGGATGGGGAATGAGAACTTAAGGTCCAGGATTGTTGAGCTGGAATAGGGACATAGTGGGAGAGAAATGAAATAGATACATTGAAAGAGGAGTCTTTGGGATTTTTGTTTAATTTCCCTCACACTCTGCACCCCAGCGCCGCCCACTGGTCTGGACACAGCACCATTTGTCCTGTCTTTACGGCTTCAGCATACTCCTTTGTGTGGATGCCACACTAAGGTTATGCATTGAATTGTTGGATACCTAGCCTATTTTTGTAACTTGAGCTATTGAGTGCTGCTACAAATACAATTCAAAAAGTTTAAATTTTAAGATATAATATCAGAGTTAATTTTTTAAAATATCAGTTTCTACTTACTCATGCACTTTCCTCACTTGTCACATGAAAACCACTATAACCCTTAAACTGGAATGCTTATCAGCCTCACTTTTTTCAAAATTTCATCTTATTGATTTGGCAAAATTATTTGCATTCAACCAGTGTAGGATTGAGACCTTGGATTATTTATCAAATTGTTATACTTTTGATATACCAACCAACTTTGTCCTCAAAACACAAATCACAAACTACATGATTTAAAAACACACATTCACTTCTTACCTTTGTCTAAACTCGGCACTACTTATGCTATGTCTGGTTAGATACTTTACAGTTTCCACTGAATTATAGAATTTTTTAAAAGATTTTTTTATTTATTATGTATACAGTGTTCTTTCTACATGTATTCCTTCAGGCCAGAAGAGAGCACAAGATCTCATTACAGGTGGTTGTGAGCCACCATGTGGTTGCTGGAAATTGAACTCAGGACCTTCAGAAGAGCAGCCAGTGCTCTTAACTGTTGAGCCATCTCTCCAGCTCCAATAACAGATATTTTAACTTCAAGTGAAAATCTGTACTTATATCCTTCATTGAGAAGATCTGAGAGTAATTGTGTAAAAGATTGGAGGGTGAAAGTGATAAAGACATATTGTATTACATTCTCTAAGAATTAATGAAAATATAACATATATATGCATATATATATATATATATATATATATATATATAAAAACACAATCTTCTGAATCTCTTTGCTACTTGATGTCTACATGTTTTCAAGCCTTAACCACACTTAAATATTGGACAACCAATAAGGAGACTCATCTCTCACAAATGCTAATTATACCTCTCTCAACAATCATTACTTGTGTGTAGTTCATTGTCTAAAGGTAGTACTCCACACAATTTTCCCTACCATGTTAATAATAATGCCTTTGTTCTAGTCTCCTTTGTGTAACCCTTTGTAGTAGAGATTATTTCACAGAATTCTTGGTATACTGGTTGATTCTTCGATTTCTTTGCCACCTTCTGTGAAGTTACCTGAGCCATAGATACAAGAGATATGATGTAGGTATATGCATTCATTGTTGTTGGGATCCCCATGATCAGGTGATCCCTTCATAGTGTCCTATTATGGCTTTCTGAAATAGTCTCCATTTCCTGCAAAGATAGGAATCATTGATGAAGGGTGATAGGTCAATTCACCTGGTTTCTGTGGTTACTCTATGTATTAGCCAGCCATACTGAAACATCTTTATTTTTTTTGTTTTTGCATTGAATGTCTGATATTATTTTGATATACATCTGTTTGTCTTTGATTTTTTGCCTTTTACAACTCCAAGAAGGTCCAATTTACTAAAAATCTAATTGGAATTATTCAAACATTTCTTTAGTATGTTCTGTTATTGTTTATCTGCTTCTTGTCTCAGCCCAGTTATCAGAGGTGAATTCTTAAGATACCAGTGTGAGTTCCAAGATAGGAACTTCATCAAGTATATTTTGATGGAGCTCAAAGGATGCTTATCAAGTTGTAAATGTCTTACAGTTAATGTCTATACACTGGAGGGGAAAGCAACCATGTAGACAGAGAGGAAGGCATGGAATGGAGTTAATCGCATATGCAGCTGACTATGAATGGAACCTATGGGCATTGACAAATCTATTAAAACCTGTCCTAAACTTCATAGTTAGGAGACTAGAGTGACTTTTCTATGAAAACATCATAGCAGTTGAATAATCTTGAGCAAGGAACATTTCTGAAACTGTGACACGCTTAAGAGCTTGAATGGTCTAAGTCTGCCTGCATGTCTGACAACTATGCCCAGTAGCTGAGGTACAGAGACAGTTCTTAAAGTTTGGTATGGTCTCCACAGGACACTGTCTGTGTGCCTAGTCATGTGACTTCTTAGCTTAAATAAGTACTCCTCATTTATTTTAGAATTGGCATCATAGATTTAAGCAGGGCTTTCAACTGTCTGAGCTATTTTGATCTCTACTGAAGCCTGACAATTTGGTATTGTTCATCAAGGCACTACCTCCATTCCAGCATTGATTTTCATTGGTCAACCGATCAAAAGAGAGATCCCTTGCCACCTGAGGTTTGTGATGTGTCTACCCTTTATCTTAATAGAGTCCCTCTTCCCCAAGCAACGCAATGGCAATTGAAGGATCATGCTACTCACATTAAAAGTTATTCTCCCCTACCATATTTTCATCACTGTACACAGACAGACAAACACAAACACATATGCACACACACACACATACACACACACACACACACACACACACACACACACACACACACACACACACACAATTCTGAATTGTCCATAATATGGTAGAAAGCACATACCCTAAAAGAATGAATGTTTTTCTTTTGTTTGTTTTATTGATATTTTTCTTTCCCTGGACACTCAGTGTGTGCAACAGGAACTAGAAGAAAACCACCATTCAATACATATTTGTTAAATTAAAGAATAAAACCTACTGAAACAAAACATTGTATAAAATATCATCTAAAGATAATAAAAAATATGGAATGATATTTTTGTAGCATCTTGAAAAGGCTCATCTGTTTAAAGTGTATCTTAGATGAACAAGTTTTCCCCATGAATGAAATACATTTCATATAATGATTTCCTTTACAATGCTTATAAGCAAGCGCTTCCATAAATCAATTCAGCCAACATTTCTGAATGCATGCTGTGAACAAGGGAATTTACAAGACAGAGAGAAGAGGGGATGCAAATGTTTTGTTTAGTTTTTTATTTTTTATTAATTCCTAGATGGTAGTCATGCTAGTTATGGAAAATATATGTCATAGACAATGATGTATTAGTGTTTTAAAAATGGCATAGTCCAGCATAGTAACAGCCATGTGGTGAAAGTGGAGACAGAAACACAAAGCAGTAAGAAGATAAATGCTAGATTGGTGGCAAATCGATGACAAACATTCCAGTTGTCACACTACTTATACAAATCTTGTGTCTAGACCAAAAGAAAAGCACTTTTAGATAGTTAATAAATATTGGCTAACTAACCCAGACAAATGATAACGATAAATAAAGCTTCAAAGACTAATTTTATATATTAGATTTTATATTTATATTATTTAATGGAACTTATGGTTTCAATAAGCAGTTTAATTTGCTTTGGTAAGTGGCAGTTACTATAAGTTTCTGTTGTTCTAACAACTGTAGATCTATCTATGAAAAGTTTATATAAAAGAAACACTCACAGCTCCCCTTGCTTAGACTAAGTCTAAGTCACACTTTTACTATGTATAGCAACCAGATAACTGGAAAAATATGTAAACCTCACAATTGCCAAAATCCTATAAGGATTTCAGTGAATCACTAGCTCGCCTGTCGGAAGCAATGGGAGGGTGCCATGGCAGGGGCCAGAGGTCTCATCGCATTCATTTTTGCAGTGCTCTTTAATGTTTGTTTATTTTACGGAACTTTCTACTTCCCAGATCAGACTCTTTAGTCAATCATCTCCTGAGCGTGAGTGAAGGCAATGATCGACCTCAATTTATCTTGAACAAGTGATGCTTTGCACAAACTGATGATTTATTTTTGGAATCATTCTGCTCCTTGGTCAAGCAGGTTTTTTAAGTAGAGGATTCTGTTTCCTATGGTAGATCATGGCTTTGTCTACAGTAGATGGAAATCCATTTTTTTCTCTCATTTGTTTCTTTGTTCCATAATAAAATTATTCAGTGATGTTTCAAGTTCTTCTAAATTTCTTCCTTCCAAAATACCACGGAAGTTTTTCAAGAAAATGGATGTTAACTACACTTAGTCATCCTGGACTGAATTCCTATGGAATTTGGCAATTTTTAATTTTCCCTCTAAATGTAACCTTTTTATATTGACTAATAAGATAAAAGTATTTCCTTTAAAATAATAAGCATCCATATATGTATGTTTGTATGTATATATGTATATACAATATTGGGTGCTAGTACCCATCTGTGCACACAGTTGCATATGCACGTATGAGCATATGCTTGTCTCCACAGAAATTGACATTGGGTGTCTTCCATGGCAACTCTGCTATATGTGTTGAGGTCTCCTGCTAATTCAGCTGTTCTGCCTGAGTGGCTTGCCCTGGGTATTTGTAAATGTTGGATATCTAAACTCTGCCCCATCCTCACATTTTTATGACAAACATTTTCTCCACTGAGCTACATCTCCCGCCCCAAATTCTCTTCCGTTTATATCTCAACTTTGAGTTGTCAAACTGCACCACTGTATCAGGGTATGAAGCCAAGCATATAATCGGAAAGGTATCTTGCTTCAGTCAATATTCTGTTACTCATTTTCATCTTCACCACACAAATTTAATTACTATAATAAAATCAAGTGGATTAGGATACTATGACAGGAAGTATTTTTTCTCATAAAGTCAGAGATATTACTGACATTGGAGAGTCTGATTTATGACAGAGATATAGCATGTGTTATCAAAGCAGCAATTATGTCACAGAAGTGCAGTATCTAAGACTCTGGAGACAATGGCACAGGCACATGGAACTGATCAAGACATCTTCTCTGTCCCCAAATACTTAAACATATAAAAAGTCGCATGTCTGTATTTTCTGAAAATCATTTTAAACCCACATCTCAAGACAAAGGAACAGCTTCTAAATGCATGTAATTTAGAAGGGAACTGATTAGGATTTGGAAGAGACATCACTGTCAAAAGCAAATATTTTCCTTACAAGCAATGCGGTTTTCCATCATGTGAAATATCAGGGATTGGCTTCTCTTGATGGGACAAAACCAGTACCGACATCAAGCCTGTTAAGTGTTGCTGTCTACAGGCTGCACTGTCATTCATCAAGAATGCAATCTATCCTGCAAGAGTGAGAGCCGTTTCTTCTGATCTATTACCTAGCTCTCAGCTGGTTGAGGGATTTAATGATATTCTAGAGCCAAGCTCGTGGTATCATCTACCTTGTCCAATTTGCTTTTCCATGTGTCAGAATTCATAAATCACCAATATTCTAGGATTCTGGAAGACAGATAACCACAGAATTCTCTGTCTTTAACTTTTCCTTTCAACTATTTTTTTCTGTGTTTTGACCCCAAAGCATATCATTTATAATGTTAGTCTTTATCTCTGAATGGTATCCTTTTTTCTTTTTTGTAGCATACAGTAAAATTGTCTTAAATGAAGTAAGAAATAAGTATAGAGGGCAGATTACACTGGTATTCAGCTATATGAAATAAAATACAGAAGTACTGTAAAACCATAAAATCAAAGTAAAAAAATGCATTTAAACTGGCATATATTATAGTAAATCACATTGGAATCATTTTTTTAACTGTGTTAGAAAAAAGAACAACCCAAGATACACAAGGCAGAATAACATGTAGAAATCTAGACACAAAAAAAGTAGATTTTGTATCAGGATGCTTAGGAATATGTAGGTCTTTTTAAATTTTTCATTTAGTATTTCAATCTAAAAAAAATATGCCATTATTCTCTAAATATTGTTTTAGTAAAAACAGACTAAAATTATGGACTCACTTCTAGTGTTCAAACTCTATATCTCTTTTTATTTTCTTTTGGTTTTCCTCAACAGACAAATATTAATGTAATCACTGGTATGATTTGAGAAACCAAAATAGAAAGAAATTTATAAAACACCTGATCAGTAATCTTTTAATAAGCAGAACTAGGTGCAGGAAACTTGCTCAGTGGTTCAGAGCCTTTGCTGCTCTTGCAGAGAACAGAGGTTTCTCAGCACTCACATGGTGGCTAACAAACACCTGTAATTGCCGTTCTAGGGGAATTCCATGCTGCCTTCCATCTTCTGTGGGCCTCAGGCAAGCACATGTTGCACATGCATGCATATGGGTAAACGTTTGCAAATATAAATAAAAACAAATAAACCTTTAAAAATATAATAATAAAAAGTGAAAGAGCAAAACTTTGAAAAGATCAATCATGTGGTTTATAAAGACCCAGATTAGAGCAAGAAGTAAAAATATATTTCAGTGAAAAAAATTGCAAAAATCTTCATTACTTCTTGTTTAGATTGTGATAGTATATCAATATTAACTTTTTAATTTTTATAAATACACCGTAGTTGCATTAGAGGTGAACTTAAGGGACTTTACATTAATAATGTGCAGCCCATTTTGTACTCTCTCAGCAACTATTTGGTAAAACTAGAATTATTTATAAGTTGATAGTTTATATTTATGAATAATTCAGAATATCCTGCATTTTGATTTTCATTAATTTCTTTATAACACACACATTTGTTAGCTTTATAGATTCTGCAGATGAGTGTCTTCAATGGAAGAACTTGATGTTCCCGATACTCCTGAGAATAGTTGAAGTTCGGTACGCAGATGGTCAGCTTAATCCTTGTGCTAGCCTGTAATGAAAGAACTAAGAATTATCCCCTAAAGCAAGCTATAAATATAGAGCAAACAACACAGCATTCACCCAGTTTTAAATTCCGTATTGTTTTACTTCACATGTAACAGATTGGCTGGAATGGCATGAGGATGCTTTTGCAGATCCCCACTGGTTTCAAAGAGTGTCTCTGGGGTGGGATGACTCAAGTCTCATTTTAAGTACACTCGATCACTTGTGGGAAATCACATGCAGTTCTATCATCCTGCAAAAATCTTTAACTGTGACAGCTTCCAAATTGCTTGGAACCCATCACTTACACCTAGGGATTTAGTAGAGAGAAGCAAAACACAAACAGATCCTTGTTTTCTATTTTCTGTGTTTTTTCCCTTCTTAAAAAGAACCAGTTATTTTTGCCTCAACTATTTCAACAAGAAAATGATCCAATATTTGTATGACTTCTTTGTGAAAATTGCTGCCCTGATAGAAATTCCTTCCTTATATACTTTCCAAATAAGTTATAGATTAATTTTTATGAATAAAGATGCTAGTTTCTTTTTATGTATAACATATTACATAGCATATATGCATATATGTGTATGTGTGTATGTTTATATGAACATACACTGTGCTGAAGAAAATTAAAAATATAATAGTTTGATATTTATTTGTGATAATTCATACATATATTTGTATATTTATATTCTATATTTGAGAGAATGTATAACTTTGCAGCCATGACTGTCAAAAATTACTCTGTAGACCAAGTACCTTCAAATGCCAGTGATCTGCTCATCTCTGCTTGTCCAGTGGGACATTAAAGGCACGTAAAGCCATGTGTATATGTATATATATTTTCAAAATAAATTAATTTTAATTAGAATTTTATACATGAATACTGTATTTACATTATTTTTCTTTCTCTTTCCTACATACAATTCATTTCTTCCTTCCCTCTAAAATCCATGATCTCCTTTAAAAGATTATTTCATGTCTGTTTATACTGTGTGTGTATATATGCATGTGAGTGTGTGTGTGTGTGTGTGTGTGTGTGTGTGTGTGTGTGAGTGTGTGTGTATACTCAGTCTGCTGATTCCCTTTAATGTTGTCTTTATGTATTTTTTTTTAGGGCTGGATACTTGAGATTGTGTAACCTACATGAGACAGCTCAGAAGAAAACTAATTCTCCCACTCTCAGCCCCCATTAATTACCTGTAGCTTTTCATCTATGAGTAGATGTTTGAAAGATATCCTGTGCCCATATTGGCATGCTAACTACTGCTGTCATTGTGCAGGACTTGTTTAAGAGACCAAATTTTTACCATTTCATGGTTGATATCACAATGAGATAGAAATCACTATCTCATTGTAGCTGTTGGACTAGCGTTTCCCTTCCCTCCTCTGTAATGTCGCCTGGGCCTCTGGTATAGAGTTATTGTTGTAGATACATCAATTCAAGTTGGCCACTGCATGATTGTTTAGTGTTTATTGTTTTATATTGTCTAATTGTACCTTTCTGTAATGATCTCTGGTGTATGAAGAATCTTCTTTGATTAAGGGTAAGAGCTATTGTTGGTGTATTTAGAATGCAGTTAGACATTACATGGTTTAGGACACTGGCAGTAGAAGGTTCTGCTCTAGACTCCAATACTTCACCTGGGAAGTCAGCTAGCTTTACAGTAACAGCTCTGAATCCTCCTATTGAGTGGACCATAAGTCAAATGACACAAGTGTTGGATGTATCCCAGACAGAAGTGCCTGTACTGTACCCAGAGGACATCTGGTTATGCTGGCTATTGTTCTGGTTCATAGATTCTACAGTTTGGTTGGATTCTTGTTTGCTTTTCTTCATTGACATAATGCATGATAATTTGGGATACTATACAATCAAGTCCTTAGGAAGTCTTATATTAAAATGATGGGAGGCAATCAAGGGTTTTGAGTTATTTGACATGTTATTTGAAGAGACACTCCCTGATTAATATAGTACATAATATTTAGTTACTTTCATGCAGTAACTATTATTAAAGAGTCCTGAAAAAGTTTTGTGTTGTTACATTATATCCTTGGCTACAAGCACAATTTAGAAACATGATTGACACTCACAAACAGTTGTAAATAAGGAATGGGAAGAATTAGGCAATGAGTGAGTGAAGGGTAATAGCCATAATAGGCAAGCAGTGCAAAGAGATAACAACCAAAATGTTAAAACGAAATTATCTCGAACTTGGAGATTGTAGTTCAATTTTTGAAAGTGCTATTTTGGAGCTCTTAAATTGTGTTTTTCTAGATCCCCGCAATTAAAGTCTCGGTGTTTTATTCTATAACTACTATCTTCACAGAAAATCTGACAAGCAGATTATGGGGAAGTATACACAATATGTCAGCAAGATAAATATGTGTTGGATCAAATCAATTCATTATTGTTAGAATTGAACCTACATTCATGTTGATTCATGGGTGGAACAGGAGCTACATATTTAGCATTTCCCTCCATCTTGATAATAAAATCCAATAATTTTTTTCATATCTGAGTTTTTCAAAGTTTTAAATAGTCTCTGAATATTTTATATACATTTTTAGTACACTGTGAAAAATAAATAAAATCCTCAAAGTACATTTTCTTAAGGAATTAGTTAGGGAAAATATTTTGGTATTTTGATAAGAAGTATTTTATTATAAAGTCCAATATATGACATGTTATTATTTTAGTGAATTTAAACTCTAAGAATCTTTAATACATCTATGATTTGTGTAAGATTATCAGTGGACAATTATCATGTCCTGGTCTTTTTGTGGATAGTAATACTATATTTTCTTTGAAACCCTTCTGCATATGAGGATTTAAACTTTTTTTATTAATTAGACAGTTTTAATTTTCTCATTGAGTCAAAGAAAATAGTTCTGGATTTTAAAAATGTACAGACAATTTTAGCATTTGAGAAATAGATGTCTCACAAATTAAAATGGATATTTTTGATGTTTTTAAATTATTTGAAAATTCCATGCATATATATATATATATATATATATATATATATATATATATATATATTATCATAATCACCATATTTTCCTCCTCCAACTAACTGCGTATCCCTCCCATAATACCCCCAACCAACTACATTTTTTTTCTCTTTCAACTTTATCTTCCAATTCTTACTCTATTTTCTTTTCCTCCTCTTCTTCCTTCTCCTGTTTCTTCCTCCTCCTTCTTCTACAGCAACTGTGGTTACCTAGAATACCCTGCAGAAGATAAATAAAGGAAAATTCTGACATAGAACGGGGGACTTGCTTTTCAGGTCCTACCCCTTACCAAGGAGAAATTTGCAGTTGATACCTTCTGGAGGAAAGATTATTCATTTGGGGGGAGGGTGGTCCCTTAGTAGGTTTTTTTCTGCACAGTTGGATGTTCCCTAACTCATGCATGGATGTTGATCACTCCTTGGACTTAGTTGGCCACTGTCATAATTAAATAACAATTCCTTATTTTTCTCTACAGTCTTCTCCACTTTGGAAACAATAAATCCATTTAGAAAACATTTATTTATATGACACCTTGAGCTGCTACCTGGGAACCACATGGTTGAAGGATAGAATGAACTGCAAATTTCTGTCACATAAAGATATAGCATCCTCTCCCACCAACTGTATATATATATATATATATATATATATATATATATATATATATATATATATATATATAAACAATATATATGAAATAATATTATATTTCTAAGTAAACATAAACATGCCTTTGTCTTTACCTCCCCAACCCTATGATGTTTCTCCAATGTTGAATTTCACCCTTAAAATAGACACATAGAGGGTGGTATGAAGTTTGACCCATCACGGTTTAGTGAGAAATTTAAAATGACTGGGAAAGAAGCCTTTGAAAACTCTTTTGTGTTGTTCCTTGATAGATCTGTTGATGCTAAATAAATCACAGACAAAAATAAACAAACAAAAAACAACTAACAAATACATACTTGTTTAAAGCAAAGTGAAAGGAAGAAAAAAATGGGATAAAGACAGGAAAACATGGAGGTAGGGTCTCTATTTGTCACGAAAAATAAAAATCAGCTGGTTAGATCTCAAAAGCATGTAAGACTGATGTAGTTTCTATCATGGTAGTTGTCCTACTTTTCTTCTCTGGTGCTATGGTGAAATGTTCAGATTAAGGCTCTGTGAGAAAGATAGAGTTTATTTAATCATGTATGTCCAGGTCACAATCATTTAAGATAGTCAAACAGGATCTCGAAGCTGGATTCTGAATGTGGGAAATCAATGAGAGAATATATAGGAGTGCTGCATACTGATTTATTTGCTACCTCTTACTTACCTAGAGCTTTTACACAACCTAGATGACCTGAATAGGGACCCTGCCACCAATAGTTGCATGAGGACTCCCATATCAATTAGCAATCAAGACAATGTCCCACAGATATGCTAACAGGTCTCTCTGATTAAAGCATAAGGCAACCCAGCACTCCAGTTGAAGTTCTTTCTCAAACATGTCAAGAAACAAGACTTTCATCACAGAAATCATATGCATTTTTTCTTTTTTTATTAATTTTTGTTAGTTTGTTTGTTTTGAAGCACGTTCTTTCTATGTATCACTGGCTAACCAGGAACTCAATCTGTAGACTTTGCTGGCACAGGACTCACAGAGATCTGAGATCCTTTGCTCACTGAGTGCTAGTATTAAAGATATGTGCCACCATACATAGATGAAATCTTATAGTTGTAGGAGCTCAAAACTGTTTTCTGGTACATTTTGTCAGTTTTGCACCATTTATATGCTCCAATAATAAGGAAATGGCGATTGCTAGTTTTGGAGAATAAATGTGTCCATTGAAAATACATATCTCTCATATATTGGATATATTTATGCGTGAACATATGTCAGGCATGTTTCTGTGTAACAATTCTGTGACTAAATACTTATATTTTCATTTGAAAGGACATATTGTGATTTTAAACAAGTAAGTATGTGTTAAAATGATGCTCTTTTAATGTAATGGTGAATATAGATAAAATATATTGTCATTTGGTGAAATTTGAAATTTTTTGCATGGAAATTTACAAATTCAACCTAAAGAAAAAATGCAATTCTCTTAAAGTAATTTAATTTTCCAGGAAAAGTCCAAAGACACCAAATAATAATGATGGATAAAATAGTTTTTCTTGTTCAAAAATCAAAAGAGTCAAATGAATAAAATATAAAATAGACTTCCTGGAAAGATAGCTGGATAGTTAGGAGCATTAGCTGCTCTTTCAAGTACCTGATTTTGTTTCCCAGCATCCATGAGGCACCTCTCAATCATCCATACCTTCAGTTCCAGGAAATCTGACACATGCTGCCTAAGCTCTCAGGAGCTGAGTAAACATCTGGTAAGTAAACACACATCCAGGCAAAATACTCAGACCTCAAAATAAAATAAATATATTTAAAATCAAATATACACATACTAAAATGAAATATGTTTGATAGTTTTTCATCATTGAAACAGAATGGATTAGATTTTTAAAGGAAGTTAGTATAATTACACGGGTATGCACAATTAAAAGGAACTAACTCAAGTGTTTGAATAAAATGTTTAAACTAGTACTAAATTTTAACTTATTTCGTGTGTGCTTTAAAGACATTGGTTGTTATTTGATGTTTGATATCTGTGTATCTATCTATATCTATCGATGGATAGATAGATAGATAGAGATAGAGATATAAAATCCTATTTTTACAATTTCTCATTCAAACTTAATGGTTGTCATTCTTTAAGAAAGGTGTATTGCTGCCTATCTAACAGAAAATAAATGAGATATAAATTTATGCAGTTTGAGACAGAAGGGTCTAACTTTTTGCATAATCAGATTTAGGTTCAGTGTTTCAGGCCTCAGATTTTCTATGTACAACAGGTACACAGAGTCACATGTACAGCACATTTATAATAAGACATTAAAAAAAAACCAAGATGAAATGAGAGAGTGTGTGGAAAATTTGAGTTTGTGCTTAGGACTTTACAAGTGAATAGAGATGAAGAACCTCTAATAGCTTCCTAGGCAGGAAGCCAGAGTATTTAAGGAAAGTTTACACTCAGCAGGCAGAGCAAAGAGAAGTCAGTGTAGCCAAGTGCTAGTCCATCCCATCCCATCTGAACACTGAGGAGCTTGACCTCCTTGTCCAGGCACCATGACGGGGACGTCAAACTACAGATGGCTTCCAGGAGAGCCTGCAGATGGCTAAGATTACCTCATGGGTAACATTCTATGGCCATATTTGAGCACCTTTAAGCATCCACTTAAAGTAGAAATTGCATCCAAAAAAAAAAAAAAAAGCTGAATTAAGTTGTAGTTTACACAAGAATGTAAGAAAAGTTTCCTAGTTCACAGAATATACAATTCAGTTATTTTTATTTGTTTTATGTATTTTACAGAATATACTTGGGATTTTGTAACTCATTCTCAAGCATATTAGTGTTTCTAAAATTTGTATTATGCATAGGATTATGGCCTTAATTTCTCTAGATTTTTTCTAAATATATGTTATCTTTGATAATTCTAAAGCTGTGTTATGTTTTAAGAGTCTCCTACTATTTGTGTAAATGAAAACTTACATTCTATACCCAACTAAAGCTCATGAATAGCCAAGCAGTGTTTATATTTTAATGGAAGAGTTAGAACATTCATTTCTTATTTATGTTTCAATTCTAAAATAGTTATTGATTTATTTGCTGAAAACCTATTTATTTCATTTACAGTGTTGTTATGGGTACTGAAACTCATGTATTTCAGTTTGAACTGGTTTCTCTCCTTAGACTATCAGTTTATTCCTGGACAATTAGAAGAATTAAGCTGGTTAGTTTTTCATTATCTACCCATGCTAGACCTTCAAAAGCACATTTAACTCATAGGCAACATTCTTCATTTCAATGCACCATGTAAGGCTTTGATTTTTGGAACACACATTAATCTCACCCTTTATCTTCAAGTTATGAAACCACTTGCCTGACTTGATCTTTCCCAAAAGAAGTTAAGTAGGTCAAGTTGATAATGGAGAGTACAAAAACAATTTAAACTATTATAGAAGATTTGCCAAACTCATTTTTAGTAAGCCTGCAACTTCAGCAAATCACCTGATCTCTATTATTATTGTACATTTTTTTTTGGGAAATTAGCCCTAATATTTGTGGATGTCATCTGTAATGCAATAAACCTGTGGATAAGCAAAGCCTTATTGTACTTACGTGATGCTGGGAACTGTCCCTTACAGTGGACTGAGCTGAGCTCATGTATGTAAGAGTTAAAAGCATTAATGTGATTTCTGGACATAGGGTTCTTGCCAAGTGAGAGAACCACTAATGTACAAGCTCTTTTTTTTTCTTTACAGTTCCATTTTTAAACAATCAAACAAAAGTTTCAATCAATAAGCCAACTGGAGAGCCAGTAGACCCGCCGATACTGCTTATATAGATATTGTACATCCATATCGTACAAAAGCCTATTCTACATTGAACGAGTGTGGCTTGTTCCCAATCTTCGTTTACATTGTCAATTTTCCCATGTTGCAGTGCTGGAGCAAGATGCTGCAAAACCAAAACAGCGATTTAGTAACTTCCTACACAAATTTAGTTTGTCTTCTTAGTTGCAAACAAGCCTACAATTGGTTTGGAGAGCTTAGATCATTCAAGGAAAACTATGTGTTCTAGAAAATAAAGATTTTCTCAGGCAAGTTCTCCACAGTCCCTCCGGTTTTCCAAGGAATGAACCGATGTTGCTTAAGCGGTGACTAACTTTGAGAATCACTGACATTCACTACGGTATTTGTCACAGCATTCCCTGTCAAGTCATTACTGGGCTGAGAGGAGTTATTCAGTGTTCATTTCTCTAAAGGCAATCAGTCATCCCAACCATCATCTTTCTCTATTCTTTCCTGAATATGCCTCAGGAAGGAAGATTCAAATCCCATAGGTTTGTAAGTCTTCAAATCAAATGATCTGGGCTGAGAATGCTTGAAAATATTCTTTTGGGACCTGGATTGCATTCTTTATAGTGTTTTCTTGCCCTAAATTGTGATGTCCAGGCTCTTCTTTGATCTTTGTTAAAGGCAGTTGGAAGTTTATGAAGTAAGTACCACTTCCTGTCCCTCAGGCATTAGGTATGGGGTTTTCTATTTTAGATGGAGGAGAAGGAATTATATTAACTCCTCCAAAGAAGTGGTTTCTGAAGTATGGTTGCATATACCACACTTCAGGAAGTTCCCCTGCAGAGAAGAGTTCCTGCCTCAAAAAAAGTAGATTCTTTCTGTACTCCCTTTCGGACACCACCTGGTTCATTCAGTTAAGTAACTGGACTCAGTATTCTGGAGGGGTATTCTGCTTCCCCCGTGGGAATGGGGCTCTGTGTGCACGATTCCCAGCTAGTATTTTCGTTTCTTCACACAGGGCTCTATTTCAGAATGGGGTCCCTCCTTAATTTGAGTACCATACTTAACACAAACCACAAGGTTCTCCATTTGTCACTCTACATAGGCACTATTCAAAGGATGCCACAGTTCTCAACCTAGTTGGGGGTCACCACAACATGAGGAACCGTATTAAAGGGTCGTAGTAATAGGAAGGTTGAGAACCACTGATTCTGGTGCGAATGTTTGTAATGCCTCATAATGCTGCTCTCCAGCTTCTCCACAGACAAGCATCTTTGACGTATTGCTTGTGCTCAGATGCTCAATGCACATAAGGATCACTTTTGTTCATGTTTTCAAGCTAATTGGAGCTTCCTTGTCTTTGAGTAAGCCACAGTTTTTATCATTAGTATTAAATGGCCTTTTAGCTGTCTGCTTCTCCTGTCCCTATCCCTGCATCTGCCCCTGCTCTCAGATGTCTCAAACATTTTTTCACTCCTTAGGGGCTACTCTTTTGACAGTAAGGCAATGGATGTTTGTGTTCTTTCTTATATTAATATTTAGATTAATAAAGTATAATACTTAGCTTACTTAAATTTTCAGAATACAATATAATCTCACTACTATGTCTCAGGGTTTAAAACCACTACATTAAGATTCTCGAGGACTGTGAGCTAATAAATTAAGATTTGTAGAACGTAACTGAAAAACCATTCTTTCTTCAAATTATAGCTCAAGAAAGACTCTGGAAAAAACCTTTTTTTCTGTCAAATAATATCAATAGACTCAAATACCCATGTGTAATAAGGCATTATAAAAATTATAAAGGTGATGTCAAAAAAAAAAACAGGTGATTTTGTAAACAAAGTCCTTGTAATTCCGTGATGTCCCAGTATAACTGTGCGGGATCAGTTCTCTCCTGCTATCGTTAAATGAGTGCTGAGGGTCAAACTCATGTAGTCAGGCTTGAGAGACAAGAGCTTTCGTACTCTGAGCCCTCAGCAGCCCTAACGGTTGTGTTTCTTTAAATTTACCAAAATTCATGGCAAGAAATTATAAACTGTCCTCTGCCAATGTATTTCTGAATTTAAGCAAAAAAAAATTAAAATCAGCATTAGTATCTTATTTAGCAAGAATTATTTTCTCTTAATTGGTGTAAGTTTTAAACTTTCACTTACATAAACACCTGTTACGGTAGTTGTTTCCAGTACAATCACTTTAGGGAGGTTTATATCTTTGAACTGAGAGTAGTTCTAACATTTTGACATTTAATTTTGTTTCTCTTTTATAAATGTCTTGTAAAAAATGACTAATTTAGCATCTGCTTTGTTACCTTCTAACATCTGTCCCTGTTATCCACTGTAACCAAAACACACATTTCTTAAACCACTGAGTCTTGATGTAAAATTCTTAATATCATAGGCTTATAGTAAAGTATTAGTATAATATATTGTGACAAGAGAAATATCTTCCATACTTGTAAATTATGAATGCACATTCAAAAATAACTTAGACATCAATCAATTAATCACAAAATTTCAGGGTTATTAGTATATCATTGTCTATAAAATTAAAAAATATATATATACATATATATTAGATTTCAACTGTTTCTGTGCATCAATCGCAGCATATTTTCTTAAAATGTTCAAATGATAATGTGTTAACTAGATCAATTTGTGTAGTTTATTCATGTTTTGTCTGGAATTTGAGGTAATATAAAAGTAATTTATACTTATATAAGATATGTTTGTAATGTGTATGTTTAGAGGTTAGACTGTTAAATGTAGGAGAGGGCACTGAAACTGTGATATCATCTTTCCCAAATAGAAGGGTAATTATGACTGAATGCTTATATGCTTCCACAAGTTTATATACTGAACTGAGGCCATGATTTCTAATATAGTGGTGCTATATTTAGAGCTAAGGTCTTTGGGAATCAGAGACATATAAGATGATGGTGAAACTATTTTCCCCTTGCTAGGTTTCTTCATTATGAAAAGATAAGCCGACCAGCTTGGTCTTTCCAATCTTTCTCTTTCATCTAGTCCATAACACCTGTACCACCAGGGGGCACATTGAGGAGCTGTGACTCCAGAAGACTCCATTGTTAAAAGTACAAACCAATCATTGTGATACTCTAAACTATCTCTGCCTTCTATGATGACAGCAAAATATCTCTACTACTGGAGTTTTACTTTCTGTGTTACGTTCATGTAGTAGCTCGACCAACTTACACAAGAACATAAGAAATTAAAAAATATATCCATTTGTTACTGCATCTAGTATTCTAATAATCAAGACCATTTATGAGAGACTGAATTGGAAATGAAAAAAAATGAGAAATACATTCTAAGAAGAAGAAGAAGACTAATGTTTGGGAACTTTATTAGCTTTCTTGCATTCTTAGTTTGGGGTACAGAAGGAACACCATTATTTGTAAGAACTGTCTCTACCAATGTGGGAAACAGTATTAATATTGAGATTACTTTCTCTGAAATTGTGTTCTTCTCCAAAATTGTAGCTTTGAGCCTGATTTGATCTCTACAAATTATTCATGAGACATTCTTTTCTGTATTTTAAAGAATCACACTATATTCAGCCTAATTACCCACATCACTCTCTTGACTGCCAATATGAGCACAGAATTATTTATGGAAATTAAACTATATGCAACATTTTTCAGGTGTTTAAATATACAATGGAAATTAAATCCTGATATTCTGGGCTATCAAAATGATACCTGTACACCTAAGGTGAACAAACAATGAAGAAGAGCAGTTGAAAGACTTTAAGGACCTGCCTTAAATACACACACACATATATATATATATATTCCATGTATGACAAGGAGAATACACTTATGAAATCCCAACAATATGGCTGCCTAAGCAGTCTAAATCTAAAAGGCCTAGCCCATAGATTAAGAGATACAGGTAATTAATGACTAATGAAGGAGAAAGCGTAACTCTTCCCTATGAATGATCCTCCTAATTAGTTATCTGATAGCAAATGGTTAGTCCCAAAATAATATACACAAGGGCTACAATAAATGCACCCCATAGGTTTTATTTACATATTAATCTGTTTATATGTATGTATATGCATATCTACTTGTACCAGTAATGAAAGCAAAACAAGTCATGAGTTAGAGAGGGAGTGGAGGAGAATGGGAACAGTTGGAAGAAACAGAGGGAAAGGAGGACATGACATAAATGTACAACAATGATGAAATTTTTACAATATCTAATTAAATCATGATACAGAGAGAAAATGATGTAGTTGAGATTTAACATATGTGTGTTAGAGAAATTTTGGCCTGGAAGTATGATTTTTACATGATTCAGTTTGTGATAAGAAGGCGATGAACCAAAAATTGATCATAGATATGATTAAGTAAAAAAAAATCTGATTAAAAGTTATATCACAGAAGAGAAATGGAAAAATCATGATGGATATATTTAATATTTATGACAGAATGTAAGTTCTTCAAAGTAGTTTTTAAATAATAGTTTTTATTTTTCCAATCCACATTGTCTGTATTTGCTATAAAAATCAGTTTTCAATTGAAAAATCATAAAACAAGAAAGTTGCTTCATGTCACTCAACAACTTTCTAGTTGAACTTAAGTCCACTCAGCAGGGGCAAAACACATCTGTTACTGGAAACTTAGCCAGCATCCTAGGACTAGTGAGATCATCAATATCATGAAAGAATCTACTCCAGCCACTATACTAGACCAATATTATTCCTTACTATATTCTATATCTTAACTTATTGTCAGAGATAAATGTAACTACAGCCCCTTATCAAAGAGGCTTCTCTTTATCATAAATGGAGACCATAACAGGAAAACACATCTGGACACAACACAGAGATCAAGGATTGTGGAAAGCCCAACCCCAATGGATACATCTATACCACAGCTCATGTATCTATGCCTCAGGGAGCATCAGGAAAGGAGCAGAAAGATGGTAAGAACAGGAATACCAGAAAGTCTTCTGTGAAATAGTCCCTCCTAGATCACTGCATAATCATAACTGAAACTATAGAAATATCAATAAACATTTTAATATGGAAGGGTGGAAATTTCATGGTATCTCACTGTGGTGATATTTTATCCGTGTCCCCCAACAAAGTTTATCTGAGGAAAAAGCTAGCCACCATATTAAACAAAGAAAGCAGGCAATGGTAGCACATGCCTTTAATCCTATCATCTTGGGAGGCAGGGCTCTGTCTGGATCTCTGTGAGTTCAAGGCCACACTCGGTACATGCCTTAAATTCTAACACTAGTGAACCATAAAGGTCTGGCAGTCTGTACAAACAGACAGAAAATGACAGAGCTGGGCAGGAAGAGGAAGTGATGTAGCTGGGCTGAGAGAGGAAATGAGTTAGCAGAACAGAAAGGAATATAGACCTATAGACCTGGGTATACAGGAAGTAGGTCTCTTTGGAGACTGAAGGTCAGTGATGTGAGGTTGGTTTTTGACTTGTCCTATTCCTCTGATCTTTCAGCTTTAACCCCAATTTCTGGCTCTTTGGTTTTTTATTAACAAGATCGTTTAGCAATTCATCTACATCTCACTCCTAGACAAAGAACTACAGGCCACTAATAACTACAGGGAGAAGTGTAATTAACATCTGTCAAGGTTGAGCCCTCTTACAGGGTGCTCAATGTAGAGAAGTCAGCCTTGAAATCTTTGACACACAAAGCAAAAATGTGCTTAGTAGGGTGTATTTATATTTATATTTCAACACATGCAAACACATATGCATAAAAATATAGTGAGAGAAAAGAGGCTACCAACTTGTGATTAGTTAGACCATGGGAAGAGTTTAAGGGAGTGTAATGGGCTGGGCTGGAGGGAGTAAGGGATTCAATTAAAACACTTTTTTAAAAGTTCCAGTAATCTGTCTTATATTTAGTGTCATTGTTTCACAAATTCATTTTTTGGAAAAATATGTTTTCATAACTGTAAATATCTAAAGGAAAGTTTCACTTTATTAGATTATTAAAAATATTAACTGGATATTAGTTCCCAGAGCCCAATAGAGGAGGAGATGGGAGCATAGGAGAAATGGAAAGATATTGCTTTATGGGTACTTAAAAAAAAAAAGAAAGAAAGAAAGAAAGAAAGAAAGAAAGAGAAAGAAAGGAGTTTCTTCAGCCTATTGCAAAAGACATGGGATAAATACTCAATAAACATAGCATTTCACAACCTACCAGATTTTGAAAGTTTATTACATACTATAAAGAAATAATAATTGAGGAGGTGAATGATTTTAACGTGATTTAAATGTTACATATGAAATATTTTTATGATATCATATATCAGTTAGAAATTAATTGAGTCAAAAATAAGAAAGCATCTACTCAGTGGTCATTACAAAAATATACATTAATTTTGCATATTAATGGGAATTCATATTAACTCAATATTCCTCAGTATCTCTTTGGGAAAGCTTGATACTGATAAAGAATTTTTTTAAAAAATTACCATTATCTTCTGTGTATGAAAATATCTTTATACTTATGCATGATGGTAAACAAATTTAACCCTACTTTTCATGGAGGTATCATTTTCATAAGAAATAGCAGTTTTATTTTTCTTTTCAATTATTATTTTTAGTAATTTTGTTGAGAATAAAATAAAACAGAGAATACAGATAATTTGAAAAGAGGGTTTTACTGAAATAGGAAACACAGTTTCATTACCAAAGTTTATCCTGCTCGCTTTTTGTTCACTGAGTGCAGACCCTTTCAGTGTCCTCTGTGCCTGAGAGGAGAGGCTCCCTCTCGAAAAACTTAAGAAAACTTGATACTTTCAAAGACATTTCCCTGAAACCCAGCACAACTTTGACTTCTTTATTTTACAGTGTAGAAAGCAAACAGATGCTTGAAAACAACTGCATTATATGAGAACAATTCCACATATTGCTTTTCTGAGTATTTAAACTCAAACTTACTTTTTGGAGAAAAAAAAAAACTTAAATGTATTCCAGAATATCTCCTATACATTTTATTAAGAATGAATACAAACATTTACACTATATCTACATTTGTAGATGACCTTTTCACGAATATTCAACTTTGTTTTTAATCAGATAATTAGTTAAAAGATTTCTCTTTCCATCCATGATCTGCAGAGTAAATGTATAAACATTAAAATGACAATTTAAATTTTTATGCAGAAAGAAGAACCTAGTTTGTATCTTCTCATGTTTAATAACCAAACAGAAGTGACATGTTTATAATACAATACTAAAATATTTTGTTTTTTCACAGGCATGTCTAGATATAACAGGAACAAAATAAGCTATCTACAACCTTCAACAAAATAATAACTATTTTATTCTATTTATTTATTTATTTATTTATTTATTTATCTATCTATTTTGGGTTCTTAGAAACAGGATTTCTGTGTAACAGTTCCGGCTGTTCTGGAACTCACCTTGTAGACTAGGCTGGCCTTGAATTCACAGAGATCTACCTGCTTCTGCCTCCCGAGTGCTGGGATTAAAGCTATGCACCACCACTTCTCAGCTAAGCTCTTTCATTTTTATTACTGGAAAAGCAACAGTTATAGCTAATGATCACTATACATTGTGAGTTTTGCTCTGATCATTTCAGTATCTAGCATGCCTCACTACCTCAGTCTTCTGGACACAGTTTCTCTTGTCTTGATCATGATTCATTAGTTAATTTTATTTTCTAAAGCAAAAACAGTCTCCCACATCCAATGTTCAGTTATTGTATCTTGTCCCAATGCTTAATGTATGATGTTACATTGGTAAGCTGCTCACTGCTCCTCTGATGTTATAAATGAAAGAGATAATTAAAAATTTTTACCAATGAGGATTTTTAGGTGAGATGTAAGTTTCAGTTATTTCTTCCTTTTAGACACAAATATAGTTTGGCTTCTTATATTGTCTTGTAGAAGAATGACACAGTGAGTAATATCGACTAAGATTCTGGAATACTAATACTACTCCCATATTCATGGATCATTCAATTCATGGTTCATCCTCAACACTAATTTAGAGGTTTTAATTCCTAATATGATAATACTCTGTAAAATACATCTCCAGGCCTTAGTTTCTGATTAATCTTGGTATATATTGAACCATAAATCAGGTTTGTATTATAATTATTTCACATATTTATTTTTAAAATAATTAGATGTTTCCATATATAGGCTTCATAAAAATCATATCTATTCATGATTCTATGCCATTAATCTCTCTTTTTCAGCCCTACAGATCCCTAGTATCCACTCTCTACTTTTGGGTCTCTTTGCCATGATTCATTTTAGTTTCAAATGAAAGAGAAGATGTTTCTATATTTTTTTGATTAACTCAATTAACAATACATCCTTTTGTCTTATATCAGTTTGACCATTAATGCTGTGGTTTCATTCTTGATTATACTTGATAATCTGTCATTATATATATCTACCATATTTTATTTATGTAGTCATCTGCTCATGGCAAACCAAAGTATCTCTATCACTATTGTGAATAGGGCTACAATTAGCATAGGCTTAATTCTCATTTGAAAACCATTGTTTATGATTTCTAAATTTTCACCAGTCACATGGTAATACTTCAGTGCTTGTACACATTGTATCCTGATCACATCAAGGTGATTTTCATATCTGACTACTCAAACAATCATCAGTTTATCAGTCAAGGGATGTCAGGATTCAGAAGGCATATCAGTTTTTAAAAACTGATTTTTTTTAGGTTGTGGTTTTCCATAGTGGTACCCATCTGTTACAAAAAAGAAGTGTCCTTGAGGAGGAGTGGAGATGCTACATATCTATGGGTAAAAGGTAAGTGTTTCTAGATTGTTGATAGGGATTTTGATGGTTTAGTACATTAGTGGTTCTAGATGTTTTCTCTAATAGTGATGGTTTCATTAGCTAGGTTTGCAGTACCAGGGATGGTATTCATCTTGTGGAGTGGGTTTTTAAATCCAAATGTGAGATGAATAATGGCAGCACCAACATGCGAGCAATGCTGGATGGAGAAAAGTCCATAGGGTCTCCACCCTACACAAAGAACTACAGGCAACTGGGGAAAGAGGAACAGAAGAGGTGACCTTCCCTAGGGACCAGCACACTTATTGGTTGTTCAGTGCCAAAATGTTCAGCCCTGAAAGCATAGATTCATGTAGCACTGTGCAAACTGAACAGGATATAATTGTGAATGTAAATGTATATATGCATACATATATGTGTACAGTAGCAATTAAGAAAAAAATAAAGGAGCCATGTATTTTGAAGGAGGGTCAAAAGGGATTTATGAGAGTGCTCAGAAGGAGGAAAGTGAAGGGAGAAATGTTGTAAATTCATATCTGTATTTTCTGATATTTCAAAATCAATATTAAATATTTATATTTTATAATAGAGCAATGGTATTTTGAAAATACTTATTTTAGCTTATTTATGTACTTAATTATTAGAAACTACTAAGTGTAAATAATTGATATTACATAAAAACAATCAGAAATTAGAAGTAGCCATATCAGTTCCAATCATTTATTATCTCAGATGTATATTCCAACCACTTGAAAAATTGCTGATGTGTTTTACACACTGATTTCAATTTCAACCTTCATATTCATTAATCAAGTACCATATAAAATGAATCATCCTGTCAAAATGGATGTTAAAAATTATTAAAAAATAATTGATCATGCAGAAAAGAGAAGCCATAGACAGTGATAATGTAAAAACTGAGGGTTCTAACAGATTATTTTCATTTTAGGCAATGATAGAAAATTCTTCTTCATTTGTTCCTATGATGTTTATTTGTAGTTTAATCAGGAACTTAAAACAATAGAAAATTAGATAGATGCCCATTGTACCTTCAAATTTGAGCCAATATACTCATTTTAAATATGTGAGTAATATCATTTTCAGTACTTTCTCACTTGGAAAATGTTATTTGAGGAGAATTTTACTATTATAGGGTTATTAGAATAAAAAGGAAAAAAATGTTTTGTTTTGTTGAGATAGGGTTTCTTGGTCTATCCTTGGCTTTTCTGCAACTTTGTATCATGCACCATTCTGGACAAAAACTCAGAGAAGCTATCTGTCTGCCTCCAAGTGCTAGAGTTAAAGGTGGGCACCATGAAAAATTGTTTCTATATGGTATACAATAAGATATATTTTGAAGAAAATTTATGAAACTGTCAGCTAAATACATTACATATTTTAAAAATTAGGCATCTGCTTCTATTTCAATGCTTATATGCATTAATATTTATTTTGCATGGATTTTTCATTAGTAGTTGTTACACTATATCCATATAACAAAAAAAGACAAATGTAGCTTAACTAAATGAAATAAAATATATTTCATTTTCTACTTCATATACCATCACTGAAATGCTATGATATAGCTATTATTTGTCTTTGTAATCTAAATTATTATTACAAGAATATTTAGGTAAAATTTCAAATCAAGACTGCCTCTATTATTCATTGATACTGTATTTAATTAAAAATTATTCTCAGTTTAAAAGTTGCTTTAAAATTCATTGTCTAATATTTCTCCAGAAAGGCAAATTATAATGCTTATTCAGTTCTTGGCACACCCTGTTTCCTAAAACTGAACTAAAGGAAAGAATTGTAGTGGCAATGCATTTATTTGACAAGCTAATTGAAGCTGCACAATAAGTCAGTCTGATTTCCAAGGACAGAAAGGTTAATGGAGTATGCTTCTCTATACTTGTATAATAGCACAGTTTTCTTTACTGAAATAACTGTGATTTCCTATATTAGTGGCTGCATTATTCAAGTAGAAAAGATACATTTGAAAGGAAAATGCAATCATTATAAAATAAACCCATTCTAGAATACACAGTTCAGAAACTTACTCTGAATGCCTAATGTCATGTCCTTGTCAAATAATACAAAGTGTACAGTTCTTAGTTTTTGTTATTATATTGTTATGGTTAAAACCTAAATGTACTCGGTGGAACAACACAACCAAAGAACGTTTTAGACAGGTGGTATTTATTTTGCTGCATTGCTGCCATAAATGCAAATCTGGGACCTTTACTTTGAGACAATTCAGCTGCATTTATAAGCAAATGCAAGGCCTAAATCAATGAAGACAGCGTTTGAAAAAAAGGTGATCAAAAAGTGGACAAATCTGATAAGTAAAATTAAATTATGGAAGGAATGCATGAATACAAATCTTAGTGTATACTTCAGTTTTGTTAATGTTGCTGCAACAAATGAACAAGACTACTCAAAAAATTAAAATATAGAAAAGTATGTAATTTCCAGTATGAACAAAGTATATGTCTATATTTGTAACTCATTAAAATATATATATGCTTCATGTTTTGTTCTGATCCATAAATTTCTCAGTCTTGGTTTGATTATAATCATATACCATGTTCAATGTGTAAAAAAATAATGGAATTTTTATCACTGATGAAGTATTTCAGTAAGCTTTTGTGAGGTGCTCACTGTGTATAAGGAACTGTTGTGGCTTTTTGAATCTCATCATAAAATTAAGTAGAGAAAATTTCCTGTACTCACCAGACTTTGTAAAATGTCAACAAATAAGAAAACAAAGTAAATTCAACAAGAATACAGCAATGCTCAATGTCAAATAGAACAGTGAAGGTGAAACAGACCATGACAGATCATCACTGAGAGGAAGGGTTAAGATTGACAGATCTAGGGACTTGCAGAATAATAAGCAAGAAATAATTCATTTTTTTACTCATAGTCAACTAGTATACAGAGCTTTGTTAAATGTATCTGAAATATCTGACATTCAATATGTGTACTTTCTGATACATAAAGCATCCCTCTTCATCCTAGAATTTATAATTCTTGTGGTTGTGCGTAGGTCTTCTGGGGGTAAACACAACTGCTATGAGTTCATGTATATAAAAACCCTGCTATGTTGAAAGGTCAAATTTCAGAGCACATTTCACCTTCTAGCTCTTACCTCCTTTCTGTCCCTTCTTCAAATGTTCTCTGAGCCTTAGCAGTAGGGTTGAGAAATTAACAATAAATATCTTATTTATTGCTGAGAAGTCACACTCAGTTACTCTTTGCACTTTGAAGAGTAGTGCATCTTTCCATCAACCATGACCCACTGACATGAGAAGCTTTTCAGAGCAAATTAATAGCAGCACAAATTTGTGGATTTAAATATTATTATTTAGAAGAGATTGACAACATGACCATTTAGCAAAACAGTATCAATGTGCTCTCCACTAAAAGCTTTGGCTTTCCTAGTCATGGTCATTGACCATGTTTATAACACCTTGTTAAATTCCCTTCTATGGTGCAAGTCACAAGCCCAATCAAGAGAGCAATTATTATCTACTACAGACAGACTTTCTATTATCACACAAATGGGAACATCTTACTTCACAGATCAATTGTTTAGTATGTAGAGTCCTGTGCTGGGTAAGACCACTGATAGATATTCTCCCCCATGAGTCTGCATAGCACTTACTGTCATTATAAAACCTATCCAGGGAGCAGATAGTCTTGTGGTCTATTCAAGATTGATTTCTG
This sequence comes from Peromyscus californicus insignis, assembly GCF_007827085.1. Lineage (NCBI taxonomy): Eukaryota > Metazoa > Chordata > Mammalia > Rodentia > Cricetidae > Peromyscus > Peromyscus californicus. Next base: position 64,201,939 of record NW_026294458.1, read on the forward strand.
TGTTCTGAAATCAAATTATGTGGTGTCTTCAGCAATAGAATCTTACCAACTATTTATGATCATAAATCAAGAGCATTTTCAATATCGTCTTGTCTCTTTGCCTCTAGGGACACAGAGATCAATAAATTGTAGGAAGCAATCTGTTCCTGTCACTGAGATTTTTATTAATGACCCTTGTCTTCTAGAAGGAGCATATTTGACCATGAGGGATACTTCTAGTCAAACATTTTAGAAATGTTTTAATTAGTACACAAACTAGAGGGGTTGCAAGAGGCATTTTTTTTTAAAATACAAAAGCAAAGAGTCTTTATTCAAGCTCAAGCTTGGACTCTTGAGATGACTAGAGAGCAGAGAGTCCTGAGCCCTGGTGGGGTAGGGTTTTTATCATAGCAGAGGTTGAGGTGAAGGTATTTCCAGGGCTCAGGACTCTGATTGACTGACATTTGTCTAGGAGTATAGGTGTGTTCTGTAAATGTTTGGAATATCAGGTATTTCACCTTAGATGTTGGCCCTTTCTGGGTGGGGTCAACTTATGGCATTTTCTGGGGACTCAGTGAGCCTGTCATGGTAGTTGTGTGGGACCCTAAGCTCACAGTCGCAGCTGTATGGTCAAGCTGTTTTGGACCCCCCCCACATTCCCTCCTTCACAAGTCCCAATGACAGGACCCAATCATGGGTCCTGTCTGTCTAGGAATTCAAGAGTATTGGAACCTAAGTATCATTAGCTAGCAGATTTTTCTAGGGCAGTGACATTTTTTTTCTATTGCTGTTCTTGAAGCCCTGTAGTTCTTATCTTTCAGTACAACCAGATTGTAATCCTGAATGACTTATATAGAAATAATAATTTCTTAAGGCCATATAATATCTCTTTAGTTCTGCATAAAGAAGGTCAAGTGTCTTATCACAGAACCATTTTAGTTAATAAATCTATCAACTGATAACTCAGGGTCTGATTTCCTAGTATGTCAATGGGCATTATAGATGGCCATTTTGTCCCCTATGCCAGAGAGTTTCCTTTTGACTTAGCATTTCAACCTATTTTGGGCAAGGAGCACAGGACGACATATTCTCTTCTGGAACTGCTTCGAGCTGACACTGGGGCATTGTTGTCAGGGCCCAAATAGTCTGAAAGACTAGTCAAAGGCTGGTCATTGTGGCATTTGTTAGAAGCATGTGGTTATTTGACCCACCTGTAGAGACAGGGAACAAATTTTGATACATTCTTAGTTTTGGTTGAACATCCTTTAAAATTCTATACTTCTTTGAATATTAATCAAAAATGAATCATCATTTTACTTCTCAATTTTTTTTGGGGGGGGTTTTTGAGACAGGGTTTCTCTGTGCAGCTTTGCGCCTTTCCTGGGACTCACTTGGTAGCCCAGGCTGGCCTCGAACTCACAGAGATCGCCTGGCTCTGCCTCCCGAGTGCTGGGATTAAAGGCGTGCGCCACCACCGCCCGGCTACTTCTCATTTCTTTAAAGAAAATTATACTATAACCCCTATTATATCTCTAACATTGTTTGAATATTCTTACTTTACTAATACTGTTGGTGCTATAGAGTAAAATATATTGCCTTTAGTGTACAACATGTTTTTACTTAATTAATATAAATTTGTTCATTTTAAGTGAGTTAATGCCTTTCCTGGGTCTCTGGACTAGACATTTTAAGAAGAAAAGATGACTCAAATTCACATTGTAAATTTTGGATCCCATGACTTGGATCAAATGTTCTCAGATAATCTGTGTTTTACATTCATGGGACAGGAAAATATAAGTAATCAAATGGATAACTTGACATGTTTACTGCCAATGGATAGACTGATTTTGTTCTTCTTGATTTCTTGGTTATTTGAGACAGATTTTTTTGTGTAGCTCTGATTGTCCTGGATCTCTATCTCTACACCAAGCTGACCTCAAGCTCAGACATTTGCCTGCCTCTGCCTCCCATGTGCTGGAAAGGTGTGTGCTACCACTGCCCAGCTATAAACACTGCTTCTAATTGGCAAAGAAATATATAGAACAATATAGAACAATGTCAATGACATCAAACACTGACTATTGTAATTAATAATTTAGTGTTGTCAAATGTCAATTTATGCTCTCACATTATATATATATGTAAGTATATATATATATATAAATATATATATATGTATGTATATATATTCTGAATAAATAGTGATTAAATATATAATCTCCTGTATAAATAGTGAAAATTAATGAAATATAAATGAAAGCTAAAACAAAACAAATTCCACTTATCCACTTATGGGTGAGTACATACCGTATTTGTCTTTCTGGGTCTGGGTTACTTCACTCAGGATAATTTTTTTTTAGTTCCATCCATTTGTCTGCAAATTTTGTGATGTCATTGTTTTTATAAAATAAATGAAAACATTTAATAAAAAGGAAATCTACCAAAAAAATAATATTCATGTGGTTCACTATTGTATGGAGAAGAAGGGCAGAGAAGTATGTAAGGTTACATCATAAGAAATATTTGTCATGGTATCTCCCTCCCCATTCTCCCACTCTGCTCTGTCCTTGGAGCATGGGCTGGCTTTTTGGAGCCTGGGACCTATTCTGGGACACTTTGTTCAGCCTTGGTGTAGGAAGGAGGGGACTGGATCTGCCTCTGCTGAATCTACCAGGCTGGGCTGACTCCCCAGGGGAGACCTTGCCTTGGAGGAGATAGGAATGGGGGGGATTAGGGGGAATGGCTGGGGGTGGGAGGAGGGAGGATGGTAGAATCTGTGGCTGATATGTGAAATTAAGTTAATTATAAAATAAAAGTATTTAAAAGAAGAAATATTTGACTGGTCATAGGTGGATTAAATAATGGAAAATGGAACTAGAAAAGAGAGCACAACAGATTCTTCCTTGAGCTTCTGAATGAGTATTGGATTCATTTATTACCTGTAGATATTAGTTCGGTGACAAAGGGTTTTCATTTTGTTTCCCAAACTGTGAGATCATATTCTTTTAAATCACTGAGTTTGCTGAGTTCAGAACTGGAGACATAGAAAGTTAGTGTAGTTTTTACAAACTATGTGCTATTTCAAATATTTAAAAATAGAAAATTGATTTTGAAATTGAGAAATAGCTATTGGCTAGTAAAGTCTGAAGACAGTGCTAACCAGAGATCCCATTTCTCTAGATACGTTATTATACATACGGTCCCTTAAGTCTGACAGCTGTACAAAGTGAGGTCAGTATTGAAAATAATTTTCCCCAGAGAATTGTTAAATTATTTTATACACACATCATGATTAGAAATATGGGTATTGAAAGTATTTCTGGGGCATGTTCACAAGAAATGAATAGTTGATGAGAATCTGCAGCAAAGGAAACCTTTGTTTGATAGCAGTAGAGGCTCAGTAGATTGCATGCTAAAGCATGAAGAAACCAAAATTTCTGAAAAACAAAGGGTGTTCATGCAAACAATTAAAATATTAACAATAAGGCCACCTTGAATATTTCTTTCTGTTTATCATGAAATATGGGGAGGAAAAGATAGGCAATGATCCATGGATCTTTGTTCATCTGTAACCTAAACTGCTAAATTGCTGCCTTAGTTCTTCTCCAGTAATATATGAGGTTGGGTGGTGATGCACCCCTGTAATCCCAGTACATTGGAAACAGGGAGAAGGCCCACAAGTTTAAGATTAGCATTAGCTACAGAGTGAGTTTGAAGAAAGGCTGGGCTACCTGAGAACCTATCTTGAATTAAATAGTAACTGTTAACCCCACAGACATGAAAAAAAAAAAAAGACCACCACCCAAATTATCATGGCCAAAACAACTAAAGCAAGGTGTTTTTTTTGTTTTTTGTTTTTTTGATACAAGCTGTCTTTCCCTAAAGGTAGGGTTCAAAAAATTAACATGGAACATAGGTAAGGTAAGGATTTATTATAGTTCAAGAGTAGAGGGTTTCCAAATGGGGGATTTGGAAGGAAAGCAGGTGGGCTTACCAGAGCAGAACATAAATATAAAAAGCTGGTCATAACAACCTCTATGAAACCAAGACAAGGTTGCAAGGTGTTCATAACAAGGTTATCCTAACAAGGTAGTCATATCAATGTGGTCGTAATAACCTTTTGAAACAAAGGCATGGTTGCTGTTTCCTGAAACAAATAGTACAGAAACATTTGTAGTTAAAGTTACAGATGGGGAATAGCCCAATTCTTGATAAATAGATTAAAAAAAATAAATCTAGTTCGTTTTTATCATAAGATAGCTTTTAAGCCTAAGATGGAGGCAGGCTGGTTTACTACAACTTGAGAGAGAAATGAGAAAAAAAAATAATCAAAGGAAAAGCTATTTGAACTCATATACTTAGTGGTTTAGAAAATTCTCAATCTTCTCTGTTAGAAAAGAAGGTTAAATTCTTAGGATGTGTCAATTGAATTCAAGATACTAAGAAAACAATGCATACGTAAAGTTGAAGAGTCTCTAAAATTTTTAATTGAGTTCCCTGAAAAATCAAATTTTTATAGATGAAAAAGTGTCTGTAAGGAGAATAAAATATGTAACTGGTGTATCATTTCACCCAGGAATTATGATTTCAGTATCATTCACTGTCACACTGCCTCCCCAAGGTAGTGATTGGATTATTATCAAGAGAATGTTGTCAGACACTGATTGAGTAACATGACCATCAATAAATTTCATAAGCATTTTAAGGAGATTCTATATTTATCAATGTTCCTAGTTTGAACTTGGGCAAAAATAATGCAATAAAACAAAAACAAAAACAATCTAACATCACCATCAAAATTCTACTGGTAGGAAGAGAAAGGTTAGCTATGTCAGCTACACTATTATAAATTGGGTGAGTTGTGCTAAAATAACTTGTCATGGTATTTTCATAGTTTAGGGCAACCCTTTTCCTGTTGTGAGATTTATTTTGGTAATGGTTTTATTTAAGGATCAAAATATAAACGTAGCCCAGTCTACTACTAGGCTTGATACAGCATCAAGAGTCTAGACTTGAGCTGATGATTGAATGAGATTTTAGCAATGATTTATGAGAAGGTGGCTGTATTTTATTGATAGCAGATATGTAAATCATTGAGGCTAGAAAAGACTGAACTATCCATACTTCAGTGAGGTCTTCAATGAAACCTGTGCCTTATCATTGAGAATGTTTGAAGTCTCATATATTTTACAAGGTTGGTTAAACAGGAAAGGCAGAATCAATCTCTCTCTCTCTTTTCTACCCTAGCTCTCTTTCAGTGAAATAAGTGATGTATTAGGCAGGCATGTGAAGAGGCACATGCTGTGAGGAACTGAAGCCTCAAACAGAGCTTGTGAGGAACTTAAATTTGTGCACCATTGAATGAGTGATCTTTTGTCTGTGAAAGCCCGTGTTGGGGCTTGAAACCACTGTTGCTCCAGATGAGAATACTGACCTTGTTTTTTATTCCATGGTTAATCTGCCCAACTCAATCCCTGCTAATGTCATGCCTAGCAGAAATTCAGTGAGAGCATACATAGGGGGAGTTTTGAATTACACAGTTTAAAGTAATTTCCAGGCAGCAATATATGACATTCACAGTTTAATGGGTTTACTAAAATACATTAATTTTTATTTTAATAGAGATTAGTTATCATTTGTCTTATAAAAAGTATAAAAATTAAAAGTATTTCATACTAAGATAATTATTTATGAGTGTGTTAGAGAAATCACATACAATATCCACTCTTTGAGGGCAAAATTTAGTTAAACAGAGAGCCTGTTAAAAACAGATAAAAATGAAACAATCACTCAAATGGCCTTGGATATTTGTAACTGTGTATTTATTCAAAACATTTATTTTATATTTCTGAGTTTGCTGTTCCCTTAGTTGTAATAAAAGGGTAAGTAAATAATATACTGAAGAATTTGACAAACTTGACAGACACTGGTGCCCTGTAGTTAATTTAGAATAAAGGAACAAACAGCCTTAACATGTGTTTTCTAGTCACACTTTGTATTAATTTGTATTTTATAGAAACTGAAAACTACATTTGAATTAAATAAATATTTATTTGAAAAACTAATCATATTACTAATTAGTAAAAGGCAGAAACATGAAAATAAAAGGACACAGACTTTCTCATGAAATTTTCAAGTATAGAAAGTATCATAAGAAATTCAGTAACTATGGCTTAGGTAAAACTTTCTGAATATGCAATTGAGACAGAATCTCAGAGTGCATCTCTAGATGTAACTAATATAAAACTCCTGATATTATTAAGTGAGATTGTCTCTACTAATCTTTTCTAAGAGATGCCGTGTTTACATTAAAGTTGTTCGTACTGCACCTTGAATTTACTATAAATAATTTGTATATAAATCATCAACTGTTCAATTGGTTAAAAAGAAACACAATTTCAATGCAGAATTCAATGTAATGTGTCAATACAAGGAGGTCGTTATTATCAAAAGAGATGGTGTCCTCTGAATTGCTTTACAACTGTAAATTTGTAATAACATATCAAAATCCTTAATATAATGAATATTATTATATTATAAGAGATACAACACAAAATATAAGTCATTAGTTGTATATAAAAACTCATTACCATCTGAGTATGGTGGCTAAAAACTGTAATCAACACACACGAGGCTGAGGAAGAAAGATTTACCATGAAGTTGAGGCTTAACTGTGATATGAATACATAATGAATTACAGGGCAGCCTGAGCTACTGAGACCATGTCTCAAACATCATTTGTTAACAAAAACTACATTTATTAAAAATAATACAAGTAGTATATTGATATTTCTAAAAGTAGCCTTTGAATATATTGTGAACAACTCAATTTATCAATGTATAAATATATTGTTAAACAGTATTACGTGTCTTGGATATTTATCTTGACTAACTTATTTATTGTCAGTTTTCTCAAGTACTAGTTAGAACCAAGGACAATGATAGGAAAGAAAGGGAAAAGTGATGCACTTCGGAAACTAAGTATAGTCAGAAAGTCAGATGATTGAAATTACCCACTTTATAAAATCATTCATGACTCACTGCTCATTAACCTTTTCAAGCTAAATGATATGATCCAAAGATAGATAATGACAAGCCAAATGATAATCAGCAGATCTTCATTTTTTACTAGAAGTCTCAATGAATATGTAAGAAAATTCATTAATAGAAACTAGTTTAGCCATGATTTAGTTTAAGGATGCACTGGGTTTCTTCTAGCTGTTTGAGACATTTCACAATAATTCCATTTGTGATCTGTAGTTTCTTAAAGACAAGAGTAAAATGTACATGATAATGACAGTGTCTTGTGAAATTACTTCTTTTCATAGAGAAGATTCCATTCTGAGTAACTGACAGGAAGTGGTGGACACCAGTATGTTCTATTCCCTCAGGCATAGGGGGAGATATAATTTGTGTTCCTTTCCTTATTACTTAGGGCCAATGAGAGAAAATAATTTTGTTTTCAATCATTGAATTGTCATGAATAAGATGAGGCATGTCAGATGAAAAATGAGAAGTGTCAATATATCAGATGAAAAATAGAATCAGGGCCAAAAAGAAAAAGTACTGAGTTTATAGCTATCCTGTACTTTGCACTTCACATATAATCATCTTATTATGTTTGTCATATTTTAATATATTTCTATTTAAAGGGCTAAAGTTCATGAAACTAAAAATTGAGACCCATTATATAATTGCTTTTCTTTAATATCATTGTACAGGTTTTCCTTAATTGAGACACATCTCCCTGCAATTAAGTGAACCTTTTTTTTCTTATTCTTATAGCTCAGAAGAAAGAAGAAATTCTTAAAAAGAGCCTTAGGATAGTTTTATCCCAATTAAAGAAAGTGTGATGGTTAATTTCCATTGTCAACTCCACTGGATATACAGACAATAGTGAGGCAATGTTCTGTGTGTGTCTGTGAGTAGATCTCCAAAGAAATTAACTGAGAAAGAAAGACACTCCAGGAATGTCTCATCTTATGGTCTGGCAACTCAGAATGAGTAAAAAGTAGAAAAAGAGAAAGTGTCACCTCCATTTTCCTGTAACTTTTTATAATATTTGAAGACCTGTGAAATGCTTGCAGCATACAATTTTGGTATAGAACCAAAGGCACCATGCCTTTGTGGTCATGAGAGAATGTATCTAATGTAATAATGAGATATTATAAATCTTTCATCTTTTAAGTTGCTTTTTATCAGCTGTTTCATCATAATAATGGGGAAATAACTAATGCAGAGACTGTTTCTGAAAGTCGTGAAGTGTGAGGTAAATAAGACTCCTCTACTACAAGGTATTTGGGCTTATTAGCTTGCTTAAGCCATGGAGAAAAATTTCAAGTCCTTCATTCTTGCATCCTCCCTGCCTCAAAAGCTATCACAAAGCCGGGTGGTGGTGGCACACGCCTTTAATCCCAGTACTCAGGAGGCAGAGCCAGGTGAATCTTTGTGAGTTCGAGGCCAGCCTGGTCTACGAGATCCAGGAAAGGCGCAAAGCTACACAAAGAAACCCTGTCTTGAAAAACGAAAAAAAAAACAACAAAAAAAAAGCTATCACAAAATTGGCAAGTTCTCTTGGTGTCTTGCAATGGACCCTGGCTACCTTGAAGCACAGTGGTAGCTACTCTTTCCAGGAAAAAACTTGGCTGTAACATTAAGCTTCATAGAGTTCTTTACCTTTCTAAACTACACCTGTTTTTCTTTCTGCTCCACTTGACCTTTTCTCATTGTAAACATGTATACGCATTACCAATATCAACCATATTACAGATTCAACATTCTGCTGTCTGGAAATTTCCGCTGCTAAACAAATTACCACACTGTGGTAATTTAGACTTAGGTCAAGTCCAGAAGGCAGCCAGTTTCTTTACCAAAATATCACAGCATTGAATTTTAGTCCAGTTTCTAATATTGTTGCCCTCTTAAATCTCATGAGATGGGCATCCACATACCACAATGCTCTCAGGACTACTCACCTCCAGTCTCTTATGACAATGGGTATTAAAGTTCGGCTTATATCAGCCAATCAGTTTTTCAGTCCAAATTCCAAAGTTTCCATATTTCTCAAAAAAAAAAAAAAAAATCATGATCAGGTTTTTGACAGCCTTGTCCCAATTTTGGTATCAACTTCTGTATTAGCTATTTTCTGTTTTCTGTAAATAAAAATGTCCATCAAAATTATAATAGAGAAGATATTATTCAGTTAACTGTTCTAGAGAAATAAGAGTTTATCACGTTGGGAAAACATGGTGAAAGTTCCAGATACTGTGGCAAGAATATCAAGCAGAGAGCTCACATCTTCAGATATAAACATGAAGCAAAGAGAGGATAACTGGTAACAGGGTAAGGCATTAAGCTATCAAGTTCTGCCACCAGAGACAGACTTCCTCCATCTAAGCTGTTTTTTCTAAGTGTCCTCACACAGTGCCACCAACTGAAGTCCAAGAATTCAAATTCCAGATTCTAGGTTAGACTATGATTATTTCAACCATGACAGAGATAGAGGAAAGAGGGAGAGAGAGAAGAAGAGAGGGAGGGAGGGAGGAAGGGATGGAGGGAAATAGGGAGGGAGAGATAAGGACACAGAGACAGAGATACAGAAGGCACACAGAGACAGAAAGAGAACCTACAGAGTATAATTAGTTGTGTCCATATGCACATGGAAACCAGTGACTATGTCTGAGAGGAAAATTGACTCTCCCTTTTCCTAATCGTCATAGAACAACTGTAGCTCCTTACCTGGTAGCAGAGACTTGAGAGTGCTTTACCCATTACATCATGAAGTGTTGGCAGATTTGATCTCATGCAGGTTTTTGCAAGCAACCACAGCTGTTGGGAGTTCATGGATACATCATCCCTGTTGTGTTCAGAAAATTGTGTTTTTCATCTGTCATCCTAATCCTCTGCCTCATACCATCCTTCTTTCCTCTCTTCAGCACTTTTCCTTGAATATCAGAAGAAGGAAATATATGTTTCTTGAATAAAAACTAAAGGAATAGTTGTGAATTTTATTTTATAACCTTGTTTTGAATGCTCCTGACTAATTTACACAAATGGTGTAAAGGAATATACTAAGCCTTTTAACTGTTGAAAAAACATCTGATCAAGAGAGTAGAAGAAACAATGCCACTATCTAAGAGTTTAGAAAAGAGGTAATGAACGTGTTAGAGTGCCTGTCACACTTACTAAATAATGGCAGAACACCAACACCTTAAATTTCCAGCAACATTAGAGTTTAAGCTACAGTAATCTAAATACGTGCATGACTGCAATGCCAAAGACAGAGTCATCACAAAGATGGGTTAGTCATAGAAAATATAGAAAGGAAATTAGTTTCCCTTTAATGTGAATAGGGCAAAATATGACTTAAAAGAGTATAAAAAAATCATTTCTTATTAGAAAAGCTGCAAACCCATGTATTGTACAAAGGTTGAAATAAAATTTAACAACAATGAAATATACATGAAAACATGGCACCCATAAAAAGAATTTATTATAACTATGTTTTTCTTAGTAAGTTAATTGGCACATGTATTACAAATCTAAAAAAAATTACTAACAAAACTTTTGGATAAATCTAGATATTCTGACAAATAACATTGGTGGGATGTTTTAGTTAGGATTTCTGTTGATGTGAAGAGACACCATGACAACTCTTATGAAAGAAAGCATTTCATTGGTTGGTATGGCTTACAGTTTCAAAGGTTTAGTCCATTATTATCACAGTGAAACATAGTGGTGTGCAGGCAGACAGGGTGCTGGAGAAGGAGCTGAGAGTTCTACATATTGATCTCCATGCAAGAATATCATCTGTGTTCCCCATTGAGTGTAGCTTGAGCATAGGAGACCTGGAATCCTATGCCCACAGTGGCATTCTTCTTCCAACAAGGCATGCTCCATCAATGCCACACCTGCTAATAGTGCCACTCTCTATGGTGTCCATTTTCTTTCAAATCATGACACAATACAAGGTCAGACAATGAAGTACAATACAATTCAATAACACCAGAATATATTTCATAGAGATCAGTTACATAAATCTTAAAAATATTAAAGTACAATACTCTTAAGACGTGATTAAATCCCATCATACTCCAGTTATAAATTAAAACTTTTAAATTGCACCTTGATAAAAATTGTTTTAGAAAGAAAAGAACAATTCGAGTATACTTTACTTAGGGTTTCTATTTCTATGATAGAACTCCATTACCATAAGTAACTTGAGGAAAGATATTACTTTGTTTATACTTCTACATGATAGTCTACTATTGAAGGAAGTAAGAACAGAAAGTTAAGCAGGGCAGGAAGTAAAATCAGGGTAGTAAACTGGAGACAATATGGATACAGAGGCTATGAGGAAGTTCTGCTTATTGATTTGATCCCCACGGTTGGGTCAGAATGGTTTTTCATAGCAACCAGGACCACCAGCCAACAATGACACCACCCACAGTGAGCAGAGTCCTTGCGTATCAATCATCTATCAAGAAGCATTTCCACAAGCTCATCAGGATCCCTCTTTTAAACAGATTCAAGTTAATGTCAAGTTGTCACAAAACTAGCAATCATAAAATATATAATGGAAGATATTCAAGGTAGCATGGCCAGGGAAATCAGTTATTTCATCAGGAAAATACATAAACTTGAAAATAAATTGGTAGCATATATTATGGACAAATGACACATTTTATTAATGTATGAATGTCTTCTAAAAGTAAATAAAAAGGAATAAAGGCGTGAGCCACCACCGCCCGGCTTAATAAAAAATTTTATAAGGATGGTCTTCAAACTCATGTAAAATTTATGATAATTCAATGAGAGAATTAAAAATAAGAGCTATTTTGAAACTTAGATTTCCTTTGCAACTATTGAACAATTTCAAAATTTTGAGAAAATGCTGTTCTGGTAAAGAAACTCATACACTTGAATGGTATAACACCATTCTTGATGTTATAAGTTTTCACTATGAAAAAAGAAATGACAAAACCAACTTACTTACTGAACGCTTGAAATTCAAATGCTGGCAACATGAAATACATCATGGCTATTAATCAAAACCATCAATGATAAAAACAGTTGTAATTAATCTTAACATTTATAAAAAACAGCTAAGTAAATACTGAATATTAAAATAAAAATAGTTAAATGCCATCAAAACCCATCTTTTCATTTCATATAAATTTTGAAAGTTGCATCTATAGCCACAAATGAAGAGCTAAAGCAAGAATAAATTATAAAGAATTAAAAGAAAATGCAGAATAATATGATATATAATCATTTATTTTAAAGAAACAATTTGGGAAAAAATAAATAAAACCAGTGAACTTGTCATTTTCACTCTGTAAATTCTAAGAGTTCATGAGCATGGAATGTCTCTCCATTTTCTAGTGCCTTTATTCTCTCTTTCTTAAGATGTTTAAAGTTTTATTGTAGATGTTCTTCACTTTTTTGGTTATGTTTATTCTAAAATATTATATTTTCTTTTAATATATTTTGATTGGAAGGTGTCCATGACTGCCTTTTCTTTGTGTTTTATGTGTATAGAGCTATTGATTTAATGCAATTTGATCCTGTAACATGCTATATGACTGACTTTGTTCATCATTGGTAGAAGTTTTCTGTTAGAACATTTGTGTTCTCTAATGTATAATATCATAATATTTGAAAATAAGGATAATTGGAATTCTTTTCCTATTTGTATCATTTCACTTTCCTTGTCTTGCATTTGGTTCCAGCTCTATCTCCATCCTGACTTCTGTCAGATTACATTTTCTCCATTTAGAATGGTGTAGGCTGTGAGCTTCTCATACATAGTTTTTATTATGTGAAGGTATTCTCCCTGTACTATTACATTCTCCAGGCCTTTTACCATGAAGGCATGTTAGAATTTGTCAACATACTTTTCTTTACCTTAAGATGATCATGGGTCTTTACATTTATTTATGTGGCTTATTGCATATAATGACTTTTATGTTGACTCATCACTGTGTATGATGATAAAACCAACCTGGTTATGGTGAATACTATTTTTTGATGTATTTAGTTATTCTGGTTGCAAGTATTTTATTGCACATTTTGATCTATGCCCTTTAGGACTGTTCATCAGGAATATTGGCCAGTATATTTTTTTGTATTATTTTGTTTTCTTTTCCATTGTGTATTTACCTGGCTTTAGTATTAAAGTGTTACTGGCTTTTATAAGAAGTTAGGATATGAGTTCTTCCTCTATTTTATTTTGTTTTAGGTTGTTTTTTTCTTTTGTATTATTTCTTTAAGAAGTATTTCCTAAGGATCTTCTTTGAAAATCTGCACAAATTCTTCTGTGAATCCATCTGGCCCTGGACTTTTTGTAACTGTAAGCCTTTTTATTACTATTTCAATATTGTCATTTATTATAACAAAACAAGAAGTTCAAAAAATTGAATGACTACAAAGTACTGTAGACTTTGTGATAGAGGAATAATGTGGAGGCTATCATTTAATGTCAAATACCCTATTCAGTCACTCTCCACCTTATTTTTTGAGACACGGTTTCATTTCAAGCATGAAGCACATCAATTTTCTAGGCTATGCGAAAAGAAATATTCAGTTTTCAATTGGTCCCCACCCTTTTTGCTTCTGAGTACTGGAATGGTTGGCCCAAGAAATTGTATGGAGATTTTATTTGGATGCTCAATTGGAACATACTTGCCAATGGAACCATCTTTCCAGTGCCAGATTTGACTCATAAAGTTGACTTAGGCTGAACCTTGATGTTACATTAGCCAATGGATGGATGGCTGCTTACTGAAAGCACTATGAGCATCATTGCTGTATTTTGTATTAAACATATGGTTTACAAGGCCTTGGATCTCAGGAAAGTAAGGAAAACTGAAAATAGGAGAAATAATCTTTACCAGGAAAGAACTCACCAATTGGCAATCCAATACCAAATGGTGTTGATACTGAAGATATATACGTATAAGTAAAATTATGTGGATTGAGCATGTTATGTATATGGTACTATGTAAATTGGGGTATTACAGAGACTTAAGGACAGGAATACTTACTGAGAGATCTGTGAACAGAAGGAAGACTTTTAAATCAATACAATGATTAGTCTACTTGTTAATCTAGAGAAGAGATAGTGGTAATAGTGCAGCTTTTTAAGTGAATGCTATGAGGATAATATTCTGTCATGATTAACCTGATTTGTGTTCATTTCTCTGTTTCAATCAAGGACAGCTCAGTGGCCGTCACCTCAATTACTTCCCCAAGAAATAAAAGAGCATATAATTTATAGAGCTCTAGGAGTTGGTTTTGCTGGGAAGAAAAAAGGATTTGTGAAATCAATTAACTACCTTTTTGATTTGTTGAACACTGAACCCAGAAGACTGAAATTAAAATTCTCTTAAAGAACAAAAGACCTTTTGCTTTTACCCTTGAACTTCTACTATGAGTTATTTCATGCCATCTGTGAATGGTTTCATCAGTGTGACATCATTAAACATTGAAGAAATCTGCTCCAACAATATATCCTCAAGACATCATAGAGCAAACACACAAGTATTAAATTATGTGATAAACTACTTAATGCAAAGTGAGTTTCTATATAAGCAGATATGTGTCTCTTTGCATGGACTTTTAGGTTTGTGTGTTAGATTTTTCAGTTCTTGAACTATTTGTTAACTGTTCTCTAAGGGTAATGATACATATTTTAAAAATATAATCTTCAGGAGATAGAAACAATTTCTTTCTGGTGAATATTAGCTCACAAAAGTTTATATGTTTTTGGTCCACATATCCGATCTTAAAAAGCAGAATCTCATGGGATCATGTTACTAGAAAAATGACACTGCAGTCTTTATTCAATTTTCCGAACTATGTGAAAATTTACATTTTTAACATGCAGAGATTTTTGGATCTCAGTTTCTTACATTTGTTGATAACACCAGAATAATGCATGATTTAGTTAATTCTATTTTCATGAAAATTCACTTAGACATGACTAACATAGCCAATGCATTTTAAAATATGATTACAGTTTGAATGTCTATAAAAGTTAATATTATTCATGATAACTAATAAATATGGTGTTCATAGGTACTTACATAATGCAAACTCTTATAGTAAAAACTTTTTCCAGAAGTAGTTTTCTCACTATATTCCTCCTGGAGAGTAATTTTATTATATTAAATTGATGTATTATTGAAGATTTCTTAGTACTAAATAAATAATTCTCAGCTGAGTCATCCCACCTTTGATGTAACTTTAAAGAAGCCATCAAGCTGTGACAAAAAGTTTTGTAAATGCTTCATTAATTTGTCCTTTCACATCATTAAAGGACAATTTATATTTTTAGTTTTCATGAAATTGACTACCTTTTAACTAGAAAGTATGATAACAGCTTCTGTAAGTTTGACCTAATTATAATCTGAGAGGTAGTTGCTTTTAAATGCCAAATGCACCTTTCCACTTCATCCAGAAGAGTTGGGTATTTGAACTTTAGCTAGTAGATTTTAATACATTGTATTAAGTGCATGTCCAGACATGACCTTTTACCTTGCAGGTGTAAAAAAGCACACCAGTGCAAAAAGTCATTATCGAGAGAAATCATACATTTGATAATGTATTACATATCATTTTATGAAGAACATATATTGTAAATAAACACCAACCCCTTGGGAACTGTGGAAAATGATATTATCTTCCTTGATTATATTAAAATAGTTGAAGAAATGATAAAATATAAAAAAGAGCGAGTATGGTTCCCAAATGGCATTCTCATTTACGTTTGAGATGGGTGTTAGTTAATTATTGGTAGAATGCCAAATAGTAATAATTACAAATAACCTTTCATATCATGTATCCTGAGATAGGTCTTTTTTAATGGGTCATGTAAAATTATTGTTAAATATCTATTTCAGCTATTTAGACATCAATAACCTCATAGAAGATTTACATGTAGTAAAAAAATAATGCAGGTAGGAATGGCATCGCTCACTTTTCCTGCAATGTTTACTTTAACTTTTACAAGACAATGTATACACACACACACACACACACACACACACACACACACACACACACACACATATATATATATATGTGAGATGTTAAAATATTCTCAGGGGTTTATGATGAAAGATAAAAGCAAAATAATCCCCTAAATCTTAATGTTTGAACTAAGTACAGAGTAAGAATATCAAAGTCCAAGTTCAGGCCTGGGGAGATGTATCTATGGGTAAGAGCCCTTGCTGCTCTGCCAGAAAACTCAGGTTCAGTTCATTGTATCTGTATGATAGCTCATACTTGTCTATAACCACAATACCAAGGGATGTGATGCCTTCTCATGGTCTCTGTAAATACTATATGCAAGTGGTTGATATACATACATTCAGGGAAATTGTGTTACATATAAAAAATATTTAAAATGAGTAAATGAATTTATATTTACCTAATCTTTTATAATTAATTATATATCACACACAATGCTTTCTAAAATAAATTTTTAGAAAGTTAATGGATTATATATATAATATGGCTAATTTAATTTCCACACATAGATATACCTAAATCTATATCTCTCTACATTCTTATTGAAGATAGTGAGATACATACATACATATATATATATAGTATAGTAATTGGGAATTTCTTATAGTTAATATTTAAATGTACACTAATACACCAAATGAAAATTATATTTAAAGATATTTTGACAACACAAATAATGATTCTCAGAAAATTTCAAGTTCATATAAATATGAGAATTTATTTCTCTACTTAACCTTTTGCACAATGTAATCTTTTTTTAAAATTTTTTATTTTTATTTTGCAATACAATTCAGTTCTACATATCAGCCACGGATTCCCTTGTTCTCCCCACTCCGGCCCCCCTCACCTTCCCCCCAGCCCACCCCCCATTCCCACTTCCTCCAGGGCAAAGCCTCCCCTGCAGACTGAGATCAACCTGGTAGACTCAGTCCAGGTAGGTCCAGTCCCCTACTCCCAGGCCGAGCCAAGCGATCCTGCATAGGCCCCAGGTTTCAAACAGTCAACTCATGCAATGAGCACAGGACCCAGTCCCACTGCATGGATGCCTCCCAAACAGATCAAGCCAATCAACTGTCTCACCCATTCAGAGGGCCTGATCCAGTTGGGGACCCCTCAGCCATTGGTTCATAGTTCATGTGTTTCCATTCATTTGGCTATTTGTCCCTGTGCTTTATCCAACCTTGGTCTCAACAATTCTCGCTCATATAAACCCTCCTCATTCTCGCTATTTGGACTCCCAGAGATCCACCCGGGGCCTAGCCATGGACCTCTGCATCCAGATCCCTCAGTAGTTGGATGGGGTTTCTAGCACGACAGTTAGGGTGTTTGGCCATCTAATCACCAGAGTAGGTCAGTTCGGGCTGCATCTCAACCATTGCCAGCAGTCTGTTGTGTGGGTATCTTTGTGGATTTCTGTGGGCCTCTCTAGCACTTTGCTTCTTCCTATTCTCGTGTGGTCTTCATTTACCATGGTCCCAATTCCTTTTCTCCCTCTCTCTTTTGTTGATCCAACTGGGATCTCCTGCTCCCCCAAGTTCTCTTTCCCTCGACCCTCGCCCTTCACTACCCCCACTCATGTCCAGGCTGTTCATGTAGATCTCTTCCATTTCTCCGTCATTGGGCGATCCCCGTGTCTTTCTTGGGGTCATGTTTTCCAGGTAGCCTCCCTGGTGATCTGAGTAGCAGTCCAGTCATCCTTGTTCCACATCTAGTATCCTCCTATGAATGAGTAATCCGCACATCTATGAACATATATTTTTTGACAAAGAAGCCAAAAGTGCACAATGGAAAAAAGAAAGCATCTTCAACAAATGGTGCTGGCATAACTGGATATCAACATGTAGAAGGCTGCAAATAAATCCATATCTATCACCATGCACAAAACTTAAGTCCAAGTGGATCAAGGACCTCAACATAAATCCAGCTACTCTGAACCTGCTAGAAGAGAAAGTAGGAAGTAGTCTTGAACGCATTGGCATAGGAGACCACTTCCTAAATAGAACACCAGTAGCACAGACACTGAGAGAAACAATCAATCAATGGGACCTCTTGAAACTGAGAAGCTTTTGTAGAGCAAAGGATACGGTCAACATGGCAAAGCGACAGCCTACAGAATGGGAAAAGATCTTCACCAACCCCACATCTGACAGAGGACTGATATCCAGAATATATAAGGAACTCAAGAAATTAGACATCAAAATGCCCAACAGTCCAATTAAGAAATGGGCTGTAGAACTAAACAGAGAATTCTCAACAGAGGAAACTCAAATGGCTGAAAGACATTTAAGGAATTGCTCAACATCCCTAATCATCAGGGAAATGCAAATCAAAACAACTCTGAGATACCACCTTACACCTGTCAGAATGGCTAAGATCAAAAACACTGAAGACACCTTATGCTGGAGAGGATGTGGAGCTAGGCGAACTCTCCTCCACTGCTGGTGGGAATGCAAGCTTGTACAACCACTTTGGAAATCAATATGGTACTTTCTTAGAAAATTGGGAATCCATCTCCCTCAAGATCCAGCTATATCACTCTTGGGCATATACCCAAGGAATGCTCAACCACACCAGAAGAGCACTTGTTAGCTATGTTCATATCAGCATTGTTTGTAATATCCAGAACATGGAAACAACCTAGATGCCCTTCAACTGAAGAATGGATAAACAAAATGTGGTACATATACACAATGGAATACTACTCAGCAGAGAAAAGCAATGACATCATGAGGTTTGCAGACAAATGATGGATCTAGAAAAAATCATCCTGAGTGAGGTAACCGAGCCTCAGAAAGACAAACATGGCACAATGTAATCTTTCTGCTGTTAGTCTAAGATGACTTTCCATAGCCACAATAAAATAAAATTCAACTTTTTAAAAGGGAATAATATTAAATATCTCAATACTAAAGTAGTAACTAAGAAAAATGAGTTAGTATTAATTTAGAAATTGATTTAGTTTTGATTGTGTTGAATTTTGACATTGTTGGTGATTCAATGGCTTTCTACAGGATAATTAGTTTTTAAATTTATGATAAATACTTGTGATAAATACTTCACCTCTACAATGAAATCTGACAAATTAACAGACCATGTACAGAAATGACTTAAAACTTTCAATTGCGATGTTATGCATATTATTTTGAATACATTTTAAAGGATAATTTTTTGTTTTTTAATTGATCTCTGAGCATGGACACTTTATTGAGGGTACAAAATAGCTTTTTCAATGTTATGATAGGTACCTGTACTAAAAGAAATGAATCAGCCTCTGTGTTCCCCATAGTGCCTATTAGAAATTAAACAGTCAAAAAGAAAAGAGAGCAGAAATTTTCTGATGAACAACCTTGACAGCAAGAATCAGGTAAAGGCAGTATTTGCAAATTGACAGACTTTTGGAGAGAGGGCCAGGATAGTGATGTTGGTGGTCTTACAAAACTTGGAGGACTCCTTCACATCTAGTAGCTGTAGTTACCACTTACACAAGAGCAAACTGTAAGAATATTTTGAAATTCTTAACAATGTTTGAAGGAAAATAAGGACAAATTATACATATTATTTTTCAAACTGATCATTAAGATATAATTAAAACCAATGTCTTGCTTTCTCTACTAAATACTTCACGTTGAATGAGTCATTACAGCAAAAAGTAGATGGTAGTGGGAAAGGATTAAAAGAGACATGTCACAGCAACATGGTGGGTTTTTTATTTCTTTAATTTTGTTTCTGACTCTAACACATTTCTGACTGTTGGTGGAATTATTCTATGATGCATTAATTGCAGCTTTTGATATTGGTATTTATTTTAATTCATTACTTTTAATTATATTTAGTGTTCTTCAGTATTGCTAAACTGTGTGTTTGTAGGCATATGTAAACTGTACTCTATTATAATATGTGCTTTGTGCTTATACAAGCCCAATACGGATGACATAGACTTCAAGCTGTAATTAGCTATATTCTATGACTAGGGAGTTAAGTCACTATTTCCATTTTATTTAGAGAGTATTTCTTTGATTTACAAAATTATAACCATGTTAACAAGGTCTTACACATGTAATGCAGTGTCTTACCCCTGTACAAATGAAATATATTGTTTGTTTCCTGACCAATATGGCAGTTAATTTATGTACAATGCTAACCCAAATAGTAAACTGAAAATTGTTAAAGCTCATATCTTATGATGGCATCCATAACATGGGAAAATCATAATGTATGCCATTATTTTCCATGGACAACGATCCTTAACTATATTTATGCATTTAGAGCTGTGCCTAATAAGCATACTCTCTGCTCAGCATACAATATTATTCTACTCTTTTTTGTCCTGGTCATAGGTTTTATTTCTCTCATGTTACTCAACCAAACTATATAATATGTGATAAGATAGATTATGATAGACTATGAGCCATGGGATTAACTCAAGTGACATTTGAAAAGGACTAATGCTTTTCCCATGTTCATTCTGGCCAAGTAAGTATTTAACACTCAATAATGATCACATTTTCAAGTTCATCATGGTACAATCTGGCCACAAATTGTTTCCTAATTACCATTTAGTGATTGTATTTCATCCATCATCCTATTCTGGCCATAGTGATGTGTTTAAACAGTCCAAAAAGAGGTCTCATGAGACTGAGAACTACAGTTACAGAATCTACAAATGCTCCATTCTGTCGCTATTTCTAGACATGAAAGTTTAATATGATAACAGGGCTACAAAGAGACATCATGACATGTCATGACAATGGGAATGGACTAGATGAGTTCAGACTTGCCCTCAAATAACCACTAATTAGTTGGATTACCTAATTTTAGAAATCCCAAATATTTTTCTTTCTGTGATAAACTCCTAATTCCTTAACCATAAAAGTATGAAATAAAATAAAATATTTGTCTTTATGTATGTTAGATACATACCAAAATAGACCACAAAGCTCCTCCTATACTTGGCAACAATTAAATAAAAATAATACATTCTCTCAGATGTTAGTACTTTCATCTCTGTTTCATAATCACATAAATGAAAAAAAATGACTTCTTGTATCAGATCTAGGGTACAGGCA
Organism: Peromyscus californicus insignis; assembly: GCF_007827085.1. Lineage (NCBI taxonomy): Eukaryota > Metazoa > Chordata > Mammalia > Rodentia > Cricetidae > Peromyscus > Peromyscus californicus. Next base: position 64,223,016 of record NW_026294458.1, read on the forward strand.
ACACAGGAGTGATAGATCCTTTCCAGGGCAATATATAATCTCAACCAATCAGCTATAATACTTAATGTAGTTTTATTATAACAAGGAAATTATTAGTATGTTCTTCAGCCAGATGAATAAATAAAACAAAAGTATACTTTACAGTAGGAATAATACAGATTTTACTTCAGTCTTGGTACTTTTTCTATATTTCTTCTGCAAAACATTTGCATAGGATTCACCAAGGTATTTATTTACTCAGGAGCCAGTAAGTCCAGAACATCCAAATAGTTCACTTTGCAGCTATACTTCTTTCAGTTTCAACATAGAATCTCATGACAAATACTGTCTCTAAGCTTCTGAACATTTTCCCTGTCAGATTTGATTTAGCTTATGTGACTTGATTTTATGCCATCCCAATGTGGCCTAGAAATCATTTTCAAAGTCAGAAGTAACTTATTCTAGCTAATTCTGTCATTTATCATCATTTTAAGTCTCTCTCGAGTAAACTGTGGTTTGCACCAAATTGTGCAATATGGTCTGGAAATATACCCTATTGTCTAGAGGATCCTAAAACTCAGACTGTCAAGCACTTTTCAATTAGGATTTTTGTGTAGGATTTCAGTTATAGTAAAACTCATAAAATAATATGCACTTGCCTTGAGGATGGATTGAGAAGAGGTTTACTGATCTTGCAGTTTGTTGGATATACAGAATACTGTGTTGTTTCATTCAAAATTATAAAATCCACTTGCAACAATTTGGTTTAATTAATAGAATAAGGATTTATATGACATAAAATAGGTAAATATTTATAGATAATAATTGAATCAATAATCTTAATACTTTTTTAATCATGAATTTTTAATTTTCTTACATAATATTTAATATGACATCATCTTGATCATTATCTTATTTCTACCATACTAATTTTATTTATAATTGACTTCATGACACAAGAGTGCTTATCAGATTATTCATTGTACACATTTATAATATTAGGGGTATAGCTGGAATATACATTAACAATATTCAACCACTTTTGATTTACTCACTGCTTTTTTGCTTGTGTTATTCAGAATGAGAAATGCAGTTTAAGGATGGAAAGGTTTATTTAGATATGGACTTTCAGTCCATGGTTGTCTTCCTTTACTGTATATCTGTGGTGAACTAATATCTTACAGGCAAAGGCATGTGCTTAGAAAAAGTTGCTCAACTTATTAACCAGAGTAGAAAACAAGATGTCCAGCCTGAATTGAGTTGCACACTCAATCTTCTGCTACTAAGATTTTCTTTTCTAAGCCCAGTTCAACTAACTCCTAATGGTCTATTCAACTTTAGAAGCATTGCTAGTTTTAATCATTCACTATTTTAGAGCTTTCCTGACTTAAACTACTGAAATGCCTCTGGAAACACTCCCATTGATATCCACTGTGTGATTTACCAATCTAGAAGTCCTTCTGATCCATCACCTGCATAGTCAGAATTAACCGTCTCACCATCTCCTAATGATCATTGTTTTCTTTGAACTTGAACTTTGCTTTGATTCCTACAAATGAGAGAATATATAATGTTTCCTTCCCTGCCTAACTTAATTAGTTTAACCTGATATCCTCAAATTCCATTTATTTTCTGCAAGAGACAGGATTTTATTTTTATTTATATCTGCAGGAAACTAATTGGGTACTGTATTATTCAAGGTTCTCTAGAGGGATAGAACCAATTATGTGTGTATGTATGTATGTGTGTATGTGTATAATATATACACACATAAATATATGTGTATATAATTTTACAGGGATTTCTTTGATTAGCTAACTTGATATGGGAAGGGTGGTCTAACTGTGGCTTTATGTATGCTGGAGAGACTGAGAACGTGGTAGACGCTCAGTCTACAAGACTAGATGCCTCAACAGCACCAACGGGATATTGAAATTGTAGACAATTCCTAGAATGTCCTTGGAGCTTATAGCATTGAAGGACGGCAGCCAGAATACACTGGAGAAAAGGGTCACTTATGAGATGCTAGCAACAACCATGAGTAAATGTATGAGTCATCAAGTAAACTTGGTTCAGTTGTCTCTGTAGATTTCCCCATCATGATCTTGATCGCCCTTGCTCATACAATCCCTCTTCCCTCTCTTGGACTGGACTCCTGGAGCTTTGCCTCATGCTTGGCTGTGGATCTCTGCACCTGCTTCCATCAGTTAGTGGATGAAGGTTTTATGATGACAATTAGGGTATTCACCAATCTTATTATCAGGGTTGACCAGTTCAGACACACTTTCCACTATTGCTAGTAGTCTAATCTGGGGTTTGACCCTAAGAGGGATGCCTGGATCACCTTGGGAAGGGGAAACAAATGAGATCTTCATGAATAAACTAGGGACTGGGGATGAAGTGGGAAGGAGGTAAGAAAGGAGAGGGGATGACACATGAGAACATGAGGGAACAGGGTGGTCTAGCTGGGGGAAAAATCTTGATAGAAGGAGAAATTATGGAGTAAGGGAGAAAACTGGTGCTAGGGAAATTCCCAGGAATCCACAAGGATGACCCCAGATTAGGTCAAACTCTTAAAACTAAGATATTATGATTTATTTTATCATTTAATGAAAAATAGAACATGGGGATAAATATTAAGGAATACACCTGAGAAATTCTCAGAATGGCTGAGACATGATCCTGCCTTTTCACTTCCTCAATCCAAGAGAGCACACAACCATTGGCCCTGCCTCTTCCTTCCTTATGTGCCTTTCTATCTTCTCTTAGTCCAACAGAGAACTGGGTGGTCCACACCTGTCAGTAGAATTTGGACTTTATCTTCAGAATGGAGATCAAATCCAACGGTGGTTTGGAGCAATCAACATGAGCAAATCTCCTCCAACAGTAAGGGGTTTGATTTAATACAATATAAAGCCAATATTTCAGGGGAAACAGTAAATAATCTATTAAATAAGAGATTACAGAAAACAAGCTTGCATGAAAGTAAGATGCAGTAATTCTTTTTAAACAGGTCATTGAATATCAGGTACTATAATTCAGTTACACTTTGGAGAGGAAGGATAAATTAGAAGTCTGTGGAATTCCTGTTCTGTTACACTTTGTTATTGAATTTCTGGATTCATTGATAAGCCCGTATATTTACACATCCCCAAGAGTAGTAAATTCTAGACACAAGACTCAAATCCAGCTTCCAAGACAATCTCACAATCTGGAACAAGTACTTGATTGCTTACCCCACTATTAATTGTATCTATAGCCAGTACCAAGTATATTGACTGCTGAGGAAATACTGTATATTATGTTGCACACTTTTATAATTACGTATAATAAATGTAAATATTAACTTTATTATAGGATTAAATACTTGCTAGAAGAATAATCAAAGTAACTTGACAAAAGAATTCATAAAACCTGCATCTTGGGATACAATTATATTTATTTCCTTTTTGAAATAAACCAATATTGCATTGTACTCAACATAGGTCTTCAGTATACTCAGTTTTCCTATCTAGTAGTAGAAATATGGAGGAAAAAAATTATATCAGGATTCCAAAATTCTGAGATTATTTTGCATTTAGAAACATTATTTTATGTGAGAGTTTCACAGGGAAAAGTACTTTGGCAGATCAAAGCCAAAGAGTACCACAAAGATCATAACATGCAACAGACCTCACGTAAGAGATTTATGAGGAGTGATGGAGAGGGAAAGAAGAGAGGCAGGGGGAGGAAAAGACGGAGAGGAAAAGGGAGAGGTGTTGTGGGACAATCTTTTTGTTTACTGTGAAGATGTATCTCTTTCCTCCCTCACTAGCCTACGGCACCTTCTGATTTGTTCACTAAAGAGCTGAACGGACAATAGCTTGGCAGGAGAGGATAGGTGGGACTTCTGGGCAGAGATACAATCTCTGAGAAGGATATGAGAGGTGAGGAATTCACCAGCCAGACATGGAGGAAGTGGGAGGTACTGTAATGAGGAGAGGTAGTGAACCACTTTTGGCAGGATGTAGTAGATTAATATAAAGGGGTTAATGTAAGATTTAAGAACTAGCAGGAATAAGACTAAGCTAAGGTCAAGACTTCACAATTAATAAAATAAGTCTCCGTGCCACTATTTGGGAGCTGTTGGTACAAAGAAAGTCTATTTACAAAGAGGAGAAAGGGGAGGAAACCTTGATAGCGGGTACTTCACACAGGATATTTGACTTGCAGCAGCAGTGAAAATGTTTTACATTTGAAGGCTGGTGATGACATGGATGCTGATGCTGTGTGCGCTGGGGGGCACAGAGGGTTTTGAAATTTGAGCAGTTTCCAACAGCAATGTTTAAATTAAATATACAAGTAATAGGAAGACACAATTTTTCATCCATGACCTGGTGTGCAAATTGAAGGTTGGTTTTACATCTCTTGTTCTTGAAAACTGCTCAGCACTCAGACAGAGACCTTGCCTTTCCTCACTTGATTATAATTTCTTGGAAAATAAATGTCACAAAGATATCTTAAAACAAAATATACACTAAATATAGTTATATACATATTTCCACAGAGAACTAGGGAATATCAGTAAGTAATCTTGTTTGAGTACAATTTGGAACATATTCAGCAATTGTAAATAAAAAGTGTCTTAAAGTTTCTACGACATGAAAAATGAAACCTTCATAGATTGTGAAAAATAGTAATGTAAGCAATATAGAAATAAATCAAGTCAAATTTTTTATTATGAAGAAAGATAAACAAGATAAAGAATGTTTTTTACAGATAGCTAGATTTTGGATATGCATTTTTCCTTTAAAAGATTCAGCATAGGCCTTTTTCCAGTTAAAATTTATTAACATAGGGATGAGGAAATGCCTTCATGGACAAAAATACTTCTCCTGAAGAGAGAAGACCAGAGTTTGGATTATAGCACCTAAGTAAATGTCAAATGTGGTCCCAGTCACACCTCCAATTTCAAGGATTATTCAGACTTGCTGACTACCATCTTAGCCATAAAAATAAAACTCCAAATTAAGTGACAGACCATGCTTCAAAGAAATATTATGGAGCAGGATAGAGGGGAACATTTGACAATCTTCTTTGTTTTTTCAAAATGCTCAAAGGATTGACCTCACAATCTAGGGCATACACATACAAAGACATACACATACCATGACCTCACAATCTAGGGCATACACATACAAATAAAAACATCTAAAGTATTTATTAGCACATTTCTGTAGAAATATGAGTACTTTTTTCATCAACAACCCCAAGAAAACTCACAGGTAGTTTTTCTAAACAAAGAAAAACTGACATTTGTTTTTAAATAAAACTTTTTTTGTAACTTGTATTACAGCTGCTTAAATCATTTAAAAATATTTTTGGCATAGCCTTCCATACCCAGAGGAAAATCTTAAAATAAAATGCTTATATATCTGATAGTCTCATTTCCAAAAAATAAAGAAAATAATATGATGACTTTTGCCTCATAGCACCTGTTCAGTATAAATTCCCTATTTGCAATGCAATGCCTATTTATCCCACATGCAAAGCTTCAGGGCAAGGTTTTAAATTCTGTGGAATGTAAGTAGCTGTTTTGAAAAATAAAGACATTTTCTTATGGAGAGTTTAGTATTAGAACCTGCTTTATTCACTCATATTTTATCTAGATGATTCCCAAATCACACCAAGCATGTGCATCCTTTGAGTGTGAGTTTCCCAATGCTATAGAGCATAGTGAGTGCCATTCATATTTATGATAAGATCCTGGTCAAAGCATTCTAGGTCTTTTACTGTCATGTTTCTTGTGATCCTCCTAACCTCATCCACTGACCATTCTAAAGGACATTCCCTTATTATTCTATGTTCACATTTCTAGTGTGAAACTCTGCATTATGAAAATAAACATGCCGGGCGGTGGTGGCACACGCCTTTAGTCCCAGCACTCGGGAGGCAGAGCCAGGCGGATCTCTGTGAGTTCGAGGCCAGCCTGGGCTACCAAGCGAGTCCCAGGAAAGGCGCAAAGCTACACAGAGAAACCCCTGTCTCGAAAAACCAAAAAAAAAAAAAAAAAAAAAAAAAGAAAGGAAAATAAACATAATAAGCTGCCAAAAACTTCCAGTGCCAGGAATGAATTATTTCTTTTCTAGTTGTTGTTCAGTGAGCTTCTGTAGACCCTCTCAAACTCTAAAGTCCATTGCCTTTGATTGTGTTTACACCCTCCAGAACTTGATGGGAGTACCTTCTTTCCAGACACTTGCATACTTGAATTATAAGACATCAGTAAACCAAGCTGTACTTATCTAGAGGCGACATACCAATTATCTACTTTTCATCGTATTAGAAGCTTCTACACAAGTGGCAACATTTTACTCAGTTGCGAATCCTATAAAGTACAGTAATGATTACCCTGGCAAGATATACACATTGGTGCAATAAAAGTATGGCTGTTATAAAGATAATTAATTACTTTCCAATTTGACTCATTTCTTCCACAAGAAGAAGTTCATTTCTAGTACTATAAGTCTAACCAAGACCACAGATGCTGCAGAGCTCACAGGCCCAAGGGATAAAGCCACTATTGTTATTCTGCTAAACAGACATAGTATCAGACTGCCCTCTAAATATGCATCCCTTCACCGCATAGATTCATATGCCTCTCAGTGAGTAGTTATCTCAGAAACTTACAACTGCTCAAATTGAAGAGAATAAGTGTCAGTGGGTCCTAAACTGTGAATTTGGGACATCTGTATCACACTTATCCTCTCTTCAAGGCATAAGGAACTTCAAAGTAGGTGGTGAGGTATGCAGAATTGTAAAGTAGGGAGTTCAGGGAGGACTGGATTGAAATAGTGTCTTGTCTTGTGGACTTGGACTGGCAGTTCCCAGCCCCTATGGCGGCCAGTGCAAAATCTGTATAAGATCAAGTCAGTCATCACTCTTAAACAGGAAAAGGGGGCTAATGAACCTTTGTCCTCTAACTGACGATTAGTTGACAAATTGGTGGGCTGCTCAATAGCACAAGTCAGTTTTTCTTTACAGGTACAGTCCCTGGTATGGTTACTCATTATCTGCAGATGGCATTTCACACGAGTATATAAACCAGCGCAAATTGGATTTAGTAGATTATTAAAAATAATAAAAGCACACATACAAACACATGCACACATACACATACATGCATAAACACACACACACACAAAAAAAAAATAAAAAAGAGATAGACAGAAGGGGGAGGAAAGGAGAGAGAGAAATGATACAAAATTTGTGAAATTATATGTTTCTTCCAATAAACACTTTAAGTGCCGTAATTAAGAGTTTTTTTTTTTTCTGAAGGATCTGAGAACTATCACAGAGTCCTTAAGTTGCTGTTTGCTTGTTTTAATATACTTGATTTTGAATATTATATTATGTTGCACAAAACTTTAAACTTATTTTTATTTACTTGTTTAGGGCTTAGCTTTGACAATATATACAAAAGACTATAATGGGAGCTATAAACTGGTTTCTGCCTCTAAGCTTGTAAATTCCTATAAATGAATTACATTTGTATTTAACAGGACTATAAAGATGGTCATGAGCTCATGGAAGAATTCGATCTTTTATAATGTGACTGATCATTAATTGCATGTCTGAATCATCTTTAAAAGTTTAGAATAACTTAATAACTTTTATAAGATTAAGATGGTATAATTTTAGCCCTGTTATATTTGAATCTCAAAAATTTGTAAATATTGAATTGAAGATTCTTTAACACATCAAAATAAACTTTAAACCATAAATATAGCACTGGGGACTGTATTTTCCTTATCATTTTAAGTGTAATTCTACCAAATTTCACAGCCTTTATTTTTTTTTTGAGTATGGAAACACTGGCCTCTGTACAAAGATGCGTCCCACACCTTATCTCTCTTAGGGTCTTGACCAAACTGTCCACAGGTAGATCATTGGAGGGTCCACAGCCTGACTCAGTCTCACCAGGTAGGTCAGTCCCCCAAGTCCTTCTGCCAAAAGAAACATTCTTCCATCTTCCAGGCCTGACAAACAAAAACTGATGCTGCCCTGCACCATCTGTCCCCAACAAAGCCATCAAAATTACCATAAGGGGATACTCACTTGACTGTTCAGGTACAATTTTTTGTTCTTGTTTTGTTTTAATTATTAAGATGTTCTTTCCTTGAGAATGTCTGTGTTCAGTGGTATGTTGCTGCACCTCCTTACACACCTTATTAGCACTCAGTTATTCAATTACCAAAAAAAAAAAATGTGTGAGGAATCAGAATTTCTTTGTATAATACAGTGGGGTAGATCCTGGGTAACAAAGTCCAGGCCTAGACTGATTGCTGCTTTTACTTCTTCAAGCTTCAGGAAAGAAAAGGGGACACCTCAACAATTTTGTATTCATTGCTACTTCTTTATCTGTCCACCAGAAACTGCTTTCCATAATGCAACAGTATCATAACAAAGAGTCCATGATTAAAAACTTTCAAATGGAAAGATGATCTCGGATCATGTTTTCGACAACATTATAATCACAAGGGTTCTCAGGGATGCAGACCAGGAAGTTACAGATGGGATGTTTTAAATAAGATTAACAGGTGATGATGGACAGATGCATAGCCATAAAAATAAATGAAATCTCCTTTTGCCCCCCTCTCCTCCATCCCTTCCTCTCCATTCTGAATATATGTATCTGAACTTTCCATACTACTGACTTCAACTATATGGTAGGGATCAAAAGTAGAGTGAAACTCTGGGAGTGAAGTTTCAACTAGAACTGTAGACTTTGGCAAGGTAAATAATTGGATTGTCACCTTAAGTTTCCAGAAAGAATGGAGCTAGGCAACCCCTGAAAACTCTAACCTCCCAGATTCAAAAAGGACAATCATCTGAGCAGCTTTAAATAGCTAAATCTGTGTTCATCTCCTTACAAAGTTAGGAAACTATAGTAATCAGCCAGATATTTCAGAGTTTAGGAAAATAAGCAAAGAAATAAGTGAATGGACTTATTAGCCATTGCCTGAAATGACCATTTGCACTTGTTTCTTCCTAGTCTTCCTAAATACAAGTGTTTGTGAGTTAATAGCCTTAGTTAGTGTTAAAGTCCTAATTTTAGCATAACTTCCCCTGGACTTTTTCACACATCCTCCCTCTGTGAATTTAAGCAATGTTCCCCTGAATATTCAACAACTCTGTGTTGCCAAGTACTTGTTTATGAAACATGCTGGGCCAGAAACTCAAAGCACTGCTGGTTTTGAAATCCAAATGGCCACAGAGGTTGTTGTCTTTAGATTGTTCATTTTGTGACTCGGCTTCTGAAATTGGGTGCCGGCCACTGCTGCAACATTTTCTAAAACAAGCAGACATTTTGCCCTGGCTAAGACACAGATGCCTCTTTCTCACAGAAGGCAACTCTATTATAGCAAAATAAATAGTAAAAGGACAAAAACAAATCAACACAAAAGCCTTTTATACTTTTCCATGGCAGGCTACCATTTATTTCTTTATTTCATTTTGTTTTGTTTGTTTTATGTATAGCTCCCTCCAACTAATCTGCCCATATACTAATTAACACTTTGACAGTCACAAACAAGACTCTGGCTCTATCTGATGCTAGATTACAATCCATGCCCTGAAATAATGCAGTTTTTCACAAACATTATTCTTGTTTTGTTGGAGGTTATGGAGAATTTGATATGAATATTTACAGTTAATTATCCTGGCCTGTTTTTCCAAAACATTTTATCTTTATAATAAGGGGGATCACAATGTCACTCCCCAGAATATTATTTTCATGAATTCTCATCTTCATTTTGGCTGAATCTGTTCTAGTTTGATCACAAAAGTGGATTCTTCACCATGCAATGGAATTCAGCAGACAGGCCATGCCTTTGGTTGCCACACTCATCTCCCAAAACCGTGTCCAAGAGCATAATAACCATCTGTCAAAATAAGTTGACTGCATTTCCTGTAGTTTTAAGATGTCTATTTTGCAGAATATCCCTGGCCTGAAGTCTTAGCAAACCCCAGTCCAATCCTCCTAGTATAAAGTACAAAGCACAGTTTATAAACTAAAAATGTGTGATGCATGATAATACACACACAAAAACAAACATACATTTATAATAGGTTAACAAGAAACACTGTTCCAAATTTATGGTGAATTAAAGTAGACCCTCTAGAAGCAATCAGTCCATCTAAATTAATAAATAAAAATAGTAAATGGGCATTTATTTAAACTGTGTCCTTTATCAGTCCTAAATGACAGGCATTTATAAAAAGTATTTGTTTTTTACAAAACATTAATAAATGAACCCTGAAGAAACAAAAGTTCCAATTTTTAAAGTAACATCACAATAGATTTTACTTAAACTTATTTTTGAAGATAAAAGTTACATATATATATATAATTGTTTATTATTAAATACATTTTTTTAGATACTGTATCAGGCATCTTCATTTTCTACTCCATATAAGAATTTAATAAAAATGAAACACTTTCTACTGAAAGTAAAGCATATTTGTGTTCCTCTCTTTTTCCTTATTAGAAATTATTTCTCATACATATGCATATCTGTTCATTCTGTGACTGAGCCAAGCAGTTTTTGAGCATTGAACTCAATTCAAAACTTTATAATGAACTTAAAAAGTATGTTAAAGTCAGTCATCTTTCATTTGGTCTTTTCATTAATTCTTAATCTTTAATGAATTTATTTCTCAAAAGAGTTTGCCTTAGGGCCTCATTTGTGGGTAACAGGGTTTGCAATTCAGCTGTTTGATATTTCTTTACCAGTAAATTACAAAGTGATGTACCGTTGTTGTGGCATGTAATATGAACATGAGGATCATATGCTCACAGTGTTTCCATTTCTCATCACTATGTAGCAGCAGTTCTCAACACTCCTAGTCCTTAAAGTCTTTTCATACAGTTCCTCACGTTCTGGAAACACCCCAACGATAAAGTTCTTTTTGTTACTTTAGAACTGTAATTTTGCTACTCTTCTGAATTATAATGTAAATATCTGATATGCAGGATGGTATTACATGATCCCTGCACAAAGTGTCTTTGGATGTCCAAAGGGGTTGTAACCTACAGGTGGAGAACCAGTGCTCTGGGGTGTCATGGAGACTCAACAGGACAGGGTGTGTTAGATGCACTGGCCTTGCTGGTTGTCACTGGCAGACCACTCTGTTTCTCTATTGCTGTTGTGTTGCCAGACCACTGAAAACCCTGCTGACTTGCTAGATGTAGCTGCTCTACTAGAAGCTTATGGAGATATGCCACACTTAAAAAAAGTCCCCTCAAGTTTCATGTTTTACATTATGTTGTAAAGTGTATGAGTTTGGATTGTATTTAGCCAACAGAAACTCACAATTACTTCTCTTTAACAAATTAATGTGCATTCATTTCCTAAATTTACAAAAGAAATCCAGTAGACATTGTAACTATGTCTTGACAATGTGATTCAAAGACAAGGGGCTAACTATTACAATGCTTTAACTTACTCATAGTCAGAAGTCAGTAATGTGGGGATTAAACAAGGCACCTCCATGTAGTTAAAAAGGTTTATTTTGGGGTAACTTACAGCCAGTAAAGGGGTTGGTTATAAGATCCAGGATAGGTGAGGTGCAGTCCAGTAGGGTTCTCTGGAGAACTCTCACACAGTCTACCATCCAGTATCCAGAATCACGAGGAACCAAGAGGCTGGCATGTCCAGATCTCAGGTTTTGAGGGCTCCCGTCTCAGCCGCATCCCAGGGGCAGGTCTCAGGTAGGCTTGGCAGTGACCAGAAGCCTCACTAGAGGTAATACTTCCAGGTCAAAGCTGGAACAGCTACCATTACATCTCCCACTTTTGTCACATAAGAAAGTTCTAACATAATACAAAACTATATACTGTAGGAATGATTATCAAATATTGTCCAAGAGGAATAAAGGATAATAATGACCTAGACAAGATGGAACTAAAACTAACATGAACAACATCAAACAAGAGACACATGCTAAAATACTAAAACCTAGAGAAATCTGGAGCATAGGTAAAAGGCACATTACAGAGATCATTCCAAAAGGTGTCCTATCCTAAAGAACCTGAGTCTAATACTTAATATATCTAGCTAAGATACAAGAAGATTGTAACTATAACTGTTAGTCTTCAATCCCGTCAAAGACCTGAGAAGGAATATAATAATACCTGAGAAATGGAAGAAGGATGCAAGCAACTTTCAGGAGTCTTGGAAGAGTAGACTGAGACAGCTGGCCGCCTGGAGAGTAACCTAAAGTTTCTCAGCATCATTGGTGCCTTCAAATTGGCTACAGACCTAGAGTATCTGTCAGACCATTTTACTGTCAGCAGTTAAGGCAAGGGCATATCTTTGCCCAGTAGGCCATTTTGTGCCAAGTTAAAGACAAACTTTCAGATGTAAATATCTCAGAAGTCCAACATTCTCTCAGGATCAGATCAGTGGTGCCAGAAGCAATCATGTCTCACATCAACAGAATTCTGAGTTATCAAAACATTTAAATGCTATATGCTCTAGGTCCCATGAAGTGTTTGAAGACTACCTATTCATCTGACATATGTTATTGTAAGTTTGAAGAATCTAACTAATATAAGTATAGAGATGACAAACATAGGTGACTATAAATCTGTAAGTCTTATCTACCTAGATAACCTAAGGACTAAGGCTTCACATAAACAGGGTAAACAGTCTGTAAGCAAATGTACAGTAAAAGGACAATGAGCTGAAAATTGTGACAATACACAAAATAGCTAAAGCAGAAGTAGGAATCTACAATACAATATACAATATGACAATAATCCTAAATATGTACCAACATACCAAATATCCTAAACTGAGGTAAAACATACATACAGTATGACAAAATATAATTTTACATTTGTATTAATGTACAAACATTCAAATAAGTATAGAAATATATGTACATTATAACAAATATGATTCTGTATTTGTATCAATTCTCAGTCAGGGAGAGTCTCATGCTCTACTGACTGAGCCCAGCTAGCTCAGTCAGTAGAGCATGAGACTCAATCTCAGGGTCATGGGTTCATGCCCCATGTTGGGCACCACATAATGTGGGGATTTAACAAGGCAACTCCACGTAGTTAAAAGGAGGTTTATTTTGGGGTAACTTACAGCCAGTAAAGGGGTTGGTTACAGGATATGGGAGAGGTGAAGTGTAGTCTGGAGAACTCTGACTTGGTTTGCCATCTAGCGTCTAGAATCATGAGGAACCAAGATGCTGGCACATCTGGATCTTGGATCTTAAGGGTTCTCGTCTTGGCCCCAGCCCAGGGGCAGGTCATAGGTAGGCATGGAAGTTACCAGAAGCCTCACTAGGGGTAGTATTTCCAGGTCAAAGCTGGAACAGCTACCCACTACAAGTTATCCTTTCACAGAAACTTTCAATGACTTCCACGAAGTAGTAGATATTTCAAGCAAAAGGTCAAGAAACAGTTGAGAAAAGGAGTTATACTGTTTTATTTTTTTAAAATGAGTCTTCATTGCATTAAAATGTATAATCCTCTCTAAAATAGTATATTTGGAGTGCTATCGTTATACGTTTGAAGTTTGATCTGAGCAAAGTATAGAAAAACTAGGTCATTCACACTAGAGTCTAAATCTAGTGTGATTTAGATTTTTGACCAAGTTAAAGTTATTTCACTGAGCTTTGTTCATTGGAGAAAAATAATAGCAGGACAGGAACAGGTCAGGTAGAAAACAGTAATGTGGACGAAGAAAAGTAAGTGTCTAATTCTGAAAATATTTATAAGGGAAATTATCTTTCACTCGAGCAGCAGCATTGGGGAAATTTAACTCATTCCTGTAATTGATTTTTTGTCTCTGGTTTGTCTTATTGTCACTTAAATATAGTATATATTGAACATTTAAGTCAGGCATGCAGCAGGTTACTTTTGTGAAGGACCAAGTAGATAGTGTAAATGAAAGTGTTTATGTGCTCCTGTGAATCACACTGTAACTGCACTAGGTTGTCCAGGTGTGGTATACCCTAAATTAGGAAGAAATTGAGTGCTCTAAGCTTTCCAGAGAAGGACTTGCTCAGCTCTGAATTTAACACATGAATAATGTTCAGGTAGTTAGGAGGGTTTCCTTTAGTTTCTATTTTTAATGTTCTTGCAGGAGCACCATCTGGAAGAATGCATTACTGTTTTTTGTTATGGTTCTTGTGTTTGTTTAAAGTGGCACAGTTAACAGTCAGTTTCAGTTTTGGGACACACTAAAGGAAATTCTCAACCACCTCTTTAAGAACAGTATAAACCATAGGATAACATATCAGCTAATAAAGCTAATGGAGTCCTCCGAGCAGGAAGATTTATGAGGTCATCCCTGTAATGATGTTATAAAGGAAGAGGGAGTCACTGGAAAGTAAATTATGGAAAAAATGTATTTTGGAAAATACATTTTTGAGCTCTCACTCTGAAATCCTCTCTATACTGCTAAACCTCCATCTAAATTTACAATGATTTCACAGAGAACAATGTCCTAAATGATATCTTGGCACACAGTTTTCTCAAGGCCATTGGTAATGGAAGTCTTTTCTTTTGCTCAACTTCTACCTTCAACACATTTTTGCCTTGTTTCTACAGACAGTCATGGAAAGGCTGGACCTGCCCACAATCAGTAAGGGGTCTGGGAGAAGCGTTAAGGGCTATGCGATGCCCGCCAAGTTCTGAACAACTGGCTGTTGAAGGATTCTTGTGGAGGAGTAGACCGAGTAGATATTGTTTTCATTGGAGGACTCACTTGAGAGCCCGTCAGGCCACAGCAGACAGTTACAAAGCCCATGGTGGCACAGAAGGCCCTGGTTAAATTCAGTGAGTTTCAAATAACAACATTTACAACAAAAACTATGAATTACAGGTGTGCAATAAAGTCAGGAGGGAGGTTAGGAGAATAATAATCAGAATGTATATTCCTATATTATGCAGGTTTGAAACTGTGAAAGAATACTAATTCAAAGTTTATAATTGATAACAATGGCTCTCTCCATGTCTACAAGCTTGTGTGTACTTATGAATGCATAGCCATACATGTATATCAATATGTGTGTATGTATGTGTGTGTGGAGGGGGTGTGGGTGTAACCAAAGTCACCTAACATGAAAAAAAGTAGGATAAATAGCATAAATGCTTCTGGAGTAAAGGCATAGATGTGATTTAAATAGTGCTGCAGCTTCAAATAGCTCAGTGGTTATAAGCACTGAGTTCTCCTGTAAAAGACCAGGTTCTGTTATCAGCACGCATATGTGAGTCACAGTCATCTACGATTCTGGTTCCAGAAAAACTGACATTGTCTTGTGAAGTCCACAGGCACACACATGGTGCACAGACAAATATGCAGTGAAAACATTACCATGCATGAAAAATAAAATAATTTATAAAACAATACTGTTATAGATAAATTTATAACAACATTATACAGAGTACCATCATGATGGAGAACAGCATAAGTGTAGGTTTTATTTAAATATAGAATTTGTCCCTTTACAGCTAAGAGGCAATGGGAAAACTTCATTTGTAGTTTTGACTCATATTTCTCCTAAGTTTCACATACAAAATTACATAGTATATTTGAAGATATCATTACAATTCCTCCTACACAGTTTGGTCCATTTTTTAATAAAGACGTGTATGGGGCAATCTTACAAAGTTGGAAACTGGGCCTCATTCATCTTTACCTATATTAATTTTATATTTAAAAATTATATAGTCTAATTTGTAGAGGTTCAGTAATTATATTCCTATTTTAAATAACGTTTGGCTCACAAATTTGTGTATATATATATATATATACATGTATATATATATATATGCACTAATTTATACAGGTTCAATATTTATATTTCTTTATTAAATTGTTTTTAACTCACAAATTAATATATATAATATACATATATCATCATATATGTTTTAAAATTCTGCTTTCCCTTTCTAATGTTTTAGGAATTGACATGTTGCCTGAAATATGGATTTATCTCCAATATAAATGCAAAGTTCAGTGAAACTCTTCACTCTAACAATTGTTAGGATTGTAATATAATCATTTACTCTAAATCATAAAGCAACTCACCTTGAACTAAAATTAAAAAATAAATATTTCCATCAGCAAGTACAACACAAATACAAAATAACATATGCTTGCGAGTTGCTAGAGCACCATAAAAATAAGTGAATGAAAATTCAGAAACAATTAAATACAAACCTATCATTCTTAATACTTTATGCTCAGCAGAGAATTTGACTGACAAAGCACAAAATGCAAGACACTTTAATCTATCTTAAAAATGAGAGTAAAAGAAGCTAAAATATTATTGTCACTAAAATTATTAAGGGTGCATTTTGAAAATTACTGTATAGAAAAGAATGTAGAATATCCATGGAAACACGACCTAAACTTTTGACAAGTTGCTGACATTCTAGTACATTTTCTCCTATTTCTAATCCAAAATTGTTATACTAAGTTACTAAATACTTTGGGTTAGAGAGATGGGTCAGTGGTTAGGAGGACTTTCTCTTTTCACTGATAACTGGAGTCCAGTTCGCAACACCCAGGTTGGGTAACACACAAGTACCTGAAACTCAGAGTAATCAATACCTTTTTCTAGACTCCGCAGGAACTGCACACGCACAGATCCAAACACACACACACACACACACACACACACACACACACACACACACACACACAGAGAGAGAGAGAGAGAGAGAGAGAGAGAGAGAGATCCACATAATGCTTTAAAATGTTAGTGAATTGTTTGATTTAATTTCCTGAATTACAGTGCCAACAAATTGCTCATTAATCATCCATTTTTATCAACATTTCCTGTTTTTATTGTTTTTCTTTGTTTGTTTTGTTTTATTCTTTTGAGGGGCCCACAATCCAGTCCCAAATATTTCACACATGTAGGGGAGTCGTGTTTTTACATATGAATGCCCAGCCATAACTTGTATTGTTTCTTGTCAGCTTTTCTTAACCTAAATTAACCTGTCTACCTTTTGGTAAAAAAAACCCTCTGGGCTTTTACCTTTTCTTACTTCTGTATATCTCACTTTCACTCTTACTCCATGGCTGGCTGTGAGGCAGGGTGGCTGGGTGGTTGGTCCCTGGAGTCCTCCTTCTCTGGCTACTTCCTTCCTTTTTTCATCTCAGATTTCTCCTTCTATTTATTCTCTCTGCCTGCCAGCCTCACCTATCCTTTCCCCTGCCTTACTATTGGCCATTCAGGTATTTATTAGACCATCGACTATTTTAGACACGCAAAGTAATACAGCTTCACAGAGTTAAACAAATGCTTTGCAACATTAAACAAATGTTCTACAGCAAAAATTAATGTAACACATCTTAAAATAATTTTCTATGACAATATCTACATTTTGTGATGCTCCAAATTCAGGTTCAAGTGAAACTCCTGCCATTTATTTTATTCTGGGAAAAAACTGCTTACTTTTAAATAGTGATGCTGCACAGCTGTAAACATATGTAAATTTTCCAAACCAGGAGAAATTAAACAGAAAGAGCTTGACTAAACAATAGAGAAAGTTTATAAGCCACAGTATATGTTCAGAATATATTATTTTAATAGTCATTTCATTATTAATCTCTTTTCATTAGAGTTTATTACAGTTCACTTCATTTAACAAACACTATTATGCATTTTTTTTTTAGATATGCTGTGTGTGCAGAGCCATGTGTGTTGAGGCCAGAGGTCAATGTGAGGTGTCTTCCTCATTCCCCAGAGAGCTTATGTTTTGAGAAAACATCTTTTATAAAATCTGTAACTAACAGCTTGGCTATATTACCTAGCAGGGAATTCCCAGAAGCTATCTGTCTTGTCTCCTTAGCACAAGGCTACAGATGGATAACTCCCAATACTTTTGGAAGACAGTTGAGGATCTGAACTCAGGTTTTTATGTGGCAGAACAATGGGTTCTCTTTACTGAAGTCAATTACTGCAACTATTTTTTTAAAGTGGGTAATTTAATTTTATTGTAATATCCATTTCTAAAGAATTAAGAATAGAATAAAATGTATAAAATATGATGCTTTCAATGTATACAGCATGTTTTTTTCTTAATATGTTATACAATATTGAGTGGCTAAATATTTCAGATGTACAGGATCAGAATTTTATAGAGTACTAAAATTGTATTTGTAACTTGAACAGAAATTAATATTTTATTTATATCTATACTGCATGTGATATTACTTTACATTAAGAACAGGGCCATTGAAAAGAACTGGTTTGAAATTATCTTTAAATCTACTATAGTTCAGGACAGTGGTGGATCAAATATTTCTGAACTATCACCACTGCAGAATTTTATGCACTATATTATATTTATATAATAGACAAAATAAAGCACTTTTGTATGGTCTGTAAATTGGCCTTTACCTCTGCACTCCATAAACTGGGTCATATCTTTATGCCATAACCAAACAAATGGCTTACTTCCAGAAATCACTACAGCAAAGAACAATAAAAATAATAGCGGAATCAACAAGGCAGAGTACAGAACTAATTTATGATTTAAAACCCATTTAAGAATAAATACACATCATTTTATTCTACTGAAAGCTTTAATCAACTACTTTCAATATTAGAATTGCTGAAAGTCTAAGACATTAACAATAGTGGAAAGTGGTTTTTTTATGACATGAAACAATAACTTTAGATGTGATTATGTAGCCTTTATTTACATACAGCTCTGAAGCCCAGTGTCTCAGCTCTTATGCTTTCAACTTTTTTAGAATATAGAAAGATAGGTGATCATGTCACAGATTTTATATATTTTAATAAAGCAGAATTTTCTGTAAATTTCTTCCTGAGCTCCTGAATTTGCTGGCTTCCTCATTCAGCACAGGACTTCTGTCTATCCCTTTATTCAAATATATTCTAAGCATACAGTCAACTGAAAAGCATGCAATATTTTTAGGAGCATTGCAAGTTAGTTGTTCTTTTTACTATTGTTGTCATAAAAATATGGTATGAAACCAATGTAAAGAAAGGATTATCTTGTGTCGTAGTTTGGGGACACAATCTTTCATGGCAGGAAGACAGGGCAGCAGAACGGTGAGGTGCTGGTTGCCTTGCATCTACAAACATCGAGGGGAGAGCAATGAATTCTGGAGAGTCTCTCACTGTTTGTTTTGTATTCATCGAAGGAATGAAGCCTATGTGATGATGGTACGTGGCATCTTCAGTGGGGGTGTTTCTTCTGACTTTTGTTAATCAGGTATGGGAAATATGTCAAAGACATGCCAGGAGATTTGTTTATAAAGTGATTCTAAATCCACATAAGGCAAGCAAGATTTCTCAGCAGATCAAGTTATTTGCTGACACCCTGATATCTAGTTTTATTTTGAAGATCACATGTAGAAGGAAAACCTGACTTCCTTGGGTTGTCCTCTGTCCTCCATAGCTACATTATGAAACGTGCATATATACATACATAAACATATGAATCTATGAATATATATGTGTGTGTATGTATGCATGTGTGTATTTGTGTATGTGTGTATAAATAAAAAATTGATACATGATCACAATTACAAGTGAGTTTAGTATTCACAGATCCTTCCCTTTCAACATGCTAAAATATATTGCTATTTATATTATAATATTTCACACTTTTCCTCATAAGTTCATTACTATCTCATAATACAAAATGCACTAAAATCAATTCCAATAGTCTCCATAGTCTTTAATAGTTCCAACACTGCTCAACAGTTTAAATGCAGATTCTTCTATAAGACTAATACACCTATGTGAATCATTAGCCAGCTAGATAGATGACAGATATACAGAAAGATAAAGGGATAGATAAATAAAAAGGTAGATACATGGACACTAGTTAGATGTCAAAAGTTACATAGTTAAAATATAAAATGGAACGATAGAAACATTTACATTGCAAATGAAAATATCAACATAGCAAGGAAATATGAGAACAACAACAACAAAAAGCAAGACCAAAATCAAATAAAGGCAAATGCCAAAGTCTACAGCTCTATATGCGGCAATGGAATCAGCTATGTTCCCCAGTGCTTAGTGCCACTCCTCCATATAGAGTCTTACATCATACATACATGAGTCTTACATCATACATACAGGAGGCTTCCATCATACATACAGGAGGCTTCCATCATACATACAGGAGTCTTCCATCATACATACAGCAGGCTTACATCATGCATACAGGAGGCTTACATCATACATGCAGGAAGCTAATATCTGAGCTAACTCCACTCCATGTCTAAAGCTTTACTTGGTGAATAACTAGTGATCCTGGCATTACAAACCTGCTAGAGCATTCACAGCTACCTTAGCTTTACTTTCATAGCTTTATATAGTCACCTCTCAAGGTTAACTTTCCATGACTCTAGCCCTGAAACAAATCTCCTGGCCTCAGCATTTCTGAAATTATGGTATTAGGATCCATATTTTTTGAAACTCTGACTCTTTCATGTCTGCATAAACACTACCATATGGACAAAACTGCTAACATTCTCTAACAGACTTTATAAATATTAGTTACATTGGACCACATTTTCATCATCCTTTGTGTGCTTACTCTTGAGAAAAACTTTCATATATAGCTACTTTTGAGCACAGAATAGTTTTTGAGATTAGTTTATATTTTGTCAACATTGAGCCTCCAAATTGTCCTGAGGTTTTCTGGTATATATTGTGTATTTCTTTGTGCATTCCTTGAAATAATTTCTTTAAAGTAGCAATTTAATGAAACCATGACATATATTCCTATAAGTTAAGAAAAAATGAAAATGAAGGAAGAGAGAGAAAGAGAATGAGAGGAGGGACAAGAAAAGGAAAGGAAAGAAAAGGAGAAAGAGAACAAAAAGTCTGGACGAAGCATTACAAGACAAAGAACCTCCCCCAATTCCATGCAGTTGGTTTTTGTGTTGGCCATCTACTTCTGGGCATGGAGTCTTGCTTTAAGATTAGTTGGTATGTCCTGTGAGACTCCATTATAGAACACTATTTTTTTTTATTTTCAAGAAGTTATCAATTGGAGGTAGTTTCTGTTAAGGTTGTGGGTTTGTGTACAGTTCTCTCAGCACTGGGACTTCCTCAGGCCCAGACAGTTGTTGAACCTATGCATGCTGCCACAATCTCTGTGAGTTCATATGTGCATTAGTCCTGCTGTGTTTAGAAACACTTGTTTCCTTGGTGTCCTATATCCACTCTGGCTCTTATACTTTTGAGGCCTCCTTTTCTGCAGGATCCGCTGAACTCTGCAAGAGGAATTTGATGGAAACTTTCCATTTATCACCAGTGTTCCATTGTCTCTCACTTCCTGCACATTGTGCTACTGTGGATCTTTGTGCTTATTTGCATCTACTATAGGATGAAGCTTCTCTGATGATGGCTGAGAAAGACCTGATCTATGAGTACAGCAAAATGTCTTTAGGAGTCATTTAATTGGTATTTTTAGCAGGACAGTAGTGTTTGGTTTTCCCCTAGGACTCAGGCCCATCAAGTCACACCTGAACAGTGTCAGAAAATGGTTCCTTCTCATGTAGTAGCCCTTGAATCCAAACAGACATGGGTAGGTTACTCTCACAAGCTTTGTGACACTATTGCTTTAGTGCATCCTGCAGGGAGATCACTAGTGTGGCTTGAAGGGTTTGCAGCTGGGTTACTATTTAGCTTTCTCTCCTGGTAGCATTCAGAGTACCTTATGAATAACCAGAACACTAGTCAAAGGAGGTGAACCCTATGGGTAGGCACCCACTCGAATTTTCCATGTTCTTCATGCTGAGTAGGTGTTGTCTTCAACAAAATGGACTTGTCATCACTTTGGGGAGAACAAGCAATAATAGCTTGAGTTGTCTGTGGCTTCCCATTGGGCCCCTTTGGACAACAACTCAGTCTGTTGTTCTTGGAACTGGAGACTTCATTTAATGATGAGAGATGCTCAGGTGGGCCTCTGTGATCCTGTCATTTGGTGATTCCACTGAGATTGCATTCAATGTATAATTTTTAGGAAGCTTCTACTATACTGGGTTTCCCTTCTGACCCTTAAAGTGGCCCTTAGTTTTAAGCTGTTCTTCTCTATGTCCCCTGCCTTACCCCACCTTTCCCTCTCCTTCTAGCTTTTATCCTCCAATTCCAGTCTCCTTGTCCCCATCCATCCACTAATCTCTGGTCTATTTCCTCTGCCTTGGGTGATCCAATCTCCTCTTCCCAGTTCCCTAATCTATTCCTGACATCTGTGGTTGTGTGGATTATAGCCCATTGTTCAAAGTATTAACACCTAACATCTACATATAAGCAAATATATACCATATTTGTCTTTTGGGGTCTGGGTTACCTCACTCAGGATGACTTTTCCAGATACATTTATTTACCTGTGAATTTCATGATTCAGTTTTCCTATTCTCTTCTTTTTTATCAACTGAATAATATACTATTGTACAAATGTATCACATTTTATTTATTCATTCATCATTCATTGATGGACATCTGTATAGTTTCCAATTTCTGACTTACAAATAGAGCAGTGATAAACATGATTAATCATGTGTATCTATAGGAATATGAACTGTCCTTTTGTAGGTAAATTCTGAAGAATGGGATAGTGTGTTCTAGAGGTCGATCGATTCCTATCTTTCTGAGGAAAAAACAAACTGATTTCCATAGTAGCTGAACAACTTTGCCCTCCCACTAGCAGTGAGTCAGTGTTCCCCTTACCGAACATCATCACCAGCATGAACTGTGCTTTATTAATCTCAAATATTTTGACCAGTGTAAGATGAAATCTAAAATAGTTTTGATTTGCATTTCCCCCGATGACAGAGGATGAAGTCTTGCATCATGGAAGAGGAGGAAGGGAAGACAAGATTGCAAGAGGCAGAGTGTTGTGGGTGATTTGTACACTGCATGAAGATATATAGTTGTGATTGTTTTAATAAAGTGTGGAACGGTCAATAGCTAGACAGGAGGTATAGGTGGGACTTCTGGGCAGAGAGAGAAAGTAAGAGGAGATAAATGAGGCACAGATGAGATACCAACAACACATAGATGGAGCTGGACATACAGTATGAAAGAAAAGTAAAAAGACACATAGCAAAATATATATTAATAAATGCAGATTAATTTAAGTTATAAGAGCTAGTGGAGTCCAGATGGTGGTGGCTGCATGCTTTTAATCCTAGCACTCAGGAGGCAGAGCCAGGTGGAACTTTATGAGTTCCAGGCCAGCCTGGTCTACAGAGTGAGATCCAGGACAGGCACCAAAATCACACAGAGAAACCCTGTCTCAAAAAACCAAAAACCAAAGCCAAAAACAAACAATAAAAAGAGCTAGTGGAACAAACCTAAGTTATAGGCCAATCTTCCATAATTAATAAGAAATCTCCTTGTCATTATTTGTGAGCTGGCAGCCCAAAGAAAAATCCAACACCAGAGGATAATGAAGGTGGAGAGGCTGTGTTGTTTAGACATGGCTGCCTAAATAAGAATTGAACAATGACACTATCAGTAGACATGGTACTCTGGAAGTAGGAACATCTCCTGCAGACCCATCATTGGCAAAAACTTCAGGTAACTAATGATTGCTAGGACAGGGAGAATTAGCAACTGTCTATTTTATACTCTCTCTTTTTCTTTCAGCATCCCTACTTAAACAGTAATGAAAATTTATTTTATTAAACACTAAAATGAATTTTAGAAAATAAAATCCTCACTGCAGTTTTGAAACTGTAGCAAGGAAAAAAAAACATCAAAAATTCAGTAATGGGCAAAGCTTTCAGCTCAGAGGTGCAGTGTTGGCATAGCAACCTGATATTTGCCAGTTTCTTGAAACATACCTTGGAGTAAAGTTATCCTTTCAAAGGTGGTATTGGAAAATATAGAATTCTCATATAGATGAATGAAATTAGACATTCATCTCTCAAGCATCATCAAAATCAATACAAAATGCTTCAAAAACTCAACATAAGTTTTGATATTTTAAACTGCTGAAGGATATCATAGGGGAAACAAAAAGAAGCATATGCAAAGACATTCTGAAAATCATTCCAAAATCTCAGGAAAAGTGGAATTTAGCAACAAATTAATTGTATAAAATTATGAAGTTTCTGTATAGCAAAACCAAACATCAAATGAGGTGACAGGCAGCGGAATGAAAAAGTCTTGTCCTCCTGTACCTTTGACTGTGGATTAACTCCTAGAGTATACAGCGAACTCAGAAATTTAAGCATGAATAATCCATTCTGCAATAGTAAATAAAATGAAGGGAGCCATATTAAAAGTAAACTACAAATGGCTAGTAAATACACAAGTTAAGAGTCCAGATCATCAGCTGTCAGTGACCTGCAAAGTAAAACATCACTGAGATTCCCTCTTATTCTACTGAGACTAATGCTCACTTGGAAATCAACTAGCAGGTGCTAGTGAGAATCCTGGACCTGAGGCTCCTCTACAATGCAGATGGAGTGAGTGGAAAGTAGCGCAGTCCACATGGGGGTTCTTCAAAAAACTAAACTAAAACTTTAATAACCTATGATTCATCTAAACCATTTCTGGGCACATACCCAAAAGAATCTGATCCAGTGAACTTCACAGAGATACTTGCACATCAACCTTTACTGTGGCATTATTCAAAATAACTCAGAAATACTATAAAGTAGATGATCATCAACAATGAATGGATAAAGAGTCTCTGTCTCTCTCTCTCTTTCTCTCTCTCTCTCACACACACACATACACACACATACACACATACAAACACAAACACACATACACAAACAGATGTACACACAATACACATATACATTATATACATAATTTTATTCAATGGAAGCAAATGAAATTATATCATTTGTAGGGTAATGGATATGTTATCATATTCAATGAAATAAAGCAGATACCAGAAAATAAATACATTTTTTCTTCCATGTAAAAGGACAGAAAATTGTGGGACAGAGCCAGGAGAGAGGTTTGGAAGGAATATAGCCAGATAAAATTAAGATGAAATGTATAAATATTTAAAAGAATGAAGGACACTCAATAAAACCAGGAATTTTGAGAAATGTAAAAGCAGGTTTATATTAATTTTCTTACAGTTGATTCATTGTATATTAAGAGACATTAAAACTTTCATATAAAATTAAAAATTTTGTAGTCAAAGTAATCAGAGATATGGAGAGAAGAAAATTACAGAAATTTTAATGTTGCTATTTTCATTTCTGTTATAAAATACCTCTTGTCCAGGATAATTTTCAAATTACATTACTACTAGTTAATATGACAGTATTCAGGGGTATTATTTTGTTTATGACTATAAGATGTATCACACTCCTTATTTGGCATATCTATTTGAAGAACTAATTTTGCACTTTTCCTACAAAGGAAAAAAACACATGAGTAGAATTAGACAGGAGAATTAGATAGTGAGAGTCATTGAGATCACAGTAAACACTTTTCTCATTGAAAAGTTCTGTCTACAAGACAGATGTTTTGACAAGCATACTTATTATCTCCCCGTGCATCAGTCTCTGTCCCCCGTTTTGCTGGCATCCACTGACAGGCATTGATAATTGTTAGCAAACAGCTCTTCAGGTGCTGAGCACCTACCTGCCAGGCCTCCTGTAGTCCACAGACAAAAGAAAACTCTAACATTGCAAAGTTGGATAACTGCACAGCTTGATGATTAATTAAACATTGGAGTATTTGTTTTGCACTTCCTACAAAATTGGAGGAACAATAATTTTACAAATGATATTATGCCAGGAAAAACAAGGATTCCACTTAAACAATCATTAATGGTCTGGGATAATATGGTTTGTTTCCTTCCCACCGGTGCTGACCTTACAGTGGAGGAAAAAAAGAAAAAAAAAAAAAAAGAAAACTGTCCTTTGAATTTTTATTACTGTCATGTTAGACTTATTAAACACTGACACAGTTTTATTGAACCAGGTCTTCTCCAAGCAAGTTTTACAAGGCCTGACATTTAAGAGCTAGCATTTTTTGCCATTCAATGTTGATACTGTTGATAGTAAAATGCCGGTACTTGAAAAAGCAAATTAAAACAAAAATGGATCATGGAAAGCAAGTCTGTTAAAGACAGAACAAGAAGGAAAAAAAATATCTTAACGCATAACCTTCTTGTATTAGGTATGGGAGACCCCCTAAGGCTGGGGTCCAACAAGAACTTTTCACTATAAATATCTAACCCTGAAAGAGTAGCCGCATTTACTGTGAAATTAGAAGAATAAAATTTGGTTTTCCATTTGCTGGGTAAAGGTGAGAATGTCGAAGATATTTGGGTTACACACACAGGGTTTGACACAGATTTTGCCAGAGAAAGGTAAAGTTCCCTATGTGTGTACTTGCATCAAGATTTGTCTGTTGCCACTGCCCTGAGAGATTGTTTGGACTGACGTTTGATGGGAGATGGCCAGCCTACTGTGGATAGTACTATCCCCAGACCAGGGGCTATACAAGAAAGCTTGCTGAGCTCGAGCCAGGAAGCAGCCTTCCTCCATGTTTCCTGATTCACTTTCTGACTTCTGAGTTCCTTTCATGCTTTCCTCAATGGTGGATTGTTACCTGCAGGCATAAGCTGGAGCAAACTCTTTCCTCTGTGTTGCTTGTGGCCTTAATGTCCGTAGCAAGAAAGCAAACTAGAGTACTACATAAGCCCTTGGCACTTTACATAAACTCCACCCAGTATTCTTGAAAGTTCTCTCAGCAATAGTGATGCAGCCTTATATCCTGGCTAAAGGCCATATAATCAATGCTTCATTATTGACATTTGCTCCCAACTATACTAAACTGTAACTATCTGTATGTATCTCTGTGTGTGTGATTATCATACTATATCTATCATCTATCTATTGATCTATCACCTATCTATATATCATCTATCTATCTATCTATCTATCTATCTATCTATCATCTATTTATCTAATCCATCCATCCATTAAACTTAACAAAGTACTGTCAACCATGGTGATATTTTTGTGATAATAACTAAAAATACGTAACATTTAAAAAGTTTACTTTTCCATCATGAAGTAAAAGAGGCTTCAAGGCTGCTAAATTGTTTCTTGCCTGAAAGATGTAGATATTAATCATTGAAATGTTTGTGAGATGGAATATTTTACATTTGATGAAAATCATGTAAAGTGATCTTGGGAAACTTCTGGAGTATTGCTTAAACAATGCCACTATGGTCAGCTGTTGCAAAGAGCACTTTCTCATTAGCCACATTTACTGACAAGTCAAAGTAATTAAAATTTGGTTTCATATTTGCTTAATAAAGGTGAGAACAGAGAACAAATTATAAGAGACAAAAGAATGCAAAAGATTTCATTTTGAATCTTTTGAAAATCATTTGAATCTTTCTTAAGAAAGATATTTGAGAATGCAACCTAATTAAATATATAATATACTATATATTAAATATAAGACATATTTAGTTATCCATCATTCACAGTACCTCCAGAAAAGCCTTTAGAATAACGTTTGCTATACTAATCATCTTTTATGCTAATGAATATCTTTAGGGTTGAGATTCATTATTATGTTGAAATGTGTTTTTCTATTAAACTGTTTGAATTTTCTAATTTTATTGTGTAAAATATATGTATACCACATATTCATAAATAACATATAAGATAAAGTAAGAATATGAGTTTATATTCCAAATAGATGTTTACATGTACAGTAAATAATTAAGTATGTTGTATAATTGAAAAGATTTTTGCATGACAAGCAACTATCCTCACTGCACAGGATTCCACTCACCGGCATTACACTTCATTATCTTACAATTATCTTAAGAATATCTTCATTTTCTGGCCCTCTGACTGTGGGTGACAGTTATGTGACTTGATATGTGTGTAGGTACCCTGGCAATGAGACAAGGACTTATCCCAGGTACAAGAACTGGATATGTAAAGCCCATTCCCTAAGGTGTAATACCTTACTCAGTTGTGATGCAGGGAGGAGGGGACCAACCAGGCCCAACTTGGTATGCCAGCTGGTGTTGACTACCCAAGGTGGGGCTTACCCCTATGAAAAAGAGATCATGGTGGGATGTGAGGGATGTGGGAGGGAGAAGGAGAAAGGGAGGGAGGGGAAACAGGAGCTGGTATGTAAAATGAAAAAAAATTAAATAAAAAATTAAGTTATAAAAAGTAATAGAAAAGAATTTGTGTACTTTACAGTTAAAATCTTTATACTCTCTTCTGTAAGCATCACTCAAATGAGTATAAAATTTTATAGAGCATTATATACTGTTGTTTGTTTCTTGTTTCTCCAGTTAGATTGCACATATCAGGCTTAAGATGAAGTCAATAAAAAAGATAAGAGGACATACACACTTCCTCAAACTCTATAATGTCAGAAAATATATGCACTACCCAATTTTCTCTACATACTCATTCTCATGAGGGGATATAATATGAATTAGCTTTATTTGCTTGTAGTACTGAACAAATATAACTTCAGGATGATGATGGCAAGAAAAAGCATCCCTACTTCATCAACTTTAAGCTATAAGTACTCATTGCTTCTCCCAGAGCATCTGATAGCTTGACTTACGTATCCTTCTCCACAGTTACAGTTAGAGAGTTGTTTAGTTTGGAGGTTAATGTGACACACTGAACTATATTTTTATTAGAGATTACGTCAGTTCAGTTGTCAAATTCAGCATGTTACTGTCTCCAAAGCAATGAATTTGTACTTGGTGAATGAATATAGTTGAAAATAATATTACATATCATCATTCTGTCTTTGAATGGGTTCACAGACATCAGTAAATGAATTTGTATATGTATCTGTTATGTGTATATAAAATCCCAAGTGTGTTTTCTATTAATATTAGTAAATGCCTTGTGATCTGAGACATGTAAGTTCAAAACAAGACTAGGCAATATGATAAGATTCTTTATCTACTAATTAATTACATAAAATTTTGTGACAAATTTCATAATGCTGGAAGCAAGAAAATGAACATTAACAATTTGCTTCCAAATATCCTTGGTTCAACTATCCAATCTGGTTCATTAACATATGCCAAATCCATAGACTGATCCAATCAGCTGATCTGTATCTGAGTTTGCTTCTGTACAACTAAATGCAGTACCAGTATATTATCTTTAAACTACTAAAATAGATCCATTAACTTTAAAATTATTTACTCCTGTTTTCACACAGTTCCAGACTGATGTGCATGCATATGTAAGATTGCTTTTCTGCCTAGTATCTTTCACAGGTTTATTTCTTTTAGGGAATCCAGGGTGTAAAGGGCTTCCCTTAATCAGTGCATAAAACTCCTAAGCAATCAGCTTCTACTAATTATCAATAACTTTATAATTATCTAACACATTTGTGATATTCTTAATGTATTGTAAGTTATTCTGGCTTATGTTTCTCTAACATTTACTTCTTCTCTGAGTTTGTCTTGTCACCAAAATATTAAATAAAATATTGTACATGCATTTATACAATTCCTAAGATTGGATTTAACTATATAATTTTATATCCTTTTCAATTCTACAAATATTAATTCAACATATAATAAGCCATAGCTGTGAATATTTAAATAATACATATTTAATGATTTCATAAAATATATCAATATAATTTGGCATTTTGTAATTTTCCTTTGATTAATTCTTGACATTTTATATTAAAATATGTATATATAAAACTGAAATTTAAATATATTCACTTTGGAGAACAACAGAAAATAGAAGCAGGAAAGACCAATGAGGGAGAAAATTACAGGTCCCATCTCCCTTTCACAGCTACTTATTATCTCTCGGTGTCTCTCAGTCATCTCCTCAATTTTCTCTGCTTTCTCATTAGACCAGTATTACCACACTGTATGTTTATTATTATTATTATTGTTTGCTATAATATTTCACATGAAGAAGTTCATTGATATTTTCAAATACTGCTTAATATGCCTCACACTTGTATCTTAATAAACATATGTAATTGTAATAATCAATTATTGAGTACATTTGCAACTTAAAATTGGGGTTAACATGCTGAAAATCAGCAAATAACTATATTTAAGTCATGTAAGTTTAGTAATATCTTTCTGTTTCTAATAGCTATAACTTAATTATCAGTATGTATTTGTAAATTTTCCTAGGAGAACTTTGAACACACAATTAAATATCCTAATAAATGTGGCTAAAAATAGCTAATAAAGAACTTGTAATAATTTAGATTTTTTTTTGGTTTTTTGAGACAGAGTTTCTCTGTGTAGCTTTGGTGCCTGTCCTGGATCTTGTTCTGTAGACCATCCTGGCCTCAAACTCACAGAGATCCTCCTGGCTCTGCCTACTGAGTGCTAGAATTAAAGTTGTGCCCCACCACTGCCTGGCCAATTTAGATTTCTTTTAAACAATGGTGGTTTTGTCCTATCAGAGTGTGGGCATTTGGCAATGTTAAATTCTGTACAATACTAATAATTAATTGTCAGTGTTTAACTATGTGTCAAACTGAGGTTTTATTTTTTTCATATATCCCTTTAACAAAATTTGGCAATGATCTAAAAAAAAAAAAAGAACTTGAATATTCCCAAGTGAAAAATACAAAGATAAGTAAGTAATGAAATCTTGACATAAATTTGGGTCAATTGTAAACATAGTATAGTGGGTATCTCAATGTCTGAGGATAGATAAAGAGAGAGTGGTTGATAAAGATTGAGTCATCAGCACATAGAGAGACAGTATTCCTAGAATAAAGAGGAAAGCTGTGGTCCTAAGTCCTGCTTCCCCTGGATGCCTTTAAGTGAAGGACACAGAAGAAATTTACCCACCCTCTTCTTCATCTTCCCTCAGTGTTCATCTGTCTGCCCTCTATGTGAAGACAAGGAACGACAAAATGTAGAGAATTTAGATATGCAAAATTGATTATGGATGCTCAGAATTAAATAGAAGTTACACAACAGAGATCTTCATGATGTTATCTTGTTTTCTTTTTTTTTTTTTTTGGTTTTTCGAGACAGGGTTTCTCTGTGTAGCTTTGCGCCTTTTCCTGGGACTCACTTGGTAGCCCAGACTGGCCTTGAACTCACAGAGATCCGCCTGGCTCTGCCTCCCGAGTGCTGGGATTAAAGGCGTGCGCCACCACTGCCTGGCGATTATATTGTTTTCTTAGCTGTCTGTCTGTGTGTGTGTGTGTGTAAAAGTGTAATATAATGAATTTCCTAAGTATAAAATACAAACACATTTTTCTAGTATATTATTTATTTGATTAAATTATGGTATTTTATCATATACAGAATTATCTAACCTTCATTCCAGAAAGTGTCTGTTTTCATGAAACCTGCCACTGGTAGCCCGCAAAGGCTTACACAGGCACAGACTTGAATGGGCAGACATGCACACACATATGTACACTCCACCTTTGTTTCATTCAATCATTGATTTGGGCAAATATGAATGATTTACTTCTCTTTTCTTGCCACGATTTTTTAGCAAATATACCTATATTGTTGAATGAAATGTCTTCCTTTCTGCATCTTACAGTTCACTTTATCAGCCACAAAGATTGTCATTTTTATTGTTTTGAAAGATAATCAGTTATTCATCATGAATAATTTCAGTTTTATACATAGTGTTGACATTCACAGAATCATTTTATATCTAAGAGTCTGTGACTATCATGAATACTTTAACATACTTCTGCCTTGGCCAAGTAATCAATTTTATTATCAAAATGAAGTTAAACTTAGAATAATTTGCCGGGCTGTGGTGGCGCAGGCCTTTAATCCCAGCACTCGGGAGGCAGAGCCAGGCGGATCTCTGTGAGCTCAAGGCCAGCCTGGGCTACAGAGTGAGTTCCAGGAAAGGCGCTACACAGAGAAACCCTGTCTCAAAAAACGAAAAAAAAAAAAAAAAAAAAAAAAACTTAGAATAATTGTTAAATAGAAACAAATAATGCGTCCATGCCCCCAATAATTTTCTATAAAAACAAACAATACAGTAAATAATCACATCATTAATTCCTGAGTTTGAGTGGAAGACAGTGTTATCTAGGAAAGCAAGCACTGGCATGTTGGAAGGTTAGAGAAATTCATTCATTACATTATAATGATTTCAATGGTTTTAAGGCATAGCAACTATCTCAAACATAACATTGAAGTTATAAAACAAATAAATAAAAACTCACTAGATAGTAAAACATAACCCAGTCACTACAGACACAGAAATGGTGTCTTTATGTCTTTTTCACTTACTGTAATTGTCTCTAATCTCATCTAGGACAAAGTTAGGAAGACAAGTATTGTTTGATATGAAGAATCTTAAGCTGTTGTACTAATAGAAGTTGAGAGGTTGAAATACTGCCTTGACTGAGGCTGGAAAGAGAAAATGCAAGGTTAGAGGGGGGAGAGCCTAGTGGGAGGGTCCTGAGTTACACTTAAGTACCAGGAAGGAAGGCTGTGGTGTAAACTGGAAGTGAAACAAGGAATGGTAACATATCTTACAATAGAGTGTCTAGGGCGCTGAGTGTTCTGATCTTGAGAAAAATGGCAGAAATTGAAAATGTTAAAACTTATTGAGCATCACCCAGTGTACACATGTATCAAATATCATAAAGTGCCTCAAAAAGGCACTTTTTTATCTTCATGAAACAGCAAAGAATAAACTTAATTATTTTTAAAAAGTTTATCATGCACTCAAATTATATTCTCCAGTGAGTAAAGAATGAGGAAGAAACAAATAGAAATGTAATGAATACAAAAATTGATGAGAAAAACAGTTCAAACAAGATAGGAAAAAGAGAACAATAAAAATCATTAAATTTGATGAGAGAGATAATAATTTCTTGACACATGGAAAAACTCATAAAAGGCAAAGTTAAATTAATGAAAATTCTTGGAAATCCACAAAGAAAAGAGATAGATACTTTCAAAATTACGGCATAAGAGAGAAATCTATGACCAAAAAGAACAGCTTGTAAAAGTGAGTCAAAATATATAATCTTTCTGACATGAAATATTGAAAATTTATTGTTAATATCTTCCATTATATGAAGTACTAAATAATGACTTCTATTATCTCAAATTATACTCAAAGAGTCTGGAATTATAAAGTAGTATAAAATTTTCAGAATGATTAATTATGTGCCCAAATGAAAAACAATAATGAAGTATTTGAAGCAATAAAATTATATTTTTATCTGTACATTGCACAAGGGAAGAAAGAGCTTCAAACAATTGAGATATAATAAAATTTTTATAAGCCTCCTAAAGTAACAAAAAATGCTTTATTTTAGAATGCAATAAGTCAAGGCTGTACAATATATAGTTTCATATAACCAAAATGTATTAAAACAAGTGGTATAACTTTAAAATTAATGTAAAAGAAAATGAGTAAATTGTATTTTTTAATTTAAAAGAAAGTAAAAAAGCAGAAAATTTATTCTCTTTTCTCTTTTCATAAAATATTCATTTTTTCTTTATTCATGAATAAATATGTTTTAGAAATGAATTAACCCTGGGCTAGAGTGGTGTTTCAATAATGAATTGCTTTCTAGAGACGGGAATTTTGATGCCAACACCCATGCTTTTCTCTTCCACAAGACATACACATACACACACACATACACACACACACACACACACACACACACATACACACACACACACACACACACACACACACACACACACACACACAAGGGCAGCTTTAGAAAATAAAAGTGAAATGAACATAATCTTATTATTGATTTTATATGTTAAGAGGTCTCTTTTAAAATCTAAATTTGCCAGGCAGTGGTGGTGTACTCCTTTAATCACAGCACTCGGGAGGCAGAGGTAGATGGATCTCTGTGAGTTCAAGCCCAGCCTGGTCTACACAGCAAGTTTAAGGACAACCAGCACTATACATCCTGTATCAAAAAACCAAAATGAACAAACAAACAAATAAATAAATGAATAAAAATAAAAATAAAATCTAAAGTCTAGAAAACACAAAGGATATTTACTACTAATGTCCAGCAAATCAAGTATTGGTAACAAAATTGAGACCGTCTAGTTTACACAGATCCAGTCATCTTAAAACATTCTTTAGTTCGGACAATCAGCTGTTAAGACAGGAGGCCTAAGAATAATTGCTGTACATCTGTTCAGTTACAGTAGTTTGGCAGAACCAGTGTCTATGATAAAACTGTACTTGTTTGTGCCTTTGTAAGCCTATGAATGCTTGCATTTGTTTTATATTCTTTAAATACAATACTATCTGTAAATTTGATTTTCTATATATTCAAAAAATTAAACATTTCAAATAAAGAATATTGTTACAACTATATCACTGGTATCTATGACAAATATATGATATCACTATAATATTATAAATTATGAGAAACACAATATCTCTGATAGATGAAGGACTGTATAATATACTCTGCTCCTGTTTAAGAACATGTGAATGAAAATGGATGTCATTAATTATCTAGACTTGTAATTGATGTAAAGACAAACCACCAAATAATAACTGAAATCAATACAGGTGGAAATGAAAGAAAAACTTGAAGTGTTGCTAATAAATTTGCTGAGTTGTTTTTTAATATAGTGTATCTTGATGTATTGTGCCTCTTGAGCACTTACTCATAACAAAACATATGAGAAAAATTAAATATTGATGTGCACAGTAGGATAGTTGCAATGTTCCATAAGCTTTTACCAAAGAAACAATATTTCTACCTGCCAGGATATTCTCTACTGATGAAATATTTTTCTTCTCACTCCAAAGGAAATCTAACAAGTCATTTTTAAACTATGTTTAGCTGATAAGGGAATGTTCTTTGTTTTTCAGAGGCAAATAGACATGAAATGCAATAGAATGTTGACAGATGGGAATTTGACAAACCTGGTGGCTGGAATGTTTTAAATCATCCTGTATCTTAGATGCATTTTGGATTCTGTGTGAATTTGTGGTTAATTATAAGAGATGTTGACTACATAGTCAGTAAAATATTTCAAAATACATGTATGCAAAGATTCAGATCTCACTTTAAGATTCAGTAGACAGATAAAGTGGGATTGCAGCTGCATTACTCATAAGCATAATTCCACATATTATAAGTCAGCATGAAAGATGAGTATAGTGTCTCCATATATCCTGAATAGTTTTTAGAACATGTTTGCTCACCTTGAGATAGACATGTACTGCAAACAATTAATGACTTGGAAATAGCCTCGCTTAGCATACCAATACTGCTGTAGGCTATCTACTACACTAAAGGTCACCATAAACTGAAGAAATGATGAAGAGGGAATCAGCATTTCTATTTCTAAGTGACTCATAAAGTGAAACGCATACTGTTCTGTGGGTCTTTTCAAAGAATTTTTTGAAAAGAATATTGAAAACAAAATTATATGAAAATTGTTTGCAAGAAAGAAGCCTATGCTACATAAAATTACAGAGCCCCTTTTTGTAAGAAAACTCATGAAAAAAGTGTGCCACATCTTGTAAATAATAGATCAATGTATGAAAACTTCCATATTTCCTTGACTTCTGTAGACTCCAGAAAATTAGCAAATATCAAATATACATATTATAAAGTGACACAAAATATTAACTTTTATAGGTAACCAAGTAAATTAAAAAAGCTAAGACTTAGGTCATTAAGAACATAAAACCTATAAAATTATCATTAAAACACAACATGAAATTGCTTCACTTGACACAGTAATAGAGAGACAATAAATTAAAAAGCAGTGAGTAAATATGTAAATTAGGTATCTAACAAACATATTACTTACTTATAACATGGCAGGTGCTTACATATACTATCCTTAAAGTTTTATATTTTATTAAGATGGTGTTTACATTAAAACCTCATCCTTTTTCATATATTTTTCAATTAAAATATAATTACATCATTATTTTAATATAAAATAGAAGAGGCCTTGGGTCAAATAGCTTGTGTGTGTCATATAGCTCTTTAATAGTATACAGGACTTAAGCTGTGTGTAATGCATGGCTTCCCTCTTTAATACACACTAATACGTTACAGATTGCACTATGAGGTATGACAACAGACACAGGAGAATAACACCATGCACATATGATAACTAACATTGACTGAATGAAGGAAGGAATGGAAAGTCATCCTGAAGTGAAATCCAAAGCAATCATGTATGACAAAAAAAAGAAAAACACTGAAGTTAAACTTGAAGTTAATGCCATACAAATTATGGATAACTATATTAATTTATACGTATCATGCAAGTTCAATTTGCACACTCTATTACACATTTACATTAAATGTTTTCTTGGTTAAGTTTTTTAATAAACTGAGGCAGAGATAGCTCAATAAATAAAGACAACTTTCCCTAAGCCTGAGGACCTGAGTTCAAACCCCAGGACCCATATGTTGAACAGACAGAGTAAACAAATGGTAGTTAACAGCCCCTTTACTTTGCCATATATGTTCTGAGACACACATACCCCTCCTTAATAAATCAATAAAGAGGAGAGGGCACTATATTTTTGCCAGACACTATGACACAATTGGGATATGGCATAGGTTAGAGTTATATGCTGATTTAAATAATTCATAGAAAGTATTGAACATAAATAATCTAGAAGTTCAGTTAAATGTGATAACATGTTTATATATAATTTATCGCAATTCTCAGACCTTTTGAAATATATAATAATTTTTAGTATATAATGTATACATATGTATTAGTATGCATCAACAAATATGCAAATACATTTGAACCTAACTAATTACATACATAAATACAGAATTGATTTTTATTTCCCTGGTTATAATATCAGAAATAAACATTTTAAGTAAATGTGAATATATATCTTACAGAGTAGTTAATATTCTTGTATTCCAATCATTCTCAACTCTGTTTTTGACATAAATACTTATCCACTAAACGATAAAATATTTCAAGTTTAGCTTTCATTTCGTTTTGTTTATTCATTGAACATAGTACTCTGCTTATTAAAGAGCATATCCCTCATACATTTGTTTCTCCTTTCTTTTGCTCTCTTATTCTCTTTTGTTCCCTTAGACAGTTTTCATTATACATTCCTGTCATAAATTCATGCATAATTTTATGTGTTTGGAGTCCAGGAACCACAAGCAACGAAAAATGTAATATGTGTGTTTTGTGGACTCATTTAGTGTGATTATCTTCAGTCATATCAAATTTCCTAATTTAATCACAAAAATCATAATTTAAGTTTTATTTGTTGCTCAAGAAATAACTCTGTCTTTTGCAAACCACAGCAGTAGCCTGCTTGGAGTGCCTTTCCAAATAAATAGGGAAAAGATAGAATATAAAAATAATTTTAAACAGAATACAAAAATGTAAGAGGTTAAAATATAAAGATGATGGTGGGTGAGAAAAGACAGGGCACAGAAGAGCTTGCTGCCGAATGGTGGTGGGTATAACATAAAGGAAGTGTGGTTATGAAGAAAGAGGAGTGGGGTGGAGTTCAGAGTCTAAATGCAATCTCTCTATTCTAGGTATGCCCATCCGGAAATTTTGCATGTCTGTCACACTTCTGAGTGATTTTCTGCTGGGTTGGCTATCAGATATTTTTCCTGCCACTCAATAGGAGAATATTTGTGCAAAAATCTGGTCACAAACTGTAGTCTGTGTTTTTGTATATGGATCAAATGCATTAGTAAGGAAATAAAGTAACTTTTCCCTGGTGTCATGTAACTAAAAGGGCAGTACAGATTTTAATGCTCTACTTCATACTCCCTAGGATTGTGTCCCTTGTCTCTGTTGTATGACTATGAAGTTGTGTCTACCTGATGCCTGTCCTGTGAATCTACCCTTGGGTCTCTGGGTATGATTGTGTCTGTGAATGGCTGGACTGTCCCTGTCCATCACAAAGGGCTTCACTCTGTGTTTTCTGAATAGCATCTTATGGGAAAAGAATGGGATCCTTTAGAGAAACCTTTAATAGAGTTATACAAGGGATTAAGTCACTGGTTCCAAGTGGTGTTAACTTATTTAGGCAACAAATGTAAGTGTTGCTTTTTATTTTTAGGGTAGATTTTGTTGCATTCAACCTCTGTGCTTTCTGCTTTCGGCAAATGATACACATGCATTGTTCTGAACTAGGAGTTTGGAAGAGTACATAATTTAAGATTACAGCAATGCATTTGTTTAGATAGTAAAAGGTCATTACATGGGAAACCCAAGGAAAGTAAGGTTGATGGTTACATTGTTATCGTAAAAGCAGACTAGACTAAGTTTATGAACACAGTAGGTTGACAGTCTTAAATTTTATGTGACCACAATTTATTATGAACTCTGGCTGTGAGGTCGAGCAAAAGTTCCAGTCTCTTAATAGAATAAGAGATATTTCATCTTAGTGCATTACCACACTTCAGAAGTGTAGTTGTGATTGCTGCTCAAAGCCCTCTTGTTCCTATCTGATGTCATGTGCACTACTCAGAATCTGTGTCTGTTTCCTCTGTAGACTCCAGCTCTGACCAATTTTAAGACCTGTTGAATATTGTGTGGTTTGAACTATAAATTTATACCTCATTTTCTAACCATATTCCACTGTCCATGGTTCAGTTTATAATCTGGGGACCAGTGCTCTGTATTTTCTAAGGGTAGGCTTCCTGGGAGGTCTCAGACTTTCCAGCTACAGGCTCAGCAGGGGTCTGTGTCACACAGCACTCTTCCATTGCTCTTTCAGAGTGCTGAAAGGGATGCTCCAGGTATAGCTCCTCTCTTGTCACTGCTACAAGCAACTATTATCTCTCTTCTTCCCTGTTTGACCTCATTAAAATATCTGTCACTGAGTGTATCATGCTGACTCTATGAGGCTCTCTGTCTTCCATGGTGGCTTGGGACATTCATCCCCTGTCACTGAAAGGAGCAATCTCATCAGTGACAATTATCAATGGCAGATTCTAATTATTTTTTTCCTTTTTTTGGTAAAGTTTCATTTTTATATCACAATTAAATTAGAAATGTTGGGCCAACACTCATTCATTTTTTTGGATATTTGCTATAATTTTTTCTCAAATTATTACCTGGAAATTATGAAAAGTGTAGCCTACATGTTATTTACCATCTTTTTCAAGTAGTATTTGCAAATACTTGTAATAATCATCTAAAGCTGTCATGACAATATGTTATATGCTGCTTAGCTTACAGAATAGAAAATTATTTCTGGATTTCTAGAGACTAAATTCTGATGTGAAAGCATTAGGTTTTTTTATGAGGCTGCTGTCTTTCATCTGAAGGTGACTGCTTTCTTCCTGTGTACTCAACAACCCTTTCCTTTGTGTGTGTGCCCCCATTTACCTAAAGATATTTCCCATATTTCAGTAAGTTCCCCCTCTTCCATTCTCATTTGTTTTATTTTTACATCTCTTCAAATGTAGTCTCTTCAAATAAGGTAGCATTTAGGATTAAGTTTTCAAAATATTTTAATGAGTAAAATTCAATACATAATGCAAAAAACCTACACATATTCAAATACAGATTGTTAACTAATACATAAGTAATCTGCAAATTTAATTTATTATATAAGGCTATTCTCATTCCAAAATACTTTACAGAAGCCATTAAAAGCCACTAGACTAAGACACTGAATTATTAGTTCTTTGAAATGACTATGGAACACCTGGCATTATAGAGATACCATAATTTACTCTGCCCGACTCATAGGGATTAGAAAACAGTTCCTTAGACACTTTTAATCATTAGTAATTTTCTGCAATAAACAACTTTTTGGACATCTTTTTGAATGTTACTTTTCATTATTAATTTCTTCTTTAAAAGGTGTGATTGCTGGGAACCTCCTTGTAGATTCCTGGAAGATTCACTTGTGGCAGGTTTTTATCTAACTCCAAAATGTCACCCTTTTCCAGTAGTCTCTTTCAGTATTCTTCTCCTCTGCATACCCCCAGTCTGATCACTCATGTTCCCTTCCACACCTTCCCTCAGTCCACTCAAGAAATCTCTTCTATTTCATACCCTTCCCAGGAAGACCTGGGTGTTCCCCCTTGAACCCTCCTTGTTACCTAGCCTTTCTGAGGCTGTGGATGTTAGCATAGTTATTCTTTATTTTATAGCCAATATCCACTTACCAGTTTGTGAATACCATGTTTGTCTTTCTCAGTCTGGATTACCTCACTTAGGATGATTTTCTTCTAGTTCCATCCATTCACCTTCAAATTTCCTGGCATCCTTGTTTTTAAGAGCTGTGTAATACTCCATTGTGTAAATGTACCACATTTTCTTTATCCATTCCTCAGTTGAGAGACGTCTAGTCCTGTTTCCATGTCCTAGCAATAGCAGATATGTAGCCTTAACTGACCATCTCCTCTGACCAGATTGGTGCCTAGCTAAATTGTCATCAGAGAGGTTCATCAAGCCACTGGTAGAAACAGATGCCAGACTCACAGCCAAACATCAACACTAGGCAGAGTTCCAGGAATCCCGTAGAAGTAGAGGAGAAAGGATTGTGGGAGCCACAGGAGCTCAGGACACAGCAAGTAAACTTACAGAGTCAACTAACCTGGGCTCATCGAGTCTCACAGAGGACTGAAACAACCAGGGAGCCCGCATGGGACTTGCTAGGTACTCTGCATATATGCTACATTTGTGTAGCTTGGTATTCTTGGGAGGGCTCCTAACAGTGAGAACAGGGGCTGTCTCCTGATCTTTTACAAGATTTTGGTACCCTACTCCTCATACTGGGTCAACCTTAATACATGGGGAGGTAATGAGTCTTAAGGCAACTTGATATGCTATGTTTTTGTTGATACTCATGGGAGAACTGTCCTTTCCTAAACAGAAAAGAAGGAGGAGTAGATTGGAGGCTTGGAACATAACTGGGTGGTAGAAGGGAACAGGAGGAGAAGAAGAAGGGGAAACTGTGGCCAGTGTGATTGCTGTATCAAAGGCTTCAGGTTTTTAAGTTTTAAAAGAAATTACATAATTGATTTTTCAAAGTAAAGAAACTTGTCTGCATCAAATACAACTTATGAATCCTTTTGTGATTATCCAGAGCAGTAGAGCTATAGCAATTCATCTTTAAATTGATTTAATTCATGAAAAGTATAAATTAATTTTTATTCAATGAGTCAATTTTACCACTCTCTTATTGATTTGTACTTTTGCCTTCATTCATTGGCAAATTACATTTTTTGTGCTTTAGTTATCTTTTTTTTTAGCAAATTTATAATTCTTGCCTAGATATTATATCTCTGTAGGTAACGACTGTTCTTAAATCATCTACCGGGGGTCTATATCAATTAGTGGCTGAGAATGATAACTACTAATTTTCTTGATATTACCTAATTCAAGAGACTGAGAACAGACACCAGAGATAAGAAAAGAGAAAGCTCCGAAACTCTGAAATATTTGCCCAGGAAAGCAATGACTGACACATGAATAGATCTTGAACACAAGACTTTTTCTCCCTTAAAGACATTTAGTAAATTTCACTGAATTTCAGGTATTGGGCTGTATGTTTTTGTCATGCTCTCACTTTGGCAATGAAAACCTGACAAAGCCCAAGGGTTTTATATATGAATGAAGATACTTGAAGCACAGAATCCTACGGAGAGCAGTAGGTTAACAAACGCTGATGCCATATAGCTATCCCTCATTTTAGAACACTCAATGGACACAGGTTAAGAAAGCAAATGGCTTTATCTAGGCTAAAAAGACAGAAACCAGTGGTATGCATGTGGAACCCAAGAGGGAAAATTGGAAGCAAATTTAGGAAACTTACAATGAAAAATCCTAAAGTATGAAGATGTGGTTCAAAATAGCAAGACCAGAAAGAGTGACAATGCAGATAAAGCCTGTATAATCACTTCATGAAAATAGTTGAAGTATAGCAGCATTTAAGTACATGAGAAAGCAAACTCATGCAGAAATAGTGGCTGGAAACAAAGGGCTAATACATAGGCTTTAAACATGTAGTTTTTAAACCAAATGAGTCATATTTTATGCAATAGTTTACATTTAAATATAAGATAATAGGAAGGCACATTGACATATGTAATGTAGCACTTTAGATAACTTTTTAAAAAAAAAAGATCTGCCAAAAAAAATGAAAGAGGGGCTAGGAACATATTTCAGTGATTAAAATAGCTGCTGCAGAAGCATTAGGAAAAGAGGTAGGATCCTTAGAATCCACCCATATGCCAGTTAAGCATACCAACCACTCTCTATTTCAAAAGCTCTAGAGGAGGAGAGAGGGGATGCCTGGAGTAAGTTAGTTAGCTACATTATCACCTATCTGCAAACTCTGCATTCATATGAGAGATCCTGAATTGGTAAATAAACTATAGAGCAATCAAGGGTGACTCCTGAGGTCAACTTTAGTCCCCCAAATACAGATGCACACATGGACATTTAACCTTGCACTTAGATGTGTACCAAATGCATAGGAACACACATGGACATATAATGTGCATAACTACCATACATACACTAGAAAAATAAACACTAATTAATCAATAAAAATGCAGATTAACCCAAAGTCAATGTTGCATCTTCCAGATCATACACCATACATCATACATAAACATAGGTGTTAAAATTCTCTACTTAGAAATGAGGCCCACTCCACAAGCGTGATCTCATTATTTTAAATTCATTTGTAATACATATAGCTGAGTTGATATTTGGTCCTTGAAAGAAACCTACTGATGATTTAGTGGGAAATAGCCTTGAATACATCGTCACAGGAGACAACTTCCTCAATGTAATACCAGCAACACAGATGCTGAGATCAACAATTAATACATGGGACCTCTTGAAATGAAAAGATTCTGTAAGGCAAAGGACATTGTAAATAAGACAAAATGACAGCCTACAGAATGGGAAAAGAACTTTACCAAACCTACATGTGACAGAGGGCTGATCTCCAAAACATATAAAACACTCAAGAAACTAGACATCAAAATACCAAATAATCCAATTGAAAATGAGGTATAGATTTAAACAGAGAATTCTCAACAGAAAAAACTCAAATGGTCAAAAAACACTTAAAGAATTGTTCAACATCCGTAGCTACCAGGAAATGCAAATCAAAACAACTCAGAGGTACCATCTTACACCTATCAGAGTGGCTAAGATCAAAAACTGTAAAGGACAGCCTATGTTGGAGATGATGTGGAGTAAGGGTAACACTCCTCTACTGTTGGTGGGAGTGTAAACTTGTATAGCCACTTTGGAAATCGGTATGATGGTTTCTTAGAAAGTTGAGAATCAATCTACATCAAGACCCACTTATACCAATCTTTGCTATATACCCAAAGGATGGTCAATCACAAGACAAGGACATTTGCTCAACTATGTTCATAGCAGCATTATTTGTAATAGCCAGAACCTGGAAATAACCTAGAGGGGCACCTCAATTGAAAAATGGATAAGGAAAATGTTGTACATGTTCACAATGAAGTATTGCTCAACTATAAAAAGCAATGACCTCAGGAAATTTGAAGGCAAAATACTAGAACTAGAAAAAAAAATCATCCTGAGTGAGGTAACCCAGACCCAGAAAGACAAACATGGTATGTACTTACTAATAAGTGGATATTAGATGTAAAGCAAAAGATAACCAGACTACAATCCACAACCCCAGAGAAGCCAGGTAACAAAGAGGACTCATAAGAGAGAGGCATGGATATCCCTGGGAAGAGGAAA
Organism: Peromyscus californicus insignis; assembly: GCF_007827085.1. Lineage (NCBI taxonomy): Eukaryota > Metazoa > Chordata > Mammalia > Rodentia > Cricetidae > Peromyscus > Peromyscus californicus. The sequence continues at coordinate 64,266,673 of NW_026294458.1, forward strand.
TAGATGAGATCTCCTGGGTAAACTGAGGAAGAGAGGTGGGGAAGGAGGGGAATTTGGGGAGGGTATCATGAGGGATTTGTTTGGTTGCCTTGGGGGGGTGGGATGGAGGGGGAGAGTAATGCAAGATGTCTTGATAGAGGGGGACATTTTGAAGTTAGGCAGAAACCTGATACCAGGGAAACTCCCAAGAATCTACAAGGATGATCACAGCTAAAACTCCTAGCAATAATGGAAAGTGTTCCTGAACTGGTCTTCTCCTGTAATCAGACTGGTGACTACCCTAAATGGCAGCAGAGAACCTTCATCCATTAACTGATGGAAGCAGATGCAGAGATCCACAGCCAAGCACTGGGCTGAGCTCTACAAGTCCAGTTGACAAGAGGGAGGAGGGATTCTAGGAGCCAAGGGCCTTAAGAACATGACCTACATAGACAGCTGACCTGCGCTCATGGGAGCTCATGGACCCTGGACCAACAGTCAAGGAGCCTACATGGGACCAACCTAGGCCCTCTGCATGTGGATAACAGTTGTGTAGCTTAGTTTGTTTGTGGGGACCCTAGCGGAGGAATCAGGATCTGTCCATAGTGCATGAGCTGGCTTTTTGGAACCTATTCCCTGTTCAGGGATGCTTCTTGATATAAGTGAAGGAGGATGTCTTGATGCAGGGGGAGGAGCTTGCTCTTCTCTCAAGGTGATATGACATATTTTGTTGACTCCCATGGGAGGCCTGACCCTTTCTGAATGGAGAAGGAGTGGATGGGAGATAGATGGGAAGTAGGCAGATGGAGGGGAAACTGTGGTTGGTATGTAAAATAACTGAAAAAAATCTAATAAAAAAGAAAACAAACAAACAAAAACAGAAAGCTTGTTATCTGCTATAGCTTTTCCACCCAAACTCTAATACCAAAAGCATTAATACACGCAGGAACATCTGTAGTAAATCATAGGCAAACACACAACACAGCAAACAAACAATAAAACCAGCCAAACAATAAAGACAAAACAACAAAATAACTCATGACCCTTAATCATAGGCACTAAAATATCTATTTTTAAATGTACAAAAGGAAAATTGACACAAGAAAAAAAGGAGAGATGTAAATTTATATTTATGGATGGTTATGTTTTGTACAACTGTACTTATATATAATTGGCTAAACAACAGACATAATTATTGTATTTAATTTCTTAAATTTTCATATGTACAAAAATGATTCTATATGGAAAGTAATGAACTACAGTTGTCTCCTTATGCACATATTAGAAAAAAGTTGCTTTGATTGTGTATGCATCATAAGAACACTGCCTATGGGGGATATGGTAGGATGGGCCCAGTGTGTAAAGTATTTGCCACACAACCATGAGGACATAAGCCAAGAACATCTGGATCCCCGGATCTGGGGAGAGACAGAGCTCCAGAGCTGATAGGCAAGAAAGCAGAGTCAAAACAGCAAGCTCCAGGCATGATGAAGAAATACTATTCCAAAAGGGAAGGAAGAGTGATTGGGGAAGATATACCACTCTCTATTCTGGTCCACTCACACATGTACACATAACAGTGATATACCTTTAAATGGACTGTGACCATGATTCTACACTCTTAACAGAACACTATGTAGGTATCTTACTGCTAACTATGGCCACTATATTGCTTTAAGGAACAATGAAATTTAGTTATTTTGTACAATTATAATTTCATACTCACAGAGTTATTTGCTCTCAATCACTCTTATTCCTTTTATTGTTTTTAAGTTGAAAATGCTCAAAATATGATTTTATTTTACTTTGTTTTGTTTTGTTTTTTTAAGACAGGGTTTCTCTGTATAGTTTTGGTGCTGGTCCTTGATCTTGCTCTGCAGACCAGGCTGTCCTTGAACTCACAGAGATCCACCTGGTTCTGCCTCCAGAGTGCTGGGATTAAAGGTGTGCACCACCACTACCCAGCTACGTTTTTATTTTTAAGATTATATCATCATTACGAAATTCCCTCCTTTCTCTTCCTCTAGATGAAGCCTCCCATGTAGCCATGTAATAGATCCTCTTGCTCTATTTCAAATTCATGGCCTCTTTTTAATTATTGTTATACACATACTCACAAGGATGTGTGTGTGCATGTGTCAGTATGTTTGTATGCATTATTCTTTTGTCTGTGTACATAGGCTTCCTAAAAGGAAAGACACAGTGTTTGTCCATCTGTGAATGACTCATTTCAGTTAGCATGATGTTCTGTAGGTTTGAGTGCCTTGACACATCTGCCAGCATTTCATATTCATAAAAATTTATCAGACTATCTTTATGTTGGATAAGAAACATAATCTCAATATATTTCAAACATTTAAGTCATTCTAGACTTTGCATTTCCACTATAATAGATTCACTATAAAAACTGATAATATATAAATAAATATTAAAAAATCCCCAACAGAACCTACATTATTCATGAATCCTATAAATAATGTAACTGAATACACCAAATGTAAATTATAAAATATTTAAAATGGATTTATAACAAATGTTATAAAATTCTATTTAGTTAAGTATTTAGTTAAGAATTTAGAAATTTAGACATGTGGAATAGAAAATAAAATGATATTCATTTAAACTTAATACAAGGTTTTATTTCAAAACCTCAATTAATGTAACAAAATCTATAGTAGTAAAGTAAAATAAAGGTAAAATTCACACACTGAAAATTTACCTAAATAAATTACGGTCTTTGTGAGAGCTTCTAGATTTCTTTAATCCTGGTATTCCCTACCACAAGCATTCATACACATACACACATCTGTATGTGAGAATATGCATAAATATGTATGTGCACCTCTAAGATAGGTATACTCACTGAAGCATCAGCCACTTGGCACTATTTTTATAACTTGCTCAAACCTTCAATGTTCACTAAATAAAATGTTTTATAACATCCTTCAATATGAAATTAAAATCCCAGAAATGTGTCTCATTACTTACTAGTTTTGCTGTGTTCTTTGACTTAATTTAGTAACTGGTCTGTAATCATTGTATAACATTATCTCTGCATTCCCATTCCTAAAGAACAAGGTTACCTAAATGTAAAGCTTACTTACACATAAAGTAAAAACACTACTTTTTTTCAGAAAGATTATTTATTTTTATTTTTTTTTTGTTTATGTTTGGGCATGTTCACATGAATACAGGTACCCATGGAAGCCAGAGAGGGAGTTGGATTCCTTGGGGATGGATGTGAGCTGCCTGATGTGGGTGCTCAGGACCCTGGAGTCCTTGGTTATAAAACTTGTCATTTTCTCCTCTTCCATCTCAGTCATTGCTCAAAGGAGCATGGGTATTCATAAGAGACCAAGAGACTTCAAATCCTGAGACACTAACATTCTCTTGTGGAGGGAGAAGCAGTGCTCCTAAGAGCATAGAAGACTCTGCCCCAAGGGTGTGTAAGCATTTAACAATTGTTAGAGAGGAACGTCTTCTTCAGTGATCAAGCTGCCCATTATTTACCCATGATCCTGTAGGCAACCCTTTACTATGCTGTTATGAGCAACTCTCACTCATGTTCCCATAAGGAACACTTCGCCCTCACTCCTGTAGGCAAACCAAATTAAACTCACTAGTCTGACAAGTTGGACATGGGTAAAATCTGTTTTTAGCCTGCCATAGCATGTATCATCTAGAGTACTTAGAAACAGGTGCCCCAGGTTCAGTTATACAGCACCTACATACATATTGAATTTGCAGTCTTGTCATTTGAAAGGTAAAGAGATTGATAACACTTGCCCCTGACAAGCCTATGTCTTCCTTTCCTTTTGCTTACTGAAATTCCTTCAGAAACACAAAAAGCCTTTCATCATCTAGCTCCTGCCTGCTTGTCCAATCTCATCACCACCACCACCTCCCAAGATATTCTACACTCAAATTACAAATTTCTAATGGGCTTCATAGATCAAGTCCCATGGTCTACACAAGCTGGTATGTTTCTGTAGTAGCTTCATTCCAAACACACTACTTTTAAAAGATATGTGAAGGTGCCTGGCTATTTACTTACGTTTGATCGCAACACACTGAACTTGAATTTTAGAATGTGTACAAACTTGTTTTCACTCTTTTCTGCACAATGACAAAAACAAATTATGCTATTTTAACAAACAAATTTCATTTTGGGGTAGAGAAGTTCACTTGATTTCTATGAAAATGAATATGTGGCCGGTCAGTGGTGGCACCCATCTTTAATCCCAGCACTCGGGAGGCAGAGCCAGGTGGATCTCTGAGTTCGAGGCCAGCCTGGGCTACCAAGTGAGTTCCAGGAAAGGCGCAAAGCCACACAGAGAAACCCTGTCTGGAAAAAAAACAAAAAAGCAAAAAACAAAAAAAAAGAAAGAAAGAAAATGAATATGCATCCAAGTTATAAGCATATAAACTGAGTGTGGGCACAACTTCTTGCAACTGGAAAACGTAAGGGTTTGCTATCATAAAAATTTTTCACAGTGTCTCTTCATTTTGTTTATTTACTTAATTTAAAATAGTTTCTGCAGTGTGTCTCATTGATTACTTGAAGACTTTAAAATATTTTATAATTCAAATCCATGTTCAATAGAGACAGGTTGTTTTAAAATTATTTGCTACATAAAAAGACTATACCACATCTGAATCTGCTTTACACTTCCTGCATTTTAAAATGGTTTCCTCAGTTATTCACATAGGAAATCTATCTTTAAATGTATGTAACTGACTTTCAAAAATATCAGCGCTGTACTTGACAATGTGAAGTATGTTTTATATTCAAGCCTTAGTGATATTCTTTATAAAAAGCCATTCAAAATGACTTTCATAATGGCAAAAACTGTTGCAACTACCATTATTATGTAAACACTAGCATATTGCACACACAAAGTTAAACCAAAATGAACAGAGAATTGTCATAATACTTACTCCTAAGTCCATTGTTTTTAAGAAAATAAAAATCCTTGTTTATTCACAGGGATCTAAAGTTTTGTCAATGATACTTTATGTGAAATCTACAAGAATGGAAAATGTGGTAACTTACCAATTAGCTGCATTGTACTCTGCCTCTTAAATGGATACAATGCTCATAGAATTTCATTTTAAGATGGATTTTTCATGCATATTCATTAAAACCTGTTCTTCTGTCAAAGAGAAGTGTTCTGTTCTGGAAATAAAAGAATGGACAGTTTACTCCTACTGTAACTCACAGTTTCTTTTCCATAACAAAGAACCAGAGATGAGATGAAACAATCCTTATCATGGCAAAGAGAATCACCATAGAAAAACCAAGCAGAAGAATTTGGATTGTGAATGCAAAGTGTTCTTGGCATACTGCAGAAAAAAAATGGAAAGAAGTATCCATTATTTTTCAATGTATGTGAATGAGGACTTTTCCAGTATATGGAAGAGTTTTCAAACCTATAGATAATGAAAACGTCTAGAAGCATGAAGCAAATGTATTCGCCAACCTGCAACCAGAGCCAGAACTAACAACATTACTGTAATATTGAAGGATTGTAGAGAGGCTTTATGCCCAGAGTGTGAAAACCTGACAGACAATTATTATTAAAAAAATTAATAATAAATAAATAAATAACACAATTATTACACAAAGTGAACGAAGAAGTACAAATCTCACCCTGAAATAAAGTTTTTTATGGTTAATTAAAAAATGTAGTGAATCAATAGATTAATTATAATGGGTTATAATTGGAGTTATCAAACTTGATTGGTTTCTTAACAATTTGAATTTTTTTTTTCTTTTTTTTTTTTTTTTTGGTTTTTCGAGACAGGGTTTCTCTGTGTAGCTTTGCGCCTTTCCTGGAACTCACTTGGTAGCCCAGGCTGGCCTCGAACTCACAGAGATCCTCCTGGCTCTGCCTCCCGAGTGCTGGGATTAAAGGCGTGCGCCACCACCACCCGGCACAATTTGAATTTTTAAAAAATGCTAACATAATTGGAAAAAGTGGATGAAGTATGTGAGAACAGAGAATAGATATGCACAAGATATGTGGAATGTCTTGACTTGAATGATATAGTTAAATACTCCTTTGAGAGATTAACAAAAGACTAGAAAGAAGGAACTGAAAAAAGTAATCATTAATAGGAACCCACAATTGCAACAAGAAAAATGCCTACAATACCTTAAATACTTTCAAAATAATAATGCTCTAAAGTTGAGAAACAATATAAAAAACACAAATCTAACAATTTCCATAAATTTTATGTCTTTGGTTATATTTTCCTTATTGTCCATTTCTTCTTCTTGTTAGTCCTTATTGTTCACATTTTTCTTGTATTTTATCAAAATCAGATATTGACATATCCATGTACGTATTTTTGAGTCATGTTAACATAGATTGTAAACAAAAACCTAAATGCTTGTAAACATATCAATGATGACTCTGATAATATCAGAAATGTTTATCATTCTAGTAATAAAATCATGTTACAGATAAATTGCTTAAATTAAAAATATACCTAAAAGGATGATTATGTTAATTAATATAAAGAAATATTCCAAAAATGTCTCATATTATGAGGTCTACTATCTCTTGAAAATTATTTCCCATCAATTATGTACTCACTAAACCTTTCTTGATATAATGTTGTTTACTTATTGAGGAAAACTTTATTATTCAAAATGATAAAATGACCTGATATACCAGCAAATATTTTAGAAAGTTTAGAAGTCATTAAGCAATAGTAAGCCACAATCAACATCCCTTACAATCAATAATCTGTGTCACCTAGAAACAATATCTCTGGTGGTTTAAATAGGTATGACCCCCATAGACACATGTGTTTGAATGCTTGGCCACCGGGAAGTGGCACTATCAGGTGTAATAGCCTTATTGGAGTAGGTATGGCATTGTAGGAGGACGTATGTCACTGTACATGCAGGCTTTGAGGTTACATATACTCAAACAATGCCCAGTGTGTGATACAGTTTATTTTCTGTTGGCTGCAGATAAAGATGTGGAATTATCAAATCCCTCTCCAGAACCATGTGTACCTGCATACCACTATGCTCCCCTCCATGATAAACCTCTCAAACTGTAAGCCAGTCCTAATTAAATATTTTCCTTTTTAAGAGTTATTGTGGCAATGGTATCTCTTCACTGCAATAGAAAGCCCAAAATAAGATAACATCTAGTGGACTTTATAATGGAATTTCAAATTTTTTCAAATGTATTAGTTGATGATATTTTAAAGAATCAATTCAGTAAATAAATGACACTCTTGCGTGAATGATTCTCCCTCTGAGCAGCTATTAAGAGGAAATCTGCTGTTGGGAGTGAGAATCATTCCTTTACAAGAATATGGCTCCTGGTAGGCTTGGCATATTCCAAAGGAGGCACCACATTCATGTACAAACGAGCAGCATTCCTGGACTAGCAGATTAAAATAACAGCAGAAATAGAGACAATTGGGATGGAGGGATGTTGTCAGATTGGAGGAGGAAGCAGGGTAACTGTGATCATATTTCATTTTATGCATCTGAGAAATAATAAAAAACAAAGAAAAAGTACTCTTGTGGTGTGATTGAGCATTCCTTGGGTATATGCCCAAGAGTGGTATAGCTGGATCTTGGGGGAGATGGATTCCCAATTTTATAAGAAAGCACCATATTGATTTCCAAAGTGGTTGTACAAGCTTGCATTCCAACCAGCAGTGGAGGAGAGTTCCCTTAGCTCCACATCCTCTCCATCATAAGGTGTCTTCAGTGTTTTTGATCTTAGCCATTCTGACAGGCGTAAGGTGGTATCTCAGAGTTGTTTTGATTTGCATTTCCCTGATGATTAGGGATGTTGAGCAATTCCTTAAATGTCTTTCAGCCATTTGAGTTTCCTCTGTTGAGAATTCTCTGTTTAGTTCTATAGCCCATTTCTTAATTGTACTGTTGGGCATTTTGATGTCTAATTTCTTGAGTTCCTTATATATTCTGGATATCAGTCCTCTGTCAGATGTGGGGTTGGTGAAGATCTTTTCCCATTCTGTAGGCTGTCGCTTTGCCTTGTTGAACGTATCCTTTGCTCTACAAAAGCTTCTCAGTTTCAAGAGGTCCCATTGATTGATTGTTTCTCTCAGTGTCTGTGCTACTGGTGTTATATTTAGGAAGTGATCTCCTATGCCAGTGCGTTCAAGGCTACCTACTTTCTCTTCTAGCAGGTTCAGAGTAGCTGGATTTATGTTGAGGTCCTTGATCCACTTGGACTTGTTTTGTGCACGGTGATAGATATGGATCTATTTGCAGCCTTCTACTTGTTGATATCCAGTTATGCCAGCACCATTTGTTGAAGATGCTTTCTTTTTTCCATTGTGCACTTTTGGCTTCTTTGTCAAAATTATATGTTCATAGGTGTGCGGATTAATGTCAGGGTCTTCAATTCAATTCCATTGGTCCACATGTCGTTTTTTATGCCAGTACCAAGCTGTTTTTATTACTGTAGCTCTATAGTAGAGCTTGAAGTCAGGGATCGTGATGCCTCCAGAGGTTGTGTTATTGTACAGGATTCTTTTGGCTATCCTGGGTTTTTTGTTTTTCCATATGAAGTTGAGTATTACTCTTTCCAGGTCTGTGAAGAATTGTGTTGGTATTTTGATGGGGATTGCATTGAATCTGTAGATTGCTTTTGGTAAGATTGCCATTTTTACTATGTTAGTCCTGCCTATCCATGAGCATGGGAGATCTTTCCATTTTCTGAGATCTTCTTCAATTTCTTTTTTCAGGTATATAAAATTCCTGTCAAATAGGTCCTTCACTTGCTTGGTTAGTGTTACTCCAAGGTATTTTATGTCATTTGTGGCTATTATAAGGATTATGTATCTCTGATTTCCTTCTCAGCTTCTTTGTCCATTGTATATAGGAGGGCTACTAATTATTTTGAGTTGATCTTGTATCCTGCTATGTTGCTGAAGGTGTTTTTAAGCTGTATCAGTTCCTTGGTGGAATCTTTGGGGTCACTCAAGTATACTATCATGTCATCTGCAAATAGGGAAAACTTGACTTCTTCCTTTCCAATTTGTATCCCCTGTGGTACATATACACAATGGAATACTACTCAGCAGAGAAAAACAATGACATCATGAGGTTTGCAGATGAATGGACCTAGAAAAAATCATCCTGACTGAGGTAACCCAGACTCAGAAAGACAAACATGGTATGTACTCACTCATAGGAGGATACTAGATGTAAAACAAGGATGACTGGACTGCTATTCACATCACCAGGGAGGCTACCTGGAAAACAGGACTCCAAGAAAGACACGGGGATCACCCAATGACAGAGAAATGGAATGAGATCTACATGAACAGCCTGGACATGAGTGGGGGTAATGAAAGGCGAGGGTCGAGGGAAAGAGAGCTTGGGGGAGCGGGAGATCCCAGCTGGATCAACAACAGAAAGGGAGAACAAGGAATAGGAGACCATGGTAAATGAAGACCACACGAGAATAGGAAGAAGCAAAGTGCTAGAGAGGCCCACAGAAATCCACAAAGATACCCCCACAACAGACTGCTGGCAATGGTCGAGATACAACCTGAACTGACCTACTCTGGAGATGGGATGGCCAAACACCCTAATTGTCGTGCTAGAAACCCCATCCAACTACTGAGGGATCTGGATGCAGAGATCCATGGCTAGGCCCTGGGTGGGTCTCTGGGAGTCCAATTAGCGAGAATGAGGAGGGTTTATATGAGTGAGAATTGTTGAGACCAAGGTTGGATAAAGCACAGGGACAAATAGCCAAACAAATGGAAACACATGAACTATGAACCAATGGCTGAGGGGTCACCAACTGGATCAGGCCCTCTGAATGGGTGAGACAGTGGATTGGCTTGATCTGTTTGGGAGGCATCCAGGCAGTGGGACCAGGTCCTGTGCTCAGTGCATGAGTTGGCTGTTTGAAACCTGGGGCCTATGCAGGATCGCTTGGCACGGCCTGGGAGGAGGGGGCTGGACCTACCTGGACTGAGTCTACCAGGTTGATCTCAGTCTGCGGGGGAGGCTTTGCCCTGGAGGAAGTGGGAATGGGGGGTGGGCTGGGGGGAAGGTGAGGAGGGCTGGAGGGGGGAGAACAAGGGACTCCGTGGCTGATATGTAGAACTGAATTGTATTGCAAAATAAAAATAAAAATTAAAAAAAATAAAAGAATAAAAAAAAACACAGAAAAATTTTAAAAAGAAAATTTGATTCTGGTATAAAAGTGTATGCATAATACCTGTAACTTTTTTTAACTTTGTCTGCAAACTATAAACATTATTTGAAAGGATTTGAAGCTATATAGTTCAGAACAAATTTCAAAAGCTCTATTTACAAAATAATTATAAGCCATCATGAAAATAAATGTTTTTCTTAAAAAGTAATTTAGAACTTGTCTTGATATTTAAAACTTACAATAGATAATCAATTTATTATGTTCTTATAAAACAGCCTTGTGTACAACACATTCAAATAATGACATAAAATGAATTCATATTTTCTTCATTTAAAATGTTTTTGCATCATTAGGAACTTCATCCACTGTCAAATATACTTAACTTAAATCATGAAATAAATAAATGAAAATTGTTGGCTGCCAAGAATATATTTAACATGCTATATTAAATTACATAATTTATTATGGAATTTTTTCTCACTTTATATCTTTTATATATTACTGTTGTTTATTATTGTTTTACTGTAAAATTATCTAGAACGTAAATAAAGGAAATTAATTCCTTAAAATTTTAAGACCTTTTCCAAAGAAAAAGAGTCTATCTATTTGAGAGGGAATGAGAGGGAAGCATATATGGGAGGGGTTAGAGGGAGTGAAGAAGAAGGGAGTAAATTATATAATTATATTTTAATTAAAAAAACAGCATTTAACACCTTTAGTTTGAACATTCAATGATATGTAAATTTTGACTAATGACATCTATTCAAATAGACCTGGACATTTTGGAGTTTTCAAATTCAATATAATTTGTGTGTGTGAATATAATTTTTTTACATGTAGTTTCAAAGTTGTAACTACAAATGGGGTTGTGTGTGTTTGGATATCTCTCCTCTCTCTGTATGAAACAGGGCCACACTCTGAAGCCCAGTATACCCTGAAGTCGCTATGTAATCTAGGATGGCATCAAATTTATGGCATTTGTCTTGCCTCAGACTAACAAATACTGTGATTAGAAGTGTGAACCAGCATGCTTAGCTAGTAATTGCAGTTTTCCCTTTTGTTGAAGATAAATTCTTTTCTCATACAATATATCCTGATTATAGTTTTCCCCTTCTACTCCTCGCAGTGCCTACCCCCTCTCCTTCCATACACATTCACTCTTTCTGTCTTTCATTAGAAAAGAACAGACTTTTAAGAAGAGACAATGAACAAACACGACAAAATAAAACATAATAAAAGGAAGCAAAAACTATCACAGCTAAGTTGGATGTGGCAACCCAACAGGAGAAAAAGAATCCCAAGAGCAGGTACAAGAGTCAGAGACCCACTTGCTTTCACAGTCAGGAGTCTCATAAATATACCAGTGTAATAGCTATAAATACGTACATACATACATACACACAAACATACATACATTCATATGTGCATACATACACAGAATATAAGCAGAGGAACTGGTGCAGACCCATGACAGCACTGTGCTTCCTGCTTCAGTTTCTGTGAATTCATGAGCACCATGCTTAGTTGATTCAGAAGGCCATGTTCTCCTTTTTCTACTTCCTTTTCTGTGGGTTCTCTGAGCTCAGAGTAGAAGAATATAGTGTAGATCTTTAATTTAGACTCTGTCTAGCTGTGGGTCTCTTCGTCTATTCCAATCTGCTGCCAGAAGAAATCTCTCAGGTAATAACTGGATAAGCTACTGATCTGTGAGCTTAGAAGACTATCATTAGAAATCATTTTACTGATTTTTTTTTAACCAGTTGTGTTTGGTTTTACTCTTCATCATTAGACTGTGTCAAATTCTTGGTGACTCAAGCAGGGTCAGGTGTAGGTTCCTTCTCATGGAGTAGGATTTAAGTCAAATCAGACATCGGTTGGATACTCCCAAAGGATTTTGCCACCATTGACCTAGCATAGTTTGCAGACAAAACAATTTGTAGGTCAAAGATTTTCATGTCTGGGTTCGTGTTCACATCTCAATTTCCATAGCCTACACAGTACCTGCACATAAGGGTAAGGCCTCTATGTAGGCACCATCTCATCTTCTCCATATTCAATGAGTTGTGTGGATGTTGTCTTTCACAAAGTCCCCAACCTTCACACCCCAACCCACTTTCAGTTACCTGAGAGTAACCTTTTATCTGAAAAACAGCCTTGTTTTTTTTGGTGGGGGGATCTATAGGAACCCTTTGGTTAGCAACTCAATTGAATGAACTCTAGTCCCACTACTGGAAGCCTTATAATGGCTATGAGATGTCCAATTGAGACTCCATATCCCCCACTACTAGGAGTCCTCATTAAGATCACCTTCATAGATTCCTAGAAGTCTCCTTTGCACTAGGTTTCATGAATCCTCTTCATGACAAAAGTCCTGGAGATATTATGGGTACAAGGGAAATACCTAATATAACAAAGATGATTTAAAGCAAGCCTATTTCCAACATCAAATTAAATGGAGAGAAAGTCAAAGCAATTCCACTAAAACCATGAACAAGACAAGGTTGTCCGCACTCTACATATCCATTCAATATAAACAGAAAACATGTGAAAACTAGTTATGTCTGCTAGCTCATTTAAATGCTGTGTACACTCTCCTCTCTCTCTCTTTGTGTGTGTGTGTGTGTGTGTGTGTGTGTGTGTGTGTGTGTGTGTGTGTATGTGCAGACTCAATAATCTACAATCTTACTTACCAAAAGGTGCAATAGCTATATTTTAAAAAGTCAGTATATAATATTGTGTGTTTCTGTCATGAGTTTTTAGCTATACTTTTAGAGTATTAAGATTTAATATGAATACTATTTCTGCAAGCATATTGATCTTCTCAGTATATATTTTATTATAGCCATAATAATACAGGTTCTTATGGCATTAATAATAGTCATAATGAAATACATTGAAAAGAATGCTGCATTTTATCTTGGAAAATGAAACTTCTATGGCTTTAAGTAAGAAAGTAATAATATCTTCTATTTCTAAAGAGTCATAATTACTTCCAAACTTATTACTCAAAAGTATGAATTACATTTTGTATAAAATGATATATTTGATTCTTACAAACACCTTTTAAATATTTGGGCTCTTATAAATGGGAAACCATGAGCTGTGCAGTGACACAGAACAGTGTCTTCCATTTAGTTTCACAAGAGGTGGCTTAACATTTACTGCAATTTTGTCACCTTTAAAATACTTCTTATTAAAACATTTTCTTACCAAGGGGCAACCATTCTTCCACTGTGTTCACAAGGAGAGTTAAACCTGGTGTTTAATTCATAGAATAGAAACCAAAAATAAACTTAATGACTAAATAGATATGAATGACTTGTTAAGTATCAGAAAATTTCCAAACATGTTATGTTTCAAATATGTATACAATGTATTCTGGAAAAAAAATCTCAGTCTTTTTCCTTTCCTTTTCTTTTCTTTTACTTCTTTAAATAGGTTCTTTGGAGAATGTATTTTGATCACATTCACTACTTCTCCCACAACTCTTCAAGATTAATTTTTCTTTTTCCTACACTCCCATCCTCATTTAAAATTACAACACAATAAAAGTAAAAATATCAAGATCAGTTAATGCTAGCCAAATATATTTGCATGTGGTGTTCTACTACAGCATGATATAAGGGACTACATTCTTACAAGAAAACACTAAATGCGGTTTTTAATGGTTGTTGACAGGAAATTGAAATTTCCTCTAATTTGCTCTCCTATTTTTTGGGGAGAGGAAGATTTAAGGATTGCTGGGGAGTAGAGGATAAAATGTGGATTGGAGTTTATGATCTTATTTCAATGTATGAAATACTATTAAAAAAGAAAGAAACTACAAGAAATAAATTCTTGTCTAACCCGAAAAAAAAAAACCAACTGCAAGTAACATCAAATATTTGTTTCTTACAGTTTCATAACAGAATAATGATTATTGAAGTTTTGTATGAAAATTCTCATATTCTAACTTAATTAATTTTCAATATACCAAATTAAAAGTAATTATTAAATATTCTTCTCATTTCTTACTTTATTTGATTGTGAATTTCCAATTTGGAAACACCATAAGAAAAAGGTAAATTAAAACAAAACTTAGACTTTCATACATTTATATACTGTGTTTTTATAATATTAATTTCTCCCGCTCAAACCATTCTAATTCCTCTATTTCTGTATTAAGAGATATTTTGTTGTCACAGAAATTAATGACTATAATAACAACAAAAAAATCTATTATAACATTTACAATGCATAAGTAACAGATGCTGGGAAAAACAGAGTCAGTTTTCTCTAAGACTGTTGACCCTGGTATGTCAACCACCCCCTGCCTCCCCACCAGCCCCCTCCCCCTCCCCCAGTGACAGTCCACAATCCCAGACTATATGGGTAGTGCTAGTTGGACTTGATGGGTTTGAAAATATATCCGATTCAGAGCTGAGAGGTAGCGAAGGGGACGGATCTGGGAGTAGTGGCATGTGAGAAGGTCAAAGATTATCAAAGCACAAAAGACATGCATTTGTCTTGTTTAGGATGAGAATGGCCCTCATAGGTTCTTATGTTTGACATTTCCTCCTCACTGGAGCAGGTTATGGAGGATTAGGAAGTAGGGCCTTGTTGAAGGAAGTGTTTAACAGGGAGTGCGTTTTAAGCTTTAAAAAACCGAAGCCATTCCCAGTTAGTCTCTCCCCCTCTCTCTGTCTCTCTCCCTCTTTCTCAGCCTCTCCCTCCTCTTCTCAGCTGCCTCTTGCTTATGGATCATACATATATATGGTGTCCATATATATGGACACTCAATCTTCTGCTTTGTGACATACAAGCTTGTCTGTTGCCATGCTCCCTGACATTATGGTTATGGACTATAATGGCCTTTGAAACTGTGAGTCCAAAATTAAATGTTTCCAAAAAGAACTAATAAAACTAAGAAAAAGGCGAAAGAGTTATACGATCTGAGGGGAGAACAAGGGAATCCGTGGCTGATATGTAGAACTGAATTGTATTGCAAAATTAAAAAAAAAAATCTAAGAAAAAAGATAGCATGATGAAATATAATATATTATTTGGAGTTTTTAAAAAAATACATATAAGACTAACATGTTACCTAGAATATTTTCATTATTACAATTCTAGATTTCATTATTCACCCAAAGAAATGCTAATTGTTTCCTCTTCAAATACAATTCACTAATAAATAACATGCTTATGTGTTCCTTTTTCAGAGAGGTTATTGGTTCTTTGATTGATATGTCAGAGTACTTAATAAAAAAAATTTTTTTTTTCACTTTGAATTTTCTCATCAATTTTGCTAACACTTTAAGTAGACCTCCCTAGTTCCAGGGGCCAGCCCCAGCATTGGTCAGGTCCCAGAAAGTGGGTAAGGACTATGTGAGGGGAGGATTGAACCAGGCCATGGTGGTGGTGGGGTCTCGTAGCCTGACTGACAAGCAGCTAGAGGGCTTCTTTATTTATTCATGTTTCAGTAAGCATGGATAAAATCAAGTTGTTACAAAACACAGATCATAACATTTTTATTTGCAGACACGTGTTCAACTTCCTCTTGTGTATCCTTCTAGTCTTCATTGAAAAACCATGCATAAACAGAGTTATCTTTTACAGTAAAAGCCTCCCAAGCATGCAACATGTGGAGACCAATACCTAAAGTGGCACAGCAGCCAGCATGAGGCTCAGCATTTCTGGATCTTTGTCAAGCAGCTGTGCTAGCTTTGGTACTTTGGCCATTCCTATCAGATATGACTATGCTGCCCTAGTTTTTTCCAATTTTGTCATGAATAACCCATGCAAAGATATGGCTCTGATGTTATATATGATTGATCTTAATCATGAGACTGTCATTCTGCCTGGTCATCATACAACAGCACAGAATTGGTACAAATGCAGAGATATAATGGGAATAAAATCAGGGCATATTTGTTTCCTATGAGAGAGATGGATCAATAGCTAGAAGCTCATGCTGTTCTTAGAGAGGACCAAAGATGAGGCCCCAACACCAACACTGGCTGCTCATAACCAAATTTCACTACAGCTCCAGGAGATGTGATATGCTCTTCTGACCTCCAATGGCAGTGTAGTCATATACAAAAATCCTACACTAATATACATACTTATATATGTAATTTAAACACATTTTTTTGTTAAAGTACAGAATAGACAGAGCACAGGTACTAGTACTGAACCATGAAACTTTTACTCTATGAATAATTATTCTGGAATTCACTTTATGTTTAAATTATTCACTCTTCCATTGTTGACTATTTAAAATTCTATTCACAAATGTCTTCTAGAGATGTTGTTTTGGCAATTACATGTAGTGTAGGTTTCTCATGGAGGAACTCAACACACACACACACACACACACACACACACACACACACACACACACACACACAGAACCAGAGACAACTATAGGGCATTAGCTGCTGTATTTAGTCTTCCTGTGTTTGCTATTATAGACACATTGGCTTTATGTGTCATTTGTTCATAGTCTGCATTTGGCCAGAAGCACACTGCATTTTTGGCTTACTGTTAATGACAAGCATGTGTTATTTTGGACAAAATTGCTTAGATTTTTTCCCAAGTAAGTGAATAAAAACTATATAAATGTTCAATACCAATATGATTGGCTCTTAAAGCTTCAGAAACAGTCCACACTGGGTGTTGTAATTATTTCCAGAAAAAAAGTAAATGAGAATCAGCATTTTGTGGGCCAAGACAATTAAGATCTGTTCAATTTTGTCTCTGCTTCAATATGTGATTAAAGCTAGAGCTACTTTCTTTCAGCTGGTCATATTTCTGAGTCAAACGCAGTCTTTAAAATGAATTATGCATCAACTTAAATTTGTTACATTTACTGAAATCCTTTCGGAATGCACACTAAGCACCACCTTAAGCAATTCTGAACCCTGCACTTTTGATGGATATGCATTTCCCTTTTCTGTTTTCTAGATGTAACTCTACACAGAAGTAGGATAGGAAGCTGCTTTTTTACTGAGAAGGACTGAGTTTAAAATACTCAGTGCATATGTCATATTTACTCCATTTTTCCCCAGTGTAGTATTTCAAATTTTTTAATTTTCTGGAATCAAAGTTCATCTGAATTGATGCAAACAGTTTGTTTCTTCTAACTTCAGTAACAAAGCTTTAATATTAATATTGTACTCTGGGTAGATAAAGGAACACAAGGACGCTGGTGTTTCTTTGTTATTATTCTGAATGTGACACACATTGTCTGCCATTTCGATGTAGCCTACTTTCATCTGAGAAAGTGAATTAAACTTATATATCAGCAGAGCAGATTAGAACATTTTTATTCACAGTTCAAACCTAGAAAATTGTACTCTCTTATTTTTTCATGACATGAAAATATTTATATAAAACAATCATAAAGTGTTATTAAAATAATTAAGCTATTGCAAGAAAGTACACAAACATACTTAGTTTGAAACTGGTGTTTTATGAATCACTATCTCAAAATTGTAATATGATTTCTATACTCTAATACTTCAGGTCACATATATTACTACCTCTAGTTTATGAAATGTTATGAGAATTTATTGATATGTGAGAGCAGTAACAATTATACTAGATATATGCAAACTTTCAGAGGAAATAATTAAGTCTGACTATAGTAGAAGGAAAAGTGAGAAGTCACACTTTCAAAATCCCATGTGAAAAAATATTACAAAAGTTTGCAAGTGGCCTGGGAGGCCTACATTTTCTTCTAGGAATTCTCCTCTGGATAAAATGCCGACTGTTTCTTGCTCAAAGTAACATACATACAAATTCATTAAAAATACTACATTTTATTCTGTGTTGGGGACCGTAATTTTATTATTGTCTGGGGTAATCTGTTAAAATAAGTATGGATTCTTTAAACAATTATCTCTTCAGTAATGTGTAAAAGACTGAATTCTATAAAGCTCTGGTGGGATCTGTTGCAAAAATGTTTAATGTCCTGATTCAATTAGTGAAGTAACAACAGTATTCAGCTGTTAGGATCAAGGGAAAGATACCTTCTAGGGAATATCTAAAATTTGACATTCATATGCAGTGATTTTTAATCAGAAACAGAACACAGGACCTATTTGTCTTTGTTGTGCTATATATTAAGACTTATGGTGGAGATCTGAGCTTCAGTACATAAGATAATAAAAATTAATGCCAGACAAAAAGATAGAAAATAAATAAGGTCAAAGGAATATACTACATTCTCCACTCTCAGTTTTGAGAGTTACCTTTTTTAGAATTGCAAAGTAAATTATACAGTGCAAAAGACAAATAAAAAATGACCCTTCCCTGAAGTATTATGGAAACACAGAAACAATTTTATGTCTGACATTTCTTGCAGTTGAATCTGATGAGAAACCTATCAAAGTCAAGGTGAATCCGTTCCCTCATTCCCCCTGGAGAAGAGAAGTCAGAATGCGTAGCTCTTGAAATAAACCCTTCCAGTAGCAACAGCACAGAGATCATCCAAAAACGTGAAAGTTGAACACAGCCGTAACATTGTTGCCTTTTCAGTTATCTATTTTGATGATTAATGTTGACTGTTAATGTTACAGGATCAGGAATAACCTAGGAGACAAACTTCTAAGCATGTATGTGAGGGAGTTTCTAGACTGAGTTCACTAAGGACACACCTTAAATGTGGAGGCAGCTTTCTGTAGAGTGGGATGCTTGGACTGAAGGAAGAGGACAAAGCCAAACAAGCATGAACGTCAAGATTCATCTCTCTCTGCTGCCCTGCAGTACATATCCCATGGAGAGCCCCCACCGTCACTACCCTTCCATGGTAGACTGGACTCTCAAACTGAGAGGCAATTTAAATCCTTCGTTCCTTAATTTGATTTTCTCAGGAAATTCATGGCAGCAATGAGAATTATATTTAATAAACTGCTATAATATTGCCATTCCTAATGAAAGATAGATGCCACAAGATAATTATATCACTCATACAGCAGACACTCTATACCTACATTACACATTTCAATGAACCAACTACTAAAAATATTTCATGATAATTGAAAACAATTCATATTAGAATTGGATGTGTACTTGTAGTTTTCCTTGATATTGTTCCTAAAACCCTTTAATAAATATTATTTTATAGAGCAAATTTATATATTTAGTGTTACAATATTCTAAATATGCTTTAAAGTACCCTGGAAGTACAGATGGTGGACAGAATAATTAATGCCTCCCAGAGACTCAGGCCTTTGAAGACTTAATCCTTCCATTATTGGTACTGTTTGGTGAGGCCAGAAGTAAGGGTCTTGCTGGAGGTAGGATGTCATTGCAAGTGGGCTTTGAAAGTATGTAGCGTCCATGTATTTGCTATTTGACCTCTCTGCTTCATACTTGAGGTTGAAGGTGTGGTATCTCAGCTCCCTGCTCCTGCCATCACTCATGCTACTTGCTGCCCTGCCTCTGTCCTGCCATGATGGATGATACCTCTGGAACTCTAAACTCAAGTAGACTTTCATCTACTTAAGTTGCCTCCATCATTTTACAGTGGCATTTTACCACTGTAACAGAGAAGTAGTGAATACGTAAGTGCGTAAAAATATGGTGCTATTGTATGTAAAGGTAGGATGTATGTAGATATAAATATATGAAAAAGACCTGTCTCTAGAACTCCATAGATAGAAACAAAAACTTTTTTTTCAAAAATATTGATTTCCACTTCAAATTATATTTCTCACATATTATCACATTTTATTATCTGGATATAAGCTTATCTTGATAAAGTGATACATTATGTGAGGAAATTAATGATCATTAAATATGATGAGATTCTATGATCAATTTGAACTTTTAAAAATTTGAAATGATAGACTAGGCATGTTTAAATTTTAGCTAGAATCAAAGGAGAGCAAATTTATAGTCTGACATTCTGAGATTTGAGTTTATTAGCATTGGTTGTAAACCTGAATTTTAATTTAGCCCAGTAATATGCTGTTCTTGCAGGTACACAACTTAAGGAAACTCCAGTAAGAAAGCTAATCTCATGAACTGAAATGTAGGGAATAATCAGGAAAATCTGCCTTGTGCAAACAGGAAGGTTCTGATATCTGGCCTGAACTGAAGTCTAGGAGATAGCAGGAAGCTCTACCCTTTTCAAACAGGAGGCTCTGATTTGCTGTCCTGAAGTGACATTCCCAGGAGCTACATCTCTGGTGATATTTCTCACATTACCCACCACTCAGAGAAAACACCTACAGGGTGATTTCTGTAATAAAAGTACAAACACATAATTTTAACTGACAAGTTTACCAATTCCACCACATTATGTAGACATAATTAAAGGTAGAAGGTTGTAATTGAATATTTTAGTTTTTATGAAAATATTCTCTTTGGTAATAGACACTCAATTTCCTAAAAGAAATTGTTTTTAGTTTAGTTTGCTTGTTTTTGTTTTTATGAACTCAATAAAAGAGTGGTTGAGACTGTTATTCTAGTTCAGAAATAGAGTTAGCCTCATCTCACAGATATTTCAGCTTTGGTACTTCAATTTCCAGCAAATTCTACTGAACTTTCGTTCCCAGGTGCGGCAATACAATTTTGTGAAAATATCTCTTAGTTTCAAAGAGACTGGAACTTTTGCTAGACCTCACAGGCAAGGTAATAATACACCTAGAGGGTCACTGAAGACATAGGACTGGTACCTGCTGTTTCTGTGCTCTTTGTTAAACTAGCCTTGAAGAGAACACTATATTAACCATCATTCCTTGCCTTAGATCATACATACTCAGATTTTCCAGCTTAAACTAATGCACAGCCTGACTCATCAGTCATTCTCTCTTCAATGCACCTAACACAGAGAACAATGCATGTGGAAACAATCTATTGCTGACTGTGTTCCTAGCTCCTGATTTCTCTTGTCAAGCAAAATAATAAAAGATATTTTTAGTGTCTTCTTGAAACACAGCATATACTGCCCTAAATATAAAACCCTGACAGTCTATGGTCAAATTGTTGATGTTGTGCCTTCTGTGTGTGAGAGATAACAGGAATTCTAATAATGTGAGTACTAGGTTGGTCACCAAGAAATATTTTCTGGCAAAGGAACTAGAACACCACACAAAATTATGAAGACATTCTATGAAGATGAAGTCACATTTATAATCACAATTCTTAGTGTTTATGAAATTAAAAGCTGTATGAAAATAATTTTACATCATTAAATTTAAAATATTGTACTTTAATATAATCCTGTTCATCACTACATATTGGAGAATATTGCTGCTAAAACATATAAAATATATAAATTGAATTTTCAAATACTTGGATAAAGAATAAAAAAGAAAAGAAACTCATGTAGTTACTAGTAAAATCTAGGATGTAAGTTTCCACATAAGTTGGAAAATATGATTCATTAGTGATTTTAAGAATAAAATGTTAGTTTAGAATTCAATGCTATTATAAGCATCTTAATTTTCTTTGAAAGTTTATTTTATATTCAATTTATTAGTGTACTTATGTGCTTGTTTTTATAAAGTATGAGAAAATTAGGATGTATGTGTAATTGTTGCAGTTTTTGAACCACCGTGATGGTGGTTATGCTTGTGTGGGTTCTTCTATAGGAATGAAAGTGGAAAATGTTTTCTTTCACCTGAGTGCTCTATTTATATTTCCTTTAATACTGAGAATTAAACCATGGACTGGCATGTGTTAGCTAAGTATGACACCACTTAGCGGCACTCCTAAGCCAAGATGTCCTGCAATGGAGTCTCACTATATAGCTCAAGTTAGCCTTGAATGCATATTCTTTTTAGCATATATGTTCTGTGGACTGACATTAGAGTTGGGTGTCACCACTACTGGGAGAATACACTGATCTCAATGGAAGGTGTGGATTTCCAGTGATAGAGGAGGGAAGATTGACCTCTAGATTTCGGGAAACATCATGATAAGTCTTATACTCAATGGATTGTAGGTAGAATAAGAAGAATTTAAATACAGAAATAATTTATATTGTCAAATAATTATAAATAACTTAAGAAAGGAATATTAGTAATAGTATTAAAAACAGCATTCAACAATGAACATCTGCCCTCCTGACAATATCTACAAGTTGATTCTAAAATGAAAACAGTTTAGGACTTTGAAGAATTCTGACTTGAATTATCAATAGAAAGACACAGCCAAGTTACAAATTGTAGAGTTTATATAAAAGTAACAACAACAACAACAATAACCACCATATGGAGAAGAGGATGAATAGTGAATACCATCCAGGAAGAATCCTGAATTGAATTTACACATTCTGTTTGTAAAATGTGTTTTCCTCCAAACTTTCTTCAAAGTGATTTTTCCCATTTACTGTGTATGTAGAATGATCCTATTGTTCTGTTTCGAGTTGCACGAATTCTAAATGGTCTTATAATAAAAACTCAGAGCCAGATTTCAGGGTGAAAGATGAAAGATCAGAGCAGTGCAAGCCATAGCCACCACCTCTTACCTCACCAGCTCCTCAGCCTGACCTAGTGTCTGCAAGAGAGTGAATTCCTCTCTCCTTTTGCTTTATATTCTTTTCTCTGCTCAGCCATATCACTTCCTGTTTCAACCTTCTTGGACTGGGATTAAAGGTGTATGGTCCTAAATGGTGGAATTAGAGTTGTATGCCACCACTGCCTGGCTCTGTGTAGGGGTAGTTGTCTGTGCTTCCCCTTTGAAGCACTGCCCCTAATAGGCAGCAGGTAACTGCTAGGTACCTGGCCCACCCAGGGCATGGCCGAATTGGGTGACCCCTTAAGACTGGAGATGCATATGGGCCTACACTCTTGGCTACCTTGTGATCCTGGATGCTGGATTGCAGACCAATAAGAGTTCTCCAAAGAATCGAGTTGAATTGCACATCACCTCTCCTGGATTCCATTACTAACTCCTTTGCTGGTTGTAAAACGCCCCAAAATAAACCTCTTTTGACTATCAGATAAACTATGTGGAATTGCCTCATTAATTGCTGCTTTATATGGCACCCAAAGTGGGGCACAAACCCATGACTTTGAGATGAAGAGTCTCATGCTCTACCGACTGAGCTAGCAGGGCTTTCTTTAAAGCGGTAAAACAACTGTTTTTTACTCTTCCAGATTGTAAAGTTAGAAAATGAGAAATTAATTAAGGAGATTAACAGTTTTGGAGTTCACTTAAAATACTAAAATCTTAAACTCCATTAATTACCCTAAAATTCATAAGTAAACATTCCTGAAGCTACAGTAATTATTTTCTAATTTACCCCCAGTGCTGACAAGTCTCTGTGGTGATACATTTGTAATCTAAGAAATAAAGCTTGCCTGCAGATCAGAGGACAGAGCCAGTCACAGAGCTCTCCACAGAGGTCAGGCAGAGGTGCCACATACCTTTAATCCTAGCACTCAGGAGACAGAGACAGAGATCCATTTGGGATCTCTATAAGTTCAAGGCCATGTTGGGCTGCATGAGATTAATCCAGTTTAAAATAGACACAGAGCTGTAGGAGTAGTTGTTTGTGCTTCACCTCTGAAGCACTGCCCTTGGTGCTTCAACAACTGGGAGAGTATACAGGATGACCTCAAATTCTTTATCTTGTCTCAGTCTACCAAGAAAAGAGATAACAGATGTCCCACACAGGACCCAGGTTTGTGTTCTGTTCATCAGAATTAAAATAAAAAAACCCAGTATGTATTACAATGTAGCCCATGATTTAACAAATTTCATTCACCATTCTAATGTGATTTCAAACAAGATTATTTTTGTTTCCTCTTGGTTTTAATTATGTAGCTAATACATTCCATTTTATTTAAAATTTACTTTGCATCAATGTTTATAAACCGTTTTCAACTGCACATTTGAAGACATCTGTTTCCATTATGTTTCGTTTTGCTGCAGCTGTTCTGTCATTGACTCTGATATCAGAATTTTATTTTCCTTGATTTTTCCATTTTGTTTTCTAGTTTTTAGAGGAAGTACTTCATAAAAGTTTAGAGTAGGCCAATCAATTTCTTATTATTTCAGTTCTATATTTGCATCACAGCTTATAATTTGCTGCAAAGAGAAGTGAACAGTGTTGATCTGAGGATACAAGGAAATAACAACCACAGATGGATCTTCAGGGAGTTGAGTCTCGGCAGACACCTGGCCATTGCAGCTTCCAATCAGCCCACTGGAACCAGAATTGGTGGACAGAGTGAAGTGAACAGGGAGCAGAGCTGCTTCTTTCTCAGATCACAACTAGTAAGCTTTATTCAGACATAATTGCTGTTTCTTAATACTTCAGAAACAAAGAATAGATGTTGTCATTCTTAAAGTAAAGGGAGGAATGAGGCCAGTTAATTGGTCAGTGCAATATACATGCATTTTAAATTATATATATATATATATATATATATATATATATATATATCCATTATATATATATATATCACTACATATTTGAATATTAATCCATTGCTTGAACACATAAAATGAAGAAAAGTGAAGAGAACATTTAGTCCTTCTTACATATTTTTAAATTATTCATGATCAGCATATACATTTAGGAAAAGCAGGTATGAACAATGATCATGCATAGCAGACTGAAGAGATTTAAAGTGATTTTCAGAGTACTATAATTGATATTTTCAATTTTGAGGTATCTAAGTAGTTAATATTATCATTAAAATGTTGTTGAAAAATAGTCAACTTAGAAGGTTTAGGTGAATTGTAACTGCTCAGCATCACAACCATATTAATTCCTTAAATAACAACAACATTAAAATGAGCTCTGACTGAATACTTAGAATCTACCATTTTAATATGAAAAGTAATGTAAACATTAAATTTTCTGGATATTTTTTTCAGTTTATTACAACAGTTCTTTTCAAGAGAAGGCAAATCACAAAATGTTTATGTATCAGAGAACAAGTAGTTTTGACTCTTAGGTAATTGTCTTTTTAATAGAGATACAAAATACAAATATTTTATACATTTAATTCCTTAATTCATTCCAAGTCTCAGAGTCTCTGCATTATGGATTGCTGCATAAGATTTGAATTATACAGAATAACATGAACAGAATCTCATAATAACAACACTTTACATATGAAAATCACCAAATGTGTAATTGTGAATACAAACAAACAATATGGTAAACATGTAATATTTCCTTTCCTTTGTCTGTTTGTGAGCTGTTTCTAATCCTGGTGAAGAAGGGATGAGAAAATTTATATTATAGAATAATCACAATTAAGTTTCTTCTAAAATTTATGAATAAAGTATTTACTGAAATTTTTACATATAACAATAACTTCATGTACCTGTGAAATATTTAAACACAATTTGATGCATTTAAAATATTGAGGAGTCCATTTCCCTAGTAGAAGATACTATAAAGCAATCAGGAAGTGTTTGCTACTTTATAATGGATATTTTTATTCTGTATAGTGACCTTATAGATTTGATAAGAATTACTTCATTATGGACCAGTGTTAACCTTGTTTTCCAGTATAGTTTTTTCTCTTGCTAAAAATTCTCAACAGTTTATTTATATATACATATATATGTATATTCATATATGTGTGTGTGTTGTATGTTGACTGCATTTACCCTCATAATCCTTTCTTGCTCTCACTCCTGCAGATCCTGTCCCCTTTTCTCCATTGCTGTGTCTTGTATGTTTCTTTGAGTTGCTTATTAACAAACATTTAAGAATAATTAGGCTTGGTAAATGTAATCTGTCATCCTATGTCAATGGTTTAGGTATATTTCTAGGAATTAGATAGTTTTGAATTTCCATTAAAAATACTGAGGTTTATAGTTATGAATTATAAGTTGAAAACTTTCTTTTATACCAGTGAGAAAGAGGAAAAAAAGAATCTTGTCATACAAAATAGTAAAAAGATACTTGAAATTTTTACATGAATAACTACACTAATTGCTGGGGCCGTTCCATGCTCACATAGCTATTTATCAAAGACAGAATGATAAATATATGCTGTAGTTTATAAACTCCTTTGGAAACTATTAAAATAAATTATTCATGTTCTGTATGGTTGACTAAATGTGAATGCCTTGTGCTACGTATTCAGAGATTTAATTCTTTACAAATGGGGTATTATTTCAGTGAGGCACATATGCACAATGCCCTTAAATGAATTATTGGGATGAATAAGTTCAGGGATTTTTAAAATATGAAAAATTCTCAGAAACTATAATAAAGTATCTCTTATGAATTATTAGAATGGTTTAAATGCATAATTCAAAAACTGGACTATCTTTATGATATTTTAGTTGTAAGTAATGAATATTATGAATACTAGTACATAGAGACTGGAGCATTCTACCTCTACACCTTATTGTTGTTGATATTCTTTTTATATCAAGTCAGGTAGATGTTCTTCAAAGAAAGATGTTGCATTGCATTTAAATCTTTTGGACCTGCTATTGTTAGTATCACCTTCTTTGTAACCATAGAAAGGAAATTACTTCCTTTTTTTCTCATCAAATTATAATTCAGTTAAATGGAAAAGTATTCTATTCTTTGATCACATACTATACAATGGAATGAACACTGATGAGATTACCTCTGAACTAATTAACATAAAGGAAATATTGAACTAAAAAAGTGATGTTCAGTATTCATAAATTATCCATTCTGATATTGAATGAGTCTGTTTTTCTAAATAAGTTTTTGCATACTTTGATGTTCATAAATTTGTTTGTGTATGTATTTTTTTTTTTTTTTTTTTTTTTTTTGGTTTTTCGAGACAGGGTTTCTCTGTGTAGCTTTGCGCCTTTCCTGGGACTCACTTGGTAGCCCAGGCTGGCCTCGAACTCACAGAGATCCGCCTGGCTCTGCCTCCCGAGTGCTGGGATTAAAGGCGTGCGCCACCACCGCCCGGCTTGTGTATGTATTTTTAAGACACATTTTTATATATTTATTTATTTTCTTGTGGTGGTATTGTGTTCCCCAAAATATTGTGTATCCTAATAAACTTATCTGGGGTCAGAGAACAGAAAAGCCACAATATTAAACATAGAGGTTAGGCAGTGGTAGCACACGCCTTTAATCCTAGCATTCCAGAGACAGAAATCCCTCTGGATCTCTGTGAGTTCAAGGCCGCACTGGAAACAGCCAGGCATGGTGACTCACACCTTTAATCCCAGAAAGCAGCCTTTCATCCCAGGGAGTGGTGGTAGAAAGCAGAAAGGTTTATAAGGCGTTGAGGACCAGAAACTAGCAGCATTTGCCTGGTTAAGCATTTGGCTGGTTAAGCATTCAGGCTTCTAGCATCAGTTCAGCTGAGAGCCATTGGGATGAGGACACAGAAGCTTCCAGTCTGAGGAAACAAGACCAGCTGAGAAGTTGGCCAGGTGAGGTTAGCTGTGGTTTGCTCTGTTTCTCTGATCTACCAGCATTGACCCCAATAACTGGCCTCGGGTTTGATTTTATTAATAAGAACTTTTAAGATTCATGCTACATTTTCTATTTGTGTGTATGTGTGTAACTAGATATATGTCATGTGTGTGCAGGTGACAGTGAAAGTCAGGAGTGTTGGATATCCTAGAGTTGGAGTTACATGCATATGTGACCCATCTGATATGGATGCTGGAAACTGAATTTGGGTTCTGAGGAAGAGTAGCCAAGTGTTCTTAAACATTGGGTTATCTCTCTCTCCAGTGTGTATTCATTTTATTGATTAAATTTGTTCTTTTGAAAGTCAAGAATGTATATAGTACATTCTAATTATTCTCATCCCATTTCATTTCTTATTTCTATCCTATACTTCTCTTTCCCACTCTCACCCAGGGTCCCTTTCCCATATTCATGACTTTTCATTTTCGTTTGTAACCCACTGATATTAACCAGGACCTTCTGTGTGACCTCATGTTTGGAACTATCCATTTGAGCTTATTGGGCTATTTGGTGTACAGTTGAAAACCAAAACTGACTCTGCTCCGGAATCCATCACTGGCTAATAACTCAGTCAAGAGGGATAAGACTCTAAGATCCCCTATTGTTTTATAACATGCCCAGGTGTTTTCACAGTCAGTGCAGGAAATAGAAGTTGTTATAAGACTTGCAATGGTTGTATCATGCCTTAGATACAGTATTTCACATCACTTCTGGCTTCCGGTCGCTACATTTTTTTTTTTTTAAACCTTCTCTGCAATGTTCCCTGAGACTCAGTGAAGTTAGTATGAACGGCCTCTTCAGGAATGCACAACTACCTATCATGTATTCTAATTATCTTGGGCAGGCATGAGTCTCTGTATCTACCACTCTTCCCTAATTACTTAATCTTTGTCATAGAAATTCTATATTTTCTCCTTATTAAAAATGTAGTTACAAGTTGCTTAACAAAATAGAGCAAAGGTGATTGCTTAATAAAGTTGTAACCAGTATACATTTTTTGCAAGGTAAAATTTTTATGGTTTCTGGTCCAAATAATTTCCTCTTTGGACCTACTTCACATAAAACAACATGGTTAAAAAAAACATCAACACAAAAACTAAATGGCAGGGCCTGCCTAGGTGATGTGATAAATAATAAAACTAAATGTACAAAAGTAGGTATGTGGTCACATTTGGCCTTGTACAATGTGATAGAGAAAAAAAGACCTGGTGCCTGTTTGAATTGCATGGTTCAATCTCTGGAAATTGTCCTGAGTGGCTCATCTTCAAATATGCTATGTCAGCTGAGAATACTCAGGGAAATGCAGAGGCTGTTCCTTGTTGAGGTTCAGCTGACAGGAAGACATGGAAAGAAGTTCCGGAAGAGATGAGAGGGCTCAAGATTACATCCCCTCCCTACTTTCTGTATGAATTACACTGTAACAGAAGTTTCCCCAAGCCTTGAGAGGCCCTCCTGTGCTTTGGCATTGTCAACTGGAATCGGAATATCTTCTCAGATGAAAGAAACACCTGTGGAAGACTTCTTGCAAAGATTATCTTCTGATTAGCTTATATTAGTGTATATTAAGATTTAAGATTTTCATAAAAAAACATAAAAAACAGCTATGCCCCTAAAACATGCATACTTTTTTCCTCATAAGTGGTATCTTAAATTACTTTAATTTTCTATGTTTCTTGCAGATATATTATATATTATTAGTAAATAAGAACTTATCTGTGTTGTTAATTTCTATAAACTTTGTTAAAGTAAATTATCACACAAAATTTTTTTCCTCCAAAGTGTTGGGTAATTGTTTATCTACTCTCTTCAGCTACCTAAGGTCTATGCATAAGTCAGAAAAATTGCTATGCACATATTGTCAGTTTTTGTCTATCTAATGACAAACTATTATTTCAATGAAAAGGTGCATGAAATAAAATATTTAATGCTATATCTGATTAAATTTTGTGTTATTTAATTAGACTTCCTTTATAATACAGAATATATGGAGGACTAGATATTTGGTTTGTATCCCAGAAAAATGTATCTCCCAAATTACTTCCCGAAATAACTCGGTAGGGGTTGATCTCATTCACGCTTTTGGAAAAACTATTTATCTGAACATTGAAACCTCAAAGTGTCTTTAGAACAAAGAGAAGTTATCTTTCCCTTACTCTCAGTTGATTTCATCTAATAAGGACTTCAATATCAGCGTATTTATGGTATTTATCAGCAGAAGATTGTTTGTATTTAAAAGTATTCCATAATCAAAAAGATCTAGGAAAAATGGTAGACTATTTAAAGAATGAATCACTGATAGTTAACCTTCTGTGTATGGCTGAGAGTATGGAAGCATTGGGAAATTCAGACAGGTGATGTCAGAGCCACTGAATCATCCTTTTAGGATTACTGTTTTCAATTTCCTTGGGCAAGCCATTTGTTTGATATATAGTCAAATATGTTTCTTCAAGTGTATAATTATACCTTATTGTGTGAATTAAAATTCAGAATCTCAGGATACTTATGCACACATTTAAATAAGTTTTGCATAAGCACCTTATTCAGACACATGTTTATATATTCACAGTTCTGTCCCTTCTGGCTTTTAAAAACAGTCAATAATATGGTTTCCATCTTTACAATTCCCATAATAAAATCTTTAAGTTTGTTGAGAAAATATAAACAAAATTCTATAGTAGGTAACAGGTTTAACGTGTTATAATTACATGATTAGAGTTGAAGCTTTTGACACATAATGAATATATAAAATGGAAAGAAAATGAATACCAGAGTGTATGTGCTTTGTTTCAAGTACTATGACCCTTATAAATTAAAATAAATTTAAATTTAGTCCAAGCATTTTACTAGTGAAAAAGGAAGAGGGCCATCCTCCTCCTTCTTCGTTGCTGTAATAAAGACCATGATCCAAAGCAACACGGGGAGGAAAGGGTTAAATTTAGCTTATAGCTCAGGTCATAATCACTTAGGCCAACGGGGTAGGAATTCGGGACATTAACCTTCAGGCAGGAGCTGAAGTAGAGGTCATGGAGGAATGCTGCTTACTGGCTTACACCTCACTGTTATTTTCTTATACAACCCAAGACCACCAACTCAGGAGAGTCACCAACCATGGTGAACTGGAGCCTCTCACACCTATCATTAATCAAAAAAAGGCCCCTAGGCAATCTGATGGAGGTATTTCTTAATTGAGACTCCTCTTCCCAGACAATTTTAGTTTGTGTCAAATAAACAAACACAACCGGAAAAAAAAATAAATCCTCAATGACATAATTCTTTTATTTTATTTTATTTTTATTTTTTTTTGGAGCTGAGGATCGAACCCAGGGCCTTGCGCTTGCTAGGCAAGGGCTCTATCACTGAGCTAAGAGTCTTCCTAAAGCCACTGATGGGAACAGACGAAGAGATCCACAGTCAAACATTAAACTGAGCTCAGGAAACACTGCAGAGGAGGGAGAGGAAGATTATAGGAGCCAGAAGGGTAGAGGACATCAGGAGATTACATCACAGAAAATCATCTAAGCCGAAAGCATAGGGGCTCACAGAGACTGAAGTGGCTACCACCGAGCCTGCATGGGTCTGTGCTAGGCCTCTGCACACACGCTGTAGTTGTTTAACTTGGGGCTTTGTAGTAGATAGCTGTTCTGTCTATGACTTTGAAGCACCATCCCTAAAGATGTAGCAAGTAACTGTCCTTCCTACCTATGACCTTGAAGTACTTACCCCTGGGGCATGGCTCAGGGATACCCTTAAGACCTCAGACACACATAGGCCTCATTCTGCTCTTCCTTGTGAGTTTGGATGCTGAGGTGGACCAGATGGAAGAACGGCTAGGTGCTGTAACTCAGCTTTCCAGGACCTTCTGATGAATCTCCTGTGCTATAGTGAGTTTTCCTCCCTAATAAATTCCTTCACCCTTTTAAGACTCCATTGATTTCTCATAATAGGTTATTCATTGTACTCTAAAACTGGAGGTGAGGGTGTCCCTGACTCTTTTGCCTGCTCTTCGAACACTTTTCCCTCCTATAGGGTTGCCCTGCCCAGCCATGGTAGAAGGGATCGTGCCTAGTTTTAGTATAACTTGTTATGCTGAGTTTGGTTGATATCCCATGGAGGTCAGCTCTTTGTTGAAGGGAAATGGAAGAGCAGTGGATTGCGGGGAAAGGGGATGTGGGAGAAATGAGAGGAGTGGAGGAGGAGAGGTTGAGGAATAAATAAATAAATGAGTATTTTTAAATTGTAAGAATTAAGATATTATACCTTCTGCACCCATCACTCTCCAGTGTGTGATCCATACTGGTGCTCTCTGTGTAAGACATAACTGAGTACTGAAGGCCTTGAAACTGAGCTTTGTGATTTTGTTTATATGTTAATAGAAAATCTTTCTTCTACAAGTTTCTTTGGTTATGGTGTCTTATCACAGCAATAGAAAAATAATTGATCAGTCATGGATTATTTTACAAAACTAACTTCTCAAATTTGGGGAGATTTCTTGTATCTGATTTTCAAATTAAAAGGACATTCATAGGAGTGGGGTAGAAACATGACAAAACATGGGAATTATGTTGGAAAGTCTCAGATTTACTTACAATGTCCATTTCCTGCAGTGTGATTTCCATTGTCCCTCTATCATCAAACACCATTTTTGCAGTAGTGATGACTGTTTCCTTATATTCTTTTATAAAGAGAAATAGGTTTACTGCTGCCATGAAAGTAATTCAATTCAAATAAAGAATTTAATGAATAGATTTCTGAATCTTGAATATGTACCAAATTTTGTGTTAGATGCATTAGAAAGAAACATATCTAAACACTGCCAATTTTTTCATGGCAAGCTCTAACTGGAAAAATGCCTATGACTAATTTTTCAAATTTACATTATTCCCCCTTTTTAAATTATAATTATCTCTGGGAATAAAGGGTTTGTAACACTAATTGCTAAACGGTCTTATTAATAAAAAACCTGGTGCCAGATATTGGGGTGAAAGCTGAGAGATAAGAGGAATAGAACAAGCCAGTCACAAGTTCTTACCACTAGGAAATCTTCAGCCCAAGAGAGGGCTCCTTCCTGCATACTCATGCCTATATACCTTTCTATGCCCTGCCATCTCACTTCCTCCCTGTACCCACCTACATCACTTCCTATTTCTGCCCAGCTCTATAACTGTCTGTCTGTCTGTACAGACCTCCAGATCTCTATGGTTAACTAGTACTGGGATTACAGGTGTGTGCCACCATGCCTGGCTCTGTTCCCAGTGTGGCCTTGAACTCACAGAGATCTGGATGAATCTCTGCTTCCAGAATGCTAGGGTTAAAAGCATGTGATACCATTGCCTGACCTCTGTTTAATATAGTGGCAGGCTTTGTCTTTGATCCCCAGGCAAGCTTTATTTGTTAGAGCACAAATAAAATATCACCACAAGGGTTGAATTTGTTCTTTATCCATAAAACTGTACCACAGACCAGCAAAATCTTATGCATTTCCTTATATTTTTCTTCTCTCTGTTTTTCTTTCTTGTTGGATTCTTGGTAATTTTAAGACCTGATCATGCTGTGTAGTTTTGGCTAGCCTTTAAAATGTAGCAATATTCTAATTTCTAACTCCCAAATCCCCGTATTACAGCTGTAAAACATTATCCCCAGTTATTCTCTTAGTTTCCTAAGAAAACTTTAGAATTTTAGTTTTCTGTGATAATATCTTCAGTTTCTCTGAAATATTCACAATTAATTATAGTGTCTTAACATTTCTCATACCTTAAGTTGTTAACATATCCTTTTGTTAATAAAGAAAATGAGTATAAAATTGTTAACTAGTGCAATTATTATTTTGTTATAGAATAAACTTTTATAATCTACTTGTTTGTAAATAGTATTGGTAAATAAAGTCACATAGAAGGAAAATTTTTCCTTTACAGAATTCAATAATTTTAGGTACATGGTGTTCATGGGATTGTGAAGTTACCATTGTTTTCAATTTTAGGACATTTTCAGTACTATACATATGTGCAATCGATAGTGATGCTACTTCAGGCAGTTTTTTTCTACAGATGTTGACAATCTCTCACTCATAATCCTTGGGGGTTCTTTGGCAATGATCCCTAAGCCTTGAAGAGAAAAAGCGTGAAATAGGTGTGTTATTTAAGTCTGGGAACTCCATAGTCTCTTGTTTTCTGCATTTTAGTTAGGTGTAAGGGTTTGTATTAGCAACCATGTAATACAAATAAAAGAATCTCTCATGAGGGTTGAAAGATACAATAATCTATGGGTATAAAGATAGTAATCAAATATCTCTGATAGATACAGGTGAATAAATCCTCAATAAAATACTTGCAAACCCATTGTGTTCCATTTATTGTGATTACATTCAACTATATAAATGGGAGGGGTGCTTAATGATCTGCTGGTAGATGTATGTATGTATAGAAAAATCATAATACATATATAATATATGCATATATATGGATATACACATAAGCATATACATATATGGGTGTCCAATGACAGAAAACCTGTGACCATCTCATTAGTTATAGAAAAGGCCTTCAGCCGGGTGGTGGTGGCACACACCTTTAATCCCAGCACTCAGGAGGCAAAGCCAGGTGGATCTCTTGAGTTCGAGGCCAGCCTGGTCTGCAGAGCAAGATCTAGGACAGGTACCAAAACTACACAGAGAAATCCTGTCTTGAAAAAAAATGAAAAACAAAAACAACAAAAAAGGCCTTCAATAATTCCCAACATCGGTTCATTCTAAAAGTCCTAGAAAGATTATGGATAAAGGGAACGTATCTCAGTGTAATAAAGGACAAATATGTTCAATATAATGCTTGAACTCTTAGCTAGAGTAATAAGACAAAGGAGAGAGAAATGGAAATACAAACAAGAGGGGAAAAATTTAAAATACCTTTGTTTGCTAATGATATGACTCTACACATAAAATAAAAAACCCTAACACATCCACCAGAAAATTCCTACAGATAATAAAATCAATCAACCATGCAGCAGGATAGAACACACAATACATAAAATCAGTAGCCTTCTTAAACAACAATAACAGCATCCAAGAAAGAAATTAGGACAATTATCATTTTCAAAGTAGACACACACACACACACACACACACACACACACATATATGTATATATCTATGAATGAATGGATGGATGAATACATATGACTAAATTGAACAAAGAAAGTGAGTATTTGTACAATAAATGCTTTAAGAAACCATGAAAAGACACAAGAGAGAAAGACTTCTACCCTACGGATTGTTAGGATTAATATTGTAAAACGTTCAGTCTACCAATAGCAACCTACATATTCAATGTGATCATTATAAAAAAAATTAACACAATTCCTTATAGGAATTGAAAAGAAATTGCCACAAAATTTGGTAGCACAAGAGACCCAGAATAACCAAGACCTCCTTGAACAGTAAGAGGGTGGTCAGAGACATCTCAGCCTCAGATTTCAGTCTTTATTCCAGAGCTAGCCTAACAAAAGTACATGATACCAGAATCAGTTCTAGACATGAGTGACATCCATATTTATTCTAAATTATACATTATTGTGTGGTAATATTTTGTTTGTGCTCTAACAAATAAAGCTTGCCTGGAGATCAGAGTTCAGAGAGAGCCGTAGAGGCCAGGCAGTGGTAGCACACACCTTTCATCCTAGGACTTGGGATCTCATATCTCTGGTCCCAGTACATGGGAAGAACAGGCCTTTAATTCTGACACTTGAGAGGAGGAATAAAGAACGGATATGGCTGGGCAGAGAGAGGAAGTGATAAGGTGGGGTAGAGACAGGACCTTGGCCCTTTCAGTCTGAGGATTCCTAGAGGTAAGAAGTCTTTCTAGTGGCTGACTGCTCTGCTTTGCTAATCTTTCAACTTTCACCCTGATATCTCAATCTGAGTTTTTAATATTAGGCCCAATTAGAATTCGTGATCCATCATCGTTTAAATTAAATATATTTATTTTATTTATTTATATTTGATTTTGCAGTAACAATACTCAAGAATGTTCGACACATTATTATTATAATTGTTGTAGTTTCCCCCTATGGTTAAA
Organism: Peromyscus californicus insignis; assembly: GCF_007827085.1. NCBI lineage: Eukaryota > Metazoa > Chordata > Mammalia > Rodentia > Cricetidae > Peromyscus > Peromyscus californicus. The sequence continues at coordinate 64,302,264 of NW_026294458.1, forward strand.
ATACAGCAAAATGAAAATGTCCTACATATTCTACCTTGTTATTTTAAGAGTAGACTGTAAGGCTTCTTTTTGAAAGGAAGTTCCAAATTTAATTTCAAAGGGACAGTGTAGACAACTAAGATCAAGTTATACTGACAGTTCTGTGACTTGTGTGCATTATCTGTGCGGAGTCAGCTACTAGTATGCCACCATATGTAATAAAATCAGTTCTGACAAGCTTTCTTATTCATCATAACATAATATAATAATGGGAAATGTAAATGAACCAAAAATAATGCATCAGAATCTCCAGCATATCTAGGACAGGGTGAATCAATATATTAACACTGTCAGTTTTATAACTGTGTGTATTGTAATTAGATAATTGCATTTGTGTACATGTTTTCCTATTTCCACACTGATATCAGGCTTAAAATAATATAAAAAATGAAAAATTAAGTATAAATTAAATATGATGAGATTTTAGCAATAGTAACTTTCTCATTGATTTTTGGAGTAAACATATTTCAAATACTTATCACAGAAATTTCCCTGTGTATCATAAGTAAATTTCATGAAATTATATTTTTAAAATATTGTATCATTATTTAGTTCTTGATCAGTAGATTGTGATTTTACATGAAATTTTCCTTTTAAATGTGTTAAAATAGAATAGCTGTTTTCTTATATTTATCTCTATGTTAATCTTTTCAGATGAATATAACCTTTTAAACATATTTTAATTATCTTTTGAGAATTTCATATATGTATACAATATGTTTTGTTCATGCCCACTACTCAGTCCTTCCTCTATAATTCTTCCAAATTGCTCCCATCACATATAACGCTCAATGTTATGTATATACTCTTTTAGTGCACCAGTTGGTTCTGTTTATATGAGTATAGATGGAAGGTTATTCAATAGAGCAAGACCATCCTTAAAAAGGACAATTTCCTGAGTCAAAATGATGTTCTTTCCTCCATAAACCATCAGTTGGCAGTAGCTCTGAAAGGAGGGCTTCACCAAGCTCCAATCCATACACCTTGAAAACTGACTGTATTCATCTTATGCGGGTTTTTTTACATAGGCAAAGCTACTGTGAGTTCATGTGAACAAAAGACATGGCCTGTACATGAAAACCATTTTTCTCTACATTCCTTCACAACTTCTACTTCTTATAATCCGTCAACTACATCTATCACGATGATTTCAGAGCCTTGGCAGAGGGGGACAGGTGTGATGCAGACATTCCATTATAGGCTGAGCATTCTAAAGTCTCTTTCAGTCCTACCTTTTAATATTGCATCATCCGAATTCCTTTTAATAAAGCAATGTTATTTTAATTAACCACTTGCTAAAAATGCACGTTAGATACTGTTATAGACTTATAGAGAAAATAATCGCTTGCTCCCATGAATGGTGTATTCTAGTCTGTTGAGGCAGAAACCCAACTATTACACAAGTAACTAACAAAGATTTTGTATAAGTGTTTAATTAAATAAGGTAGCAAATTATGAGCTAAATTAAGAGTTTAAGAATTACCTTCTAGAGCTTTCCTAAACTGCATTCTTTCACCATAAAATTAGTCATGTCTAATATTTTAAAATGTAGAAATGTAATAGATTATGAAAAAGAATAATGTAACATAACATAGTAAGACCTTGATATGCACTACTATACAAAAGAAACATAAAATGTTCACTGTATAGAAAACAGTGAAAAACGTGTTTTAATGACATGTGAAAATGCATGTTTATGTCTATGTGTGTATGTTTATGCATGCACTCAATTCTGAAATAAAATTGATTCTTTATAATTCATTAGATATAATGATATATAAAAGTCACTGATATGCTATAAATAATGTTTTATTGAAATGGGCTTGGTGTAGTACAATAAATATTTAGCAACTTTTATATAAATATTTCTTTTTTTAAGGCATACATAAGTTCATTCTTTTTTAATTTTATAATTAATTTAATTTTACATATCAGCCATGGATTCCCCTGTCCTCCCTCCTCCCCCCCCAGCCTCCCCCCCCCCCCAAATGCACCCCCATTCCCACCTCCTCCAAGGCAAGGTGTCCCCTGGGGATTCAGCTCAGCCTAGTAGATTCAGTTGAGGTAGGTACAGTCCCCTCCTCCCTACACCAAGGCTGAGCAAAATGTCTCAGCATAGGACCTAGGTTCCAGAAAGCCAGCTCATGCACTAAGGACAGGTCCCGGTCCCACTGCCTGGGGGCATCCTAAATAGTTCAAGCTAATCAACTATCTCACTTATCCAGAGGGCCTGATCCAGATCCATGGGGGCTCGTCAGCTATTGGTTCGTAGTTCATGTGTTTCCACTAGTTTGGCTATTTGTCCCTGTGCTTTTTCCAATCATGGTCTCAATATCTCTTGCTCATATAATCCCTCCTCTTTCTTGCCGATTGGACTCCTGGAGCTCCACCTGGGGTCTGGCCATGGATCTCTGCACCTGCTTCCATCAGTCACTGGATGACAGTTCTATCATGACAGTTAGGGTGTTCGGCCATCAGATCACCAGAGTAGGTCAGCTTGGGCTTTCTGTGGACCATTGCCAGTAGTCTATTGTGGAGGTATCTTTGTGGATTTCTGGGGACCTCTCTAGCACTTTGCTTCTTCCTCTTCCCATGGGGTCTTCATTTATCATGGTATCTCTTTCCTTGTTCTCCCACTCTGTTCCTGATCCAGCTGGGACCTCCTGCTCCCCTAAGCTCTTTTTCCCTCCGACCCTTGCCCTCCATTAACCCCTCCCCCGCTGCTGCCATGTCCAGGTTGCTCATGTAGATCTCATCCATTTCTCTGTTGTTGGGTGATCCCTGTGTCTTTCTTAGGGTCCTCTTTACTAGGTAGCCTCCCTGGAGTTGTGAGTTCCAGTCTGGTTACCCTTTGCTTTACATCTAGTATCCACTTATGAGTGAGTATATATCATGTTTGTCTTTATGAGCCTGGGTTACCTTACTCAGGATGATTTTTTTCTAGATCCATCCATTTGCCTGCAAACCTCATGTTGTCATTGTTTTTCTCTGCTGAGTATTACTCCATTGTGTACATGTACCACATTTTATTTATCCATTCTTCAGTTGAAGGGCATCTAGGTTACAAAGATGCAACAAAGAAAGAACTACAGACCAATCTCCTCATTAACATGATTCAAAAATACTCAATAAAATACTGGCAAACAGACTCCAAGAACACATCAAAACAATTATCCACCATGATCAATTAGGCTTCATCCCAGGGATGCAAGGGTGGTTCAACATATGAAAGTCTGTCAATGTAATACACCATATAAACAAACTCAAAGAAAAAAACCATACGTGATCATCTCACTAGATGCAGAAAAGGCATTTGACAAAATCCAACACCCCTTCATGATAAAGGTCTTGGAGCGATCAGGAATACAGGGAACATACCTAAACATAATAAAGGTAAGTTACAGCAAGCCAACAGCCAACATCAAAGTAAATGGAGAGAAACTCAAAGCAATTCCACTAAAATCAGGAACAAGACAAGGCTGTCTGCTCTCCCCATACTTGTTCAATATAGTACTTGACATTCTAGCCAGAGCAATAAGACAACATAAGGAGATCAAGGAGATACAAATTGGAAAGGAAGAAGTCAAGCTTTCACTATTTGCAGATGACATGAGAATATACATATAAATACTTCTATGTACTTTCTCCTTTAATACTTGCAAACATTTTATTTTGCCTTATATAGAAAAATTATACACAAACATTTTCTTATATTATAGATTTCATTAATACTATAGCTGGAACAATATCATAATGAATTGTATATTTGTTGAATTATTGAGGCATGAGGGACATTCAAGTTGGAGAACTTTAACTATTGTGTTTAAATTACTTAACAAAAATCAGAAATAATTTATAAATGAACAAGTTGTGTGAACATCTAGTTATTCCATTGAAAATTTGCTTACATATTTTGAAAAAATAACTTAAAGACCCGTTTTTAAAATTAACAATATTGATTGATATTTCATGCAAGTATTTTGAATGTAGAGGTTCTTGCATTAATGATAGGTTCTGGACCATGCATTTTAAGGTTCTTGACATTTAGTCAAAGAATTGAAGTAAAGACTTACAACAAATTTACAAACAGTGTGGAAACTTTATTCAAAGTGAAGTGATAGAAGTCAGATACAGAATCAAGAGCAACATCAGGCATATATCTTCAAGAGTACTCAAGTACTCCAATTATTCATTGGGGCTTCATTTCTGGAACTCAAGGGAAGAATTGATTTGTCAAAGGATTGGCTTGTTTGGTTTCCTGTTTTGATTGACACAAAGTTATAAAGCTGTTTCTTTCCTATGCCCATCTCTTTCCATAATCAACTAACATTATTCCTCTGTACACTCAATCATATATAGGCACAAACTGATACAAAGAGGATTCTGCATTGGGGGACAAAGTTTTAGTGTACACACACTTCATGGTGTATACAACAAACCAGTATGAATTGGATACATACACCACAACTTTATATCCAGCACTAGAAAGTGGGATATGATTAAATATGATAAAATGTTATTTTGAGGGCTTCTTAGAGAAGGATTAACATGTCCAAAGAGGAAAGTGGATACAGCTCAAGGAAGGTAAGAATCCTACATTTCCAAGAGGTTGATAAGTAAATTTTTCAAAGACAAATTTTGCATATGTAATATCTGTAGGCAAAAGTCTCAAACTGTTAAGTCTATTATTAGAAGAAGGGTATCTGCAGAGACCAAACCAAATCAAGTCCTGGATTACTAGTGGATACCCTATGCTTGTGTGCCTAATTGTAAAAGCTCTTTATGGCTCAAACAGTTGGTATTCCCACTTATAAGGTCAGCTGAGTAGAAACTTTGACTACATTTGCAACTTGGATCTCCATTGTTCCATGATCCAGGTTTCACAAATTGTGGGTATTTAGATCTATGTATAATTTTTATTTAGGACGATAATGCCACTATTTTTTGTAGCATGAATCTTAGAGAGTCTTATTAATAAAATCAAACCCGGGACCAGTTATTGGGGTCAATGCTGGTAGATCAGATGCAGAACAAGCCACAGCTAACCTCACCTGGCCAACTTCTTAGCTGGTCTTGTTTCCTCAGACTGGAAGCCTCTGTGTCCTCATATCCGAATGGCTCTCAGCTGAACTGCTGCTAGAAGCCTGAAAGCTTAACCAGCAAAATGCTTCTAGTTTCTGGTCCTCACGCCTTATATACTTTTCTGCTTTCTACCACCACTCCCTGGGATTAAAGACTTGCTTTCTAGGATTAAAGGCGTGTGTCACCATGCCTGGCCGTTTCCAACGTGGCCTTGAACTCACAGAGATCCAGAGGGATTTCTGCATCTGGAATGCTAGGATTAAAGGTGTGAGTTCCACCATTTTCTAGCCTTTGAATCTAGTGGCTGTTCTGTCTCTGACCCCAGATAAGTTTATTAGGGTGCACAATATTTTGGGGAACAGAGTACTACCATAATTTTTCTTATTACAACAATTTAGTAAAGTCTTCATTTCATACCTTGAATTTTCCAGTTTAGAATTCTTATTTGTTCTCTTACATAGCTTAATTTTTTACCTCATTTTAAATTGTCCTTGAGAATTTTTGAACAATGTATTTTGTTTATATTCATCCTCTCACAAATTCTCTCAGCTCTCCCTTCATACTCTCATAATTTATAATATTATAGGAGTCACTAATTCTAAGTTCTGAAAATACATACAATGTATAGTTTCCATTTCATTTTTCAGCTTCAATTTTCTAAGAGCAGTTTCTTTTATCAGTGAGACTCCCTTGAAGAACACTAAATTTTCTTTTGCAAGAGATAGCCTCTTACCAGCATGAAAATTGCCAGTACTTTCTAGTGCTGGTCTTTAGTGTCCATGGAGAAATGTCTTCTCAATGGTGGAATGCTTACCTTCCTTAAATATACTAAAGTCTTTTGTATAAAATTTTCTAGTACTTGGTCATAAACTCTTTAACCCTCCTGTATACTTTAATCCATCTTACTTACAATGGTAAATACAATGTAAATTCTGTGAAAGTAGTCATACTGGAGGATTAGTTGGATAACAAGAATTATTTTCTGTACTTATACAGTATTGAGGAAGCTATTATAGGTATAATTTCATCTTAAGTACACAGTGGCTTTTACCTATTGATTTGGAAATGTATAGATATCAAAGCCTCTTGTATGTCCTTATTCTGAGATTTCCCCAGATAACATCTGATTTGCTGAAAATTATACTCAAGTTAGTGGGTTTTCTGTTTGTTTGCTTGTTTATCTGTCATTTGATTACCATCCATGGAATATCGACTTTGTAGAACAATTGTAGATTCCTAATGTGAAAGGAGTCTTAAATTAAAATACTGGTAGGAAACATTGAGCTTTAACTTTTCTAACATTCTAAATTGTCCATTTCTTCATACTTCAGAACTATAAATGAGGTAATGTTGAATACATGGTCCTGCTGCAGTGGGGGGCCATGTTGAAGTTACTGGTCCATGTTACTACTGAAGGCCATGTAGATATCCATGGTCTGTGTTGCTACTTGAAACCATGTTGATGTCCATGGGCTGGACTGCTTCTGGGGACTGTGTTGTAGTCTGTGGCCTGTGTTGCCCCAGAGGCAATGTTGATGTTCCTGGCCTCTGCTATGGCAGAAAGCCATGTTGATGTCTATACTCTGTACTGCCACCAGAGACCATGCTGCTGAAGGAGGAGATGTTGATGTATGTGGATCATGATGTCTGATGCCTTGTAGATGTGAGTCACTTATTCTGATGCTCTATTGATGTCCACCATCTGTGCTGCCACTGGGAGCCATGTCTGGGGCTGTGGTCCAGCTGCAGCTGGGAGTCTTTGTTGATATCCATTGCCTTTGTACCACCAAAGTCCATGCAGATATGCATGGTTTGTGCCACTACCACCTCAAAACATGTTCAGGTCCATGGGCTATGATGCTACCAGGAGCCATGTAGATGTGAGTGGTCTGTGCTGCCACCTGAGGCCAAGTTGATATCCCTGTTTTCTGTATTGCAACTGGGGACCCTGTCTGGGTCCATGGTCCTGCTTCAGCTGAGGCCCATGTTGATGTCCATGGTCCCTGTAACCACTGAAGGCCATGTAGATGTTTGTGGCCCTGTTCTCCACCTGAAGCCATGTTGATGTCTATAAGGAAGACTGCTACTTGGGACCATGTCTGGGTCCATGGTCCTTCTATAGCTGTGGCACATGCTGAAGGTGGAGACCGAGTGGATGTCTATGGTCTACGAATTCCATGATCCTTGTTCCTGCAGACTGTAAAGAACAAGGAAGCTTCTTTTGCAGTGGTGTCAGTGACTGAAGACTCAGTTGAGAAAGAGAGACATAGAAGGCTGCTGTGACACCTCTCCACCCACGTCATCCAGCCCCCCCCAAAGTAACAACCTAGACAGGAAGCAGTGGAAGATAACTCTCTAAAATTGTAATGAAGATGTTGACGCTTAGGCAGGCGGACCTGGGAAGACTCGCTAGGAAGTCTCATTACAGGGCTCATTATTGGGGTTCACTATCCCTCATAATAAATAAAAATATTACTTAAAAAGGGAAAATAAATAAACAAACAAAACCAAAGAGGATTTCTGTGTATTTTCCTTCTGGATGCCCTAACATTCAAGAAAATTCACCTTTATCCTATAATGAAACATGAGAAATGTGTGAACTATTTCTGCCAAGTAAGATCTATCTTGCATGCACATACTACTTAGAAGTGAGTTTTTAAATTATTACTATTTTTCTCAGCTTTAAGATAAAGTTTTGAGTGTATTTGCTCAATATATGTGGAACTTAAAATTCTTAGTCACTATATATATATACATACATATATAAATATATGCATATATACATATATATGTATGTATATATGCCTGCAAATATTTTAGTAACTTAAAGAGCAAGATTTAACAAAAAAAAAAGATGTGAATAAAATACCATGATTAAAGCAACTTACAGAGAAAAAAGGTTATTTGGGATTTTGGTTCCTTAGTGATAAAAGTATCATGGATCCGTGGTGTCCCTTTTATTTCTGTCTTTATTTTTATCAGCATCAGATGTGACTCCCCTGCTGTGAGGTAGGTTTAAGATCCAATTAAAACAATACTTGATTACTCCCAGGAATAATCATTGTACTCTGTATCGGTGGGCTCACCTCATCTAGCATGTCCGAACTGTAGGATGCAGTGTACAGAACTGGGTAAGTTCATTGGGATCCTTACCCTCTCGCACAACAGCATGTACAGAACTTTAACTCACGTCCTCTGAGTTGTACTGCCCAAAAGTATCTTTACTTGTACAGATTTGTACAAGATCAACCCAGTTCAACATTGGAGGCCAGATATATCAACAGTCCCTGTACATAGATAGCTAAGACATTCCTGGGAAGATCTCATCAGTCTTGCCCAGCAATGAACTCTGCATGCTACAGTATTGCCCTTTTGACACTGTGTATTCACTGGCTCAATAGTGAACTGATTGTTATTGGGATCACCAATCACTTTATGTTTGGACATGAAACCAGCCTCATAAGAAAGATTTCATGCATGATACAATGAATCTAGTAAAAAAAAAAAAAATCCGTGATTCAGATCATAGATCTTGGAGGAGTATGGTCTTTGTTTTGCTAAATGGTCTTCATGGTGATTGAAATAGCAAATATCTTTCGAAGTCATGGGGTTTTGATCACATGGTCTCCAGGTGGTGACACTGTTTTGAAAATTTAGGGGCTAAGCCTGGTAAGAGAAAGTTTATTACTTGGGATCTACTTCGAGATGAAAAATCAACTTCTCCCAGTTTGCTTTCTGCTTATTGCTTATTGCAAAGGATGTGAGCTCTCAGCATCCTATTCCAGCCAGCATACCTGTTTCTTGGTGTTCTGACTCCTATCCATGACACTTTCATCACTATGGAACCAAAATTCCAAGTAAACTTTTTCTTCTGTAAGTTGCTTTTATTATTCACAGTAATAGGAATGTGAAAAATATAGTCATGCTTTACCTGCATTCTAAATATTTACATTTATCCCCATAGATATGTGTTGTTCTTAACTTTGGTCAGACCATGCCACTTCACATGAATAAATGAGGTAGGTATTCATAAGACCCAATCCTTGACTGAGAAGCTTCTGTCAGTTGATTATGGCTGAGAAAAGAAGAGCAAGAGAGGGAGAGAGAAGCTGTTCCTTGGTGTCGTAACAAGTGATAGCTGCCCATGTAGAAGATGGTCTCACACGTTTAGACAGGCAGAGCTTATTGTACTTAGAAGGTATTAATAAAAATGCAAACTAAGTTGGATGAAATTTATGGTCATCCTAAGAGTAGTTTGATGGAAGAGGGCTACATGGGTATGCTTCAAGTGCATTGCATAAATGCATGAATTTTTCAAAGAATAAATAAAAATATTTTTTTCAAGAACATGAAACTGGAAAGCAGATACATTGTGAGACAGGGATAGAAGTTTGGTGGAGAGAATGGAGGTCTATATAACTAAAGTGTATATAATAAGTCAATATTGTGTACATCTACTAAATTTCAAACAATAAATCTCACACACACACACACAAAATATGCACACATACTTTGCTAGGATTTTATTGCTGTGAAGAGCCACCATGACCACAGTAACTCTTATAAAGGAGAACATTAAATTAGAGTTGGCTTACAGCTTCAGATGTTTAGTTCTTCATCATTATTTAAAGAAGCATGATAGCACACAGGCAGACATGGAGCTGGAAAAAGAACTGAGAGTTTTACATCTTTTTTTTTTTTGGTTTTTTCAAGACAGGGTTTCTCTGTGTAGTTTTGGTGCCTGTCCTGGATCTCACTCTGTAGACCAGGCTGGCCTCGAACTCACAGAGATCCACCTGGCTCAGCCTCCCAAGTGCTGCGAATAAAGACATGCACTACCACTGCCCAGCAAGTTCCACATCTTGATCCACAGGCAGCAGAAGGAGACTGTGTGCTACACTGTGCACAGCTTTAGTATATAATATCTCAAAGCCTGCCTCCATAGTGCCACACTTCCTCCAACAAGTCTACACCTACTCCAAAAAGACCACACATCCAAATTTTGACACTCCCTATGGGCCTAGCATTCAAATACATGAGTCCATGCCACTGCACCTATTCAAACCATCATATACTTCATGCTTTGAATTGCTCCAAGAGTATAAAGATGTCTTATTCATCCCTGAAGACACAACTAGGTACAATTTTTTTTATTAATCCCCCATTATAAAACAATGTTTATATTGTCCATATAATTAATCTTCTCTAATTTATTATACTATTTCTTAAAACTGGTACTGAGGAGTTTTTGCTGGCATAACTAATGACTTAGCAGATGTGCAAAACGAATTTTTCTTATGAAGAAATAGTTGTAAATACCATTCTGTATCAACAAAGTAGTAAATTTTGTAAATAAGATTTTTCATTGTATATTTCTTTAAAATGTATTACAGTGTGCAAAGTTTAATTTTGTTATATTATCATCTTTTCATAAGTTGTTTATTTGACACATAATCTTCCATATTTTCATATATATATATATATATATATATATATATATATATCACATATATAAAATGTATGTATAATCCAGACATTACAACAGTTACTCATACTGATAAATCACATATTATGACTTCCTTCAAAGAAACAATAAAAAAGTAATAATAGAGTATTTCTCCATTAGAAAGCTTACCTCACTTGCTTTAATATTCTGGAGTACACACATTTCCATTTCTCATAAAATGCATATATCCATGATTTGTTTTAATCACCTCTTAAAGTAAATATGTGTGTTAGTAGCCCCTTGTTATGGGAAAGGAGCAGAAATGTGTGAACAAGCTCAAGGTGGATCTTAGGTGAATGACAATGTGAAATAAGTTGTGCAGACAGAGCAACGTGCCACCATGCTTAGAAATATCCTGTGGAGTGACCTTAGATTACATTAGGCACTTTTGCTACAGAAGTAATATTATAAATTAGAAAATGATCAAAACAGATTCAGTATATTTTAGCATGGTGTATTAGCAAGCAGCTTTAAAAGCTTCTCATTCACCCCACTGAAACAGCTGCTTTTGTGAAACATATTACTTTCATTAGGGTACAGAAATGCCATTCTTCCTCCTTGTCATAGAGTGAAAGTTTGTATGATAGTAGCCAAAAACTCTAAAGGAGAAAAAATATTGAATTCAGGTGACCTTGCTGATGCTTTGCCAAATAATTACAATATATTTTGGCAGTGTGTTACAAGCAAACAAAATTAAGTTACTCAAATGACCAAGAAAGAACTCAAGACTATATAAATAACAAGTATGAAAGTTGAAAGCCAAAAGAACATAACTGAAGAACAGAGAAAGCACATTCACATGATAGCTTATACACATTCCACCCTTTCGGTCCACAGCATGAAAAGAAGTTACCAATGAAATATCTGTCTAGAAGAAATAACAGAGCAAGATCAGGTCAACATTGTAGACCTTCTTTCCAAAGTTATAATAGAATTATTAATAAAAGTTTTATTTTCATTTAGGCTTCAATTTGTGTCATATTGTATTCATTAAGTTCAAAATAAATATTGTGTCAAATTTTACAAATATTTACAATGACCTCTAAAAATTTCCAAAATGTGGAGTTTGGGAAGCAAACAAATCAGAGGAGCAGAGTTTGGATACCCAGAATGATGCCAAAAGTGCCAGGCACAGGGATATGCCCCTGTGATCTTAACTTCAGGGAGAGAGAGAGACAGGTAGATTCTTTAGCACTTGCTGGATGTCCCATCTATCTGAATCAAGGAAATCCAGATTAAAAATGCTTATCTCTAAAGATAACATATACATCACACCCATACCCCTGCAACGCAGGTTTCATTGAGGAAGATGGGCAAGGAGTTATACCTGGCCTTTCTTTTGCTTGCCAAAACTTATCTCTCAAATGTGTATCTTCATGTAGACTTCTTGTGGAGAATTCTAACACCCCATTTCCCTTTTAAAGTTTAGAAGATATCTCAGTTCTGCATACTTTCTTCTATTCAAATCTTAGCACTAAATAATTTGGCATTATAAAGTATTAAAATATTTAGTACTCCAGTATGTGATGCTTTCCAAGCAAAGGAGCGATACAATACCTGATAAAGGCTAGCTGTTCCTCATCATTGAGGTTTCTCAACATTGCACAAAATTCAGTTACCCAACTTCAGATTATATCATTTACAGCATCTTAACTAAAATGTAGAAATACATTTAAATGCTCTAGCTAAACAGCATGAAATGGAAGCACATATAGCAGAAGCTTATGAAAACAGAGCTGATTTGATAATTTAAGGTTGTTTGACACTTTCTGGTATAGGTGTTTGCTTCTTTTATTTGTGTATCTTAATTATTTTCTTTTGCTCTTACCCGCAAAAAGGTTTATAGTGCATCCCATTGTATAATTCAACCTTTTCCACAAAACTTCAATTGATAGATATTAGTCTATACCAGTTTTCTCACAGTACATAGAAGTTTACCTACAGTATACTGCTCCATTTTCACTGTTTGCATCACAGAACACTTAAGGCACCTGAAGGTGAGGCTGTTCTGATAATGTTTGCTTAATTTGCAGAGTCAGCAATAGCTTTTGGATGAATGGCCAAGCTAAATAAGCGTGTTATCACCAATTGATCATCATGAAAGAAACAGATCATTAAGCTTGTAATTTGCACAGCTAATAAAGGTCTGGAAATAATCCTGGAATGCTTCACCAATCTACTAATTTTGTGTCTAGCTCCCCAACACACAAACAGAAAACATGAAGTTAAATATTGTCAGAGATAAGCGTATGCCTCCAGTACGTTATTAAGTTCCATTAGAATCGAGGAGTGAAAATAATTGAATAATCAGTTTTATTTTCATAGTGTGAATATGAACCTGATGTTTCTTCTATGTGAATATAGTCATGACTCCATGTCAAATAAAGATGGCAGTGCAGACTGAAAAGGAGCCATCCTCACATGTTAAACAACACTGTCTAGTGCGGAGTTGATAGATGTCATTAGGAAAAAAAAAAAAACAGGTTTTATGTAATGAGATTAAGGGAACCACTTCATTGTAGATAATTTGTCTTTAGAAAAGCTCCAGTAATTTAAGTATATCCCTACACAAAAAGCACACTCAAGGATGCTTAGAAAACACTTTCTAACTGAAGGCTTGTCAGCTCAAATTCGATTTACTCTTAAATCAAAAGCATCGATACCAAGTTTTGTGATCTACTTACTGGAGATGCACAGTGGTAAGCAGAGTGTTAGAAACATATCATCCCTTATATCCTCCAACGTAGAGAAAGATGGTTGTCTCCACTTGTAGTTCTAGTCTCCCCAGTGACACTGGGAGAAAAAGCAAACAATGATGTCCTAGTCACTGTTTTATATCTGTGAAGACATACTATGACCAAGGCAACTTTCATAAAAGAAAATATTTAATTGGGGCCTTGCTTACAGTTTTAGAATGTTAGTCGAGGATCAGCATGGTGGGAAGCTGACCAACAGGGTGTTGAAGCAGTACCTGAGAACTTTACATTCTGATCTGCAGGAAGCAGTAGAGAGAAGCTGTGCCTGATACGAACTGTTGAAACCTCTAAGCCCTCTCCTGTTAACATACCTCCTCCAACAAGACCCCATCTTCTAATCCTTCCCAAAGAATTCTACTCTCTGGGGATTAAGCATTAAAATATTTGAGCCTGTGGGATTTATTATAATTCAAACCACCACAAATGAGTAGGGATAAATTTTGTGTTGAAATGTTCCATAATAAGAGTCAAAATATTAAGAAAAGTTATGTGGATAATCACAATCTCTGAACATTCATCACATTCTCTTGATAAAATGGGAGAATATTTTTCTTTCATGTTCCTAATATTCTATTAATCTGATTTGATAAATTTGGATAGAGGTTTGATAATATAGATTTTCTAAAATCATTTAAGTTGTTCTAACATTCTTTTTCTGTTGTTTCATTCCCTTACTAACTCTCTTGTTCCACATACCAGAGAAAAAAATAGCTAGTATCCATTCAGATATAAAACAAAGAAAACAGGGAGGGGGAAGAATGACATTCTCATTCTCTAAGAAGTCTTTTGACTCATTCTTCTCATACATTTTATTATTCCATATTCCTTTTAGGACCACTTCAAACAAAATGTTTTCCTTCAAACCATGGGTGAATATTCATTTTGGAAAATTGGCCATAATCACTTATCAGATTTGTATTTAGCAAATCAAACGTGGTAATTTAGTTGCAGTGTATCAAATCAGATAGTATATTTATCTTTCATTAACACAACGAGAATGCTATTAAATTGTATGTATGACTCAATAATCAACTATTCCTAACTCTCAGACAAATTATCTTCATTAACGTAAATCTTACTTGGAATCAAAATGAAGTCAAACTTACTTGTGGAATTTGCAGACCTGTCTTACAAGTGCTCTGATAATAATCAATGCCAACTTCCAAATATTATCTTAGTCACTAAGTCAGGACACATATTATTTTCTTAGAACTTTCATAATACATTACCAGGAACAGTGTATATACAAAACAGCTTGTTCCAGTACATCCACATATCTGGAAATAATATTTTCATTTAAGTTGTCAACAGTATAGGCTCTTTCTCAATGCCATAAAAGATCTCTTAATATTGTCATCTCAGTCATAGTTGATCACCGTCATTGTATATATGCCCTGTCTTTCAGTACACCATTATGATTTCAAGTTATCTTCACACATAAACTTCAGTATGTCCTGAACTCCAGATATTCTTCATTGTAAAAATATCAGAATGTAATCTATTATAGGAAGAACTCACTATAATTGGATTATATTACAGAAGTTCTAAACCAAGTAATCATGTATTAATTGGGTCCAACTTCAGGAGTTTAATTTACCCTTTGAGTTAGAAACAAAGCCTAAGGCCATGTTGCAGTCCTATGAAGGGCCAAGTTGGTTTCCATGGACTCTGCTGCCAGCTGAAACCATGCTGGTATCTGTGGGCCATGTTGTAATTGGGGTCCAAGTTAATGTGCATAGCCTGTGCAGCCACCAGGCAATGTTGATGTCTATGGCCTGTACTGCCAATGAGTCATGATGATGTCTTTGGTCCTTCTTCCAGCCAGAGGCTTCTGTGACTTCTCTCATCCCCCAACAAAAGAAAGCAGTCTAGACATGAAGCCATTGAAGAGAATCCTTAAAGTTTGTGATAGGGATCCTGAAGGGAAACTCTTCAGAATTTATGGTTTCTGGAAGGGTTGGGCATGGAGGTCTCAGTTTTCTTTAAGGGGCTGACCATTCAGAGTTTGACTATGCTACAATGAGTACATGGGCTACCTAATTTGGACTTGGTTTTTCTTTTTCTTTCATTTATTTTTATTTTTTTCTTCTTTTCCTTGGAGGAGATCACAAGTGGAGGTGGCCTTGGGAAGACAGAGAAATGAATGTGATCAAAATGCATTTTGCAAAACCAACAATCAATAAGGATATTCTATTGGAAACAAAATTTATCCTTTAAGGTAGAAACAAAATGTTATTTTACTGCCCTGCTTTGATTGCATCTATATATTATATATTTATTTACTTTGACTATAATTTTCCATAAATCAAATCAAATAAGATATTGCTAAATAGAAGTAATATATACTATATTGCAAACATTTTTTTTGTACCTTAGATTTTTATTACACAAATCCCAATAGATAACATACATATTATACAGAGTACTACAGATAAAACCATCATTCAAAATTATTGAATTAGTTGCATATTTTGAACTACGCTTGATGAAGACAAATATATTTTAGCAGTGATAAGGCAGCAAAGAGTTGGCTTAGGAACTCCCGGCTAGTCTATAATGTTGGCATGGTAATTAAAGATAGCTTTCGTGTTTTCCCCTCAGCAAGACCATGTGTGCTGATGCGATCTGTGGCTTGGCAGCAGTGGCTGGGCGCTGTCCCTTTAAGAGCTGGTCCGTGCACTGCTACGCAGAGGCCTTCTTACTCGTCTCATAGTTGATAAGCCGTCCTCCCTGAAGGAGCTGAGCTACTTCATTTATTACATGGCAGGCAAACAGAAGCCAGTTTCGAGGTTGTACCTTGTAGGCAAATCTCATGAATGTCAAAGAATAGCAACAGAGGGCAAAGGTCATCCGCCCACTGATAATCTCTGGAGACTTCTTCATGTCATTGATAGCAGCAATGGGGAGACCCCAGTTCGCAACTGGGTCCCAGAAGTGCATACTCATGAGATAGTGCCAGAAATCCTTGCTCCAGACATAGTCCGCCGCTTTGCGCACCAGCATCCCAGCCGTGGCCGTGCGGTTGGTTCGCGGTGCAGACGCTCTCCGGACAGATGACACTAGCGTCGACCCGGCAGCAGCCCTCGGCCTTCTCCGCAAACATTTTTAAGTCACTAAATAAAACCTAAATAGTTTAAAATATGTAAAAAATAGTGTAAAGTGCATCTTCAATGTCTTTTATCTTGTTATTTCTAAACACAGTCTATATAGAAAATAAATCAGTCTCCTCGTCTAGTTTCTTAGAAAAGCTGTGTAGTAGATGATCTCCACGACCTGCTGACACAGGAAAGTCAGGAACACACAGTACAGACACATTGTTTTCAAATATATGCCTGCTTCTTGATATAATTGACAAAGCAAAAGTAATAATGACTGACTTTTCCATTTCATATTTCCTATGTAAATTATTGAGGTGAAAAGTAAGTATGTATGGAAATTCAACAAATTAGGAGGTTATGCCTCCATCCCTTTTCTTTCAAACCACATAAAGAGTAGCATAGATTTGTCTCATGCAACCTTAATGTTGTTAAAGGAATATAGTACACATTATTTAGAAGTTTCTAAGATAATTGTTAGTGTCTCCATTCTAAAGCAGTGGTTCCATTGTGCAATATTACTCTGAAGGAGAATTTCAATCTTAGATTTGGTGGAAGAAAAACAATCTATTGCCTCTGCTTAAACTGGGTTTTCATAGTTATGATATGCAAGAGAAAAACGATTGTGATACATGTGAATTATTACAAAAATATTTAGTTCAGTATTCTAGTCACTCTATTGCTCTTTGTATTTATCTCATAGTTTTAATTTTTTTCTCTAGGAGCTATGATTCATAGGGGAATAGTTTCTATAAAGAATTTGAAAAGGGTGTTTATGTAAGATAATTAGAAAATTGCTAGATGGAAATTCACTGAACTTTAAAAAATTATGTTCTAATTGCCATTTCAGCATGAAAATCGCAAAACATCAGTTTGCAGGATCTGAGAAGGGGGCCTCAGAGAGCAGTAAGAGAAGATGAAAGGACTGAGCCCTGAGGAAGCCCTCTTCTATTCAATTGTAACTAAAAAGCAGTCCAAGGATTGGCCTAAGAAAAACACAAAACCCCTTGAAAATTCAACAAAAAATTTAAAAGGTAGATAATAATATTTGAAATATCATACATCAATTCCACTTTATTCTTAGAAACTCATTATTTTTAATGATACCAAGTTAAATTGAGCAAAAATGTCATGGTGACTATTAAGTTGCTAATCTTTAATGTATGTTTGTGAGATAATGAACCACATTTTCCCACTGTGTAACTACACCATGGGGACTGAGAAACACAGTTAGTTGTTGGTACAAAATATTTCAGGTCACTGGGATACCACTTAGGAAATTAGCCATCATTAAGCTAAATGATACTCTTGTGTTTAACATAAAGGTCAACATACCTTTCAAAAAAATGTTGGTTGCTAAGAGGGATTGCTCAAGTATAATCATATTATTTTCAGTGCAGTTGAGTAGATATTTGTATGTATTTTCTTCTGGTGTGGCAATTGAGAGAGTATTTTTGCTGCATATGAAGAGATGTTAACAATTTTTTAAATGACCCTTATTTGTTCTGCATAAAAAGTAGTTTATCTCTATTTTGTAAAGGATAAATATTTGGATAATTTTATACAAAGGATCATAATTAATCAATAAAGTTCTTTACTTTATTTATTGGAACATAAAATAATTGATTCTATATAATTGTAGTACATAATGAAAATATACTTTAACATTTACAAAAAGGCATCAAGCAATATTATGTTACATCTGTTATAATGAGAATATTGATTTTGGGCTGAAGTCACTGAATATTTCAATATGATTTGCAGTGTATGTATATCTAATAATTACTTGGATATTAATATGTGTCATACAGTACCAAAATTTAATGATTATTCCTTCCAATCACTCTATGACTTTTAAAGTTATATATAAATGTATTTGGTCATATGAGAATAGATAATACAATATTAATGTGCCATTGAAAGAATGAATAAAAGACTTAAATATGTAGATTTACCAAGAAAATTAAGTTCTGGCTTCCATGGCCAGGTATGTCCTATATTTAGTACATTGTACTACATAGAAGTAGCTAGTCCAGTTTTAAGAATTCACTAGTCACAAACTTTTATGGTGCTTTGGAAATTGGTAAAATGAAACTCACTTATATAATGAACTTATTCTCCCTTCATACCAAAGTTCCCTACAATAGCAGTTGAACCCATCATCAGTGATACATGGATGACTTACTATAGTGGGGACGATGTTCTTCCCGTAATTTGAGGAAAACAGCCAGAAACACAGGTGTGGCTCTACTACAGAAGGATGGCTCCTGAAATGAATGTTTACTACCAGAAATATTCCTCATCCATAGCAAACATGTGAAAATGCTCCCAGAGAGGCAAATGGAGACACAGAATTCCCTGGCTAGGGATATATCTGTCATCAGATGAAATCAAGAATAATTCAGACTGAATGGTTTCAAATGGTACCATTATTAACCAGAAGATCAGAATGAATCCACAAGTTTTACCAATAAAATGTGTTACTAGAACCAGATGACCAAAAGTATTCCATGACATACTTAATATCCTTAACTAATGCATGCTAAAAAAGAAGTAAATATAAAGGCTTTAGGGTAGCATGATGGCACAATCAGTAGGGACATTAACTTCCTGAAGTTCAATCCTGCAAATTAAACAGGCTTCCACAAGTTGTTTTCTGACTTTCACATGCTGCATGCACACACACACACACACACACACACACACACACACACACACAAAAAAAAAAATGATAAGTAAATGAATAAATAAATAAATATTTTTAATATAATCTTTATACCCTGTAAGAAATGAGCTCTGAAGTCAGAAGAAGAAGTGAGTGACCAGCTTTCCTGATTAAACTGCCACACCTCCTAGTTTCTGATCTCAAAGACCCACTCTACTCCCCACACACTCCTGCCTCATTACCCTCCCGGAGGCTAGCTAAAAACTTTGAGTCTTTGAAGAAGATGACAGAAATTGGAAAGATCTCCAATGCTCATGGATTGGTGTTATTAACATAGTAAAAATGGCCATTCTCCCAGAAGCAGTCTGCAGAGATTCAATGCAATGCCCATCAAAATACCAATGCATTTCTTTACAGACTTTTAAAGGATAATGTTTAACTTCATATGGAAAAAAAAAAAACAAGATAGCTAAAAAAATATCCTGTACAATAAAATAACTTCCAGATATACCACAGGCCCTGATTTCAGCTGTATGACAGAGCTGTAGAAATACAAACTGCATGGCATGGACATAAAAACAGATAGGTGGATCAATGGAATCAGACCCAAAAGACCCAGACATAAGTCCACACCTATGGACATGTGATTTTCAATAAAGAAATCAAAATTATTCAAAGAAAAAAATAAGCATCTTCAACAAATGGAGCTGGTATAGCTTGATGTCTGCATGCAAAAGAATGCAAATAGATCTACACCTATCACCCTGCAAATAACTCAAGTTCAAGTGGATCCTTTGATAAGGTAAATCCTTAACATAATCCAGTTACACTGAACCAGACAGAATAGAAAATGGTGACTAGTCTTTCATGCACTGGCACAGGGGGCAGCTTCCTGAACAGAACTCCCAATAGTGCAGGCATTAAGATCAACATTTAATAAATGGGACCTCATGAAACTGAAATTTTCTGTAAGGCAAAGGACACCACCAATACAATAAAAAGGGCAGCACACATAATGGGAAATTATTTTCACCAACTCCACATCTGACAGAGGGATAATATCCAAAATATATAAAGGACTCAGAAAAGTAGACGTTAAATATTCAAATAATCTAATTCAAAAATGGGGTACAGATCTAAACAGAGAATTCTCAACAGTTGCAACTCTAATGGATGAAAAACACTTAAAGAAAATTTTAACATCTTTGCCATCAGGGAAATGTAGATCTAAATCACTCTGAGATTCTGTCTTACACATGTCAGAACGGTAAAGATTAAAAACACACATGACAGTTAATGCTGGTAAGAATGTGGAGCAAGGAGAACACTCCTCCATTGCTGGTGGGAGTACAAACTTGAGCAGCCATGTTGAAAATCAATACCGAGGTTTCTCAGAGAGCTGGTTAGTCAGTCTACATCAAGACCCAGACATACCACTCCTAGGCATATACCCAAAGGATATTCCATCCAGTCATAAGGACACTTGTTCAACTATGTTCACAGCAGATTTATTCATCATAGAGAGAAACTGGAAACAACCTAGCTATCCCTGAACCAAAGAATGGATAAAGAACATGTGGTACATTTGCACAATGGAGCTATACTCAGCGGTTAAAAACAATTATATCGTGAAATTTTCAGGCAAATGGATGGAACAAGAAAAAAATAATCCTGAGTGAGGCAACCCAGATTCAGAAAGACAATCATGGAATATACTCACTTATAAGGGAATATTCACTATGAAGTAAAAGTTATTCATGCTGTGGTCCACAGAACCAGGGAGACTTAGTGACATGGAGAGTTTAAGGGGCGAATGCAAAGATCTCTCTGGCGAGGGAAAATAGAATAGATTTCACTGGTAGATTGGAGGCAGGTTGGGTTGGGAACAGAAGAGATCAAGTTGGTTAGGGAGAAAATACTGAACGAAGCTACTGGAATTGGGGAAAATTTGGGGGTGAGATGGAAACGTGGTGGAACGGAAACTCTATGAAATGTACAAGAGTAACCCTAGCAATGGTAGACGGGGAGCCATAATCAGCCATCTTCTGTAACTGGGCAAGGCTTCAAGTGGAGGGATTGGGATACCAGCCCAGTCACAAAACCTTAGATCTACAATCTGCCCTACCTACAGTGTGCTCTAGAACAGTAACCTAGCAGAATCCTCACCAAAGAGACCTAAGGGACTTCATTCAGTAATTGATGGGAGCAGACACAGAGTCTTACACTTAACCATTGGGTGGAGCTCAGGGAGTTGTGCAGAGGTTGTGGAAGAAAAGAATAGAGGCATCAGCATCCAGGAACACCACAAGAACAGGACTGATAAAATCAGTTGACTGGGGGCTTTCAGA
Organism: Peromyscus californicus insignis; assembly: GCF_007827085.1. Taxonomy (NCBI): domain Eukaryota; kingdom Metazoa; phylum Chordata; class Mammalia; order Rodentia; family Cricetidae; genus Peromyscus; species Peromyscus californicus. The sequence goes on from NW_026294458.1 coordinate 64,323,755, forward strand.
GATCACAGAGCCTGTAGGCATCTGACCTAGGTCCTCTTCATATATGCTATGGTTCAGTGGCTTGGTGCTCCTGTGGGATTCCTAACAGTGGTAACTGGGGTAGTTGCTCTTTTGCCTACATATGAGACACTTTACCTCCTACTGGATTGCCTCATACGGCTTCGATGTGATGCTGTGTGTGTGGTCTTATCTTTGTATAGCATGCCACGTTTGGTTGATGTCCTTGGGAGGCCTGCTCTTTTCTGAAGGGAGATGGAGGGAGGGTGGATCTGGGGTTGAAGGGAGACTGGAGGAGAGACTAGGGGGAGGGGAGGGAGGAAAACTAGTTGGGATGTAATATATGACAGAAGAATAAAATAAGATAATAATAACAATACAAAAAAATTAGCTCTGTAGTGCAGCATGTTGCAGTCTGTGGGGACACAGCTCTGGTAGCTGTAGGGATCAAAAGTAACAAGAAAATGTCTATGGAATCAAAACAGGTATTTATAAGATTATAACAGATGGAAAGAAGAGAGAGATCTAGAGTGGATACGAAGAACATGAATCAGTGTGTACCAATCAGTGTCTTCTGATGGCACTGAATTTATTGGAACATAATGAATATGTACTGACAACAGGGACAAAATCAATGAGATTTGTTGATTTGCTAACAAAATCACTGATATCAATTGTGGGACATTGTTTGCACACATGCTATTAAATGATCTTCACATTTTACCTCAACTGTAATACATTATGCTGCTCTAAGAGCCCCAGTGATATTCCAGATATCCCAGTAGTACCTGAAATTGTGCTGTGATTGATGACAGCTGGAAATTTCTCAGATGGTTAAATAATCTGCAAGAAACTGACAAAATAAATGAATAGAACTCAGTGTCCTAACATATTAGACAAACAAAATATATTAGCATTTGTTAAAACATCTCTCTTATAGCAGGAAGAATTAACTGCAAAAAAAAATACTTAAACAAATAAATGGGTAAAAAAAAATTCAAACACCTGAATGAATAAAATTTAGGTAAATAACATCAGACATTCTTATGAGTTTCTCAAACTTTATTCAATTGTTTAAGTAAAAGCAATGTCACACAATGTTGAATAATGGATGTAGTTGAATTAGTTCAAAGATCTAAAATTAGTAACACAGAAAACATGACTTAATTCTAATTACTTTTCTTCATATTCTGTGTGGTAATATTCAGTATACTATGACTACTTAAATATATATCTGTAACAATTTGTACCATCTAGAATATTATAGGGTTTAATAATGAGTAAAAAAGTATAATACATGAAATCCTCAAATACATTTCAAATAACTCAGTGGAAAACTCTGTAAGATTTACCAACATAAGAATGAGAAACTAAACAAATAGGAAAAATAAGGTGGTAATTTAAACATGTTTTCTAATAGGCAAGTGTCAATTGCATATATATTGTGTACAACATGGTGATTTGATGTTTTCTACAATGTTTAAGATTATAATCATGGTAGATAGATTTCTCTCCTACTCATTTGTTCTTACTTTTCAACTACTGTCTTTCAGTTGGCCAAATAATACAGAAAAGGTAGTTGTAAGCTAAAGTCTCCTCACTGACATATAGAACAATAAAATTTCTTCTTTCTGCTTGATTGTATTTGGGTACCATTTATACATCCCTTTTCTCCCCACACTCCTTTATATTTTTTCTGTCTTTTAATAATATATATTTTGTACTCTGATTCCAACCATTTTGCTAGAAAGGACTTTACTTCACTAGGGTGGGGGATCTGACCAATGGACATAGTCCATTTTATATTAATGTATAACTTAATTAGGATACTTAATTTATAATTTAATGTCAGATATCAGCAAAATCACTCTAAGAATCTGTTTGATATGGGAAAATAAATTAAAACACTTTGGTACAAAGAAATTTGTAAGAAAACATAAGTAAAATGTCAATACTACTATTGAAAGAAACAGAAACAGCCATATATATTATATCAGATAAATCTGTTAGGCAAAATCAACTACTGGAGAAAAGCAGATTGAATGAGCAAACTCCCAGAAAGACCATATCCTGACTATGGAGGCATAAAAAAAAAATTAGCATGAATTCAACCCTGGTAGAGTCAAAGGAAGTCAGCTGATTTACAATTGTAGTAGAGAACATCAACATTTCTCTCAGCAATTGATAGATGACTACTCATACATTCAGTGGGAATAGACAGGAACTGAACAGCAAAACTAAATACAATATTCTCATTGACCAGGGAGAAAAACCTTGCTTATCTATTATGCACCCATGAAAAAAAATAGACTAATCACATCATGACTTACAAACTTAGTTAAGCATCTTTTAATAGTTACACTATATGGAGTCCATGCTTTAGGAACACACTTGTATCAGTGTTGAAATAAGTAGCAGAAAGATAGAAAAAAAAAACTTACTGGAAACTTCAAGATTTGTATACTGTAACTTAATCATATAAAGTGAAATTGAAAATCATTATTAATATTGAAAATAAAACTATAGTGTACATGATAATTAAGCATAGAAAGATGACTTAATAGGATTCATTTCTGATATAAGAGAATAATTTCGATTAACAATCTGAATAAAGGGAATAATATAAATACCATGCAAATGAATGAAGTGATAACCATCACAACAAATAATAATAAATAAGAGCAACAAAACAGTGCAGTAGAGGAAATCAGTAAGAGGTAATGAAAGTCAGAAATCAAATCTGCCTGGATGGTTAGCTACACTTAGGCAAAATCTTCAAAGCATTTTAATTCAACACCAACCTGAATCTCACAAACATAATAAACTCTCCTTGACACTGAGAACCTATAATTTGTAATGTGCAAATAAAACAGTGTTCTGCACATAGGGGTGAAGGAAAGTAGGATACTGAGATGCATAATCCCATGTAGACAAAATAATGTAGAATTGCTGAAGGGAGCCTTGGGTGAGTGAGATGTTAAAGAGCACTTGGTGCCCCGTTATTCCACACATACCGAGAAGAATAAATGAGCAGAAGCCACAGCCTGAGCACACTGGGCATGGTTAGCGCTGGTGCCTCAGGCTGTCATGCACACACTTTTGCCTCTATTATAATTTTATGAGGTGATTGAACGGTAAGTGCATTGGCACTTGGGAAGGAAATAAGCTTGAATCACTAGCAATAGGGCTCCAAAGCTTAATATGTAGATTTACAATTAATTGCCAACCGTTAAAATCATCACCCTATTCACTTGTTTTAGTGTCACAATCTTTAATGCTTTATTTGAAGGCCTTTCTTAACTTAGTACTGTAAAGGAACATCTTGTTTTAGCATTTAGAGAGCAGTTATTTACGGCATGGATTAGCAATATGGAACAAATGAATTTTATCGATGTATGTTGTTGGTGATTAAATAAAATAGAAAATGCAAAGCATATAACTTTATATACCTAATGTATCTTTTCTCAATTTGAGTTTCATTTTCAAAATTATGCTACTAAAACAAAATGGACATAATTAACCATATATAGGAAATTAATGTATACTTATAATAGAGATAACAGCTTTTATAGAGTGAGATGATTATTTTTATAACCCAATTAAAATTTCAGAGTTAGTGTTCCTTCATTACAGAGATTGGATTTTCTTTAATCAGAAGCTTCATATATTTTTGCATCTTCAAAGTTTATGCACTTAAAATGTACATTTAGAAAATGGAGGGAAATACAAATGCTGTGATGATCACAGAATCTAATAAAATTTAACATTTGTCCTCATTTATTTTAACCCTATAAAATGTAGCATTTTTCCCCAATCACTGTTCCTCAAAAGAATGTGCACAAACACAGAGCACTTCCTGTAAGAACAGGTTCCTACAGTCTGCTGTGTTTTTCAAGATTAGATGTATTTACCAGTCATGATTTTTCAACTTGGGAAAAAAAAAACTTAAAATCTATTCTGAAGAATATTAGAGTAATGGTTTTAATCTTCCAGACTGTGGATAGAATGTAACCATTCTATAGTATTGTTTATTATTTATAAAATACATACTTTTCTCAAAGTAACTTTTTTTGCACCAATTTAGAAACTAAGTTAACTAAACTGTTTTTCTGTTAAAAAATAGTGAATAATATTCCATACTAAATATTGATAAAATGTTTATTTGGGCAGTTTAAAATGCTTGATATATATTTAAATATGTCCTCAATTCAAATAAATGGACTACTATGTCACGCTGTGCCACACACAATAAGACACATTTGTGCTACCATAAGACAATGCTTCAGATTGTGTATTTTGTAAGAAGCTGAAATGCGTATTCTGAGGGTGGGGAATCCGAGCTTGTATCAGAGACACCTTGTTGGGTCCTTCATGTTGCTTCTCCTGTGGTGGACAGCAGAATGCCCACACTGACTCACACTGCCTTTGCAGGGCTAGGGTAGAAGCTAGAGCTTGTGAAACGTTCTGTAAAGCTGGGTTTACAAAGGCATTGATGTCTTAAAGAGGGAATCAGAAGACCTTTTGGTCCAGCCACTGACCTAATTGACTTTCAATTATCACTTTGTATTTTTTTTTTTTTTTTTTTTTTTTTTTTTTTTTTTTTTTGGTTTTTCGAGACAGGGTTTCTCTGTGTAGCTTTGCGCCTTTCCTGGAACTCGCTTTGGAGACCAGGCTGGCCTCGAACTCACAGAGATCCGCCTGGCTCTGCCTCCCGAGTGCTGGGATTAAAGGCGTGCGCCACCACCGCCCGGCTCACTTTGTATTTTTAAGATGTCAACTTTGTAGGAAACACATGCAACTATAACATTTGTGCAGTGAATGGTTGCTTAGTTCAGTTTGAGATTAGATCTCTTCAAATTAGAGAAAAAATTCAAATAGTTTGATCTTTCCAAACTTTAATGAAGCAGTCTTTTCAATGTCCTTAAACAAAATAGCATGATAAAAATTATTTTTAATAATTTTGTATTATTATTATATTCATTTTACATAACAACCACAGATCCCCTTCTCATCCCTCTTCCTGCTTCCCCGCATCCCCTCCTACAACAGGATAAGTTCTCCCATCGGGAAACAGCTAAGTCTAGTACATTCAGTTGAGGGAGGACCAAGCCCCTCCCTGCTTTATCAGGACTGAGCAAGGTGTCCAACCATAGGTAATGGGATCCACAAAGCTGGCTCACGAACCAGGGATACATCCTAATCACACTTCCAGGGCTCCTTAAACAGGCCCAGCTGCACAACTGTTTCCCGTATGTAAAGGGTCTAGCCCGGTCCCATGCAGGCTCCCTGGTTGTCAGTCCAGAGTCCATGAGTTCTCACTAGCTTGGGTCAGCTGTCTGTATGGGTTTCCCCACCATGATCTTGATGCCCCTTGCTCATATAATCCCTCCTCTGTCTCTTCAACTTAACTCTCAGCTCTCGGCCCAGTGCTTGGCTACGTATCTCTGCATCTGCTTTCACCAGCAACTGGATGAATGTTCTAAGATGACAGAATATTCACCAATCTGATTACAGGAGAAGACAAGTCAGGCACTCTCTCCACTAGTGCTCAGAGTTTTAAGTGGGGTCATCCTTGTGGATTCCTGCGAGTTTCCCTGGCATCAGGTTTCTCCCTAACTCCCAAATACCCCCTCTATCTCTTTCATTGCTTTCCATCTCAGTACCTCCCCTAACTGGACCCTCCTGATCCCTCATGTTCCCATCCCCCATCCTCTACCCTTTATGTCCCCTCTCACCCCCAGTTTACTCAAGAGATCTCATCTATTTCTCCTTCCCAGGGCAATCCATTCCTTTTGTTACCTAGCTTCTCCGGGGCTGTGGATTATAACCTGGTTATCCTTTGTTATACAGCCAATATCCACTTATTAGTGAGTACATACTATGTTTGTCTTTCTAGGTCTGAGTTACCTCGCTCAGGATGATTTTTTTTTCTAATTTCATCCATTTGCCTGCAAATTTCACTATGTCATTTTTTTTTACTGCTGGGTAATACTCCATTGTGTAAATGTACCATATTTTCCTAATCCGTTCTTTGGTTGAGGGGCATCTAGGCTGTTTACAGGTTCTGGCTATTACAAATAATGCTGCTATGAACATAGTAGAGCTAGTGTCATTTGTGATATCATTGAGCATCCTTTGGGTTTATGCCCAAGATTGGCATAACTCGGTCTATAGGTAGATTGATTTCAAGTTTTCAAAAAAACGGCCATGCTGATTTCCAAAGTGGCTGTACAAATTTGCACTCCCACCAGCAAGGATGAGTATTCCCTTACTCCACATCCTGTCTAACATAAACTGTCTTCAGTGTTTTTGGTCTTAGCCATTTTGACAGGTGTAAGATGGTATCTCAGAGTCATTTTGATTTACATTTCCCTGGTGGCTAAGGATGTTGAACAATTCTTAAGTGTATTTTGGCTCTTTGAGATTTTTCTGTTGAAAATTCTCTCCTTAAATCTGTACTCGATTTTTTAATTGGACTATTTGGTATTTTGATGTTTAGCTTCTCAATTTTTTTTGTATATTTTGGAGATCAGTCCTTTGTCAGATGTGGGGTTGATTAAGATCTATTCCCATTCTATAGGTTGCTCTTTCATCTTATTGATAGTATCCTTTTCCTTATAGCAGCTTTTCAGTTTCAGGAGGTCCCATTTATTATTTGTTGATCTCAGTGCCTGTGCAACTGGTGTTATATTCAGGAAATACTCCCCTGTGCCAATGTGTTCAAGGCTACTTCCCACTTTCTTTTCTGTCAGATTCAGTGTAACTGGATTTACGTTGAGGTCTTTCATCCACTTGGACTAAGTTTTGTACTGAACAATAGATATGGATATATTTTCATTCTTATGCATGTTGATATCCAGTTATGCCAGCACTATTTGTTGAAGATGTTTTCTTTTTTACATTCTGTATTTTCAGCTTCTTTGTCAAAAATCAGGTGTTCATAGGTGTGTAGATTTATGACAGGGTCTTCAATTACATTGATCCAAATGTTTGTTTTTATGCCAATACCAAGCTGATTTTATTAGTATAACTCTATAGTGGAGCTTGAAGTCATGGATGGTGATATTTCTGGAAGTTTCTTATTATATAGGATTGTTTTAGCTATCCTGGGTTTTTTTGTTTTTCCGTATGAAGTTGAGTAATGTTCTTTTGAGGTCTGAGAAGAATTGTATTGGGATTTTGAAGGGGACTGCATTGAATTCATAGATTATTTTTGGTAAGATTGTCATTTTTACTATGTTAATCCTACCTAACCAGGAACATGGGAGATCTTTCCATTTTTTTGATATCTTCTCCAATTTCTTCCTTCAAAGACTTGAAGTTCTTATCATACAGGTTTTTCACTTATTTGATTAGCGTTATCCCAAGATATTTTATATTATTTATGGTTATTGTTTTTCTGATTTCTTTCCCAGCCTGTTTATCATTTGTATATAGGAGGGCTACTGACTTTTTTTATTAATTTGTATCCTGCCTCATTACTGAAGGTGTTTATCGGCCTTCCTGGTAGAATTTTTAGGGTCACTTATGTGTACTAACATATCATCTGCAAATACCAAAAGTTTGACCTCTTCCTTTCTAATTTGTATCCTGTTTCATTTTGTTGTCTTATAGCTGTAGCTAGAATGTTGAGTACTATATTGAATTGTTATGGTGAGAGTGGACAGCCTTGTCTTGCTCCTGATTTTAGTGGCATCACTTTGAGTGTCTCTCCATTTAATTTGATGTTGACTGTTGGCTTGCTGTATGTTGTTTTTATTATGTTTAGGTATCTTTCTTGTATCTCTGATCTCTCCAGACCTTTATCATGAAAGGGTGTTAGATTTTGTCAAAGACTTTTTTGCATCTAATGAGATGATCATGTTTTTTTGTTTGTTTTTTGGTTTTTCTTTTTTTTCTTTTAATTTGTTTATGTAGATTACATTGACAGATTTTCATATTTTGAACCATTCGTGAATCTCTGAAATAAAGCCTACTTGATCATGGTGGGTTATTTATTTATTTTTTTTGTTGTGTTCTCAGATTTAGTTTTCTAGTATTTTATTGAATATTTTTGCATCAATGTTCATTAAGGAAATTGGTCCATAATTCTCTCTCTCTTTTCTTACATCTTTGTATTGGTTGGGTATCAGGATTACTGTAACCTCAGAAAAAGAGTTTGGAAATGTTCTTTCTCTTTCTCTTGTGTGGCACACTTTGAGAAGTATTGATATTAGCTCTTCTTTGAAATTCTGGTAGAATTCCACTCTGAAGCCACCTGACCCTTGTGGGAGGCTGGCTCCCATTTTTTCCTAGGGTACTCTTGAAGAGAAAGAGATAAGCAATATTCAGATAGAAAGATAGTGTGGAGAAGACAGATAGAAACTCAGGATAGCTCCTGGAGGACCTGGATCAATATCCACTGGCCCTTTCTGTCTTTTCAATAGGGCTTTTCATAGGAATGCCAAGGGATGGGACAAAAGACCTCCCCCTAGCACAGCCTAGTGCAGACCCTTCCAAATGCCTGGTAACCATGCGCATGGTCAAGCCATCCCCTAATGGAACCTTGTTGGGTAAAGCAAGTTCAAATCTCCACTAGTAAACCTCTGTGGACCCTCATAGGCCCTAAGCTTTTAAAAACAGTTTCTTATCAGATATAAGTAGTACCCACATGGCTACAATCTTTCATCTATTCATCTACCATTACTATCTGAAACACTGACTTTGGATTTTTCAATCCACGTTGAATTTATTTTTCCTTCCTTTAAAAGATGTTGGCCTAGAAATTTTCAGTGCTAAGTATAATATAGATTTTTATAGTATTACTTGTATTTCTACACTTATCTCTAAACTGCTGGCGGAAGACACATCATGTAGGTCCCCTTATCTCACTCAGAGTTGACTTCAGTCATGTGACTTCCTGCTAAGTCCTAGAGATTGACAAGCTGTATTCAACCTTAAAGGCTGAGTAGTATAATCATGAACTAAAGAAAGAAAAACTACTGACTTTTTCTTGGAGCAATAATGTTCCAAGGTAATAGTTATGCAGTGGCTAATGAAAAAAAATTTCAATCAGCTTTTGAAATACTTGTTTTACCTAATGTCCCTTCAAGTTACTCCAAAATAATATGTTTTCATCTAACAGGCATTGTAAAACATAAAAGGCATATAATGTTGAAAAATATGATTAAAATAAAATTTCTTGATAATCATAACTAATTATATTTTAGAAAATTTAAAGAAGTTTAATTAAAAATCTATCAAGATAATTTAAACTAATTTTAAATATATAAGTGTTCTGGATTAATTTATTTTTTTATATAATTTATTTGTAAGTATATTTAATAATCAGAGTACTTTAATCACATTGTAAGTTTTTTCTTAGTTTTGAAAGCTATATTGTATTTAGAATCTCACTGTGATTTTGTGACTTATTTTTATATGTGCAAAATTTGGAGTATATCATAAAACTATTAGTATTTCTCTTGATTATCAGGGCTCCCAGATTTCTTCATGCATGATTTGATTGATGTTTGTTGATAATTACTTGTTGTTATCAGACAACAAATGACTTAATAGTAAAGTAAGTTGTATGCCTATGTTAAATTAAGTCTAATCCTATGGAACATATTCATTTATTTGTTAGCTCTGGTCAGAAATCTATATACCAGAGCCTGGAGAAATGGCTCAGTTGTTAAGAGTGTTTACTGCTTTTGCAGCGGGCTAGAGTTTAGTTCTAATCACTGATATGAGTAGGCTAATAGTCACTTCTAACTCCAGATCTAGGGGATCCAATACTTGATTCTGTCTTCCAGAAACTCCAGCATGATGATGGTGCACATAGACTCATACAGGCAATCATAAAAATAAACTCATACAGGTAATCATGAAAATAAATAAATGAACCTACAGAAAAGAAATTAGTATGTCTATTAGTTGTTGAATATTACGTACAATATTCATTATTGCAAATTAATATTTGAGAGATAACTATAAAATATTAACACAGCCTCATTTAAATCTTGATCGAAAAAAGTCTTGATCGATAATGGTATAAATTCATGCTGTAATAAAACCTGCTGTTTGACAGTGCATCAGATGTTAGTTGCTTCTTCTATAAACTTAGAGATTTCTCTAATTTTCTTTGTGAAAATGGTGATTTTACTATTGAGGCCCTTTGGCGTACTACTGTTTTACAGAGACTTTGTTAAAAGCAAGGTGCTAGGAATATGTATTTTCCTTTGAAGTAGCACTTCTCTAAAAATCATAGTACCATGGTAAGATAAACACTCTGGCACACTAAATTCATCTTACAAAGGAAGCCATTGCTGGCTGTATAGGAACTAATAATAGTTCATTTGTCTTCTTTTTATCTTTCCAAATGTTCCCTCAAATATGTAGCATAGTACTCACTCCTAAATATTATAATCTTTTATACAAACTGTATCATCAGCAAATACAAATGGTAACACTTGAAATACCAAGACATAAGAAACATGTATCTTTTATTGTGGCAGTTTTTATTCTCTGATTGAAATTCAGTCCTCTCAAGAGGCTGTTAAGGAATGCATACATTTTTGCTGACATTTTATCACAGCAATAAAGTGAGATGGGCTCTATACTCAAAAGGCCACTAAAATCAGTCAGCATATTTACTATGGCAAACAACTGCTTGCCAAACACTTTAGTAAAGAACACAACAGTAAATATGGTCACATTTGTAGATACATATTTTACACAATGTTTTCTTTTCTAGGATACCTTGAAGCATCTTGTGTGATTAGTGAAAGATAGTCTTAAGTAATAATACCATTTTTCTTACAACATGCTTCCCATAGTATATATGTTTACCATGGAAAATTAGGTGCCTAAATTTTCATAATTTATTTGATTTACTTTGAGTGTATATTTGTTTACACAGGAGCACAAGTGTATGTACCCACTGATGCCATGGGGCATTGTATCCTTCAGAGATGGTGTTATAATTATTTATAATATACATGCCTTATTACACAGATGCTGAGATTCAAACTCTAGATCTCATGATTTCACAGAAGAAACTAGATAGGGAGCTAATTCATCAGCCTGACTTCCTATTTTTATTATCAAATTATGTGAAAATATTCAGCAGACAAATATGTTTTAATTAAGTTCTTCCTGTTAAGATAATCTCGGTTTTCATTATTAAGGTGATTATACATCAGAATGTTAGTGGAGTTTTCTACTTCATTGCTTCTCAAAACTGGTGGAAACAATGAGCAATATTGTAAATCATATATACTCAAAACTATGCAGTGGGAAAACATTCATTTGAAACAAATTTAAAAAATAGTAGATTATGGAGAGAGTTGAGAGACTTATTTTATTCATTTATTTATTTTTCATTCATTTTACATACCAACCACATTTCTCCTTCCATTCCGTACTTCCACTCCCCTCACACCTCTCCCAACCCACCCCCATCCACTCCTCAGAAAGTATAAGGCCTCCCATGAGGAGTCAACAAGACCTGCCACATTCAGTTGAGGCAGGACCAAGCCCCTCCCCACCTGCATCAAGGCTGAGCAAGGCATTCCACCATATGGAATGGACTTCAAAAAGCCAGCTCATGTACCAAGGACAGATCCCAGTCTCAGTGCCAGGGGTCCTACAAACTGACAAGGCTACAAAACAATTATCCCAATATAGAGGTCCTAGTTCAGTCCCATACAGTCTCCCCAACTATCGGTCTAGTGTCCCTGAGCTCAAACATGTTTGGGTCACCTGTCTCTGTGGGTTTCCCCATCATGATCTTGAACCCCCTTGCTCCTATAATCCCTCTTTCCTGTCTTCAACTGGACTCCCATAACTCAGCCTGGTTCTTACATGTAGGTCTCTTTATCTGCTTCTATCAGTTACTAAATGATGACAATTAGGGTAGTCACTAGTCTGATTAAAGAGAAAGGCTAGTCCAGATACCTTCTCCACTATTGATAGGGGTCTTAGTTGAGGGTAATCCTTATGGATTTCTGGGAATTTCCCTAGCATCAGGTATTTCCTTAGCCCCATAATGGCTCCCTCTATGGACATATCTCTTTCCTTGCTCTCCTGCTCCATCCCTCTCCCAGCATGACAATCCCATTCCCTCATGTTCTCATTCTCCATGCTTTCCACTTTACCACCTCCCAACTCCCAGTTTACCCAGAAGATCTCATCTCTTTCCCCTTTCTAGGTCAATCCATGCATCCCTCTTAGGGTCCTCCTTGTTACTTAGCTTCTCTGAATCTGTGGGTTATATTCTGGTTATCCTTTTGCTTTACATCTAATATCCACTTATGAGTGAATACATACCATGTTTCTCTTTCTGGGTATGGGCTACCTCACTGAGGCTGATATTTTCTAGTTGTATCTATTTGCCTGCAAATTGCACGATGTCTTTTTATTCAGATGAGTAATATTCCATCATGTAAATGCACCACATTTTTTTTATCCATTCTTCTATTGAGGGACATCTAGGTTGTTTCCAGTTTCTGGCTATTACAAATAACGCTGCTGCGAACATAGTTGAGCAAGTGTGCCTGTGGTAAAAGCAAAAGATAACCAGACTGCAACTCATAACTCCAGAGAGGCTACCTAGTAAAGAGGACCCTAAAAAGACACAGGGATCACCCAACGACAGAGGAATAGATGAGATCTACATGATCTCAAACTGGGAGTGGGGGTGGGGAAGTAATGGAGGGCAAGGGTCGGGGGAAAGAGCTTAGGGAAGAGGGAGGTCCCAGCTGGATCAGGAACAGAGTGGGAGAATGGAGAGGGAGATACCATGATGAATGAAGACACCAGGGGAATAGGAAGAAGCAGAGTGTTAGAGAGGTGAGCTGTGGTACAAAAAGTAATCGCATCAGTAGGAGCAGAAAACAATATTATTGTAACTAGTGCTGTAAAGATAGATCACCAGGATATGATTTTTCTCAGTGCTGAATGTGAACCAGGTGAAGAATGAGACACATTTCTCAGTAGGGAACTACAAAGGCCTCAGAGGGCCTGAGGTTATTTTTAGTTCTCTAACCAGTGTCATTATGTATATGATCCAATCAAATCTAATAATGATATTATTATCAATATGATAATGACATGTTTCTAATCACATACATATAACATTTGAAAATTCCAGTGGATAATGCTAGGGTTTGGTAAATGTGAAAGACACAATGGTGTAACTGCAGAGATGATTTAGTGTTTAAGAGCAATTGCTGTCATTGTAGAGTGTCCAGGTTTGATTCCTAGGACCCATAAAATCTGTAACTCCAGTTCAGGGGATCTGATTGTCTCTTCTCACCTCCATGGGCACTGCATGCATATGGGACACTTATATATGTGTAGGCAAAACACTGATACATATAAGGTAAAAATGAATAATTAGTTTTTACAAGGATAGATGGGAATCCCCCCCACCACTTTTTTTTTTACTTTTCCTTTGGAGTTACTCATTCTGCATAAGTACAATAACAGAACCACATTTTTAAAAGAATGTTCAAATAATCAAGCTCACCAAAATTGCATCTTCTCACATTTTTGAAAAATATAATGTTTAGCAATAAGCACTCCTTTAGTCTTGTTGGTGGAGTTGGATGTGGATCCACATTTCATTATCTTCCTTGTGCACATTTCCTGGTATTTTTACATTCTAGCTAAACTATTTTAAAATTAAATTTATTTACCTATTTTACATTCCAACCACAGTTTCTCTTCCATCCTCTTCTTCCATTCCTTCTGCAAACTTCCACTTTGCCCTCCCCAGTCCACTCCTCCTCCATGTATGCTCAGAAAGGGCAGGCCTCCCATGGGCATTAACAAAACACAGCACAACAAACTAAAGTAAGACTGAGCACGCCCCTTGTATTAAGGCTGGTCAAGGCAACACAGTATGAGAAGTAGGGTCTCAAAAGCAAGCTAAAATGTTAGAGACAGGCCTGGGTCACACTTTTAGGAGTCCCACAAGTAGACCAAGCTATACAAATGTCACATATATGTAGAGATCCTCAGCCACTCCTGTGCAGGCTTCCTGGTTGTCCATTTAGACTCTGTGAGCTCCTATGAGACCAGGTTATTTGATTCTGTGCTTCTCTTGTGTGTGTGTGTGTGTGTGTGTGTGTGTGTGTGTGTGTGTGTGTGTGTGTGTGTGATGTTCTTGGCCCCACTGGCTGGTAAATCCTTACTCCCTCTCTTAAGGATTCCCCTAGCTTGGTCTAACTTTTAGTGGTGGGTCTCTGTATCTGTTTCCACTTGTTCCTGGATGAAGCCTCTCTGATGAAAATTGGGCCAGTCATCAATCTATATGTATAGCAGAAGATGAAGAAAAGATCTCCCATACTTATAGATTTGTAGAATTAACTTAGTAAAAATGGCCATTTTACCAAAAGCAATCTAGAGATTTAATGCAATTTCCATTAAACTCCCGTGACAGTTCTTTAGAGACCTAGAAAAAACACTACTCAATTTCATAAATAAAAACAAACAAACAAACAAAAACACTACCGTCATCAACAACAACAATAACAAAACAGGACAGCTAAAACATCCCTGTACAATAGAAGACCTTCCAGACATATCTCTATCCTTGATTTCAAGCTTTACTTCAGGGTTATGGTAATAAAAACATTATGGAATTGGCATATAAACAGACAGGTGGGTCAATGGAATCAATTCAAAGTGCCAGAAGTAGATCCACACATCTATGAACACCTGATTTTTGACAAAGAGGTCAAAAGTACACAGTGGAGAAAAGAAAGCATCTTCAACATATGGTGCTGGTATAACTGGTGTCAGCCTGTAAAGAATGCAAATAGATAGATCCATATCTATCACCCTGCAGAAAACTCAAGTCCAAATGGATGAAAGATCTCAACATAAATCCAGTAACATTGAACCTTATAGAAGAGAAAGTAGGAAATAGCCTTGAGCACATTAGAACAGGTGACAACTAACTGATCTGAACATCAGTAGTGAAGCCACTAAGATGGATAATTAATAAATGGGTGTTGGTTTGCTGTAAATTGCCTTTATTATGTTTAGGTATGTTCCCTGTATTCCTGATCTCTCCAAGACCTTTATCATGAAGGGGTGTTGGATTTTGTCAAAGGCCTTTTCAGCATCTAGTGAGATTATCATGTGGTTTTTTTCTTTCAGTTTGTTTATATGGTGTATTGACGGACTTTCATATGTTGAACCACCTTTGCATCCCTGGGATGAAGCCTACTTGATCATGCTGGATAATTGTTTTAATGTATTCTTGGAGTCTGTTTGCCAGTATTTTATTGAGTATTTTTGCATCAGTGTTCATGAGGGAGGTTTGTCTGTAGTTCTCTTTCTTTGTTGCATCTTTGTTTGGCTTGGAAATCAGGGTAATTGTAGCCAAATAGAAGGAGTTTGGTAATGCTCCTTTTGTTTCTAGTGAGTGGAACAATTTAAAGAGTATTGGTATTAACTCTTCTTTGAAGATCTGGTAGAATTCTGCACTGAAACCATCTGGTCCTGAGCTTTTTTTGGTTGGGAGATTTTTAATGACTGATTCTCTTTCCTGAGGGGATATTGGACTATTTAAATAGTTTATCTGGTCTTGATTTAACTTAGGTGTGTGGTACCTATCCAGAAAATTATTCATTTCTTTCATATTTACCAGTTTTGTGGAGTAGAGGTTTTTGAAGTATGACCTGATGATTCTCTGGATTTCCTCAGTGTTAGTTGTTATGCCTCCCTTTTCATTTCTGATTTTGCTAATTTGGATGCTCTCTCTCTGCCTTTTGGTTAGTTTGGATAAGGACTTGTCTATCTTGTTGATTTTCTCAAAGAACCAACACTTTGTTTCATTAATTCTTTGTATTGTTCTCTTTGCTTCTATTTTATTGATTTCAGTTTTCAATTTGATTATTTCCTGGCATCTATTCCTCCTGGGTGACTTTGCTTCTTCTTGTTCTAGAGCTTTCAGGTGTGCTGTCAAGTCACCAGTGTGAGATTTCTCCTACTTCTTTATGTGGGCATTTAGTGCTATGAACCACATAAAACTAAAAAGTTTCCATAAAGCAAAGAATACCATCAGTAAGACAAAATGGCAGCCTACCAAATTGGAAAAGATCTTCACTGACCCCACATCCTACAGGGGGCTATTTTCCAAAATACATAAAGAAATGAAGAAACTAGACATCAAAAATTCCAGTAATCCAATTAAAAAATGAGGTACAGATCTAAATAGAAAAACCTGAAGAAATGAAACTCAAATGGACAAAAAATACTTAAAGATATGATAAACATCTGTACTCATCAGGGAAATGCAAAGCAAAATCACTCTGAGATTCTATCTTTACAATGGTTAAGATCAAAACTACAAATGAAAGCTTATGCTGGAGAGGATATGGAGTAAGTGGAACACTCCTCCATTGCTGGTGGGAATGCAAACTTTCATAGCCACTTTGGAAATCCATATAATAGTTTATCAGAAAATTGAGAATCAATAAACCTCAAAACACAGGTATGCTACTCTTGGGCATATTCCCAAAGCATAGTCAATCATACCACAAGAACACTTGCTTAACTATGTTCATAAAAGTTTTATTAATAATAGCCAGAACCGGGATACAATCTAGATACCCCTCAACCAAGGAATGAATAAAGAAAATGTGGTACAATTTCACAATGTAGTATGTTAATGCAGATGTTAAAATAATGGCATCCTGAAATTTGCAGACAAATGGACACAACTAGAAAAAATCATCCAGATAGAGGTAACCCAGACCCAGAAAGATAAATATGGCATGTGTTAACTTATTAGTGGACATTATCAGTAAATTAAATGATAAACATGATACAGTCCACAGATCCAGAAAATTTAGATGCTGAAAGTCTTGCTCCAGATGGGTTTGATGACCTAGGATGGACATATAAAGCAAGCACCAAGAAGAAACTGTGTCCACCTGATGTTATTCAAACAAGTGGCTCAAGATAGCCTGGGCTATTTTTATTTATACAGTTTCAATAGTTTGCATGAAAATTTTTACAATCAGTTTTACTTCTTAAGTTTCTGAAAAATGGTTACAGTAATTTTCAGTTTGTTTTTTGCTTCTTTCTCCTTTCATCTCACAACTCTCCCACCAGTAGTCATTACCTTTTTGATCTATATTTCTACTGTTTAGAATTATAATCGGTCTTGCAAACCACAAAAGGCCTTTTCTAACTAGGCAAACCTACAGGGAGAACAGTGTGTCCAGTTGGCAGTATATATTGTTACAGTGTTTGGCAGGGTGAGAGACAGTTTTGTCTCCTGTGGTTAATTTTTACATCTGATAGGGTCTGGGTTCTCAAGATCAACTCATTAGCCAAATCTGGATCAATTCATTCTACATTTTGTGCTATTCTATCTTCTCTGCATATACATGAGGTTTTTCCATTTATCATATAGACAGCGTAACTTGGAAACTTACTCTTAATTGATGGCATCCTTTATACTTTGTCCTTATGTCTAATTCTCTTAACTTCTTAGGTTTTGGCACAACTATTAGAAATGAGGAATCTGGGTTTTTATGATTCTACTTCATTCCCTGTTTCTATACTATTCCCATTAATCCTGATATCATCCATATAATAACATTTCAAAGACTGTCATGGTTAAAATCATTGTTTCAAGAAAAGTAATGGAAATGTGTAATATTAAACATATGACCTATTGTCACTCATTCAGGACAGCAATATGGATAACATAGTGAAAGTGAAGAGAGCAGGTAACATACACGCTCTTCTGGTCATGCCCAGAATTTTACAGTGAACTGTTCATAGGTCTTTGCAAAGTGGGTCAGGTCTGCAGGGCTTTACCACAAGAAGAGCCATTTGTACTATTCTCTGTAGCAGGAAGTTTCCTGTCCCACCTCCTGCCTCCCAAATACTGGCAGCCACTTCCTAAATAACTGACTCGGAGGTTTAATATAAATTATAAATGCTTGGCCAATAGCTCAAGCTTGTTGCTATCTAACTCTTACATTTAAATTAACCCACATTTCTTATCTATGCTTTGCCACATGGCTCATGACTTGTAATTTCTGGAAAGTATTAATACAGGGTTTTGGAATTGATGTTTTTTGGTTTATGGTTTTTTGATACAAAGTTTCTTTGTGTAGTTTTGTCTGTTCTGGAACTCATTCTTAGACCAGGCTGGCTTTCATTTTTATTTTTATTTATTTGATTTTATATTTATTTGTTTACTTATTTATTTGTTTGTTTGTTTGTTTGTTTGTTTTGAGACAGGGTTTCTTTGTGTAGCTTTGCACCTTTCCTGGAACTCACTTTGTAGACCAGGCTGGCCTCGAACTCACAGAGATCTGCCTGGCTCTGCCTCCCGAGTGCTGGGATTAAAGGCATGTGCCAAAACTGCCTGGCTTCAGGATGGCTTTTAAGGCATAGAAATCTACCAACCACTGCCTCCTGAGTGGTGTGATTAAATGCATGTACCACCACTGCCTGGATTCCAAATTTTGTTCAGCTTTCTATGGCCTTACATTGGAATGCCAAAAGGTTGTTGTTGTTTTTTGCTCTTTTTGGGGGCCTACCACCCAACTCCCCCAAAAGAGCATGGAGGATTAATATTGCTTATAAAGGCCCAGTCTTATCTTGGCTTGTTTCTTGTCGGCTTTTCTTAACTTTAAATTACCCCATCTATCTTTTGCCTCTGGGCACTTACCTTTCGCTTACTTCTATGTATCTTACCGTTACTCTTACTCTGTGTCTGCCTGGGTGGCCAGCCTCTGGTGTCCTCCTCTCTTTGTTCTCTTGCTCCTTCTTCCTCTCCTCCCAGATTTCTCCTTCTGTCTATTCTGTCTGCCTGCTAGCCCCACTTATCCTTTCTTCTGCTTGACCATTGGTTGTTCCTCTTTTTATTAGACCATCAGGTGTTTTAGATAGGCAAAATAACACACAGCTTCACAGAGCTAAACAGATGACATGAAAAAGAATGGCACATATCTTTGCATCATTAAATAAATGTTCCACAACATAACCAAAAGTAACACATCTCAAATTAATATTCTACAACATTCCCACTTTCTGTCTAAATAAAAGGGTTTTGACTTTTATCATAGTAAAACTATATACAACAAAAACAATTATTAAGCATTACATTTACAACATTCTGTCCATTTTTAATTAGCATATTCAGAAAAAGGAATGCATTATCTATCTTATCTTAGGGAATCCAAAATTTTACACCTGATTTGTTTTCTGCCATAAGTAAGGACAACTGCAACTATAACTATTTAATCTTCAACTCTATCAAAGACCCCCAGAAGGATGTAGTATTACCTGAGTAAACAGGAAGTGCATTGCAAGCAATTTCCAAGACTCAAGAAATGACAGAGACATCTGATTTCCTGCACTGTCACCCAAAGTTCCTCTGCAATGTGGGGAATTCATCTTCAGCCTACAGGTCTAGAGTATCTGGAAAACTTCAGTGAAGCAAGAAGTTTGAAAGACTGTCCTGCCTATATTGGCAAAATTCATTATCTGCTTTCCTCTGTGTCCTGCAGAATGTCTGGCAGTTTCTTCTGTGAAGCAGAAACCTTGACAGACCCTCCTATCTTGTTTTATAAAGCTCAGTGGTCACTTTCCAGTGGTTACTGCATGTCCAGTTTATACAACATACTGTCAAGTTGTCTAGGCAAGAGCAGTTTCTTGCCCAAATGACTAGCCTTGCCACATTGAAAGCAAGATCCAAAAGAAATTTTTTTGATGCCCATAATCTCTGAAGTAAATTGATGCTGCCAGGAGCAGATGCATCACATTGTCATAAAAAAAAACTTAATTTAACAAATTATTTTAAATGCCATATTCTAGAGGTCTTTGAAGTGTTTGAAGGTCATTTATCTATCTAATTATATCTCTGTATAATCTTGAAAACATGCCTAACATATCTACAAATTTTATGGTTATAAATGACTAACTACAAACCTGTTTCTTGATTATGATAAATACTTTATAATAATAGCTTTAAAAATCTCGACTTCTACCTTACATTTTTAAAAGAACTGCATAGGTACTTTACCTTAAGCAAAAGTAGAAACATAAATACAGTATAACAAAAATAACTTTAAATTTGTATCAATATACTATATTTCACTAAATAACAAACATTCACAGACCACCAAATAACCAAAACCACACCCAACCAATTTCTTGGTAATGTGGACATAGTATTCTCCAAACTACTTTCTACTGTCTGTGGATAAAGTGTCTTTAGGGTCCCAGAGAGAAAATTTGAGATAAGGGCCAAGTCCTGGGAAAAGCAGCTATAAACTTTGTTGATGGATATCACTGTTCATGGCTCCAGAGGTCTCCCTTGATCAAACTTGATCTGTATTAACCTGGAACGAATCCACAGCCTCTTGTTTCCTGTGAAAACAAAAGCAAAACTTCTCCTCTAAAGCATTTTTTACTTCCATTTGATAAATACATTTTTTTTATTTCTTTTTTAAATTTAAGACATTCCTAAGTATCTAGATGAGTCCATTTAGTCCAGTTCATAATCCCATGTTTCTCAGCAGGTACTGTTTGCTTGTCATCATTCAAAAAATTTAAAATCAATATAATACTGTATAGGATCCAGATTCCCTGTGCATTTCTGATCGCATAAGACTTTTTTTCTTATGTATTACTTTTACTGTCTTTTAAGACTATACTGTTATTTTTAAACTATTTCTTTCTATATCTGTCTATACCCATATTTATTTATTTCTTAAGTGTATGCACATTGTAAAACACACTGGAATCTGTTCAGAGGTTTTTCCATCTGGACCTTTTTTTTCTGTGTATCATTTAGCCTTTTAGACTGCACAAGCAAATTTTGACTGCTAAGCTACACCTGGAACCTCTGCATGGCTCTCTTGGCTGGATCTGCCCACTTCTCCCTTCTCAGGTTGTGAAATCCAAGATTAAACTCAGCCTGGTCAGAGGTATGTGGCCAGGAACTGCATTCAACATTTCTAGGTGTAGGAAACCAGTGCCCTGCACTGGGCAGGCATTCTTTACTTCACTTTTTGTTCCAGTTTAGCATACTGGATGCTCAAGGACTCACTAGCAGGCAGAAACTTTTCAAGGAGGCATATACTCTTTTTATTTTCAGCTTTAATATTGTAGGTTGTTTTTGCTCCTTTTAGAGGCCTGCCAACTAGCTCCCAAATAAAACACACACAGAGGCTTATTATTACTTATAAATGCCCAACCTTAGCTTGGCTTGTTTCTTGCCAGCATTTCTTAACTTTAAATTACACCATCTACCTTTTGTTTCTGGGCTTTTATCTTTCTCTGAGTTCTTGGCCACTTGTTTGTATACTTTGGGGGATTTGTCAATGACCCATTGTATTACAGCATAGAGAATTTGGAGGTTACTTCACTGTTATCTGTTTCCCCACTATATTTATCACTCATGATTGCATGAATAATTAATTCTGAAGACAAATTTTCTTTATCTCTATCAGTATATGAAACACAAAGTTTTGTTTGCTGCCAAGCCTCCATGCATCATTGTAAGAGTTAGCTACAATACTCAGTGGGAAAGACTATAGTTTTGAACTCCTGCTACCTCTTTATCTTCTCTTTACTTTTTGTTTCCTCAAGTATTAGTAACCTGAAGCTTTCTGATACTGAATACCTGGTATATTTAATTCTGTTATAGTTTTATGAATTTTCAGTTTATAGTGAGTAGCAAAACAATGTAGGAGTTCAGTTTTCTCCTAAGTATGTGCTTCAAGGGGAAAAAAGTGCAGTTATTAAAATCTGGTTCTCACATCGTTAAAAATCTAGATTGAATTTATATATTAATCCAGTGGAATTAAATTTTATTTTGTTGATCATGGTTTTTAGACATTTTACTACAAATGACTTTAGAACTCATAATACAAAATAATTTCTCTTTTTTTTGGGGGGGGGTTCGAGACAGGGTTTCTCTGTGTAGCTTTGCGCCATTCCTGGATCTCGCTCTCTAGACCAGGCTGGCCTCGAACTCACAAAGATCTGCCTGCCTCTGCCTCCTGAGTGCTTATGTTGTGTAGAGCTCCAAGCACTTTTGTTGTCCCTTCCCCCTTAATTCTTAAATGATATTTATGATTTAATCTGACTTGTCCCTGGAAAACTCACCCATTAAACACTTTCTTGGCAGTAGATAGACTTTTCTGTGAGCATGAATAGTCTCTAGCCAAATGTAGGGAATCATGCTTTGATGTCTTTAATGAGAACTAGCGGAAACGATAGGGTAAGGTATATTTGGAGGATGTAGCTCACTAGTTACTGAGACTTGAAAAACATTTTTACATAAAACTTTTGCTGTCTTTCTATCATTGTTGGGTAAAAATGATGTAAAATTTCTACTTTATATGCCATGCTCACAGGAAGTGACATGACAGACATGTCTGTCTTAGTGACAGACAATTATGGATAAAAACTTCTAAGACCAGTTTTAAGTGAGAATGAATTTTTTTTTATTTAGTTGTATTCCTCAGAGACTTTGTTACAATCTAACTCAATATAAAATTAACAATAATTTGTTTATGTAGCCATTATATAAAGAACTACATGTGTACATGCACTCAAATCCAAGGGGCAAGGTGCCATTCCTAGTGAGTGTGAAAGTGACCTTATGAGTAATGCTCATTAGAATTATTTTTTTTTAATTTTTATTTTGCAATACAATTCAGTTCTACATATCAGCCACGGATTCCCTTGTTCTCCCCCCTCTGGCCCCCCTCACCTTCCCCCCAGCCCACCCCCCATTCCCACCTCCTCCAGGGCAAAGCCTCCCCCACAGACTGAGATCAACCTGGTAGACTCAGTCTAGGTAGGTCCAGTCCCCTCCTCCCAGGCCCAGCCAAGCGATCCTGCATAGGCCCCAGATTTCAAACAGCCAACTCATGCAATGAGCACAGGACCCGGTCCCACTGCCTGGATGCCTCCCAAACAGATCAAGCCAATCAACTGTCTCACCCATTCAGAGGGCCTGATCCAGTTGGTGACCCCTCAGCCATTGGTTCATAGTTCATGTGTTTCCATTTGTTTGGCTATTTGTCCCTGTGCTTTATCCAACCTTGGTCTCAACAATTCTCGCTCATATAAACCCTCCTCATTCTTGCTAATTGGACTCCCAGAGATCCACCCGGGGCCTAGCCATGGATCTCTGCATCCAGATCCCTCAGTAGTTGAATGAGGTTTCTAGCACAACAATTAGGGTGTTTGGCCATCCCATCACCAGAGTAGGTCATTTTGGGCTGTATCTCCACCATTGCCAGCAGTCTGTTGTGGGGGTATCTTTGTGGATTTCTGTGGGCCTCTCTAGCACTTTGCTTCTTCCTAGTCTCATGTGGTCTTCATTTACCATGGTCTCCTATTCCTTATTCTCCCTCTCTGTTGTTGATCCAGCTGGGATCTCCCGCTCCCCCAAGCTCTCTTTCCCTTGACCTTCGCCCTTCACTACCCCCACTCATGTCCAGGCTGTTCATATAGATCTCATTCCATTTCTCTGTCATTGGGCGATCCCCGTGTCTTTCTTGGGGTCCTGTTTTCCAGGTAGCCTGTCTGGTGATGTGAGTAGCAGAAAAGTCATCCTTGTTCCACATCTAGTATCCTCCTATGAGTGAGTACATACCATGTTTGTCTTTCTGAGTCTGGGTTACCTCACTCAGGATGATTTTTTCTAGATCCATCCATTTGTCTGCAAACCTCACCAACCCCACATCTGACAGAGGACTGATATCCAGAATATATAAGGAACTCAAGAAATTAGACATCAAAATGCCCAACAGTCCAATTAAGAAATGGGCTATAGAACTAAACAGAGAATTCTCAACAGAGGAAACTCAAATGGCTGAAAGATATTTAAGGAATTGCTCAACATCCCTAATCATCAGAGAAATGCAAATCAAAACAACTCTGAGATACCACCTTACGCCTGTCAGAATGGCTAAGATCAAAAACACTGAAGACACCTTATGCTGGAGAGGATGTGGAGCTAGGGGAACTCTCCTCCACTGCTGGTGGGAATGCAAGCTTGTACAACCACTTTGGAAATCAATATGGCGCTTTCTTAGAAAATTGGGAATCCATCTCCCCCAAGATCCAGCTATATCACTCTTGGGCATATACCCAAAGAATGCTCAACCACACCACAAGAGCACTTGTTCAGCTATGTTCATATCAGCATTGTTTGTAATAGCCAGAACATGGAAACAACCTAGATGCCCTTCAACTGAAGAATGGATAAACAAAATGTTGTACATATACACAATGGAATACTACTCAGCAGAGAAAAACAATGACATCATGAGGTTTGCAGACAAATGGATGGATCTAGAATTATTTTGATGATAAAATTAATCAGAGAATATTGGAGTATGACAAGTTAATGTTAGTGACATTATTAAAATAATGAAATATACATGCTAAGATTTAGAGAGACAGAAATGGAAATGGAGGGAACACATGGAAGATATCTCCCATAAACCAAGGAGTTTCTGAATATACTAAAATTGTGTAGTGGTTTTAAAAGGATAGCTTACCAATGAAAATAGAAGGATTATAAATATATTGATTGTGGAGTTACAGTTCCAAGGTCTGCAACAATTTATGTTTGTTCTACCCAGTTTGTGGGTCTTTATTAAAGCAGCCCAAGAAACTAATACAATAGTTTAATCACCTCATAAACAGTAGTCTCCAAACATCGATCTCAGACATACTGCATTTGCAAATATTTCTGGACCATTCATTTCAGGATTCATGGAAAAGTCTTTAATTGGTCTGCAGTTGAATAATGAATGCTAGGTATTTGAAAATGGTTGAAGTAAAAATTGCAGCATTAGATAAGTTTTCAAAACTGGAAATGAATGTAAAAGAAAAAATATTATTAAGGACTTTAAAGTAAAGATGATTTTAAGCATTGTGTAGAAATAAAAATATCTGACTAAACACATAAATATATTTCATAATTTATAAAATTAAGATAAATAGAACAGCCTTACCTACATAGAAAAATTTTCTTGAGTACATCAGTATTTTTTTGGGGAACATGCCTAAAAGAAATGTGTTGTCAATGTTCCCATTCCCATGTTGATTTACTGAGAGATACAGTATTTAAATGGGGATTGAGATGGCTACAAATTACAGTTATCTCAAATTCTATGAAATAGAAAGAATAATTTCATAATACATCCTTAATTTTCCAAGAAGTTCAAGCTATACATATTAGTTAGTCTTCAAATTATCAGATGTATTAGATTTCTCTCAAATTATGCGTATTTATTCTCTATGGCCCTTGACATTAGGACTTAAATACTAACTCTAATGAATATGGAATGTATGATAAATATATTTTATTATACAATTACATTTGAATAAGTAGTGACAATTTCAGATATCAGAGATGTCTAACTAGGTAAATATATTTTTATTGGCATGACTAAGTATAATGACTCATGATATTATTCTTTTAGCATTTCTAGATTGTCCAGATACTTTATCCAGAGGAACTGGAATTAAACAATTTCTTAACCACTGAAAATAGCAGGGTGGCTATACAGAATCTGAAAAGAATTTATGTTTTTAAAAGATTTTGACAGACAAGCAGATATTGAGGCTCTGATATGGTTCATTTACTGTAAAACTTAAGAAATATAGGAGATCCTAATAGGCCATGTCAGAGATGACCATCAGGAAGTACAATAGTGAGATCTTCATTATACCTAAAAAAAAAAAAAAGGACAAAATTTACTTACCTAAGCCACAGTATACTGTATCTATAGTATTCTATATGCCAAACATAACCTCTATTGGGCTGTTATAATGTCTTAAACTTTCAAACATCAATAATTAGTAATATTTTACGGTCCTATTGAATTTATTAGAGTTTTAAAGCATAAGAAATATTGTTAATCTGTATTCTTACTGGAATTAATTAAATAAAATTGTATTATATCTGAATGACTACAGATCTTGTAAAGTTTATCAGTATAGAAGACGACTCGGAGTTTTCTATCTACCACAGATGTTGTTAAGATATTGTTGAAAAATATAAATAAATAATAGACAAAAGAAAAATTTTCTATATTTATGGATTGGTAATATACTTCCAATATAAATTATTATATAAAATATTAACATAAATATAACCAAAGTCTAGGGTGAATTAATTTCACAAACATACTTGTAACATACAAAAAATATACATCAAACATAAAGAAGAATTTAGAAATATAGTTACTAAATTTTGATTAAGTTTTTTGTTTGTTTGTCCATAAGATTTTAGTTCTATGTAATTAGGGTTTTCCAAGTTAATATTGCACAACATATTTCATTAATACAGTAGTTTTTGCTGGGCAGTGGTGGCACATGCCTTTAATCCCAGCACTCAGAAGGCAAAGGCATGCAGATCTCTGTGATTTCAAGGCCAGTCTGGGATACAGAGTGAGTTCCATGACAGGCTCCAAAGCTATACTACTGTGGGATGGTCTTTATGTCAAATGTGTTGCTGATTGGTCAATAAATAAATCACTGATTGGCCCGTGGCCAGGCAGGAAGTATAGGCGGGACAAGGAGGAGAATAGAGCTGGGAAGTGGAAGGCTCAGGGAAGAGACACTGCCAGCCGCCATCAGGATAAGGAAGATGTAAAGTACCGGTAAGCCACAAGCCACGTGGCAAGGTATAGATTAATAGAAATGGATTAATTTAAGCTGTAAGAACAGTTAACAAGAAGCCTGCCACGGCCATACAGTTTGTAACCAATATAAGTCTCTGTGTTTACTTGATCGGGTTTGAGCGGCTTGGGACTGGCGGGTGAGAGATTTGTCCAGACTGTGGGCCAGGCAGGAAAACTCTAGCAACACTATACAGAGAAACCCTGTCTTAAAAAAACCAAAAAAAAAAAAAAAAAAGTTTTTAATGTGTTATATAACTTGTCATTAAAGACTTAAGTTATAAAATGATTTCCAGGGATCAAGTTCTGGATAGCATCATTACATGGTTGTATTAATTGAAATATATTTGTATTAAATTTTTTTAAAGATCATTAGGCAAATAAATATCATAAATGTATGAATACAACCTTTAAGACATTCATAATAAAAAATAAATTTTATATTTATTTATTACAAGTTTGAATTTTATATTTCATTAACATAAAATAGTCATTATGTTTGCTTGTACATGTGTATATATATATATATATATATATTTCTATCTCTATATCTATATATATAAACAGAAATATATGTAAATATAAGTACAAGCAGGTAGGCATATTGGCAGAAAATCAGAAAGGACACATAACTTAAATCACCTTTTCTACACCTTTAAAAAATAAAATTTAGCCGGGCGGTGGTGGCGCACGCCTTTAATCCCAGCACTCGGGAGGCAGAGCCAGGCGGATCTCTGTGAGTTCGAGGCCAGCCTGGACTACCAAGTGAGTTCCAGGAAAGGCGCAAAGCTACACAGAGAAACCCTGTCTCGAAAAAACCAAAAAAAAAATAAAAATAAAAAAAAAAAAATAAATAAAATTTGCCAGGTGGTGGTGGCACATGCCTTTAATCCCAGCACTCGGGAGGCAGAGCCAGGTGGATCTCTGTGAGTTCAAGGCCAGCCTGGGCTACCAAGTGAGTTCCAGGAAAGGTGCAAAGCTACACAGAGAAACCCTGTCTTGAAAAAACAAAAACAAACAAAAAAATTTGTCAACCTTTAAATTTGTGACAAGACAATTTTGTGTCCATAGAAAAGGAAGCATAAAACAGCATACCATAGGAAACAAACTAATTGCAATAAATGTGTTATATTTGCAATTTAATAGTTTTCATGAATGGAAAATTATTTTTTCTCAGTTTTTGAAATCTGATGTTTTTGAACTCAAGATTATTTTTACTATTATCTTCTCAACAATAAAATGAATATTTATACTAACTTGATAGTATATACATATATCTATCTGTCTATGTGTTTAAAGTATTATTTTAAAAAAAAAACACCATTAAAATTCTCTCCCTATACCTTATTTTCCACACAGAATCATAGGTAAAGCATCATCAATAGGCTAAATTGAAGGTAGAAACCTTGAATCAATAATCACTCTGAATTAAATGGTTGTATGTTCTATTATTCATGTTAAGACAAAGGCCTAAATTAGTCATTTTTAATACATTTATCTCAGTGATTAATTATCCAATACAAATAAGTAAGTGTATGGAATCTTGGATTTTCCACTCTATGGAAAACCTCATTCCATTTCTCACAACATTCTGAAAAATGTCAGATAATCTTTCAAACATTTTGATATTTAAATTTAGAAAGTCATCTTAGGTGAATTTTTAAAACTTTTGGAGTGTGTAGACATAGCTCAATTTTTTCATGCTGTTTTGATCTGTTCTATAATAGAAAACAGTGTGCTTAAGTAATAAGAACTTTTTAGCATATAGATGATGTCTTGCCAACCTAATGTGGCAAAGTTTTCCCCATTCCTCAGTTACTCAGTCACCAGTTTCCCAAGAAAAGTTGATGATATGATCCATCAGGTTTGAAAACTATATTCTTTAGAAATATAATGATAGAGATATGCCTGAAAGTTATACTGTCCTTTAATACTTCCGTTCACAGAGCCAGTATTTAGATTAAAAATTGCATTATAATAAAAACACCACACCTTATAAGCTTGTAAGTAATAAATGTACTGTTATTTTAGACTGTATTTCATATACTTTTTTATTTTCAAAGAATTTGTTGGATTAATAACCTAATGATTAGCCATAATGTTTGTTCAATAATTATTAGCTTCTTTAAATTGGGTCAGATAAAATAATGTTCTTTAAAATTTTAGTTCCAATAAATCTCAGAAGCTTTCTTATCAAATTCAAATAACCATGTATCATAAAAATTTTTAGTGTATTTTTTACTCTGATTTACAAATAAAACTGTAGAGCTGATTCTAAATAATTCCAATTGGTACAATAAGAACTTAAATGCTAGCATTATAATTTATCTGTGTTGGAACATCATGCTTGAAATTTAACTTTCCAATGATTTCTATAATTGTTCATTCATAAAACTAATCCTATTTGATGATAAATAGTAATAGAGCAGAATGAGGTAATTTAATGTTTTTTTTTCCCTATCAGTTCGTGGTTCTAAAATTCAGTAATAGAAACTAGAACTTAGTAATGACAATATGTTAACAGAATTCTACACTGTAGATATTTAAAAGACACTTAACTTCAGTTGTCTGGCTGTCACACCTTTCAGAGTACTCAATACAACACACATAGCGAACAAGAACTTTAAGCTAACATTTTGCTGGACTTTCTTCTTCTTCTTTTAAAAATATAAAGATATACCATGACCTTTAACATGACATTTAAGCCTAAATAATGCATATAATTTAATATCAAGGCCAATGCATATTCATATTTTGCGTGGGCCATTTTAAAACCCAGAAAGCAAAAGAGGATGTTACAGTGTCCTACACAAAAGCACAAGATGGAGTGGAGAATGTAGATTTAACCATCTTATTAAATAAGAAACACAGAGCCAATGCAAAGATGAAAGCTCGAGGTCAGAGCAATAGCTAAGAGCTAAAAACCTTACCCTTTACTGCTGCTGCTCTCTTCCTCAGTAAGAGACCTACTTCCTGTCTGTTTATCTTTTTTATAGACTTTCTATTCTGCCTTCTCATTGGTTGTAAACCCAACCACATGACCTCCTCATCACTGCCTGTCTGTACAGACCTCCAGGTCTTCTATGGTTGGTATTGAGATTAAAGGTGTGTGTCTCCATGACGGCTGTTTCCTTGAACACACAGAGATCTGCCTAACTCTGCCTCCCAAGTGCTGGGATTAAAGGTGTGCACCACCACCACCCAGTTTTTGCTATGGCTTGCTATTAAATCTGACCCCCAGGCCACTTTATTTATTAACATAAAATAAAGTCACATTTCAGTACATTTAAAATATCACCATAGGAGAATGTTGAGAGGAATGATTTATCTTAAAGGGGGAAAAGTGCCAGGAGAAATATCACTTTATGGTGTAGCTGGACCTTTTGTTCAATAATAACCATAAAATTACTTTTAAATGTCATTGGTATATAACACTCAATACAAATCTCTAAACATTTCAAATGTTTATATGAATTAAAGAAAATGATCATAAGAAAATTATGTTTATGTTTTTTTGTATCCCATGAACTAATTTGATTAATTCCATTCCAATTCCTCTCAAATTGTGTTACATATTTTCTTTTGGTATTAATGATGTAAATAAATTATTATGGTAATTTATCCAGCTTTAATACAAAATATTACACAAATCTTGGTGCCTATAACATGAGCAATAAGGCATCATAAATTACATTGAAAAAAAAGCATGGACATTTGCATGCCCGTGGACTTTTCAATTTATTCTAAAGATGAATCCAGTTCCAGCTGATACTATCATAGAAGCACATGGTGACTCCACATTGTAATCTCTTATGCCTTCATTTTTGTAAAAAGGAGGATTTGGCACTGGAATAAGTGAAGGTTTTATGTTCTCACTTAGTTTCACTTTCTGTGTTTGGGGTACTCTATTTTAGGTTAGATCAATTCAGTTTTATATGACCTACTACCATTTAATTTGCAGTGCTGGTAACTAATTTCCTATTTATAGCAAAAAATTCCTTATTCCCTAGGGTGTACTAACTCTAAGTTAAATTAACCACTGTTAAAGCAAATTACCATTTTGCATTTAGATGCCTTTTCAGAACTTCCAATTGTATTTGTATTAGAATGTACCAGGTTTGTGGACCATTATGTACAATGTTGCCATGTAGTCAAAGATTTAATTGACTAATAAATTTAGTAATTATGCCTTATTAGGATGAGGATATTGCTTCTGTTTCCAATGAGGAGACTATGATTTAGGGCAATCACTTATGAGCTAGCCCATAAAAATATGGGGATGATTTTATATTATTTGGAAAACTAATTTCTTGCTATTAATGTCATTTTTTATAATTTATATATTTTTTCTTAATCTTAACTTTGAGTCTCATATCATCTTGGATATTTTCTGTCACTTATCACCAGGTAACTTTAAGATCTTAAGATTATTCATTCTGATATACATTCCTCAGGCTCCATTTACATTGCTTCTTTATTTAACCTTAATCTTGCTTAACTTTTTGCTAGGATATAGAGAAGCTTTTTAAATTAAAACAGATAATTCATAAGTGCTGTGGGATGGTCTGTATGTCAAATGTGTTGCTGATTGGTCAATAAATAAATCACTGATTGGCCCGTGGCCAGGCAGGAAGTATAGGTGGGACAAGGAGGAGAATAGAGCTGGGAAGTGGAAGGCTGAGTCAGAGAGACACTGCCAGCCGCCATGATGACAAGCCGCATGTGAAGATGCCGGTAAGCCACGAGCCATGTGGCAAGGTATAGATTAATGGAAATGGATTAGTTTAAGCTGTAAGAACAGTTAGCAAGAAGCCTGCCATGGCCATACAGTTTGTAACCAATATAAGTCTCTGTGTTTACTTGGTCGGGTTTGAGCGGCTGTGGGAATGACAGGTAAGAGAGATTTGTCCTGACTGTGGGTCAGGCAGGAAAACTCTATCTACAGTTCAAATCTTAGATAATCTTTTAATAAAAAACCCAGTACCAGATATTGAAAAATCAGAGAAGCAGAACCAGCTACTAGTTCTTACTTCTATGAAATTCTCAGTCTAAAGAGAGAGAGTTGCTATTTCCTCATGCCTTGTATACCTTTCTCTGCCCTTCCATATTACTTAAAGGCATGTGTGCTTCCCAAGCAAAGGAATGAGATCTCAATTGCTGGGACTAAAAGTGTGTGCCACCACTGCCTGACCTCTAGATCTAATCCAGTGGCTCACTCTGTCTTCTGATTCTCAGGCAAGTTTATTTGGATGCACAATATATCACCACAAGTCACATCCATGGAATATTTTAGTAGTATGTTTGCTTCTTGTATGTTTCTTTTTCAATGACCTCACTTAAAATTTAGTAAGAAATGCCACTCTGGTGGTGTGTAGGGAAATAAAATATCAACCCCAGAAAAAAGTAAAGGCAATATAAATATTTGAAGTTATTATTCAATGTAAATAAGTGAGTGTGGGAGACCAGCTCCCACATTTATTTACCCCAGGGACTCTTGAGGAATGAGGCATAAGAGACTTAGATAGAAATAGAGGGGATAGAAACAGATAGAAATGCAAGATAGCCTTGGGTGGGCCTGGATCTATGGTGATATTTTAGTTGTATTAAAATGTTATTTGTATGTTAATAAATAAAGTTGCCCGGGGGTCAGAGCTATTAGCAAGCCATAGGAAAGCAGGGCAGTGGTAGCGTACGCTTGTAATTCCAGCACTTAGTAGGCAGAGCTGGGTAAGTCTCTGTGTGTTCAGGGATACAGCCATTATTGGATACACATGCCTTTAATCTTAATACCAATCATGGAAAACCTGGAGGCCTATACAGACAGGCTGTGAGGAGGCGGTCATGTGGTTGGGTTTACAACCAATGAGAAGGCAGGACAGGAACTCTATATAAAGACTTTAACACAGGGGTAGCTCTGGTTCGGAGAGGTAGGACCACTGCAGGAGGAAGGGTAAGGTTTTGGCTCTTGGCTCTGACCTCTTGGCTTTCTTCTTTGCATTGGTTCTGTGTTTATTGTTTGATGGGAAGGTTGGATACATCTACATTTGGTGCCCAACGTGACAAGAATTCATTAAAAACCGATTGGCTTGGCTTGGCGGCAGGTCCGGTTTCCAGCCTGGGCGGCCCGGCTGCCTAGCTTGGGCCCAGGCCTGACTGACCCGCAGCTGGAACTGCTACAAACAACTCAGACCTGCCCCGCTGAACAGGGCCCCTGCCTGTAAAGCCAAGGCTTGACTCGGCTCAAGCGGCTACACTTTCTCTCTCTCTCTCTCTCTCTCTCTCTCTCTCTCTCTCTCTCTCTCTCTCTCTCGCTCTCTCTCTCTCTCTCTCTCTCTCTCTCTCTGGATTCACACCTCGAACACCAGGTGGCTGTGAAATTCCCTGGGATTCTACTGTTCTACCCAGACTTGGTAAGTCAATTAACATATCTATTTAAAAGAGAATTTTTTTCTACATTAAAAAAAAAATGGGCTTTATGTGTACATTGGAAGAAAATTGGGCTTTGTTTGAAATTTTAGGCACTCTGACAATGGAACAACTATATGAAAAGATTAATATTGATCGAATTATTCAGTTTATTACTTTTCTTATCCTCATTTTACTATTTAAAAAGATCGTCAACTTAAGTGCCAGGATAACAGTCTTAGAAAAACTTGTTAAACCGGTAAAAATGAATTATAGAGAAATTCAAATTCAGACAGAAGAAATAAATAGTGAAGTTGTTTCAAAATTGGATCGTAAGGTTACAGAAAGAAAGCCAGTTTTCACACAATCACCCTTAATTTATCCAGTAGCCGTACAGCAGCTACCTGATGAAGAGAATGAACAAAATACTTGGGTTCCAGTTGAAATGTTAGACTTACGAAGATTTAAGGAGGCAATAGCATCTTATGGCATGCACTCCCCATATGTAAAGCAAATGTTAAACACCTGGTCAACTTGTAATAGGATTATACCAAAGGACTGGCGGGAATTGGCACAGGCTGTTCTTGAACCCGGACAAAATCTCCAGTGGAAAATGTGGTTCAGTAATGAGGCTAAAAATATAGAAAGACAATGGAGGGATAGCGGAATACAAGTCTGCCAGGATCAGCTTATTGGCGAAGGCCAATATGCTTCAGTACAAACACAATGTTCATATGATGTCCAAACCCTACTTCTATGTAAAACGGCAGCTTTGAATGCATGGGACAGAGTTGAAGAACCAGGAAAAAAAACTGAGTCATTTACAAAGGTTATACAGGGCCCCAAAGAATCTTTCACAGACTTCTTACAAAGATTGACTTCAGCAGTACAAAAAATGGTCCCGAATTCAGAGGCTAGTCAGATAATAATTGAATCTTTAGCCTTTGAGAATGCAAATGCAGCGTGCAAAAGAATAATTAGGCCGTTAAAGGCAAGATCTGCACCTTTGGAAGATTGGATTAGAGATACAGTTAATGTAGAGGCTTATGACCATGATGATATGTGGGTAGGAAAAGCAATTTCAAAAGGTTTGAGCAATGTTAGATGTTTTGGATGTGGAAAGCAAGGACATTTGAAAAGGGATTGTAAAC
The DNA here is from genome assembly GCF_007827085.1 of Peromyscus californicus insignis. Taxonomy (NCBI): domain Eukaryota; kingdom Metazoa; phylum Chordata; class Mammalia; order Rodentia; family Cricetidae; genus Peromyscus; species Peromyscus californicus. The sequence goes on from NW_026294458.1 coordinate 64,357,980, forward strand.
AGGTCATTCCTAGAAATAATGTTTATTCAAGGAACACTGGCAACAGAATGCCCCTTCCTTCTGGAGTATGCAGAAGGTGTGGTAAGGGAAAACACTGGACCAACGAATGTAGATCAACAAGGGACAGACAGGGTAACCCTCTGCCTCGAGCTTCGGGAAACTCCCAGAGGGGCCTCAGGCAGGCCCCCACAGTAAATCCAGTTCAAACCTTTCCTGCAGTTGTAGAGGAAACCCCTACTCAAAGCAACTAAATAACCAAATGTCTATTGGAATAAATCATGTTAGTCGAGATGATGAAACAGAGAAAATAGGAAATACAGGAAAAAACATAAAGAAAATTTTTTGGCAAACTTCTATTAATGAACAAAGACCAAAACTAACAATAAAAATAAATGGTGTTTTGTTGTCTGGTCTGGTAGACACAGGTGCTGACATTACCATAATTGCACCAGAATTTTGGCATCCAACTTGGCCTCTTCAGGAGGTAAACATTCAACTCTTAGGAATTGGGACATTATCTAGAGTGAAACAAAGTGTAAGATGGCTTGAATGTATAGGTCCAGAAGGGCAGAAAGGAAAATTAAAACCATATATGGCTAACATAGCTATGAACCTGTGGGGTCGAGACTTGTTACAACAGTAGAATACTCAGATTAATATCCCTCCAATCTCAGAAACAAATCATAAATTAGTACATGTTTCTGAGACAAATATTAAAAGATATTATTCTAATGAGTGCTCACCAGCCATCCATGTCATACAAGAACAGGGCACAACAACTGATAATCTTCCAAAAACATTAACAGCTCTACCTTTAAAATGGTCAACAGACAAGCCTGTATGGGTTCAGCAATGGCCTTTAACAACAGAGAAACTCCAGGCTTTACAAGAGCTGGTGGAAGAACAGTTAAATGCTCATCATATTGAAGAATCAACCAGCCCTTGGAATTCTCCTGTATTTGTTATAAAAAAAAAAATCTGGTAAATGGAGAATGGTAACAGACCTTAGAGCAATTAACAAAGTAATTCAGCCAATGGGCTCTTTACAATCTGGAATTCCTTTACCTACTCTGTTACCAAAAGGCTGGCCTCTCATAGTTATTGATTTAAAAGACTGTTTCTTTTCAATACCCTTACAAGAAAAAGACAGAGAAAGATTTGCTTTCACAGTGCCTACTTATAATAATTCTCAACCGGTTAAAAGATTTCAATGGAGGGTTCTCCCACAGGGAATGTTGAATAGCCCAACTTTGTGCCAATATTTTGTAAAACAGCCATTAGAACTGGTACGTAAAAAATTTTCTAAATCTATAATTTATCATTATATGGATGACATTTTATTAGCTGATTCAAATGCAGATACTTTAGAAAGAATGTTTGAAAAAGTAAAGAAAATTTTGCCTTGCTGGGGATTACAAATTGCTTTAGAAAAGGTACAAAGAGGAGATTCTATTAATTATTTAGGATATAAAATAGAACTTCAAAAAATTAGACCTCAAAAAGTGCAAATTAGGAGAGATCGACTACAGACTCTTAATGACTTTCAAAGATTATTTGGAGACATTTCTCATCTAAGAACTATTGTTGGGGTAAAAAATGATGAACTGGATAATTTGTTTAAAACCTTAGAAGGTGATAAGGACTTAAATAGTCCAAGAGAATTATCACCTGAAGCTGAGAAAGAATTGGCCTTGGTAGAAAAGAAAGTACATGAAGGGCACGTAGATCGTATTGATCCAAAGCTGGATTGCATTTTGGTTATTTTACCTTCTAGGCATTCCCCAACAGGAATATTAATGCAAAGGGAAGATATTATATTGGAATGGATATTTTTACCAAATAAACCAAATAAAAAATTAAAAACTTATGTGGAAAAAATCTCTGACTTGATTTGGAAAGGAAAATTGAGACTTCGTCAATTAGCAGGAATAGACCCAGCAGAAATTGTCGTACCTTTAACTAAGGAGGACATTGAAAAATTATGGATAGAAAATGAAGCTTGGCAAAAAGCTTGTAGTAATTTTTTGGGAGAAATTAACAGCAAATATCCCAAAAGCGATAGAATTGATCTTATAAAGAGAGCTGATTGGATCTTGCCTCAAATTGTGAGGAAAAAACCCATATCTGGAGTTCGTACATTTTATACAGATGCCAACAAACAAGGAAAGGCAGGTTACAAATCAGAAAATTTAAGTAAAGTGGTTCAAAGTCCTTATAATTCAGTTCAAAAATCAGAATTGTATGCTATTCTGTTGGTATTAATGGATTTTTCAGAACCTCTCAATATAGTAACTGACTCTCAGTATGCTGAAAGAGTAGTATTACATATTGAGACTGCAGAATTTATCCACGATGCTTCAGAATTAACTTCATTATTTATTCAATTACAAGATACAATCAGAAAACGGAGTCATCCTTTATATATAACTCACATCCGATCCCATACTGGTCTGCCAGGCCCTCTAGCACAAGGCAATGATGAGATTGATAAATTATTGATAGGAAATGTGCTGGAGGCCTCAGAATTTCATAAAAAACATCATGTAAATAGTAAAGGTTTAAAAAAGGATTTTTCCATAACCTGGCAACAAGCCAAAGAAATAGTAAAGAAATGTCCTACTTGTTCCTTCTACAATCAAACACCATTACCAGCAGGATGTAACCCAAAGGGTACTCAGAGGAATGAAATCTGGCAGATGGACGTGTTTCACTTTGCAGAATTTGGAAAACTGAAATATGTACACCACACTATCGATACTTATTCAGGATTTCAATGGGCAACTGCTTTGAGTTCTGAAAAAGCTGATTCTGTAATCACTCATTTGCTAGAAGTTATGGCCATTATGGGTATACCTGCACAGATCAAAACTGATAATGCTCCATCATATGTCTCTGTTAAAATGAAACAGTCTTTTGCTTATTATAATATAAACCATGTTACAGGTATACCACATAATCCTACAGGTCAAGCAGTTATAGAAAGATCAAACAGAACTCTAAAGGATATGCTAAATAAACAAAAAGGAGTAACAAAAACCCCCAGAAATAGACTACATAATGCTCTATTAACTTTGAATTTTCTCAATGCCAATGAGAAAGGAACAACAGCTGCAGAGAGACATTGGATAATAGAAAAAACTACAGAATTAAATCAACCTATATACTTTAAGGATGTGCTGACCTCAGAATGGAAACCAGGGTATGTGTTACGTTGGGGACGAGGTTTTGCTTTTATTTCTACAGGAGAAGATAAGCTGTGGGTACCATCAAAATTGATAAAGGTTCGATTTGAACAAGAGAGACCTCTTAATTAGAGGAGGTGATAGTTCATCAACTATCGTAAACATCCAATTTAAACTAACTTACACCAGTAACACATGCCTTTTCATTTAATCAGATAACTTGTCAAAAAGGAACATCCCCAAAAAACCTTGGGGAAAGGTTTTTGTTTTTGTCTTTTAGGAGAATGAAGGTTAAGGAATTTGAAGAACACTGGACAAATGAGACAACTGAAGAAAAGGAACAAATCATCTATCCTAAGAAACAGAGTGAAATGGCGTATGGGTATGTTATCTAAAAAAATTTTATGTCTTCCTAAATGTTTGTTTCTGCTTTTCTTTAAAGATTTAACACTATTTAACTTCTAATAGTCCCAGTTCAATTAAAATTTAAAGCTGACTTTGGAGTTGGAGAATGGCTCTCTCCTTCTTTAAACTCAAGCATGTTGTTAAAAGGAAAATGCAAACTCCCTGTATCATGCCAGAGGAAAAGAGCCATCTTCTGCTATGGGACAGGAGAAAAGCCAAATTAATTAAGGGACTATTCTATTACGAATCTCAACTCTTTGATTCTATTCTGATTCTTTAAACTTTTCTTAAAGTATGAATTTTATATCAAAATTTACAAGATCAATATATATATATATATATACATTTTAAACTTTGTTAAGATATAAATGGTCATATAGAGTACTAACTAATTCTAAAAAGTCGCATATATAGTCTTTGTGTTCGAGTCTCTTATCAGTTTTTTGCAGGAAATCACGGTTAGGCCTAACATCAACTGAAGTCTCCAGGAAGAAGATGGGGCCCCACAACAACAACAATTCCACGTGGACAATAATAACATCACTAAGCTGACAAACATCATCTACAGATCAGCTTTGAACTACAAAGTGCTCAGAGCAATTTTCAGAAGAGCTAGCTGAGATGATCCAGTCTCAAAGACTACTTGAATAAGGATTTGAGATAAACCCTGAATTTTGGCATTATACATAGACTGGATAACGAAGGATATATTTACCTTTCCTAGAATTTGACAATTAACCTAAAATTTTTCTTTCAGGATAAAGATACCTTCGCCCATACCCAGCAGGAAGCAATTTCAAGAATACGACGCCCACATTCCCAAAGAGGTGGTGTGGGGCGGTTGGTTTTTTTGGTCTTTTAATGGGTTTTGGGTCTGGGATAATTTTCATTGATTAGGGGGGTTGGTTACAAGTTGTTGTCAAGGGTTAGGAAAAAGGCTAAGCAAAGGAGATTAGATTTAAGGTTCTTATTAAAAAAAAAAAAAGAAAGAAAGAAAAGAAAAATGTAAATACTTTACATTGGATTGGATTGTTTTATATTGTATACAAATTATATATATTGAAATTGATATTGTTAGAAAATGTTATATATATTTTTCTAATTGTACCGTTCATCTAACAATGTAATGCAATTTTCTGATCCTTGAATGTTATTACCAACTATTAGGATATAAAGAAATGAAAGTTAGTAGTTAGATATTATAATAGAACTTGTAGTTATATTAGGTATGTTTTCAAGATTGAGTAGATATATTTTAGATAGACAGGTTATCTTCAAACCCTTCAGAGATCTACAGAATATGGCATTTAAAATGTTTTAATAACTTAGAAAATTTTTCTTTTTTGTTATGACTATGAGACATGTCGGCTCCTGGCAGTACCAATCTACTTCAGAGAAAATATGGGCATTGAAGAAACTGCATATGGAGTTAACTTTCATTGTGGCAAAAGTTAGCTACTGGACAACAAAGTATCCTCGAATCAACAGGACAAAATGGACAAACAGGACATAAAACAAAGGATTACTGATTCTTGCCAAAACAAGTGTGGTTATGACTTTATCAAAAGGCATCTTCAGAGGCCAGGACAATATGGCACCATCCCTGAAGTGGCCTTCGCAATTCGAAAAAGGTACAGTGCCCTTTTCTTCGAAGGCAGCTGAACAGGCAGTGGGCCGATGGCCTCTGATGTGCAATGGAACAGCAGCTGAAACAGTTATTCTTGAAGAGTAACTAAGCTCACGCCTCTCAATAGTAGACTGGCATTTGATGGAGGGATATGGAGAAGAATGGGATGCTGAGATGAAGCCATATATACACAGCCAGGAAGAATGGACAGCTGAGTTGGAAAACCATCAGCAATTTCCAGAATTTGAAATCCTGAATCATGACATGACACTGGTGGAATTCAGGTGTTTCTGGTACATGGACTACTCTCACTCAATGTGAGGTTGAACTGTTGACCTTGTGTACATCCTGCTTCACAAATGAGTCTGTCGGATATGCTGGGCCTATAGGCTGAAGATGATGCCCCAGCACTTCGGAGAAACCTCAAGTGACTGTCCAGACAGCTGTCTGTTTCTGTCAACTCACAAATTTTTTGGAGGTTGCTTATTTGCACTTCCTGTTTTTATTTTTGTTAGCTAATATTATTTCCTTCTTGGATCTCTGAGGGAGTTGAAGATTAGTTAGTTATAGTTGAAGGTTAGTTAGTTATAGTTGAAGATTAATTAGGATACATTTTGGACTTACCAAAATAGGATAGATAATGAAATTATTTTCTCTGAATTTGTCAAATACAAATGGACTAGACATTGTTTAGGTATTTATTACTTGTATATATTGTATATAGTTATTGTCCTTTTGTATATAGTTTTTCTTATATTAGTTATAAGCTTTTTCTTTTTTTTCCTTTTTATTAAAATAGAAAAGGGGAAATATGGTGATATTTTAGTTGTATTAAAATGTTATTTGTATGTTAATAAATAAAGTTGCCCGGGGGTCAGAGCTATTAGCAAGCCATAGGAAAGCAGGGCAGTGGTAGCGTACGCTTGTAATTCCAGCACTTAGTAGGCAGAGCTGGGTAAGTCTCTGTGTGTTCAGGGATACAGCCATTATTGGATACACATGCCTTTAATCTTAATACCAATCATGGAAAACCTGGAGGCCTATACAGACAGGCTGTGAGGAGGCGGTCATGTGGTTGGGTTTACAACCAATGAGAAGGCAGGACAGGAACTCTATATAAAGACTTTAACACAGGGGTAGCTCTGGTTCGGAGAGGTAGGACCACTGCAGGAGGAAGGGTAAGGTTTTGGCTCTTGGCTCTGACCTCTTGGCTTTCTTCTTTGCATTGGTTCTGTGTTTATTGTTTGATGGGAAGGTTGGATACATCTACATGGATCCTTATCCATCAGTCTCAAACTCTATTCAAAAGGACTTTTTATAACACTGCCAAGGGAAGGGGCAAAATACCTCCCCCTTGCTAGTTACAGCTAAGTGTAAACCCTTCCAAACATCTGGTACTCAGGCCCATGTTCCAATCATCCTCTTATGCAGTCCTGCTGGGCAAAGCCACTAGGGAACCTCAGTGGGCTCCAAAAGGTCCCTCTTCTTAATATTTTAAAAGGGCTCCCCACTAAGAGCTCATAGCAGTCTCCATGGTTGTCACACCCCCCAGTGAAGGAGTAAAGGATGATAAAGATGGAATGTCCTTTTTGGAATTGGTCTAAGATGGCTGCATCAGTCTTAGCTGCATCAAGCCCATTAAGTCAAATCTCTCGATGCAACTACATCAAACAAATCAATAAACTCCTGATGGAACTGCATCAAACATAGAGATTCCATTAGCTTCATCATTAGCATTAACAGCTTAATATAATTCTAACATAAATATTACTATACATAATTACAATTCTCTCAAACATATCCAAAAGCAAACTCTTAATAGAACTGTTTGAATTTCTTGCTAACAAAACATAGGATAAACTTCTGATGTATTCACATCAAACTTAAATGCTCCCTTAACTTCACCAAACCATGGTGCATCAATATCAATAAGTTAACATAATAACTCTAACATATTACTACATATAATTATAATTCCTACAAATCTACATTCAAAAGCAATTTCTTAATAGAACAATACAAAACATGACAATAATCCACTCAAGTAACAAAAAAATACTTTTTAAATTAAATAGACTGAGTAATATTAACTCCCCCATTTCTTTATAATTTTTCAAACTAAATCTTGAGTCTAATTAGAAAAAAAACCCCAAACTTCTCCATTTAAACAGTTCAATTTTTAACACAATACCAGTTCATGAATCATCACAGTTAAGAGAATCTAAATGCACAAGCAAATTCAAAATTGTCTCCTTGCAATGAAATCACTCCTGTCCAAACATTTCTTAAGTTCAAAAAGTTCAAAAAAACGAAATTCTGGTACCAGTCTTCCAAATATGAAGAAACATTTCTCACAACCAAAAACTTTTTGCAGTTAACAATTCTAGTTCAAACAAGAATCTCTGCAACCTTCATTCTCAGGCCAGAGGCACTTTCAATTACAACAGCATTTTATGGCAGTCTTTCCTGAGGAACCTTTGCCTCAGGCTATTAGCTCCACAAGGGCTGGTTGGTGCAAAGTCCTCTCAAAAGAGACTTTCTTATAGCCAACAAACAGAAACTGCAAAGCTTTTGCTGCCAGCTCTGTTCAGACTTTTACAGCTGTTCTCAGGCTGTTCCCAGGAACCCTGTGTCCTGAGACTACAGGGCTCTCAATGACCTCAGGCCATATGGGCTAAAGGTTCCTTCAGCTGCTACAAGCTGAGCCATGGCTTTCCTACAGCAACCCTGGCTCTGGGAGGAAACCCAACCCTTATGAACTGTGGTTTCCTTGGGTCCCATTACCTGCTTCACTGGTAGCACCCCAGGTCTTGGAAGCCTCCATATGCTGTCTGCTTGCATGGCTGTAGCCCCAGGGCAAATCCATGATTGAGCCATATCTTACTGCTGAGAGCTCAATCTCCTTCAGTCTCAGCAGTTCCCACAGAGCCATGGTCTAGCTGGTCATCCTGGAGCACTGCTCTCACCTCCACAGCTCCCTGGGCTCCAGCATGTTTTAGCTGCTCATCAAGTGCTAACACTGCTTCTCTGCCCTGGCAGCAGTCAGGTCCCTGCAGTCTCCACTGCTCACTGCTTCTCACTATTCACCTTTCCTGAGGTGAGGCAAGCCACTGGGCTCTCCAAGCTGCTGTCTGCTGTTCACCTCTCTTGAGGCATAGCCTCTCCTCTCTCCTCCTCACCATGGTTTCCTTTTGGTAGAAAGCTTGCAGACCCTCAGGTATCTGCCACCTCTGCTGTGCTGATGTTCCTCAGATCTCAGCTGCCAATGCCTGGCCACTACTGTTTGTGCTGGCTATAGTGTCTGCCTTTGTTTGTGGCTTCTGGAGCTTCTGAAGCCACTCAGACTGCCAATTTTGCAGTCTGCTATGGACACTGCTTTCTGTGTCCCAGGTTCTGCTTGTGCTCAGGTCAGAGGGTGGGGTGGGGGGAATACCTACTCCACTCTAAATTTCTATTATACCTAAGTCTTACTTAATCCTACACAATATCCTTATGCCTAAAGCTTATTCTTCCCTACCAAGGAATTGATGAAGAAAACGTGGTACATGTACACAATGGTATTACTTAACTATTAAAAACAATGTCATCATGAAATTTGCAGGCAAATGGATGGAACTAGAAAAATTCATCCTGATAGCAGTAACCCAGATCTAGAAAAACAAATATGGTATGTTCTCACTCATAAGTGGATATTAGCTATAAGATAAAGGGTAACTATGCTACAATTCACATACTCAGAGAGACTATGTAACAAGGAGGATTCAAAGAGGGAAGCCTGGATCTCCCTGGGAAGGGGAAATAGTAGAGATTTTATTAGTGGACTTTGAGTGGCAGGGAACATGAGAAATCAGGATGAGGGGAGCATGGTGGAAGAGTACTAAAAGAGACTACTGAAAACCTTGGGCATTTGGGGGTCAGGTAAAAACTGGGTGCAAGGGAATCTCCCAGGAATCAACAAGGATAAAACTAGCTAAGACTCCTGGCATTAGCAGATACATAGCCTGAACTGATATACAACCATCTTCTGTGACTAGGCAAGACTTCAAGTGGAATAATGGGAGTACCAACCCAGGTATATAAATTTTGATCTATAGCCTTTTCTGCCTATGTGATGTGCTGGGATAAGGATGGCCTAGAGATTGAAGGAGTGACTAACCAATGACAGGTTTTGCCTAAAACCCATGCTGGGAGAGTAAGCCTGACCCTGACACTTCCCGGAGTACCAGAACTCATAGGCTAGATGATCCAGACATCTAGGATAGATAGAACCAAAAATGACTGGGAAAAATGTAAATGTATTGATGCCTAACTATATTCTGCTATACCCATAGATTAGTACCTGGACAAATTGTCATCAGAAAAGATTCATCCAGAAACTGATGGAAACAGATGAGGACCCACCTCCAAATATTAGGTGGAGGTCAGGGAATCCTGCAGAAGACAGGTAGAAAAGATTTTGGAATCCAGAGGGTCCAAGAACAACTCAAGGAAACTCAGTAAATCAACTAATTTGGGTTCATAGGAGCTCACAGAGACTTAACCAAACACCAGGAAGCCTTCATAAGACTGACCTAGGCACTCTGCATACATGTTACAGTTGTTAAGCTTGGTCCTCTTGTGAGACTCCTAACAGTGGGAGTAGGGACTGTCTCTGACTTTGAATGGCCTTTGGGACATTACTCTTCATACTGGGTGACCTCGCCCAGCCTTAATACCTGGGGAGGTTCTTACTCTTACTATAACTTGATATGCCATGTTTTGGTGATATCCATCAGAGAAATGCTCTTTCCTGAACAGAAAAGTAGGAGTAGATTGAGGGTGTGAATAAAGGTGGGTGGGTGGAGGTATTGGGAGGGCAGAACTGAGGAAAAACTGGTCAGAATGTTGAATGAATAAATAAATAAATAAACAAATAAATAAATAGAAGCTATCAATGAATAAATAAAAATATATTTTGAAAAAACAAAAAAAACATACTTATATTGTTAAAACACTATTCTATATTAATCTGGAATTAAATATTAATTATTTTAATGTGAATTTTCAAACGCACATTTAATAGGAACAATTTAGAAAATATCCAGCCTGAAATCTTTCTGATTAAAATTTATATTACTCTTTGCAATTTTTTCTTTTTCTATTGCATATTTGGAGTTTATCTCTGCCTAACTGCATGCTCTATATTCATATTTACTCAAATATTATACAAATTGTCTCCTCATTTTGATATTTTTTGCTTTATTGTAGAAAACATTTTAGTTTGTGTCAAATTCATTTGTCTATTACAACTTTTGTTGCTTGTGATTTTAGAATTTTGTCCAGAATTCACTTTAGATGTTACAAGTAATTTAGGAATTAGCTAAAATATGCAAAAAGGATTTGCATAGGCTCTGATGACTTGTTATGTATTTCAAAAATGATGCCTCAGAATCCTGGGATAATGGTACCTTTATTTGAAGGACTCTTGCTTACAGATGCTGAGATATTCAGAATCACTAAATATTTAGACTATTTAGAATTGGATTAAATGGTTTTAGATCCCTTGGTAAATTTAGCAGAATCAACAACAGAAAAATATTCAAACGGTTATTTCTTATGGAGATTTTTGCCTTTTGTTCCTTCATGTTACTCTAGATATCAACAGGAATTTAATTTCAGTGCCTGGCAAACTGCTGATTTTTTTAAATTGCTACAGTATCACCAGTCTCTGAGCATATATATTTAGTTGATTTGTTTTCTTAGAGTGAGTAAATCCCTAGTTGACTGTCTATTTTTCTTTTATCACAGACTAAATTTGATTGCTAAGTCTAACCACCCTAGGGTGCTGTACAAACTGTTATGTTGACCTCTTTTCCTCACCTTTCCATTACAATCAAGTGTCTATCTTTTTGTTCTCTACAATCTCCTGCTCTCCATTAGATTTCTTTTAGATATTCCAGTTTTAAAAAAGTAGATCCAAAGGGTAGCTATGGTTTACAAAGGAGAATTGACACCTAACTTTTAATTAAGCTTGTTGAATTGAATGTTAAACCTCAGGAGATAAGCATGTCTTTTATTTGGAAAATCAGTGAGATACAACAATGACAAAATTTTGTACAAGAAAAGTTTTAATGGCAAACTATGAAGAAGAAAGACTCAATACTTTTAAGAAAGAACAAAATTGACAATCTCAAAGGCATAAAGCAATGTAGCAGGATATAATATTAACACACAAAAATCAGTAGCTTTCCTAGATATAAATGACAACCATACTGAGAAAGAAATCAGAAACACTACCTTTCACAATAGACTATAAATAAAATCTTGGGATAAATCTTACCAAGCAAATGAAAGACTTGTACCATACATTATATTAAGACAATGACAAAAATTGAAAAAGATACCAGAAAATGGAAAAAAATCTCAAATGCTCATGGATTGACATAATTATTGTTGTGACATAGCCATCCTACAAGAGCTAGCTTTCAATTCAATTCAATAACCATAAAATTTAACACAATTCTTCAAAGAAATTGAAAAAAAATAAATTTAATTTTATAGGAAAATACACAAACATCAGTAACAATAAAATAGAATATAAAAAAAATCCAGAATAATAAAAGACTGTAGGAGGTATCACTATCTAAGATTTAAAGATATATTACAGAGTTTATAGTAACAAAAATAGTATGGCATTAATAACAGACACAATGATTAATAATGTTTTCATTTTGAAAATCTAGACATTATTCTTGTTTTTTATAATAGAACCAAAAATGCACATTTGAAAAATGACAGATTTTTAAACAGAGTGTGCCATTCAAACGAATATCTGCATTTAAAGGATTAAAAGAGATCCATATCTATAACCCTGCAGAAAATCTCTTCTAAATGGATCAAGGTCCTCAACATGAGACCAAATACCCAGAATCTGATAGAAGAGAAGTGGAATATAGGCTTGAATGTTTTGGCACAGGAACGGACTTTTTGAGCACTAAACCTACAATGTAGACATTTAGGCCAACAATTAATAAATGAGACTTTATAAAGCTTAAAAAAAGCTTCTGAACAGCAAAGAACATTGTCTTCAATCAAAGAGACACACTATATAATGGGAAAGTTCTTACAAACTCTATATCTGATATGTATTAGTATTCAGAATAAATAAAAAACTAAGCACAATGAACATTGTGTATGAGTAGAGTTGGGGGAAGAGAAATGATCAATATATATTTCATAAAAGTTTTTTAGTAAAAAAACAGTAATAGGCATTGACATAGGCATATACTGATATGTGTGAATATATATAAAATGAGAATAAACCTAGGTGAAACTTGATTATATATTTTTAATTTTATTTTTATCATGTAGTTTTTACTACTTCTAGAATTTTAAATAAATTTTTAATTAAAATAGAATTACAACATTTCTCCTTCTATTTTCTCCTTCTAGACCCTATCAGATACCTTGCCTTTGATTCCTCCCATGCCCACCATCTTAAAATTGATAATCTCTTTTCTTTATCTTGATTACTATTGTTTTAGTAATAGTATGTGCTTGTGTTTGTGTGTATGAAACTGTGATATAAATATAAATATATGCATGTATGTATGTATGCAGGTGTGCAATAATACATAACTGAAACTGGCTGACTCCATTGTTGTTGTGTGTATATGGTTTTATGGATAATCACTTAGTATTAGAAAAGCAATTAGGGATCTCATCCCTGTGAGAGGCGAATTCTCCCTCTCCCAGCAGTCATTAGTTGTGTATGGCTCTCTAACATTTTTCTCCTTCTAAGTTAGAATGTTTATTCACAGTGTCACTGTGTCAATCTTGTTTATGTAGCCATTAGTAAAGGAGACTGCTTCACAGCTGTCCTCCTACTATTCTGACTCTAACAATATCTGCAGCTCCTCTTTTGCAGTGTTCTCTGATCTGTAGATGTGGGAGTCTACAGAGTAGATGTATCCATCAGTGCAGGGCCCCCATGATTTGTCAGTCTACTCATTGTTTCCACTTGAAGTTTCCTGAGATGGTATTGTAGATATCCATAAAGGTGTAATTAGTTGCACTCACATGTTGGTGGTAATGGCTACCTATCTGAACATAGCACCCAGGAGGCAAATCATACCTGACACTGGATACCCAGCCAGCTTCTGGACTATTGAGATCACAGAACCGAGAAAAGCATTTGCTCCTGCCACTGTGCTAGACAATTATTTACAAATATGTGTAGCCATGACCTCTCATAAAAGAAGCTTCTCTTTACAGCACTTATAGAAGACTGACAACATTATTAATCCAATCTTCTTAAAATATTCTCTCTTGCTTTCAGACTAAATTATAGGAAATGAACACAGGAATTATTTACTTTTCCTAGGAACCTAATGCATGGAATTTGTGAGTATATTTAATTTTCAATATAGCGAGCAAGTAACAATCAAATGAGAATAATACCTCCACCTGAAGAGTGCAATAGGCTCAATTCGAAAAGTTACTATGTGAGACATGAAGTTAAGTGTCAATACGTTATTTTTGTTTTCAATTTTTTTTTGCTAACTTGAATTGTTTCTTTTATTTTAGTTTCCTTATTTAGCATTAAGATTAAAAACTAGGAAGAAACAACAGAGAAATATTAATATATTTTATGTTGAATATAAACATTAGATTAATAATAAAATTTCAGAATATAACAAGTATTATTACCCATAAAAGAAGAATGAATTGTCCTTACAAAGTAAATGTTAAAATATTTTAGAATGTAAATTATCAGCGTTTATAATATTCTCAAACTGTTCAACAAATAAAAATGAAATAAAAATGGTAAAAGCATATGTGATTATAAAGTAAATAGAAGTGTGTGTGGGTTTTGTTTGTACTTCAAGAGAAACCAGTCACTGAAGAAAAAAATGGTAGTATTTTAGAAAGAGGAATGGGGCATGAAATGGTCTTCTAGATTATGGGAAGAGGTGCAAAGAGGTAGAGAGGTTTTGAAAAAAAAAGTAGTTTCTTGAAAAAGCTATATATTAACTTGTTTGCCGAGCACTTGATTCATAACTACATAGTTTGTAGAGAAAAACATTCACATCATTTATAGATGGGCATTATTAAAGCATAAGGCTAGATCATAAAGCTGGTTATGGGCAAAGCCAGGAAAAGAAATAGCAACATTGCCTCAGTTATAGTACTTATTTCTGGGATTTGTGGGAAGAAAACTATCAAACAAAAGTTAATCCTAATTTTAAATATCTTTCAAGAATTATATGTTCAGCTATCATTCAGAAACACACACACTAGCACACATGTATTTGTATGTAGTATCATTTCATCCTTTTACATAACCATAGTAGATGAGAAGATAAAATAGACACCCAAATGTATTAAAAACTAAATATTGGCACAATGAAGCAAAATATTAAGTGGAATCAGTGAGTGCAAGAGAAATTTATTCATTTTAATACAATTGCAGTTACATTGTTAAAACATGGATTCATCAGGTTAGATATGGATGCAAAAAATGAAGTACTTATATATGATGAGTTACATTGAATACTTAAAAAGGAAAATATCATGTAATTTAATACAACCTAGATGAATCTAGAGATCATTATATCAAATGAAAAAATTCCAGATACAGAAATACAAGTATTTTATAATATCAGCTAGAGTGACAACTTAGAATTTGATTGCCTAGAAACAGAGTGAGAGTATGATTAGTAATGTTCAGGAAGGAGAGAGAAAGGGGATAGGAAATTTTAATTACTAAGTAGAAGCCACAACTACACTGAAGTAAGAAGTCCTGTTATTCTGCTGTGCAATAATGTCATTACTGTGAGAAAAAAAATATATTGTAAACTTCAAAAACCAAAAAGAAAAGAATTTGAATGGTTTTAACATAAAAATGAGGAATGCTTATCAAAATAATTAGATTTGACTTGATTTAATAATTAGACAGTTTGCAGGTTTCAGACATCACCTGGTATCTCTGGAATATGTAAATTTTAGATTAAATATAATTCCATTTATATATCCCATATATATATATATATATATATATATATATATATATATATATATATATATATCCCTATTAACAATAATTTTAAAAGAATCACTTATTCAATTCCACATACATATCATACTATTACTTTTATAGCCACCATTTTATTTTATGAACAAGGATTACCAGATTGAACTGAAACCCTTATATGAAAATACCAAAAATATTTGATTCAATTTCTTTAGTAGTATTTTGTAACATAAAAATATTAGCAGAAAGAACCTTGTATAAACTTTTATTAAGTATAAAAATACTAAGTCATAGCTAGCTGAAAGACTATTAGAAAAATGTAACCTAAACTCATGTGAAAAAAGGTAATGCATATCAGGTAACTTATTATCTGTTATTGTCAAAGAAATTAAATATTTACAAACACTTTAAGATACTATATATAAGATAATATATATTTAAATATATATTTTAAGAAAATATACGTATATTCTAACTATGTAATTATTTCAACCTAGGATGGCAAACCCATGGGGCAATAAAAATCTCAATGTCCTAAATAATAGATAGAAATATTGATTGTAATACATATCTGTAACATATTGTAAACAACTTATATTCATGTAAATTGCAAAGATAAAACTGGCCCAGCTGATACAAGTAAATTTAAATTCACATGTAACTTTAAGAGTAGTAGCATTATTTCCAGTTATCCCATGGTATACATTCTAATATTGCTTAAGGAAGAATGGATGCAGGCATTGATTGAGCAATCTGGGGTACACCAGTGGTGGTTTAAGTTCTAATGTCATGACCCAGGCAAGGTCACAGCTGGGGCTTTACAAAACAACAGGGTACATGCATAACTCAAGCAGCCATGATTTCTTTGAACCATGGGTTTTCTCAAAGGGGTTTCAGCCAGCTCATAACCTCAGTGTAACCTAGACCCATACCTTCCCGTCTAGAGGAGTCAAAGAAATCCTTATAATCAGTTCCTTGAAACTGGAAGTAATCACACTGGGAGAAAATTGACAAATATTTGATTACCTGCTGGCTGGAAAAATTGAAAAATATCAACTTAAGGACTTATTTGTTTTGATCTTGTATTGTGCTTGATTATTGCCCAACAACTGGAAACCGACTGAATGGCAGAAATCAGGAGGGGGCCACATGCTCAGGAGGCATTCGCTGCTGGCAAACAGATTATTTCTTTGCTGCCAAAAGGTTCTGCTCATCAGAAAGCTGGCTCCAGGATATTTATATTTCCACAACTACAGTGTAGTGTAAGGCAAATCCCACAGAGAATCCACACATCTCCTCATCTGAGGAGATGCAAACAGAGCATCCTAAAAGAAGGAAAAGATTGACTTTATATCTCTTTTATCAATGTTTAAACATAAACAAATCATTGAATAGCTTTTAGATTAAGAAATATTGTTAATTTATTCTGCTATCAGTTTTTCAGGAAGCTCTTCCTATTATATTATCCTTGAAATATCTCACACAAACCTTGGACTTTTATATAAATACTGTGTGATTCATTGAACTGAATTGATTCTTATTCAAAAAGTAGAGTAGAAGCCTTTTTAGGGTGTTCAAAATGAAGGAAAATAAAATAAAACAAGACTATTACCATGAAATATAGTTCAGAGTTTGTAGAGTAAAAAATCATATTTTCAGGCCTCAGCAAATAGCATTGATGTATTTATGTATTTAAGAAAAAATATATGGATATATATATATATATATATAGATAGATAGATAGATAGATAGATAGATATACCTATATGTATATAACAACAATAAATGAAAAAAGAGGACATGAACTTGAAGGATACCAAGGAAAGCTGTATGGGAGGGATCAGAGAAAGGAATGGGAAGCAGGAAGCTATGTAATTACAATCTCAGAAAAAACTGAAATAAATAAGTATTCAAATGTACTAAACACAGGGGTTCAATGTAGACTGAAGTTTTCATATCTATATTATTGGAAATAAAGATATTTTGAACTAGGAAAGAATTGTCATTTTAACAGAAAGCAATACAATTTTAAAAACATATTCATTCATTAGTAGATAACTACAGTGTTTCTGGCTCTGCAGCTGGGGTCCCGCTGTCTCTGATCCTGGATGCAGGGGGTGAGCAGATGCAGAACCAACGGCACAGGCTCTGGGAGGTTTGTAAGCAATCTCATTTATTAAAAAAAGAACTAAAGTTTATGTATGTGGCTTTATGGCGGGCTATTGCTCCTAGATACTGTGGTATTTCTTGGTTGTCTCCAAGCTCCAAGTCATCCTTTCCAGTTTGGAGTTTATGGGTCAGGTTTCCTCCAGCCAGAGTGCTCTCTGTGCATGTCACAGCTCTTTGTTCACTTAAGATGTGGCCCAGTGCTTTCGGCCTTACCTGCCTCACTACAGTATGAAAATTTTACAAATACTTGAAAATAACATTTAATTAAAAATAACTCAGCCTAGGACTTTCTCATAGATACATTTTTGAAACTTTATAATCTGCAGTACTCATCATACAAATGGCTTGAATAAATATGTAAACAATAGTTCCACTAAAATACACATACATTTTTGAAGATTTTTTATGAGTGTGTAAGCTTATGAATTAAAAATTTGTAAACAGGCTTATTTGATTCTTCAGACTTTAATATGGGAATGTTTATTATCATTCTGCTGTGGGATGGTCAAAAAAAAGAGGTTTCTGGGCTACATGCTGCTTTGATAGAAGCATAGACCCACTATTTCTGAGAGTTGATGGCTCCCAGAGCTGGCAGAAAATGTATCACCGCCATGTTGGAAAACTAAAGTGGGCAGAGCCAGCAGTACCAGCGCAGTTTCAGGCTTAGAAGGCTGCAATTCAAAGCAATAGGCTCAAGCTAATATAAAAAAATAAGCCGTGTAAAGATGGCTACCACACAGAGAATCTGGATTATGTTCTCTTTGATATTCATAACTGAAGAAAAACATTTGATTACAAAAGCTGTTGAGTTATGCCAAAATGTATATTTTAAAGGTACCTTGACTTCAAAATTTGGATGTAAGGATATGTTGCTTTGGAAAGGAGGCTCTGCTTTTGTTTCCACAGAAAGCCAGAGGCTATGGATTTGTTCCAGATTAAGATACATCAGGTTTGACCAGCCAAGACCCCCTGAAAGGTCTCCGATGACACCATGGCCCAGATGATCCAACATCCAGAACCATTTCAAGGCAACTGGCTTAAACGATACACCCTCATGGACTATTCCATAATCCTAAAATTTTCTTTGTATCCCCATAAGATACAGCGCCCCCCTCCAGCAGGAAGTAGTAAGAGAAGCTACGCCCAAATTCCCAAATATACCAAGCTGACTTTGGAGATGTGTAAAGGTTAAAACCTTCCTTTTTAAGAAAAGAAAAGGGGAAGTGCTGTGGGATGGTCTGTATGTCAAATGTGTTGCTGATTGGTCAATGAATAAATCACTGATTGGTCAGTGGCCAGGCAGGAAGTATAGGCGGGACTAACAGAGAGGAGAATTGAGGGAACAGGAAGCTGGGTGAGGGAGACACTGCCAGCCGCCATCAGGACAAGGAAGATGTAAAGTACCGGTAAGCCACAAGCCACGTGGCAAGGTATAGATTAATAGAAATGGATTAATTTAAGCTGTAAGAACAGTTAGCAAGAAGCCTGCCATGGCCATGCAGTTTGTAAGCAATATAAGTCTCTGTGTTTACTTGGTTGGGTCTGAGTGGCTGTGGGACTGGCGGGTGACAAAGATTTGTCCTGACTGTGGGCAAGGCAGGAAAACTTTAGCTACATCATTCCATTATGGCCTCAATATTTTAGCTTTTCTCAAAAAGAAACAGACACATATCCTCTTTATATTTATCTTTTAAGACAATTCTCATTTGAATCTCATGTTCTAATGTAAAGTTGAATGCAATTCTTCTAGTTAACTATGAGGAAACCAAAAACTGATAATGAATGTTTTATATAAAAGACTCAAATGTTCTAGATAATCATGCTGAAAGGCACGAGGCAGAATTTAAAATGGTTAGCAACTGAAACACTCAGACTGCCAGATATGGCTCTGGAACAAGTTCAAATTACTTTTCCAACTCTGTATTGGCTTTTGCTCTTTGTTCTCTCAGCACCTCAGACTATCTGGACATCTGATGGGAAATGGAAGCACTCAGCTACTCGGCCATGATTCTGTGCACAATTCTGTCAGAGAAAACAGCTACAGTTGTTTTTAGACATAGTGAAAGGGAAAACATTCTTTCCTTTCTCTTTCTAACACAAATCAGAAAGAACTAGATGCATATTTTATTTTTTAAAAATATTTGTTTTTGATGTTAAAATAATAGTTTCTGTTTAAAATTTTCCCCTAGTACCTATGAAAAATTAAAATTTGACTTGAAATATAGATCATTTAAGTATAAAATAAGAACTAGGAAAATCATAACCATTTTTATTTGGGACAAAAAAGAAAAAAAAGTTGATATTGCATTTTATATTGTTAAATTTTCCATCATCTCTCCATTACCCATGCTAATGAAAGGCATTTACCAGATATTATAATCTCTTATCTAAAGGTTCATTTATATTAGCTTGGTGATATATTACCTGTTTTTTTTCTGTGTTTATAGCTTTAATTATATTTTAATACTATTTAATACTATTAAATTTTATTACTATTAAATTTAGTGTGCATTCCTTGAGCACATACTAGACAGTGAAGAAGAAAAGTCAAGTGTGGAAGGCTGTTTAAAGGAAAACAGAATATGATTCTCAGCAAACTTTTATTATTCTAATTAGAAAAACAGATAATTGATACATGAGACAGGCCATTATCTTATGCATACATTCCTCAAATTATTATGGTGAAAAACTCTATATAAAGAGAGATGAATTTGTTTAAATTTCATTTTTTACTGTTTCAGAATTTCATACACAAATATAATGTGTTTAGATTAAACCCACTCTTCATTTCTGGGCCTCCAGTTCCTACCTTAACAGTCTACCATTTTTTCTCACTCCTTATTATATACTATTTTTTAAAACTACCATGTTTACTTAGTATTGCCAGTATGTATATGGGTGTAGGAGCATGCACTAAGACATCAACAGCCTATCAGGCAGGATCTTAAGCACAGTGCTCTCTCTTGAAGCCAAAGAACACATAAAGAATCTCAAATACCAGGCATGAGAAGCCCTCTTTTGTGGTGTTGGTCAGGGCCATCCAAGAAACTCCCCAAGATATAGCTTTTCATTGTTGCTCTTAGCTGCTCTCTAGAAGTTGAAAGCCACTATCTCTAAAGGAATCATTCACTTCAGAAATAGAGCCCAGAGACATCTGAGCTGGAACTGACATGAATGCCCTCTCCCCTTAAGACTAGACTTCATGGTATAAGAAGGGCC
Organism: Peromyscus californicus insignis; assembly: GCF_007827085.1. Lineage (NCBI taxonomy): Eukaryota > Metazoa > Chordata > Mammalia > Rodentia > Cricetidae > Peromyscus > Peromyscus californicus. Next base: position 64,378,594 of record NW_026294458.1, read on the forward strand.
ATGCAAATTTTCAATTCAGAAAAGCAACCAACATTCCTACTGTGCTATGAGGTCTGTGAACCATATCATTGACAAGCAAGATACTGTAACTCTGAAGGTGCTGTAAAGTCATGCGTACTTTGGTGGTAAGCAACACCTTTCTGATTGGACTTAAAACCCACTCAACATATGGAAAATATGCATGGTACTAGGAACCTAGTTTAACCATTCAGTGCTTGTGAAGTTATGATTATTGAAGGAGAATCTAAAGCCACTAATCTATAAACCAGAATAATCAATAGCACAATCTATAAACATTTGTTCTTATTCCCACAGAGAAGTGTACCCTTTATCCCTCATTAAGGTATTTGTCTTTGAAAGAGATGGGGACCATTAAAGAAAACTGCAACCAATAAAAGTGCATAGTTATAAAGTCCAGTCCCAGTGGAAACATCTACAAAACATGCGTGCACCTAAGGCTCAGGAAACATTGTGCATTAGAAGGTAGAAGGTTTGTGGAAGCCAGAGGATTGGAGTTTTCTGTGACACCATGTTTCCTATAAATATCAGAAACTACACTAATAAAGTCTTACCAATATGATTGCTCAAACATGATCTGAACAAGGGCAACACCAATGAACAGCCAAAGTAGATAAGGAAAAGCTGGCAAGGCCTCAACCCTACATAATGAGCTACAGATAACTGAAGAAAACAGGACACCAGAGAGGTGGTCTTCCCCAGGAAAGAGCACTCCAATTTCTTTATTCAGTGGCAAATAGTCAACCCAGAAGACATTCATATAAATAACAATATATACATTGAAATGTTTATGTTAGGAATATATGTATAAACCTATACATATATGTAAGCAATAACAATTGCTGAAAAAATAGGCGATGTAATTGAAGAAGACTGAGGAAGTGTATATGGGAGGGTTTGGAGTCAGGAAAGGGAATAGAGAAATGAATATAATTATATTATAATCCCTCCCTCCCCCCCCAAAAAAAATTCTGCCACTACCACCAACAGGACTAAAAATTAGCTACAATTGCAACAGTCGCATAGCCAATAAAACTACAATGTGAGGTGGAAATATAGTAAAGATTTTATGAAAGAAACCTGTTGAACAATCTACTATGACAAGAACCAAAAGTTCTTTACAATTGGCTAATAAAGGTTTGTCTGCTGGTGATGTATTTGCAAAATATTTATATAAAATATCAATGACTATTTCAGAGGAAATGCATAGATTTGAGAATTTTTTTTAGTAAACCAACAGCAATAGTTAGTCCCATTAAATAAATTTTTAAATTCTTACTATGAAATTAACAATTGGGATAATTATGTTATTTTGTGAGAAGATAAAAATAAAATTAAGATAAAATGCTATGTGTTGGATCATTTTAAATTTAGAAATATAGATGGCAGTATGTTTTAATTACTGGTCTTTTTTTTTTTTTTTTTTTTTGGTTTTTTGAGACAGGCTTTCTCGGTGTAGTTCTGGCTCTCCTGTAACTAGTCCTGTACTCCGAATTGGCCTCTAACACACAGAAGTCTCTCCAAGGCTTCTGCATTAGCTCCTGACTCCAGGTTCCTGCCCTGATTGAATTCTTGTCCTGTCTTTCTTTAATGATGAACAGTGATATTGGAGTGTAAGTCAAATAAACCCTTTCCTCTCCAACTTGTTTTTTGGTCATGATGCTTGTTTGCAACATTAAAAATCCTAAGTAATACAGGTTGGTTTCAAGATTGTGGGGTATTGCATAGACAGACCTGATTGTGTTTTGGAGAAGATTCTTGAAGGACTTTGGAACTTTGGGCTAGAAAAGTCATTGAGTATTGAGAGCTCAGTGAGATATTCTTTAGGAAGGAGCTTGGAAGATAAGAATGCTGAGAGCAATGCAGAAGATGGATGCCTGGCTTGTGAAATTTCAGAAAAAGTTTTAAAGAATCTCTCGGACATTTGCTATTTTGAATTAAAATTTTGTCATGCTGTTCAACTGGGACTGAAGAGTCAGCCATAATTAAACAGAAACCAGTATCACTGACTTGAAACCTTAATGGGACAATTGGTGCTGGTTAGCCGGAGCTAAGAAATTAATGGTGATTAAGAAAAACCACCACTGGAACTTCTCTTAGTATTCCTGCTGTTGGCCTGTGTTGTAGAAATCCTGCATCTTTGGGTTTGCAGGACCAGTCCATTCACATGCTCCAGCAGATCACAGATGAGGTGGATATTGGGGTTAGTCAACTCATCACCTGGGTTCTGGGCCTGGGTAGTTGCAAGGTTGGTCAGCCCACCAGCTCTCCCTTGTCCTCACCACCACGGTGAGTTCTCCTTCATTTCCTTGGTGAGTTCACTTTTGGAGCAATGAACAAGGGTTGGGGCCAGTTCCATGAGTCTCAACCCTTTGGGAGTTGAAAAGTCTTTTTATAGGGGTGGCCTAGGACCAACTGTATGTCAGATGTTTGTATTGAGATTCAACAATGGCAAAACTAGAGTTATAAAATAGCATTGAAAAAGTTGAGAACCAGTGACTTGGAGAATGTTTCTCCTTACCCAAGGTACATTCAGACTTAAAAATGTTATCTAGCCTCTTTGTATTTGCTAAGTTTGTTAAGCTTAAGTTATTTGGATAAACTGATGCATATGTATGTTTTATATTGATTTTTGTCTTGGTTTCTTTACTGAACCTGTATTTGATACTAGAAGAGCTTCAATTTAAAATTATTGTTTTTAAGGCTACTTATTGTAGACTGTTAGAGAACATAAGTAAATAGTCAGCTATATATAATCAAGTTTTTTAATTGTAGTCAGGCTAAGTACTGATATAATATTACAGGGATAAGCTTTACTCAGTCCCTTGCATATGTTTTCAGGGTCGAGCTTAAAATAAGTAACTAGAAACAAAGTTTGTCTATTCAGATATACCTGGACAGCCCTCATACTTCAGGGATTTGCAGAATATGACATTTAAATGTTGATCTAAAAGCACATTATATCAGACAGACTTCCAGATCCTAGCAGTGGCCCAAGGTTTCCAAAGAAGATCACATACGAGGTACTACAATGTCTCTGCCTGGATTATGGCAACACTGACCACAGAGCAAGATGCCCCAATGCCATGCCTGCTGCCAGGACCTGGCCCAGACTGTGGACAAGCAGCAGGACACTGGAATTGATTGCACCCTTTTGCAAGGACAAAGTATAGTCAGTCTTCCGTGTCCCTACTCCACATGAAAAACTCTGCCTTATGGGCCTGATGGCAGAAGAAGATGATGCTGTTCTGACTGGTGCCTTCAATGCTATGGAGACCTGGGTATGGACTGGTCCCTGTCATTTATAGGATTAGAAGCTGCTTGGTCTGTACTCAAATGTAGTTTATCCTCAGATCTCTGATAGCACTGATGGCTAGGATAGCTATAACTTTGTCAGTTTAGCAGCATCTGATAACCAGATCCTTTCACAAGGCTATAGACAGCTTGTTAGCTCATTTTTAGGAGAATTTTCTAAGATATAAAAATTTAAATAAATCATACAGACTTAAATATGGGTCTAAGGAAGGTCTGAGGATATGAAAGCTTATAGGCTTTGAGGATCTCAAAAAGTGATTTAGATTATGAAAAATGTTTCAGATTGCTCTTCAGTTCTATGATATAACAGTTCAGAACGTAACATTTAATAGAGTTCTGAGAAGCTGGTACAGCAATGACTACTTACTATTCGGTCACAAGCTCAACATTTTAGATTTATTTTAGTTGTAACCTATAAACCTAGAAGTGCTTCTGATCAGGTCAAAAATCTCTGTCCAATTTATACCTGGCTGTCTGGACAGAAGGAAAATGCATATGCTTTTACCCCAAATCTGTAGTTCTTGTTGGGACTCAAAGGTCTGAGTCCACTGCTGCTGTTTTGTAGATACCCATCACCTGCTTTGTCTATGATGTGGATATCAGTACAGATTGGTAATACTAATGTATCTGAAACTCTTATGTCATTTCATAATATACTTCCTGTAGGCCTCAGAAGATTAAAAGTGGAATAAAACCTGGATCCACTTCACAGAGGTTGGAAGGACTCCAGATAGGTACAGCTTAAATTTTTCCCACTATTCCTAAGGATGATATTTTTCTCTCTCCTGGTCTTGAGACTCCTGCTCTTCCTAGTTACTAAGAAGGTGGGCCTAAGGGTTCATCAATTTTAACTTCTGTTCCTAGTTTAAGTTTGTCTCAACAGATTTCCACTTGGCTGGCAGACACCTCCAAGCTTCAGTTGCTGACTACACTGCTCCAGACTTGCTAAAAGCTGATGAGGATCAGCCCAGCCAATGTGATGTTCCCTGTCTCTGCAGGGTCAGATAGCCACATGCTTCTGACAGATGCCCATTGCCCAGCCTTTGACCAGCCTTTCAGCCTTTTTGGGGCCCTGACAATGGTGTCCCATTGCCAGCTTGAAACAGTTCCAGAAGAGAATATGTCATCCCATGTTCTCTGTTCAGAAAAGGCTGAAATGCTGGGTCAAAAGGCAACTACTTGGCATAGAGGCAAGATGGCTAACTGTAATGTCCATTGACATACCAGGAAATAGGTTCAGAGTTATCAATAGATAAATTTATTAAGTGAAATGGTTCTGCAATAAGATAAGATACTTGACCTTCTTTATGCAGAACCATATAAGATCATAGTCTGGTTGGACTCAAAGATCACTACAAGGCCTTAAAAATTGCAATAGATACAGGTGTCACTGCCCTTGAGAAACCTGTTAGCTAATGTTTCGTAGGTCCCAATACCCTTGCATCTCTGGACAGGTAGGACTCATGATTGAGTCCTAGCATTGGGACTTGTAAAGGGGGCATTGTGGAGGGGCTCCAAAACAGCTTGGGCACACAACAGCCATGACAGGCTTAGGGGCCTACACATAGCCTCTGTGGCAGGCTTACTGGCAGGCAACACCCAGATCCAGGAAAAGTCTTAAGCTGATACCACCCAGGGATCCACCCAGGGGTGAGGAAGTACCTGACATCCCAAACATTCCAACCATTAGATAAGGTGGCCAGATGTCCTTGAGTCTAGCACACACCTATTTTTCGTTTTACAGATACCCCTAGACATTTGTCAGCCAATCAGGGTCCTCAACCCTGGATATCCCCTCACCCCAACCTCTGCTATGATAAAAACTCTGCCCCACCTGAGCTCAGGGCTCTCAGCTCTCACTGCTGTGTTGGACAGAGAGAGGGACCAAGCTCTGGAGCTTGAAATAAAGGCTCTTTGCTTTAAAAAAATTCCATACTATGTGTAAGAGCAAGCACTTGGGGGAAAAAATAAAAAGCAAGTAAGTGAAAAAAGAACAATGAAATATGCTTTCAGGGGAAAAAATGTTCATTTTCTTAACCTTGGCAGTGTATCCCGGCCACACATCAAAAGAAATAAATCATGCGAAATGAAAATCTTCAAATGAAGAAAGTAATTGCAAGTCATATATATGATAAAATGAACATGCAAAATTCATTAAAAAAAACCTCTTACAGTACAATAGTAGGAAAGCAAACTGATCCTTAGACATGGGTTAAGTCAATGAAAAACAGTATATTCTTAGAAGACACTAAAGTAGTCAGTAGGAATGTGAAAAGTGTTTAGCATTATAAGCTATCAGCATAAGCAAATTCAAATCACACTGAAACAGCACCTCAAGCCCTTTAGAATGTATTTACCCCCAAAAGCCAAAAGTACATGATGATCCTACTTATGTGAAACTGATTTGTGAGGTCTAATGAACTATGCTATGTGGAATCTAATTTTACTACTAGGCATACTATAGATGAAAACGAAGGAAACACAGAGACATGTGGGAGAGGAAATTAACTACATAGCATGTCTAGTGTTCAACATGAGGACTGTAAGAAATAACACTGTTTCTGGTATTCATGCTAAATGCTCAGCCTTTATTTTCATTCAAGCATAACAAAATTTATGGCAAAATTTTGAATACATGTTTGCTTCACTTTTGTAACCATTTATAAAATAAATACAACAAACACTAAAGTGAAGTAATTTTTAGTGTGCAGAAAAGAAAATATAGATGAAACTAAAATTACAAAAGAAGAAATCTAAGAGAAACCTTAACAGGGGAAATTAATGTAACTCAGAAGTTTGATCTCTAGTATAATTCAAGAATTATTCAAACACACTATGTAGAAAGAATATTTTAGCAGGATAGATACAAATAAGTAGACCATTCATTTTTAGAGCTAGAAATAAGCCAGAAAAACACCATCAATAAAAATTCTATAAGAGTATCTGTCTGAGAGAAAGGGATTTTCTTCCTTAAACTTTGAAAAACTGAGGCTAGTAATTTTTGTTTTATTTTTATGACAAAGCCATGTCTCTTAAATACTTTTGAGTTCTACTTCCAACAATACAGACATGTGGACCAATGACACTAGAAGCCAGAAATAAATCAATACAAAACCAATATATTGAAGACAGAGATAAGAATACACTATGGAGAAATTAATTTCTTTTTAATGGATTGTACTAGGAAATTTTAATAAACATGTATAACAAAATGAAACCTGAACCTCTCCCATCTATTCTCTATAACAAAATCATTACAAAAATCAATTCAAAATGGACTTATATTTACATATAAGGTCAGAAACTGTAAAATTGCTAGAAGAGGTCACAGAGCCAATACTGCAGCATTAACAGAGACTTGAAGCAGAATCCAGAAGCATGGCAAACAGCAGCAAACAAACAGAGAGAATTATCTTAAATAAATCAGATAAAAGAAACAATGGACTAATGGAATAAAAATTTGTGCAAGCTTTATATTTGATAAAAGGCAACTAACCATAACGGAGGAACATATACATATATTAAAACATCAAATGGCATTTTAAAAATGTGCATATGCTACATCTAAATATGTGTTAAAATTCAAAATTGAAATTTATCTCGTGGCTTGAAGGTTTTCAATCACTTAACTTTTAAAAAAAATGTATCTGATACCTGAAGAGGGAATCAATTATTATTATATGAGATGCAATATGTCTAATTGGGTTTTACAAATGCTTAATATGGAACTAGCAATCTAAATTTTTAATGTCTTCTCATATCATTGCTATTTATATCCCTTTATCTGCCACTTTTTTTATTGCCAGTTCACTTTTATTTGTTGTTTTCATACCATGTCAACTTCATATTTGTAACATGAAGCAGCCATGTCCTCATGAGACAAATAAAAATCATGGACCAGCAGAGAGATAAGTGCAAGCCATGTATACCTTGAGGATGAAAATGAGTCCAGTTAGCTTAAGCAATATAAATTTTGCCAATTAAATCTATAAAAACAAAACTAGTGATCTGATTCGGTATCAAACGTATTACTAAGGTAATTGATAGTTCCTGGTATTGGAATTTAGCCCATCATTGTTCAAATTCATTCCTCATGCTCCATTGTCTTATAAATACATAATTTCAGTATAAGGGATACCTGTAATGGGAGGCATACTTTCTAATTGGTAGGAATAATGATAATACACAACTGGTTAAGAGGAGTTATACACATCCTTAAGAACACCTGTATCCGGGCGGTGGTGGTGCATGCCTTTCATCCCAGCACTCGGGAGGCAGAGCCAGGTGGATCTTTGTGAGTTCGAGGGCAGCTTGGTCTACAGAGCGAGATCAAGGAAAGGGACAAAACTACACAGAGAAACCCTGTCTCAAAAAAAAAAAAAATAAATGAAGAAAGAATACCTTTAAAGGGTAATGGTTGCAAAAAGAACAAAATGTGTGAGAAAAGGATTAATGATGAAACCTGAATATTGTTCCCTTAAATCAATGCTTCTTTTGTTAATGGTGTCCAGAAGTAAAATCCAAACCTAACTAATGGTACATTTTAAAAACTGTAGATACTGTTTTGAGTTCTACAATAAACTTTGAATGTTCAAAAATATTGCAGGGATTGTAATTAAAAATACCAGTAGTGTATAACACTCAAGATGTGTTATGCCCTCACAAATTGGTATGCGATACAGAAATCCCTTCACAACGGAATATGACCTCCACTTTGCTCTTAGTAAGATCCTAAATAATGTGGGATCTTGATAGCACAAAAAATAACTGACTGACAGACTTCAGCTCTAGGGAGACTATTATCATAATCTCATTGCCATCTTGTAATGAGAACACTATAAGATTATAGTAAGCACATGGATATTGAAATAAATTTGCTAAATTTAACCTATAAAGTTATGGAAAATAATGTTTCAATCTGGATATTTGAAGTGTTTGGTAATAAAACCAAGAAAATCCTCATGAAAAATCATATACTTGCTTTGTAGCTTTAACATATAAAAATTAGTTCAATATACATATATATAACCATAATTTTCTGTCTTATATTTCCACACTTAACTGTAATTGCAATAGTTTGGAGAAAAATATTTACACCTATCTTTAGATTTAAACCTCTCTGTACTTGGGTTAACAAGTATACATCAAAGTTAAGAAAAATAATTTATAGTTTTAAGCAAGCATGGCATTAATCATGCTGTTATAAAATCTATGCTATAAATGATTAGTATGTTTACTTCTGTTTAATATTTATATGCTTAATCCTCTTTAATTAGTATGCATCTCCTGTTTCATGCCATTCAAACTTTCCTAGAAAAAATGTAGACTATTTAGAAGGTCCTATAGGGTTCAATAAACTCTGAAGGTACAGGGAACTCCCCACATCACTTAACATGCTTTCTGTACTGTGGCATCTCAGACCCTTCATGCCCTTTTGATTCTATTTCCTGATTCTCCCAAATAACTTTAGTCCTTAAACTATAGCAAACTTCCTTGTTCAAGCCTACTGCCACAAGAAATTCTAGGCACGTAACTTTATTACTATTACTTTTATGACTTTTAAATTTACTTTTTCTGAACTTTATCCAGAGAAAAATGTCAATTGTATGACAGTAAACTTCAAGTAAAAATGATGTATGTCTGGGGATGGATAGATGGCCACTGGTATCAAGCATTTGTTACTCTTACAGAAGCCCTAGGTTTGATGTCTAGCACCCACATGATAGCTCACTGATATATACAGTTTCAGTTCCTGAGAACCTAATAACTCCCTCTGACTTCCCTGGGAAACATGCACATGCTGCATGTACATACATACAGGCAAAATATTTATACACAAATAATTCTAGATATTTTTAATATCCAGAACTGACTTTGCTAAATTCGACAGACTATCTGTGTATAACTAGATGTTACTAAGAAACTATTTGCTAACTGAACAAAGGAACAAACAAAAATTAACTCAAAAATTCTAAAGCTGCACTGATTCTATTTTGAAGATAATCTTCTGCCAGCTCTTCCAACAGTTCTTGCCTCCTGTCCATCACCATCTTGTATAGTCACTGTTCTCTGTACAATGTAGAACTATTGACTTCATTCTCCTCTATGAAATAATACAAAAAGATGGCATGCTTCTACCATATATAAAACTGAAAAAGAAAACAACTAAAGTATTAAATAAGACTAGGTTGTCAGATTCTCTCTTTATATGATTTTGTTGGAATAAGTGGCCTTATTATATCTAGCTGCTCAAAAACCAGAAGGAGCCGTGGAAAACAAAAACAAAATAAAATAAGTACCCTTCTCAACACTACTGAATAACTAAAGCTTCACAACAAATGTACATACGACCTTCTTCCCTGATCAGTCATCAGATATAACATCAACCATGACCCATGCCTCTAATTCCTGCCTGAAGAGAGAACCGAAGCTGAGGAACCTGGTATGTCTGAGTAGATCCAGAACCCACAGAAACTCTGTCTGATAACAAATGTAATGCTTTGGCTTCTAAGTTCTCCTAAGTTCACAATAGTTTATGCTCTTTGTGAGTAACTGAGCCGCACGTTGAAGTTGATTCTGAGGGCTTCAGCATTATGAAGAGAGTAGCATGAGAGAGAATAAGATATATAGAAAGAAGGTGAGATAGGAGATGTAAGAGATGGCACACAACAGTCTTTTTTTCCCATCATAATTCATTCTATTATGGTCTAGTCTTAGACCTACATAACATTTTCTTTCTTTCCAATGTTCTTGCTTTCTCAAGCTGATTTTCATGAGTTATTACTTATTTAACTAAACATTCCTAACAACAATGCATATTTGTACACAATTGAAAAGACAAGCCATGTTTAGGCCTTAAAGGAAATCAGTGAAGAGCATTAGACATGGAGGACACTTGAGAGTTTAGATAGACATTCAGGAAAATACCTAACCTGAAGATAGAGTTAAGAAAAAAAAAAAAACACGAGAAAAGAAACCAAATGAAATTCAGAGTGACAAAGGATTGGTACAGGTTGAGGAGACAAGGAAGTGAGACTAATTATTTAACTTACAGGATAAATAAAATCAGTGCAGTGGTAATTTGTCTGATTAAGCACCATTTTCCATTTTAATGTTCTTCATAGCTCAAATTAGCTATGTACTAGTTAGACTCATTTGCATTCAAGGAAAGAAACCTCAAGTTGACTTACTGTTTAAAAGGAACAAGAATACCCACAGACAAATGCGACTCTCAGACACTATCAGAGAAGTTTTTTTTTTGTTTTTTGTTTTGTTTTTTTATTTGTTTGTTTGTTTTCAGGGAATGTCAGAACTCAGGACTAACCCAAGTGCTGAGAATAAGTGTTGAATGAGTGCTCAGATCTGAACAGTATACTTTTGCCATCTTTTATAAGTGCCAAGGAAAATCATGGATGACAAGGTAGAAAGAACATAGGATTTAAAAGATAGAGAAAAGCCTGTAGAAATGTCTTTTCCTTGGCAAGACACAGCTGTGGCAACCATGAATTTAAAGAAATTCTGATGACTTCACTTTGAAAGAAAAATGAGTCTCTCACCAATCGGACAAGGATGGAGGAAGGACTCAAGGGACTATACCATTTACTCTCCAGTTATTTTACAGTGACAGATTGAGAGAGGGGAAGCATTACCTCAGTTGTGTGTCCATTTCTGACAGTAATGGATTTTAATCCTTTTGCAATAGTAAGCCCAAATAAAATCCAACTTCTACAAGTTGCCTCATTCATTGTTTTTTTTTTTTTAAATTACAGAATAGAAAAGTTTCTATTACAGAAGCTGTCACCAGAGAGTTGATTATTGCTTAAAGAGTCTGACCATATTGGTTTTTAAAGTGTCAGATCTCAAAATCTAGGGTCTCAAGTGGGTGCCCCAAGAACCCAGACTCCAGTCCAGTTGATGCAACAGCATGAGGTTTTTATTGAAGTGGCTGTACAGTCGGGCAAACTCTTGTCCTGGGAGCAAGAGTCACATCTTATTGCAGCCATATGAGTGCTTTTAAAGGAAAAACCCACAAAAGCCATAAGATTACAATTCCCATACAATTTTGTTTCACAAGATCATGGTCTGATCACAGAGTGGGTGCAGTCACATCCGCATGTATATTCTTCCTGAAACCTCAAGGGGGGTACCAGGGCAGCAGTGGAGTTTACACAAAGGTCACAGTGGTCCTTCCTGGAACACTTGCAACTATCCCAGTCACAGTTGAGCCCATCTCTTAACAGAAATCTTTTTACATTGTTACATTGTTGCAGGGGTGATTGAGTAGTGGCTGAGTCAGGTTGCCCTTGGGACTAGTTTTCTTTTTAGTTCCTTATTTCCTGGGGCTTGGGGGTGTAAGCCTGAAGGGTTAGGGTCTTTCAAAAGGAAGACTTTGCAACTTTGAATCAGAACATAATTGGATGATGTATGCGGTCTTAACAGTCAGACTTAGGAGAAGCCAAGACAACACTGCTGTGAGCTACATGGGTTTTGCAGAAACAGATCAAAAGATTTTAGGGGGAACAATACCAGCAACTGGCCTAGAGATAGTACTTGAGAACATTTTGCAAATAGTATGACTGCATTCTGCCCTTTTTCTAAGATTTTTCATGAGGCTAAATTTAAAAACAATAGATGAATATCTTTGGCGTAAGTGCTTTTAAGACAGTCTAATGCTGTCTCTTTTGTAAGAGCATTAGTAATCATCCTTGTACTGATCCCTAATGAAGAAGAGAAGATGAGGCAGAAAGAATAATGAAGTACACAGTTTGGAGAGAAAAGGAAACAATGATAAGTTTAATATTACAGAAGTCTTGTGGGGGAAGAGAAGTTGCTATTGTTAACATTATTTTCATTAAATAAGAGGACAAATCTGTGTTGGGATAAAGTGAATGGTTTCCTCAGGGCAGGACCTCAACAAGGTAAGCTTCTAACTTGTGAAATAGAGCATAAGCATTGTCTCCTCCCAAGAAGTTACTTCCATCAAAAGTGGCTGATAATGTATTTCAAGGGTTCTAAGTTCTATCCCAAACTGGAGTCAAATATGGTGGCATAATCATGTAGTGCTGGCTTTTGAGTCAAGAAAAATTAGGTAGGTGTCTTGGAATCTTCCTCTGTGGTAGCAGAGAGTGTTAATCCCACCAGTCAAGAATAAGACCACTAGTACAGTTTAAAGTCAAATTTGAGGCAAGCTTTAATTAAATACTGGCCAAGCAGATGGACTCTCTGGACTGGTCCATCTCTTCATTCCCCAAAAATGGGCCCAAGTCACATTTCACAGGGACTTATAAAGGTAAAACCCATAATTCACTGCATTTCCCATGAGGTCCAATGAAGAACAAGCATGCATCCTGATCTACTTCCTGCTTGTATACTGTAACATGAATCTTAAAAGCTCTCATTAATAAAAACAAACCCTGGGCCAGGTATTGGGGTGAAGGCTGAAAGATCAGAGAGACAGAACACAAACCACAGTTGACATCACCTTGCCAACTTCTCAGCTAATCCTGTATCCTCAAACTGGAAGCCTCTGAGTCCTCACCCAAATGAATCTCAGCTGAACTGCTGCTAAAAGCCTAAAAGCTTAACCATGCTCTAGTTCCTGGTCCTCACACCTTATATACTTTTCTGCTTCCTGCCATCACTTCCTGGGATTAAAGACTCACTTCCTGGGATTAAAGGCATGTGTCACCATGCCTGGCTGTTTCCAGTGTGGCTTTGAACTCACAGAGATCCAGACAGATCTCTGCCTCTGGAATGCTAGGATTAAAGGTGTGTGTGCCACCATTTTTTGGCCTGTGTATCTAGTGACTGTTCTGTTCTCTGATGCCAGGTAAGTTTATTAGAGTGTACAACATATTGGAGAACACAATATCACCACAGTATACCTCCTGCCTATATCCAATCAGTGGCCAGAGTACATCCTGACATATTTCCTGCCCTCATGTGATCAAGCATATCTGGTGCAGATGTTTCAAACAACCTGTTTAGTGTAGTGAAAGGATGTATTTTGTTATCTCCCATATAAAATAGCCTCCAGCATTTTAAGAACTATCTGTCCTTGGACAACTATCTGGGCTTATAGATAAGATGCTATTTTGTTTCATGGATCTCTTAGGTATAGTAATTAAAACTTAAAATGTAACTGTGACTCTCCTATTCCCTCCCTTGGGTTGTATCCTGAGTGAAATCATTTACTCTGTGATGGGTACTTTTCTATATTGGGTTCTAATAACCATCGGCTTAATAGTACCCTGACAAGAATTTGCATAAAGTTAAAGCATCAATGATGAAAAAGCCAATAACAATTAGTAGAAGAAGAAGGACAAAAGTCTCTGTGATGACTGACATCAGAGTTACCACTGCAGAGAAGGAACCTGGGAATGATAATGGGGACCAGTGTTTGTTTCATCTCAGGTCTCCTATTTTCTTCAATGATTTTTTTTTTTGTAAAGCAGATTAGTTCTAATGATTTCTGAGTGGTTTGTTTAGAAACTAAAAAGTTCTCTTAAAACTATGCAATAACTTCTGTTATACCTAGGTTGTGTTGAGTACCCTATCATATTATAGAACTATTTCAGATAATGAATCTACCCATTGATATTTTTGTGTCTTTTTGTTTTTAAGAGGTAACTTTCCTAGTATGCCAATAGGAACTATAGGTAGGTATTTTGTCCCTTATGCCAGGCTGTTTCCTTTTGATCTAATATTCTATCTAGCCTGTTGAGGCTAGACATATGAGGGGTGATATACTCTCTTCTGTAACTACTTCCTGCTAAAAAATAGGACATTGTTGTCAGGGCCTAGAAAAGCTGAAATTCTAGTCAAAGGCAAGGAGGAAATTCAGGCAATGGGGCATTCATTAGCATCATCTGGTTCGCAGACCCATCTGAGGAGACTGGGAACAATGGCACTGGCTGGACTCATCCATGTTAGCTTTCAGTAAGTCCAGGGCTTTCAGTCATTTGGAGCTGATGCTTGGATGTGTCTGCCAACCAAGTATGAATCTACTGAGACAAATATAAACTAGAGACATAAGTTAAAATATTTAGGAACTTAAAGGAAAATTTTACATTTGGAACTCTCATGACCATTGTCTTAGTAGTTGGGGAAGGGGAGGAATTCCAAGACTAAAGAAGAGAGAGAGAGAGAGAGAGAGAGAGAGAGAGAGAGAGAGAGAGAGAGAGAGAGAGAGATACAATTATCAGGAATAGATAGGAGGGGAAGCTTAATTTGTATTTATCTGGAGTCCTTTAGACCTGTAAGAGGTGGATCCCAGTCTTAAGACTCCCTACATTATCTGGAGCTTACATGAATTTTTTTTAGTTTACAAAAAGACATTAAAGTTCAGATATATTAGCATTACAAATCTGTACTGAAATCCATATTATAGAAAAAGTAACAACTGGTTGTCTGTAAAACAAATGGAGTAGACTCATACCTTTGAATCCTAGCAAAGGCTATGGATTTGAGTTAAAAAGCATTATGTTTTCCTCTGTCCAGAGAGCCAGATATAGACTGATAGAGATGACTTTAGCCTGATGAGAAGAACTGTGGGAAATTTAAAATATTGAGCTTGTTACTAAACAGTAAGTGGTCAGTGCTGTACCAGTTTGTCAGAATTTCATTGATCAGTGTTAAAACTCTTAACTTTTGAAACTTTATTGTAACCGAGAGGAAAATAAATCTTAAATATTTCTCATTTTTACATACCTTAAATCACTTAGTTATACCTTTAAAACTTGTATTTATACACCTTAAATCACTTTATGAGACTTTCAGTATTTACTTGTTTTCACATCCCCAGCCCCCCTCTCTCTCTCTTTCTCCATATATATCTTAAAACATTTTCTTAGACCCACAAAACTTATATAGAATTTAACCCTTTTTCTTTATATCTAATTATTTATTAATGACACAAGTAGCTATTACTGAGAGCAGTCATGACAAACCATGTTCCTTTAGTGAAAAGTTACATCTCAAACTTGCTTATCTTTCAATATGAAGCCTGTTCAAAAGCAAATCTGTCTGCCTTTCCTCAACAAGATATCTAGTAGGTCTAGAAAAAGCAACGCTTGAATTTTATGTGTGAAATGATAAAACAAGGTGGCTGTAGCTTTGGGAAGGAATCTGGTTGGCTGCTGTTGCTAAGCTGATAAAACTATAGTTAGCTTAGCTGTCAATACTACTAGAGATATAAGCAGGAAGTATAATACAAATGGTCTGTGTATCAATTTACTGAGCTGGTCACCCATGACTCCTATAGTCTCCATGGCATTGAGGGCAGAGGTACCAGGACAGGATCAGTCTTTGGCCACCATGCGTAGAAGATGAGAGGCTTTCCTGTTAAGAAGGAACTTGTTGGGAACTGACCTTACTTTGTCTAGTCATAGTGGGGCAACTGACTTTTCAGTGACCTGCTTGTCCACACAGTTGGGGTCTGGTGGCAGGTTTAGCATCAAGAAAGTTGTACCAAGTGTTTAGCATTACCACAACACAGGTGGAATCATTGTGGTACCCCATCATCTTGGAGACCTCAGTGTCACTGCTAGGAGTGGAGGATCTCTGTCATGGTCATCTTTTCCCATTAAACATTATAAAGCCATATTTATCAGATCTCTGCCAAGTTATAAGATCATCTATTAAGTATATCTGTGATAAACAACCTAAGCTTAACCTTGAAAACACATATCGTAGGCTAATTAAAGCTTTTTCCTATAATTAATTACATTAGTTCTTAGCATAACTACAAATATAGTTCTGAGTACATTAAAGAATTTGATCATTTGTAAGAAGACTATTAACTTGTATGTCTTAACTATCTTTAACCATTCCCAATTATAAGGATTTAAAAGATTTGTATTGTATAGCTTTATCTTTGGTATGTTTGAGCTTTGAAGAAAAAAATAATGATTGCTGACTTGAAACTCATTTTAGTGTCAAAATAGAGCTTTTAACTTGTAAACAAAGTCCACAGAAAAACAGAAATTCCCTGATCACTTTACAGTACAGGATTACAGAATGAGACAGTTTCTTAAATGACTCAGTTTATCAAAACAGCTTATGCTTAATAAAATTAGCTAAGACTATGTTGTGGTGATCCCCCCAACCACAAAATCACTCCCATTGCTAGTTCCTAACTGTAATTTTGCCACTGCTATGAATCACAATGCAAACATGCAGTGGTCCTAGGATACCCCTCTAAAACGGTCTTTTAACCCCCACAGGGTTGAGACTTACAGGTTGAGAAGTTGCTCTAATTTCATTGCTGCTGTGGGATGGTCTGTATGTCAAATGTGTTGCTGATTGGTCAATGAATAAATCACTGATTGGTCAGTGGCCAGGCAGGAAGTATAGGTGGGACTAAGAGAGAGGAGAATTGAGAGAACAGGAAGCTGGGGGAGGGAGACACTGCCAGCTGCCATCAGGACAAGGAAGATGTAAAGTACCGGTAAGCCACAAGCCACGTGGCAAGGTATAGATTAATAGAAATGGATTAATTTAAGCTGTAAGAACAGTTAGCAAGAAGCCTGCCACGGCCATACAGTTTGTAACCAATATAAGTCTCTGTGTTTACTTGATCGGGTTTGAGCGGCTTGGGACTGGCGGGTGAGAGAGATTTGTCCTGACTGTGGGCCAGGCAGGAAAACTGTAACAACACATTGCCAGATTGCTTAGGTCATGTTCTTGCCACATCATGAGGTAGAAACATTCCAGTTTCTGGTGTTTAATATTTGGTACTCATAGATATTGCCCTAATTATTTAACTTTTTATCTGCTTATTTTTAAATTCAAATAATAATACAAAAAATATTTATGAACTTAAAAGGTTCCATAGCCTTATAAATTTAAATTTTCTCTAAAAATCCAAAATTTCCTCTTGAAAAAGTTGAAAATCTCTCAATTGCATGTTCCTACAATGTCAAAATAAAGTGCATTTTTTCTTTTTACTATAAGAGGGAAGATACAGGCACAACCACAATCTGCATAAGGCAAAACCAAGCTCTATCAGTGCAAACAGTTCAATACTCAATATCTGTGTTAGTTTCACAATCCTTAGGATTTTCCCAAGGGCTTGGATCACATCCTTGGCTTCACCCTCAGCAGTGTATACATAGATTGCCTTCTAGATACCAGCCTGCTCCATTTCATTGTGGCTTGTGCTTCTGGTGACAATCACATGGTACCAGCATATCCAACACTGCTAGGATCCACCATTGGGATCTTTAGGAACTCTAGCCCTGGCAGACATTTGCAAACCTCAGATGTTCCCCATTACTCCTTTATTATCTTTAAAACCACTATCACCTGGGTGACTCTTACATTACAAAGTTTGGCTGCCAGGCAAGGTACATTTTTGCATCTGAAGGCAAGGGGTTGCAGCTTTAATATGTTATTATATAAGCATTGTTTGTAAATACTATCTTTCATAAACATTGTTTTCAAGACAGGACAGGAATTATTATGCAAAAATTCATCTTAATCCAAAATATCTTTCAGATCAGTTTTTGCTTTCTTGGTAGGCCCACACTATGTGATCACTTTTATTCAAGATGGTGATGAAGTCACTTGATACCCACCCTCTCCAATCCTAGCAAAGATGAATGCCAGCCAATTGGCTACCTAAAAGTGGTAACAATCCATGTGTTGCTTGTATCCCAAAATGGAATCATGCCACATGGTTCTTTTAAGATTATCTATACATAAATTTTTAACTATCAACTTCCAGCGTTACCAGTTTAAACATTTTTCATAGATTTTACAGATTTCTTTTTTTACCATACCCATTAAAATAAACGAGTAAATCTGGAGGTTCAGATTGTTCACATATGCTAAGTCTAATTTCTTGGTATGCTTTGCTTTGCTTTCCTTTCCCTTTTTCAGTGTCAGATGACTCAACTGACACAGGGCATAGAGGAAACTTTTAAATATACTTGAGTCTATAGAAGGTAGAGCTAAAACCCAACTATAGAACCAGCTGTCAAATAAGGTAGAACAATATAAAACAACTTTCATGTTATTCGTGAAAAAACAAAACAAAACAAAACAAAAAAACATCGGAACTCCTGCTAACCCTGAGTTCAATGACCAGAGAGCTCAGAGACAAATTCTGAGTTCCAGCCACAAAAGCAGCCAAGACAGTGGTGGTGACGGGCAGCTGGTGGCAGCAGAGACAGCAAAAATATCTGACCCACTTCTGACTCAGCTCCATGTTTAAACAACACTTAAGAGACATACCAGAAAACACAGACAGACAAAACTTTCTGACAAAGTGGGCAGATACAAGTTTCCAACAAGACAGAGAAAAGCTTCCAGCCAACCAGAACCAGGTGAGCTGGTGATATCTAGCTATTTACCCTGGGAGGGGAAATATTTTGGTCCTGTGAAACCCCTCCTGCTGTGGGATGTTCTGTATGGCAAATGTGTTGCTCTGATTGGTTGGTAAATAAAACACTGATTGGCCAGGAGTAAGGCAGGAGGAAGTATAGGCGGGACAAGGAGGAGAATAAAGCTGGGAAGTGGAAGGCTGAATCAGAGAGACACTGCCAGCCGCCACATGACAAACAGCATGCAAAGATGCTGGTAAGCCACGAACCACGTGGCAAGGTATAGATTTATAGAAATGGATTAATTTAAACTGTAAGAACAGTTAGCAAGAAGCCTGCCACGGCCATACAGTTTGTAAGCAATAGAAGTCTCTGTGTTTACTTGGTTGGGTCTGAGAGGCTGTGGGACTGGCAGGTGAGAGAGATTTGGCCTGACTGTGGGCCAGGCAGGAAAACTCTAGCTACATCCTCCTCCTCTGGGATTGGAATCTCACAAAACAGAAACAGAATATGACTCTCTAGGAGGCCTCTGTAGAGGCTTCCTGTGTTTATCAGCATGACAGTTCACTCCAATAGTCAGAAAACTGAAGGCAACATCGGAGCCTTGCATCATCTCAAGACACATGCCTCATGAAGTAGTCCCTTGGCCCTGGAGATCTGCAGTGAAGGTCCAGTTTTAAAATTTTAGGTGAGTGGTCTGAATCTCGCTGGGGCATCTAGAAAATGTTAGTCTCAGTGATCAAGTGTAAGACCACTACCACAGTTTAAAATGAAATTTGAAGCAAGCTTTAATTAAATACTGGCCAGGTTTATGAACTCTCTGGAGAGATACATCTGTTTTCCCAGAAACTGGTCACAAGTCTTGTTTTACAGAGAATTAAGAAAGCAAAAATATATAATTCACTGTATTTCCAATGAGGTCCTACAGGGGCAAGCATAAATCCTGATGTACTTCTTGCCTGCATATCTCCTGCCTATATCCAGTCATGGGCAAGGGTATATACTGACATGTTTACTGACCACATGTGATGAAGTACACCTGGTGCAGACAGTTCAAACTTGTTGAGTGGAATGAAAACGTGTGTCTTGTTATCTCCCATAAATAATAGCATCCAGCACTTCAAAAACTATTTGTCCTTGGGCAAGGGGCTTGATGATTGGAGTCATTTTTGTGCCATGGATCTCTTAGGCATAATAATTAAAACTTAAAATATAACTTTGGCTCTCACAAAAGCCAATGAAATCAGGCTCTATATGGCAGGGGATCTCTTTGAATTCTGCCGGAAGGCAAGCTTTCTGAGAAGCCATTAATGAAGAGGTGGAAGTGAAGTCAGGGTTGCACTGGAGATGCCAAGATGTTGGAGATACCAGAGCCATGAGCTACCTGCCAAGAACATCTGTACACATGATATGGAACCAAGGGAAAAGAGAGAAATATATGTTGCAGGCAGCAAAGCTAAAGTGTCAAAGCTGTATAAGTCCTTTATCACCAGACACTGAGCTAGAGAATATTTTTTCTGTTCTATGCTGAATTTAGATCATGGTTGGTCCAATACATCATCACTATACTGCATATATTGTTTCCTTTTGGGAGGGTGATACATATTCTGTATAATTGTATGGTGAGAGTAAATAATTACCTTTTTAAAATTTTATCAGTATTTATTTTTAAGAGAATGTCTTGGGTCTGTAAATAGTGACCTACAAATGACAAATATAGAATATCCAGGTAAACAAGAACAGGATAACTATGCAACTACAATCATCTGTGGTAAAATTGCCACCGTGTATGATTTTGTACAACATGAAAATCAGAGGAGGCACCTACTTGCCTTCATTTGGGATAAATAAAACATGTTTCATCTGCCTATGGCCCTAGCATTTCCTTTAAGCTTTGGATATACATGACTACCATTTCTTAGGTTTGGTGCTTGAAACTCACTTCAGGTATAGTCAATATAATTTGATTGAAGTACAGAATTCTGGAAAGGAGTAAACTCACTTGCTAGAAAAATCTTTAGAGGTCCTGGCTAAAACTTTGCTGGAAAATGAGCAAATGGAAGCAGGGGAAGATTGATGGCTATTTGTTTTTGTTTGTATGCTTGCTTGCTTTTTTTAATCATACAATTTGCTTGCAGTGAAATCTTGCACTTACACTCTCAAGAACATAAACTGAAAGCTGTAGAAGAAAAGTTAGACACTTAGGTTGATGATTTGCAAAATGAAATTCACAAAGGCTCCATTGACAAAATTTAGTAAAACTTTGATAAAATCCTTCACCCTGTGTTGCATACCTAACTCGTACCTTAGAAAAGATAGACAAGAACAGCCAATGAGTGACAACAGAGACACCTATGGTCAACAAGCTGCTTCTATTTGATACTCTTACAATGACAAAGTCCCAAGATTTGAGAAAGTAATACTGATAATGTCAGGAAATTCATACTTAGTGGAAAGTGATATGGAGGACCACCCAAAGGAGAGGGCTGGCCATACCACGTGACATTAAGTATGGCCATCCTTGAGCCATCATGAGGCATGAGCATCCTGCACTGGGAAGAATGGAACATATCTTGTAGGATGTTTCTCCAGTGCTACTGCTGCTTAGTATGGCACTTCAGGTGCTGGCAGGGCTGTCCAAATGTAAACATTTCTGTGTCTCTTAGCATTTCCTCTGCATTTCTTCCCTGTAGCCAACCTAAGGTTGAACATTTTGCAATGGTTGGCAACCCTTCATACAGCCACAAGCAAATTTAAACTATGAGTATAGTTGTAAAGCCAGTGATAAGGAGAGACCCTCATCTCCCCTACAACAAATACTGCCAACACCAAAAACGGCCATTCACATGTAGCAGTATCACTTTCCTTGGGGCATGGAGAAATCATTCAAAGTATTTCTCACTTTAAAATGACCAGTACAATATTGATGACATATGGCTCTACACCTTCTCCATGCTGGCTTGTACTTGAATTATGTCTGTTTTATCAAATGCTAAATAAAGGGACCCCAAACATGCATCCCTGGCATCTATTATGGATCTAATGAAACAATTGACTCTAATTTTGGTCCTGTGTCACTATAAAGTGAGCTTGACCAATGACCTTTTCACCAATAGTTCCTCAGAGAATGAAAACAGGTTACTTTTACCTGGGAAGTTTTAACATGAACTTTTAGACTTTTGTCCTAGCGTTAGCTGCAAAACCTAACTATTTGTTATGGTTTGGTGGTTCATGACTTGGTATTCTGGAAATGGCATGACGTGGTCACTTTGTACCATTGTATTACTGATATAATGATAACCTTTGACTTGTTTAGACATTTGGAAGCCATGACCAGTAGTCTGAGGACTGCTCTGATATCATAGAGTTGGACAATGAACAACTCCAAAGTGTAAAGGCCTAGTTTGTCTGCACCAAGAGGGCACTGAAAGGAGTCTCCAATAAGACTCATAGGAGAACTTGGGCCAGTGAAATATGAAGGTAATCAAGATGTGCACTACGAAGAGACTGATCCCTTTGAGCCCAGTTCCAACAAAGAAGGGACCACTGTGCATCCAGCACCATGTTTACTCGTGGTTCTAACAAGGAGCCACAGGTTGCATGGATAGAGCAACAATACAAATACTATTTGTACAAAACTGAAGCCAGATTGATATTATTTGTACAAAACGGCAGTCAAATCAGTCACTATGCTTACTATGATCTACATGGTTAATAGTTACAAATACGTCTCCCATTTTCTTTGTATATATCAATAATTCTGCTATGTACTAGGGCAGCAGTTCTCAACCTGTTGGTTGGGACCTCTTTGGGGAGTCACATATCACATATTCTGAAAATAGATATTTACAATATGATTCATGACAGTAGAAAAATTACAGTTATGAAGTAGTAACAAAATGATTTTATTGTTGGGGTCACCACAACATAAGGAATTTTATAAAATGGTCCCAGCATTAGGAAGGATCATAACTGGGTGTCTTAACTAGGTCTTCTGTTGCTGTGAAGAGACATCAGGACCACTGCAACTCTTATAAAAGAAAGCATTTAATAGGGATGACTTACAGTTTCAGAGGTTTTTATCCATTACCATCTGGGTGGGACTTGGTGGTGTGCAGGCAGACATGGTGCTGGAAAAGGAGCTGAGAGTTTTACCTCTTGATCCACAGAAAACTGGAAGTGAACTGAGTGCCATACTGTCCATAGCTTGACCACAGGAGTCTTCAAAGCCCACTCCCACTGTGATATACTTCCTCCAAGAAGGCCAAATCAAGTCCATCAAAACCACGCTTCCTATCAGTACCACTCCCTCTGTGGACCATTTTCTTTCAAACCACCATACTAGGAATTCATTTTATGGAAAGCCACATGTCATTTGTGAGAATGGGAGATTGGCAAGCATCCTCTGTGGTACTATCCCATGTGAGAACATCCCTACTACTTAGTAAAGCAAGAGCTGAGAACCTGAAAAACTTTGAGACCAGTAGGACTTGATATCCCAAAGTAAGTGCCTGGGGAATGTGGAAGATATGTACCTCATGGGAACAATCAGGGCCTGAGATATCAGAGACCCTGAGAGACTTTAGAAACTTAAGAGAATGGAAAACCTTAGAACCGTGAGAAACTACAAAGTCTAGGAAACTGAGGAACATAAAGATTTGGCCTGACCAGCACAATTCTCATCCTGAGTTTGCCATGTTTCACAGTGGGAGATATATCCTACATGATAGTATATATTGTTATCTCTACTCTTGCCGTGGCTTTTGGGAACAAGCGACAATATGGATCTGACCTTGAAATGTGCAGTTGTCTAATAGGAATAGATTGGAGCCAATAGAAGGATAAAAATGTAAAATGAAATTCAAACAAAGTGGTAAAAGCATGTTTATCCAGAATGAGCAGAAATGGCGAATACTGGGTATCTAAGAAACCACTGTTAAAGAGCTGTGTGCAAAAACAATGATGTAATTTATAGTTGTGTAGATAAGAATTATCTCTGAATAAAGGTATCATTTGTCTCTATCCAGGTATTACACCTCATATGTATGCAGGTGCTTTATAAAATAATTGTATATTATTATAATGCTTATAGACACAAATGTGATTCATCAAACAGAATATATTTTGCTTAATGTCATGAAAAGAATTTAAAACTGTAGTAATATGGATGCCAAATGGGAAGGATTTTATTTTCAACAACTAAATCACCAATATTAAAGGCTATTATCACAGGTTAGTACCTAAATAATTTAATGTGTGCTTTGATTATTTAAATAAAATAGCCATATTAACTGACATATACAATTATTTTTTGTGTGTATTGGATGTGATGCTTTTATTATTTTTATAATTTTCTGTTTTCAACAAAAATTGAGACCATAGTCTAAAAATAATATCAGTATTCTATTATTGTTCAATTTTTTTTTTCTGTCCTGGCCTGTCCTCTTCTCTATTTCTTTCTGTATGTGTATATTTTCAGGCAAAATTTCAGACTTACTGAACTTGATCCAATGGATCTGCATTTTAAAAAAATGTTACTGAGGGGTGTGATTCCAGCCAAATAGTTTTTCTATGACTGGTTAACTCAGATCAGAGATAATTACTGAGGTTGTAATAGAAAGACCAAAAATAGCTTGCAACACCTCAATGTAGATGCCATGATATTCATTAATTTATAAAAGGAATTGCAGAGAGACTGGAGGTCTGGAGACCATCCTTGTCATTTCATTGCACATCCACAATTTGTATACAGGATCTCCATCCACATAGACTTAAAGATTCCTTTATTACATTTCAATAGCAAAAATCTTCTTATACTCTCCTTTAAAGATTATATTGTAGTTTATCTGAGATGTGTTGGAAACTTTCACCAGACAGAAGTGAAAAAGCTTGGTCTTTTTTAATTACTGTTAAATATATTCATATATAAATGTATCACATATTGTCCATTTATTTAGGTCCATTTATTTCTGCTTAAAATGTTATAAAAATTATATATCTTAGTAAATATTAAATATAAAGGGGAAGTTGTAATAGAAACCAAATAACATATTATAAATTTTCTGGTATTTCCTTTTTAGTAAAAGAACGCCAGAATATTTACATTCATTTCATGTACTTTTTTTTTTTTTTTTTTTTTTTTTGGTTTTTTGAGACAGGGTTTCTCTGTGTAGCTTTGCGCCTTTCCTGGAACTCACTTGGTAGTCCAGGCTGGCCTCGAACTCACAGAGATCCGCCTGCCTCTGCCTCCCGAGGGCTGAGATTAAAGGCATGCGCCACCACCACCCGGCACTCATGTACTTCTTAAAAACCATTTTGAATTAATCATTTTCTGAAACTAAAATGTCTTGTATTTTGGTTAGGAGGTTATTCTTTGTTTTTATCCTCCACAGTGCTGATTTTATAAGCACACTCACAATCACACTTGGTTTTTACATGGAATCTGAGTATTTGAACTCATTTTCTTATACCAGTAAGCAAGAATTCTTACCCGCTGAGCCATCTCCACACCCCATATTTCATTGATTTTTTTTTTATTTTTGTTTTCATTTTTGATTGAATAACAACAAATGTCAATTAATATGTGAATGAACCCTCCAGCTATCTATTTGAACATTGTTATATATCTTTCATAAATGCTTTATATTTCTCCTGAAATTAAAATATGAAACATTGCATTTAGCGCAGTCCACAGAAACAACAGCTTAGTCATCCCTTCACGCCCAAGTGATCATTTATTTTTTCAACAAACTAGATCAGTTATAGACACAAATAATGAAAGAGGATATAAATTTAATTGCTTTTCTAGTTGTCATGGACTTTCAATTATTTATGATGTTAAATAAGTATATGTTTTGATAGCAAAAGTATATAAAATACAATGTAAAACTCAGAATGCCTATTTTAAAGGTCCTTGAAATATATAGATATTGTGTCTGGTTAAGTTCAGTCAATGACTGTTTTGTGTTAAATGAAATAAAGATTATGAAAAATAAGATAAATAACTCAATGTGTTTAATGCTTTTCACCTGTGAAAACAAGAGGGAAAAAGTATGTCAAGTATTTTCACTACAGTCTAAAAACAATGGAATTATCAATATTGTCAAGAAAGAAACAAGGGGGCTGTTACAAGTAAAGAACAATTTGACTCATTAATGGCTCTAAAGAACATTCATTTATTTTCATGTTAGACTTAAAATGGAGCACACAAAAAGGCCAGTGATTCTGAGCTAGGGATTTTCTTGGTCATCAGAGCAGCTGATAAAATGCCTTTTCCTTTTCTGGAAGGTAAACAACCAAGTCTGTTTTAAGGATCTGAGGGAAAGGAACAGAATGTGTGTAAAATGGCTTGTGAATTGGTCTTACCCATCAAGTGCAGGCCAACTGTTTTGTGATGTTCATTCCAAAAGCACTGAATTGTTTTCTTCTGTATCAAAAGTAATAGAAGTTGGCATAGCCAGGAATGGAAACAGGGTTCTTGTTGATTGAAACTGCTGCAAAATAAAAGTCACAATCTGATTCTTTTCATTGTTTTTCCTGGGCAGAAATTGGTACAAAGTCTCAGCATCTCAGATCTAAATTTCTTCAAGGAATTGATTTTATATATATGATTGATTATATATATATATATATATGTATATATATATATGTATTAGAATGAAAGTGTATAAATGTATGTAACCCATAGACAAGTGGTGAAATATGTAAACCACTAACAAGACAAAATTTAGATAAATCCACATCACACATATTATATAGCTTGATGATATTAACTCTGAATTTTGATGCTTGCATATACAATGGAAATGGCCACAAATTGCTATCATATTACTTTCCTACTGGAACAAAAATAAATAGCTCATAACAGGAGCAAGTTGTTTAAAATCTATTGTAAATATCCTTGCTTAAATTTTAGGCTTTTTTTTATTTTTTATTTTTTAAATTTAATTTAATTTTATTTTACAATATAATTTAGTTCTACATATCAGCCACGGATTCCCTTGTTCTCCCCCCTCCCCCCCCTCCCCTTCCCCCCAGCCCACCCCCCATTCCCACTTCCTCCAGGGCAAAGCCTCCCCCGCAGACTGAGATCAACCTGGTAGACACAGTCCAGGTAGGTCCAGTCCTCTCTTCCCAGGCTGAGCCAAGAGTCCCTGCATAAGCCCCAGGTTTCAAACAGCCAACTCATGCAATGAGCACAGGACCCGGTCCCACTGCCTGAATGCCTCCCAAGCAGATCAAGCCAATCAACTGTCTCACCCATTCAGAGGGCCTGATCCATTTGGGGACCCCTCAGCCATTGGTTCATAGTTCATGTGTTTCCATTTGTTTGGCTATTTGTCCCTGTGCTTTATCTAACCTTGGTCTCAACAATTGTTGCTCATATAAACCCTCCTTTTTCTCGCTAATTGGACACCTGGAGCTCCACCCGGGGCCTAGCTGTGGGTCTCTGCATCCAGTTCCCTCAGTCATTGGATGGGGTTTCTAGCACGACAATTAGGGTGTTTGGCCATCCTATCACCAGAGTAGGTCAGTTCGGGCTGTCTCTCGACCATTGCCAGCAGTCTATTGTGGGGGTATCTTTGTGGATTTCTGTGGGTCTCTCTAGCAGAGGGAATGGGTGTAGAGAAAACAATGGTATTTCATAAAGTGCTTAGTGACAATAAAGAGAAACCTCAGGCTCATAACTGGACTGAAAGTGATGAAGCTGAGGATATGGTGTTTTTCCTTCCGCATTCTGGTCTTATATTGTACAAATAATTTTCTTACTTTAATCCTATTCTCTGTTTTAGAATGAGAGTGCTTATTCTTATTGAATATTACATGTGTTGGACACGCATAATAACTTGTATGTTCTTTCCTTTTACAGGATGTCAATGTAGCAGAGCACCTGAGTCAGTAGAAAAATATCACTTAGAGTTTTGAAAAATATTGGACAAACATGAATTTGGGGACATTTGAATACAGATTAAATGCTATTTACATTATAAAAATAATATAAAACTTTAGGGGCCAGAAGCAAAGTAAGAAATTCTAAAGAGATATGTCTAGTTGTCAAGCAAGTTAACAAGGATCTGTTGTCACTTGTGAGTATTCAACTTCATTCTCAAACTACCTGGATTCTCAAACCCTTGAGAGACAAACCTCTTGTCATGTATATGAAGGCATTTCCAATGAGCTTAAGCTGAAGAACAAAGACCCTTCTATTTAAGGGCCATGGTCCCTCTCTTAATAAAAAGAGAGAAGGAAAATTTATCTGAGAATAAGTACCTATCCTTCTGCTTCCTGAATTTAGCCGCTTCATGCAGTTGCTCACTTCCATCCAGAGTGTCTTGGACTCTTTCCCCTGAGATTGCCAACCAAAACAAATTTTCTCTTCTTAAATTTCATGGTTCAGTTATTGCATCACAAAATGATGAAACTAGTACACTGTTATATGGACACATTGAATGGATACTATGTATATTATTAGAGCTGTATCTTTATGTGTATGTATATAGAGAGAGACTTGTGTATACATTGTGGATGATTGTATGCAAACTTTCTCACTTTTCTTTTTATTTCTCTCTTCCTTTTAAAGACAACTGTAAGCTAAGGACTGGAAATTTAGGGAAAATGATACCGATGATGGCTTTTGAGGATATGAATTCCCTTTGAGTTTAAGGTATTCTCTTAACACATGGCTACTGTCCCTGGGGCTGAACGATAACTCAAATTTTGCTGAGCCTTGACCACACATTCCTGTGACAAATGGGACAGATTCTACAAACTACCTCACACAAATACTTTTGGATTGCTTGTTGTGCTCACTTGTGGAGCTGAAAGATCCATTTTTCTTCTAATCCTTAAGGATAAAAATGCATTAGACTTTCAACTTATCCTCAAATCAGTACTATTCTGTTTCTTCTTGTGAGAAAATGGCTTTGTGGAGTCCCTGTCAGTTGTTACAACCACTGCCTTATGAAAGCTTTACTGCAATTCTTGCCTTCTATAATTTCATATATTCTTCAACATAGCATTGTTAAGTAGTCCAGGATAAATTTCTATTAGTGTTACTAAAATTTTAATGTAAATATTATGTTTGGTTAGTTCTATGTGGAGAGAATGAAAGTGTAAACTTTAAAATATTTATATGTAACTAATTTTATCAAACTAATACCTGTATTTTCTTGAAAGTATCAAGGTATGTTTAAAGATGTAGGCACCTGGGTTTCTGTGTCCATATTATAAGTAATTATTATAGGTATATTTATATAACTGTAAGTAAAAAAATATACATATATTTACAACCCTTATTCAATATTACTTGTATAAAAACTTTGAAATTTATATTAATATCCTTTTAAATCGTTATCATCATACTTAAAATTAGTTTTATCACAAATAGCCTTTTGTTTGGAGCTGCAAATTCAAAATCTATAGAAGATCCCACTATTTTCATCATCCCTATATGAATGAATAAGGTAGTTACCGACATGTAATCCTAGTTTAAAAATGAATCAAAGTTACTCAGTTTTAGAAATAAATGTTTGATGTGCTCTTGAACTGACTATTAAATATCCTGAATAGCCAACATGTAAAAAGGTCCAGCTGTATGCTCCTGTGACTAAAAGCTCTGCTATGTCTCCTCACTAAATTGGACTAGACTATGCACTCTTAATATGTGAAACAAAACAAAGCCTCATTTCCTTCAGTTACTTTCATCAAGTATTTTGCTATGGCAACAAGAAAATTTACTAATATGCCATTAGCAAGTGCTCCATTAACAATCCTTGCACAATTATTTTTCATGCAGTGTGCTGATAGGTGAAGTTTATCATTCTTACATGAACAAATATTTTGCATAATTTTCAAAGTTGATTTTTGTGATAACTTCCTACAATGATCCAGTATCCTGGCTTCTAAGTACCTATCATGTAAAGCAGTATCAATATGATGTATCATCTGTTCAAATGACAGTGCCATAGAAGGTCTTCATTGAGGGGCAGTATATTGTCTATCATCTTCAAGGTTCTAGTTTACTTTTTAAAACCAATTCTTCTTTCAAAGGAGCTAACAGTTTAGTATTTACTTATAAAACACCATCACCAAAAATATGGAAAGTAAAGCCAAAGATAGGAAATAGGTGGAAGAAATAATGGATTTTTCACTCCTTGTAGTTAGTTTTAAAAAGGGTGGGTTGGCACCATCTATTGCTACAAGCCTAATTCAAGGTGGGTGCAAGAGGAATATATAATCACATGCTGCATGTTTGTCTGAGTTATTTAAAAACAAATATTCAAATGCAAATATCTAAATTTAATATCCTAAAAAGGCTTTGTGTGTAGTGAGAGTTTTCTTGCCTGGCCCACAGCCGCTCAGACTCAACCAAGTAAACACAGAGACTTATATTGCTTACAAACTGTATGGCCATACCAGGCTTCTTGCTAACTGTTCTTACAGCTTAAATTAATCCATTTCTATAAATCTATACCTTGCCATGTGGCTCATGGCTTACCGGCATCTTCACATGCTATTTGTCATTGTGAAGGCTGGCAGTGTCTCTCCTCAGCCTTCCACTTCCCAGCTTTATTCTCCTCCTTGTCCCAACTATACTTCCTCCTGCCTGACTACTGGCCAATCAGTGTTTTATTTACCAACCAATCAGAGCAACACGTTTGCCATACAGAACATCCCACAGCATTTGTGATATAAATATGACATCATTAGTCAAAGATGGTGAAACTCCTAGAAACCAGCAGCAATGTTAACAAGTTACTCTCTTCACATTGAAAAGGCCACAGTAATATAGATATAGCATGTCAGAGGCCTGTATCTTTTATCCATCATAGTTTCAATGTCCTTTGTTGTTGTTACTGGAAAGTTTTTCTTAGTGGAAATCCAGGATAGAACCTCTTACTTTTGAATCCAGATTTGTTTATGTGACTTGCTTTGACACACTGTTAGTAGATTTGTTATGTGAATGATCATGACAAGACACCTATTTGTCTTCTATATTCGCTCTTATGCCATCACAATAAGAACAAAATAGGCAAGCCTGCAGAAGGCTGAGACAGAAAAAATCCAGGCTAAATAATAGTCATTTTTGTTTGGCCATAGGAAATCACATTAAGTGTTTATTTCCAATTATTAGAGTGGAGAAATCACAAGAAAACGGGTAATACATATGAAAACTGATGGCAAAGGGGAATATAAATGACAAGGAACCATTGAGTTGTCTTTGTCTAGCGTCTTTGAGAAGCATGCATTATAGATTTTTCAGCGTAGAGTCCATGGCCTCTGTAATACTGTATCTTGGCTATTACAATGAATTCTTCCTGGAAACTGCCATTTATACTGTTTCTGATAAGGGTATAAGGAGTCAGATTGCGTGCAATAAGCTTCTCTCAGCCTCAGTATTCCTGTGACCCCTCTGACCTGTGCCTTATAGAGAACATTTGTCCTGACCCTCCTCATGTATTCCTCGCTCAGTAGAAAGCACTGCTGCTTACAATAAACAATTGTTTTGTATCAGCACGGGGTATCTGTTAATTACTTATAAAAGGAGAAAGACTTCTACCAAAAGATACAATCATGGCTTTTTAAAACTAAAAGCGAATATTGCTTCCTTTGGGTTTTAAATATAGGCAAAAGACAAGGTTACTGAACTCACTGAGTGGCACATAACTGATGAACAGAAAGAAATTGATTGAGAAATCTACCATGAGATGGTGAAGAAGAGACCATCTGGAATCCAGAACATCCCTTAAAGTATCTCCTAGTTTTGTCACAATCTGCAGTCTAGACCAAGGAGAAGCTGCAGTATGATTCAGGCTGCACTACTAGGTTTCAGTCGCCCTATTGATGTCAGAATGACACCTTATCTTATTCAGTCCTTGGTCTAATCTATATACCAAAGTAAAAAGTGAATATAGAAGATAAACTGAGGCCAACTTACTAGAACTTAAGAGAAAAAATGTTCTTGAGTGATTGGACAGGGAGACGGCAGTGTCAACAACCATAAGCAATTATTCCCAGGAAAAAGTTGGGAAAATGCACTTGAAGGTGACGACAGTACTTATGCTGAAGAACATTTGTGAGAGTGGATTCATGGGGTGGGCCCTCTGGGCTTTGAATCTCATCAAGAAGATGTTTTTCACTTCATTGTCTTTCCATGGTTCATTTTCCCTCCTCTCTTTTGACCTTAAGCTATAAAACAGGATGCCAGCCTTCTTGCAGGAAGACTTTATTGTTTGCAGTGACAGATTGTATGAAACGGCCAAGCCACAAAGGATGTCTATGTTTTTATGTAAAAAGATGTTTTACCATTTCAATAGAGGATGTCATGTGCAATGCTAGGTGTGGTGGTATTGTGTTCCCTGAAATATTGTGCACTCTAATAAACTTATCTGGGGTCAGAAACAGAACAGTCACAATATTAAACATAGAGGATAGGCAGTGGTAGCACACGCCTTTAATCCTAGCGTTCCAGAGGCAGATATCTACTTGGATCTCTGTGTGTTCAAGGATACAGCCAAGCATGGTGACTCACGCCTTTAATACCAGAAAGTGAGTCTTTAATCCCAGGGAGTGATGGTAAGGCAGAAAGATATATAAGGCGTGAAGACCAGAAACTAGAAGCTTTTGGCTGGTTAAGCATTTGGGCTTCTGAGCAACAGTTCAGCTGAGATTCATATGGATAAGGACACAGAGGCTTTCAGTCTGAGGAAACAGGATCAGCTGAGGAATTGGCAAGGTGAGGTAGCTGTGGCTGGTTCTGTCTCTTATTTTCCAGTATTCACCCCAATACCTGGCTTTAGGTTTGATTTTATTAATAAGACTCTTTAAGATTCATGCTACAGCTAGGTCATAACTAATTCTGAAATACTGCTTTTGATTTGTCACAAATGGTGTGCAAGGGCAGATGGCAACCAAGGACCATCTTTCCTGTCCTCCTGTCTACTTTTAGTCAGTTTTGCTAACCCATAAAGACTATTAAACAATGAAAACTATGGGTGATATCAAAGGGAATGTGATATTGTTTGTAGGTGTTGGTTATGAACATCAATTATGACTAAGAAATTGGTTGTGGAAATGAGAATAATGTTTGTTGTACAATTGGGTAGGTTTCTTTCCTTCCTTCTTTTTTTAATTTTTAATTTTGCACATACATGTGTGTGCATGTGTTTATATGTCTACAGGAGGAGAAATTGACATTGCTTAGTCTATTTCTCAAATGTTATTCACTTTGATTTATTGAGGTTTGGTCTTCTATTAAATCCAGAGCTCTCAAATATGATGCGCCTTGGTAATTAACAAGGATATTCACAAGGTTACACCATCTTTGCTTCCTGAGCACTAGGGTTACTGGTAGGATTCAATGACCACTTAGCATTTATGTGGATTCAAGGGATAAGAGTATGCTCCCCATGCTTGCACCACAGGGGATTATACACTGATGCACCCTCCAGTCCTTACTTTGCTTCTGTTTTGTCTTTTTCTGTATCCTTGTGGATACCTTTGTGTATTCATGTGTATGTCATACCTAATATTATTGTTTACTTCCTGTGATGGTTAATTTCAGTAGTCAAACTGAAAGGTTGTAGAATAACCTAGGGCAGAAACCTTTGGACATATTTGTGAGAGTGTTTATAAAGATCATTAAGTGAGTCATGAAGACCCAGTATGACTGTGCTTGGCACAGTATCATGGAATGGAGACAATGCTGCATAAAAAGAAGAAATTACATGCAGCTCTGCTTTCATTTTCCTGCTCCCTGATCTCAGAAACAGTCTGGACAACCACCTCATTCTCCTGCTCCCATGTTCTGTCCAAAAAAAGTGGGCTAAAGTCTTAAAGCACAAGCAAAAACAAAATATTCCTCTCTTAAGTACTTTCAGACAGATACTTTTGTCACACCAACTAGAAGAGTAACTAACACAAAACTTATACTAAGGAGAGGGACTACTGATTTCATTAATCCATATGGCACATGGATCTTTAGAAGAGGTATTAAAGAGGAATAAAAAAGAGCTCCTAACTGATCTAAAATTTCCTAGAATATTGTTAGCCAGAATTAATGGGCCCTAGGAGACCAGAATGACAAGGGAAATGTGGCCATTAGAAGGCTAACTCAAGATATTTTAGAGAGAAATAAGGAGTATATAGGTCCAGAAGCTAATCACTTTATATTCTGACAATTATTCTGGATTTATTCTTTTCATATTCTGAAATTTTAAACAAGCTACAATAAAAATGCAATAGATAAAGGTTTTCAGAGAAAGAAAATAAAACAAAAATACCCATGATTTTTAGAATCATTTGATTTTAAGGGAGAAGGTATGAAGGGTGAAAGGAGTATACAGGAACAGGAATAATTAAATGGTGTTAAGGATAGGAGGGCCAGTAGAGGAGATAGTATGAGGAAGAGTCAGTAACACTAGAGACCTTCAAAAATACAGTGTGGATGCCTTCAACTGTAGAATTTAAATGAGGATTCTTCGTAGTAGACAACATAGGCTGTCACTTAAAAAGACCCATGACAGGCATGTGTTACTTTTGACAGGCTTTTGAGTTCTTGTCAGCAGGGTCTCACAGATCCAGAAAACTTTGTCATTTCTATTACTGCTGGTTCACCAACAGAACTTAATGGTGAGACCCTGTTGCAGAAGACACCACAGAGTTGACACACAAATTATGGAGAAATATAGCTGTTATCAAACTGGAAAATTTTATCCCCACTAGCTAGTTTGCATAAATGTGGGGTACATGATAACAAGAGGAAAATACGCTTATCCTATATGTGAAAGCTACAAGAACAACTCTCCTTGTAAAATATGTCTACTGATGCTATAGTTGCATGAATGTTATGGGAACAACCAATTGCTTTATGGTTGGATTTCAGGCCCAATCTATAAGACATAACTCTTATATGACAACATTAATGGGACCAAGACCTGGAGACTACATAGTTGATGGGCCCTAGAAGGAGAAACTGATATTATTATTCTGACAAATGGGCATGTCATCTAAAATGTTATCATTGTACCACAGAGAAGTGCATATTGCAACCCCCATCAGATAAGTTCCTTTGAGTATTATATCATGACTAACATAGAGACACAAATATAGTCAACATTCTGAGAATAAGAGATTGCAGAGTGTTCAACCTAAAAAGGAGCATGCATATCACATTGTAGCTTGAGTTTTCCTGCCTGGCCCACAGTCAGGACAAATCTCTGACACCTGCCAGTCCCACAGCCATTCAGACCCAACCAAATAAACACAGAGACTTATATTGGTTACAAACTGTATGGCCGTGGCAGGCTTCTTGCTAACTGTTCTTACAGCTTAAATTAATCCATTTCCATTAATCTATACCTTGCCACATGGCTCATGGCTTACCAGCATCTTTCCATGCTGTTTGTCATCATGGCGGCTGGCAGTGTCTCTCCCCGAGCTTTCTGTTCTCTCAATTCTCCTCTCTGTTAGTCCCGCCTATACTTCCTGCCTGGCCACTGACCAATCAGTGATTTATTCATTGACCAATCAGCAACACATTTGACATACAGAACATCCCACAGCACTTCCCCTTTTCTTTTCTTAAAAAGGAAGGTTTTAACCTTTACACATCTCCAAAGTCAGCTTGGTATATTTGGGAATTTAGGTGTAGCTTCTCTTACTACTTCCTGCTGGAGGGGGGCACTGTATCTTATGGGGACACAAAAAATATTTTAGGGTTATGGAGTAGTCCATGAGGGTATATCGGCTGAGCCAGTTGCCTTGAAACGGTTCTGGATGTTGGATCATCTGGGCCATGGTGTCATTGGAGACCTTTCAGGGGGTCTTGGCTGGTCAAACATGATGTATCTTAATCTGGAACAAATCCATAGCCTCTGGCTTTCTGTGGAAACAAAAGCAGAGCCTCCTTTCCAAAGCAACATATCCTTACATCCAAATTTTGAAGTCAAGGTACCTTTAAAATATACATTTTGCATAACTCAACAGCTTTTGTAATCAAATGTTTTTTTTTTTAGTTACGAATATCAAAGAGAACATAATCCAGATTCTCTGTGTGGTAGCCATCTTTACGTGGCTTATTTTTTTATATTAGTTTGAGCCTATTGTTTTGAACTGTAGCCTTCTAAGCCTGAAACTGCGCTGGCGCTGCTGGCTCCAACCACTTCAGCTTCCCAACATGGTGGTGATACGTTTTCTGCCAGCTCTGGGAGCCATCAACTCTCAGAAATAGTGGGTCTATGCTTCTATCAAAGCAGCGTGTAGCCCAGAAACCTCTTTTTTTTTGTTTTGTTTTGTACTAGCAAAGGCTAAATCCACCACACAGCTTAATGTGCCACTTGCAGAGGCATCATTCCCACCATACTGTAGGTCGAGCATGCACGCACGCTAGGAACCCGCCAGTAGCTCAAACCAGCAGCTGCCGCTCATTTGAGAGAGACAATTAGGAAGCTGTTTTTAGCTCCGTTTTAGAATCTTTTTTTTTTTTTTTTTCAGTTTTTAGGTGGAAACTCTTGCCACCACGTTGGATGCCATTTGTAGCTAGAGTTTTCCTGCTTGGCCCACAGTCAGGATAAATCTCTCTCACCTGCCAGTCCCACAGTCGCTCAAACCCGACCAAGTAAACACAGAGACTTATATTGGTTACAAACTGTATGGCTGTGGCAGGCTTCTTGCTAACTGTTCTTACAGCTTAAATTAATCCATTTCTATTAATCTATACCTTGCCACATGGCTCAAGGCTTACCGGCATCTTTCCATGCTATTTCTCATCATGGCGGCTGGCAGTGTCTCTCCCCCATCTTCCTCTTCTCTCAATTCTCCTCTCTGTTAGTCCCACCTATACTTCCTGCCTGGCCACTGACCAATCAGTGATTTATTCATTGACCAATCAGCAACACATTTGACATACAGACCATCTCACAGCATTACATTCCTTGCTTCTGAATTTCAGGAATCATTGTGGAAGAAGAGGCAGAAGTACTATGAAAGCCACAAGAAGAAGATATCAATGATGAAACACATTTGCTTGATATGACAGTGTAATTGCACAGATAAACTCACAGGATCTGTGACCATATGTATTGTAGAAGATTAAACCACTCCAAAATCCCAGCATGGACAGGAGAGGGGCTACAATAGGTTCTTTAAACAACAAAAATAGGTTCTTTAAATTAACTTTACAAATATCTGTACAGATTCCCGATAAGACTCTGAAAAAGTTATAATAGGAATGGACAGATAAAAGGTAAGGTAGAAAAAATAGTGTATAATTTCTTTATTCCAATAGATCAATAGTGCCATCTATTGCTTATGATATATTTTCTACACATAATTTTTATGTGCTAATAAAATAAATTATATTGCTGTGTCTTTAAGATATTTTACATATTTGAAATACAATAAAATTAACAGGCCAAAGTTAAGCTCCAGAATGTGTTACATATATACACAGCATCTCTTTATGGAATATTAAATTGATTATATTTATCCT
This sequence comes from Peromyscus californicus insignis, assembly GCF_007827085.1. Lineage (NCBI taxonomy): Eukaryota > Metazoa > Chordata > Mammalia > Rodentia > Cricetidae > Peromyscus > Peromyscus californicus. The sequence continues at coordinate 64,415,740 of NW_026294458.1, forward strand.
TCAGAGGAAGCATCTCTTTAGCAGAATTGACATTGTTATACAAAGTTTTATGTCTTCTATCCATATAGTTGAGTTTAGTGCCATGCTATGTGAACAATGCATGAATACTGATTACAAGCTATACATGATGCATTTAAATGGTATTTAGCTTAAAATTCTAATGAAGCTATATTACTATATGCATTTCACCAAACTATTATAAGAATTTCAGTGCTTTGTTTTATACAAGTATTGCTTGAAGGAAAGTAAGTAAAAATAAAATATTTCCAATGCCTCCTGTAAAAAATGTGTTCTAGTAATTCTAAAAAATGCAGTATTGCTTGCTTTAGGTTATATTTTGGCTTACCTTTTTATTCTAAGGGAGGTAAGTGATTATAGTTAATACTAGTCCATTTTCTAAAGTTCTTCATAACTAAAGGTATTCATTCATAATGAAACTGTAGATGATAAAGCATAATGGAACTATGTCTTGTATATTCTAAAAATAAGCCAACCACTAACGAATGAAATAACAAAAATAGAAGAATTGTTCCTAGAAATCAAGCTCTATAAGAATTTTTAAATGAGGACAAAAAATTAAGAGGGAGATAGAGTCAGATGTACAGAACACTTAGAGAGAGGTAGTGGAAGAGCAATCTGATCAGTATACATTAATTGTACAAATGTATGAAACCTTCAAATAAATAACAAAATAATATTATTTGCAAAAGAAATGAGTACCAAAAAAAGAAAATGATTGTAGGTTCAGGTTGTGCGCATACAAAAACGGAAGGTTTCAGAAGGAAGAACTTCAACAGAACATACCACCAGAAGGAATAATTAAAACTACATCATGTAGAACTTTCAGCATTGTTGTTATTGAGTAAAATTTGCATTTAATGAAATTTACCAATTTTACATCTTTTCGGTAGAAAAATATACTGACAATTATAATCAACGTATACATCAGCTGCATCATTTGAAAGATTTCCCCAAAAGCCTCCTAGAGCTGCAGCCAACCTCACTTACCCCGTCCTGTTTGATTGCTGTACTCAATAATTTGGCCAGGCCCACATAAAATCATGAAAGTGAAATTACACAGTACATAGTATTTGTCGCTGGTTCTTTTTTTTAAAAAAAAAATATTTTTATTTTATAATTAACTTAATTTCACATATCAGCCCCGGATTCCCCAGTCCTCCCTCCTCCCACCACTAACCCTCCCCCCAATTCACCCCCCATTCCCACCTCCTCCTAGGAAAGGTCTCCCCTGGGGTGTCAGTCCAGCCTGGTAGACTCAGTCAAGGCAGGTTCAGTTCCCTCCTCCCTACACCAAGGCTGAGCCAAGTGTCCCAGCATAGACCCCAGGCTTCAAAAAGCCAGCCCATGCACCAAGGACAGGTCCTAGCTCCACTGTCTGGGGGCCTCCCATACAGTTCAAGCTAATCAACTGTCTCACTTATCCAGAGGGCCTGGTCCAGTTCCATGGGGGCTCCTCAGCCATCGGTTCATAGTTCATGCGTTTCCACTAGTTTGGCTATTTGTCCCTGTGCTTTTTCCAATTGTATCAATATCTCTCACTCATACAATCCCTCCTCTCTCTCACAGATTGGACTCCTGGAGTTCCACCTGGGGCTCAGGCGTGTATCTCTGCATCTGCTTCCATCAGACACTGGATGAGAATTCTAGCATGACAGCCAGGGTGTTCGACCATATGATCACCAGAGAAGGTCAGCTCAGGCACTCTCTCGACCATTGCCAGTAGTCTACAGTGGAGGTATCTTTGTGGATTTCTGGGTACCTCTCTAGCACTCAGCTTCTTCCTATTCTCCTGGGGTCATCATAGTCTCCCTCCCAGTTCTCCCACTCTGCTCCTGATCCAGCTGGGATCTCCCGCTCCCCTAAGCTCTCTTTCCCCCGACCCTTGCCCTCCATTACCCCCCCCCCCCCAAGTTTACTCATGTAGATCTCATCCATTTCTCTGTCATTGGGTGATCCCTGTGTCTTTCTTAGGGTCCTCTTTACTAGGTAGCCTCCCTGGATTTGTGAGTTGCAGTCTCGTTATCCTTTGGTTCTTTTCACTTCGTACACTAAACATGAAATTCATTTACATTATTGTGTGACAACTATTGATCAATTGGAAATATTTCATGTATGTTGAATTCAATTTGATCTTTTGCCCTCTTTTAAGTCACATTTATATTTCCAAAGTTCTAGTCTATTACTCATAATATTGGTTTAAGAACGTCCATACTATTACTATTTTGTTAACTTGAACATGACACAAACTATCATCTTTTTGGAAGAGGATCCTCATTTGAGAAAATGCCTACCTTAGACTCTCTGTAGACAACTCTATAGGTCTTTTTATTTATTAATGCATTATGTGTGAGGGTCCAGCCCACTGAAGGTGATGCCACCTCCAGGCACATAATCCTGGATGGCATAAAAAGCAGACTGTGCGAACCATGTATAGCAAGCCAGTTAGTAGTATTCCTCCATGACCTCTGCTTCAGTTCCAGAGACCTTTGCATTTGGTTTATGGACTAACTGTTTTATAATAAACTACAACTATCAGTGTAAACAAGTAATTTATTTCCCAATTTGCTTTTTGTCATAGTTCCTTATCATAGCAGTAGAAAGCAAACCAGAATATATAGTCATTCATATTATTGTACAAGGAGCATTTTGTTTCACACAAAGAAGTATCTACAGTGACTATGGACTCATGTGGTTAGTGTGTACTTAATTTGTAGACAAACTCTCACCTTATGCAAAAATCAATTCAAAGTGTTTCAAATACTTTAACATAAGACATGAAATATGAAGGTCCTACAGAAAAACAGAAGAAATCCCCCAACAATATAGTACCATGCAAATACTCTCTGAAAAGAACTCTAACAACTGAAAAGGAATAGCAAAAATTAACATGTGGCACTGTATTAAACAAAAGCTTTTATACATTATAAAAAATAAAACAGAGTAAAGAACTGTAGGACAGTAAAAAATCTTTAGCACCTATATATTTGACAATAAGTAGTATCCAAAATACATAAATTATATAAAATAATAAATAAAACCAATAATCCAAACAATAAATAGGAAAGGAAACACAGACATATTGCTAAAAATACAACATTTAAATGGGCAATATGTGGATAAAATAATCATTATCTTTAGCCATAGAAGACTTTAAATCTCATTCTGATTGGAATGGCTATTGCTAAGAAAACAAAGAAGTAAGAACATGATGCTGGAATAGATATTGGGAAAATGGATGTTTTTACATTGCTCATGGGATTATAAATTAGCAAAGTAGCTACAGAAATCATCATAAATACTTTAAAAACTAAAATATACCTAACATGTTCTTAAGCCATGCCACTCCAGGGAATATGTCTGAAGCAATCTATCTATATTATGTCTTATATGGTCATGTGTACAGCCATCTTTATTGTTACCCCTGTTCACAATAAATAAAATAGGTCATCTGCCTAAATTATCATTACTCTATGAATCGATAATACAAATATGGACTGCATACACAATGAGAATTTAATCAGCCACCTTTTTACATTTTTTACTCTTTTTACATTTATTACATCTTTTACTCTGAGTTGATATGTGCCTTTGATTTTAAGGTAGATTCAGCAGAAAGAGTCTATATGATTATCCAATCTTTTAGTCTGTTTCTTTTCATTGGGGAAACAAATTCATTAATATTGAGAGCTATCAATAAGCAGTGTTTATTGGTTCCTGTCATTTTTATTATGGCACAGAATTTTCATCTCTCCTGATTTACTGGTTATTTATTTATTCTTTGTGTTTTCTTCGGTGTGGTTAACCTCTTCAGCTTGATTTTTTTTCCTTTTAGTGCCTTCTGTAGTGTTTGATTGGAATATAGATATTGATTTAATTTGCTTTTATTGTGGGATATTTTCTTTATCTATTTTGATTACTAGTTTTGCATGATATAGTAGTGTGGGCTGGCATCTTTGGTCTCTTAGAGTTTGCAGGACATGCACTTAGGACCTACTGGCTTTTAGAGTATCCCTATAAAAATCAGGTGTTATTCCAGTGGGTCAGCCTTTATGTGTTTCTTGGTATTTTCCTTTGCAGTTTGTATCATTCTTTTATTTGCTCTATATTTAGTGTTTTATTATTAGTCTTGAGTGGAATTTATTTTCTGTCCATGTCTGTTTGATGTTCTATATACTTCTTGTACCTTGATAGGCACCTCCAGTTTTAGGCTGTAGAAATTATCTTTTATGATTTTACTGAAAATATTTTCTGTTCCCTTGACCTGGTTTTTCTTCTTCTTCTTCTTCTTCTTCTTCTTCTTCTTCTTCTTCTTCTTCTTCTTCTTCTTCTTCTTCTTCTTTTTCTTCTCTTCCTCCTCCTCCTCCTCCTTTTTTTTTGTTCTACTATTCAAATTTTTCCTAGGTTTGGTGTTTTCTTTGTGTCCTGGATTTCATGAATGTCTTGTGCTTCGACTTTTGTTATTTAGATTTATTATTTTAATTAACTGAGGTATCTATGTTTTTTAACCTTGTCTTCAACACCGGAGATTCTGTTTTCTATATTTTGTAATATGCTGGTGAGGATTAACTTTGAAGTTTTTTATTTGGCTTTCTGAATTTTTCATTTCTGGTTTTATTTCAGTTTGTGTTTTCTTTAGTGACTCGATTTCTTTGTTAAATTCTTTTTTTCTTGTGAATTGTTGTCATTATTTAATTCCACTGAGTGTGTTTTTACAGAATTAATTGAGGGATTTATTAAGGTCCTTGAAAATATTTATTATTGATATTTTGAAGTCCTTGTCTTGTTCTTCAGCTATATTACATTTCTCAGGGCCTTCAGTAGTAGCATATTGTCTTGGGTGCTAATGTTAGTCTTTTTTCACTGGTGTGTAGGGATCTAGAATTAGGATGATTGAAAGTCTTGTAGGGGTTGATATCTAGTCTTCTCTTTGTTGGGTGGACATTCCAATTACTTTGTTTCTTTTGTGCTCTCTGGATCTTAGGAAAATATGATGCCTGTGAGATTCTGGGTATAAAGTACTTCTGCAGGTCTATGACTGACAGACAAGAATAGAGGTGGGTTATGAGAAAAGGCTTAGAAGGTCTGTGGGAAAGAGTTAAGGGGATCCTGTGTACATCAAGAAGCATGACTGACTGGGAATAGGACATGTGGTGGGAGGAGGGGTCCCTGCAAGTGGGTTGCAGGAAGACAAATAATAATCTGGGAGACAGTGATGAAGTTATCTGGGGACCCTGGGACTGTTCCAGGAGTTTGAGGCTCCAGTGCTTGGAGTTGAGGTGGTTATAATAATGAAGATGAGAAAATAGAGATCTTAGCAGAGGACAAGAATGATAGTGTAAATTGCCTATCTTAGTCCCAGAGTGATGTGGTCATTGTGGTTTCCAGATAGAAAATATATCTAGGTATTGAGGATATCATAAAGAAATTTTGTTGGGCTGGATGTGGATGCTAAGAGGTCCACATGAACAAGCAAACTTGGGTCAACACCAAGATCCAGTAGTGTCCCTAGGGAATAGAGGTAGAGTAGGAGAGAGGAAGCCTGATAGAGCGCTGCTATAGAGTGGAGAGTGAGACAGAAGAGATTATAATTGAGGAAAGAAAGAGAGTGAAATTTGCTTACATCTTCCCTGATTTCCTTGCTTAATATAACAGATGCCTATTATTTATAAAATGCTCATGACAGATACAATAAACATTCTAAATCTCTTATAAATATTAATATCTTAGTTTTTGTTTATACTATACCAGTATTTTGATATCTAAACAGTTTGTAAGCAAGTATGCACAGTTTGTGCATATACATGTGTACACACACACACACACACACACACACACACACACACACACATTCATTAATATGTACATCCATGTTGTAAGATATTCTTCTGTTTCATAACGGAATACCCTGCATAAACCTTTCAGAAACCAGCGTGAGCTTTCTTTAGTTTAACATCATAAGGCTCAACCAAGCAAAAATTAATTTTTCATGAGCAAACACAGAGACTGATATAAATGTTTGTCCAGAAAGTAGCAATGACCAAGTAAGATCTGGGGATAGATAGGATAGCTGAGAACATTCAAGAGACATAAATTTGTACATTGTACTTCCTATGGTTAATTCTTATATGTCCTCAAGCTTAGTAGGCAGGATTTTGGTATCTTTTCACATCATAAAGTGTTTATTTTGCTATATTCAAAAATTATTTGAAGAAGCCTTTTATATTTTTCAACACTTGGATTTTTTAAGGGAGTATGTGTTAATGAGGGCTTAAGAAGAAATGGAAGAGTATATGGTCCAGAAAGCTTAGGGATGAATAATATGAACTAGGGTTTAACAGTTTAATTTAAAGTCAGGATATAATATTAAATTACTTAATTTGCTAGAACTTTGCATTTTGTCATTTTGTTTTTTTCTGGATGTGGAAGATTCTACTTTCAAATTAACTATGAGTATTTCATCTCAATTAATAAGGCATGTTACAGTTTGCATCTTATCTAAAGACATTCCAAAAATGTCATAATTAACTAAACAACATCATGTTCCTATCTCCCTTTCTTCCTTCCTTTACCATCACTTCCACCTTCTGCTGTATCTGTACATATCATGCTGTGTTCATCCTACTGTTTTCTTACAATAACAGGTTTTGAGAATTTGAATTTTTGCATTTGTTGCCAAAAAGCTTGAATACTTTTTCTTAAATACTCTTTAATGAACTCATCACTCATTTATGGACTTGCCTAAAACTCCACATTATATTATCTTTTTCTGACCTTTATCTAAAACATAAACTCAATCAGGCACTCTGTTTCTCCTCTATTAAAGCACTCACCCAAAAGAATATGATGTTTATTAATTGCATCCTAAAGAGAGACTACAAGACCCATGAGGAAAAGATTTAACATGGTAACCTTTATACACCAGCACAAATGTCTGTCATATTTGTGGTTTGAGTACATATTTAAAACTATATTGTGAGATGTTTAAAATGCCCCAATGTCCCGAAAACCTCTATAACAATATTACTGAATGTGTTAGTGAGAAACTTCAGTGTAATAAGCCTAAAAGAAAATGCATTGACTGCATGCCCGTGAGAATTCTATATCACTTCTAACTTTTAGTTGAAATCTGTCCTGGGTGTTTCATCTTTTCATCCTTTGTTACTATGATGTATTTTTATGTGATTGTAATTAGGCTTTGTATATTATTTTTTACAATTTTTACAATTGAGATAACAGTAAAATTACACATCACAACACAAATTAAAAAGAAAGGTAATGATGCCATTTACTGAATATTTATTCTCCTTTCACTTCCTAATTTGACTTATATTGAATCAAAGTAATGGTTTTCCTAGAATCATTTCTTATATTAACAATAAAATATTGTATGTCAAGAAGCATTCATTGAGTGACAGACTGATAAAGGCCTCTTAATTAAGCATTTACAATATTCATTCTATACTTTATTTATCTCCATATCTGAATAGCCCCATCTCCTGAGCCATGGTGGAGTGTAACTGTATACTACACATGTCAAAAGCAAAACAATTACAATTAAAATTACAAAACCAAGTAAAGTTACAATAAAAAGAATGCCCAGTGAATTTTATTATCTAATATAGTGAATTTTACAAGAACCTTGAATTTCACAAGGAGAGATAAATGTCTTTTGGGGAGAATAATGTGATATGGGATTGCTCTTGAACTATATCGTGTCAGAACATTCAGGGATACCTTTGTCTATGTTAAGGCTTTTGTATGAAAGGCTATTTTTGTTGGTGCAAGTGTAATATGTGATCCCAAAGTCTTGGTAATTTGTAATTTGCTTGCTTCTAGTGAGTTCTACTTGCCAACCACCAGAGCCAAAGATGATTTATATTTGTTCCGCTATTTCCTTTGTTTTCATATTTCTTTAGTTCCCTAGAGAATATGTTCTTTCCAGTCAGATGAACTTAATTTAATGCAAGATAATTGGAATGAGTACCTCTATTCTTTTTAAAATATTTATGCAAACTTCATAGAAAACACTTCACTGTGGTGACGAAAGAGAAAATTCCACCCAGTTAGGTGAACCAACTCCACAGCCATTTCCTTAATGAGAGAATGAATATTTTATGCAAAGTAACTAGGTTTCTATAAAAAGTAGAGCATAGATGTGTATCACAAAATAAGATTAAGCCAACTGAAACCAGACTTTATTTATACCTTAGTTTTCATAATAATCATGAGCCTCTAAAGATTAAATAAGGATCGATACTTATAGGTAGATGATCTTGATATGTTTACCCTAAATGGAACAGAAACTAAGCAGTGTGGTCATTTGTTGACATCTATGAAATTATATACACATGAATCACAGTGGCTTTCTCTGCAGGTTATCTAGACTAATAGAGGGAACAGTAAGTTATATGTCTTGATATTGATATACACTCCTCAACCAGAAGTCTTAATACAAGATGCTTAGCAATGATTCACAGAGATACCATATTCCTCTGTAGAGCAGAGTCATCTCTCCTAAAACATCAAGTCTAAATTCATCTGTCATAGCACTTTTCTTTCTGAAGCAACATCAAACATTTTTTTTTTCTCTTTAAGTATGGACCCAGTCATTAGAGTAACATGATCCAATTTCAAAATATGCAAGAAAATATTTTAACCATGACTAAAGAAGTTCATTCTAATGTCTTTCCAGTTACACTTGTGATTTTCTTTCCACTTTTTTCTATTATAACCCACTATTGGAATGCCTATATAAATTGGAGACATTTTTGGGTTTTGGTATTGTTTCTGATGTGTTTACAATACTCTTTGCATAAAATTTCCCATTAAACCCAATAAATAATTGGTGACTTTAACAAGATACTCAAAACTTGACACAAAAATGTGAAAGTTCATATTTTTTTTCTACAATAATATGAAAGTGTTGCTAAAGTTTTCCTGCCTGGCCCACAGTCAGGACAAATCTCTCTCACCCGCCAGTCCCAAGCCGCTCAAACCCGACCAAGTAAACACAGAGACTTATATTGGTTACAAACTGTATGGCTGTGGCAGGCTTCTTGCCAACTGTTCTTACAGCTTAAATTAATCCATTTCTATTAATCTATACCTTGCCACGTGGCTTGTGGCTTACCGGTACTTTACATCTTCCTTGTCCTGATGGCGGCTGGCAGTGTCTCTTCACTCAGCCTTCCACTTCCCAGCTCTATTATCCTCCTTGTCCCGCCTATACTTCCTGCCTGGCCACGGGCCAATCAGTGATTTATTTATTGACCAATCAGCAACACATTTGACATACAGACTATCCCACAGTATGAAAGATTTTTATAGACGTAGACATGAAAACCTCATGGAATTTAGGCATCATGATTTTAGCATTTTTATTCTTTTGTGTCTATTATGGATTGCCTCTCCAAATGGCTGAAAATACCTAATTATCACACCCGGATCTCAATTATCTTCCTTTTTTTTCTTTTTTTATTATTAAGCAATTTTTCTTCATTTTACATACCAAGCACAGATCCCTCTCTTACCTCCTTCCACCCCCCATTCCATCCTCCAACAAGGTAGATGCCCCCTGGCAGTAGGATCAGAATCCATCTCTGGTGCATAAGCTGGCTTTTTGGAGCCCACTACCTATGGTGGGGCACGTTGCACAGACCTGACTCAAGTGCCTCTATTTTCAATAAGGTAAAAAAAAAGTGTGGAGAGCACAATTTTCTGTCAAGAGATCTTCTATGGTACCATCTATCATTTCCACTCACAGTAACTGTCTAGAGAGTCACAGCGTGTCTACCACAATGAAGAGAAACTGCAAAGTAGAGCATTTCTGTGAAATATGATAAAAATACTTTATGAAAAAAGAGACACTGGGATTACAAACGCATCTGCAATCCTGTTATGTACATATGATTTTAATAAATTAATAAGTACCAGAATAACTCAGGTACTATAAATGAATTTTAAATTCAATATACTGTAGTTGGTAGCCGTTCCAGTTTTGATCTGGAAGGACTACCCCCATCGAGGCTTCAGTAACTATCACGCCTACAAGGCGGAGCTGAGAGAGGACCCTTGAAGACCCGGGATCCAGATGGGCAGGCTCTTTTGGTTCCTGGACCCTGGACACTGGAGGTAGACTGAGCAGAGTTCTCCAGAGAACACCACCGGACTGTGCTGCACCTTTCCCAGACCCTGTTACCTATCCTTTCACTTGTAAGTTACCCCACAAAATAAACCTCCTTTTTAACTACGTGGGTTGCCTTAATAATTTCACCAGTAATATGCCACATTTTAATCTATATCATAGCAATAAATTTACCACTTATATTCTATTGATTATTATTTGATTATTATTTTCTAGACAAAATCTACAAATTAAACTTATAAAGCAAAAATTGATATATATATATATATATATGACTTTGTTTTAAGATATTAATTAAAGTATGGTGAACACATAGTTACAAAGATTATGATAAAATATTGATTGAAACAAATAAACTCTTGATTCTATAGTGGAGCTTTTTAAAGAAATCTACTGTTCATTCTTCTCCTTTACCTTCTGTTCCTGGGGAAAGATTTTTTATTTTCCAACATATTTTTACATATTTATATAAAATCTAGCAATGAGCTTATAAACTAGAAACTTCTCAATATAAGATATTGTAAGACACATTTTCTAATATTTAATGTGTAATGTTATCTCTTAAAATACTAAAAAATCAAATATTCACTGCATAATCTTCTCCCATAGACTAAACTATAATCAATGAATTCTCAATATGACAGTGACATGTTAATGTATTATCATAGCATGTTGAAAGTGCACAAAAAATGATGACTGCACTGTATTATCTTCATGCAAGAGAAAATTTGCACTATAAATCAACAGATCTTAGTTTTTTACATTGCTTTATCCATTTGATTTCTCAGAGTCTCAACATTTCTTAAGGCTAAATGGAGTCAATATCACCTGTTCTTCTCCACCTCACAGCAAAGACAGTAAATTAAATGAATACATTTAGAAATTGTTCAGAAAATAAGTATTGCAAAAATCAATCATAAAGCCTTTACATTGGACTTTGGTGGAATATATATTGACTTTATCACTCAGGCATATAAAAATACATAATGAAAACCCTTGAAATGTGTCTTTCCTCATCTTATTTAAAGAGGTTTTGCATATTTTTTTTACTCAATTGTATGGCTCCTTACAGTATACAGAAATTCCTTGGAAAGTGAATTTCAATTTGTAAACTTTTTGACTGATGAGTACAAAGAAAGGAGTGTTTCTTGATTTCTTGAATATCCTATATCATATTTTCTAATTAGACAAAGTCTCTCTATATATATTCTTAATTGCTGTATTCAATAGAAATCACAGAACAAATAATTCAAGTACAATGATTTAATGAACTCAAATCATTATTTTGGTTTGGCTTCTGTTATTTGTGTGGGAGTCAACCTGTCAACTGAAAATGTAATGACTTGACCTATTCTTTACCATTACATGCAATAAGCTATTTTTTGTAGAATGCTTGCATTTAAATATTAAATATGCACTCATATTGATACAATATGTCAGACATAAGAGAACTTCTCTTATAAGAAGTCATACATATTCTAAATGCAATGTGATCCACACAGGTCTTACATTGATTTTTCAGCTTTGATACTGTAATTGGTAGGCAATACAGAAGTTATGCAAGCAAAACTGCATTGTGGACTTTCATTAAAATGTTGTTTCTGAAAATAAGCTTTAGGACAGATTAGGCTTGTTGGATGGAATTTTGAGATCCCTCACACATGGATGGATATACATTATGTACTATATGTATTATGTTATATATTATACTACATCATATTGTGTGTGTGTGTGTGTGTGTGTGTGTGTGTGTATACCATGCTTATATGTGTGTGCATATCCCTTTATATGTGTGTGGGCAAACATAAACTGCAACATGCATATGGAGGTCAGAGGAATACCTCAGGTACTGGGTCTTTACCTCCCACATTACTTGAGGTAGGATCTCCTGTTCATTGTTGCTTATACTAGGCTAATTTGAGTGCAAACTTCTGGACCCATTACTGTCCCCATTGTTCTAAATTGTTCTGAAGAACATTGATATTACCAGCACGTTTCCACACATAACATTAGTGGGGTCTCTGTATACGAACTCAGGTCCAAATAGTTTCACAACTTTACTCTGTGAGTCATCTTCCCTCCCCTTAAATATACTTTGATATGTGATTTTTCAGAACCTTTAAAAAATCATGTTTCTGAGTACATGGTTAAGTTCATCACTTCTTCCCAAAGTGTTATCTATGGATTCAACTTTTCTAATTGAGCTCATTTCTCCTTTCATGAGATACCTTTCACACTATAGTAGTGATGCTCACTACCATAAATCCCACTCATTAGATTACCTTAGCCATTGTTTCAAATTTTTTTCTATTTCATACCATTAATTTAAAGACAGGGTTATGAGCAATAGCTGTCATCAATGTGCAATTGACTGGAGCACGTGTTTGAAAGGCAAGAGAAAAAACAGTAAAACATCATAAAAGCAATTATTCCAAATCAAATCATAAAAACAGACATTATAAGGCTTTTAAAAGTAAACATGTTTAGTTTATAAACGATTGAAAATGCAGTGAATGCCATTTATGGTTCTCATGCTATGCACCTGCCACTGTTCTAAAGCTTTCACTATAACATCTCACCAGAGCTGAGGAGTTTCACTAAATACTTAAAAAGCAAATCAGTTGGTAAAAATTGATGAATTTATCTTTCAACATTACTGGAATGAAAATATTGAAGTTTCTATTGTAATTTCACTGAATGATTGCATAGTTGTTATGGCTAGCTAATATATATTAAAATAAGAGGTACACTTCCACTTTAAACCTGGGAATAAGTGTGTAGAAATGTTTCTGAGGAGAAAATTATATTTGGTTTATTCACTTGATTTATGCACAAAAGCCTATCAGGATAAAAAGGGAACACCAGTGAATCTGACATGCATGTCAAAAGCCACATTAATTTAATGGAAATATCTAGATTGCTTGATCCTACAAAGTCAGTAATTAATGAAACCAGAGTTATGAAAGATAAGTGTTATATAGTTCAGCTAGTTTCTAGTTTTTTATTCATTAGGCTCAGAGAAAGAGGCAAGTTATGAACATTATGAAGCTATAAACATTCAATTCTTAACTGATGTTGAAGACTAGAGGTAACAGAGAATACATGACTAGTAGCATCAAAACTCACAATACTAATTATACTCAGTGATAATATAGCTATTACCACTCCAATGTGAGGCCAAATGGTCAGTTAGGTAATACTACCATTACATCATCTTGGTGTTCCCGCAAATCAGAATTATCTGAGTAGGTATGTGAGAGGTTGAGGAGGAGAAATGGCTTGTTGCTTTAAATGCTTGACACATAAGCAAGAGGACATACATCGAGATACCTGACACCTTTGACATGGTGGTGTGCACCTGTACCACCTAATCTCAGCACTGTGAGATGACAGGAGAATCCAGGTCAGAGTGGAACTCACTGACCAGCCAATGAAGCCAATAGATGAACTCCCAGCTCATTAGGACACCCGGTTTCAAGAAAATAAAAGAGCAACTGGAGAAAACTCATGACATTGATATCTGGTAAGCATGTGTGCATGTGCGCACACACTCACACACACACACACACACACACACACACACACATGCCAAATTAAAAAAAAAATGGAAAAGTAATATATTTTGAAAGATATCCTCACAATTTTGGATTAGAAGTACAAAGTAGTATCAGCATAACATCACAAGATGTTTCATGTGAAACTCTTTCATTATATCTACCAACCTTACATCTGCTAAAAGAACATAGAAAAAAATTATTCAAATTAAAGTGTTCATTTAGGGAAAAATTTAAAAGACTATTTCATTTAACAGTTATGGATGGAAAATAATAGATTAATTGTAAAGGAACTTGAAATGCCAGACTGAAAGGAATGTATAAAAGCATACTCACACCACATCTAAAGGATATAAAGGTCATCCTGATGAATTTCCATGCTTTCACGACAGAAAAAAGGCAGACTTCAGTGTGGATAAAAGGGATAATTATTCAAAATACATCACAAATTCAAAGGATCACATTATAAAAAATAAAAACTTAATGTGGTTTTTAATCTGAGGACACATGTGAACTTGATAATCCTGAATTTTAGAATACTTTTACAAAAAGTATTCTAAAATTCAGGATTCGTGGGTCTATGCATTTATCCAAACAGCGTGTAGTCCAGAAACCTCTTTTTTTTGTTTTGTACTAGCAAAGGCTAAATCCACCACGTAGCTTAATGTGCCACTTGCAGAGGCCTCATTCCAGCCATACTGCAGGTTGAGCATGCACGCTAGGAACCCACAAGTAGCTCAAACCAGCAGCTGCTGCTCATTTGAGAGCGACAATTAGGAACTGTTTTTAGCTCCGTTTTAGAATCTTTTTTCTCAGTTTTTAGGTGGAAACTCTTGCCACCATGTTGGACGCCATTTGTAGCTAGAGTTTTCCCTGCCTGGCCCACAGTCAGGACAAATCTCTCTCACCCGCCAGTCCCACAGCCGCTCAGACCCGACCAAGTAAACACAGAGACTTATATTGCTTACAAACTGTATGGCCGTGGCAGGCTTCTTGCTAACTGTTCTTACAGCTTAAATTAATCCATTTCTATAAATCTATACCTTGCCACATGGCTCGTGGCTTACCGGCGTCTTCACATGCTGTTTCTCATCATGGCGGCTGGCAGTGTCTCTCTCACTCAGCCTTCCACTTCCCAGATTTATTCTCCTCCTTGTCCCACCTATACTTCCTGCCTAGCCAATGGCCAATCTGTGTTTTATTTATTGACTAATCAGCAACACATTTGCCATACCGAACATCCCACAGCAGAGACCTTTCAGATCAAACTTTACAGATTCTGAAACATACAGAAAATGATGAACTGGATGGAGATGTAAGCATGTCAAAGTATCAGCTAGTTGTAAAAATGAAAAAGAACAACAATTTAGTAAACTATGATATCCATTTGTTTGACAAGGAACTCAAGGAGCCAATTGCTTGAGATTACTTGACGGCTGAAGATTTTAAGGAGTAGTTGTTTTCGGGAATATAAAAGATTTTGTGAAATGTATGGTAAAATTATTTCTCAATCCATAGAGTAGGTACAAATAAGGAGAACATAACACCCTAAGCCAATTTCAGAAAAGTCAGAGGTATATACTTAACTGATTTACCACAATAATTGAAATAGGTATGGAAATTATGTTCACAAGTTCTAATGCATCATTTGGAGGAGAATATTTTCATTGATCATTAAGTCTTTAATGTGTGACTTACATATATTTCCAAACTGGCTAATGACCAATTAAAAGAACATTTTCTATGAATTAATTTTCTTTCTTGCTTTATATTTAATTGTTCACTGGATCTAAACATCTCTTCCCCTACATACATTCTAAAACACATTGGCATTTTATCTCTTTTTGAAATGTCTCTAGTTACATCTAATTTTCTTTTCTTTGATTTTCCAGTGTTCTCTTTAACATTCATTAATTAGGTAACCCATGATGTTTCCTATTAAGCTTTACTAGATATATACCTAGAGAACATTGAAAAAATTAAAACCTTCTTCATATTATTATGAATTTTCATATGAAATGGATGATATAATGTATTATTCCCTAGTCTACTATAAATCTTCAACTGCACAAGTTACCTAAATTGCATATCACTTGCTTGATAAAACTTTGCTATAAACATAGATAACTCTCACTTCTGAAAAAGCATTCACAAATGAAAATCTGTATATGAATAATGATCTATTTTTTCCTGTAAATACTGTGTTTGTATTTTGTTCATCATCCAACTCACATGTCAATCAAAATGTACTTTACACAGTATGTCACCAAATCTGTGTGGGTGTTTCCAATAAAATGTATGAAAACACATGGCTAGTTGAATTTGCCTTAGAAGAATTAGATTTCCTGATCCTCACGTATGAAGAAAGTTCTTCCTTTTCATGCATATGTTTATTACCTCATTCCTAATTATTTATCCAATGTGGTCTATTGGTTGCAGATTGGAAATGAGCACATAATGAACAAATGCATGTGAAGTCGTATAATAGTATGCTTTGGTTAGAATATGAAACAAGAGGCTGACAAGGTACAGTGAGGCTTACTGTGTTCCACAGATCTCAGTGTAACAGGTTTTAGATATCCCAGATAGAGATGTTGTGTAAGGGGGATGTGATACGATTGCTAATGCGCCCTCAGAGGAAATCAAGTGTCTATCAGTTATCAGGTCTTAAAATGAAGCTCATAGAAAGAAAACAATAAAATAGATGATTCAGTTTTAATTAGCTGTGAGATGGGGCATGAGGTGGGCACAATACGTGGCTTCTGGTAATTTCAATCCTCGGAATGATGAAGTGACGGAATGCAGGTTTTAAGATCGTGGAAAGAGTGCCATATTCTGGAGCTATTGCAGTAAGTTGCAGAGATTTCATGATGCCATGGCCATGACACCAACTGCAATTGATGTTAAAAATCTATGGAGCACTGATTAAAAATAGTCTCAGACTGTGATAATCAATCCAGAAAACAATTACTACTAGAAACAAATGTGGAAAACATGAGTAATATTGATATTAAAATTGTGCTATATTAGGCAAATTGTCTTTTAACATTAAAAAATAAAATTGGCTGTGGATCTCTACATCTGCTTCTATCAGTTGCTGGATAAAGTATCTCTGATGATGATTAGGGTAGTCACCAATCTGATTACAGTAGAAGATGGCCAGTTCAGGCATCCTCTCCACTATTGCTTTGCTCAGAGTCTTAGCTGGAGTCATCCTTGTGGATTCCTGAGGGTCTCTCTGGTGCCACGTTTCTCCCTAACCCTAAAACGCTCCTCTCAATCAGAACATCTCTTGTTATTCTCCTGGTCTTTTCAGCCTTCAACCCTCCTACTGTACCCAGCCCACCCTACCCCCTCCCTCAAGATCCCATCCTTCCATCGCCCTACCACCACAAGTTTACCCAGGAGATCTCTTCTATTTCCCTTTCCCAGGGAAATCCATATATCCCTCTTTGGGCCCTCCTTTTTATCCAGCCTCTCTGAGGCTGTGGATTGTAGGTTGGTTATCCTATACTTTACTTCTAATAGCCACTTCTGAGGGAGTAATACCATGTTTGTCTTTCTGGGTCTGGGTTACCTCACTCAGAATGATTTTTGCTAATTCCATCCTTTTGCCTGTAAATTTCATGAGTCCATTAGTCAAGCACTGGGCTGAGCCCCGAGAGTCTTACTGAAGAAAAGGTGTAAGGATTCTACAAGTCAGGGGTTCATGTCAGGAGAACCCACAGAAACAGCTGACCTGAGCACGTGGGAGCTCATGGACTCTGGGCCAACATTTAGGAAGCCTACATGGGACCTGCCTAGGCCCTTTGCATATGTGTAACAGTTACATAGCTTATTCTTTCTGTAAGGCTCCTGGTAGTGAGATTAGCACCTGTCCCTGGCATTTAGCTGGCTTTTGGGAACCTGTTCCCCATGCTAGATTACCTTGCCCAGGCTTGATGCAAGGGAAGGAGCTCAGTCCTGCCTCAAATTGATGTGCTATGCTTTGATCAAGGCCATGGGAGGCCTGCCCCTTTCTGAATGAAGATGGAGGAGGAGTGGAAGGGGAGGGTGGCTGATGGGAAGTGGGAGAGGGGGGCAAGGGGGAGACTTGGAAGAGAGGAGGGAGGGAAGCTGTGGTCAGTAGGTAAAAATAAATGAAATGTTATTTAAATAAAATAAAAAAATTTAAGGAAGGAAAAATAATAAATTGAGTTTAGGTTCAATGATTTCTAATGCAGACACACGCATCTTGAAAATGTAACTGCATACATAGTAACATATTTTATTAGAATTATAGCTGAAAATTCTGCCCATGACATTATCAAATTATGAGGAAATGCATTTAAGCAAAGAGTTTTCCTGTATTAATGACTTCTTAACAGATTTTTGCCAGAGAACTCACCATCGCCACTTCTACTGGAGTCCTTCAGGACCAAGATTGGCTTACTGGAGAGATGTGAGGCCTAATTAAATAATTTTTGAGTGTTTTATAAAATCACTTTAATGAATATAGGGCACTTTTTCTTTCATTGTGGTTATCTTTTCAAAGGTATTAGAAACATTAAGGAATCTGTTACAATGAGGTATTAATTTTAACTTTTCAGGCTTAGTGACACCTCAGATGACTGACTATAATGAGCCTTAATGCATTAACCAGAGATTCTGCTACAAAGCAAATGTACAAAATTTTGAAGATCTAAGGAGAATAATAACTTAATACATTATCATTAGAGCTACACATATCTAGTTTTTAATATCTAAAAGAGATTAATTTACTTAAATTACATGGAAGTCTCCCATTCCATATATGAGATAAATGCTTTCTTTCTAATTTATTTCAAAACAGCACCTCACATTTTGAATACTACTAGATAGTTAATATTCCTCATAACCTTTACCTAAGTACATAATGCTTTTTGTTTAAATGGAATAATATTTTCCAAATACCCACACCAAAGTATAAAATGACAATTTCAGTACAAACTTAAAAAAATTATTCTTCAAAAGATCAAGATTATAGTTTCTTTGTGGCCTGCCTAGTTTTCCAATACAACCTGCCCAGCTACAAAATATACTAAGAACATGGAGTTAGGATTGCATAAGATGTTTTCTCTTCAAAGGGCTGGAGTGATGGTTCAATGATTAAGAGTGCTCACAGCCAGTCATTAGAAACAGATTTTGGATCCCAGCAAACATAAAAAGCAAGGTGACCTTCAGATTCGGTTTCACCAGGATCCAGTATCCCTTTCTGGCCTCTGCTCACACAGACACCTTCACCTTTACCCTTGCAAATATGTTATAAGCATTGATGATGAAGCACAGAGATATAAATACGTAAAACACTCTTGCAAAGATATTTTATCTTAAGAATAAGTAAGTGTATTCAAATGTTAATCAACTAGAGAAACTTGAATTATAAGCACAAAAATTGTTTAAGAAATTGTTTTGCTAGAGGCCATAGAAAGATATTTTAAAAAGAAAGAACAGTAAAAATGTATAACTTTACATTAATAACTTGCTGTTCCTTTTATGTGGTGATATTGTGTCCCTCAATATAGTGTGCACCCCAATAAACTTATCTGGGGTTAGAGAACAGAACAGACACTAAATAGATATAGAAGTCAGAAAGTGGTGTCACACACACATTTAATCCCAACACTTGAGAGGCAGAGGTCCATCCAGATATCTGTGAGTTCAAGGCCACACTGGAAATATCCAGGCATAGTAACACATACTTTCAATACCAACAAGTGATGACAGGAAGCAGAAAGGTATATAAGGCATGAGGACCAAGAACTAGAGGCTTTTAAACTGTGAGACTTTTAGCAGCAGTTCAGCTGAGATCCGTTTGGGTGAAGACTCAGAAGCTTTCAGTCTGAAGATTTGTGGAAACAGGATCCAATGAGGAATTGTTGAAGTGAGGTTAGCTGTGATTTGTCCTCCTTCTCTGATCTTTTTTTTTATTTTATCAATAAGACCTTTTAAGATCTGTGTTACACTTTTATATGATAACATTTGGTTGTCTTTATACCTCATATTCCAACTGTTGGAACAGAACTCTGGGAGTCTGAGAGCTTGGAGGGAGTTACAGCTAATGTTTGTGGGATACACAACTAATTGAACAAAATAATATTTATTGAATAAATATAGTATAGGTGTCCTAACTTACTTTAGGTGTTTCCTGGCAGAATCTTCAAAAAAGGTATGTGAATATAACTTCAAAGATTAAGGGCATTGAGGTTCCTGTTTTAGCTTTGTTTAACTATTGTTTTCAGGTAGCAATTGTGTCTTAGTTAAAGTTCTATTGCTGTGAAGAGACACCATGGCCATAGCAACCTTTATAAAGAAAAAAATTAATTAGAGCTTACTTATAGTTTCAGAGGTTTAGTCCAGTATCATCATAACAGGAGACACAGCAGCACACAAGAAAATACAGTGCAGGAAAGATAACTGAGAGTTCTACATCTGGATCATTGGCAGGCAGAAGGAAGAGAGGGAGATACTAGGCATAACTTCAGTATCTGAAGCCTCATTGCCCATCCTCAATGACATGCTTTCTCCAACAAGACATCACCTATTCCCACAAGGCAACATGTTTTACTTCTTTCAAATAATGCCAATACCTATGAATCTAAAGGAGCCATTTTCATTCAGACTACTAATTCTACTCACAAGCACCCATAGGCTTATAGCCATATCAGAATGTAAATCTTCATTCAGTCCAACTTCAAAAGTCCTCGTCCATAGTATATTATTGTATCAACTCTGTTTAAAAGCCCAAAGTTCAAAGTCTCCTTTAAGACTCCTGGCAATCTCTTAACTGTAATCTGATGGGGGACTGTCTTGTTGTATGCTACCAATATGTGTTGCTCTGGTTGGTTAATAAATAAAGCTGTTTGGCCTATGGCAGGGCAGCTTAGAGGCAGGTGGGAAATTCAAAGGGAGAGACAGGAAGAAGACAGGGAGAGACACCAGTCAGCCACCCAAGGAGTAACATGTAATGGGACACAGGTAAAGTCATGGAACATGTGGCAACATATAGATTAATAGTTATAGACTAATGTAAGATATAAAAGCTAGATAGCAAAAGGCTTGAGCCATGGCCATGCATTTATAATTAATATAAGCCTCTGTGTGTTTACTTGATCTGAGCAGCTGCAGACCGAATGGGACACAGGAAAACTTCTGGCT
The DNA here is from genome assembly GCF_007827085.1 of Peromyscus californicus insignis. Lineage (NCBI taxonomy): Eukaryota > Metazoa > Chordata > Mammalia > Rodentia > Cricetidae > Peromyscus > Peromyscus californicus. The sequence continues at coordinate 64,436,635 of NW_026294458.1, forward strand.
ACAATAAACCCCTATAAAATCAAAACGAGAAAGAAGACCATACATTTTCAACATACAATGGCACAGGATACATATTACTATTCCCCAAGTGAGGAAAACCAGTTGGAAAATCTCTAAACCTCTATTTACATGTCTAATGTCAAAATGCTTGCTCTTCAGATCTCTAGTTCCTGTCAGCTTTGTTGACTGAAATACACTTCTGTCTTTTGGGCTAGTTTTACTCCCTTTTATTTTCTTTTTTTCAGCAGGTATCACACAACCCTTGCATCTCCAACATCTAGGGCTCTCCAAGGCAAGCAAGGTTTCACCTTCACAGCTTCATGAAATTCCCTTTGTAGGCCTCTAGGCAGTGACACCCTGGACACATGCTGGACCTCAGCAGCATTCTTTAACCACAGAGGAAGATTCTATAACCCCTTTCCTCTACCCTTGACTCTAAAACCAGCACCACATGGACAAATCTGCTAAGTTCTGCTGTTTGCTAGAGCTGGAACCTAGTCTCCTCATTCAATTACATCTTCAGAAGCTTTCCACTTTTGATGGTTTCCTTCATTGCTTAAGCTCTGTGAATCAGACTGGCCTAGAACTCAGAGATCCCCCTGCCTCTGCCTCCTAACCACTGGGATTAAAAGGATGCACCACCATACCAGGCTCTAAACTTTCTTTAATTCATTTTTATAAATAGAAAGTTGAGCTGGGTGGAATCTGTTACCTAAGGTCACCACTCCCTTTATTCAATTTAGGATCTTGCTTTCCTTTATAGATCTGGATAAGTGTGACCACTAATAATGATGCAACACAGTCAATACTAGGCTGTTTGGAAATCTTCTCTGTCAAAGCTTTTAATCCATAACTTTAATTTAGCCTCAGAGAGAATTTTTTTGAATGAGGGCAAAAAGTAGCCATATTCTTCACAAAATTATCACAAGAACAATTTCTAGGCTGCATACTTATATTCTTCTCCTCTGAAACCTCTTGTGGAAGAGCCCACAATAACAATTACCTTCAACATCACTATCTTCCATGTTCTTACTTATATGGCCCATTAAGACCCATGTAAAGCAGTCAATTGATTTCTTAGTCCTAAGTATCATATTCAACACTCCTCCAAACAAAAGCAAGGCCAGGCTATCACAGTAACACCCTCGTCCCCGGTACCAAACTCTTAATGTGGTGGTTTGGATGAAAATTATCCCCATTGCTCATTGGAAGTTGCACTATTTGAAAGGATTAGACCATGTTTCCTTGATGGAGTGAGTGTAGCTTTGTTGGAGGAAGTATGTTACAGGGAGTGAACTTTGAGGTTTCAAGAGTTCAAGCCAGGCTCACTATCACTCTCTCTCATCCTGTTGCCTCCAGTGATTCAGATGCAGAACTCTCAGTACCTGTCCAGCACCGTGTCTGCCTGTGTGTTGTCATGCTCCCTGCCATGATGAAAATGGACTAAAACTCTGAAATGTAATCCAGCCCCCAATTAAATGTGTCCTTTATAAAAGTGCCTGTGTTCATGGTATCTCTTCACAGCAATAGAACTTTGAATAAGACAGAGTTGATATCAGGAATGGATGGCTATAAGCCTATGGGCTCAAGGAGTAGAATGTAGTGATTTGAATGAAACCCCCCCCCATATACACTTAGGGAATGCAATATTTGGGGGAGTGGCCTTTTTAGAGTAGATGTGGACATATTTGAAGAAGTGTTACTGGCGTGGGATTTTGGTTTTCAGACCCAAGCCATACTCAGTGGTTCACTGTCTCTTCCTGCTGCCTGCTGATCCTGATGTAAAACTCTTAGCGATGTCTCCAGCATCATGTCTGTATGCATGTAGCTCTGCTTTCCACCCTGATGATAATGGACTAAACCTCTGGAACACAAGCCAGCCCCAATTAAATGATTTCCTGTGTGAGAATTTCTGTGGTGAGAGTGTCTCTTCAGAGAAATAGAACAAGGACAAAGACAAAATGCATAAACACAACATGCTTGAAATGAATTGATGATGTACTCCAAGACTTAAGATTTGCTTTTGATCCTCCTCATGATAGTCACTAGGATGCTACAAGAGGGTGTGGGAGGTGAGACCAACACATAATTCTTAACAATTACCAGGAAGTAGAGTCTATGACAAGTACCTCATTTTCATGTAAATAAGAAAAGATAAGCTGGCATAATTTATATTTGACTTTTTGTTTAAATTTAATTTCATACTTTATCAATATATTTATTTTATTCATGGTTGATAATTTATATTAATTTTACAATCATAAAAATTAAAATAACATTGTTCCTAATTACTTGCTGTTCCTGCAAGTTTTGTATGATAAGAGAGATACAGGGATGCAATTCTACTTAAGGAAACCTGAGCAAACAGCACTGATTTTCTTGGGTTCAAATAATAATGGATTAGGATCATCAATCTATCTATTTGCTAGCTTTACCTTTATAATCTGAAGAACACCTTCAAATACACTATCTGTGCCCAGATTCTCAACTTAAAAGTAGAAATTTAGTGGAATATCAAATTGTCAGCCCAGAAATCACATACATACAGGTAATGTTATATGAACTGAACAGATTGTTTCTGTATATTTAGGAATAAACACACCAACACACACACAGAGTTGTGTTTATATGTGTGTGTGTGTGGCAACAAAATGGCCACAGGCTGTGAATTTGAGAGACAGCAAGAATGGTAGAGGTTGGAAAATAACACCATTATATTTTAACTTCAAAAACAAATCAAAAGTAGAAATTCATTATAAAGCTAAAGGTTTAAAAATACAAATTTTAACTTAGAAAAAAAAGTATACAATCCTGTATAGAGTTTATTACATGAGACAAATGGATGGAACTAAAGCAATATACTCAATTAGGAGAGTCCCGCCAAAAGTACAAGTGATAGAATAGTGCTTCTTTGGCAAAAGGTGATTAAGAACTATTGTTTTGTTAAATAAAAAAGTAACACAAAGTACAGAACAAAAAGAGGAGTCATGAAGTGGAGCAGCAGATCTGAGTGGCACCACTGATGAAGTTGGGGGACATAGAGCAGAGGCAGCGATGTAGGACAGCTTCCAGAGCTGGATCAGAAACCGAAGGCTCTGCTTAGGCTCTGCTGGAAGCCGGACTCTTCTATCAACTTGTTTTAGTGCTGTCAGATGCTCATTAGGTTCCAGACCACCAGAGTGTAAGGTAATGATTTTTGAGGTTTTATGCCACCAGATTACTTGTAACCTCCTGGCATCAACAGAAATCAAATACTGTGCTAAAAGAGAAGAAATTGCATTTTGCTGTTTTCCTGGTACTAAAGTTTGAAGAGAAATTAAAGGTACATTTTATACTTGTGAATTTAATATGATTCTTAGAAAGAAACAGCGGGTTATATTTTGGCTCAAAGGTTCAACTCAACAAAAAGATTATGTAGTAGAAGTAAGTTAATATTGATTGAGAACTATTGTCTGTTTTCAAATACTTAACTCTTCCTCTTATTTGTCAACAAATCTCAAAAGAACTTTACACTTTGTGGTGATTATGTATATTATATTCATTCTTTACTTAAAAGACTGGTAATTTTATTCTCAATGTAGATCACAATAGATATTGCTCCAATTATCTATGATCTCCATAATTCCTGTGAGGTTCTTTATAGTATTTTCATTGATAATTCAGCAAAATCAGAGACAGATGAAGTATTTTAAAGAGAAATTTAAAAATAAACACCAAATGAAATATTGTGAACTTGACACTGATATCATGAACACTGATTCCACTAAGAGGTAAGTGACTGGTCTCCTAGCTGTGCAGCCCAGTCTCTAGGCCCTAGACCCCAAGGCACACCCTGGACCCTGCCCACCCATCACAGCCTCACTATCTAGACAGCAGGCAAGACTCTTCCACGCAGGCCTCTCCAGTCTCAGCACCACCTGCCATCAGACCCTGTAATCTACAAGTCCCACTCCATCCCCAAAAGGCTATCATCCACTTTGGCATCAGTTACCACTAGAGGCACAGACACCACCTTCAGCAATCAGTGGCCTATACAGATAATGACACCACCTGCAACAACTGGACTAAGAGTGGCCCCCCAGAGGCACAGTCACCACCTGTACCGATTGGAGGAAGACATGGATAGATGCCAGTGCAAGTATACATTCAACAACATAAATAGCAATATGATACCACTAGAACTTAGTGGTTCTATAACAGCAAGACCTGAACATCTCAACACAAAATTAGAAGAAAAATAACTTTATGTCAGATGTGGGGTTAGTGAAGATCTTTTCCCATTCTGTAGGCTGTTGCTTTGTATTGTTGACCATGTCTTTTGTTCTACAAAAGCTTCTCAGTTTCAAGAGGTCCCATTGATTGATTGTTTCTCTCAGTGTCTGTGCTACTGGTGTTATATTTGGGAAGTGATCTCCTATGCCAGTGCGTTCAAGATTACTTCCTCCTTTCTCTTCTATCAGGTTCAGAGTAACTGGATTTATGTTGAGGTCTTTGATCCACTTGGACTTAAGTTCTGTGCACGGTGACAGATATGAATCTATTTATAGCCTTCCACATGTTGACATCCAGTTATGCTAGCACCATTTGTTGAAGATGCTTTCTTTTTTCCATTGTACACTTTTGGCTTCTTTGTCAAAATTATATGTTCATAGGTGTGCGGATTAATGTCAGGGTCTTCAATTCATGTCGGTTTTTATGCCAGTACCAAGCTGTTTTTATTACTGTAGCTCTATAGTAGAGCTTGAGATCATGGATCGTGATGCCTCCAGAGGTTATTTTATTGTACAGGATTCTTTTGGCTATCCTGGGTTTCTTGTTTTTCCATATGAAGTTGAGTATTATTCTTTCCAGGTCTGTGAAGAATTGTGTTGGTATTTTGATGGGAATTGCATTGAATCTGTAGAGAGCTTAGGGGAGAGGGAGATCCCAGCTGGATCAAGAACAGAGAGGGAGAATAAGAAAAAAGAGACAATGATAAATGAAGACCCCATGGGAATAGGAAGAAGCAAAGTGCTAGAGAGGTCCCCAGAAATCCACAAAGATACCTCCACAATAGACTACTGGCAATGGTCGAGAGAAATCCCGAACTGACCTATTCTGGTGATGGGATGGCCAAACACCCTAACTGTCGTGCTAGAAATCTCATCCAATGACTGATGGAAGCAGATGCAGATATCCATGGCTGATCCCTAGGTGGAGCTCCAGGAATCCAATCGGCGAGAAAGAGGAGGCATTGTATGAGCAAGAATTGTTGAGACCAAGATTGGAAAAAGCACAGGGACAAATAGCCAAACTAGAGGAAACACATGAACTATGAACCAATAGCTGAGGAGCCCCCATGGAACTGGATCAGGCCCTCTGGATAGTGTGACAGTTGATTAGCTTGAACTGTTTGGGAGGCACCGAGGCAGTGGTACTGGGACCTGACCTTTGTGCATGTGGTGGCTGTTTGGAACCTGGGGCTTATGCAGGGACACTTTGCTCAGCCTGGGAGGAGGGGACTGGACCTGCATGGACTGAATCTTCCAGGTTGAGCTGAATCCCCAGGGGAGTCCTTGCCCTGGAGGAGATGGGAATGGGGCATGGGCTGGGGGGAGAGTGGGGGGAGGGTGCACGGGAGGAGGGAGGACAGGGGAATCCATGGCTGATATGTAAAATTAAATCAAATTATAAAATTAAAAAAGATGAAAACAAAGATAAACAAAATAAAAAAATAAAAAATAACTTTATGAAGATGATAGAGGACTTTAAAGAGGAAATAAAAGAAAAATTCCCTTAAAGAAATCAAGGGAAAGACAAACAAAAAATTGGAAGAAATCAATAAACCCTTTAAAGAAAGCCAAGAAAACCAAGAAAAAGCAACCAAACAGGTGAAGGAAACAGCTTAAGACATGACAATTGAAATAGAGACAAAAAAGAAAACACAAACCAGCCGGGCGGCGGTGGCGCACACCTTTAATCCCAGCACCAGGAGGCAGAGCCAGGAGGATCTCTGTGAGTTTGAGGCTAGCCTGGTCTTAGATCGAGATCCAGGACAAGCACCAAAACTATACAGTAGAGAAACCTTGTCTTGAAAAAAAAAAAAAAAAACACAAACAAAGCGAGTCCTGGAAATGGAAAATCTGGATAAATGAACAGTAACTACAAATGTAAGCATAACCAACAGAATGCAAGAGGTGGAAGAGAAAATCTCTGATGTTGAAGAGATGATAGAGAAAATAGATTCAAAGCTTCAAATTCTGTCCTATAGGGAAAAGCAAGGCTTAAAAATAATAGCTATATTAAAAATGAACTACAGAAAGCAAATCATAGATATAATGCTCTTCAAACATGTCTTAGTTTACTAGAACCCCTCACACAGTTATTGTGACATTGAGATAAATAAAATGTAAAACACACACACACACACAAAAAAAAAAAAGTCAAGAAAGTCATAACACAAAACGTTCAGGAAATCTGGGACACCATGGAAAGACCAAACTTAAACATAAGGAGATTAAGGGTATACAAATTGGAAAGGAAGAAGTCAAGCTTTCCCTATTTGCAGATGACATGATAGTATACTTGAGTGACCCCAAAGATTCAACCAAGGAACTGATACAGCTTATAAACACCTTCAGCAACATAGCAGGATACAAGATCAACTCAAAAAAAAAAAAAAAAATCAGTAGCCCTTCTATATACAATTGACAAAGAGGCTGAGAAGGAAATCAGAGATACATCACCCTTTACAATAGCTGCAAATGACATAAAATACCTTGGGGTAACACTAACCAAGCAAGTGAAGGACCTATATGACAAGAAATTTAAGTCCCTGAAAAAAGAATTTGAAGAAGATGTCAGAAAATAGAAAGATCTCCCATGCTCATGGATAGGCAGGACTAACATAGTAAAAATGGCAATTTTACCAAAAGCAATCTACAGATTCAATGCAATCCCCACCAAAATACCAACACAATTCTTCACAGACCTGGAAAGAATAATACTCAACTTCATATGGAAAAGCAAAAAACCCAGGATAGCCAAAAGAATCCTGTACAATAAAACAACCTCTGGAGGCATCACGATCCCTGACTTCAAGCTCTACTATAGAGCTACAGTAATGAAAAAAGCTTGGTACTGGCATAAAAACTGACATGTGGACCAATGGAATCGACAGAATACAAGATTAACTCAAAAAAAAAATCAAGTAGCCCTCCTATATACAAATGATAAACTGGCTGAGGAAGAAATCCGAGAAATATCACCATTTACAATAGCCACAAATAATATAAAATGTCTTGGGGTAACTCTAACCAAACAAGTGAAAGACCTGTATGACAAAAATTTTAAGTCTTTGAAGAAAGAAATTGAAGAAGATACCAGAAAATGGAACTATCCATTGGATAGGTAGGATCAACATAGTAAAAATGGTAATATTACCAAAAACAATCTATAGATCGCTTTGGGAGAGACGGAGTGGGGGAGCAATGAAAGAGATACCTTGATAGAGGGAGCCATTATGGGTGTCAAAATCATGGTGGGGATATCTACAGAGACAACTGAACCAAGCTTGTGGAAACTCAAGAACTCTAGCCCGACAGCTGTAGAGCCTGCATGAGAATGAACTAGGCCCTCTGTATGTGAGGGACAGTTGTGTATATTAGTCTGTTTGAGGTGCCCCTGGCAGTGGGACCAGGATCTATTCCCTGAGGTGTCAGCTGGTTTTCTGGTTGTGGTGTGATGCCTTGCTCAGCCCTGATGCAGAGGGTCTTGGTCTTGCCTCAACTGAATGTACCAGGCTTTGTTAACTTCCCATGGGAGGTCTTACCATTTTAGAGGAGGGGATGGGGCATGAGTCAGGGTGGAGAAGAGGGGAGCAGGAAAAGGAGTGGGGTGGGAACTGTGGTTGGTATGTAAAATGAATAAAAATTAAAAAAAAACATATAAAAATGGAATAGTTTGATCTCATCAACTTGCCTATGTAATCTTTTCTTTTAAAACATAGAATATAAGTACACATATTCTATCAGTGTAAAGCTTAAGCATGAGTTACTACCTCACATTGCAATTGTGCATAATAGAATGGTTAGGAAAGACAGTTTGTGTATATCTTTTTCTGCTTACATTCACCACCACAGTTTTCCCTGAACATCCCATAGTCTATTTAAGAAGCTAGTTTGAAATATCCCTGATTAAACACAATGGAAAAATGTAAAGACATAATGGGGACAATATTTATCATTCCCTACAATCTTATGCACTGTTTGTTTTCAGTATGGTATGTTAAGTGTCATCCGTACACTGCAAGAAAATTATATAGGAAATGTATAACAAGCTACAGTGCATGCAAAAGGGGAGAGAAGAAATGTAGTGTGCTACAGGTGTTCTCTCCTTCACAGGAAAGCTGATGTCGAGTTTACATTCTAACATACACTCCTTCTGGAATGCTTAGATTTCTCATAATAGGTGAACTTCCTGTGAGCACTTTCAACAAGACTCTTCTGGTTTGAGTACCTTACCCAGAAGGCTGCAGTGACAGAAAGTGGCAATTACAGGCACTAGAGATAAGGATGGGAAATTATCAAATAAATAATTAAATGAGATATTTATTAATACTATTTGGAAGAGAATCAATAAATTCCTTAGGGGGCAAATTTGGAGTTTTACACACTATACTAAAAGCTGATTATAGATTTTGATTATGATTTATAATTCTAGAGTAAGAACCAAAAGAACATAACAACCTAACAAATGCTATACAGATTTCACTATATGATATGTAAATGGGTATATATATATATATATATATATATATATATATATATATGCATCTATAAGCATATCCATATAAATATTTGTCTACTCTGTGTATCTTTTTTTTTTTTTGGTCTGGACCTGTAGATACAGGCAAACTTCATCAATGAAAACAAAAACATAATATTTATGCTAATAAAATAATTTTAAGAACAAAGCAGATTTATCTAGTTCATCTTGATAGATGGAGCCATTATGAGGGTAGGGAGAAATCTGATGATAGGGAAATCCCCAGGAATGCACAAAGATGAGCCCAGCTAAGACTACTAGCAATAGTGGAGAGGGTGCCTGAAGTGGCCTTCCCCTCTAATCAGATCGGTGACCACCCTCACTGTCATCATAGGACCTTCATCCAGTAACTGATGGAAGCAAATGCAGAGATACACAGCTAAGCACCAGGCCAAGCTCCAGGAGTCCAGCTGAATTAGAGAAGAGGGATTATCTGAACAAGGGGGGGGGGGGGGGTCAAGATCATGATCGGGAAATCTACAGAGACAACTGAATCAAGCTTATCTGAAATTAATTCGTAAATTTCATCTGAAATAAATTCATCTGAAATTAATTAAAATTTGAACTGATGGAGCTGATGAGATGTCTTATTTGTTAATAGCATGTATGTCTCTAACAGATGAACCAAGTTTTCTTCCTTACCAGGTCCAGTAAATCAACACCCTTTTGTGGCCTTCAGAGGAACCTATATTCAAGTACACATACTCATTCTATACACACACACACACAGAGCACATTAACATAATTTAATATAAAATATACTATTAAAAGAAAAAATCAGTTGGATTTATTTGTAGCTTAGTATTTCTAAATTCGGACCATTAAATAATTAACAAAATCATTAATGTAAGCAAAATATGCTTGTAACGTAAGTGACAAGATGTATATGGAAAACATAAAGACATAAACATGCCAAATAAACTTGTTTGTTCAGATAAGATAATTTTTCAGAATGATATTCAGAATAAAAGTAATTATTTACAACTTATGAAAAAAGCATGAGAAAATCAACTAAGAATAGGTATATTTAAGAAAGTACATATGTTTTAGGTTTAACACTAAAAACTAGATTGTAAAAAATCCCTACAGATGTGGCTGTCTTCTGAGATTAAGAACAGGACTCAGACTTAAGATACAATTTCACTGGGCTTGAAAGATCCTTTTTAAATACACCACAGTGTGTTGTCTCTTAAAAATGTCCAGGAGAGGGAATTATTACCAAATAAACAAAAGTACCCCTGAGTATCTCTCAGAAATATCTTACAAAACACTATTGTCCTGAGATTCTTAAGCCCCTGTTATAAAGATCTCATTATTTCTTTAAAATATCCGTGCTTTGATTTTTTTTGTTAGATGAGGAGAATAATAAATATATGTGAAGACATACAGGGCCAAAATATAGTTTCATCTTTGAGAGAAAAATATCATAAATAGCACTAAATGAAACCAAGACTTTAGATAGGAAAGAATAAAATTATCTTAGTTTCATGGTTCGAATATGGAGTGTTCAGGCTGACACATGAGTTGAAGACCTGGTCTCCATCATCTGGCATTATGTTTAGAAGAGCCTGAAATTTGGGGCATGGGGCTAATCTGGTGAAAGCGCTGCTGTAGTACTATATTTGGTCTAATTTAAATCTGTCTGTCTGTTCTCTCTGTTTCCTTATATTTTGCAAACATCAGGATACACACATTTCTACTACTTGTAGATTTCTATAATGCTCAACTGAAAAGAAAAGCGCCTTCAATGAGGTGTGAGAGCTACATTTATATGGGCTTAAATGCTTAGATGCTAGGTGCAGTTAAAGTACCTACTGGTTTAGGAAAGGAATATCAGTAGGTTCTCCTCTAGGTTCCCCAGCTTTACCAGCCACAAGGAAATTCTCAGGTTTATGGCACCAAACATGTATTCTTTCAGGTTGTATTCCTCTCTCTCTCTCTCTCTCTCTCTCTGTGTGTGTGTGTGTGTGTGTAAACAACAATATTTTAAAAATATGAGATCATGAATTTGAGGGTACATGGGATGAGAGGGAGGGGGAAATAGTACGAATGTAGTACTAATATATGAAATCCTAAAAGATAAATTTATAATGAAAAAAGAAAAGAAGATACACATGCTGCATCAGAATTCCCAAAATGATGGTCTGGTGTCTTGCTTTAGGCCTACTGTGTTGGAAAATGCCAAATAGGGTTTGAAACCTTGGCATCTATGACACTGAATTAGTAGTTTTCACCTTTAAGTTGATGTTTTCTCATGGACTGCTGTGGATATCATTCTGTATAAATAAAATGCTGATTGGCCAGTAGCCAGGCAGGAAGTATAGGCAAGATAAGCAGAGAAGAGAATTCTGGGAACAGTAAGGCAGAGGAGGAGATGCCAACCTGCCGTCCAGGGAGCAGCATGTAAAGGCATCAGGTAAAGCCATGGAACACATGGCAACATATAGATTAACAGAAATGGGCTGAGTTTAAGTGTAAGAACTAGTCAGTGGTAGGCCTGAGCTAATGGCTGAGCAGTTTAATTAATATAAGTCTCTGTATATTTACTTGGGTCTGGTGGGTGAGGCAGGCGGGGACACAGGAAAACTTCAGCTACAATGTACTTACTTCAGACCCAGATTTGAATATGAATAGGTAAATCAACTAAGTAGCTAATTACTATCTTTATTTTACAGGACTGTATGAAGATGAAGTGGCCATTCAGAATAAAGAAGATTTGTGTAAAGGCTCACATTGATTTGATAATCATTTTGTTGGCTATACAATCTTATAAACAGATATACTAATAAAGATCTGATTATATCTCTTATAATGAAATATTTCATTGTTTTAAAAATAGGCCATTACACAACAAACTTTTGTATAAATCTATAATCATTCAATTTTGAAGAGAATCTTGAAAAGTATTTCAGTAAGAACCTGGAAACCACTTGGTTCTGGTCACTCATTGTCTCACAGATAAGTTTCACACACACACACATGCTTACACACATGCACACACACACAAACATATACCTACATATATGCAAATAATATTATCTGCTAGATTCATCAATCTTTTTCCTCAAATTCTATCAGTTTATCAGTTGTCTTCCTTAGTAGTATTTTTCCCCAAATATTCTCTTTATTTAGATTAAGGTAGCATTTAAAAAAAAAAAGGAAATGTTACAGTTGCCTTTAGCATGTTCTGTGTCTAAGACCTCAAACAGTACTGTCAAAAGGACTCTATTATAAACTACATCTGTATTATAAAATAATTGATTATAAATTGAAAAATTATACAATGAAAGGCCTTAGTGTAATTTTTTGTTTTATTAGCTATACAACAAAGATATTCTGATCGGTGCAATTGAGGCACTTATATCCTGGAGAGAAACAACAGTCACCTAACTGGACATAAAATCTACTCAATAGGAGGAAATTCATGTCTCTCACTATAAATTTAGCCATCTACCTGAGGCTGGTGACTCCAAGGAACCTAGAGAAGAACCTATTGTCAACATATTTATGACTTACTCCTATCTAATTTATAAACCATCTCTTGCCCAGATGGCCAAGCACATCCAATTATCTTGAATTATTGGTTCTGTTTTAGATATCAGAGTTTTCTGACCTTTCTAACAATTAAGCACAGCCGTCTTTATACTCTGTAATTGGAACACTCTGAGTACACAGTTGTGGAAAGGCTTAAGAGAATAAATTAATTGTAGCTAATTTGGTTCATGCAACAGGTAAATGAAATCCCTAATCAGTTCCAGTAATTTTGAGCCAATGTGACTTATAATCCATGAATAGTAGAGGACAAAAACTAATATTCCAATATCCATGCTTTATATAAGCATGATGGAGCAAGTAACAAAATAATAAAATGAATTAAGTATGAAGTAAAGCTGATAGCTTAATTACTTTTTAACTGAAATGCAATATATCCTTGTGTTCTGCTTTGGGTGTGTAATATCTACCATAGATCCATATACTTTGTGAAATATCGACCATAGATTCATATGCTTTAATATGTGTTTCCAAGCTGATAGTGCTGTTTCCTAAGTATATGGAACCCTTAGAAAGTAGAACTTCTATGGAGCAAGTGGGTTAATTGGGGTAAGCCATGAGGCTTTATAGCTTGGGACCATTTCCTATTGATTTTCCACCTTTTAAACATTGAGTAAATGTAACCAGATGGTTGGCTGTGACTGCTATCATGTCTTTACTCCATGCTGGCATATTTTCATGGCCGTGATGACATAGCCTTGAACTCTAAGCTTAAATAAAGCCTCTACCAAGTTGCTTCTTGGCCTCAGCAAGAAAGAAATTAAAAACCATATTATGTTAAATATATGCTTTCTAGGTATATTTCTTGCCCAAAGAACTTCATATGATTCTTATATTGTAAAGGTATTTCACATTACATTAGAATTCTCAAAAGCTTCTTTGCAGTTACTACCACAAAATATTATTTTCTAAATATTTACTTTGTTCATCAGAAACTTCTAAAGTATTCTCACTGGCTTTAAAACAAGAAGGACGTGATATCCATGTGTTTAGAATTTGAAGATTTCTTACATAGAAATAACTTTCCTGAAAGATTTCATTCTATTTATTTTCTTTAAATCTGTGTGTTGTCATCATTTTGTTCTATTTATAAAATAACCTGAATTTGGGGGAGAGAGAGAAAATTATCTATTATGTGTTAATCAACTTCAGAGCAACAGAGTGAAATTCATATAAACTATTTCTGTTGCATGCATATCTTGTTTTAATACTTAAAAGAATAACATGTTTAAAACAATGTAATAGGGAATGATATTCTCCTATACCACTGTATTCCTTTGACCTTCCCTCATTTTATGTTTATCATATTTATACTTCTTGGGGGTAAATATAAAAAATTGAAGAAGTAATTGATGTCAAATATTAAATTTCTTCATTTGATTTGTATATTTACATAGAAAGATAGATAGATAAATAGATGATAGAATACTTGGGCTCCTAATTTTAAATAGTTAAACACTTGATAAATATAACAGGACAAATGATTAATTACATTAAAATACATGTATTAGTAATACCAGCTAGGCCTATTTAGGTGAAGGGCATCGTGATGAATAAGTAGCTCAAGGAAGTAAATACTTCATCTTTCCACTCAGTAATTCCAGATGACCAAAAGCTGCTAACAGGACACAGGTGGCCATGTTCTCAGGAGAGCAGTTTATAATAGATTCTAAATGAGGAAATGGGACTCATCAGTTTTAGATACTTTTGAAATCTCACCAGTATGAAAGCCTTCATACATCATAACTGAAATAATGGGAAGTGATTAATAAATGTCGCTGACTTAAATGAGTTGCCAGATGTATCTGACTCTCAAGTGAGCAGGAGAAAAAATGTAAAACAACCTCATAAAATGAATGTGTCATAACAGTTTGTGTCAGTTTGTGTTAAACCATGGATAAGACTCCAACTTCCAAAAATAATGTAATTTTAGAAATCTATATTATTTATTTTGAAAGTATAAGCAATATCAATGCCCTGGCATTTGAAATATTGCATTTTTCTTTTATGACAAAATATAATAGTAATGAAATAAGAAAAGCATGTGTGCAATATAAACATAGATGTCAATTAAATTAGAAATTACAGCATAATATATAAATGGCCCTTTAAAAATAAACATCTTAAAAAAATGTTGCTTGCTACACTGTTGCATGAATCTTAATTAGTCTTAATAAAAACCCGGAGCCAGATATTGGGGTAGATGCCGAAAGATCAGAGAGACAAAGGAATAAGCCACAGCCACCTCTCACCTCACCAACACCTCATCTGAAAGGGCTGAACTCTTTTCTCCTCCAGCTTTATCTTCCTTTCTCTAGCCAACCATACCATTTCCTGTCTCCACCTCCCTAGTGCTGGCATTAAAGCTGTGTGCTTCCCAAGTACTGGGAGCAAAGTCATGAGATCCCAAGGGCTGGGATTAAAGGTGTGTGCCACCATTGGATGGCCTCTATGGCTGACTAGTGTCTGGCTTTGCTCTCTGATATTCAGGCAAGCTTTATCTGTTAGATCACACACAAAATATCACCACACCACATTGGTTATGATCTTTCACTATATGATTACAGAGCTCATGAGTCTGAGGTAGGATGTTGCTCCGAGTTTGGGGTCAGATTGAACAATCCAGAAAGTTCCATGCCAGCTATAGACTGAGATCCTGTCCCCTGAAATCAAAATCTTGCTGAATAATAGATTCTGAGATCACTAAGAAATTAATAGAAATAGCTAATTCCCCACTGACAAGTTTTCAAATAGCAAATATTTAAATTTCACTGGAGAAGCTATTGAACAAGTCCAGCATGTTATTTTTCATTAACTGTTCATTATGAATACAGGTTTTATGAAATCATGGAGGCATTTTTGAGACCACAGTGACAGTACTTTCTGTTAGTAGCTTAGAACTTTGGGATCTTGAAGGCTGAAAGTTATCAATGCCCAAGCTTCCCTATGCTATCACATCTCATTATAATGTTCCTTTTCATGCAGCTATAGCTCATGTAGACACAAGCTTAGAGACACAGCACTGGGAGAATATCCATGTGATACCAATTCTTGAGACTTACAAAATGCAAGTGCTATGGCAGAATCATGGCTCCTTCCAGCTTAGAAAGTGATGGTATTATGCTCAAAGCCCCAGCAGAGACTGTCAAGTAGACAGAACCACGACATGAGACCTGAAACAGTAGGATCCTTCAGTAACATTCACCTCTCACAGAGAATGTTTTGGCACTAATAAGCTGTTCCAAAAGAAGATAGTTGAAGTCTCAACTAAATTCAGCAAAGAAGGGCATGGTACCCTTACATTCAAGGGATTTATATCCAGGGGTTTGTCCAGATTGTGAAACTTGGCACAAATTACCAGCAATTTTGAGCTGTTAACATCTTCCCTGTTGGTTTCCAGAGTTCTCTGGGGAATGTTTTTCCTGTCCCTATGCCTCTTGCTCTTGTGTTAAATTATAAATCCTTGCCTATCCCTCTTCTTGTTGGGTTATTGAAATATCTCTGGTTTGGGTTTCATAGTCTTACAGATGGACTTTGGACTTCTGAATTGAGCCTGAGACAACTGAGGATTTTTGGTAGTTTTGGAGTGGAGTCATTACATACTTTCTACTGTGAGAAAGATAGGTCCTTGAGGGAATCAGTCTCAAATCAGTTTTTCTTGTCTGAAACCCATGGTGAAAACAGATGGCTTATTGTGATACCATTGAGAACTGGTAGAAACTTTAGATTATGTCTAGGTCATTTTGAGAAATCAATGCAATTCTTGTAAGACCGGGTGTGTTGAAACAGAGGCAAACTCTCTTATGAAGTAAAACTGCCACTTGGGTTTTGCTACTTTCATACATTAACTTTATTATTTTACACTGCTAAAAAGCATGTCTTTTATAAGTTCTTATCTGAATTGGAAGTAATATAATGAAGCACTAAACAGTAATCAAGGGAGGTAGGTGATAAAGACAGACAGAAACAGCATAATAGGGAAAAGAAAATCCATGCAGATAATCTCTTCAATTTCTAACTGCTAACAATTCTAAATAGAAAAAAGAATGACATTAACAATAGAATTTAAGATCTTGATTGATTTATTGAATTGATAACATATTTGTAGCGTTCACAGTGTCTACTACACTAAAAAAATATAAAAACATATCCTTGTATTGTTCACTGTCCAGATACTATACAGTACCTGTGCTTCCTTTCCTTGGATCTTTGAACAAAATGGGCTGATAGAGGTTATTTCTATGGCAACCGCAAAGTATTTCAGTACACTTAAGAGCTCCCAAAACCCATTTTTATTTCCCCAAAGAACCCACAGTAAACTTCGGCACATAAGGAATGTAGATATTTCACTAGCAATTCGAGCAAAGTAAATTAGAGAATTCCAAAGTCTCAAACAGTTAAAAATGTCTGAGGTATTTTCAACTGAGTATTTGGTCAGCATGTTTCATAAACCTATACATTTTCTGGAGATGTATGTCCAGAAGAGTTGGTAAATCATACTTCAGCAAGCGAAAAGGTTGAAGCTTATTTTGCAGGGCAGAGGCATCTTTCCCAGAGGGGATAACCCAGAATCTAATTTTGCTCTGATATGTTTTTTCTAGGAATGTTCCACACCAATGTGGAAGGCTTGTGAGAAGTGGGTTTTCTAATATTTTCATTTATCACTGACACCATGAATGCTAATGCCACTCACTTCTTCAGTGCTTATGGTCAACATTTTTCAGAATTTTAAAAGTTGTTTAGAAAGACTGAAAATATTCATTGCTAACCATGAACTATGGTTTGTAAATACTTTGTTATGTCAGCTATTTCTATATGAAGATGTTAGCAATGAAGCAGAAATATCACTTTATCCCAGCTGATAGCTCTATAAGGAAGTTGTGGAACCTTCAGAATGAAAAGTCTAGCAAAAGGAAGCCAAGTTGTAGCATGTATGGATCTGCATATATAGGAAAAAAATCTGGATTTTTCAGGCTCATCTGTCACTTTACAAGGAACTGTACAAGGAGAAGGAGGCAGGAACTCTTAGCACATGGACTCTCTAGAGCATGCTCACACGGTGGAATGAAGGTCAGGTAGATTAGGAGTTGCCAGTCTATCTACTACTGCCAGTTTTACTGTTGTTGTTGTTGTTAATCTCTAGGTTTTCTGCCTCCTCTGTTTTCTGTTCTCCTATCTCCGTGTCATTAGAGGCATACCTGTGAAGGGTTTACCTGCCATTTCCTTCTTGCTCTTCCTGTCCCATTGAGTTTGATGTTAGCAATCTTGCATGTCTGTGACATATGAAGAAAGATACTCCCCACAAGCTCAAGGGAAAGAGAGGAAAGGCTGAAACTTTTGAAATTTGACCTAAGTACTTCTTTTCTCCATTTAATTTATCACAGTATTAGAAAAGTAACACACGCACACACACAAACACAAAATAATTAAACAAAAAAATAAAACTAATTTATGTGATCTCATGACAAACCACTTCTTATTTAGGTAAGATATGAGCCATCATTTGTATTTTCAACTCAATAGATACAGGTAAGCATATTTCTTACAAGTCCATTAGAAAAACAGAGGGATTCCTTTGGCTTTCTTTTTATTTTAAAAAAAGTTATTCAATTTTTTATACATTTTTTTTTATCTTTTTCTTTCTCCTTCTTTAACCCCTTACAGAATCTCCTCCCCATCCAATATCTTTTTTGTCTAAAAATACAACCAAAAACAAATAGAGGAAAATCAAAACAAACAAATGAGCAATGACAACAACAAAAGAAATAAAACAGGAGAAAAACAATGCCAAACTAAACCAAAATGAAAACAAAAAAGCACATGCAAAACCTAGGCGCTCCTTTGAGTTGGGCACCCTTTCATGGTCAGAGGGCATGCCCTGTAATTTGGTTGAGTGGTGAGGGGTAACTGGGAGGACATGTGTAAGGAGAAATAATATGATGAAAATATATTTAATAAAAAATAAAAATTAAAAAAATAAAATGATGCATCTTAAATAAATAAAACCTGATTTGATAGAGAACAAAACAGCTATTACCAGCAATGGAGGCTGATTGAAACAGGAGATTCAGATTATAGGTTAAGAAGTGTCAGGTATGTAGAATGAACAGCATGCAGACACAGTGACAACAGAAGTACAGTCCATGAAATTGCACTGTACTTGAGATTCCTGCTATTTGAATAGAAGTTAGTGCTTCTTGTACCTGAAAAGAAAAAGAAAGAAAGAAAAAGAAAAGAAGAGAGGAGAGCAAAGGAAAGGATAGGAAAGGAAAGGAACAAGGAAAGGGTAACTGTGACAGTTAATCTTGGTTGTCAACTGGACTGGATCTGGAACCAAACAAGAAATGCTTTTGTGTGGATTTTACCCAGTGTCTATGGTGGGACACTTTGCGCAGCCTTGGTGCAGGGAGGAGGGGCTTGGACCTGCCTCGGCTGAATGTACCAAGCTCTGCTGACTCCCCATGGGAGACCTTGCCTTCGAGGAGGTGGGAATGAGAGGTGGGTTGTGGGGGAAGGCTGGGGGACGGGAAGAGGGTGGAGAGGGGGATCTGTGGTTAGTATGTAAAATGAATAGAAAAATCTCTTAATAATAATAATAATGGTAAAAAATTAAAAAAAGAGTACTTCTGGGAAGGGTTCAGTAAGGATGTGAAAATTTACTCTAGAGTAGGTAACAACTTCCATCAGAGACCCAGACAGAAGAAATTCCAAGGCAGTGAAGAAGCTGTTTCTTCTCACCTGTCTCCTTCCTTCCTTAGTGGTGAGGGAATCCACTTCTGTTGCTGCTGTTGTCACCACCACGCCTTTGCAGAAGTCCAACAGCTACTTTCCTCCTCTGAGGTCAACCTAATATTTTTATGTAAAGAAAAAAATTGTTTAGGACTTTTTCACTTATTTATTTTTGCTTAGGTAGCCATATCTTTCCAAAGTTACATCCAAAAATACCATTGTAAACATCAACTGTTTAAAAATGTTTCTCTTTTAAATTTTTTTGTATTGAAATTTTTAATTTTATATGTTAGCCTCATTTATACTTTTTTATGGAATTATTCAAGTATCTCTCACTAACTGAAAGTTGTGGTTAAAGGTTATTCAGGGCCACCTACCTTGGTGCCAGTATTTCAAAGCATAAAGTTGTTTACTAAAATCTACCCTATTGCTGTGTTTTATAAAAACATAGAATTTCAGTAATCAAAATTAATTTAAAATGTAAATCATTTAGTCTACATAAAATAATTTCAGAAAAGATTAAACACATTGCTATTTGATTTGTGAAAAGTAGGGAAATACCTTAACTACAAAGAACAATATTAGACATACGGTAGAACATAATACCAATATAACATAAAATAGGAAAAAAAAATAAAAAACAAACCAAAAAACAGAGACTGAAAGACAGCATTATAAAGAACAAAATGCTAGATGGTTTTACAAAATAGAGGATCATGGGAAATGTCACAGCTCAGTCCATTTATTAGACTCTCTATTAGAGTATTTAAGACTAAAACTTTAAAGAATATGCTATATTTGAATTCAGTGTTGGAGATCTGCAGGGCCTGGGGATGGGTCACAGCTGGGCTCAGGTTCTCTGAATGTCTCCTGCTGTTTCATTCCATTGGGTGGACAGCACAGAAGCACAGGCGAAGGAGGAGCAACAAGTGAAAGCTTGTTTCTTAAATGTATTTTCTTTTGCTAATCAAATGGTGTTTCAAGACCGATAACCCACTCATTCACTCAAAATGGCAATCACGCATCTTCAGATGAAGTTTCCCACTAATTGCTTCCCATTAGTCCCTATCTCCTAATGTGTCTACAATAATCATGAATCAGCAAGTATTTGTCTAGGGACAAATTACATTTAACCACCGTTTTCTTTTGCAAATGTTAATTTTTGCAGTTGCTGTTAGCACTCCAGGAAATACTTGCTTTCATTGTGTAAGAATTGTTTATATGGGCATATCTACCTTGTACCCTACAAGCAATTTTCAGCTCCTCATAAGTTAAGGTTTAACCAAAAGAAGTTTATGTTATGAAGCTACGAATTTAGTCAAATGGCAGAGTACTTGCCCATCATGTCAGAGGCCCTAGGTTTAACCTGCAAGAGAATAACAACAGAAACAAAGACCTATATTCATTCCCATATACTTCAAATACTGGATAAGTTTATAACCATGAAACAAAATAGTACATATTATTCGTGATAAACTTGTTACATTCATTTGGAAAATTAAGTAATTATGAATAAAAATGGTTCTATTCTGGCTTCCTGCTCATTATACATTTTTCCACTAAGGCAAGAATGTAGTGGCCTTGCCTGTAAACTTCAATTATCACTAAATCAACAGTGAGCCAACCCCCAGGGAGAACAAATGCTTTAAACTGTGACACACACTCCTCTTTTGGCAATCAGTCTTGGCTGACATAATGAAACACAGTTAATCCCAGAACACGTGGAACCACAGTACTTAACTTGCTCAGCCATGCCTGTAACAATTCAATTAGCAAATCCCTTTGGACATTCTGTACTTGAGAAGAAAATATCTAGGGATATTTTTACTAGACTTGTTTTGTATTCACATTGGCAAACCCAACTATTTGTACAAGCCCTTGCCAAGAGGAAGGGTCAAATATATTAATTAATGGTCCCATATGTCTACACTCCCACACTTTCATTCCATGGATGTGATGGTGCTGTGTCTTACAAACCTTTTAAATAGTTGCTGAAAGTTAAAATCAAATTCAAATCCCTTTTCATTATATATATATATATATAAATATCTTAAATTTTTCTGTCTGGAAACACTAGCAAATTACAGGTCATACATGAAGTAGCTTTTAATATTAAGAAACAAAGTTCACCGGGCGGTGGTGGCGCACGCCTTTAATCCCAGCACTCGGGAGGCAGAGCCAGGTGGATCTCTGTGAGTTCGAGGCCAGCCTGGTCTCCAAATCGAGTTCCAGGAAAGGCGCAAAGCTACACAGAGAAACCCTGTCTCGAAAAACCAAAAAAAAAAAAAAAAAAAAGAAACAAAGTTCACGTCAAAAATAGCAGAAAACAAATATTCACCAAAACAAAAAAATTAGAAGTTGGTAAGGGGGTAAATGAATTATATTTAGATATTCACTTGTCATAATCAAAAACACATATTATTTTCTTTCAATAGATCTAATTTTGATTAATGTAGCAGTAAAATAAAACAATATAGAAAACTAGAGAATATTATTATAAGAAACAGATCATCCATTAAAAAAGTAATAATTGTCTTAAAGACAAAAGTCCACATATTTTTCTTTTTTTCATTTTTCTTTATTAAAAATTTTCGACTCATTCCACATACTATCCACAGATCCCTCCTCCTCCCGTTCTACCCACCCCCAGCCCCTCTTTCCCAAGTCACCCTGCATCCCCACATCCCCTAAATCAAGGTCTCCCATGGGGAGTCAGCAGAGCCCAGTACACTGAGCCTACGGCAGGTACAAGTCCCCTTCCCACTGCACCAAGGCTGTGCAAGGCATCACACCTCAGGCACCAGATTCCCAGAAGCCTGCCCATAGACCAGGGACAGATCCCGATCTATCTGCCTGGGTGCCCCCCCAAACAGGTTGAGATGTTTTTCTTATTAGCATAAAGCATGCCTAAGTTTTTCTTGTAAATTATCCTACCCCACAGTATTTCCACGTGCTTTTGAGAAGTAAAATATGTTGTAAATTCACTCAAATGTTCATTTTAATACTTTTATATGACAAAGCAAACACATTATTAAATGTTAGAATTTTAAACTATACCTAATTTCATATATATATATATTATATATATATATGTATGTATGTACACACACACACACACATACACACACACACACACATATGTAGAAGACCATAATATAGAAGAACAGTGTCATAAGATTACATCACCTACAGTTTTCATCCCATCTTTGCGTAAGTATATTTCATGGCACTTGCACAAATACAAAACTACATAATTATCCTTTAGTCAGAACTGGCTCCTATTATTAAGTTATACATAAATGCATTCTCTCATCAAGTCTTTATCTACTAATTTTAATTATCAAATGTCATTTTCCTTTTATGATTATTACTATGATGTTTGTCTATTGGTGATTTTAGTTTTCACATTTTTTAGCTTTCTTTTGTAAAAAAAATCTTCTTGATCTCACTATATTCTTCCTTGGTTTTAAATTTCCAGTTATGTTTTGTTGTTGGATATTTGTTTACTTCAGTTTAGGATTTACCCTGTCCTATCTTTTTGTCCCACATATTGAAAGACAGAGATAATCATAAGTTTCCATGTTTGAAATTTAAATATTTTACTGGTAATTTTTCATTATTATTAGTGTGGTGAATTTTTAAATTGTATGTTTCTTTAATAACTTCCGTATATATACATATGTATAATACATATGTAATTACTATATTGAAGATTATTTTGTATGTACAGATTTATATTCTACAGTAAGAAAATTCAATATCTAAAATAAATGTTAATCAGTCTTTACAGTTTCCATTTCTCCATATACTATAGACATCTTCAGTGTGGCACCTTGGTGACTGTTTCCATGGAGGACAGATATTCTACTTGATCAACTCCTATGATCTTTGAACCCTATAAACAGTGAACCACACTGTTTGCCATAGCAACTACCTCTCAGTCACAGTGTGCTATCCTCTAACTCATGCTTTAATCTCTTAAATAAGTATCTTATAGGAATGTTATCTGAATAATACTATTAGCCTAATAAAGAGGTTTTACACACACACACACACACACACACACACACACACACACACACACACTCCTTCCTTCCCCAACCTTTCTACTTTCTCTAGTAGATTCTTGATGTCCCTAGTATGTCTTTTAATCAATCAAGTCCAGGACTTCTATGTTAAAACAAAACAAAACAAAACATACAGCAGCAACAACAACAACAACAAAAAACAGGCATCATTTATTATCATCTTTGCTTCTCTTAATCATTGAAAGGATACTGTCAATCATCAACATCTTCAATCAAAACAATTATCTTTGTCATCCTTACCACCTAGACACTTTTTTTATAGTATCAAATCCTCCAAACCACATGGTAAACCTAAAATATGTCAGATTAATAACATGCTCTTGGTACCTGTTCATATGCCTTGAATTAACAGGTTGCCACTTTCTATTATTACATGCAATGCATTTCATTAAATATCCACCAAGAAATTTATATACTCAAGAATTTTTATTTGTACATTCTTTGATTATTTTTTGTTAGTGAACAAGGTAATTTATGAATGAATGGAATCTTACTATTCTCTAGTCTTTAACTTCATTATAGACTTTTTAGACAAGAGCCAGCAGAAAAAATTGAATAAATTAAAAATATTTCATATTTGTCAAAACATGTTTCTTCTTTCACAGTAAGTCAAATAAATCCTCTAACACTATTTTTAGACAGTAGGAGCAGAACATTTTATTCTTACTAAACTTTCCAGTCCCACTGGGGCTGAATAGATCACAAGCTGTATGGCTATGGTGTAGGCTAAATTTCTCTAAGCAAATTACAATAATTGACATGGATTAGAGACATTAAAAAAACTATACCTATTTATTTTTAATTAAATGTGAATAAATAGAATGGATTCTTCCTCATTTGAAATGTGAAAGATAATAAACATGAAGTAAATACTAGTAAAACTAGTTTCATCCAGTCATATCTCCCACAACTCCAAATTTGAAACTGCAGAAATCATGGCAAATTGCAGTGAAGAATAGATAAAACATATATAAAATTGTTATTATTGTTTTAAATGACTCATATAATGACATTAGGAGCATTTATATAGAACTTTGTTGATTATTTTAGATGTATAATTATGCCTAGCAACTTGATATGTCTTTAAAGCATACATATTCCCAAGAATTAAGATATATTTGAATTATATTAAAGCTCTCTAGTCACTACGTTTAATATCACTGCTATGAATTCTTCTTTGTGGGCACCCAGTGTCTCAAAACAAGTATGCTATTTCCTGACATTCAAGAACTGAAAAGATGATAGGACAGTAAGTAAAAATTGCAGAAAACCATTTTTTATTATGAGCACATGAGCTAGGTATCTCTAAAAATATACAAAACTTTGCAAAGTACTTGCTTTTTACTCAGCTGTTTGTTGAAGAGTAATTTGTAATATTTAATTCCTGACAGTCTCAACCTGTACTTCTTGACTGAATACAGTAAATTCTGCAAGAATAAAACAACATGAGCATCTTGACTCTGGTATGGTAAATAAATTATGTATTTGAATATGAAATTAATTTTCCTGAGCCTCAGTCATATTCCTCTGAAAACTAGGTGAAACTCTCCAGAGTTTCTCCTACTTTATTTTACTTCTCTGTGAACAATTTAAATTTATTGTTACAAATTTTTCAGTTCTCTGTACGAAGGCAAAATTCAACTACCCTTATTTTACAACTTTATTGAATATCATGCAATTTCTTGAATACCTGCCTAAATTAACAAACACTCACAGCACAGGGCACATAGAACAACAGTTATTGGCTTCTGCAATTGGTGTGGCTGGTGAGCCCTCATGGTCCGATATCTCCCAGAATCATGAGATAGGACTGTGTCTGAAATAATTTGCAAGAAAAAAGATTAAAATTTTGGTATCAGTTCATAATGAATGCACAGTGATGTTTGACATCCTTGATGTGGTGGGGACAGTCATGAGATTATATCACATTGCCCACTAAAGCATATGATTTCAGCTTATGCATTGTCAACTTTTTACTTAACATTTTTGGTAAATGTTATTGTAGGTAAATTCAAACCACAAATAACAAAATATTAGTTGGAAAGGAATAGTTTAGAAGGTGCTTTTTTGGGGGGGGTGGTATAATGCTCACTTGTGTGATTTTATTTTAATTTTCAAAGCTTTGTGGGAAAATCAGAACTTGATTCTTTTTTCCTTGTGTGTGTGTGTGTATGTGTGTGTGTGTGTGTGTGTGTGTGTGTGTATGTGTGTGTGTGTGTGTGTGTGTGTGTGTGTTTGTGTGTGTGTGTGTGGGAATAAATGATCTTTGCTTTTACTTATATGTACGTAAAGATTTTGTTGATAGGATATTATTGCCTCATGAGATGATTTAGGAAAATTATTTACATCTTTCTTTTCTGCAAGAAAACATATAAAACTAATATTTTTGCTTAAATGTTTGGCTAATTTTAGCAATAATCATCATTGGAATGAAGTTGATCCTTTGTAAGATTATTAATTTTATTAAATTTTACTGGATAAGGTTTTTCAATTTTTCTTTTTTGATTTATTTTTTGTTGTTGATTTTTGTTTTGCATTTCAATGAACTTTTTGATTTCATACATTTATCAAAGTTACTTTAAAATTTTAATTGTTACTGTGCTCATGGACTTAATGATGATGACATCTATTTTATTTTCGATCTGAATACTTTCTACAAATTCATTATTTTTCTTTATTTTTCCTTTTCGAGGATCTCTCTGCCTGATAAATCTTTTTATGATCCAGGGTTTTTGTTTTGTTTTATGATTGATTTAGTCCTTCTGTGGCATTATGAAAATCTTCAACATGACATTTTAGTAGGTATTTTCTGCTTTTGTTGTTAGCTGTTTTGATGACTGAAATTCATTCCATTATCTATTCTCCCCTGGTGGGGTCTTACAAAATCACCCTGATAATCAATACTAAGGAAGACTGGCAGAGTACCTTCCATTATATTGGACTAGAATCTTTCATGTTGCTTTAAGTGGTTTGAGGTTTGTAATTCCTGGATTCATACCGGTATAAGACAAAAAATTCATTACATACTTTGATAATTTTTCTTCACAAATATCTTCCTTCCACTCAAACATTAAGTAGATATGTCATAACCTATTTGTTAGTCCCAAAAGTACATTAAAAATTTATATTATTAATGTTTATTCCATTCATGAAAATAATGATTTGACTGAAGACTTAAGAAGAAGTCTTTCTTCTTATAATGTTCCTGGAGATAGATTGATATACCTATTTGTGTGTTTATATAAATATCCACTGTCAAACCCAATGTTAAAATAATTTGTATCTCATATTCTTTTACTTAAATGACTTATCACTTGGACATTTCAAATGTGCTTGAATAAAAGTGCTCTTGTCTTAAAAAAATATTTAGTTGTTGGCCAAAGAGGCTCCATAAACAATCTCCCAAACGAATATCACAGGCTTTTAGTCATGTTCCACAACCTGATGGTAAGACCTATTGTTGAAGATACCATTTACTTATTACATCAAACATGAAGGTCAGCTGGTGTACAAGTAGATGCTTCACCCATACTTAGTAGCATTCTTACTTCTGGAAGGTACTCTGTGTGGTACTGAAGGAGGAAATTAATCATTATTATTACCTAGCTACAAAACTTCAACCTATGACAGAGATCTGCCTGCAAGAAATGCATCCTGGTGCAGTTAGGAGCACAAATGTTTTGGGAATAATCAACCACTTTTTTATTGCACTAAGGTCTACTCCATGAGGTGGAACCCATACGTGGCTCTGCAAAACTGGCCCAAACCCCAGTACTAGATAGGTCATAGGACATTGTATAAAACCCACTACTGTTATTCTGAAGGAACATAGCAATAAAATGACTCCTGAAGACATACTGCTATAACCTATTGCCCCACTCAACCCTCAAACAGAGACATTTCTTGCAGTAAATGATAATAAAACATAGACCCACAACTGGACAATATTCAGAGTGATAATCTTTAGAAAATCCAGCCCTAAGTAGGATATCCTTTTCTAACTCCTCTCCTCAGTGCTGATGGATCTCTGTGGAAGAGGAGGTAAAAAAATCGCAGGGTGACTCTAAGACAACAGAATCTTCCTGACAAAACAAGACTGATAAACATATGACATAAACACTGTGGCAGCACCAATAAGACATGCACAAATTCAAAGCACACAAAATCACAGCAGGGAAAAGGGATTGCTGACACAAATTCCGACTCCTAATCAAGAAGATATTTGCAATTGGTCCCTGCTGGGAAGCAGGAAATAAGTTTCTCCAGTGGAGTGTTACTGGGTTTATCTACCACATCCTTGGGAGTAGTTGGCCAACACAGAACATTCTTCATGTTTTGCTTTTATGCTGTTTGGTTTGTTCTGGCATTTTTGTTTTAGTGTGTATGTGTGTGCACTTCACTTTTTTTTAATGTGTCTGTTTTTACCATTATGTTTCACAAATATTTTTTGAGGGAGAGAGAGAGAGAGATAAGAAGAGAGAGAGAGAGAGAGAGGTGATCTTCATGGAGTTGTGGGAGGTTGAAGAATATCATCAAAATATATTTTCTTTATATAATAATTAAACAAAATCTTTACAAGTTACAGGTACATCATCTTTATCTTACAAACATAGATTTTTAATCTCATATCTTTATCCAAGAAATAAATATGGGACTATGCCAAGTACTTTTGCATTTATATATTTGAACCATTTCTGGGACAGATTTTTGCCTATTTTCCAATTTTTAAACCTTGACATAAAATGCTTTCTAGTTTTTAATATGGATACACAATTGTTAATTTTTTTTTGTATGTTTCTAGGAACTTAGTATCTGAAAATCCACACTTTACAATCTGAAATTAGTGTTCATGACTGGAGTCTGCTTTATATCAAACATTAAGCTTTAAGTCATTGGGTAATAAATGAGATCTGTGGGATATAAGGAATGTTCTGATAACCAGAAAAGCATTATATTTGGATGTATCTGTATGTATAGAAGTTACCAAAATTTTAGTATGAGTTCAATCAAATAAGTTTGAATAAATATCCAACAGGATGATAGATTGTAAAAAAGAAAATATGAAAGAACAGTAATTTTCCCTATATTCTGTAGCTGTGATATCAAATGCTCTTTTTCTTAGGCATTTTGTTCTTGACACTTGGGACTTCCAGAGTCAGATTTGTAGATATCCTTGATTCTCTTGACTTTGAAGTTAGAATGGACTGCATCATTGGTCATTTTGATAATCTGGTTAATAGAAAACCAGGAACTAGGCTGGTTAAGCTTTCAGGCTTTTGAGAAGCAGCTCAGCTGAGATCCATTTGGATAAGGACACAGAGGCTTCCAGTGTGAGGAAACAGGATCAGCTGAGGAACTGACGAGGTGAGGAAGCTGTGGCTTGTTCTGCTTCTCTGATCTTCCAGCATTGACCCCAGTACCTGGCTCCCAGGTTTGTTTTTATTAATAAGACTCTTTAAGATTCATGCTACAGAGAAATTGTATGAATGAGGGTGGGGGTGGAGGGGTCAAAATCATGATGAGGAAACCCAGAGACAGAGCTGAGCTAGTGGGAGCTCAAGGAGTCTGGACTGAAGGCTGGGAAACCTGCACAGGTCTGAACTAGGTCCTCTGAATATGGAAGACAGTTGTGTGGCTTGTGTAGTTTGTGGGGCCCCTGGCAGTGTGACCAGGATTTATCCCTGGTGCATGAACTGATCTTTTGGAGCCCATTACCTATGGTGGGACACCTTGCTCAGACTTGATACAGGGGTATGGGTCTATGCCTGCCTCAACTTAATGTGCCAGACTTTGCTGACTCAACATGGGAGGCCTTATCCTCTCTGAGGAGTGGATGTGGATGGGGTCTGAGGGAGGTGGGGGGAAGAGTAGGAGGACGAGAGGGAGAGGGACTATGTTTGGCATGTAAAATGAAAAAATAAAAAAGCGTTATCTTCCTATCTGCATTTGTCTCTGGCCAGCCTTTTTCACATTACACACAAGATGAAAACATGAGGCACCCTGCTACGTTGCCTGTGTTTTAGCCTCTTAGTCCTCACGGTGTATTCATTACTGTGATAACATGTCTGTTGTTTTTATTGCATCTTTAGGATTAGAGGACATCATTTGGTATATTAAAACTTCTGCTAAATGCATTCAAAATCCTTTAAATGGCAGCTTGCAGAGTCACAAATTACTCTTCTTAATGTTTAAATCATGAGATAAAAAAACAATTATTCAAAATATATGGCTTTAAGACATCATTACAATTGATCATGGGTGCTAATGCTATCACAAGGTTAGACAATTTACTTATAGTTCTCATAATTTTGCTAGTGTTTGATCTGATTCAAATGATCTTCAAAATCAGACATAGCCTATGTCAGGCACAATAACTCTTTTGACAAATAGCTTTGAAATTAGATCTCTGAATTTTCTTGGTAGAAATGTGTTATGTCTATTACAAGCTTAGTCACAATCCCAATTTGTCTTAAGGGTTATGTATGTAAGAATTTTCTTACTCCTGCTCCTAGGAGAAGAAGTAACATCCTGAACTGTTCTAAAGATCGTAAATATGGCTATCTAAAGCTGTCTTCAGAAGCTCCAAACATTATAACATTACTCATTAGCAAAAGGTTTTACATACCATTTAATATGCTGTAAGAGTCAATTAAAAGGAGATTGCACTAGTATAGGATGTCGCTCCGACATTAGAAATAGTGTGAAATCTAGCTAAGGCAATGGTTTTCAACCTGTGGGTTGCAACTACAAAAGACCATTTGAAAACACACATAAATACATTACTGTTCATAGGAGTAGCAAAATTACAGTTATAAAGTAGCAACAAAAATGAATTTTTGGCTGGAGGTCACTACAGCATGAAGAAATGTATAAAAGGGTTGCAGTGTTAGGAACGTTGAGAATCACTGATATAAGGTGTAGGTTGTTGTAATGGTTCCTTTTTCATTGTCAAGACTCGTCCCTGGAGATGCCCCAATTTGCTTCACCAAAACAGATATAGATAGATAGATGCTAGATAGATAGATAGATAGATAGACAGATAGATGATAGATAGACAGATAGATAGATAGATAGATAGATAGATAGATAGATAGATAGATGAAAATCTATTTTCTATACTTGTAGCACGAATCTAAAAGTTCTTATTAATAAAAACAAACCCAGGGCTAGGTATTTGGGTGAACGCTGAACGTCAGAGAGACAGAACAGGCCACAGCCACCTCACCTCACCAGTTCCTCAGCTGATCCTGTTTCCTCACACTGGAAGCCTCTGAGTCCTCATCCAAATGGATCTCAGCTGAACTGTGCTGCTCAAAAGCCTAAAAGCTTAACCAGGTTCTAGTTCCTGGTCCTCACCCCTTAAATACCTTTCTGCTTCCTGCCCTCACTTCCTGGGATTAAAGGCTCTTGTTACCACATCTGGCTGTTTCCAGTGTGGCTTTGAACTCACAGAGATCCAGATGGATCTCTGCCTCCAGAATGCTAGGATTAAAGGCATGTGTGAGTGCCACCATTTTCTGGCCTCTGTATCTAGTGGCTGTTCTGTTCTCTGTCCCCAGATAAGTATATTAGGGTGCACAATATTTTGGGGAACACAATACCACCACATATACTCTTTCGAACCATCACCCATCATCTTTCTGCGTGAGTAGAGTGTTAATAAAACATTTTGTTAAAATACAACTTTCTACCTCTTCTTATAAAAGTTAGTGTTTGGGTCTGGCTTCAGTCAAATTCTATTTCTAACAATGATTTCTTGGAATAAAATTAAAAGGAATTGTTTCCTCTTTAGAGTTAGAACACAGTGAATTAGTAGATGCTTTGAAGATATGTGGGTTTTGTCTTTCTTTTTTTGTGCTAAATGCTCATTTGTGATGATGCTATTTGTTTCAGAAATCCTTCCTTCTTGCAGCTGAGGAAAAGAATGTGCAGCTGCTTGCTAACCTTCTAATGAAGGAAAAGAGTGCACTCCAAGTCAGAAAGTCAGAATCATTTTCATATTCAGAAGGTAATGAGAGGGAAAACATTTTCTAAGGACATACCAAAAATAAATTCCATTGTATGATCACATACACTTACACATACACACACACACACACACACACACACACACACACACACATCTAATAGCATTTAGATTTAGACTTTGCTAATTTGAAGTTTAGCCGTGGATTTGTAAGTCTAAGATGTGGAGTCCTTTAAAAAAGATTTATTTATTTTTATTTTGTATGTGAATATTTTGCCTGCATGTGTGAATATGCACCATGTGCATGCATGCATGGTGCCCAGGCAGCTCAGAGGGGTGTTTTGAATTTTAGATAGTTGAGCGCTCTCAGGAGGGTACAGGGAATTGAACTTCGGTCCTTTGTAAGAATAAATGTTATTAATTTCTGAGTCATCTCGGTAGACCTGGAAGACAGATTATTTATGTTCACATGGGCCATGTTTATATGAAGTAAAAGAATCACCTTTGATATAATATCGTATCAATAGAAAGCAGAATACTAAGTTTTAATTAAAGGCCAGCATGCTTGTGCTGCAGAACATGGTTATTTTGAAACAGTGTCCAGAATTCATTGTTTATATTAGTTTTGGTATAAAAATTGGTTCTGGATCTTTAAAAAGAAGAAACTTCAAAAGTTAACATGTATAAACCTACTGCTGTACTTCAGACACTGAGAAATACTGGTCAATGACAAAGCACAGCATTTGGGGAAGGAAACCTCCTACGTTACAGTTAGTCTAATCTTTGAAAAAAAAAATCCCTAGAATACATGGTGATACAGAGTTTCATAAGAACATGGTGTTTGGAAACCTTGGTGTCTATGTACAAAATAATGAAATTACTATTTTATCTCCAACTATAAATAAAAAGTAAAGCCAATTGGGATAAAGACAAGACTCGAGACCATGCAAATAGAAGACAGCAAAAGGAATAATCTACATCATTATAGGCCACAATTCCAACCTGGTAAATATTTAGTTTTGATTCAGACCTCAAAACCCAGGTAACCTAAGTTAGTTCAATTCCATTAAAATAAAACACATTAGCACATGAAAGGACTTTTTAGCAGAGAGGAGATGGCATGAGGACTGGAAGAAAATATTTGCTAGATCTGAAGAGGTAAAGGATTAATATATATCATATCAAAAGAACTCAATCAACTGTAGAGGAAGAAAATCAGAAGTACTACGCAGCAGGCAGCTCAACGCTGAAGAGTGTCCTTTCCTAGTGACTGAGGCAGCCTCTTCCAGGCTGCTCAGCTGCTTTCCGCATTTCCCAGGCAGGTGGGCTGGTCTGAGAGTCCTCTTGGCAGCTTGTCTTGTCTGAGATTCTCAGCTTTTATTGCTTACTCTGGCCGGGGGAGGGGGGGAGGGAGGGGGGCAGCTAGTGAATCTGGTCAGTTTTAGGGACTTCTTGAAGCTGTTTTGAGTCATTTACTTTTCTTCTTAGGGAGCTAACTTGCAGGATGGAATATATTAATCTCCTGGAAACATCACATAACTGTGGGTTTCACTGGTGCCCTTTTGGCCATAAATTCTGTGATATAATCCTTCCTGATACTAGAAGCTTCACTTGGTGATGAGATGTGTCCAGTTGGGGCTCAACTCTCCTATTATTTGGTGATTTCATTTATATCTCCTCCATATATATATTTAAGTTAGGAAATTAGGTTTTAACAAAACCCCTCAAATGGCCTTATTTTTAACTGTCCCTGCTAGTATTTTCTCTCATCCTGCTTTTCCTCACTCTCATTGTTTGATTATCTTTAATAATATCTGCATTGATTACCTTTAATATACCAGGATTTTATTTGTATTTAGTATTTTTTTAATTTAAATTTTATACTGCCCTAACATTACTGCATTTGAAGATTAAACGTTGTCAGTCTAATTTATGAAATCATAGCCTTAGCATGGACAGGAGTTTGCATAGAAAGATGAAGATTTACTTTACATTTTTGTCAGTATGTGTGATCATCAGAAAATGAATTTTTAAGCATCAAAGTCACTGCATTAAAGTAAGCAGAGAGGAACTGGGAAAGAAATGATAGACCATGCTTTAAATGCAAAGCAGAGTGGCAGAGACAAAATTGGTAGTGTTAAACACATTGAACTGGAGAAATAAAATGAAATAGATAGGCCATTTCGTAGGAATAATCCCCTCCTTAGGGAAAAAAAAAGCATTTCTTTTTCAGCAGAAATCAAAGGCAGGAAAATTGGAAAAAAAAAACTGGAAAAGTTTAATATCCCAATTAGGAAATGTTAGCCTCAAGTTTTCCAAACCGGGCTGCTTAGAGAAACTAGACAACTACAACAGACCAAATGTGGCTTGTCTTCAAATTAATGACTGAAATAAATATAAATCTGTTCAACATTGATTTAATAAGAAAATAGAGAAACTGATTAAGAAACAGTCAAGTTCTATTGCTATCTGGACATGGAGCTGGACCTCTATGAGCCAAATCTATATTGGCCTCTGCATGGTTTCCCAGATATAACTGACGGAAAATAATAGAACAAAGCAATACGTTCTTAGTCAAATTTTTTTTTTTTAATCAGAAAACCCATTTTTGGTACAGACTCAAATCTTTCAAATGAATGTGTCTTCTCACAAGTCGGAGAATTTAATGGTGATTTTGTTTGTTTGTTTTTTCTCTATGACAATTTTTCTGTTTTTCCAGCACAGATCGCTGCTTTCTTTCTTAATAGAGCTAATCTCTGGAACAAATACATCTGCTTTCTCACCTACATTTTCCCTGTCTTTAAACTCACTACTTTCATTGTCAGAGTCATCACCTTTCCTATATTTTATCACTTGTTTCTCTTTTATTGTTTACCTGCAGTGGGCAGTACACATAACAGTATCAATGCTCTTCTGTATCATGATTTTTCTCTGACTAACAAATTGTCCATTACTCTTTTTATTCAGACTCACTGAGATCATTAGAACAGGGGCACATTAAAGCCAGATTCTGTGGAAGAATGTAACATGGCCAACTTCTTGCTTAATTCTTTCTGTAATTGGGTTTGAAAATTCCCCTAAGCAAGGCTGACTGTGTTCATATTCTCTCCAGAACAATTTTATAGATTAAAAATCTTCCACATTTTCCAACAAAATTACATGTAAGAGTCTATGAAACACATGACCATTTTATCACAACAATGATCACAGTTCTTGGTACCAAAATTTTAAATTAGCGATCCTTCTCATTTGAGTGAATGATTACCCAATAAGCAGCAATTTAAGGGTGACAGTTTCTTGTCATTGTGGTTTTGCTTTTCCTTAAGTTTCAGGAGGGAAATGATGCAGAATAAAATGGAAACCATGATAGAAGGATCACAAGATGGCTGTTAACATTACTCCCACAATCAGTTCCAGTACTCTTGGCCATCGCTACATTTTCAGGTATACTATTATACCAATGGTACATGTTACTTGTCTCTTGGGCCAGGTCCCCATTCCATGCTAGGTTTTCCATGACATACCCTCTATGTTTCTAAATTATTGATTGTAACTTATTCTTATTGTTCACAGTTTAATGAAGAGATTTTGGGGGGGCCTCCTTGGAGTGGGAAGAATATGGTATAAGATGATAAAAGTACAAGACTCATTTCAGTAACCCATTTCCTTCAGCAAGTCATCATCTCCAACTGGGAACAAAGTGTTAAAACACACAAGCATACTGGAGGCATTTCACATTCAGATCACACCAATAATCAAGTTATAACTGATGAACATTGTAAGGATTGAACTTGGAAAGCTAGATCTGCCTAGCAATTAACCCATAACACAGAAAAAAGATACCTCAGTAAGGAAAGACATATCAGGAGATCTGTGTTAGGTATTAGTGATGAAATAGAATTTAGAAGGCAATTAAAAACATAATTTTAAAATGAAATAATTTTTAATAAATAATTAATATGGGACAAAAATTTATTCATTTCCATAATTCAATGTTTTGTTTTGTTTTTTAATCCAGTATATGTGAAGATTTTGTGAATCCATCACTGCTTTCAATTTTAGAATAATCTTTTAATTGTTTCATCTATATAGATATATGACCCATCTGGGTAGAGGGGAGCCCAATTAGAAACTTGTTTGTATGAGATTAGTCTCATGACATGTCTGTGGGCATTGTCTTGAGTGGTAGTTGATGTAACATGACCCAACTTTTTTTGGTGGTGCCATCCAGGGCAGGTGGTTTTAGCCCTTATGTGCACAATCTAATAAGAAGTGCTCATCAATTGTTTCTGCCTAAGTCAGTTTTTGCCTCCAGGTTACCACCTGCTGTCCTTTCTGATTGGCCTCAGAGATTAACTGTAATCTGTAAACTGTCATCATAGAGCTTTTCTCCAGTAACTGATGGAAGCAATGCAGAGATCCAAAGCCAAACACCAGGCTGAGCTCTAGGAATCCAGTCGAAGACAGAGAGCGATTCTATGAGCAAGGGACATCAAGATCATGATGGGGAAACCTACAAAGACAATCAAACCAAACTCTTGGGCACTCATGAAATTTAGACCAACACCTGTGGAGCCTGCATGAGACTGGACTAGGCCCTCTGCATAGGCGAGACAGTTGTGTAGCTTGATCTGCTTAAGGGGCCCCTTTGCAGTTGGATCAGAATCCATCCCTGGTGCATGAGCAGGATTTTGAAGCCTACTACCAATGATGGGACACCTGGCCCAGCCTTGAGGTGGGGGAAGGATTTGGACCTGCCTCTACTAAATGTACCTCCCCATGGGAGGCCTTGCCTTCTTGTAGGAGGGAATGAGAGGGGTAGGTTGGAACAGGGAGGCTGGAGGGGTATCTTTGACTGGTATGTAAAATAAGTTAAAAAATTCCATAATAAAAAAAAGAAAAAATATTGATGGCCAATTTAAAAAATAAAAATTCCCTGCTCTTCACCCCAGCAAATTGTTTATGGTATGTAGATTATCACATTGAAACAGAAACAAACTAAAACAATTAAGATAAAGAAACATGGAAACATGGTAAAATCAGCTTTTCCTGGGATTATTCACAGCCTAGACTTACCTGCCTCTTAGTTTCTGTTTTTCTAAAATGAATAAATAAATAAATGCTTTGTGTATTTTATTGTATATTGCTATATTCATTAATCTACAAAATAATTATGATTTAATGAAAAAAAGCCAAACATATATATATATATACGTATATATATTTATATACGTATATATATATATATATATTTCAGACATGAGAAGAAATATTATCCCTGTATTATTTTACTTTGGAAGATTTAATTGTACTATGTACTCAAATATGAATAATAATTATTAAATCATAATCACTTGAGAATGAAGTACATATTTATGAAAGCTAGTTTTCACTTTCATTCCAAATGTAAGAGTTACACATGAAATGATTGTACTTTTATTTAATAAACTAGGATTTACTTTTATTTAAATTCTGGTATTTATTATATATTTTTAATAAAATAGAATTTATCTTATTTAATGAAATAGATGTTTGAAAATAAATTATACATAGTTAATTTTGAGCATATATTTTCTTTTTAGCCTGGAAATCTTCTGTGAAGGCAAAATGATATGATGCAGGATAGAGGTACAATCTCAAGCAAACAGAATGTGAAAATATATA
This sequence comes from Peromyscus californicus insignis, assembly GCF_007827085.1. Taxonomy (NCBI): domain Eukaryota; kingdom Metazoa; phylum Chordata; class Mammalia; order Rodentia; family Cricetidae; genus Peromyscus; species Peromyscus californicus. The sequence continues at coordinate 64,473,439 of NW_026294458.1, forward strand.
TACATTTGACCAAAGCAATATTTGACATACATTTAAATCACCATTGCAAAGTTACCTTCTTTTTTTAATTTAATTTAATTTTATTTTACAATACAATTCAGTTCTACATATCAGCCACGGATTCCTTTGTTCTCCCCCCTCCCGCCCCCCTCTCCTTCCCCCCAGCTTACCTCCTATTCCCACCTCATCCAGGGTAAAGTTACCTTCTTAATGACAAAAACACTAGTGTTGTTCCTGTAGAAGTTTAGTATAGAATTTGTATTTTAACGTTCTCAAATTCTAGAAAATAATAATTTGAGGGGAAGACAAATTATGAATAAGTTAGAACATTTCCAAATGGAGTAGTAATGTATTTTATATTCGTGTTTTTGAAAAATTTGTGTGTACTATCCTGAATGTAATAATACAAATATAAGTACCTGCTCATTATCTTTCGAACAAAAATTCTTTTCAAGTATATTCTTTTCAGATAGAGCTATAACTAGCTCAATTCAATTTATTTTTATATTGATGGTTTACAAAAAGTATCATAAAATATGTTTTAGAGAGAATAAAGCCACAAGAAATATCTTATTATACTGCATGCAATGTCTGGTGTATACTAAGTGAAGAAAAAAACTTTCAGACAAATTGTGAGATAGAAAGAGCATATTGAAACTTAAGATAGTTTCTTATTAGCAAAAACTTTCATTTGATTTAAAAAATGATGGAAATTTAAATGAACATATTTTCATTAAAAAAGAGCAAAAATAAGTAAGAGGCTACATTATAACAAAGTAGCTCAATGTCAAAGAATAGGATATTCAGAAACATGAGCATATTTCTTTCAGTTCAGCTATAGTATTTTTATTAGTTATTCACTCATTTAAATAAATATATTAATATATTTACATAACTTAGTTATAACTGCAATAATTACAGAAGTAATACAGTGCTCCAAAGGAACAAATAACTCTTTTAACTCACCATTATTCCCAAATCTCAGTTGAACTGTTCTAGATCCTCACAGTTCTGACTGTTTACAAAAACAATATGAACTGAAATAAGCTATAGTACATTATGTCTGACATCTTTCTTCCCTATCATGGCTTTGATGGTTGTGCATATTTCAGTCCTCCCTTTCCATGTGTTGCTTAATTATTTTCATATGATTTTTTTCCCTGTATAAACATGACTTGAAAATTCAAGAATAAGTGTTTCATTGATGAATTCATACTCTGAGTTTAAATATTGGAGTGGAAAGGCTGAGCTACATCATATATGTATGAAATAAGTAAATGAACCATTTCTTTTCCATACTTATAACACATTTTGTTGTTGTTGTTTTCTCACCAGAGGTTATACTGGAAACCACTCATAGGAAAAAAAATCTTCAGGCAATATACAATGGCAAAGAAAGGGCAATTCAGTCCTTCTTTGGGAAGAACCCCTCAACCGGATATCCAATACCAAAAGGTTAGCCCTGAAATCATATGCATAAGCAATATTAAATGGATTCAGGAGGTTGATATTTATATATTTATGTACATATATATATATATATGAAATATTATATATAACAATAAAAATCAAAGAAAAGGGACAATCAATTTGAGGAGGAGTTGAGCCACAGGAGGGATTAGAATGAACTGGTTCTTTTTTTTTTTTTTTGTTTTTCGAGACAGGGTTTCTCTGTGTAGCTTTGCGCCTTTCCTGGAACTCACTTGGTAGTCCAGGCTGGCCTCGAACTCACAGAGATCCGCCTGGCTCTGCCTCCCGAGTGCTGGGATTAAAGGCGTGTGCCACCACCGCCCGGCCGTGCGCCACCACCGCCCGGCAATGAACTGATTCTTAATGTGTGGGTTGCAACCTTTATGGAGGTCATATATAGATATCCTGTATATCTGATATTTATACTGCGCTTTATAACAGTAGCAAAATTATGGTTATGTTGTAGCAACAAACTAATTTTATGGTTGGATCACCACAAGAGGAGGCACTATATAAAAAGGTCACAGCATTAGGAAGGTTGAGAGCCATTGAAGTAGAGGAAAGACAGTGAATAAAGGTAAAAATGTAATTATCTTTTAATTAAAATTAAATCACATAGACAAACATACACAAAGGGTTTAAATACTTAGTTGTTTAAGTAAGAAGACCTGTAAAAAGAAAACATCTTAAAATTAATGAATTAAATAAATCTGAAGTAAAAAAAAATCCACATAGAACCATTGGCGTTGTACAAAATTAACAATAGTTTACAAAATGTAGAAGAGATATTAGTGGATGTGGAAACTGAAAGCAGAAAATAAATTACATTAATTGAGCAAGAGCTCAATTAATGATACTTGTCATATTTATTCTTAGGTTCATATATCAAAGTGCTTGAACAAAATACTTTGTTTTACAATACAGTGAAGAGGTTTAAATAAGATGTTACCATGATGATGTATTACAACATCTACATTTACTAGGAGTGGAATATTGCACTGGACTGTGCCATGTGTTGCTTTGTATTACTGAGGGAAAAATAAGCAATCTTATTTAAGAGATAGATATTATTATACTCAATCGTAATCAGATATTCATTCCACTAAGCATTATTACCTGTGTTCACAAGATGACTCTTACAGTCTCCCTCTGGAGTGCACACACTGGGACAAAGCTGGAGCATTTTCAGTAAATAAACATTATGGACATCTTAAGGCTATGATTTCCAAAGTTAGAGAGGATTAGTTTATCAGACAGTCTGCTCTGTTTCGTGAGTTTACATTTAGTCTTGTACGAAAGATTGAATAATGAATACAATTATAGCAGTAGGGAGCCTGACAAGACAACCAGAAACAAGCTCATAATTAGGATATTAGATGATCAGAGTGACAGTGATTTTCCTAACATGAAGAACAGAGACAAATGTGTAAAACTGAGATTTATGCTTGAGGAAAACCTAAATAAATTATTTATCACAATTTTCACTGCATTGAAAGTAAATTAATTCTGCCCAAAACACTGAAGACTTAAAACTTGTGTGAAAGAAATTTCTTGTTTACTAGAAAAATCAAAGAGTTTTGAATATTATTCTGTCTAACTATGCCATATCACTTCATTTTGAGAGATAACACAGATACAGTTAAAATAGAGTGTGTACATACAGACAAAACTAAGTGGACGCAATAGGCTTGTTTTGTTTTGTTTTGTGTGTAAAGTGATAATAACTGAGGAAGAGGATATAAATTTGAGAGAGTGGGAAAATCAGGGGGTGACTTTGAAGAAGAGGGGAGAAATAATGTAAATATACCAGTCATTTGTGAAATTATAAAAAACATAAAACATTTTCAAAGATCAGTATTGCTCAATAATAACTGCAATTAAAATTCTGCCCATTTTACACAAGTCAGTCTATGCTGAAGTTCATTTTCACTATTTTGCTTCCCCAAATCCATCAGGAGAGAAGAGGATGCTGGCAAAGTCACACTAACATCATTGAAAGTCCTTTAAAGCCACTTCATAATAGTGTAGACAGAGTACAGTTCAATGTATTTAAGAGTGTGGACTTAGAAGCTAGGTTCTCTAGGTCAAAACTCTCATCTTGTTAAGTACTATTTGAATAATAGCAGGCAGACTGCTTAAGGTCCATTCGACCATGATTGTCTCTCTGCAAAATATGACTACATGATTTATTCAATGATTAAATGAGTAGAGAGTTACAAAGTTGCTAGGCAATTTGTAGCATGATATTGAAATAATAATTGTTTCATTCTGTTTTTCTAATACAAAATGTTCCCTGCAGGTTCATGTTTCAACCCATAGTCCCCAGGTAGTGGTACTGTTTGTAAAGGCAATGGGACTTTCATGTGAAGCCTGGCTGGAAGAAGTATATTACTTGACATGGGTCTTAAGGTTTTATAACATGATCCACTTCTTGTCCTGTGTTTTCTGAATTCAGATGAAATATAATCAGCCAGGTACCAGTCCCACTGCCATGCCATCTCTGCCTAGTGATGTGTCTTCTTTGCGATGATGTACTCCACAGCTTCTAAAATAAATTTAGAAAAAAAAAAACATACATATTATCAAATAACCCTACCATGAATCATTCTGTGGGGTGAAAGGAGAAAAGAAGATGGAGAGACACTCAGTATACTTTGGGAGGAAATGCATACAATGTCAGCAAATACATGAATATGGAAAATGAGTTTTCCAAAAGGTATTCTAGCAGACTTTATGTCTGCTAACAGCTAAATTGTACATATTTTAAAAAATTCAGAGAAACATTTACTGTTCCCCAACTGATTTTGCTTGCATGTTTAACAAAGTCCTGGGCAATGGAATCATTTGTAAAGGCATAAACAAGAAGCTTCTTCAGTTAAAATGCAAAACCATCCAAAAACTACACATGTTGGTTAAATTTGATGTTAAGAAATATCTCACATCCTTCTCCAGAGTCTATCTAGGCATTCTATCTGCCACCACTCACAGGTACCTTTTGCTCTGCAACCAACTTCTTCGTCCAACAGATCTAACATACACTTCTCCAGGGTCTAGCCTGGAGAGTCTCTCTGACCCTCTCCATTAACACACACTTACCAACTCCCCAGATTTAGCCAAGATCCAACATTCTATTCCAGCTTCCCCTACCAGTGCCACATCAAATCTCTAAAAATTAGCCATGGCCCTCTCTAACTACCATTCAACCCACAGGCCACTTCCATGACGTGTATTCCATTTCTATTCAGCCATAACTTCTCCCACACTAGTCTTGGGCAAGGAGACACATTCTATACACTATTCAGGTACTATCTATTCACCTTACTTCATTTCATCTGAGCCATTTAGTATCTTTAGGCCCAACCTACCTGCACCTGGTCTCTTCTTTCCCAATCTGCAGACTTAGAATTAGTAAAAAAGTCCCCATGTTCAGATCTCATTATGAAAATACCAGCAATTTGTAATATGACCCCAGTAACTTCTATCCAAAATCTAATGTCTTATCAAAATATTTGCCAATAATAATTATCTAGATGAACACCAGGGAACAGATTTTAAAATAACAATCAGAACCTGTAGTCAGATTTTTCTGTCCCATCAGCCAGCTCCCAAATAACCACACAGAGATTTCTTATTAATTATGAAAGCTTGGCTTATAGCTTAGGCTTGTTTTCAGCTAGCTCTTATAACTTAAATTGACCCATTTATGTTAATCTATGTGCTACCTCCGAGGCTCATTTAACTCATCTACAAAGTGCCCATTCTGCTCTCTCAGCATCTCATGGCATCTCCTGGCAACTCTACCCTTCTTCTCCCATCATCTTCTGCCTAGCTGTTGGCCATTCAGCTCTTTATTAAACCAGTCAGAGAGACATATCTTTACACAGTGTAATCAAATATCTTGAAACAATAAACTTCATCAAATAATTCAGGAATTTAAAGAAAATATAAGAAGGTATTCAGTGAAATAAAGGAGAATAAACCTACAGATAATAAACAAAAAAGCAATGACAAAAACAAGACAAACAAATTAAAAAATAAATAAAAAAATACAAGGCAGCTAGAAAGGCAAAAGACCCTCCAGGGCTTGAAAATAAAATTTAAAGGTGATAGAAACACTGCAGAGAATTATGATCAATCTAACTGAAATATGTAAATATTAATTAATTTAGATATGCTTGTTCCATTTGTTAACCACTCCATTAGGCCAACCTATCTTCACAGTTACTTAATTTTAGATACAGTAACATATATCATATGTAAATGTTATGTTGGGTATATAAGACATGAAAAGAAATATTTAGATAAAGATCATGATGAGTAATAGTTTTGATATTATCAAGGAGTTTTTTTTTCTTAGTTGCCTTTGCCAGCTGTTCCTCTATATTTAAGCCTAAGGTCATATCTACTACTTGGCTTCATTGACACTAGATTCCAGGAATGATAGTTTATGCTATGAGGGACTTTACTGTATTTAATGAATAATATTTTGACCCCCACATGCACAAAATGGGATGCTTAGTAGGAGTGGGGTGGGGTCTGAGAACAATAGCTCCCAAAAAGAAGTCCTACCTCCAAAGACTGATTGATTGGAATGCATTGTTCCAAGAATGTTCTGGCTGGGGTCAACAAGGTGGGAGGTGAGCTTCGGTTTCTCAGGTTTCCCTTGTTATCTTTTATCCCTGCCTGGAAGCTAACCCCTTGTTGTGATGTGACCTGAGAAATGACAATGGGAAGCATTGAGGATGAGCCAATTGGACTGAAAAACTTTCCAATCATTAACCTATTTTCTGCTTGACAGTAACCCATTTCCAGTAACCTGGTCCTCCTTTTTTCCTATTTAGCTTAAGCTCTCACACATAAATTTATAAGTTTCTTTCTAAAATTAGTCATCTGTTGTCTATGAATTTCAATTTTTAAATTTATGAAACAAGAGCATGAAGCTCATTGACTTAGAAAAAGAACCTGGTTGACCATGAGCATCTGGTATACTTACTTCTGACATACAGCCATCTGAGGAGAGACAGAAAGTGTCCATCAAATTTGAGGTTACTCCACTGTTCCTCTGTCAATCCTACCTAGAGAGTTTAGTATCTAGGCCAAGACGTAATTTATTCAGTTAAACAAGGAAATTACCCATCCTTTTTAAGCAATTCAGTACCATGTGGCCATAAAAGTCATGTTGCTTTGCAAGCTGATTTGCAGCAAAACCAGTTTACACTTTGCTCTTTGTCCTAAAATATAAAAATAGAAACAGAACAAACAAGATAGAAATATCAATGTTATCATGGCATTTAACATTCTAGCACTACTTTATAATCAAATTATCATAAGAATAATATGAAGGTGTACCATGTATCTTCGACAGCTCTTCACTGAAGAGATGCTTTGCTAATGACTAATGAAAAGGCAAATGGTTAATTATAGAATGACAGCCTCTGAGCAGCAAATTTAGTGCTTTCATTTCAGCAAGAGATTGTTACTGTCTCAGAATTTGCAATGGTCCTGCCTTTTCTCAACCTGAAGAGCAACGTAAAACACGTCTTTACTATTTTGATTATGAAGAAGGTTGGCTGCAAAAACACTGCATGAGTCACATTCAGTTTAATTTGTTGTAAATCAGTCTCACGAAAGAACATTTCTGCTTAAGTACTCAATCTCCTTTAATAAAATGAAAGTTCTTTTTCCAGGCTTTTCTCTAAGGACAGCACCATTCCCAATTGCACAAGGTCAGATCCCTGTTTTCTAACCATGCACATACCCCTCCCTCCCTTCCTCCCTCCCTCCCTCCCTCCCTCCCTCTCTCCCTCCCTCCCTCTTTCCCTCCCAAGTCATGTGGCAAAAACCTCATGCCCCTGCCAGATCCCATACATGCTGCTAAGTACCCAAACAGCTCCCAGAGTAGCCAGTTTATGCTGCTGCATCTCTTATTACTCCCACTGCTTACAACTAGTGCATGGGAGTATAAGAGAGAGGGGGCACAGCTTCGTGGCAGGCTGAACCCCCGCCCTGCAGCTTCATTTGCCATGTGCAGTCTTCCCCGCCACCCCCCACCGGTGCCCACCTACCCGCTTGAGTTCGGCCCAAGTCTCCATGGAGCCAGTTGTGGCGGCACTACAGTAGGATTTGCTTGGTAACTGTTTTAAACCCAAAATAGGTCAAGGTCTTCAGATCACACTTCATTACCTGTTTCGGCACTACAGGTCTGACCCCTGCTGGCCGAACCGTGATACTACACCTGAAAAACCATCAAGAGAACTGGGATACCAGCTCTCAAGAATTCCCTTTAAGGTACAATTATTCAGTAATTTTACACCTTAAACTGATTAATAAATAAACAAGTTAATAAAATTTTTCTTTACAAATTTTGAATATTTCTCAAAAAAATGGCAGAAAACATCACAGCATAGGAATTTAAAACCCCTGTTGTTTGCCTTATGAATGAAATTTTAGGGAACATATAGGACCTTCCTAGAATGTATATGATGTTCACTATAATGGCAATTAGCATAGTGGTTCACATCTTATCATTGAAATATTGGCTTAATAATAACAGCAAAAGTGAGACATTAATGGGACTGATACAGGCCTTAGTAGGTAGTAATGAAGACTTAAATAAAGGATTCTTTCTTTGGAATCTGGTAACTTACTACAAGAACTTCAGTCCATTAATAATAACTGGACAACCAGATTTAGTTGTATGGATAATAAGTATGAATACTTAGTGGTTAAAACAATAACTCTTCAGAGCAATCTTAATGTGATTCAGATACTTTATAAGGAGGAAATATCATCACTAATTAATAAAATAAAGTCTGTGGAATCAAATGTTTCAGAAGAACATAAAAAATTGTATGAATCCATGAAATCTCTGGAATCCTTTACAACAGAGGAGGTTCCAGTGCTGTGAAAGGCAGTAGCCAATCGATTTCAAGCTCTGGAAGTATCTCTCAGTAAAGATAACAAAGAAAGTAATAAGCAAAGGGACAGGACATACAAGTCGTAACATTACTGGGTGGCTCTTTTAAAATGGCTTATGCTGTCACTATCTGTGAGAAGTCAGCAGGTAATAAACATTTGAGCCATATGTAGAATAGACCTTGCACCCTATTCATATGAGAGATTTAAAAATAATTAAGGAAGTCCCTTCTGAGAAGATACAAAGAGGAAATTATATTAATTACTTTGGATATAAGGTAGATCTCCAAAAAATTAAACCTCAAAAGGTATCACTCAGCACAGATTGATTGAAAACTCTTAATGATTTTGAAAAAAAAAATTGTTAGGAAGCATTTCCAACTTATAGGCTATCATTGAATACCTAAAGATGAACGAGTAAATTTGGCTAATATCCTAAATGGAGACAAGGACTTAAATAGTCCAAGAGAATTATCAGCTGAATCTGAGAAAGAATTGGTTCTAGTAGAAAAAAAATATGAGAAGCACATGTGGATTGTGTGATTCCCGAACTTAACTGCATTCTAGTCATATTACCTTCTAGACAATACCCCACAGGGATTTTGATGCAGAAGGGGAAGATATTATATTGGAATAGATATTTCTACCATGTAAATTATGTAAGAAATTTAAAACTTATGTGAAAAAGATTTCTGATTTGTTTCTAAAATGAAAATTAAGACTTCATCAATTGACAGGAACAGACTCAGTGAATATTGTAGTACCCTTAACTAATGAGAAGTTTTCCTCCTTATGGAAAGATAATGAATACTGGCAAAGAGCCTGCAGTATCTTTTTGGGAGAGATTAACAATTGTTTTCCCAAAAGCAAGAGAATAGAATTTTTTTTTTAAAGAACTGGATGGGTTCTTCTTCACATTGTATGGCAAAAGCCAAACTCTGGAGTCCTCATATTCTAAACTGATGCAAATAAATCAGAAAAGGCAGGATATAAATCAGGACACTTAAGTAAAGTGATTCAAAGGTCCCACAATTCTGAAAAATGGCAGAACTGTATGCCATTCTTATGGTACTAATGGACTTCATGGAACTGCTCAATACAGTCATCGACTCTCAATATGCAGAGAATGTTGTTTTACATATTCAAACTGTTGAATTTTTTCCTGATAATATGGATTTAGCTTCTCTATACAATCACAGGAAAACATCAGAAATAGGGATATATATATATCAGGTCTCATACAGGTCTGCCAGGTACCCTAGAACAAGGTAATAATGCGACTGATCAGTTATTAATAGGTAATGTGCTAGAAGCCTCAGAATTTCATAAGAAACACCATGTGAATAGCAAGGGTTTGAAGAAGGATTTTTCCATCACTTGGCAAAAAGCCAAGGAAATTGTAAAAAAAAAATGTCCTACTTGTTCCTTTTATAACCAAACTACTTTACCTGCAGGAAGTAATCCAAAAAGTATACAGAGAAATGAAATTTGGCTGATGAATGTGTTTCATTTCACAGAATTTGGAAGATTAAAATATGTACACCATACTATTGACACCTATTCAGGATTTCAATGGGCAACTCTTACGAGTTATGAAAAGGCTGACTCTGTGATTGTAAACCTGTTAGAAGTATGGCCATCATGGGAATACCTGTATAAATTAAGGCTCCAGCATATACCTCAAATAAAATGAGACAAATTTTTGAGTATTATAATATAAAGCATATTATAGGCATACCACACAAACAGGCATAGAAAGATCTAATCGAACTTTAAAGAATATGTCAAATAAACAGGAAGAAGTAACACTGACCCCTAGAAATAGATTGCATAATGCTTTATTAACCTTGAATTTTCTCAATGCCGATGAGAAAAGGACAACAGCTATGGAGAGACATTGGACGACACAAAAAACTCCTGAGCTAAACCAACAGGTTTACTTCAAAGACATGTTGACCTCGGAATGGAAACCAGGACATGTCCTACATTGGAGAACCATTTTGCCTTTGTTTCTAAAGGAGAAAAAAAACTATGGATACCAACAAAATTAATAAAACTTCGATTTGTATAGGAGAAACCTTGATGAGGAGAAGTAATAGCTCACCCACCAATATGACTACATTTTGTATTGTATGAGTTGTAAGAAAAACTTAACAAACAAGGGATGAGACAGGGTTCTGTTTTTTTTTTTCTTTACAGGATAATAGAAACACCTATCTTCCAAAAAATATCATAAGACCTTGGATACCCAGACATCTACAGAAGAAGAAAAGAACCTATTGGTAACAATATACACAGAGTAATATCTCACTACCTAACATCTGTACTCTAGAAAAGTTGTGGTCCTGATTCAATTATAAATCAAGCCATCTTTGGAGTTGATATGTGGCTCTCTCCTCTAAACTCAAGCATGTTGCTAAAAGAAAAATTTAAGAGATTCTGTCTCATATCAAAAGAGCCTTCTGCTGTGGGACAGAAGAAAACCAATAATCTAGGGATCTTTGTCATCAAGATTCTATTTCTTTCCATGTTTGTCCTTACTTTCAGAGAATCATTTCTCTATGCAGAATAAATTCAAACTTTTCATTTTGATATTAATAATGTTCAAGTTTTCCACAATTAAAGAATAAGTCTTTTCAATAGCAGTTTCTGGAGCTTCTGGAAGGAAGATGGGGACCCACAACAATGACTTTACCCAGTCCAGAATGATGCCAGGATGCCCATGAACATTACTCAATGATCAACTTTGGACTAAAAACTCTCCAGGACAGTTCCAAGATGAGGTGGTCCATCATAATATACTTCTAGCCAGAATCTCAGACAACCTTATCCATTACTCTAAGACTGGCTGCAGAATCTACCTAGTCCTATTGAGACCTAACTATCTGAGCTTGAGTTCTTTAGAGGGAGAGAGATTTAGTTAAGTTCCCTTCATAGCTTTGCGAGAGTTGGAGCTGGAGCGAACAAATTTCCCTCTGGCTATGGCCCTCGAGACCTAACTGCTGCTGGTAGTGACAGAGTTGCAGTTGCTGCTTCAGACAGCTGTGGCTTAAAAGGTAGCAACCATTTAATTAAAGGAAAACATCAAATATTTCCAAAAATTTCTTGTGTGTATTTCCCATTTTCTCAGATATTATTATATTCCTTCTCAGGTCTTTGATGGTGTTGAAGACTAACAGTAACAGTTACAATCTTCTCATATCTTAGCTAGAACATATTAAGTACTAGATTCATATTCTTCAGAATTTGACAGCTTTTTGAATAATCTCTGCAACATGCCAATTACCTATATAGTCTAGACATATCTGGATTCTACTGTATGTCTCTTGTTTGATATTGTTCTTGTTGATTGTAGTTGTATTTTGTTTAGGTCATCACCCTTTATTTTTCCTGGACAACACTTAATAATCGTTCTTATTGTATATGGTTTTGTTTTAGGTTAGAATTTTCTTATTTAGACAAAAAGGGGAGATGTACTGGGTAGCTATTCTAGCTATGATCTTAAAGCACTGCCACTAGTGGCTAAGTAGCAGGTAACTATTACTCCTGCCTGTGACCTTGAAGTACATGCCCCTGTGTCATGGGCACTCAGGATTCTCAAGACCTGGGATGCAAGTATGTGGCACACTTCACTCCCTTGTGATTTTGGATGCTGAGACTGACCAGGTAGATCTTGGAGGAAGATCAGCAAGGGACATAGCTCAGCTTTCCTGGACCCTAAAATAAATACCTGTGCTATCATGACTTAACCCCTAATAAATTCCCTTGCTCATTAAATAGACTCCATGGATTTCTCACATTAAACAGACACACACAGAGAGAGACAGATACATACACATACACACAGAGATGACAAACACACAGAGAGACAAAGGCGCACACACAAACACACACACACACACACACACACGGGGAAATACCCCTGTACAAAGGTATTAGTATTTGTTGTCTCTAAATAAATGAGGTCTAAATTTTTAACTGTTTTGTTTTCCTAAATTCCTGAATATTTTACTTTAGAAAAACAATTAGTCTTTAAATCTGAAATTAATACTGTAGATACTAATGAATGTTGCATTAAAAAATACATCTTACAGAAGAACTACTTCCCACCCCAGACATAGTATCATCCATCAAATACATCTATATTGTATTTTACACATGGTGTAAGAAAAAAATACAGTTAGAATGGAAATGATTATTTGAGAATAACTACTTACATGTGCAGTTTAGAGGTCTATGGCTTCCCTTGAAAGATCTTCATACAAATTTAGCAAATCTGGTGGTCAGCATATAAACAATGGGATAAACTCTGAATTCAACTACTTCATTGTTCTGTAGAATTGGTTTCAAAGTGTTCATTGATTCTAACTTTCTTCATTTCTGAAATGAAGTTCAATAAAACCAATAAGCACTTTATCTTGCAAAAGCGATGCTAGAAAATTCCTCTGCTGGATTTAATTAGTTGAGAAGTTTGCACGTGGGTAATTGGTTCATTTGGCAGCTGAATTCAGAATGCTCCTCAGAAGCCAGCTTTGTTATATTTTCAAATTAAGGTCCCCAGAGGAAATATTCGTAAAATGAATTCTTCTAATGAAACTTTTCTTTCAGCGATGTATCTCCAAATGAACAACTCATCTGATAAAATGTATGATGCTTAGTCAGTAATTTATCCTTTAATGAAACATTATTATGAATTTTACATAAAAACCAGGTTTTTAATAGAAAATATCAAATTTAAATATATAATACTTAAAAATCGCATATACATTAAAAAGAGAGCATCATCAGCATATTTAGTAAGAATGAGTTTCATCTCTTTTTATCCTTAAGGATCAAAACTCCTTTTGTTAAAAATTGCTTTAATGATTATAGCCACTGGTGAAGCAGATTCTCAGCCTTTATTGTTCAGAAAACTGAATTACATCAATGGATTGACAGTATATAATATCTATTATACTACTGAAAATTTAGCTTGGCATTCCCCAAGTTAACTATTGCCTACCACTAGGGAAGCTGAATCTCAGCTTGTTTTGTTCAGAAAACTTAATTACATCAGTGGATGTATCTTGCAAAATGTCTATTATACTACTGAAAGTTTAACTTGACATGTTTCAAGTTAATCATTGTCCACTAAGCAAACAAAATCATATTATAGCTTTACCTATCACCTCAAAGATAGTAAGTTTATTATCTTTATAAGATTATATTAACTTTCATTAACTTTTCGTTACTGTAATAAAGAAATGAGATGATATATCACCTTTAAATTTTATGTTCCAAGTAAATACACAGAAAACTTCGCTTGCTTCAGTATTTTAAATCCTAAAGCTTGCTCTATTATCCATCAATCCATCTATCTATCTATCTATCTATCTATCTATCTATCTATCTATCTATCTATCCATCTATCTATCTATCAATTTATCATCTGTATACTTACATTTTGTTAAGGTAGGCAAATTTGAATAATTTTACTTCATAAAATTTAATCACTGTGCTTTCCAATTATATACAAAGAGACAAACATGTTTCATATGGATATCTACGGTGGTATTTTATTTGTACTGAAATGTGATTTTAATTGTATGTTAATAAATAAAGTTCCCTGGGGGTCAGAGCTATTAGAGTCATAGCAAGAGCGTGGCGGTGGTGGCGCACGCCTTTAATCCCAGCACTTGGTAGACAGAGCTAGGTAGATCTCTGTGTGTAAAAGGATACAGCCAGCATTGGAGACACGCGCCTTTAATCTCAATCCCAACCATAGAAGATCTGGAAGTCTCTACAGACAGGCAGTGATGAGGCAGTCATGTGTTTGGGTTTACAACCAATGGGAAGGCAGAACAGAAAGACTATAAAGACAAACACACAGGAAGTAGCTCCCTTTTCGGAGAGCTCTCTTGGCTGAAGCATGAAGGGTAAGGCTCTTAGTTCTGACCTCTTGGCTTTCTTCTCTGAATTGACTCTGTGTTGCTTATTTAATAAGACGGTTGATTACATCTACAGATATCATTCTTACTTTCATTGAAGATTTACATATTTACTCTTTTCTTAGTTATAATCTTTGCAAGAAGTGAAATGGAACATATTTTCCAATCCAGAAGACAGCTCCATGATAAAATAGGATTTTATTTTTTTTTGGTAATACTAGTGTGCATCTAAATACTTGACACATACACATTCAGTTTTAAAGAATTTAATTCTTTGCTTAGCATTTTACATAATATCATGAGTGTATATCTATTTTACCACAGGAGAAAAAAGAGAAACTCAGGTGAATATTAAACTCAGGTAAATATTAAAATTTCCTTTCTTCAGCTGGTCAACAGAGATGGACAACCAGACTCCCAGTTCTCCAGTCATGAAGCCATCGTGACTGAGTTATGAAAAACTCTGTGCTCTGTCATTTACAATGAGAAATTTATTCATTTAGATATCAACATAAGTAGGATATATGGAAGCTAACAGGTACAAACAAGACAATTATTCCTTCTATATTGGTCATGTCAAAGACAAAAAATAGTAAGATAGTTACATTGTCATGTTTGTCAAAGAATTAAATGAATCACTAGTTCAAATAATTTGAACAAAATAATAGAGTAAGAAACAGAGGACTGTGTACAGTGTCTAGAAACAAAGCACATTTATCTGGCAGCACATATTTTCCCCATTCTTTATTTATTATATGTATGTCTTTATATTGTGTTATATTTCATGGTAAGTTCTATAGGACAATGGTTTTTTTTATGTAAGTGATAATAATAGGCACATTTTAATTGATTTATTTCAAGGAAGATTGCTTACTTGGGAAGCATGCTTAGGTTTGCCTGATTTGAATTTTTCTTCAGTCTGTTGTCATTTTTCTTTTTGAAGTGACAATTCCAGCCCAAGGATGAAGTTCATTTCTGAATGCTATTTTCTCAGAAATCTGGATCATGTAATATTTAAAAACCCTCCTATATATTATTTTATTACTTCTGAATCAACTGATTTTCTGAGAACTCTAGTTCCCGTTTTATCTTTGATTGGTTTTGAAACCTGCTGTGGGATGGTCTGCATGTCAAATGTGTTGCTCTGATTGGTCAATAAATAAAACACTGAGTGGCCAGTGGCCAGGCAGGAAGTATAGGCGGGACTAACAGAAAGGAGAATTGAGAGAACAGGAAGGCAGAGGGAGACACTGCCAGCTGCCGCCATAACAAGCAGCATGTGAAAATGCTGATAAGCCACAAGCCACGTGGCAAGGTATAGATTTATAGAAATGGGTTAATTTAAGATATAAGAACAGTTAGCAAGAAGCCTACCACAGCCATACAGTTTGTAAATAATGTAAGCGTCTGTGTGTTTATTTTATAAGTGGGCTGTCAGATTGCTGGGGCTTGGCCGGACCCGGAGAGAATACTCCAGCTACAGAAACCTTTCTGTTTTCCCTGTTTTTAAAAACTCAGTTAGTGTGTGAGATAGCTTTGTGCTAAAGTTTTAGCAACTTAACACATGCTTATTGCTTGAACACCATAAGCATCTATTTCCTTCCATTGCTCTCCAAGACCCACAACCCAGGATGACAGAGGTGCTGGAAATAGAGGAGGGAGGGCAGAACAGAAGATGTGCATCCAAGAAATAGACTGAGAATCTGCAGCACTTTTCTGAATCTCCACAGGATCCAGATTTTGAAGCAACTGTGGTAAGGCACAAAAACCCAAATACAGTCCATCACAGAGTATGAAAGGGAAATATTCACCAACTCTAAATGTTTTTATTTCAGCGTTTCTACTCCAACAGCTCCTCTCAGTCCTTCCCTACCTCCTCACCCACACAACACCAGGCCTTATTTC
Source organism: Peromyscus californicus insignis (assembly GCF_007827085.1). Lineage (NCBI taxonomy): Eukaryota > Metazoa > Chordata > Mammalia > Rodentia > Cricetidae > Peromyscus > Peromyscus californicus. The sequence goes on from NW_026294458.1 coordinate 64,489,656, forward strand.
TATTTCTCTTTAGAAAACAAACAAACAAGCAAACAACAAAAATAAAATAAACCATATATGTTTTTAAAGTTCAAGAAACACATCTCTACTACTATTGGACCAACATAGAAAGCAGGCCGGTCACCAGAGCAGATTTCAGTGTTGGTAGCAGGGTTAGTGTTTTCCTTTCTTCCCTTCTGGCTAGGCACCGGCTCAACTTCTCTATGCTTAACTCAGATATGCAAATGTTGTCTTCAGCAATAGGGCCTTTCCATTATTATATGGAGAGCAACTGGTAGCATGGCAATAGCTTGATTTGTTTGGTGGTTTCCCTGGGACACCAATGGTCAATAAGTCCAATGGTGTAAGTAACCCGTTTCTGGCAGAGGATGTTGTTCCATTTGGTGGAAAAAGATGTCTATTCAGGGCATTTTCCCCCAAATATTTGGTGACTCCCTTAAGATTTATTTTATATATGTATATATTTTAAGAAGCTTTTACAGTTTTAGGTTTTCATATGACCCTGCTAGTGTTTGTGCTTCCTCCTTGTATTCCCTCTCTCATCCCTGCCTGTCTTTCTTCCATTTCCGCATTAGTCCTTCCTGCGCTGTATTGTTCCTGTCTCACTATATATATTCTATTTCCCTCTCCTTGGACTGTCCTCCCCCTTCTCTTAGTCCTTTATATCTAATTGTGAAATTCACAGGTAAATGGATGGAGTGAATAAAACATCATCCTGAATGAAGTAGCCTAGAGCCAAAATGACAAATAATGTATGTATTCATTTCTATATGGGTGTTATAGCTTAATCCTTTGATAGACATTTTACAATCCATATCACCAAAAGAAAGTTTTCAATAGAAGGAGTAGGATGAACGTGAAAGCTGGAAGGTAGGGAGAGGATTGTGCTTTGTCTTTGCCTGGGAAAGACACAGCCCTTCCAACATCAAATTGAAAGCAACTGAGGATGCTTACACATGTCTGCGCAGGAATGGAACCATCAACCGTCTGTCATGAATGCAATATGGACACAGAGGACACTACTTCTCACTGATGGACTATTTACTACTAATATATTCTGGGAGATGTGAGACTTTTGCATTCAGTAGCCATTGATGACCTCATTAGTCTCTAGGTGGTAATGACCCAATTGTCACAAGATGACTCTGGTTTAAGTAGGTCATGAAACAGAACTAAAGATTATGAATTGGGGAAATGGAACTGGTACCATTGGGGTACGAAACTGATAAGGCTAAAAGAGACTAAGAATTAGTATGTAGGAGCAAATAATCAGAATACTTTGTATATGCACTTGGAATTGTCAAATAACATATTTAAATAGTAAAATATAATTTGTGAAGAAAATATAAAGTATTTTTTATTGTTTTTAATGTAACCTCTGGTTAATAATCCCCTTCTTGCTAACATTTTCTTTATTATGAGCTACATTACTAGTTGCTGAATAAAATCTATTCAGTGCATTCAGGCTATGTATACCAATTCTCTACTTAAAATCTTTTAGTATTCTAATCTATCCATGGTGTTCATTTTCCTTTATTGTAGTCACTGATGCTGTATAAGTCATTCTGATAGCAGCAGTGGGGGTCAGGCTTTAGAGACAGCTTTAAAACTGCAGCAGCCTGAATTATCAATTCAAGCAAAGCATGGATTCTTGACTTAACTACAGAAAGGAAATTCCGGATGAGCCAAAATACAGGGGGGTAGTTTTGCATAAACAATTAATAAAATATATTAATATAAAGAATGGCTACATAAAAAAGAAAAGAAAGCCAAGAGGGTGAGTGTTGGCGCCTGGATTTTGGTTGGTTTTGAGTTATGTCTTCAAAGATTGCTATATATTTGAATGACATCATCAGGTGATGCTTGAGGTACATTGGATAGATTTATAGCTGATAACAATAGGTGACTGGGTTGAGGAGGAATTTGGGATATTCCTGTTGCAAACAGAAGTTAATAGTCTTGTTGGTGAGATTTCCAGGAACTAGTCAGGAAAAGGATTCAGACATATATATGTTCAGACATATTTATGAATTATAGCTACTTGAATCTGAAAATATGTATATGAAAAAGAATATTGTCTTCATGCTAGCAAACTTCACAACAAATGTTAACTGTTCTGAATTCTTGATGCTCAGCTAATTGAGACTCTAAACAGAATCCAGATTTAAAAGTTCTTTCTCCTTTCAACATCCATTTTAGTTTTCTGTCTTTCAACCTTATACTGTTGTCTCAATTCTCGATAGATCATCACCCATTGCCAGCCATTTTTTTTTTCATATCTTCTTTCACACTGAAACAACTCCCATTTGTCATATATAAATCCAGCTTATATAAAACTCAAAAAGCAACATTTCTGGATGTCAATTCTAATAGACACTGCAAGAAAATCAATAAAGAGCAAATATTTGGCTTAGTTCACGTCCTCATCCCTTTTGAGGAGACAGTATGGAGGACTATCACAACAGAAATGTAGCCTAATAAGTTATAACTGAAAGACAATGAAGATTAAATACAACAATAAACAAATACGTGAATAAATAGCAATATTATATTAAGAAAATTACACAGTATGTATACATATATATATATATATATATATATATATATATATATATATATTCTTAACACACACACATACAACTTCATTTTTCTTAACAGACTTTGCACCTCTAATTTTCCCTCACAATTGTTAGCTCATAAAAGAAAAGACTAAAATAGAAGAACATTTCTGCCAGATTTACTGAGACCTGGGTCATGGCTCCACCCTTCATGGAGAAGTACTATGTTAATTGTCTAAAATGTTGTTAATGGTTAACTACCTAAGCCTGACTTCAGGATCCCTTAACAGTTTTCTATTAGGAAGAAGCTTTCTGATAAAGAATATACACATATTGTTCCTTTGCTTAGTTATTTCAAACAACCTGCTAATGACTTAGACAGGAGGAATTCCCATAGATTAATTTGCTGTTCTACAGACTTCAGACAATAGTATAGACCTAGAGATGTGATTCAGTGGTCACAAGAACATGCTGTTCTTGCAGAGGAAGCAGGTTCAGTTCTTAGCTCCTACATTAGGTAGGTAACTCATGAACACCTTTAGCTCTAGAATTTAATGACATCATCTGGCTTCCACAGACACCTGCACATATGTGGTAGCCATAAACACCTACAGGTATACACACACACACACACACAAACATCCACACACAAATACACACACACAAACAAACATAATAATAAAAATAAAAAAGAAAGAAAAAAAACAAAAAAGAAAGAAAATACAGATAAAAGAAAAAAACACTGAATTTTTCATTACTGTAGAATTTATTGTTTTATGATTTAAGCAGTCTGCATCTCTGTATCATGTGCTGGTCAGATAGTTGCCTGTTAGAATGCACACAATTCACGTGTTTATTTTTTAAGACAGTGCCTTCACTGCAGTCCGATAACTGTGCAGTATTTTCAGTGAAAGCCTGTTTTACAGATTAAAGAAAATCTTTCTAACTTCCTTTTACAAAACAAAAACACATTTCATTTCATTTAGAGCACTGGCAATTCCAGTTTACTTGGATAAACTTCAATCTGTAAATAATCTTTATGCTATAATACATGAGTGATTTCTTGGCTTTGTAAAATGATTCCTCATTGAAGCATGTTACATTTTATAACACCAACCCAAGAAGATCAAAATGAATAGGCCAGATGATATTTGAAAGTCTAGGTCTCAGCAACTAAGAGGCGGAGGCAGGCAGGTCTCTGTGAATTTGTGTACAGCCTGCTCTACAGAGTGAGTTCCAGTGTAGCCAAGGCAATTTAGGGAAACGTTGTCTTAAAACAATCAAACAAGCAAAAAGCACATATAAAATCTATATTTAAAAATAGATTTGGAAATATTTAGACTTTATAAAATTTCATTATAAATGATTGACTGAGCAAAGAAAAACAAATTAACTGACAATGAATATTCTTTGAATAATTAAATTAGACAATGCATGAGTTTATAAAATTCCTAAATTCACCAATTGAGCTACTAATTTGTTTCCTTTACAGCCAAAATTTATAACTTTTATCACATTATCTTTACTTAAAAATAAATTTATTTAAAATGAATTAACTCATTTCTTTTCTAATTTTATTATGTGCTGTTGGACTTCAAATATAGTGCCAATTATTCATAAATGTGGATTGGATATAGAAACATTTCAATATTAAAATGAGAATCTAAATTATCACAAAAATGAATGAACCCAATCCATTGTTCTCAATCCATTATTTTTCATCTCTAGTTCTCACACAGGGGAGATTTATGATCAGGCTTATTGCTGTTGCCCATTGAAGAAAAATTTCTCCTGCGGTAGTCTTTCCTTACAGCACTGCCTGAGAGGGACCAGTTTGCTTCAATCACCCACTTCTTGATAGTTTCACAATATCTGTCTATCAGTCTATCTATCTATCTATCTATCTATCTATCTATCTATCTATCTATCTATCTATTATCTATCTGAATTACTGTCCACAAATCAAGGCTCAATGTTTGCTTTCTTAATAATTAGGTTATAGAGTATTGCATATTATGCTATAACTGTGGATGAATAGAGAAGTGACAGTATAATTGGAGTATAAATAAGCACTCTAAGCCCCTTGATCACAAAATCTACTAATGATTTCAGGGATAACCATAAAACAATGCTGTATTTGCACTTGCTGTTGTGTGATGCAGTGTACCTTATATTGTGTAAACTAATTGTATAGTAGAATGCATGAATAAATATGTAGCTTGCGGAAGGAAGATCAAGTCACACTGTAAATGGGTAGACGCTGTATAAGTCCTCCCCTTTACTACAGCCTTGAAGGAAGCTAAATACTCTTCCACAAATGAGATACCACACTGAAAAGCAAGGCATCACGTTTCCCCTAAACACAAACAGTTGCACTATATTTTACCACAGAAGGTTATAAAAGCCCTCATAGTGTTTGGCATCTATTTTATCGTTTCCTTAAGCCACAAGGAAAGACAACCAGGTCTTTCATGAAGACTTCTTATGTTTAGGCCTCATCCTAAGAAAATGGTTTCTAGGTTATGATGCTAAAGGTGGGGCGTGAACTATTATTGTTTTTTATTTCTGTGTATGTAGTGGGTGTATGAGTACATGGGAGCAAATGCCTGAGGAGGGCAGAATATGGTTTCAGATACCATGGAGCAGAAGTTATAAGCAATTGTCAGCCATCTATGTTTGTGATGAAACTGACCCTGAGCTTCTGGAAGAGCAGTATGTGTTCTTAAACACCAACCCATCTCTCCAGCACACAGAATAAATGAATGAATAAATAAATAAATAAGTATACACACACACACACACACACACACACACACACACACACACACACACACATATATATATATATATATATATATATATATATATATGTATTGCCTTTAAAATTGAGAAATCTTGTTGATACTCCCTTCTTGTAAAGATAAAAGGGAAGCTGTAATTTATTCCTAATTGGAATACAGATATCTAAGAGTCATCCTTCTAGGCTTATATAAATTTTACTGGATTTTAGAGTTCCCAAAGTTTAATTTAATTTCTATTTTATGGGCTGTGTCCTACAAGATCTAGGGAAGATAATTTTGTAAGAACTATCATGATTACCTATGCAACAAAGTGATTCATAGAGCACCTGAAGAATATTTTGTAGTACTGACAAATAAGATTAGAAACATTATTAACTGGAACATTATAGTATGCCATTGCACCAAAAATTTGATACAAGTGGATTCTGATAATTGTTATAAATAAATAGAGAAAGACTCAATTATTCTTAGGATTAGTGTCTATATACTAATAACTAGAGGTTTTAGTTTATCCTCTATCAAATATACAACATTTGAATCTGTGATATAAATCTCGAATTAATTCAGTTAGTGATATTCTATTTTAGTAATATAGAATCTGATTCCATTTGCAAAGGACAAATGAGTGGGCCAAAAGCAGTTGTGACAGGAATAAGCATTTCTGCATTCTTCAAAATGCTTGATGAGCAATGTCACTTGGAATTCATCTATATGTACAGTATTATTTTCTGCTCAATATTGCAGTAGGCAAACAATATTCCAGGAAATCTGTTTGATCATTTTTATACACATGTCTTCTGTGCTAAGAACAAAATAGAGTTTAAGGCCAACCTGGGCTACAGAGTGAGTTGCAGGAAAGGCGCAAAGCTACACAGAGAAACCCTGTCTTGAAAAACAAAAACAAAAACAAAAAAAAAAAGGTTTTAAAAAAAAGAAAGGTTTTCAATGTAATATCACTGGTGGATCAAAAAGGAATTTAGAGGCCATAGAAATTCATTTCATTTATGACTCAGTATCTAGTAAGTTTAAGTTTAATGACATCATCATGTCAGTTAATATGTGAACAACAATGTGTAAGAATTAATTAGAATGTAATAACAATTTTAATGACTAAATCATAATTAATCTTGGTCATTTATATGTAAGTTTGTTTCTCTAACTTATTGACTTTAACTGCTAAAATTTTCAATTTGTGACCGACAAAAGTTTAAAGTGGTATTGTAAAGTATTTATTAAGATATCTTAAAGATATCTATATTCTATATATGTTAGGCACTTCACCACAGCCAATGTTTATTATTAATTATGTACAGAGATTATCATAGAAATCCCACATATTGGGAGTTAATGATACTATATCATGAAAGTGAAATGTATACTTTCACTCAAAATACAAATGCTGCTGGGCAATGGTGGCACACACCTTTAATCCTAGCACTCAGGAGGCAGAGCTAGGTGTATCTCTGTGAGTTCGAGGCCAGCCTGATCTACAGAGCGAGATACTGGGCAGGCACCAAAGCTACACAATGAAAACTTGTGTCAAAAAAACGAAAAAAAAAAAATTACAAATACTACTCATGATATTGGTCTAAAAATAATAAATGACTTACATATCTTACAGCAAAATGTAAACCAATCCAGTATTCACTGATTGAAAAGTTGTACCATTGGGCCGGGCGGTGGTGGCGCACGCCTTTAATCCCAGCACTCGGGAGGCAGAGCCAGGCGGATCTCTGTGAGTTCGAGGCCAGCCTGGGCTACCAAGTGAGTTCCAGGAAAAGGCACAAAGCTACACAGAGAAACCCTGTCTTGAAAAACCAAAAAAAAAAAAAAAGAAAGAAAGAAAAGTTGTACCATTGGAACAAACAGCATTAATAATAAATAATGTCTTTAGAGAAATAGCTGATTACATCCAGAAAACATTCTAATCTCAGTGACAACTGAGATAGCAATGCACTAATTTACATATAATATGAACTAACTTTACCCTTGTTACTTCTGTCTACATCTTAATGTGCAATGTAAAAATTATATATCATTAATACTAGCATTGCATTCTTTCATTATGCTCTTGGACCTTTTATAACTTCAATGGAATATAACAGCCATAGTTAATTGTACTTATTTTTGAGACTAAACTCATAGCTTGGAGTGGTGATGCATCCTTTGATTTCCAGCAATATCTATCCAGACAGGAAAATAATAATACATAATCCTTCTAACATTCACAAAACTTGAACCCATAAGGGCAGGGTTTAGAATGATAGCAACAAGAAGCTGTCAGGTTACAGGACCTGACGTATAAATTGCTTCTCAAAATGAAGTGGAAGTTTCATGATGGAAAGCAATTTAATATATATTGCACAGTCTAGTGAAGACAGCTAATAATCAAAGTTTTGCTGCTGCTGGAAATGAACCTAGAGTTTTGTGCATGGTAGAAAAGTGTTCTGACACTCAATCTTTTTTATAGTTTTAAATTTGATTCTGAATCTTACTAAGTGTTTAAGATGGACTGAAACTCACTCTGTAGATCAGATAGTCCTTAAAATTTTCATGTAACTAACCCAAGCTCCCTGAAATTACAGGCATGATGAAATACTTGCTAATACTAAGGTATCTTATGTTTTAAAATTGGTAATGTGGTAAATATTTAATGATCTTACCAAACAGAAATAAAAATATATGTAGATGAGGCAAAGACAATCTCTTTTACTTATTTTAAGCATTTTGTTTAAGGTAAATACAACACACCTCATATTTCACAGTATACATAGATATGGTTTGTCAATTAAAGTTTATAACAAAATCCATAAGTTACTGAAAAATAAAACATAAGTTATGTCTTTTTATGGAATCTAGACATTCTTAACAATGACTATTAATTCAAACCCTCTTAGTCAAGTATTAGATATATTTTTCTACCAATGTGTAAGGTATATGATTTCTTGTTCATGTTTAAGATTGAGTTCAAAAAAATTAGTGGATATGTGTTTCAACCTCTGAGCATCCAAATATTTGGACTCTTAAAATAGTCGTATATTTCAAATGGTAGCTAATTTAAATTTAAAATTAAGGTTGTTGTGAATTCTAAACCATTTGAAAATGTGCCTTCAGTTTAATTTGGGGTGTAAAGCATTATTATAATAAAAGTAAAATGAAAGCATAAATGAGAGTTAACTTCAATCCCCTAAAAATTTAGAAAAACATAGTTGAGATGTTTTATTTAATTAAAACAAGCAGTAATTTGATATTGTGCTCTCTTCTTATCCTCTGTGGACATGTTTGTCTGAGAGATTAAGCTTCAAAAATCCTGTTTAAGGAAAAATATTTGTAAGACAGAATGTGAAGAAGAAATTTGTGTAAAATTGATCTTTTATTTTTAAGGAACACGTTATCTAGATGAATTGTCTATTCATACATGAAATCAAAATTATTTGCTGAAATGGACTGTGGTAGGTTACATAACATAACATAAATATTTTTCTATGAAAATGAACATCTTTGTTTTTTTGTCATGTCATATTTATTATAATATCATTTTTTCCTCCCAAACCAGCTTCCATAACATACTACTTTATATCTGAAACCTAAACATTTGAATTAAGAAAATCATCCTATTAAAATAAAAATAAGACTGGAGATATTGCCCACTGGTTAACAGCACTTGCATCTCTTGAATAGGACCTGGATTCCTGTTGCCTCATCCTTGTGTCTCACACACCTGTCAATCCAGCTCACTGATATCTGGCACCCCTTTCTTGTTTTGTTGTATACCCACATGTATGTTTAAACACACTATACTGACATCTTGAATATATCTCCATTTTCAATTTCAAAAATTAAATCTTACAAAAGAATTTTTTTAATTTCTTGAATTTCCTAACTTCATACTTCTGAAATCAATTATTTGTCTTGCATTCAATTGCCACCTCTTTAAATCTATTTCAGTGCAAAAAACAAAATGTAGAAAATTAACCACTGAATAAAACATAACTAGTATAATATTTTATTTACTATCCTGTTCTATTTTTTTGTGGCTGTGATTTGGTCATTTTTTTCTATCTTAACATGAGTGTTCTAAGTGTAGTTTTATGAAATTATGGTTTCTCAGATTAATCCCTTATTTTCTTAATTTCATGTTCTTTGTCATTAAATAAGTGATATTTTCACCCCATAACTGTTCATTACCAAAAAAACAAATAACATTTTTTCTCAATTCTTTCTTTGCTATTGTCTCTGAGAATCAGTAGTTTGTACATTTTGTAATTTCCCCATCCATATTATCTCTCTGTATTATTCTCTTTCTGGTATTGCTTTAGCATCACTTCTCTTTACCCTATTGTCCTAATCACATTTTTAAAGATTCATTTATTTTATTTCGTGTGCCTGTGGGTGTGCATGTGCATATATGAGTTCATACCCAATGTGTGTGTGTGTGTGTGTGTGTGTGTGTGTGTGTGTGTGTGTGTGTGTATGTGTTTATGTATGAAAGCATCAGTATTCAAAACCTGCATACATTTTCCTAAAGACACCAGAAGAAGTTGTTAGATGTCCTAGAAGTGGTATTGTAGGCTTCTGCTTATGTGAATGGTGTGAAACAAATCCTAGTGGTAGGCCATAGTTCTGGGTCCTCGCAAAAAAATGGCGAGGACTCTTGAAATGACTGAGCCATCTCCCCACCTCCCTAATTATTTTTTTGGATTATACATCTAAACGACCCTCTAAATTGCTGCTTTGTTGGTTCTCTAAAAAGGCAGCTCTGATCCTCTCTCTTTGTACTTCAAACATTCCCCTTGTTACTATTTATATGCACTAATGTTTTCAACCTTTGAAAACAGTCCATTATTGTGTTAAATTCAGGTACTGGGTCTGAATGGGCATTTTTTAGAAAATTTAAAAAAGTAAAAGAACAAAATGAGAGAAATTATTATGTGAATTCACAGACACATAAACATAATTTCTGGACAACATATGTTAAATGTTAAGTGTGGCTTATTTTCAAAAGTGCAATAGCAGTGTAATTACAAGTTTTCTGATCTAAGCTCCAAGACCCTTCTGATGCAGTAGTCAGTATTATTTGCTGTATCCCTGAAATTCATGCTGTCTTGGGATCCTGAAGAGTCTGTAGCTCCTTTATCTAATTAACGTGTATACCCTGATTTTAGATTCTCTCTATGTTTTATCAGACAGTAATCATCAAGATATTATTCAAAATCGGTGCGCCTTATTCTTTTTTACACAACAAGATCATGTGAAGGGTTTATTTAAATGTAACCTGTGAATCTAACTCCCCAGTATGGTGGATTCAGCATGCATGAATGAGGGTCTGAAATCTGCAGGTAGGAAAAAAATATTTTCATACATTTGCTTTCTTCTTTTCCATATCTAAACCCTTTTAAGAATGCAAAATAAATGCACTGTTTCTCTAATTTAGAGCATATCTTCTTGTGGTTACAAAACAAGTCATAAATTCATTCATTGTAATGTGATAACTGTTCCCCATGAAGATCAGGTAAAATGAAATTCATACTTGAGCAAGAAATGTCAATTCTCTACCTCTTAATGAAGATCATGTGTAAATGCTTAGCATTTTTTTCTGAATGCCATATGTAAAGGTTTTGAAGATGTCTTCATACTCATTTTTTTTCCTTAAAAGTTGTTTCTACAAGTTTAAAATTCTTCATCAAGCAAAAGATTCAATAATTAAGTAGAATTCCAGGTTTCAGACACATCTGTGTGTTTATTAAATATATCAGAGGTGAAGATAAGTATGTGAAGTATTATTCCTTGGTTTCTTTAACTGTATTTATAATAATGAGAGATACCATGGAGACATTTTCAAAAGATAGTCAAAAAGTCACTCTAAATGTCAGACAAAAAATTTAAATATCTTGTATCCAAGATGAGAAGAAATGTTTTGAGTGGAATTTGAGCTAAAGTCACACCAGACTTCCACAGTGTCACACAGACACAAAGTGCCAAAAGTTCACCCAAATGAAGATGTTTTTGAAGTATCTGTTTAAAAATATTTTTAAAGTAAGTGCCTTGGGAAACAAAAACTTTAACTCCAGAATTTCAGAGGGATTGTATTTCATAAAGTGTAAGTCATTGACAGACTCGGCACCATGAGCAAACCATTTTTATCATACTCTCTTCTCTCATTGCCAGAACTTCAATAAAAATATATGCAGAATCCAGTTTCATGCCATTTGATGTCATATAGGAATTGTGGTTACAAACCCCCAAAATTTAACAATCAAATTAGTCAATCTGAATGAAAATTGATATAAAATTTTGCTCAAACAAAAGGAAAATTAATGGAAAAATTAACTGTAGAATGTTACTCATTAGAAAACAGCTTTCAGGATATAAAAATCTGCTCTACATAAATCTTTCAGTTAACCTATTAAGATGTATGAAATTAGCTGTAAGTCTCAAAATAGTCAAATTCTTAGAGGCATAAATCTACATTGGACCAAGAAAATATTTTTTTTTTTGGAATAGTGACCACAACACACTTGTAGTCACATCCATATTACTTCTTCTATAATCAATTAATCATTCTATCTGAATGCTTCTTACTGACTCAGGGACCTCACTTATTCTTTATGTAGCACCCTTATAATGTTATATTTAAGCCCACCCATTGTCATTTATCTCATGCAGTTACAAGTTCATCACAATTTGGATAGATAATGAAATTATTTTCTCTGAATTTGTCAAATACAAATGGACTAGACATTGTTTAGGTATTTATTACTTGTATATATTGTACATAGTTATTGTACTTTTGTATATAGTTTTTCTTATATTAGTTATAAGCTTTTTCTTTTTTTTTCTTTTTATTAAAATAGAAAAGGGGAAATATGGTGATATTTTATTTGTATTAAAATGTTATTTGTATGTTAATAAATAAAGTTGCCTGGGGGTCAGAGCTATTAGCAAGCCATAGGAAAGCAGGGCAGTGGTAGCGTACGCTTGTAATTCCAGCACTTGGTAGGCAGAGCTGGGTAAGTCTCTGTGTGTTCAGGGATACAGCCATTATTGGATACACATGCCTTTAATCTTAATACCAATCATGGAAAACCTGGAGGCCTATACAGACAGGCTGTGAGGCGGTCATGTGGTTGGGTTTACAACCAATGAGAAGGCAGGACAGGAACTCTATATAAAGACTTTAACACAGGGGTAGCTCTGGTTCGGAGAGGTAGGACCACCGCAGGAGGAAGGGTAAGGTTTTAGCTCTTAGCTCTGACCTCTTGGCTTTCTTCTTTGCATTGGTTCTGTGTTTATTATTTAATAAGAAGGTTGGATACATCTACACAATTTGATTTGTTATCTTTATAGAACTACCACGCTCAATGTAAACTTAAGAAGAATATATTTTAGTGAAATGTACAGAGGAAAAACCAGAGTTTATCCACCTGTCAATGCAAAGAAGAAGCTGTAATGTATTTTATAACTCAAAATGGACTCATCCTGAGTCCTAACTGTCATTCACTTAATCTTTATTCAATAAATATAGTACTAGAAAAATGTACCAATCCAGTCAGGTAGCAGAGCTCTCAGTTTGTATCCTTAAGTACTCTTTTAAATTGTTATTCTATCCATATAATTTTCATTGTGTTGTATTTTAAAACATTCACTGTTATTCTAGGCATCACCAATATCTCTTTTCAATATCACTGAATTGTGATTAAAATCAAACATACAAAGTATATTTTGTCACTTAACAAGGTATCTTCTCTTTTTTCTGGATTGACAAGATACATGAATAAAGTCCCACCTTTAGAATCATATCTGTGTATTTCATGGAGAGAATCATATCTGTATTTTTCATGGAGAGTATTTTTATAATTAGATGCAAAGATTTCTATGCTAACAAATTCTAGATGAATCACTCACACACCTATAAGGCACAACAGACACAACTTCATCAATATGTTTCTGGATCTGTTTTGTTTTTGCAAAGAAAATATCACAGTAATGGTTATAGATTTCTGAGTTATAGTATATACCAGAAACTCAAATGTGGTATACAAATGTAGATGTAATGGTCTTATTAAATAAGAAATACAGAGTCAAATGCAGAGTTAAAAGCTCAAGAGGTCAGAGCAACAGCTAAGCGCAGAGACTGAAACCCTTTCTTACCCTTCGCTGTCACTGTTGCTCTTCCCCTCTGAAAGAGACCTACTTCCTGTGTATCTGTCTTTTTATTGACTTTCTGTTCTGCCTTCTCATTGGTTGTAAACCCAACCACATGACCTCCTAGTCACTGCCTGTCTATACAGACCTCCAGGTCTTCTATGGTTGGTATTGAGATTAAAGGCGTTTGTCTCCATGCTGGCTGTATCCTTGAATACACAGAGATTTGCCTGTCATGTGATCTGGATTTAAGGTGTGTGCCACCACCACCTGGCTTCTGGTATGGCTTTCTATTAGCTCTGACCCCCAGGCAACCTTATTTATTAACATACAAATAAAATCACATTTCAGTACAAATAAAATATCACCATATACATTGGACTTGCACCCTATACGCCTATACTGTTAATGCTCAGTGTACCATTTTTCAACTTTTCATTATGACAAGCTCCCTTCCGAGTGACGGGGTTGATAGTCACAATTCTGACTCTTATGAACATACAAGAGTTAATGATAATTTGGGTGTGTAGGATGTTCTCTGTTCAGGTCACTGGGAGAAACAGGACAACAATAAACTATAAATAAGCATTAAGAATTAACTGTGTGCTGGCATATATAAATAGTATATTCATTCAGGTAGTTATTTTGCTAACTAAATCATTGTGTAGCTTGTTTGACAATATGTTAGGCAAAATGATTGGTTTATATATCAGAATGTTAGGAAGCAGCAGCTGATTTTCATTCAGGGAAAGTATTGATAAATTTCATAATGCTTTATAGCATCATGATTGTGTTCAAATGTGTAATACTCACTTGTTACCTTTATGCCTTAAACTCTATATCTGTGTATTTGGAGATAGGACCTATGAAGAGCTGATGAAAAACAAGTGAGGTTATTAAAGCCAGATAAAAACTAACAGGCTTGGGACTCTTTGAAGAAGACTAAGAAACACCAAAGTTCTCTCCATCATGTGAGGAATCAGCATGAAGCTGGCCTTTAACAAATCAGAAAGGGGATCATTCCTACAAGTTTCATAAAGTCTTGTTTAGAAATTGGAATCCCTGACTCAAAACCTATGATATATAATTTTATGTTGTTAAACCACCAATCTGTGGAAAGTTGATGTGGTAGCCTGGTATAAAAGAAAAATGATTGTTTAGTAACTCCTCTATGGATCTTAGAATAGTTGATTTTTTTTTCTTCTATTCTTTTTTTTTTTTTATTTTGCAATACAATTCAGTTCTACATATCAGCCACGGATTCCCTTGTTCTCCCCCGTCCCGTCCCCCTCACTTTCCCCCCACCCCAACCCCATTCCCATCTCCTCCAGGGCAAAGCCTTCCCCACAGACTGAGATCAACCTGGTAGACTCAGTCCAGGTAGGTCCAGTCCCCTCCTCCCAGGCTGAGCCAAGCAATCCTGCATAGGCCCCAGGTTTCAAAGAGCCAACTCATGCAATGAGCACAGGACCCGGTCCCACTGCCTGGATACCTCCCAAACAGATCAAGCCAATCAACTGTCTCACCCATTCAGAGGGCCTGATCCAGTGGGGACCCCTCAGCCATTGGTTCATAGTTCATGTGTTTCCATTCATTTGGCTATTTGTCCCTGTTCTTTATTCAACCTTGGTCTCAACAATTCTCGCTCATATAAACCCTCCTCATTCTCGCTAATTGGACTCCCAGAGACCCACCCAGGGCCTAGTCATGGATCTCTGCATCCAGATCCCTCAGTAGTTGGATGAGGTTTCTAGCACGACAATTAGGGTGTTTGGCCATCCCATCACCAGAGTAGGTCAGTTCAGGCTGTCTCTCGACCATTGCCAGCAGTCTGTTGTGTGGGTATCTTTGTGGATTTCTGTGGGCCTCTCTAGCACTTTGCTTCTTCCTATTCTCATGTGGTCTTCATTTACCATGGTCTCCTATGGCGCTTTCTTAGAAAATTGGGAATCCATCTCCCCCAAGATCCAGCTATACCACTCTTGGGCATATACCCAAGGAATGCTCAACAACACCATAAGAGCACTTGTTCAGCTATGTTCATATCAGCATTGTTTGTAATAGCCAGAACATGGAAACAACCTAGATGCCCTTCAACTGAAGAATGGATAAACAAAATGTGGTACATATACACAATGGAATACTACTCAGCAGAGAAAAACAATGACATCATGAGGTTTGCAGACAAATGGATGGATCTAGAAAAAATCATCCTGAGTGAGGTAACCCAGACTCAGAAAGACAAACATGGTATGTACTCACTCATAGCAGGATACTAGATGTGGAACAAGGATGACTTGTCTGCTACTCACATCACCAGGGAGGCTACCTGGAAAACAGGACCCCAAGAAAGACACGGGGATTGCTCAATGACAGAAAAATGGAATGAGATCTACATGAACAGCCTGGACATGAGTGGGGGTAGTTTAATGCAAGGGTCGAGGGAAAGAGAGCTTGGGGGAGCGGGAGATCCCAGCTGGATCAAGAACAGAGAGGGAGAACAAGGAATAGAATAGTTGATTTTGAATCTATTTTTGCTTTGCTAATTGCTAAAACTTTCTGTAACCTTTTGGTGATCTTGTATTTTTAAAACAACAGAAGATTATAAACCATGTAACTTTAAAACCCAAAGCTTTTGTTACTCACTCCATATAGACAATGCCTGAGTTTCGTATGACTCATAAATATCTGTGCTTGGAAGGCAGTCTCTTCAGACTTATGTTTTTACTACTGCCACACAGTACTGTTTACATGAACTTAAATCTCTGAGCACTCTTTGGAGTCCTTTTGCTTGTTTTATTCCCTGTATTTTTAGAGATAACACATTATAATACATTTTAGAGGTAAACAGTTATAAAGTATGTTCTGCAATGTCTATTGTAAGAATTAAACTTTCATTCAAAATTAAAAACAACTTTGATAAGATGCTTACATAACTCTTTATTATGAACTTTTATGCATTAACTACAACAACTTAGACACATATCTGCTATGACACTCTGCACAATCTCTCAAGCTTGTTATTTTTAATGTTTCACCAAATATCTCATTATCTTTGATCCATAGTTTAGTCTAAACATATTTGACAGATGAATGAAATAATCATGAGCGCAATTTAAGTCAGCATATTTTTGACACTTTGCTCCTCTAGCTAACTTTGAAATGCATTCTGAGAACATTTACAATGTTCTCTGTTTTGTATGTAATGCTAAATCTGGACACACTGATCCTGAAATGTACAATCGGTTTCTTAACTATATAGAGGACTAAATTCCACTGGGTCTGTAGCTAGAGTTTTCCTGCCTGGCCCACAGTCAGGACAAATGTCTCTCACCTGCCAGTCCCACAGCCGCTCAGACCCGACCAAGTAAACACAGAGACTTATATTGGTTACAAACTGTATGGCCGTGGCAGGCTTCTGGCTAACTTTTCTTACGGCTTAAATTAATCCATTTCTATAAATCTATACCTTGCCATGTGGCTCGTGGCTTACCGGCATCTTCACATGCGGTTTCTCATCGTGGCGGCTGGCAGTGTCTCTGACTCAGCCTTCCACTTCCCAGCTTTATTCTCCTCCTTGTCCCGCCTATACTTCCTGCCTGACCACTGGCCAATTAGTGATTTATTTATTGACCAATCAGCAACACACTTGACATACAGACCATCACAAAGCATGGGTCCACTCAGTTATACAAACTAAGTGGAATAAATGTGGACTTGCTTGAAGCCAATATCAAATAGGAAATGTTTGAATCCAATCCTGAATGTGTGATCATTCTCTTCTGACTGAACAGAGGTTCAATTCAGTAGGTTTTGATTTTCATGTTTGTGATCACAGTTACTGTTGGTACTGAGGAGAGGTAATGAGCCATGTGTCTAAATATAGATTAGTATACATTTTTTTTTCGAGACAGGGTTTCTCTGTGTGGCTTTGCACCTTTCCTGGAAATCACTCTGTAGCCCAGGCTGGCCTAGAACTCACAGAGATCCACCTGCCTCTGCCTCCCAAGTGCTGGGATTAAAGGCATGTGCCACCACTACCTGGCAATTTAAGTTTTAAGAACTAATTGGGAATAATCCTAAGCTAAAGTCAAACTTTCATGATCAATAAAGTGTCTCTGTGTCATTATTTTAGAGCTGGCCAGACAAAGAAGGCCTGGCTATAGGGAAAAACAAAAAACAAAAAACAAACAAAAAAAAAAAACAGCATTGGCTTGCCTGCCTTACTTGTTTTTAACAAGTTTGTCTGCCAATGCTGCTGTATCCCTGGGAGACATTGAGTGTAACAAGAATCTTAAAAGGTCTTATTAATAAAAACAAACCCGGGGCCAGGTATTGTGGTGAATGCTGAAAGATCAGAGAAGCAGAACAAGCCACAGCTAACCTTGCCTCTCCAACTTCTCAGCTGATCTTGTTTCCTCTAACTGGAAGCCTCTGAGTCCTCATCCAAATGGATCTCAGCTGAACTGCTGCTAAAAGCCTAAATGCTTAAAAGCCTCTAGTTTCTGGTCCTCACGCCTTATATGCTTTACTGCTTTCTGCCATCACTTCCTGGGATTAAAGCTATGTGTTACCATGCCTGGCTGTTTCCAGTGTGGCCTTGAACTCACAGAGATCTGGATGAATCTCCGCCTCCCAAGTGATAGGATTAAAGGCGTGTGTACTACCATTTTCTGGCCTCTATATCTAGTGGCTGTTCTGTTCTCTGACCCCAGATAAGTTTATTAGGGTGCACAATATATCACCTATAATTGAGTCCCAAGTTCTTCAGTGTTTCACAATGAGCTATGTGCCAGCAGTTTCCCAGATAACCTACAAGCTTCCAGTGTCCAACTGCTGAGTTTACTGGATGAGCAGCTGTCTAATTTCTACCTCAGTGGTGTATTGACAACTACTGCTGATCACCTGGATCTGGCTCCTATTGCATAAGCCAATCTATTAAATCCACTTTATTATAAAAAGTGTTTATATACACATGTTTTCCAATTGATTCTGCTTCCCTAGAAAACTCTGCCTAAATAACAATGAAGGGAGAATTATGAATTTTAAAACATTGCTCGAATCACATAAACCTTACTGGGACTGGTTAGTTCAATAGTGTGACATGTTTTTATCTGAATATTTTCAGTAGGTAACTTATACATCACCTTCTAAAACCCCGTCAGCACAAAATTACAAATACACTCAATACTTCTGTGAGATACATATCTACACAATGTATTTGTAATTTATTTTTGAAAATTGATACTGGGGTAACTAAAAGATTTGTTCAAGAATTAGATTTGAACCAAACTGATTGTTGGGTATTTGGTGGCACCCAAAGATTCATATGTTAAAGTGAAGTTAGCCTTCATAGAAGAAAATTAGTTTACTGGCTATGTGACCTGGTGATGACATTGAATTTTATTGTCTTTCTCTCTCTCTCTCTCTCTCTCTCTCTCTCTCTCTCTCTCATTTCTCTTTGTGAATGTATCTCTCTCTTCCCCCTCTCTCTCCCCATCCCTCCCTCCTTCCCTCCCCTCTCTCTTTCTCTCTCTCTTTGTCTCTTTATTCTCTGCTCCTCCCTGTCTCTTTCTTTGTCACTGTATCTCTGTTTGTCTCTGATTATCTTTCTGCTTCTGTCTCTCCATCTCTTTGTCTCTGTCTATCTCTCTTACTCTTTCTCTCTGTCTCTCTTCTGTCCACTGTGACATGAGCAGTAGCGTTTTTCTCCAAGACATATTCTAACACAGTACCATTTTTATTCCTGCTTCCATGTCCTGTTCTCACCTAAGCACCATGTTCCCTTTTTAGTCACCACATGCTCTAGGTCTTTGTGTGAGGCTAGCAAAAATTCCCCTTTGCAAATCATAATTCTTATTTTTCTATATTCATTGTTTGCAGAAGGTAATTACATTTACTAAAGTTGTTATAACAAGCTAAGTTTTTATGAAGGTCAATTTCATAATTAACATGCATTGAGGCCAGTTGTTTCTGAAACACAGCTCTCTAGCTACTCAATTCAAATATTCCATAACACATAAGCGACTTGAGAATTTTGAGGATTACAATATATCAAGGTATTTGGCAAATATCCAAAGCCATCAAACTAATTATGAAAAAGCTTAATTGGAAAGTAGTATTTGAATAATGAGCAGAAAGAGACAGAATGTCTAGCTTTGACCAAAATACTTTACCATGTGTCTGTGATTGAGAAATTATTTTTGTCTTCATATGTCTGTGTGGCTGTGTATGCCATGTGTGCATGGTGTGTGTGTGTGTGTGTGTGTGTGTGTGTGTGTGTGTGTGTGTTACTGTATAACAACTTGTTCCAAATTGAAACATCTTTTTCTAGGATGGAGAAAAAAAAGACTCAAGAAGCTAGCAAAATGTATAATACTCAAGCCTTGATAAAAGTGTGAGCAGTTAAGACTGTTGCTCCCTGCCTGCTTTCCCAGAAGACCTGGTTTTGATTCCCGACATGCCCAATGGGGTGCATAACCATGTATGCATTCTTCTGGCTGCACATTTTTGTCCTCTACAGGTAGGAGGCACATGTATGGGGCACAGAACTGAATGTGTGACATGTGATAAATACCCCCCATATATATATATATATATATATATATATATATATATATATATATATATATATATATATATAGAGAGAGAGAGAGAGAGAGAGAGAGAGAGAGAGAAATTTAAAGCAAAAAAATAAAATCCTCACAATTCTCAGTAAGGTAATGATAGAAGTCTCTAAAACATCAGAAATTAATAAAAGATTCAGATCAACCACTGGGTAATAATATCAGCAAAACATTGTTAGGAAAAGAAGATTCTCTTCATGAGAGCTGCCTACAAGATGAGCAGGAAGGTCAGGGAGCTCCAATGAGACAAGTTTCACAAGTTGTCATTCTAGCTTTTGTGGGATTTTACATGATGCAATCAACTTTGAATTATTGATCCTCGTTTCAGTGACCTAAATAAACTCCTTGAGACTTTTGTGACATTCTTTCTTTAGCCTATCCTCAGTGCTTTTTCTGGGACTGAAAAATAATTCTCCACGTTTCTCCAGAAAAATCCACATGACAGGAATATATAATTATTTTTTAAATACTGTCAAACTAGTCTACAAATAATGTAAGACTAAATATAAGACTAGCACAAATTAATAGAAGACTGGCACAATTTCAAATTAAATTATAGAAGGAACACTTTAACCATAATAGAAAAGACTAATATTTTAAGGTTCTAAATGTTAATTCATATACCTAAAACAGATTGATCAATAAATGACAGGTTACTAAGTTCCATTCCTTTGGCAGAAGAAATAGTTTACTCTAATTAGAGATTTCAAGTCTTCATTACATAGGCCTATAGATCACATGAAAACGTTCATCTAGAACCATACTATTTTTAAAATTATACAAAACATGGAGCATCCTTCAGCATGTTTCATGGTGCCAGGGATTTGACAATATAATGAAACATGCTAAAACTATAAAATACAGAATGAGTAATAGCACTCAATATATTTTGATAGCACAATGCAGAACATTTATTTTTTATTGAAGCAAAAATATTCCTACTCAACATAAAAGTGATTTTGTTTGGTATGTTCATTAGCCAGCTATTATTTGCTATAGATGTGACTTGGGTCAGTTATTGAATGTTCTAGATAATTTAGTTTCATAAAAATTGGGGTGATTCAAGCAGTGAAAAACACTGCAAGGCAGTGACTACATACACAGCTGGAATAGCCAGACTTGGGAAAACTCAAGAATGTGTGGCTATCCTTTCATGACTATGAATTGTTTGCTTTGTAAGTGACAGAAAATAAAGCTAAGCAGCTACTTAGACACATCTCAAAAACAGCTTAGACACATCTCATTTTAGTAAGTTCAATGAGTGTAAGTACATGGACTAAGATCGAGTGCCTGTAGATTTTTTTGTTTTGTTTTCCATTATGCCTTATTCAAGAGGGTATCACACTGCCTGTCTTCTTCGTCTATTCTGATGCATTTTTCATCTAAAAAGAAAAAATTTTCTTGAAAATGGTAGAAAGAATAATTCTATCAGTGTTTTTTTTTTTCATTCATTAATACACCAGGTAAATTTGAGTCTGAATGGAAGTGTTTGTAAAAATCAACGCTAATGCAATATCTAAACAAAAAAAAAGGGAGAAGGATGGTGAGAGGAAGAACAGTAGAGAAGGGGTGTAAAGGAGGAGCGGGGGAGGGGAAAGGAGAAGGAAGAGGAGAAAAAAGAAAATAAATGAAAGAAATCCACTTTCTTTCTCCTTCCAGATGTACACGTTTTATTGATTTAGTATTATTGCTATATTTGGCTCAAGGTTATATACTACAATAACTTAATTTTCCAACTTAACACTAACCACTATGTAATTTGATGTAAAGAAAGAAGTCGGTGAGTACTATGGTATAAAAAATGCAAGTGAAGAAATTTGTGTAGAATAGTTCTGGTGAGTAGAATGATCCTATGAATAGCTAGTCACAATCAAATAATGAGTTTCTCAGACAAGGAGAATAGCTATTAAATTTAATATGTACATTTTTGAAAGTTTCTAATGTATTAATGATGTACCAAGATACTGGATCTAGAAACAGTGCATAAAGTGATTGATGAGAAATTTAAATATAACAATGGGGACACAGCAAAAGCAAGGAGTTGAAAAACACTATGGGAATCTTGAACATTCTAAAATATTTCAAATAGATGAAGCTACTTGAGAACGTGGAAGCAGCTACTTAAATTTAGTAAACATAAAGTGAATTATCTGGTGAATAGCAATATTGCAGTCAGAATGGCATTTGAGATGTAATTGAGTGACTGTGATAGGAAGAGAAAGTGGAAAAGATGTGATAAAAATACGATATTAGGCAATCATTTCCAGACATTCTGATAGGTTGATGTACAACTGTAACATTTTACAAGCACTATTTGCCGGGATACAGAGTTCTTGAAATGCTATTCTTGGTCTAAGACATTTGAATGCCATCTTACATTATTTGACCTTTAGAAATAAACATTTACTTTGCAAATAAATAAATATACAATATGTAAGACCAAAACATGTAAGTATATTGCTGAGAGACAAGTATTAATTTTGTCATCATGATTATTAGTATTTATGACAAGTGATGTCACTAAGATAAGTTATCATATAATTAATTTTAATTTTAAAGTCATTGTTATATTTATGTGCTTTATTCTGCTTGCTGAAGAGAAATATACAATCTGATACAATTTTCTTTGCAGTAATATCAGTGGTATCTCCTTGAAATCACTGACTGCAAGATAGCTGAACCCGAGGGACCTTGGCCAGCATCAATACTTGGCCAGATCGTAATAGTTACAGTAGAAATTTCTAGTTTGGAGTAAAATTTTTATTCTCCAAACTATTCCTGAGGTGATGCTTAACATTATTATAGAGCCATTGTTAATGTACAATTCAGAAAATTAATTTTGTCACAAGTTTTATAAAACGAACAGCAAGAATGAAAAATATTGACAGTCTATTAAATCATAATATGTCTCCAGACAGTATTTGATTTGTCGACAAGAACATATATATGTATATATATATGCATATATATATATACATATATATGTGTGTATATATTTATAGACAAACAAGTGCATGTAGACACAAACTAATAGTAAATATATGTATGCAAATATAAACTTAATTTCTATACAGAATGAGTTCAAATGTTAGCCTTACCTATTTCTTCTCATATCTCACAGAACTTTTGTAGATTGAATGCAAACTTCTTGTAATTATATAAGTCAATTGATTTTTTTATTCTTAGCAATAGAAAATTGCTTTTGGAGGTGAATGTAACTTTTTAAAAAATCATTAATATAACTCCCTATTAAATAATCAGAAAATCCACTAAATAAATTGCTTGGAAACCATCAAATATGGTATGCACACTAAGTAATATTTAATTTCCAATTGAGATTTTTTTCTTAAGTTTTGAACTGTAAGTAAAATAATAATGCTATTTGAGTTTCATTTATCTACTATCAAATCTGCTGGAATAGTTTACATGGTGATTTTGGTTTTGTATTTGTTTTTTCACTTTTTTTATTAGGAAATTTTCTACTCACTCTACATACCACTCACAGATCCCATCTCCTCCCTTATCCCACCCCCCCAGCCCTCCCTCCCAAGCCATCCCCACATCCCCCAAATCAAGGTCTCCCATGGGGAGTCAGCAGAGTCTGGCACACTGAGCCTAGGCAGGTCCAAGCCCCTCCCCACCAGCTACACTGGTGGAAGCCCATGAACTGTAGACTAGTGGCTGTGGAGCCCCCATGGGACTGGACTAGGCCCTCTGGATACAGAAGACGGTTGTTTGGCTTGACCTGTTTGGGGGGCACCCAGGCAGGGGGATCTCAATCCTTCCTGGTGCATGGGCAGGCTTTTAGGAGCCCAGGGCCAGTGGTGTGAAGCCTTGAGTAGCCTTGGTGATTGTGTTTTCTTTTCAACTAAATATGAACTTATCATTTGTCTTAAGAGATACAGTAAAGGTGACATTAGGACATGATTCCAAAAGACTTGCATGTCAAGGATCAAGTATTCCCAAGAAAGACTGATAGACAAAATTTAAAATAAACAGGTATATGATGAACAGAATTTAGTTTGTCTTATTCTGTTAATTAATAGGAAAAATACCTTTTTATTAGATTTGAAGTTTTCTCAACATTCTCTTTTTGGCCATTAATTTTATATTTGAAGACAAAATTTAAAATAAACAGGTATATGATGAACAGAATTTAGTTTGTCTTATTCTGTTAACTAATAGGAAAAATACCTTTTTATTAGATTTGAAGTTTTCTCAACATTCTCTTTTTGGCCATTAATTTTATATTTGACAGGTCTTTAAAAGGTAGCTTTTGGCAAGGTATAAATGCCTTGTTCAAAATTATATCATATATGTGAATATAATGCACAATAATATATTAAATTTAGACACGATTTTCTGGGTCTTCTCTACTTCATTAAGCTCATTCTCCTTCCTTTCACAATAGCCAATAGCTGTGAATCATCATTCTGCATTTCCAGTCCTGAAATTATCAAAAGTTCATAAAGAGTGGAACACAATACTATTTACATTGTCAATTAATCTTTGAAGTGTTTATGAGGATTATGGAAGATTCAAACAAATTCTGAGAATTTTCAAATTGCATATGATTGTGCAGATATTATGGTGTGCATGTTAACTCATCATCAAGGTAACTCATTCTGAACACATACTATATCACGAAGAAATAGTTCCCAAGTTAAAATTTAAAGTCTAATCCCCCCAAAATAATTTAATTAAAATTAATTTTTACAAAATTGAGCTCGGTGGTACAAGTTTTTAATCCCAACATTCAGGAAGAAGAGGCAAAATAATCCCCACGCGCTTAAAGAGAGCATTTCCTACTTAGTGAATTCCATGCCAGTCAGGGCTCTAAAGTGAAACTTTAAAAAAAAAAGTTCCTACTAATACATTACTTTATTTGACAAACAACTGAATTATTTAGGGAACAATTCACTAACCTCTAACAACTTTCACATTGGAAAAAGAACAATATAAACCCAGATTGTGGTTTCTTAATCTTTTTCTGTTTGCTTGTTTGAATTTTGTGCACACAAGATACCTTTAGGAGATCCCATGGTTATAGGTGTACAAACTATGTATGGAAATCAAACACAGATTATAAATAATATATTTATTTAAACATAAACACATTTGGCCCATATATATTATTTTAGCCTTCATTAAAGTTGAAAGACAATTTGCATAATAACGGCACTAATGTGGTTATTTTTACATAGAGAGTTAAGTCATGTTTGGATATTTGAATCTGAAGGATGTAAGATATAATCAATACTTCTTCAAGTTGTAGAATATTTTGATTTTATATTAGTCAGTGTTGAGAACACCTCATATATATATATATATATATATATATATATATATATATATATATATATATATATATATTAAACAACATGGCCAAAGTATGTTTCAGGCCATTTAATATCTTTAAACACAGTATTAAAGAGTATTCATAGATTTCATACATCAAATATACTGTTTGAGAATTACAACTTTATGTAATTTACATGATAAACAAATTAAATACAATGCTGGATAGTCACTTGTTTTTCTTGTCTATATACCTTGTCTATTAGAGAAAACAAAGACAGGCATCCTGTGAGGTGTGTGATCGTTAGAGCTAATCTAAACAGCAACACCAACATCTGTCAGCTTTTTTGCTGTTTGCTTCCTGGAAACAGCCCTGCATGCTCTCATGTCCCAGAGGGCATCCCAGGAGGCCAGAGTGTTTATGAACAGTTGGTACTTTATTCTGAGGTTACTTTCCAAGTTCAGAATTCTTATTAGGGGAGAAGAAAGGCTATGAAAACAGATGTTCAGTTGTGTGTGAAAAAAAACAAAAAACATAGCAGACATATGCAGGAATCAAAATAGATGTCTTCTAGAAAACACAGTGGTATTTTTTGTCTGTAAATTATCCTATTCAAATATTGACATTTACATAATATTCCACAAATGCTGTTCTAACCAGAATGTGGCTTTATAGAAAACTGAATACTTTATAAGTTTGTTTTCTATATAACATTTTTATAATTTTAAAGATTTGTAGAATTTTAATGATTAAACTATTGAATTATGAGAAAATTAGTGAGACATTTGATAAACTGATATTTTTACCTTACTTGCAATAAGTTCCATTTACTAGTTGGTCAATAGTAGTCATAATTATTGATATATTTAACATCCCTTTGGTGTTTTGCAAGGAAAAGTCCAATGTTTGCATAAAGTTTCCCCCAAACACTCCTTTTCTTGAATTCTACAGCATTACTTTAAAACTATCTTTGAAACAATCATCAGTTTTCTTATACACCTGTCACCAATATTTCATTTTCTCATAAATTTTACAGATTGCACATACTATACAACTTTGCATGTGTCTCTGTATGTGGTGTAATGAATATATGTATGCATGTATGCATGTGCTATTTGCATATGTGTGGGTAAATTTGGTTGCAAGATTTCATGTATGCATGTACAGACTCATGCTGAATGCCACGGGTTTTCCTTGAATGCCATCTGCTTTATTCAGTAGTCAGTGCCTCTCAATTGAACAAAGGGCTCAAATATTACTGTATATTCTTCCCTGTTTATTACCTAAGATGTTTGTAATAAATAGCTGCTTTTCCAAATAGAGTTTGTGTTTCACATTTCCTATGCTCCTTAACAGCCTTCTATGTTCAATATCAAATAAACAACATAGTAAACTAAATTTTTCATCTAGAGTATCTTTAATATATTGCTACCAAATTAATGAAATCTGGATTGGTTTCAATTTAGTCACTAACTCCTGCTTTTTTTCACTTCTTAACCTTCACTTTTATAAGCTATAATTCACTAATCTTAACATCCTGAGCTGATCTTAACTCTAATAAATATAACACTTAACTGTTGTACCTCACCCTCTTCTCTGTCTTTAAAATTTGAAAGCAAGTTAAAGAAATCTGTAGACAGAATTTTCTCCATTCCTACCCAGCCCCACAGTCCTTCAGCCTCTTATAAAATAATCACTCAGTGGCTTAATATTAACTACAAACTGTATGGCCATGGCAGACTTCTTGCTAGTTAGCTTTTTCATCTTAAATTAATCCATTTCTATTAATCTATATGTTGCCATGTGGCCATGGCATTACTGGTCTGCTGGCATCTTGTTTCTCCTTTGGCGGACTTATATGTCTCTTGAGTCTACCCTTCTTCTCTGTATCTCTGCTTCGATTTCCCACCTGACTGTAAGCTTTCTTGCCATGTGCCAAAACAGCTTTATTTATTATCTAATGAGAGCTACACATATTCACAGTATAGAGAAAGTCATCCTATAGCAGAAGTCCATTATTTAAATTGTATTTGTTCTCCTGATAATATTCCAATACTTAATATGTCCCTCTTTATAGGAGGAAATGGTTGTACTGTTTAAAATTACAATGACATACACATTTTAATAATACTTCATAAATTTTGTAATCGGACTTTAAAAGGTAGATTTTTTTTCTATGTTGTCACTAGTAATTCAACAGCTCACAACAATGTAAACTGCCCAGGCAACATACCCAAACAGGGTCTATTTCTCTATCACATAAATAATTTTAATTTGTGTGTATGTGATCTTAAACTTAACTAGAAGTGCATCTAGTACTTAACTAAGCACATTTTGAGGAAAATTAAACTCATAATCTAAAGTAAATAAATTAAATCATATATATATATATATATAAACATACATATACATTATACACATATGCACACACAGACACATATTTTCATTATGGGAACAATCCATGCTATCTACATTAATTTGATACTGCATCAATATACTGCTTTTGTGGTGTTCTGTTAGACCTTTTTATCTAATAGGGATCTTTCCTAATATATAGAACACCAGTTTCTACCTTTTGTAATTTCATAATCTCCATTAAAAAATGATTATTATATGTGACTTGATCGTTTTTCCTTCCGTCTTTCAATATGCTCTGTTCTGCACATTTAATATTTTGTTATTCTGTTGTCTAGAACAGCTAATAATAAAGTAACTTAAGAAACCTTGAGATCTCAAATATTGAATCCCAAGAAATTCAGTCACACTCTAGGGGAAGCTGGAGAATTTCCTAGTAGATCCCTGCTAAACAATAACTGAAGGAGGTTTCCAGATTCTTCACTCCTGAGCCTCTGCTGTCTTGTGTGCTTTGCTTCCAGCTTCTTTTAGATACAATGAGCAGCACAAATACAAATCATATACAAAACACAAAAATAAAATTAAAATGTTACATTTCACTTTTATGTCAGATTATTAACTATTTTTAACAGAATATATGTAAACTATAAGTCAATGGGCTATGTAATATATATTTACATGTGTAATAGATATGTTTGTGACATATATTACATTACATTATATATACATACATACACACACATATATGTTTAGACACAATAGGCCTTCCCATAGTTTGGTTGATAATTTAGTTTAGACCTCTGGGAAGTTCATGATCCACTTTAGATTTAGAAGCTAACATCTGTGTATTAGCAGAGAAATGAATGAGGAAAACACTCCTGCTAAACCTTAGCTGATATAAAATTTTAGTGGGAAATAAAGTTTGGTGTTTCATATTGTAAAACTATTGAATTTGTTATGACAACATAAACTCATGAGCAATGAATTTATTCATGTCTTTCTCCATGAGATTTTTTTGCAATGAATACTAATTTATGAGTTTACAAAAGTGTCATTTTGCCACATTTTTCTGCATACATACACCACTGTGTATAATACAGCATATGCATGTACATTTTTATTTATATTTTTATTATATGTCAATTCCTATAACCTACCAGATGCATTAAATTAGATTAGACATGATCATAATATGATAAATGTTTTTAATTCATTTATTTATATACTTATCTATTATATTTTAATTTTTTACTATTTTTATTTTTGAAATTAAAATACAGCTGCATTGTTTTTTTGGCACTTTCCTCCCTCCAGCTACTTCCATGAACCCACTTTCTCTCTCTTAAATTCATGGCTTCTATTTCTTTAAATGTTACATGTATCCATTCTTAAATATATGTATATAAGTATAACATACACATATATGCATATATATATATAATGTAACTTTTATGTTTATGATTTCATGGCTTACACTTGGTATTGTGATAACCAGCTGCAGGCTCTGATCTAAAGAAGACTATACTTCCTGATCTCAGCATTCCTAATCATCAGTAGTTCTTTGTCCAAGGTTCCACTTCCATGTTAGCATGTCGATTAGTGTTATCCTTGTTTAGGTGTTGTTTAGGCAGCCATGTTGATGAGACTTAATGGATGTAGCTTCTCCGGTATTCCCAAGAGATAAAATCTCAGAGCTAATTTCTAGTTTGACTGGTTGCAGTCATCCATGTGCTCCCTCTTGCACTATGACTCCTGAGTCTTAGGTGAAAGAGTTGTGCTGTAGATGTATCTATTGGGTGGGGCTTTCCATCCCATGCTGACTTGTTCTTTACATCAGTTGGTTGTATGTTTCTGTAATGCTCTCCATCTTCGGCAAAAAGAAATTTTATTGATGAGGGGTGGGAACTATACATATATCTGAATATTTGAAGCTAGGAATGGTAAATGAGAGAGAACATGCTATGTCTGTCTTTCTGGGTCTGAGTTACTTGACTAGATTTGATCCTTTCTATTGTAACTTTTTATATTTGATCCTTTCTTGATGTTTCCATTTACCTGCAAATTTTATGATTCATTTTTATTAACAGATGAATATCATTTCATAGTATATATGAACCACATTTGCATTGGTCATTTGTTGATTGAAAGGCATTTTGGTTTAGGCATTTCCTAACAATTGTGACTAGACCAGCAATGAACATGGCTGAGCAGGTATTTGTGGAAAAGGATGTTGAGTTCTATGGACACATACTGAGTAGATATAGATGTGTCATGTGGCAGATTTATGTTTGGTTTTTCAGTTTTCTCTCCTGATTTAAGGAGTGGCTGCACCAATTTGCAACATCACTAACAACACTGAATGAGAGTTCCTTTTTCCCACTTTAGCATTTGTTATTTGCAGTTTTGTTTTGGTTTGTTTTTGCACTTTGCCATGCGCACAGGGGTGAGATGAAATCTCAAAGTTCTTTTGATTTGAAATACACTAGCTGCTAAGGATGATGAACATTTTTAATTTCTTCTTTGGAAATTTCTCCACTAAGATTCAAAGTCTAATTTTTGGATTGATCATTTGGATATTTTATTTTTCTTACTTTGATTTGTTTTGTACTTTTAAAATATA
Source organism: Peromyscus californicus insignis (assembly GCF_007827085.1). Taxonomy (NCBI): domain Eukaryota; kingdom Metazoa; phylum Chordata; class Mammalia; order Rodentia; family Cricetidae; genus Peromyscus; species Peromyscus californicus. Next base: position 64,520,060 of record NW_026294458.1, read on the forward strand.
TTATGGATATTAATCATCTGTTCGATGTATAACTATATATCCTCTCCCTTTATTTATGTCTTCTCTTCATTTAATCAATTATTTTTTTAGCTTTGAAAAAGCATTTTTAGCTTTATGAGGCCATATTTTCAATTGTTTGTAGGTGAATTTCTAAATGGTCTTATTAAATTAAAAAAAAGAGCCAAATATAGGGGTGAAAACCTCAGAGATATCAGGGAAATAGGAAAGGCACCAGCCAATCTTACCTCACCAAATCTGCAGCTTCCAAATGCGAGTCACCTCTTGTCTACTCATGTCTTCATTGCCTTGCTCTTCTGTCATCTGATTTGCTCTCTGTTTAGCTACATCACTTGCTCTTCCTGGCCAGCTCTGTCACTCCCTGTCTGTACAGGCCTCCAGAACTCTATGGTTGGTACTGGGATTAAAGGCGTGTGTCACCATGCTTGGCTCTGTTCCCTAGTGTGGCCTTGAACATACAGAGATTCTGCTTGCTAAGTGATAGGATTAAGGGCATGTGCTACCACTGCCTGACTTCTTTGTTTACTTAAAATGGCTTGCTATTTTCTCTGATCTTCAGGCAAAGTTTATTTATTAAAGCACAAATAAAATATCACCACATTTCAGCACAAATAAAATATCACCACAATTGTTGGCCTCAATTCCTGGGTAAATGGGATGCTATTCAGAAAAATCCTTTTTTACAGTTATATTCCTTAGTGTACTGCTTAGGCTTTCCTCGAGAAGTGACAGTGTTCTGGTTTTACATTTTAGTCTTTGTGTTGGTTTGTGTGCAAGGTGATGGGTATGAGTCTAATTTCATTTTCAACCTATAGACATCGAATTTCCTAGATCCTCTTTTGAAGATTCTGTCGTTCCTCCTTTAATACTTGTCTCAAGTCCCCATGTGCTAAAATATTTAAAGATTAAAATCCTTTATGTCATAATGCATGACTTGTTATTTTCTGAACTAATAAAACAGATTAAATTAATTGTACAAGAGTACACCAGTTTCCATCTAAACATACTAAACCCTTCTAATTTCTCCAATGATCTCATGTACCCATGAGATAGTTCATAGCTTCATACTCATTGACAACTGTCTGCACATTCTGTTAGTCATTCTGGCTAGACTTACAACAAAATAATTTTTATCCATTTCCTCCTTTAATTCTTTTCATCTGAAGATAAAAACGATATCCAATGATTAAAGCAAATTAAGTCTGCACATATATTTCCTTTTCCTCTTCCCTTTTATTTCAGTGCTAGTGATCACACCAGGGCTGTATGCATGTTTCATAACATCCACTCTGCCACTCAGTTACTCATGCAAACACTTAATTTCTGATTTTAAAAGCAATACTTTCAAATTTTTAAAATTGATAAACCTATTAAAATTTCCTCTTACCTTTTTAGTTTTCCACTCTTCACATATCATGACCCTTTTTTTCTTTCAATTATATTTCCCCCTTTCACTTTCCTCTCTCCAAATCCTCCCATATCCTTGTATCCATTCTCCTTCAATTCATGGCCTCTTCTTTCATGATTGTTACTGTGTGGATTCATATATTTGTATATACATATGTATTTCTAAATAAAATTTGTTCTGTCCATAGAAAGTTATTGTATGTATAGTTTCAGGGCCAATATTTTAGCACTGTTTGAACAATCAGTGTTCTCCTCCCTGTGGAGGACTACCTCTCTTACTTAGTTGCTTATAGTTCCTTTTGTAGGACTAAAGTCATGAGTCTTTACAAAAATGAGTGGAAGTATTTTGTGTGTGTTTGTTGAGCAATCATATTTATTTCCGATTTATTTAGAAAATGATGAACATTTTATTTGTAATTTAAAATAATCTGAGCCATAATGTTATACCAGATGTATAACTAGCTTTTATTTAATAATCTGCTCATAATCTTTGTACCTTATTACTGAAAAACAGACTGTGTCATTGATTTATCATTGTTAATTATGATGCCACTTTAAAAAAAGTTTACTTTTAATGATGGTATATATGGTGGGGATATGTGCATACACATACATAGATCCCCATGGAGCTCAAATATGATCCCATTTGGAGCTGGAGTTACAAGGAGAGACTCTCATGGATGCTGGGAACCAACCTTCAGTCTTCTGATAGATCATTCTTAACTACTGGGCCATCTTTCTAGCCCTATGATGTCACTTTTTAAAGAATTGAAACCTGGTGGATTGCTGTGATTTGATTCTAAAATATCTTCAAAAGGTTCATGCATCAGACCTTTCCATGTCAGGCTTCAGAAAGTGGTTGTACATTAAGAGGTAGAGTCTTGATGGAGAAAATTGGTGCAAGAGGCTGAATATGATGCTTTCTAAACTGGTAATAGTTCCTGTTCACTTTACATCATGAGTGCAGGTTGAATGGATCATCCACCCTACTTTTTCTACAACCATGGTTTTCCTGTGTACAACCATGCTTTTCCTGCCATATTAGATCACTTCCCTTGAGAACAATAAGTTAAAATGAACCCTTTTACCTTGAAGTTGTTTTTTCAGGACATTTTATCAGAGCAGCAAGTAAGTAGGTAAGACAGGAGCAAATATTGTCATTTTATAAACATTGATAAAAGTTCATCAGTCTTTCCTTACAAAGTTTAGTTAATGATCACCATGACATCATTTATGATTAGTATTGTTTTTTCAAAAAGGTACTAAGCATTGTTTCATCTTCTCTGGATGCCTTAAAACAATTCAAAGAGTTTTTTGAACTATTTTATACTATGCAGTTGTAAATAAACTAGAAATTCACCTTGGATTCTGTGGTAGATTAGATCCCTTTCCAAATAGCAAAATGGAGGCCAAAGGAAAGATTAAGAGGCTGGATAAAGTAACGTAGTACAGTTTTCAAAGGAAGATAAAGTGACCATGAACTGTGATTATCCTGAGACTTGGATCACTGTGGGTTTTATTGAAGTTTAAAGTATCAAAGTGTGGTAAGCTTTTGAACATGGATATCAGGCACATAATCTACATTTTTAAGGTTTCACCCTAGTTCACCTCAGTAGAGAACAGTGCCAGAAGGGGAAGTCCTTATGCTATATTGAGTGAAATGTGAGTATGGATGAATACAAGCATAGGCGTAAATATAGTCTGTCACTGTTTTTAAAGCAGGTGTCCTGCCAGTTATTTATATCTGATTAAGTGACATGGTATATGTAAAGCAAAAGGAATAGTATGTGTTTTAGATGCGGCCTGGGAGATGACACCTAATGACAATTTCATTGCTCTTAGTTTACTCATTCCAGCCCTTTAGTATAGGAGGCTATATCTAACAACATTTGATTGTTTTGGGTTAGCTCTTGAGTTTTGTAGTCCATTAAGATCTGCTTGGGGACTTCCCATTAGTTAAAAAAAGGTCAATGGTGGCTTGTTATCTTTCAAATTTGAGAACAGTTACAATTGTTAAGGGATGTTTCTCATGGATGAATGTACAAGCTGGCACTTGAAGTTCTGCCAAATCTTGAAATGCACCTGGAAAAACTTTTCTCCCCTGACTTCCTAATCTTACCTACTCTATGAACTCTAATATCGAATTTAACTAAACATTTTCATTTACAAATGTGCTTCTGAAATTGTCAGCAACTAAATCTATATCTGCAGTACATTTGTTTTTTAATAATAAAGCAGCTAATTTGTATTGATTTTTCTTTTGTAATTAATAAAATGTTTTATTTCTTGGAGCATTCTGAGCATATTTATTTCATTTATAGATATGTTCATTGTGTGGTAAATTTTATAGGATGTCACAGTTTCCAAATTCTTTGCATTTAATCATTTGAAAATAACTAAAATATACAATACTCTACAAATTGCTGCTATTGCAATATGTGGTGTAAAACCTGAATTTGAGGGGGCGTAGTAGTTAATAACATATGTTGTTCTTGCAGAGAACATTAGTGTGATTCCCAGAAGACCCACCAGATAGTCGGTAACTATTTGCACTTTAGTTCCAAGAGATTTGTCACGTTGGCTTCCATAGGCACTGCACATGAAGAAGTCAAAGTATTGTCATTTGCACATGATATGATAGTATACATAAGTGACCCAAAAAGCTCTACCAGGGAACTCCTACATTTGATTAACATTTTAATGGAAATGGCAAGATACAACATTAACTAAAAGAGAAACGAATCAGTAGCCCTCCTATATACAAATGCCAAGTGGGCTGAGAAAGAAATCAGGGAAACAATACCCTTCACAATAGCCAAAAGTATTAAAAAGTATCCTGGGGTAACTCTAAGCAAGCAAGAGAAAAAATTGTATGATAAAAATTACAAGACTTTGAAGAAAAAAGTCAAAGAAGATATCAGAACATGGAAAGCTCTCCCATGCTCAGGGATCAGTAGGATTAGCATCATACCAAATGCCATCCGACCAAAATCAATCTACAGATTGAAGGCAATCCCCATCAAAATTCCAACACAATTCTTTACAGACCATAAAAAGACAATACTCAATTCCTAAAAAAAATTCCATGATAGCCAAAACAATCTTATGGAATATAAAATCTTCCAGAGATATCATCACAACTGATTTCAAGCTCCACTACAGAACTATGGTAATAAAATCTTCATGGTATGGGCATAAAAACAGACAGGTTGATCAGTGGAATTAAACTGAAGACCCAGACGTTAATCCACTCACATATGGACATCTGATATTTGATTTTAAAAAAGCCAGAAATACACACTGAAAAGAAGAAAGCATCTTCAAAATATGGTGCACATAATTGGATGTCTGTGTGTATAAGAGCACGAATTGATACATATTTATCACTTAGCACAAAACTCAAGTCTAATCAGATCAATGATCTCAACATTAAACCAGACACACTGAATCTGATAGAAGAGAAAGTAGGTAACAGCCTTGAAAGTATCAGCACAGGAGACTATTTCCTACACAGAATGTGGATGGTGAAGGCTAATAAATGGGCCCTCATGAAACTGAAATGCTTCTGTAAGACAAAAGACTCTGTGAACAAGACAAGGTGGGAGCCATCGAAATGGGAAAAAAAATTCATTCACCAACTCCACATCTGTCAGAAGGCTATTATCCAATGTAAAAGAAATCAAGAAACTAGGCATCAACAAATCAGATAATCTGATTAAAAATGGGGTACTGAGCTAAACAGAGAATTCTCCACAGAGAAATCTCAAATGGCTGAAAGACACTTAAAGAAATGTTCAACATCCTTAGCCATCAGGAAAATACAAATAAAAACTACTTCAAGATTTCATCTTATGCCTGTCAGAAAGTCTAAGGTCAAAACACAAGCAACAGCTCATGTTAGCAAGGATGTGGAGCAAGGGGACCACTCCTCCATGATTGGTGGGAGTGCTAATATGTATGGCCACTATGAAAATCAATATGGCAGTTCCACAGAAAATGGGAAATAGGTTTAACTCAAGACCCAGCTACACCACTTGAGGCTTATACCCAAATGATGCTCTATTCTACTGCAAGAACACTTGATCAGCTTGTTCATAGAAGCTTTATTCATAATAGCCAGAAACTGGAAATGACCTAAATATCCCTCAATGGAAGAATAGATACAGAAAATGTGGCACATTTACCCCATGGAGTATTATTTAGCTGTTAAAAAAAAATGACATCATGAAATGTGCATTAAATGAATGGAACTAGGAAAAAAATCATCCTGAGTGGGGTACTCAGACCCAGAAAGACAAACATGGTATACAGAAAACTTAAACATTTTAAATGTCAAAAAAGCAGATCTCTGAAGTGTTAGGGGACCACAATCTAGTAAGTACTTACAGCAGATACAAACTTAGTTCCTAATTACCTGCTTCAAACTCAAACCCGAAAATATAAACAAGAACCTAAGTGAAGCTTATTTCTAAAATTATTTAGTACTCTCAATGACTACTAATTTCCCAACAGAATATTTATGTATATACATGCTAAAAGTATAGATTTTGAGAAAATATTTATATTTTAGGGAAGATTTTAAAAAGTCAAAAATAAAACCAAAGGATTTTGAGATTTGTAGCAATAGAAAAGTCCCTTAATTTTGTTTGTCTTCTCTTCCATAGCAGGTTGCTCTTCTGACATGTGACAGAGATAATGGATTTTTCTTTAACAAGCATGTGTGTAGCTAGAGTTTTCCTGCCTGGCCCACAGTCAGGGCAAATCTCTCTCACCTGCCAGTCCCACAGCCACTCAGACCCAACCAAGCAAACACAGAGACTTATACTGCTTACAAACTGTATGGCCGTGGCAGGCTTCTTGCTAACTGTTCTTACAGCTTAAATTAATCCATTTCCATTAATCTATACCTTGCCACATGGCTCGTGGCTTACTGGCATCTTCACATGCTGTTTCTCATCATGGTGGCTGGCAGTGTCTCTCTGACTCAGCCTTCCACTTCCCAGCTTTATTCTCCTCCTTGTCCCGCCTACACTTCCTGCCTAGCCAATGGCCAATCAGTGTTTTATTTATTGACCAATCAGAGCAACACATTTGACATACAGCCCATCCCACAGCACATGTGTGGATGTAGAGAAGAGGAGAGCCATCTTCCAACTCCAAAGTCAGCTTTGATTTTTAATTGAATTTTTACAACAAAAAGACTATTTGCCTTTTACGTTTGTACAGAGCAGCAAAACCAAGCATGTGGGAAGATTGGAGTTGTGCTATACCATTAGGCCAATCTTTCTTCAGACATTTTCACTTGATGATTCATCTTTCTTCTAATGTCTCATTTGTCCAGTGCTCTTTAGATTCCTTAGTTGGATGGACTGAGGGAACCGGATGCAGAGATCCATGGCCAGGCCCCAGGTGAAGCTCCAGGAGCCCAATTAGTGAGAAAGAGGATGGTTTGTATGAGCAAGAATTGTTGAGACCAAGATTGGAAAAAGCACAGGGACAAATAGCCAAACTAGTGGAAACACATGAACTATGAACCAATAGCTGAGGAGTCCCCAACTGGATCAGGCCCTCTGGATAAGTGAGATAGTTGATTAGCTTGAACTGTTTGGGAGGTACCCAGGTAGTGGGACCTGCACCTGTCCTCAGTCCATGAGCTGGCTGTTTGGAACCTGGGGCCTATGCAGGGACACTTTGCTCAGTCTGGGAGGAGGGGACTGGGCCTGCCTAAACTGAATCTACCAGGTTGAACTGAATCCCCAGGGGAGTCTTTGCCCTGGAGGAGATGGGATTGGGGGGCGGGGAGGTTCAGAAGGGAGGAGGACAATGAAATCTGTGTCTGATATGTTCTGTGGGATGGTCTGTATGGCAAATGTGTTGCTGATTGGTCAATAAATAAAACACTGATTGGCCATTGGCTAGGCAGGAAGTGTAGGCGGGACAAGGAGGAGAATAAAGCTGGGAAGTGGAAGGCTGAGTCAGAGAGACACTGCCAGCCACCATGATGAGAAACAGCATGTGAAGATGCCGGTAAGCCACAGCCATGTGGCAAGGTATAGATTTGTAGAAATGGATTAAATTAAGCTGTAAGAACAGTTAGCAAGAAGCCTGACACGGTCGTACAGTTTGTAACCAATATAAGTCTCTGTGTTTACTTGATGGGGTCTGAGTGGCTGTGGGACTGGCAGGTGAGAGAGATTTGTCCTGACTGTGGGCCAGGCAGGAAAACTCTAGCAACAGATATGTAAAATTAAATTAAATTATAAAAAAAGACATATTAAACTGAATACTTCTGATAGAAAACAAAAGCAAAAACAAAACCCTGCCCCAACCCTAACATTGGGGACTTCATTTTTTTTTTTTTTTTGGCAGGTTAAGGTGTGGTGATATATTGTGTATCAAATAAGGCTTGCCTGAGGATCAGAGTACAGAGCTAGCCACTTGATTAAACATACAGGCCAGGCAGTGGTGCACACACCTTTAATCCTAGCACTTGGGAGGCAGAAATCTGTGGGAATCACTGTGAATTCAAAGCCATCTTGGACTATAGGAGATTGATTAAGTCTAGGAGAGAAACAGAGCCAGGCAGTGGAGGCACACACCTTTAATCCCAGCACTTGAGATCTCAAGCCTTTGCTACCAGTATTTGGGAAGCACACACACCATGAATTCCAGCACTAGGAAGGAAGTGATATGGCTGGACAGAGAAAAGTATATAAAGTGTGAGGAGACAGAAGCTAAAATTTCTCTACTGAGAACTCAGAGGCTTTCAGTCAGGGGATTTGGGGAAGTAGGATCTCGCCTTCCATTTGGCCTGAGGATTCGGTAGAGGTGAGAAGTTTCTCCAGTGGTTTCTTCCTTTGTTTTCTCTGATCTTTCAGCATTTACCCCAATATCTGGCTCTGGGTTTTTATTATAAGACCATTTAGAATTAGGACAACATTAAGACTTTTTTTTTTTTTTTTTTGGTTTTTCGAGACAGGGTTTCTCTGTGTAGCTTTGCGCCTTTCCTGGAACTCACTTGGTAGTCCAGGCTGGCCTCGAACTCACAGAGATCCGCCTGGCTCTGCCTCCCGAGTGCTGGGATTAAAGGCGTGCGCCACCACCGCCCGGCTAAGACTTTTTTTTTTTTTGCAACAGAAAAAATACTGTATTTTAATTATAATTTTTTTTAATTTTGAAATTAAATATACCTTTGTATGTGTGGATAAATAAACCTATATTTCCCCCTTCATTTAACAAGGTTAAAGTGAACTTTTAGATTACTAATAAATTTTTAGATTTATTTTTACACCACAAAGAACATTCATTTTGATTTTTAGCCTATCTTTCTAGTAACCCTGTAGAGGATTTTTATAATAATCTGTAAATATAGTATGTGATTTTTCTAGTATACAAATTAGGACCTTTTTCTGAGTTTTATCTCTTGGTGGTTGCCTTGAGGTGCTTGCCACCACCGCAATGTTTACTGTAACTCTATAATTTAAAAATGAACTAACTTACAGAGATCAGTGTATCTCTTTACTATGATTAAAAGCATGGGCTACCATTGTCCTGCTCAACTGTTTTATCTCAGCTCCAAATCATTCAAACTCTTAGATATTTAGAAAACAAGCTTGACTTATTTGAAACGTTTAAAATCTCTTAACTGGTCTTTTAACACAAAACAACAAAATATCCTTTTTATTTATTATCCTTTTTATTTAAGAAGAGAACACAAAATGCTGATGTCGAAGATGGTGTAGCCCACATGGCAATCTGTAGTATTATTGAATTTTTTTTTTTTTTTTTGAGACAGGGTTTCTCTGTAGCTTTGAGCCTTTCCTGGATCTCGCTTTGGAGACCAGGCTGGCCTCATACTCACAGAGATCTGCCTGGTTTTGCCTCCTAAGTGCTGGGATTAAAGACGTGTGCCACCAACGTCAGGCCACGACATGCTGTTTAAAAGAACCCATTTTTCTTTTCATGCCAGTAAGGCAATTGTGCCTTTAGTAAATTATTATTCAAAAATTATCTTTTTCTTAATTTTCTTTTTTTTTCGTACTTGATCAGATTTAAGGCATTTGTTAGTCTTATAAGTTAGTTTGGATTGAATGACCAAGTTGTTTGATGAGCTATTGTATCTCCTAATCAAGAGCTCTCTCCTACATTTTCCAGATTTCTTTCAATAAAAGTATAAGAGAATTCCAAGGACCGGTCAATTCTTCAATATGTTGATCATGCTTCTGCTCCTGTACCAGCTGTTCTAGTGCCTGTAATTTTTCTGATGTCAAAAGCTATTGTTCTACCCACACAGATTTTTCAGTTAACCATTTCAAAGACAGGGCTGTTGATAAGTTTGAAAGACCAGCAGTGGTTACACCCTGTTGATGTACAGCCTGAACAGTCTGAGACTGCTCTTGATAATACTTTTTAACAATTGTCTGTTTTATCTACGTTCCTAATATTGGAGGAACATTAATCTGGCTTTTCCTTTGCTGCAACAAATCACCTGCCCAGGAATTAATTGTTATGTTAGCTACATATGGCTATAAATTTTCTATTTGTCCTTCTAGCCTTATACTTTTGACCCATTTTGAACTTCGTTTTACCTGAGATAAATTTCCAATTCCTAGAAGCTGAAAATTTACCTACTGAAGAGGCTAATCTGGATGCCAAGGTTTTGGTGAATTTATTTTTACATCTGCTCCTGAGTCTTTTAATCTTTAATTTTAATGTCATTTATTTGTATTGTTAGATTTGGTCTCTGATCATATATAGCAGTTTGCCATACTACTTGTTTTCTTGTTTCTCCTAAACTGTTTTGTTTTCTCCATTGAAGCTGTTCTATCTTTGATCACATCCAGAGGAGTATTGTTTTCGACAACAGGTACTGAGTCTTTTAATTGGCTATGGGTGAATTTCTCCAGTGCTGACAGGGAATGATTGGACTGTATTTGACATTGGGGCCTGCAGGAGGCCCATTAAATCATTTCCTGATGCCTGTCTCCTGTTGATCTCCATTCATTAGTCCAACACCAGCATTTTCCACATCTTTATACTCCAGAAGTCTTGGGCCTTCTGCTTGGATTATCTTGAGAAAAAACACTGTTTCTAGGAACATCTTGTCTTTAATTCCCTTTCAAATTACCTTGTTTATCACAATTAAAAAAAACAAACATTTTGATTTTTCTTAAAATTTCTAGAAATTTCTTCTCCTATTAAATCATCATCATTAATGTGAGATCCAGCATCAGGTGTATTTCTAATCCATTCATCTATTGGTTGCCTTTAAAGGCCTATATCAGTCATTTAAATTCTGTAATAACAGTTTCAAAAGTCGAAGATATTCAATCAATATTTTTCTGACTTTTAGATGCAATTGTATTCTTTATACAGCTGAAGTCAATCCTGTAAAAAAATCAGTGAAGTCTTCTTTTGGGCCTTGTATAAATTTAGTAAATGACTTAGACCTCTTTCTTGATTCTTCAGCCTTGTCCCAAGCATTTAAGACTGCTAAATGACATAGATGTGATCATCAAATTCAAATTGTTTTTGGAACTCAGCATATTGGCCTTCATCTAGAAGTTGATCTTGGATAATATTAATTATCTAGCCCACATCATTGTTCTATGGCCATAGCTTCCTCTTTCCACCATGTTCATCATTGTAACTGAGGACTAGCTTCCAATATTGCTGTAGCTAACTCTTTCCAGTCTTGGGGCATAATTCTACTCTGAGTTGCCCATGAATTTAACATCTGCTTCACATATGAAATGACTGCTTCTCTAAATCTCCTCAAATCTAATATTTTTATATGATTCAATTTAAATTCTGTATAACATTTGAGGTGCTTATGGTCTACTGGTCATTCTTATATCATAACTAAATAAACTAAGGTTGGTTTTCCAATTACCTTGGGCCACTCCTCTTCAATTTCATTATGCAGTGGTGCAGGAGTCCTTGTCTAAATTCTTCTGTGTATGAGTATGTTTCTTATTTTCATTAGTAGGTCTTTCTAAGACTTGTAACTTATCAGTCAAACTTTTCTTATTTTCATAACTCTTTCTTAGGCTTTTATCTTATCTATAGTAATTCCTTCTAAGACGAGTATCTTATCTGTCAAATTCTTCTTGATTTCATAACTAAGTCTTTCTAAGGTTTGTATCTAATCAGTCAAATTTTCATATTTGGCATAGTTATCCAACTAGTTTTTTAAGAATAAAATACAAATTACCAAACCAATAGTAATTATAATTAATGCTACTTAAATCTCAACTATGTCATTTATCCCCTCATTTATTTTTCCCACTTCAAGCCATCCTTACATTGTGATAAGTCCCAATCTGAACATGGGAAAATTTCTTCTTTTTAATATTATTTAACTCTATCCTTCATGACTTCCCAGGTGTCTCATCTTGTATCCTGACTTCTCAATTTGTCTGAATCATCAGAGTTCTTGGTGAGTTCCAGCCTCATCTGTCAAGCTTGAGCCTGGTTACCAGCATCCTCACCAATGGGCCTGTGGCAGTTGGGTGGTCACATCATTTATTGTAGTGCCAAAATGTTGGTTTTCAGCTGTCACAGCCACTGCACATCTACTGCTGTTTCAGACAGTAATTGTGGCTCCACACATACTGGCCTGTTTCTCAGGCAGTGGCCTGGCAGGATTTTTATGTCTCATCATATCTGACTCCTGCTGCTGTCACCAAATGAAGTTTTAAACTAAATCTCTATCATGCCATTTATGAATAAAGACTCAGGCTCAGGTTAAAACCTGCTAGCTCAGAGAGGTTGAAGAGCTAATAGCTAACCTTCCTTCTTTGCTGGTATCTCAAAAAGATAAAAAAATCACCACATGCAATGTCCCTCCTACTACTTCCTGTGCGTCTCTCTCTATATTCCATACAATCTCCATCTCTCTATGATTACTTTCTACTAACAAGTTACTGGCTCCACCTAATGACCCAGGGTTGACTTTATTTAACTGATTCAAACACAAACTTTGAGTTCACAATGTGATTGAACACCCCATAATAATGGTATGTACTCACTTGTAAGTGGATATTAGCTGTTAAATAAAGCATAATCATGCTAAAATACACTGACCCAGGAGGCTAAGTAGCAAGGAGAGCTCAAGGGGATATTAAAATATCTCTCTGGGAAAGGAAAGTTGAGTGGATTTTGTGGGTGGAATTGGGGTGGGTGTGGAGAAGTTCAATAGATAATAGGTACAGAAGAGAGGGAAGGAAGGAGAAAGCACTGGGAGGGATGAATGGAATTGGGGGGTATTTGGGAGGTGATGTGGAATCCTAGTACAGTGGAAGTGGGAGTAGTGGGTGTCTCTGACTCTTTTGCCTGTTAATGGGATTCTTTTCCTGCTCATGGTTTGCCTTGTGAACTTTGATGCAAGGATATGTGCTAGTCTTATTGTAACTTGTTATGTCATATTTCCTTGATATCCCTGGGAGGCCTGCTCTTTTCTGAAAGGATAAAAATGAGTGGATCTGGAAAAGAGGGGAGTTGGGGGGGGATACTGGTAGGAGTGGAGGGAGGGCAAACTGTGGTCAGAATGTAATATGTGAGAGAAGAAAAATTAAAAAGGGAGACATCACCAGCACCCATTACTCTTGGAACAAGAGGTGAGTGAATGTTCTCCAAAGTGGACAGCCTAGTCTCTAAGCCTTAGGCCCCAAGGAACACCCCATGCCCCCCCACTGCAGACCCACTGCAGACCCCTAGTGGGCCAGCAGGCAAAACTCCTGTGGGCAGGCTATTCTACCATTACCCCCATTGGACCCTGTAATCTACAAGTCCCACTCCACCTCCAATCCCACCCATCCCCTGTGACCTTAGCAGCTCCCTGTGACACCACAGGCACCAATGGCACAGAGAGTGGCCCCCAGTGACACCACTTGCACCAGTAGTATGAAGAGCCACTGCAGAGGCACAGGCACAGCCTGCACTGATTGGTGGAAGAGATGATTAGATGCCTGTGCAAGAATGCATCCAACAACATAAAGAGCAATATGGGACCACCAGAACTTTGTGGCTGTACAACAGCAAGACCTGAATAGCCCAACATAGAATAAGCAGAAAAAACCACCTTAAAAATAACTTTATGAAGATGATAGTAACCTTTAAAGAGGAAGTGAAAAATTCCTTTAAAGAAATTGAGGAAAAGACAAACCAAAAATTGGAGAAATCAATATACCCCTTAAAGAAAAACAAGAAAAAGCAATCAAACAGGTAAAGGAAACAGTTTAAGACTTGAAAATTGAAGTGGAGGCAATAAAGAAAATACAAAATGAGGAAATTCTGGAATGGAAAATTTGGGTAAATGAATAGGAACTACAGATACAAGAGTAACCAAATGAATGCAAGAGATGGAAGAGAGAATCTCTGGCATTAAAGATACGATAGAGGAAATAGATTCATCAGTCAAATAAAAACATTAAAGACAAAAAAATTCATAACACAAAATGTCCAGGAAATATGGGACACCATGAAAAGACCAAACCTAAGAATTATTGGGATAGAAGAAGCAGAAGAATACCGGTTCAAAGGCACAGAAAGTATATTCAACAAAATCGTAGAAGAAAAATTTCCCAACCTAAAGAAGCAAATGCCTATGAAGATACAAACACCAAACAGACTGTACTCAACAAAAAGTCCCCTCATCACATAATAGTCAAACCACTAAACATACAGCATAAAGAAAGACTATTAAGAGCTGCAAAGGAAATAGGGCAAGTAACATATAAAGGCAGATCCATCAGAATAATGGCTGACTTCTCAATGAAGACTTTGAAAGCCAGAAGGTTCTGCATAGATATTATGCAGACACTAAGATATCATGGGTGTCATCTCAGATTACTATACCAAGCAAAACTTTCTATCACCATAGACAGAGAAAAGAAGATATTCCATGACAAAACCAGATTTAAACAATAACTATCCACAAATTCAGCCCTATAAAAAGCACTAGAATGAAAATTCCAGCAAAAGGAAGTTATGTGCACCAATAAAAATATGGGAAATAGATAATCCCACACCAGCAAATCCCAAAGAAGAGAAACACACACTACCACAAAAAATAACAAAAATTAATAATCACTGATCATTAATATTCTTCAATATCAATGGACTCAATTTGCCTATAAAAAGACATAGCCTACCAGCATGGATACATGGATACAAAAACAGAATTTATCCTTTTGCTGTATACAAGAATCATACGTCAAATTCAAAGAAAGACATTACCTCAGAGTAAAGAGTTAGAAAAAAACTTCCCAATCAAATACTTAGGAAGTAAGCTGGTATACCTATCCCAATGTCTAACAAAATAGACTTCAAACTAAAATTAATCAAAAGATATACAGGACATTTCATATTCTTCATAGGAAAAATCCATCAAGATGAAGTCTTAATTCTGAACATTTATGCCCCAAATACATGGACACCTACATTTGTAAAAGAAACTTTACTAAATCTTAAATCACACTTCAAAACCCACACACTAATACTGGGAGACTTCAACACCCCACTCTTACCAATGGACTGGTCTTCCAGAAAGAAACTTAATGGAAAAATAATGGAACTAACAGTTATAATTCAAATGGACTTAACAGACATCTATAGAACATTCCAGCCAAACACAAAAGAATATACCTTCTTCTCAGCACCTGATTCAACCTTCTCTAAGATTGACCACTTAACTGGTCACAAAGCAAATCTTAACAGATAAAAATAATGGAATAACCTCCTATATTTTATCAGACCACCATGGCTTAAAGTTAGAATTCAACAATAACACAAATTACAGAAAGCCTACAAACTCATGGAAACTGAATAATGCTCATCTGAATTACCACTGGGTCAAGGAAGAAATAAAGAAGGAAATTAAATACTTCCTAGAATTTAATAAAAATGAATGTACAACAAATCCAAACTTATGGGACTATGAAAGCAGCAAAAAAGCAGAAAATTCATAGCACTAAATGCCTACATAAAGAAGTTGAAGAAATCGCCACTAGCAATTTACCTGCACACTTGAAAGCTCTACAACAAAAAGAAGCAAACTCACCTAAGAGGAATAGATACCAAGAAATAATCAAATTGAGAGCTGAAATCAATAAATATAAACAAAGAAAATAGTACAAAGAATCAATGAAACAAAGAGTTGAGAAAACCACCATGGTGGACAAACCCTTATCAAAACCAATCAAAAGGCAGAGAGAGCATATCCAAGTTGACGAAAACAGAAACAAAAAGGAGAACATAACAACAGATAATGAGAAAATCCAGAGCACCATCAGGTCACACTTCAGAAATCTGTACTCCACAAAACTGGAAAATTTAAAAGAAACAAACAATTTCATTCCAGAGATGCAAGGATGATTCAAAATATGAACATCTGTCAGTGTAATCCACCATATAAACAAACCAAAAGAAAAAAAAAACACATGATCATCTCATTAGACACTAAAAAAAGTCTTTGGCAAAATCCAAAACCCCTTCATGATAAGGGTCTGGGAGAGATCAGGGATACAAGGAACATACCTAAACATAATAAAGGCAATATGCAGAAAGTCAACAGCTGACATCATACTATACGGAAAGAAACTAAAAGCAATTCCACTAAAATCAGGAACAAGATAAAGCTGTCCATTCTCTCCATACCTATTCATTATAGGACTTGAAGTTCCAGTTAGAGCAATAAGACAACAAATGGAGGTCAAGGGGATACAATTCGGAAAGGAAGAAGTCAAACTCTCACTATTTGTAGATAATATGATAGTATACATAAGTGACCCCAAACATTTTACCAGGGAACATTGCAGCTGATAAATACCTTCAGTAATGTGGCAGGATATAAGATTAACTGAAAAAAATCAGTAGCCCTCCTTTATACAAATAAGAAATCAGAGAAACATAACCCTTTACAGTAGCCACAAATAATACAACATATCATGGGCAAGCTCTAACCAAACAAGTAAAAGACCTGTATGACAAGAACTTTAAGTCGTCAAGAAAGAAACTGAAGAAGATATCAGAAAATGAAAAGATCTCCCTTGCTCATAGATAGTTAGGATCAACATAATAAAAATGACAACCTCACCAAGAGCAATCTTTTCAATGCAAGTCCCATCAAAATCCCAACGCAAATCTTCACAGATCATGAAAGAGAAATATTCAACTTCATATGGAAAAACAAAAAACCCAGGATAGCCAAAACTATCCTGTACAGTAAAGAAACTTCTGGAGGCATCACTGCCCCTGACTTCAAGATCTTCTATAAAGATGTAGTAGTAAAAACAGCATGTTATTGGCATAGAAGCAGACACATGAACCAACTGATTTGAGTTGAAGAACCTGACATTAATCCAAACACCTATGATCACCTGATTTTGACAAAAAAGTCTAAACTGTACAATGGAAAAAAAGGAAAGCATCGTCAGCAAATGGTGCTGGTAAAACTGGAAGTAAACATGAAGAAAAAATGCAAATAGATCTATATCTATCACCATGCACAAAACTCAAGTCCAAGTGGATCAAAGACCTCAAAATAAATCCAGTTACACTGAACTGGAAAGAGAAAGTGGGAAGTACCCTTGAATGCATTGGCACAGGAGACCACTTCATTAATATAACACCCAAAGCACAGACACTAAGAGCAACAATTAATTAATGAGACCTCCTGAAACTGAAAAGTTCCTCTAAGGCAAATGAAATGGTAAATAAGATGAAATGACAGCCTACAGTATGGGAAAAGATCTTCACCAACCCCACATCTGACAGAGGCCTGATCTCCAATATATATAAAGAACTCAAGAAACTAGACATTAAAACACCAAATAATCTAATTAAAAATGAGGTACAGATATATACAGAGAATTCTCTACAGAAGAATCTCAAATGGCAGAAAGACATTTAAGGAATTGCTCAACATACTTAGTCATCAGAGAAATGCAAATCAAAATGAATCTGAGATACTATCTTACATCTATCTATCAGAATGGCTAAAATAAAATACACTGAGGACAGCTTATGTTGGAGAGGATGTAAAATAAGGGAAATACTTCTCCACTGCTGATGGGAGTGCAAACTTGTACAGCCAGTTTGGAAATCTGTATGGTGACTTCTCAGAAAATTGGTAATCAATCTACTTCAAGACACAATGATACCATTCTTGGGCATATACCCAAAAGATGTTCAATCATACCACAAGGGCACTTGCTCAACTATGATCATAGTAGCATTATTTATATTTGATAGAACCTGGAAACAACCTAGATGCCCCTCAACTGAAGAATGGATAAAGAAAATGTGATACATATACACAATGGCGTACTGCTCAGCGTGAAAAAAAATGACATCATGAAATTTGCAGGCAAAAGGATGGACCTAGAAAAAAATCATCCTGAGTGAGGTAACCCAGGCTCAGAAAGACAAATATGGTATGCACTCACTCATAAGTGGATACAAAATGCAAAACAAAGGATAACCAGACTAAAACCAGAGTAAGCTAGGTAACAAGGAAGACCCTAAGAGGGATGCATGGATTGTCCTGGGAAGGGGAAATACATGAGATCTCCTGGGTAAACTGAGAGAAGTGGGTGCGGTGGAAGGAAAGGGATGAGTTATAAGACCATGAGAGAATGGGATGGTTTAGCCGGGGGGGGATGTAGTGGGAGAGCAATGAAAGAGATATCTTGGTAGAGGGAGCCATTATGGATTTAGGGAGAAACCTGATGCTAGAAATTCCTACGAATTCACAAGGATGACTCCAGCTAAGACTACCAGCAATAGTGCAGAGGGTGTCTGCATCAGATTGGTGAATACCCTAACTGTCTTCATAGAGTCTTTACCCACTAACTGATGGAAGCAGATGCAGAGATCCACAGCCAAGCACCAGACCGAGCTCCAGGAGTCCAGTTGAAGAGAGGAAGAAATGATTTTATGTGATGAGTGGGGGCGTGAGGGAGGTCAAGATCATGATGGGGAAATCTACAGAGAAAACTGAGCCAAGCTGGTGGGAATTTAGAAACACTAGCCCAACAGCTAGGGAGCCTGCATAGGACTGAACTAGGAGTTGTGTAGCTTGGTCTATTTGAGGGGACCCTGGTAGCGGGACCTGCAACATTAGCTGGCATTTTGGAGCGAGTTCTCTATGTTTGAATGTCTTGCTCAGCCTTGATGCAAAGGGGAGGGGTTTGGTCCTGCCTCAACTGAATGTACCAGGCTTTGTTGACTCCTACTTTTCTTTGGAGGAATGGATGGAGGGTGGTTCAGAGTGAATATGAGGGAGACAGGAGGAAGGGTGAGAAGAGGAATTCTGGTTGGTATGTAAAATGAATTTTTAAATTAAAAAAAGAACACATGGGTTGATAATTTTTTTTTAGAAAAGATGAATATAAAAGGGCCCTTCAACATTATCAGAAAAAAGAATAATTCGTATAGTTTAAAGAATATAACTTGTTCATGTTGGCTAAATTTAAAAAGGAGAAAAATTAAAAACTGAAAATTATATTTTATAAACTTGTTTCAGACTAAATGTGCAAACTAATTTTGAAAAAAAAAACAAAATTCCCACATTTCAATAGCAAATAGAAATATACAAAGAAAGCTTTTCAATAAATCTTAAACAGCACCATACATGCAAAAAGATATATCATTGAACTAACTTATTTTTGAAGAATGTCAATGGACTGATATATAAATATAAAGATGCATAGTGGCCTGTAATACTCATAGACAGCTGAAATATAGACACTGATAATTTCATCTTAGTACAAAATCCATCCTGGCCGGGCAGTGGTGGCACATGACTTTAATCCCAGTACTTGGGAGG
This sequence comes from Peromyscus californicus insignis, assembly GCF_007827085.1. Lineage (NCBI taxonomy): Eukaryota > Metazoa > Chordata > Mammalia > Rodentia > Cricetidae > Peromyscus > Peromyscus californicus. Next base: position 64,539,315 of record NW_026294458.1, read on the forward strand.
CAGAGCCAGGTGAACCACTGTGAGTTCGAGGCCAGCCTGGGCTACCAAGTGAGTCCCAGGAAAGGCACAAAGCTACACAGAGAAACCCTGTCTCAAAAAAACAAACAAACAAAAAAAACAAAAAAGAAATCCATCCTGTCAGTACCACCAGCGTTTTCATTAAGAAATAAAGCTGATCTCCTATTTCTTGTTCTCCCTCTCTGTTGTGATCCAGTTGGGATCTCCCACTCCCCCAAGCTCTCTTTCCCTTGACCCTCGCCCTTCACTACCCCCACTCATGTCCAGGCTGTTCATGTAGATCTCATCCATTTCTCTGTCATTGGGCGATCCCCGTGTCTTTCTTGGGGTCCTGTTTTCCAGGTAGCCTCCCTGGTGATGTGAGTAGCAGTCCAGTCATCCTTGTTCCACATAGGAGACCATGGTAAATGAAGACCACATGAGAATAGGAAGAAGCAAAGTGCTAGAGAGGCCCACAGAAATCCACAAAGATACCCCCACAACAGACTGCTGGCAATGGTCGAGAGACAGCCCGAACTGACCTACTCTGGTGATGGGATGGCCAAACACCCTAATTGTCGTGCTAGAAACCTCATTCAACTACTGAGGGATCTGGATGCAGAGATCCATGGCTAGGCCCCGGGTGGATCTCTGGGAGTCCAATTAGCGAGAATGAGGAGGGTTTATATGAGCGAGAATTGTTGAGACCAAGGTTGGATAAAGCACAGGGACAAATAGCCAAACGAATGGAAACACATGAACTATGAACCAATGGCTGAGGGGTCACCAACTGGATCAGGCCCTATGAGTGGGTGAGACAGTTGATTGGCTTGATCTGTTTGGGAGGTATCCAGGCAGTGGGACCGGGTCCTGTGCTCATTGCATGAGTTGGCTCTTTGAAACCTGGGGCCTATGCAGGATTGCTTGGCTTGGCCTGGGAGGAGGGGACTGGACCTACCTGGACAGAGTCTACCAAGTTGATCTCAGTCCGCGGGGGAGGCTTTGCCCTGGAGGAGGTGGGAATGGGGGGCGGGCTGGGGGGAAGGTGAGGGGGGCGGGAGGGGGGAGAACAAGGGAATTCGTGGCTGATATGTAGAACTGATTGTATTGCAAAATAAAAAATTAAAAAAAAAAGAAAGAAAGCTGAAACAAGACAAGGAGAATGGTTGAGAAAGGAGGCAGGCTTAATAATGAATATTATGTACATGTTCTTATAGTCAGACATGACCATTTTATGGCTGCTAGTGAGTATTACGTTGGAGGGAAATGACAGAATTACAATTGATTTACTTAAGTAAAAATGCTGCATGCATGAATCCCTTAATGTGGAGATCTGTAACCCCTGCTCACTGCAAATACCTCATGTAACTTGTGAGAACACCTGCCAGTCCTGAACAAAAACATTATCAGCTCTCTGAATTTAAAAAGCTTTCAAGTACCAGTTCTGAAAAGCTGGTTGCTCATTTCTCAATCATTTGACCCCAAATTACATCCATTTAATAGTACTGCATCTCTTCATCGCAAAATTATCTCAATTAGAAATTATGAACTGAACTAAAATATCTTTGCCATTTACATAAAAGTTTACCATATTTGGACACCGACTTTCATTAGTCTCTTTTAAAATTAAAATTAGCCATTTTGACAATAAAATAAAATGAAAAATTTAGTACTCTTTCTCATTTTCTTGAAATCTTTAACCCATTTAAAAATAGGTAACATTGGTGATCATAAATATAGAAAGACATATTTTACACTAATTAACTAAAATTATGGTTGTGTATAACTAATAACAAATATTAATATATTTATACATACAGAAAATTTTAATTAAATACAAAGATACATATTTTCTGTACATATTTAGTTGATGGACTTTTTTAATAAACATGGAGTATTTTAAAAATTACTACTAATAGGTCAGATTGGAGACTAAGATGCACCATGGTATCCCATGATTTTCCATATTTATATTATAAAGTAAGGGATCTACAGATGCAGATTCACATAGAGTCTGTGTTTAAAGTAAGGACACCCAGGTAAATCCACAGGACAACACTCTATTTGCTAATATAGACATTTAATTAAATATTCCTGTAAGGGACTCTGGAGAGCCAGATAGAGAAGGTATAGCTTTGCACACTATTTGGAGGTCTTGAGTTTTAAAAAGCATAGGTCTATGTTTCTTCTTACTTGACAGTAGTTCTTAGTGCACGGTATCTTTGTCTGAGGAGCAAGCAGGACTAAAGAGTTATCACTGTGAAAAATCCTACCAGCTAAACTGTTGCTGAATATCAAAGCTGATATTTCTCATACAGTGAGCACTCAACTATTCTGAAGTTCATGTCACTAATGAAATACTCAGGACCTATGAAATGACAAAAAATTAATTTTAATTTGACTTGATCAAGGATGTTTTCTTTAATTGTTCAATTTCTTTGGAATTTTCCATCAAGAAAATTCATAAAAGTGTCAGAGTTTATGTTCATGTTTGATATTTTACTGTATTAATATTTCAAGAATATAGCTGTTAATTTTTAAGGTAGCAAACTTAGAAGAAGTTGTAAAATAAAATGCTTTATGTGTGTTTTTTATGTCAAATATACTAAAGAGTAAGCTGTCTCTTTTGGGTAATGTTTCCCTTTGGAAATAAATATAGTTACTGTCTTTATCCATTTATAGTACTGAGAGTCAAAGACTAAACCTAATGGGGCAGTGAGGATTAGAGACTTTTGTAGGAAAGTAGATTATCCTTAGAGAGAGCTAATTTCTTCTAATGAGAAGAATGTGATCACCCCTGGCAGGCAGTAGGCTTACTTAAGGCTAAATGAAGGAGACAAATCAGGAAATGCAGGCTAACACTCACCTCTCATTACTTCTGTGTAGAGACCTACATTACAAAATGATTCCCACTGTATCTGCATTCCTCATTTATATTCAAGTTAGTATGAATTATGTAACGGACTTTTAAAAATGAAGAAATTGGATACAAGCACCTTTATGATTAAAGAAAGCTTATAATCCTCAAATTTGTCCTATAAATCCAGAGGCTTTGTTTAAACATTGGGGATAATATTTATCATATTAAGTTCATTCACTGGCAAATGTAATCCACATCCTTTAACTCAATACATAAGCAATAAATGAGCAGCTTGATCCTCACCAGTAGGTCACCTGCCTCTGTTTCTCAAAGACTCAAAACATAGAACTGAAATAAATTATATGAAACATCAAAAAAACCCATCTTACAAATAAGAATATCAGAAATAGTTCTATTCTCTCTGTCTAGAATGCTTTCTCACTTTTATGTGGTGAAGTGTCTGTTCTATGAAAGGTATTTTTGTCTTCTGCAATACTCCAGTCTGTCAAGCATGGGTGTATTTTGAGGTCATGAAATGTGGCTGCCATGATTGAAATAGTGCTCATGAAATCATCCTGCTTTCATACTTCCCCTCTATGTATCAGGCAAACATAGTGTTCCTCAAGCCAAGAAGATAACTTTCCAGAGAATCCAACCATGGTATCATGCTGTTCTCAAACCTCTGGCCTTCTCTATTGTTAGAAATCCAAGATTTGCAGTTTAATCTATCTAGTTCATGTTGTTGTTATGGTAGTTTAAACCACTGAAGACATATTTCTCTGCCCTTGATTCTCTGCACACTCATTTCATTGTTTCTATTTAGCTATATTTATCTGTGATGACATTTTCATTTTTCCATAAATGTTAGGTGTTTGCTATGTTCATCATCTAAGTTTTTTCAATATACACAATTTATTTCATCAATTATATTTATCACATATAGTTTATTTTCTCATAACTATTGTTTGAAAATATTCAATTTTATAGCATCAAAACAAAGCCAATATTTTGTGATTTGGAGAGTAAATAGGAAACATACATAAACGAATATATTCTCTTCCTTAAAAATAAATAACTACTTCTGCCTCATCTGGTTAATTTTCCATGGCCTTTCCTAAGGTTGAAATTTTATCATTATTATTACTGTTATTAATTAACATCACTATTAAAATATAAAATATCTAATGCTATCTAAAACATGATGCCCTAATTCATGATTTAAATATTTGTATTTTAACTAAATAAAATTTAGTTACAAAATCTCTGTAGTAAAACAGCCTTTAAGTTGACACTATGCACTATGAACACAGATGTGCAATGTAATGAGAGCGCTGGAACGTGTAAGATAAAGGCAGAGAATGCCAGAAGAATCCAGAGAAAGGTCCAGATACAAAAGACGCTTTAGAAAAGCATGACTTTACCAATATGACTAATTCATGCTGTTTCCCTGGGAATGCATAAGTGAATTAATAATTATCATGATGTCTTGAAATTACAGGTCAGCTAGCATGAATAGGCCTCAGAAATAGAGAAAAAAAATGTACCTACTCATTCTTTTCCATGCTCAACAATAAACTTTCCTTTCTTTCTTTCTTCTTTTTTTTTCTCCTGGACCTTACTCTGTAGACCAGGCTGGCCATGAACTCACAGGGGTCTGCCTGGTTCTGCCTCCTGAGTGCTGAGATTAAAGGCATGGGCCACCACTGCCCAGCTCAATAAACTTTCTATCCATTCTAGCCCACTGGTTCTAGAGACACAGGAGCTCAGGAACTACAGAGGTCTCTGAAACATATGCTACTGATTCAAAGGCACCCAAGTTAAATTGAATGAATGACTTGATTATTTTCTAACATCATAAAGTAGGTCAATTCCTGTGCTACCATATTGTCCTCTGATTCAAAGTACTCACTAGATTTAGAAACCAGTTTTCGAAATAATGGAGATGACAACTATCTCATGCCACTTTTCTTATTTTTTTTAAATATTTTTATTTTATAATTAATTTAATTTCACATATCAGCTACGGATTCCCCTGTCCTCACTCCTCCCACCCACCCCCAGACCTTCTCCCCAATCCACCACCCATTCTCACCTTCTCTAAGGCAAGGTCTCCTCTGGAGAGTCAGCCCAGCCTGGTAGATTCAGCCAAGGCAGGTCCAGTCCCCTCCTCCCTACACCAAGGCTGAGCAAAGTGTCCCAGCATAGGCCCAATGGGATGGCTTTCTGGAGCCACTATTTTTTAAATTTTGTGTTCATAGTCATATGAAGCTAAATGCTAAACTCCATCTCTGAAAATATTAAAAACCCAGGAAGCCCTATATGCAGGCTAAATTGACCCAGAGTCCTAGATTATGTCTCACATGCATGCATATATTGAGCCTGAAAGCGTTTAGTGATTTGTTTTAATTAGCACATTCATCATTTTGGCAAGATTCCTTTTTCTCTTGAATGTTTGCAGCTTCCTGTGGTTTATAGCTTTTATTCAATAGCCAACTATTGAAGATCTTTACACTTCTATTTAGGTACAGTAATGTCATAACAACAATGTTTCAAAAGAATCATTTCTTCAGTAAGGCATGGTATACACATAATTTTCACCAGAAGCAAAAAAAAAAGAGTAGGACATATACACAATGTCAGTGATTTCAATTAAAATCTGCTTAATGTGGAAGTAGTATCATTCAGGTGAATTGAAAGTTTCTTGCAAACCCGTATCTAGCAAGAGACTTATGTCTAGGTTTTATAGAGAATTCCTATAGTAAGTAAAGTAGAGAAAAATTTCAATTAAAAATCAGCGAAACATGAACAAACTGCACTGATGAATAAATCAGTTGTAAAAGTAAGCAAATGAAATGTTGCTCATCCACCTACACTAGTTATGAGGAAGAGGAAACTATATCCACATGCTGATCCAACTGGCTTTAATACTTGAACACAGGGACAAAGCTCAGTTCTAATCACAGATTCAGAAAACAAGCACAACATAGAATTTCTGAGAATAGTAATTTGTAAGCTTTTAATAAATAAATGTATCAGAGCATAAAAATCAAAATCACACACACACACACACACACACACACACAGAGAGAGAGAGAGAGAGAGAGAGAGAGAGAGAGAGAGAGAGAGAGAGAGAGAGAGAAAACATAGTTTCCTTTGGTAAAAGCATTGTGGTTTTATTTTAAACCAAAAGATTTACTTTGGGTTTTGATATTCTAGGCAATACAAAAGATGTTACTGCTTTGTTTTGTAGAACATAAATTCAGGAAATTAAAATGATAGACTTTGTAAATATTCATTATCTTATGATATTCCATAAATAGAATTTTTTTTCTAGCTCAGAATTTTTAAACTTTGTGTATTTTTAGTTAATGATCCCTGGAGAAAAAATATATCATCTAAATGAGACTTGTAGTAATTTCCAATGATTTTATATCAATATAAGTATTATCACCACACTAAGATTCATATATTATCATTCCAGCAGAGAAGAACCAAAGCTGTCATCTTTTTACAATAACATTAACAGAGAACTCTCAGGATAAATCACCTATGTAATGGACAGATGGCAGTTCACAGGAATGATGCTGTGTTTCTTTGCACTCATTAATAATTATAATTATCAATAAAGGTGCAATTTACCTTTAAAATTTTATGATTATAATATAATGGCAATATTTCTCCTTTCCATTTTATCCCCCTAACACCTCCGCAGCACCCCTCCATGCTCTTCTTCAAATTCAAGGCCTCTTCTTTCCATAATTGCCGTTCCCTTTCTTTCCTTCATCCCTGACATGAAGAGGCCTGCTTTGTCCCTTTGAACTCACTGGGTTAAGCGTCGCCTATGAGAGAAGTCTCTGGATGTATCTACAGAGAATTTTTTCCGAAAGGTTTCACTGAAGAAGGAAGACTGACCCTGAAAGTTGCCCAAACCAAAAAAAAGAAAAATGTGAAGGTGAGTTGAACACTACATTCCTCTCCTCCTTCCCAGCTGGGAACGCAGACAGAATATTTGCCTCATGACCCTCCTGTCATGCCTTTTCCTCTGGGATGGACTATGTCTTCCCAGGTTGTGATTCATAGAAACTCTTTCTTCCTTATGCTCATTTTCTCAAGCATTTTCTCAGAATACCAAAAAAAAAAAAAATAACTGCATGCATGTCATAAATTGCCACCCACCACACTGGGTGGTAGGGGTACATGCCTTTAATCCCAGCACTCAGGAAACAGATCTCTGTGAGTTCAAAGCCAACCTGGTCTACAGAGTGTTCCATGTTTTGCTGATATTCATGAGAGACTGGCCCTTTCCTAAACAGAAAAGGAGGAGTGTATTTTGGGTGGGAGCAGAGAGGATATGGAGGGAAAGACTGAGAGGGAAGGAGAGGGGGGATATTGTGACCAGGGTGTAAAATAAATAAATTAGAAAAGAAAGAAAGTAAAAAAAACACCCAGCTATTGCTTTTATACAGCGAAAATGTCTCGAAAAAAAAAAAAAAAAACTAAAAAAAAGAATGTCCAATAATCATTTTTTCTACCTTTATGTTCTTAAGTGGCATGGCATGATCATGTGATGTATCTGATGACTGCATCACTCACACAACCTTGAAGAAGAGGCAGAGAACTGAAGTGATCATTTTTTCTGAAACATCCCAACTCACTGCGTCTCATGCATATCTCTTATTAACATGGAAAAAAGAAACTTGGAGATACTTAACAATAAGACAATAGATATTTCCAATTACAATGACGTAATATCAGACAGATGCCTGACACCCCCCCAAAAAAAAGGAATATTGGTGGGAAATAATCAAGTAAAATATGTCGAGCAAATGGCACTATTTAATTACCAATTAAAATAACCAGGAGATGTTTCTCTAACCTTCACATACATGACAAAATCAAACACCGTATTCTTATGAATATGTGGGGGGAAAACACTGAGGTTCATTGACTGCGGAAGCAAATTAGTATCACTAGATTCAAAGATTACATGAAAATTTTTATCAAAGTCACTATAATTTATTATGAGATCCAGAAAAGCAATTTTCTTTGATATTTGCCAAAATGAAGTAAAATGTACACACACACACACACACACACACACACACACACACACCCATGACTGAATATAGTCATTTATAGAGGTTTTATTTATAATTGCCATTGCATGAAAATAATCAAGATATTTTTCAGGAGGTAAACAGATAAATAAAACATGATAAATTTATACAAAGGAGTATTATACATCACTGAATAGAAATAACCTCAAATAAAAAAAATTAGAAATGGCAAATGCAGAATAATAAGTGTAAGTGTATCCAATTTGAAAAGTTTACTACTTTAGATTTATGCCTGTGAGTTGAGAAAAGGAGACTGTGGTGACAGAGATTTGTGGTTCCCAGGGCTTAAGAAAGAACAATGCACAGATGCTGTCCTATGTAATACATTATACTCTAATATACTATATGTCACACTGTACTAGTGGTGGATCAATTTGATTACAGATTCATAAAAAATGTCATAGAATGTCAATCACGGTGACAAATCCATATCGCAACTAGGAATTTGAATGCTGCTGCTGCTGCTGTGTCAATGTGAGTCCATCTGATCTTACTAAGGTGCTCCATGGTCAGGTTCTCAGAGTCTCCCAATGTTCATGGTGAAGGTTGGTACACGTAAGGTTAGGTAAGAGAAAATAAAAGGTATGTTATCTAGGCTACATTTTTCTTGTGATCTTATATCATTTAAAGCTGTATATATATAAACATCAAAGGAAAATCTGTCAACATGAAATAATGTTAGTACATCATTTAAGTTTTGTCATCTTTATACTTCAACAGAGACTATTCATAAATATGGGGCCGGTTGTTAATTTATCAGCTATGATTTATCAACATATTTTCCCCATAATAGCCTGTGTATAATTGCAGAAAGAGCCTGAAGGTAAAGAGAAATATTGGGAATTAATTACTTCATTTTCCTGGCATCATACCACATTCTGTGCTGTCAGCTTATCTGCTTTCTCACTCCTGGTGGCAAAATGCATTTGTAAAAATGTGTAAGGAAAAGGGAATTTCCCCAATAGTTTTGCACACATTTGTCCATATGTACCTTATTTATTCATGATTAACAAAAACAATGGTTTTAAAACATGGTTATCTCTTTAAATAATATACTTGAAACACATCTTTAAATACGGTAGTGTGTAGAGGTCATCTCTGGAACAGTCTAACATAAAAATATGTTGTTCTTGCTTCATCTCCAAAAATATGCCAGAGAAACATCCTATGTACCCACAAGCATTTTAAACCGATTAGCGGGATGAGTCTATCCAATACACTTTCTGTCATAGCTGCTGTTCAGTTTAGCATTTCTATTCTTCAGTGTCACTTCTCATTAATGGATGTGTTCAGTTGCTGTCAACTGATGACATCTCACTGTCCTTTTACTTCATTAACTGATTATATTCTAATTGCTATTTTATACATCCATTTGATTCATCAGCTTTTAATGTTCCACTGAATTGGCTTCTTTGTGTGAATGATACGGAAGAAAAGGTGCCAAAAATTCATCATCCACTTTTAAAATTCTCATATGGTAAGAGTTTAATTTTGTTATCTATCTCATAAAAATTCACATGGAAATAATTAAGTAAAGAAATAAAGCCACATTCTACTCAAGCTCTGTTCACTGTTCTTCTTGCCTTTTTGGATTTCTAGTTAAAGGAAAACAAACTAAGAGACTTTGAAATATACCTTTTATTTTGCTTATATTTAAAATCCATATGATTTTTTTCAATTTTATGATATATTTATTAATGAAATTTTATGTTAAATTTCAGATTATATTTTATTGTTATGAATATTGTAAACCACATATTTATAAATAAAATAGATTAGTCATTAAAGCATTGATGTGGTGTGGAATTTGTTAGTTAAGCTAGGATTTTCAAGTACAAATTTGATTACAGAAACTTTGGAAATATATAAAAATGTCATTATTTTCACTTTTATTAATTTCTTATAATAGTTGTCATTAACAAGGTAGTTTAGAATACTGTCAATTTAACATGAACTATATCAAACAAATGCAAATGACAGAATTAGAACTCCATCTCACCCTGACTGAAATAATGTTTACTATCTATGTATATTCTTAGAAGGTGACTATGTCACACGTCAGATTATATACATTGTGGTCAAAGGATAGAAAAGCTGTTACTCTGTTACCTTTTCATCTATTATGTCCAAGCTTGATATGACAAAGCCCTGTGAGATTCAAACAATGACTTCTTTGCCAACTGTGAATATAAATAATCCGTCAGATTCCTTAACTGTTGTACACAGAGGATACACTCTTAGGGGTGTTAGGGTTACTCTCCCTGTATTATTGCCACTTCCTTATTTTTACAGGCAACAAAAGGTTCGGTGCATGCAGGTCAAAAAAGATGGGCCTTTTCTTACTTTCTTCTTTAAAACTGATGAATTTCAAATAGATTTGGAAAACAACATTAATTCCACTAATGAAAAAATAGTACCTTAAAATCACAGTGATTATAATTTTCTTTGAATATTGCAAAATACTTTATATGCTTTGCATAACTATATACAATTTCATTTTTACTTTAATTTAAGAGCTCTGAGATTATTTGTATCCATTATAATACATGTTAATGATAATCCTATGAAATTTCAGGCTTTTTCATATTGGAAAATCCAGACATTAATCTAATAACATACAGTATACTATATTGAAAAATATGGAGGAATAAGAAAAAACTGTATATAATGTTAAGCCTAATTTAATTTAGTAACAATTTTAGCCTAATTTTTAAAAGAGATGTTCTGGAATACCTTTATTTGCTTTTCCACATGTGAAGCTGGTTAAAGCCCATAAGTTCAGAAACTTAAAATGCTTATAAAACAAACAATCAGAACTCTAAACTGGAAGGAGGAAGTTTTGAAGAAAAATTTATTAATTAAATGCTTATTACAAGCCGGGTGGTGGTGGCATATGCCTTTAATCCCAGCACTCGGGAGGCAGAGGCAGGCAGATCTTTGTGAGTTCGAGGCCAGCCTGGTCTACAGAGCGAGATACAGGAAAGGCACAAAGCTACACAGAGAAACCCTGTCTCGAAAAAAAAAATGCTTATTACATAAATAGTAAAACAGTTCACTCTTTAAAATTTACCTTATTTTTGAGAAATGCTACCTTGCATATGTAAGGGTCAGAGAATAACCATGGGACTGGCTTCTCTCTTTTCACCATGCAGGTTTAAGAGATTGACCTCAGATTGTCAGGCTTGGATGCTAGCAGCCTGAATGCAGATTCTTTTTGCCTTCCTTAAATATTTCTAAAATAATTTTAGTTTATTTTAGTAGAGAAGAAGGTGCTAAAACCTGTATGCAAAAAATCATCCCAAACATTCTTTGGAAGAAACAAGATTTCCCTGACATCAATATCTTAAAATTTATGGAAAAGATAAATGTCATTTGTCAGAAAATAAATAATCATTAATAGAGATGTGTCAATGGTTTTGATAATAAAGATCATCCTTGACTCTGAATACTCATGCATGCTAATAGGAAAACAGAAAAAAAATGTAAAGATTCACAGTTTCCACATTGAAATGTCCTGATAAAAAAATCCTGAAACTTTAGGAAGTGATTCAAATATTTTCAAACATTTAATATTCCCCCTGTCTCTGTCAGTCTAACATAGGCAACTATTAACTCATTAAGGACCAAAATGAAATAGTCATAGAAATATTCATCAGTGTTTCAACCAACACTCTTTACACCACACCCAACATACCATTTGTACAGAAAATAGAATCGTTAGAGAAGCAGTATGCATAGTAAATAGTGATTAAATTATTTCTACACTTAAGTCCAATTAAGTATGTTCTTTTTGTTCTTCAAAGTAAGCCCATTTTCAATTCAGGCACCAATTAGTGTTTCTATCAATATATTGTACTTATTTGTATATTGTTTCTACTTGCTCATGAACTTTTCTAGCAAGAATGCTTTTCATTCCTCCCCAATAAAACAAGTACTCACAGGTCCACATTCACTGTTTCTTAACAGAAACCAAACTTCTTTCCTATTGTTCCTCTAATCAGTATATCCTTTTCACCTCTTGAAACTCAACAAGTATCAACATTTATTTACTTCAAATTCCTAAAGAATAATCAATTGCACATTTTTAATTCTTAGTAACTTTCCAAAAAATGTACTCTTCTTCTACAAACCTCTAGTCAGACAGCCTTGATTCATATATTTGTAAATTAATCCAGGAAGATGGCAAATATGGAAAATTTTTACTTACCCGACCTCTTGAGAGCACACTCATAAACTATTATTGAACAGTCTCTTCTCTTGCTTAACCATAAAACTGAGTTTTATATGACACACTTTTTTTTTAATTCCTTATGTGGGATTTGGATGATCATATTTGTTTGATGCTCATCCTTCTTACAACTGGATAGATATTATTAGCTTAAATTTTAATTTTTATTTCCATGTCGCGTACACTTGTTCTAAGCAGTTAATTTTCTTAGCTAGCATTGGAACTAAGTGTGTTTCTAAAAATAGACCACCCAATCCAGACTTCCTCTGTGGACACAGAACAGCATGCCCAATGATGCACACACTTCAAAAAACCCTTTCCTTTTAGAGAATATTAACACAAGCAAGCCAGGGATATGAGCCTCTTTTTTTCTTGCCCTTACTTCTCCAAGGAGATAAATTACATAATGAAATCTAATTATTCCTTACCTTTAAATTTTCTTTTATTTTTGGGATTAATATAATTACATCATTTTCTTCTTCTCCTTCCACCCTCAAAAACCTCTTATATATTCCTCTTTGCTCTCCTTCAATTTTATTACATTAATTATGGTCACACATATAGGTATAACATACATAAATACAATCTGTTCTGTCAGTATAATGTTAATTATATAGAGGCCTTAATTGTTTTATATTTTATTTATTTATTTTACATCCCAACCACAGTTTCTCCTCCTTCCTCTGTCCAGTTCCTCCAGCCCACCTCCCCTCTGTCTGCCCCCAAACCGCTCCTCATCTTTATCTGTTCTAAAAGGAGAAGGCCTCCCACGGGCAGCAAAAAAGCATGACATATCAAGTTGTAGTAAGACTAAGCACCTGCATTATGTTAAGTCTGGAACAGGCAAACCAGTATGAGGAATAAATGCTGTAGAATATTATTTTAAGATGTGTTACATTTGTTTATTAATTTATTAATTGATTTAATACCAAAGAACTTATGTTTTTAGGGTGTTGACTTACAAAATCATAAATTTCTTTTTCTTCTTTATGCTAAGCTTCAACATACTTAATGCATGTCTGTTTAAGAAGTTAGGCCATGTCATAGCATGAGACAGTACAGACTGATAGCAAATAAAGGGCTGTGTTTCAGCCTACAGAGAGAAAAACTAGAGAAGACAGTTTACTTTCTTCTAAATAATAACATTAGAGAAGATAGTATAAATAAAGATATTACTGATAACTCATCAAGACCATATTAAGTTTAAAAGAAATACATATAATCACTTCAAAAATTAACCTAAGAGTTAAAAATATGTGCTGATTTGAAATGTAGTACTTTAGTGAATATTTCTAATTATTGTAATTTGTAATATATTATCCCAAGGAAACAAACAGTTCCTTAAAATTAAATTGACTAGAATGTTGTCAATGCAGTTTTAAGATGTAAATATCACCAAATCTCTGAGACTCATGTGGTTAAGGATAGCATAAGTATAGACAGAGAAAATGACATTAAACCTTGAGACAATTCAATTTGATATATTGAATACTTATATATTAAATTCATTATATTTATATTACATATAATAAATATATTAGAAATTCAATATTAATGAATAAGCAATATATATTTATACATAAGACATATTATATGTAATATATTAAATTAAATATAGTTATATATAATCAAATATATGTAATTCAGTTCATATATTTAGGGTTTTATATATTTACTCAATATCACTTCATAAAATTCATAAAGATAAATAATGTATGGGCATGAATAAAACAGAGAAGAATATGATTCTTTTGCTATGTTTTCAATCTAATCACTAAGCAAAATTTCATCAACAAATCAGACTGTATTTAACTTTTAAAAATAAATTCCAGCAAAGGGTATGCATCCTGAAATTTTCTTACCATTCATATAATTTACAAATATATTTTCAAACATATTTTAGATAAAATTATATCATTAAGTTTCAAAATCTTGTCAAGTCTGTTAAGTAAACTGTTGAGATAAATCTAGTCAAAGTTCTGTTAACCACAATTTTGAAAATTCAATATAAAATACAAAAATGTTGAATTTTCAAAATTGTGGTTAACAGAACTTTGACTAGATTTATCTCAACAGTTTAAAATACAAAAATGTTCCAGGAAAGGCTCAAAGCTACACAGGGAAACCCTGTCTCGAAAAAACCAAAAAAAAAAAATGTAAAATCCTCAAGTGAAATTAAACATTGCTACATGTCACTGGAGATTAGCACACATTATAAGACATATAGTTTATATTATATGTTCTATTAAATAAATGGCCTTATGAAAATTAACAGATACATCTGACATCAAATCCCATTTACTCAGCCCTCTGAACTTCATGTTTCTATATAAATTATTTAAACTACAGGGCAATTAATTTCAATGGTACAATATTAAATAACATAAGTAAAATCATCAACTTTCTAAAAGATATGTAGATGCTCTAAGTCCTATTATCTCAAACAATGTTCTTATCTGAAAATAGAAGCAAACACTACAAATATAATTTGTCAAAATTATGTCATAGTTTAAATCACCATACGTAGAGCTCCTTCTTTAACCAGTAACCTTATAAGAAGATGGACATGGGAAGCACAAGGCACCATGGTAATGCCAAATAAAGATGGAGTCAGGGACTGGAAAAGTGCATCCACAGCCCAGAAAACACTAAGAACACTATCTCTCAGCAGAATGGAAGGTGGAGACACAGGAAAGATGACCATGGGAGTTCCTGGGAGCATTAGGTGACACTTCAATTGCATGCTTTTGGTCTTCAGAATAGCAAGAAAAGAATTGTATGCCGATTTAAACTATGGGGCATGTTTTGCCCTCTTAAATCTTCCCTAGAAAACTAGACATTGACCATAGTGAGCTGGCAGGTATGTAGAGTTATGTACACACCCATTCACTTGTGCACATGTATAAACACATGCA
This sequence comes from Peromyscus californicus insignis, assembly GCF_007827085.1. Lineage (NCBI taxonomy): Eukaryota > Metazoa > Chordata > Mammalia > Rodentia > Cricetidae > Peromyscus > Peromyscus californicus. The sequence goes on from NW_026294458.1 coordinate 64,554,432, forward strand.
TGCAAATAAGTACACATATTTTTAGTTCAGCAACTTCTTTGACAAATTGTAGTTTCATAATGAGTGTGTAAATTATATTTAACTGAAAATCATATTTTTATTTTTAATAACTCATCTAATTACATAATCATACATAATTGCTGTTTTGAACGTCCTAATTCATCAGTAATTATAGATAAGATAATCCTACAGGTTTTCTCAGTCAGAGGCTCACATCCTCCTGAAAAGTAGAGACTACATAATTTCTTTTGTAAGCGACAGTGTTGACTATTATTGTTTTACTGTCTTTATAATTTGAAATAATGTATATTTAATACAATAAGTGACTCCTGGGTCATGCCTATAATCCCAGAAATTTCAGGAAGAAGTAATAGTTCAGAACTAAACTTGACTCATGATGATTTTGAGGTCAGACTATGTTAAATGAGACACTGTATCAAAAATAAAATAACATTTCAGATATAACATCACTTTCTCTTTATTAAAGACATTTGGCCATAATTGTTCAAATCGATAAGTAAATGAATGCAATCAAGTTACAAGAATCATTTTGAAAAGTGTGGGTTTCTTTTCCAATTTTTGGTACATATTTATATTATCATAGCTGAAAAATATCATAATTAAAATAAACATATTAATTTCAATGATAATCTAATTAACAAAGGGTCATTTCAAAATTAATCACTTAAAATTCTACTTAAATGAAAGAAAAAACATTTTGAGAAAAAGCATTAATTATTTAGAATTAATGATCACAGAAATGATAACCAGATCTTTTTGGAATATTTTAACTACTTGAGTTTTTATTTATTTTGAAGAATCCTGTAAAAAAACGCACTAACATTTTCACACAAGTAGATGTTGTTAAACCTAATGCACTGGGAGTACTTTACAAAACATACACTGAAAAGTTATATGCCTGAAATATGATCATTGAAAAATAATAAAACAAAAAACACCTGCAAAAATTTTGTCACAGCTGAGGAAGACGACAAACCTTTCTAAACATACAAAATTTTTCTAAATATAGAAGACAACAAAAAGTCTATAACACACTGTAATCATTATGCAGAAGTATAGATTTCTTATGCATAGTAATATTTAAATAAACTGAAAGAAAAGAAAATAGATATGATGATGAAAGAAATATATTTAGGTATATAGGGAGGGGCAACTATTTAAGAAATTGTAAGAACTCATAACAGGAAAAAGACTATATAGATTTCCTTGGCGTGTTGAAATGACAGAAAAAATCAATCAAAACAAAATTCATACAGTCTTGAAGAAGACACATAAAAGTTGACACATGCCAGGATAATAATGATTAAATTGAGTTTTGAAATCAAAATGGAAGGATCAAAAAGGAAGAAACAGTATCTCAAAGACTGACATTAAGCCACCATAAACTCTGTATTCCTGAGTAGTTAACTATTTCTCTTAGAGGAAATACAGGTGTTGACTCGATTGAGCACTTTTCCAACACTTCTGTCAATGAACTGACATATTTCATCTGAGCATCAGCTAAGAAACCCTTGATTTGATACATGCTGCTGATTTACTAACTTGAAATTTTTTCACAGGTACAATATAACTCATGCTTATATGTATAACCTAACTCTTGTATTTTTCTTCTTCTTCTTCAAAAAAAAAAAAAACATTGCAGCCCTCTTACAGTTAGGAATACAGTACTTGGCACTATATTTGAGGACCATTTTAAAGAGTTAATCTATTAATATAAAGTAAAAAGTGAACTGAGATGTGCATATACAATGGCTAAAATCTATTACTAGTCAGAAAATGTTCATATAAATTGAATTATAGTTCACATACACATACACACACACACATACATGAAGTCCTAATGACATAAAAGTACTGAAAAGTATTAAGAAGTGTGTGTGTGGGGGGGGGGGATTACCACTGAAGGCCATTTTCCTCAGTATCATTTTTAATATGGTCTCCATAATGACATGAATGGCAAATAATTGTGGAATCTGGACATTTGAATTTTTGTGATCCACATTATGTCTAGTGTTCTCAATCTGACAAGAAACTAATAAAAATACTTTCCTGTTATACCATAGTAAATAAGCTCATTTTTCTAATACTAGTATATCATAAAGACAAAGAAGAACTGATGAAGGACGATAACTGTGTCTCCATTGTGTCTTCCCTGAAAAGTGCACTTATTTTAAAAAACAATGGGCTTAATACCTGCAAGTCACTCGTGGTCCCTAAAGCTTTTCTATTATTGTTGTTTGTTTGTTTATTTATTGTTTATATTGTTTATTTTTCGTGTGAAGTAGTAGTAGAGAGTTGAGTTCAATGTGAGGGACACTCAGCAGTCTCACGACACAACATATGAAGATGTCATAAATAATCACTCTTGATACAATGTATCCTGACTTTCTTTTGCATATTTATATTTTTTAAATGTGGGAGCACATACTTCCTTTAAAATATATTATTGCTTGTGGAGGTGTGTATTGGTTAAATTAACTCAAAATTTAGAGGTTGATTCCTTTAACTTATTAAACATCCTGGTGGCACTGATGTTGTGTGATTTAGAATGATATTATGGGAATTGATCTCAAAACACCACTATTTTCATCTCATTAGTCACCACTGTCTAATTAGAGCACAGCCTGGATTGTTATTCCTTTAACTGAAGATCAATTTCTTAATCATCGAATTACATAAAGTCCAGAGAGAAATCACACTGATTATCTCCAGCTTCTCCTTGCTAGAGTAAATGTTAAATGTAGTGGCTTGTCTTTAAGCTCTAAGTACATCAGACATCAGAGATCCTATGAGTCAGAGCTCTGTCACCTCCCTCTCTTGTGTTATTATAAAATGAAGAAGTGAAAATTTCCATTGCTTAAAAGTCAATTCTTTTAACTAATCCCTTGACAATAAAAGCATAAACTTTAAGAATACCTTATTTCAATGACCTTGGTTATTATCATAAATAGAAATCATAAGGCTCGTCAAAGTGTCATCGGATAAATTCTCACACAATGCACAATAGAAACCTTAAATCCTTACTTGTGTGCTGCTCTTATTGGACCTGTTGAGATCAAGAACATATGCTAGTGGATCGCCCTACAAGTTAACTGATTTACCACTCAGAAGCATGCAATTATTTTTCAGAGAACTTTGAAGTTACTGTCTAAGTTCTCCTTCTGCTACTGAGATGAAAACAGGCTCTTTCTGATAACCTTCTAGCCAAAAACTGGGTGTCATATGGACACCGATGCCTGGGTACTTTGGCCTCAACGGAACATCTTCATGTGCCAGAATTTTGCTTAAAATTCCTTCAGTGGGTTGGCCACTGCTTTTTCAGAATGCAGCACATAAAGGTGCTTTCTACTTAGTTCTGTTTTGTCCCTATTATCTGCTAACAAGTGCGATATCATTCTTTTTTTTTTTTCTGATTATCAGTATTTTCAACCAATTAAACTTTTGCCCTTCACCCTATCTCACTTTCCTTAAGGACTCCAATAAGAAACGGCTGGGTCAGGAGTTTTTGATTGTTTCTTCTGATTGCTGGAAAGGCCTCAATGCGCATGAATATTTGTCAGTTGCTATTCGTGGACAAACTGAGGATATATGAGGAGAAAATCTCTGCAGCTCCTTTTGCCCTTGATCTATGCCAGGAGTCAGTATAGGTAGATGGGCAGATGTGGCAGCAGGTAGCAGCAAGTATCAACCTGTAAGGCTACATCCTTCACACCTCTGGTGAGTACTGGCTATGATATGTACTTATGGCCATGGGAAGTCAGACCTAATAACTTTTTCCCAGCAGCCAAAGTTACAGTATCCCAGGTTCTCATAGGCCTTGAAGGTTGACAGTGTTTTTCCTCTTCTCCAGTTTGTTGCTAGTTTCTTTATTCTAAGGCTCTGCCCTCTCTTGTCCTCTCTGGATTTCCATTTGCCCCACTGTGGTTGTTTGAGCTCGGGCAATTGCCGGGACTTAATGAAAGTGAACACACACTGGTAAGTAGCCACTATGCTGCCCCTCCTCTTAAACAGTTTTGGTTACTTTTCAATGTTGCCAGTTTAACCATGAGAGAATACATACAAGAAAAAGTCATTTGACAAAAGCCTTTTCTTGATTCTAAGCATGCAACACAAGGAAACTGCACAGGAGAGTCTGTTAGAGATTGGACAGAGCTGGCCTTAGAAATTTGCTTCTATGGACTAGGAAAGGATGTTTGATCCAGCCACAGTTACTTGTTTCCCATCAAACACAGTTAGTTGTTTGCATGAAATTTGCCCTTGCTTTTTAGCGTGAATCAGTATTTGAGGCTTGTGTTCTGTACCATCATAGTCTTGCCTCTAATCATCACTCACATAAATCCCTCTTTCAGACCACCAAGGGAGCTTCTCTCCTATTCCCAGAGAGTAAATCTTTGCAGGATCACATGAAAGCTATGATGGCCTGTGATAGCAAAAATCTCAGTACAAACTATTTCAAACTGCTGAAGATGGTGCTGTGACTTCAGGAGCTGAGACAATCAGCTAAAATTGTCTTATCCTTTTCTCATGGTGCCCACTGAGTGTTGCAGACAGGTGGTGCTGGCATAAGCATCATTTGGCTGACTGCTTGACTTATTTTGCTCAAGGCAGCAGGGGCAGAAAGACAGAGTCAAATGGTTGCTAATTAGCAAGTCCATTTACCAAATCCATGAAATTATTTTTTTTTAAATTTCTTTATAAGAATGTAAACATCACAAGTAACACAATATAAAATTGAAGCAGTGTATCATTCAAACTATTAATGAAATTTACAGATCCTAAATGTGTTTAACACTTGCCTATTAACCTAGGTAAGGGAGGTGATTACTGAGTCTTGATCTCTAGATCCCTGATATACGTTATCTAGTAAATTATCACTTCATTGTTTTGTCGGTTCCAGTAAAAACTATGGTAATAATGTTTTTCGTTTGTCTGTTTTATTATGTTATACATTGATGCACCACAGAACACTCAAATATTAGGAAAAGCAAAACAGCTCAATACATCATAGATGTAATTTATAAAGAGTGAAAGAATACATTCCCATTGGATAGTTTGGTCAAACAAGTAGGATTTGGATAATAAGCATTGTCTCAAAACTCACATGTTAATGACTCAATTCAAAACTTACAAGGTTGCTAAAAAGCAATCGTGCCATGAGGATTAACTCATTGCGTTCATAGCTGAGTGGGATTGGGTTAGGGATAGTTGAAAAGGAGAGATGACTTGGGACAAGCCTGTGAAAACATGATCTTGTCTGAGGACTCTCCCTTCATCTTGCTGTACTTGCTGTCCATCATGGGTTGCTTTTGTCTGCTACCTTTAGCCTCACCACCAGGGGGCAAAATGAACATGGAACAAAGGCTCTGAAACTGGAAGCCACAGTAAAACATTCTTTCCATAAGTTGTTTATCTCCAGTGTTTTGTCACAGTGAAAAGTGTTGTGGGACACAAGCCCACTGTACCGGGCCCTTGTAGAAGAGTGTACACTTCTCAAAGTTTCTCCTTCTTTCTCTCCTCTAATTCTTTTCTGCAGATGATTGAATACTGGCCCTTGCTCATGCTAGGCAAGCACATTAAAGTTGCATTACATCCCCAGACAATGAAACTATAATACTAACTGTTAGTCCTTAGAGAACAGAACCGATTGCTTTTCTCAACCAATAAAATTTTTTTAAGTCCCGAACTGTCTCAATTTTCTCCATTACTTTTGCAAACAAGCAACATAAAACCAAGATTCATGTTTTCCCGAGAAGATTCTGTTAAAGAACTTACAATTATAACAACCTAAAATAACAATATCCTCTTCTATAGTTTCCTTCCCTAGGGATACAAGTTCTTTAGACATGTAGTTGGCCTTTCTAATGTGATAAAATTTCAATAGTCTGCCATAAAATAGGTCTCCATATGTCCAGGTTTTAGAATAGCTTCTGTTTTATTTTCCATGTCTATCTAGAAGTGCTTGATATTTTTGGCTTTATTAATTCTGCGTAGCTTTTTTTCTCTACTGATATTCAAAAAAGTGACGTTAGAGAATGGGAAACTTTTTGTCTTAGATTATGGAATCTACTTTTTTTAAAATTTTACAATTTAATTAAATTTTACATATCAGCCACAGATTCCCTTGTTCTCCCCGCTCCCTCCCCCCCTTCGCCTCAGCCCACCCCACATTCCCATCTCCTCCAGAGCAAAGACTCCCTTGGGGGTTGAGTTCAACCTGGTAGATTCAGTCCAGGCAGGTCCAGTCCCCTCCTCCCAGGCTGAGCAAAGTGTCCCTGCATAGGCCCCAGGCTCCAAACAGCCAGTTCATGCACTGAAAACAGGTCCCGGTCCCACTGCCTGGATGCCTCCCAAACAGATTAAGCTAATCAACTGTCTCACTTATCCAGAGGGCCTGATCCAGTTGGGGGCTCCTCAGCTATTGGTTCATAGTTCATGAGTTTCCATTCGTTTGGTTATTTGTCCCTGTGCTTTATCCAATCTTGGTCTCAACAATTCTCGCTCATACAAATGTGGTGGTATTTTACTTGTACTGAAATGTGATTTTAATTGTATGTTAATAAATAAAGTTGCCTGGGGGTCAGAGCTATTAGAGCCATAGCAAGTGCATGGCGGCGGCACACGCCTTTAAGGACCTGGAGGGCGGTACATACAGGCAGTGACGAGGCAGTCACATGTTTGGGTTTACAACCAATGAGAAGGCAGAACAGAAAGACTATAAAGACATACACACAGGAAGTAGGGCCCCTTTCGGAAAGCTCTCTTGGCTGAAGAGGATCCCTGAATCAGGAAGGGTGAGGCTCTTAGCTCTGACCTCTTGGCTTTCTTCTCTGAATCGGCTCTGTGTTTCTTATTTAATAAGACCGTTGGTTACATCTACATACAAACCCTCCTCTTTCTCACCAATTGGACTCCTGGAGCTCCACCTGGGGCCTGGCCATAGATCTCTGCATCTGGTTCCCTCAGTCATTGGATGGGGTTTCTAGCACAACAATTAGGGTGTTTGGCCATCCCATCACCAGAATAGGTCAATTCGGGCTGTCTCTCGACCATTACCAGTAGTCTATTGTGGGGGTATCTTTGTGGATTTCTGTGGGCCTCTCTAGCACTTTGCTTCTTCCTATTCTCATGTGGTCTTCATTTATCAGGGTCTCTTTTTTTTTTCTTTTTTTTTGGTTTTTTGAGACAGGGTTTCTCCATGTAGCTTTGTGCATTTCCTGGAACTCACTTGGTAGCCCAGGCTGGCCTCGAACTCACAGAGATCCTCCTGGCTCTGCCTCCCGAGTGCTGGGATTAAAGGCGTGCACCACCACCACCCGCCTTTACCATAGTCACTTATTCCTTGTTCTCCCTCTCTGTTCTTGATCCAGCTCGGATCTCCTGCTCCCCTAAGCTCTCTTTCCCTTGAAACTTGCCCTTCATTAGCCCCACTCACGTCCATGTTGTTCATGTAGATCTCATGCATTTCTCTGTCACTGGGGGATCCCTGTATCTTTCTTGGGGTCCTGTTTTCTAGGTAGTCTCCCTGGAGTTGTGAGTAGCAGTCTAGTCATCTTTGTTTTACATCTAGTATCCTCCTATGAGTGAGTACATACCATGTTTGTCTTTCTGAGTCTGGGTTACCTCACTCAGGATGATTTTTTCTTGATCCATCCATTTGCCTGCAAACCTCATGATGTCATTGTTTTTCTCTGCTGAGAAGTATTCCATTGTGTATATGTACCACATTTTATTTATCCATTCTTCAGTTGAAGGGCATCTAGGTTGTTTCCAGACTCTGGCTATTACAAACAACACTTCTATGAACATAGCTGAGCAATGCCCTTGTGGTATGATTGAGCATTTCTTGGGTATATGCCCAAGAATGGTACAGCTGGATCTTGGGGGAGTTTTTCTATGAAGCATCATTGAAGGAACTAACTAGGTGTTCTTAGAACACCCACCCACCTTGCATGCATACATGCATTCATTCCACAAACATCCAAATGACAATTTCTTCTTCATTTGCAATTGTTGATTGATTTACTTTTAACACCTTGGAGAGGGTTATATAATCTCTTCCCTAGAGAATAAATTTCTGAATAAGAAAAAAATGACAGGGCCAAAATGTGACCCCTACATTTTGGACAATGTTGAGTTTCTGAACCAATAGTACAGAACATTGCTTCTTCTTTGTTTTGTATAGGGGTGTGTGTGTGTGTGTGTGTGTGTGTGTGTGTGTGTGTGTGTGTGTGTGTGTGTATGTATGTATATATGTCTTGTGAACTTGTAAACGGTCATATGAACTTGTAAAGGTCTTAAGGGGAGGAGCATTTTATTTTTTTGCAACAGAAATTACTGGGGACAGTGAGATTTGCATCTCTGTACTTCTTTCAGCTTTTCCAATGACTATGCTTAGTATTGAAGAGACAACCCAGATGTGTTCTGTCATGATTGCATGGTTGTTGTTCCTGCTGTTACCTGTGCATGGATACCAGGCCCTTCTACACAGCAATGAACTAAAATGATTTCCATCCTCCAAAGTTGAATTTAAACAAAAGGCATTTCAAGCTTCCCTTCATTGCTCTTACTTGATGTGCCCTCTCCTTTCTTTAAATTTTCACACATTCAGAATTTTGAACCTGCCTGAGGCATCTGTCAGTGTGGGCAGAATGCAGTTTTGAGTTTCCACTGAATTGAGTTTCCAGTCACACTGCTACTTAGAAAAATGTGGTTTTTAGCAGTTTTATATAATCCTTCATGCCCTCATATAATACATTTTAAAATACTATAATACATTTTAAAATAGGCATGGAAGGGCATGGGTTTAGTTTGGTGATAGAATACTTTCTCAATATTCATGAAGCCTGAGCCCTATTGACAACACAATATTTTTTTAAATAGGTCAATAATACTTTGTATTATGTTGAATTCTTATATAAATTAAATTGCAGTATCTTCCTACAAATTATAATTGTGAGGGAATGCTGCTTAAGTCTCTTGATTTGAAAAAAATATGGATAAAAATAAAATCTGTAACTTTGCTTTTGGCAGAGTACAATGGTTTAATGAAGAAATTACTTGCAATATCTGCTTGTTACTTTTTATATTGCCATGACCAAATACTTGATAAAAGCAATTTAAAGAAGTTATGATTTATTTTGGCCCACAGTTTGGTTTTCCAATCCAAGAAGCTATGGTGACAGACACATGGATTTCTTGAGAATCTTATATCCAGATTCAGGAAGCACATCCACACTTTCTCCTTTTTATTTAGTAGGAGACATTGTCCCTTGGAATGGTGCTACCCACATTTAGTGTAGGTCATTGAAGATCAATTATCCTAACCTAGAAAATACATTACATAAATACCTAGAGATTTGATTCTATGAAAGATCTAAATACCATGAAGTTGACAATAAAGATTAACCTTCATATAATCACTCTTGCCAGATGGAGAAAGGCATCCACATTTTATATCCTAATATTAACAACACAGTGGCAGACACACAATCTATTGTTGGTAAATTATAATTATTTTTACTTATACTATGCTTCTGTTCTATTTAGTTTATTAATACTTCACATGGTTGTTTACCTAAGAAACAATTTTTGTTTCACTGTAAATTATTCAGCTTTAGAAACAACCATACCTTGACTTCAGTGCCAGGATACACATAAAAGAGAGCACATGTATCATTTGTCTTTCTGGGTATAGGTTACCTCACTCTGTAAAATATTTTTATTTCCATACATATACAAAGAAATCTCACGATTTCATTATTCTTTGCAATTGAATTTAATTCCATGGTGTATATGCACAATATTTTCACTAATTAATGAAAGCTATTTAGACTACTTCTACTCCTAATTATCATGACTAGACTAGCAATAAACAAGGCTGAGTAAGTATCTGTATGTTAATCATCTAGTAGATGTGTTGCTGGCAACGATCCATTTCCACTCTGTGAGCTTTGCATCACTATGTGGATTATTTCCTCTGTGAGACTTGAACAGTCTCCCCAAATAATATATATTGTTGTCATTGCCCTTGGTTGCCTCCAAGAACTTGAAATTTAAGATCATATTGTGGGAGATACCCCATACTTTAGACACAGACCTTGGAAGAGTAAAGATGAACTTTATGTAGAATCTTCATCACTGAGGACGATCTCTCAACAATATTAGAAGGTTCTAAGAAATCTACTAAGGGAAAAATAAAACCAACACGCACACTCACCTTTGAATCCTGTGTATCACAATAGGAATCTGTTTGGCAAGATATTCCAAAAGAGTGGAATGGTGGCACTTATCTCTTGCAACTAAGGAGAAGCCATCAAGTTGAGTTCAGGGATTGCTCATGAAGAAGGACTAATGTGACAGAAAGGAGATGGATCCAGATGGGAGGGAAATGGGGAGGTTCTGGGAGAAATAGAGGGAGGGGAAACTGTAATCAAGATATATTATGTGAGCAAAAAATATTTTCAATAAAAGGAAAAAAAAAATAAAAAGGAACTCAGGCCTGGCAGTGTAAACCCAGCCAGCCTAGTGGTTGGTGATATAATGGCACATAGAAGAAAATAAACATCTGCTACTTTTATGAACCAGTATAATTTCTAACCGCATTCTAAATGGTTATCATTACACTCACAGATAATTGTGTAGATGTCATCCATGAACAAGAACCTTCTTGTTTGAAGTAGAGATCATTACCGCAATCCACAAGAGGTCAAAATGTATTGAGCCATTGACCATGAGGTGTACATACAAAAAAATGGTACATCTTCAACACAACCCATGCAGTCAAGACTCAGGGAATATCAGCAAAAGGTGGAAGGAAAGACTGGAAATCAGAGAGAAGATGTCTTTTTCTTTTTTAGATAGAGGCTTAATATATAACACAGGAAGTATCACAAGATTCAGTCTATAAATGAAGAGCTATAGGAAATAAATGGCCGCAAAAGGGGAGAATCAAACTTCCCCAGGGACTAAGCTTCGATCCAATACCAAGTGGTTTGCCCTGAACAGATATATGTGTGAGTAACAGTAAATGGACTCAGCAGATTATAGACTTAACTGATTGTACACACACACACAGGTAAAATTTTATGTCTATTTCTCTATTACCTATCTGTCTATCATCTGTCTATCATGTGGTGGTATTGTGTTCCCCAAAATATTGTGTACCCTAATAAATTTATTTGGGGTCAGAGAACAGACAGCCACTAGATACAAAGGCTAGAAAATGGTGGCACTCACACCTTTAATCCCAGCATTCCAGAGGTAAAAATCCCTCTGGATCTCTGTGAGTTCAAGGCCACATTGGAAATGGCCAGGCATAGTGACACACACCTGTAATCCCAGAAAGCAGCCTTTAATCCCAGGGAATGGTGGTAGAAAGCAGAAAGGTTTATAAGGCGTGAGGACCAGAAACTAGAAGCATTTGGCCTGGTTAAGCATTTGGCCTGTTAAGCATTCAGGCTTTTGAGCAGCAATTCAGCTGAGAGCAATTGGGATGAGGACACAGAAGCTTCCAGTCTGAGGAAACAAGACCGGCTGAGAAGTTGGCCAGGTGAGATAGATGTGGCTTGTTCTGTCTCTCTGACCATCCAGCATTTCACCCCAATAACTTGCCTCAGTTTTGATTTTGTTAATAAGACTCTCTAAGATTCATGCTACACTATCATCTATCTATCTATCTATCTATCTATCTATCTATCTATCTATCTATCTATCTATCATCTTTCTGTTTATCTATCAATCTATATATAACACATAGACACATGTATTATATAATATATATTATATATCTATATATAAAACAATTGAAGAAAAATAAGTCATGAATTTGAGGAGGAACTAGAACAAAGAGATGGTAAATGGCAAATGACACATGTATGAATTTCTCAAAAAAGTAAATAAATAAAAGGCAGTTATTTGGTACACTGTAACTTGTACCAAATAAACTCCCAGTGATGAGGAGGTAGAGACAGCGGCCTGGGCACAGGCTAGCCATCCTACCCTAACAGACAAGCCCCAGACAACAGAGCCACTGCCTCACAAAACAGGGTGTGTAGTTCCTAAGGAAAAACAAAAGAAGTTGACCTCTGGCATCTACACAGACCTGTAAACCTGCATATGGATACCACTCCAACCCTTTCCTGCATACACACACAATATGTAATTAACATATTGGTGAGGTTGAATATTTTCAAATTATAGATGAAATAAGTTAAATAAACATTGTGAATAACAGGACTATTTAGCCGTATATTCAGTTATTAATAAACAAAAATTAAAATCCCACACTGGAACATAAGGCATTTTCTATAGTTCTATCATATTTGCCAAATTTATTATTCATTTAGGGAAGAAACATCCAAATAAGAAGGTTATAAGATATGAAATGTACATATAAGCATTTTCTGGGTGTATCTTAATCCTCCTCAATAAATAACCTGGTATTATATGCAGAAATTATGGATGTGGAGAATGGGAGATTTTTGGATTCAGGATCTAGAAGAGGAAATTGTTTCTTCCAAGTAAAAACGAAGATAGGAAGGCCCAAAGGCTATATACAAAATTTGCTGCTTGTGTGTCATGTAGCATAATCCGTATGAATACAGACACAGATTCAATTTACAGAAGTAAAGATAAGGCTGCACATACAGTAAGTATAACTATATTTAATGCAACCAGAGGTTTAAAAAAGTGTCTGTATGGAAAAGGGGAAAATGAGAATCTGCAACAACAATGTAATATCAGGGTATATCAGCAATGTTCTGTCTCCATCTGTGTTGCAGAATAATTAGGTCTGTAATTGCTGATGCCTCTCTCTGTGGGTGCCCTTTACGAAGACAGGAAAAGACAATGGTTTGTGTTCAACAAGGTTGTTTACAAGGCAACCATGAAAGGCATGGATTTAAGAGCTGATGAATAAGAAGTTGGGAAGAAGCTCTGTGCATAAGACTCCAAAAGAGTCTGATTTCTCTCCAACTCCAATCCGCTTGAGAATGAATTCCAATGTCTTGCTCCTATATACTTGTTGCAAAATTTAACTCTGGTGCCAGATTTGCATCCCCATTCCAGTCTTCCAGGACAATGTTACCAAGACCAACCCCATTCCTTTTTGCTAAGTGAGTCATTCATACTCTCCTGGCCACAGGCCAAGGGCATGCACACAGTATGCTGAGCTGCTGCCAAGTTTTTCTAAATGCCTTTACCTGGGAGTCTTTGCCTTGCTATTAAGTGTACAATAGACTTCGAACCTTGTAGTTTCAAAAGAATATAGTTCTAAAACAAACCTGTGGTTATTTTCATTATACTATGAATCTCTTCCCTTAAATTTTGGATCAAAGAGCTCAGTTAGTCACAACAATTTGCTGAGATTTTCTTTTAAAGTTTCCTAAAAATGAACTCAAGAAATGTGGTCATGTTTTTTAGAATGATAAACCTTTAGAGGACCTTTGTGTTCTACGTATTGCAGGTGACTTCCTTGAATACACAACATTGCCCAAAATTTATGACTCATGTTTAATCTACTACATTTGTCTAATTTAAGACATGATGTTTAATATGATTTAATGTTTTTGAGCGATTCAGTCATACAGATTATATCACATCACATGGCTAACTTATTGAACTGTTACTCATAATTACTGTAATAATTTTTTACTGGGATCCCCTTTTTTCAATTTTTGTAATACTTTTTCATTCATTTGTCCAACATGCAAGTTCCAATATTGTTATTTCAGTTACTTATTTTTTGAAATTAAAATCTATTACGTCATTCCCTACCTTCCCTTTCCTCCCTCCAACCCTTCAAATGCATTCCCCCTTTGCTCTCTCAAATTCATGGCTTTTATTTCTTTCATTATTGTTGCATATACATGTTTATTCTTTTGTGTGTATGTATGTGTGTATTTCTAAATATATACATATAACATGCTCTGTAATATAATGTTACTTCTATGTATACAATTTTTGAATTGACCGATTGATTGATATCAGATAATCAATTAGAGTATGCTTACCTCTGGAAAACTGCTTCTCCAGCTCCCACCATTCCTGAGTTGCCTGTAGCTCTTTGTCTAGGATTGATGCCCAATAAGATTTCTCCCTTCCATACTAACATGTCTACCAGTGTCATCTTTGTTCAAGTTCTGTCTAGACAGTCATGACGATGAGAATTCCTTGGAACCAAAATTTCACAGCAAACTTCCTGTCCCTTCCAATCCTTTTTCCTACACTTGTGTTGCAATCCTCGAGCCTCAGTACCACGAAAGATTAAAACTAGCAGTTATGAGTTGTCCTCCAAGTTCAATATTTTACATGCCCTGACTGTTTAGCTAGGTTTCCAGTAGGAGGCATCGTTTTCCTCTTGTTAAGTAGGATTTATGTTCAATTTCAGAGCTGTTGTTTGTCACCAAGTTATGTGTGCTAATATGGTACTCTTAGGGATATGGTAGCATGTTGGTTCTTGCATTAGTTCATAGGCATCACAGATGTCTTGGACTACTGGTTGCTTAGGTCTTTTAAAAGTTTACATGGTACCTTTCGTTACCATAAAAATTAATCCTCAGGCAAGAGGCTTTCAGGTCAGAACTAGCTATGATCCTCCAAGTCCTGAGTCTCAAATACACAGTGTCTTCATCAATATGGACATACTTTCATCTTCTTTGGAGACAGCCAAGGACAATAATAATAGCCTATGTTTCATGAGTGTTTTGGACAACATTGACTAACAAAGCAAAAGAATGCTTGACATGCCAAGTATTGGGGTTTTTATCAAATAGTTTATGGCTCTTTAGAAGGAGCATTCTCAGCCTATATGGGAAATTTTTATTTTAACTATATTTGTGTATATACACAGACTTCTATGTATGGCATACCGTTTGCGGTAGGTACATAGTGATTTATTTTGACTTTTGCAGACACACAGTTTTATTTTAGCCTTCTCCTTCATTCTTCTTTATTAATCTCCCTTAACTTTCTCTAACAAAAGTTCACTTTCCATTTTCCCCTTCAAATACCCTGTACCCCATTGGCTCCCTCTCTATTGATTCCCTCCCCCAGGTTGCTTTTTTACTTTCATGCTTCTGCAGTTACTCTAGGTTATATACTTTCATGTGATGACTTGGAGCTAAGAACCACAAAGGAAAAAGTAAGTGCTGATTCACAATTGTAAGTCATGATCCTAGTATAATGATATCATCTATGTGAATCTATGACTGAACAAATGTTTTTTTCTTTTTGTTATTGTTGGTTTTGTTTTCGTTTGTTTGTTTGAGTTGGGAAAATTCTGTGTGAAACAAACATGTTATGTACTCCTTACAAGTGTGAAGAGTAAAGTGCCCACCTACAATCCACAGCCCCAGAGAGGCTAGGTAATAAAGAGGGCCCAAAGAGGGATGCATGGATTTCCCTGGGAAGGGGAAATAGAAGATATCTCCTGCTTAAATTGGGGGCTGGGGTAGGGGGATGGGAACTTGGGGGAGTGGGTTGGGCAGGCTGGGCACAGGAGGTGGGTTAGGGGCAGGACTGAGGGAGAGTAACAAAAGAGACATCTTTATGTGGGGGTCACTGCAGGGTTAGGGAGAAACCTGGTCCTTGGGAAACTCCCAGAAATCCACAAAGATGATGCCAGCTAAAACTCCTAACAATAGTGGAGAGGGTGCCTGAACTGGCCATCTACTGTAATCATATGGATGACTACCCTAATTGTCATCAGAGAGTGTTTACCCAGTAACTGATGGAAGCAGATGCAGAGATCCACAACCAAGCACTGGGCTGAGCTCCTGGAGTCCTCCTAAAGAAAGGGAAGAGAGATTGTACAAGCCAGATAGGTCAAAGTCATGACAGAGGATCCCATAGAGACAGCTGACCTAAGCTGTAGGAGCATATGGACTCTGGACTAACAGTTAGAAAGCCTGTATGGGACCTACCTAAGCTCTCTGCATGTGTGATGGCTGTGTAGCTTGGTCTCTTTGTAAGACTCCTAGCAGTGAGATCAAGATCTGTCTCTGGAGCTAAGCTGGTTTGTGGGAACCAGTTCCCCATGCTGAATTACCTTGCCCAGCCTATATACAGGGAGAAAGCTGATTCTTACCTCAACTTGATGTGTCATGCTTTGTTCAAGCCCATGGGAGGCTTGAAGGGAGATGAAGAAGTGGATGGGGAGGTCAGTAGATGTGAGTGGAAGGAAGTTAACGAGAGGAGAGGAGGGAGGGGAGACTGTAGTCAGTATGTAAAATAAATGAATAAATGATAATTAAATAAGATTAAAAAAGGAAAAGCAGAGAAATCAGCTTGAAGAGGACAGTAGCAGGCATGCTTTGACAGAGTAAGCGGTAGTTTATCCCATCAGAACAGAGTATACATTTGATGACAGAAGATCTAAAAGCACAAATTCTTTGGTTCAAAGATACCTATGATGTCCCAAGGAGCCTTGTTGGTAACAAATGTAATTTGGGAGATGAAAGAGTAGCCTAGCAAGACAATGGAACAACTATGAATTCTGTGAAACTTCTGCAAATATTAATAAGATAGCAATAGCAAATATTCATGAGACATTGTATGACCTAATGGAAAAATTAAGAGAAAAACTCCACTGTTTAAGAAGATCCTGTAAAGTCCTCTAATCAGCTGATTTAATGTATCAAATTCATATGCTTCTGAAGAAACTTTGCTCTATTTTTCAGTTCCAGCATCCCAGGTTTATATTGTACATATGTGAAAATTGTGCATTGGATATTTTGACATAGAGAATAATTTGTATTGTGGTGTAAAGTAATGTATTTCCTAAAAGCACCATTATTAGCATAATAAAAGAAAGTCCAAAAAACTCTATATAGACTACTCCAGATAACTTAGGTTTTTGATACTTTTAATTTACTGTAATTTTGTTTTAAAAAATCAAGGTCATTGTCCTTGTATTATAAAATTAAGCCTTTTTATTAACACACCTATTTAGCTTTTTAAAAAAATCTATTATAAACAGCAATTTTATGTTTAAAATGTTATAGTCCTTTCAGTATAGTCTTAGATTGAAGACATTGCCTTTAATGCATGTTGGGAAGAAAATATGTTGCTTTTAATTTCCCTGACTATAGGCTTCCTTTACGAATAAGGATTTTTTATGTTCATTTTGTTTGTATTTATGTTTTATCCATTTGTATATATGTTCAGCATGTTCATGCAGTTACCATAAGTGCCAAAAGAGGATCCCTGCCTTTTGGAATCTGGAGGAACATATGTTTGTTTCCTATGCATACTGAGGACTGAGCCTGGGTTCTCTGAAAGAACAAGAAGTATTTTAAACACTGAGCTCTCTGTCTATCTGTTTTTCTGTTTAATAACATAGGAAATAGTTTTTAAGTTATATGTATAGGAGCAAGGTTCTATAACACGAAGTATGTATTTTCAAATATTTTAATGATAGTAATTTCTACTTTTAATTATTAGTATTTGCAGGGGGTATATGTACACAAATGTAGGTATTACTAAGGGTAGAAGTTTAGGATAGGCCGGGCGGTGGTGGCGCACGCCTTTAATCCCAGCACTCAGGAGGCAGAGCCAGGCGGATCTCTGTGAGTTCGAGGCCAGCCTGGTCTCCAAAGTGAGTTCCAGGAAAGGCACAAAGCTACATAGAGAAACCCTGTCTCGAAAAACCAAAAAAAAAAAAAAAAAAAGAATGTAGAAGTTTAGGATACATTGGAGTTAGAGCTACAGGTAGTCATGAACCTCACAACTTTCATTCTGGACACTACATTTTGATCTCCTGTAAGAGCTGAACAAATTCTTAATCACTGAGCTATGTTATCATCCTGTTTAACAATTTTTGCAAAGTGTTTTTAGGCATCTACTGCTATTGATTCTCACTGTGAATTCATTGTTTGGTCATGTATGCATAAATTTGCCATACCAAAGATACATGTTTGGTGTGTTTGCAAGTTAATGACTGTTACATGTTATATGTGTATAAAGTCTTAGTTGAAAAGTTTGGTAGATAAGTGCTAGAGTGGTAAGTATTGAAAGTTTTTCATTCATGTGTGATTGTCCAAAATGCACACATCTCAATAACTGTAGTTATTTTTCATTGTAAATAGATTCCTCTCATATAATGCATCCCAACCATAGTTCCCCTCCCTCTGCTTCTCCTAGATCCTTCCACAAATATTCCTCTTCCCCAGATACACTACCATTCTGTTTCCTCCTCAGAAAAGAGCAGGTATTCAAAGGATGACAGTCAAACAGGAAAAAAAGAAGATACAATAAGACAGAGTGAAAGCCCTCATATCAAGATTGGACAAGCCAACCCAGTAGGAGGAAAAGATTCTCAAGAGTAGGTAAAAGAATCAGAGATACACCCACTCCCACTGTTAGGAATCTCACAAGAACACCAAGCTAACAGCCATAACATGTACTCAGAGGACCTGATGAAGATCCTTGCAGACCTCATGCTTGTCACATCAAGTCTCTGTGGGCTCATATGAGCCCTGCCTAATTGATTCAGTGGGCCATGCTCTTCTGGTGTACACCATCTCTTCTGACTGTAGCCTTTTCTACTCCTCTTCTGGGGGGTTCCCAAGCTCTGTGGTGAGGAACGTGATGGAGATCCATAATTTAGAGTCTCTCTCTCTGCATAATATTTAACAGTGGGTCTCTGCACCTGCT
This sequence comes from Peromyscus californicus insignis, assembly GCF_007827085.1. Taxonomy (NCBI): domain Eukaryota; kingdom Metazoa; phylum Chordata; class Mammalia; order Rodentia; family Cricetidae; genus Peromyscus; species Peromyscus californicus. Next base: position 64,573,104 of record NW_026294458.1, read on the forward strand.
CCTGTCTATGGCTGGAAGAAGGCTCTCTGATGACTAGACAAGGCATTGATGTATGAATTAGCAGAATGTCATTAGGCATCAATTCATTGATATATTTTTTCCTGTCATGTTTGCTTCTACCCTAGATCTCTGGGATATCCAGTCTCCAGTTTCTGGCCATTCAGGCAGTATAGGACCTGGGCTCCCTTTAGTGGTGTGGGCCTCTTGTTAAACTAAACATTATTTGCCCACTCCCACATGTTCTGCATCACCACTGCCCCAATACAACTTGCAGGCAGGATGGATCTTGTAGGTGGAGGGTTTTGTGGCTGGTTAATGTTCAGTTTTCTCTTTCTATAGTTTGCATACAATGTTTTGTTGTTGCTTATTAATTAATGTTTGGGTGTAAAGATTGTGTATCTATATAACAGGAAGGCACCATGCTTTAACTGACCAATCTAATGTTACAACTACTTTGAGGTAGTCAGATAAGAACTAAAAGCTGCAATTATAATGGTGCAATTTGATATAACCTATGATTCTTTGCTCAATATTTATGGATTGCCATTCAAAAATATACAACAAACAAATAACTAAATAAAATATCAATTTAATGGCTATATATTTTTGCAATTTTGTGCTTCTGTGCAAAAGTTTTGATAGTATACGTTCAAGAAAACATCGTAACTGAGACAATGATCTCACAAAGAAACTGCACAGTTCTCCAATATCTACCTAGAAGTCATTTCCTCTTGTTTCCAAACTCTCTTCATCCAAGAGAAACACTGGGGTATTTTATTAGAGAACACTGGTTCCCACTTCTAAGAATTCAATGCAAATTGCATCATATAGAATGGAATCCTTTCATGGAAGAAAGATGGACTTATTTTTCTTCTCAGCATAATTATTTAGCGATTCATTTATATTTATGTGCATCAATACCTAATTTATTTTATTGTTGATAAATAATACATTCTATGATTATGCCATAGCTTATTTTCTCTGTTTACTCATTGTTAGAGATTTGAGCTAAAGGTGCTATAAATATTCATGCACAAATATTTGTTTAAACATATGCCTTCATTTTTCTGTTATTCAGAAAACACCCAAGAGGAAGATTGCTGGATCATATGATAGTTACATGCTAAATTTGAAAAACAGCAAGATGTTTTCAAACTTGATAGTGTTTTCACTTTCCATCAATCATAATTAAGAGAACTGCTACTTCCATATATTTTATTATTTAGTTTATTTATTATTTCAATTTTATTACTTCAGTATGCAATGATGTCTCACTATATTTATAAATTTCATTAAATAATTAATTACAGTTAATGTGTATTCATGTTCTGGCTTCCTGTCTTCTTGGTGAATGTCAGTGAAAATAAACTGGGTATGTTTTATGTTTAAGTAGAGTTCTTTTCCTTTCAACGCACATCTGTAATAACATAAATGATTTGTAATTGGGATCCCTTCTCTTTTATCATTGAAGTTTTCTTTTGAATTATTTTAATTCTTATGAATTATATCTTATTAAATTCTTACCTAATACATAATAAAATTTGCTTTAGTATATATAGCAAGGTTCTTTATTATACATATTTCTATAAACTTTATACTGTCTCATCTAATGTGCAGTATATTTTGAATTAATATACATATGTTTGTATTATAAACTATTCACCAATCAACTCTTTCCAAACATATAATTAAATAATATTATGAAAAATAGTCTGTCTTTTCACTATATTGCTATATATTCATTATAAAAAACCACTTTTCATATGTATGTATCTTCTTAGGATTTTCAATAACTGTTGCATTCTTTGGAAATTTCATATATAATATGTCTTTTGATTGAATTCATGCCTGTAATTAATCTCCTGTGTCTTCACCACATTACTCTTCAAATCCATGTGCTTTTTTTTGTTTTGTTTTGTAAAGCCACTGTTTCCACTTAGTACTTCCTGTGTGTTCATGGGAACAGAATAGTATACAGCAGCAGTCTATAGAAAAATGACTCTGCAATCACCAGCAGCCATTAACTACTGCCTTTAGCTCTTCAGCAAGTATGAGATATCCTGGGCACCATTTCCGTCCATGCTGGTATTTGACTAGCTTGATCCTTTGTAGGCTTTGTGCAAAATTTAAGGAAGTATTATCCAACATCAAATCCCTTATCATTATAATAAAATTTACATGAATCTAATTGCTTTCAAATAGAGTTTAAATAGCTATATATTTTCAGAAAGATGAACGTTTTGCATAATTTCTATTTACTTCACATTCAATATTCTGCATTAACAATTTAAAATTTTCATAATCAAAGTACAAATCTTTTGTCCTAGTCCCACTTCCTGGATATCACATTGTATTAATCAATGCTTAGGTTCCTGTTACTTGGCACAATCACAATAGTTCCAAATATATTTGCATCTTTTACTTTAATAACCTGAAACAATACTTGTGTTACATTTTGCATAATTTTTTTCCAATTGGAACTTCATACTTGACTCGATTACAAAACAAATACGAATTTGGTGGAAAACAACACAGGCAGAGTTATACTTATACTAATATTATACTAATATTACAACATGCAATCAAAATGGCATTATATTTTAGTTCACTTTTAGTTTATTTACCTTAGTTTTCAAATGATTAATAAGTTGATATAATATAAATATTTAGGTAATTTGGGCTTAAATACTTTTTTTGGTCTGAGTTATTTTAGTTAACATGCAAAGTAAAGGTTTATGTCATTTACAAATGCATGTAACATATATAACACATATACAGCATATGCATGAAACATATATAATGAGCATATAATGTATAAATACAACAGATACAAAAAATACATAACATCCACTTATAATGCAGAAGATAATAGTATGTAATATATATCCTGTTAATGTCTTCTCATTTTCATTGGGCCACTCCATTTCTTTCACTCTCTCTCCAAATACTCTTCATATCGTTCATGTGTAATAACATATATAACATAATTTTTCAAAATAACCTTGATCACCTGGGTGGCACAGTCTTTGTCAGAATTCCTCAGTGTGACATCACATCTAGTGTTCCTTATTGCCCTCATTTTGGGGTTTGGAAAAAGGCACTGTATGCAGACCACATTAATGAGGATGAATTAATGTTTTTGTCCTTAAGGGTATAAAAGTTATACAAATTGTTTGGAATTCTGTGCATGAGTAATTTACAAGATTTCCCACATATGTTGAAGCATTTGTTTATGTTAATATATGCTTATGAATATTTATTTTCTACTCAGAGTTAAAATTGATGTTGCCTTGTGTATTCTGCCAGTGAATTATTTCAGTTTGGTATGTTGGAATTCTGCCAGTGACTCCTCCATCCTACTACCCTTCATATCACTTTCCCTTGAGTCTTTTCTCATGCTCTGTCACTACAAAATATGAGTTATCATTTTTATATTTCCTTACAAGCTCCTAATTCAGATTTTTCTGCAAAGACACATGGAACTTTTCATGATTAATGGGGTTTGGAATCAAATTGAGGTGCTTAGAGTGGTTGACATATTTTGCACCTCAATAAAACTTAGATCAGAGAAAAGAACAGGCACTATATTAGACATAGGGGCCCGGCAGTGGTGGTACACATGGCTTTAATCTTATCAGTTGGGAGGCAGAGACCCATCTGGATCTTTGTGAGTTCAAGGCCACACTGGGAACAGAGTCAGGTGTGGTGGCACACACCTTTAATCCCAGCACTTGAGATCTCATGTCTTTGCTTTGGAAGGACACATGCCTTTAATCCCAGGAAGTGATGGCAGGAAACAGAAAGGTATATAAGGTGTGAGGACCAGCAACTAGAGGCTTTTTTAGCAGCAGTTACACTAAGACCCTTTTGGGTAAGTACTCAGAGGCTTTCAATTTGAGGAAACAGACTCAGCTGAGGAGTTGACAAGGTGAGGTTGGCTGTGGCTTATTATGTTTCTTTGATCTTTCAGCTATTTACCCCAATATATGGCTCTAAGTTTTCTATTAATAAGACCTTTTAAGATTTGTGCTACAGCTTAGTGTTCTTCTTGCTGCTGAAGTGTCATTATTGTGGGGATTCTCAGGAGATAGTGCAAGCAACATAAGGCATATAATGATCCTAGACAAACATTTGTGTAAATCTCTGAATGAGCTTCCTATAATCATGCACAAAGCTTTTATAAACATTCAGATGATAATTTTGTATTATTCAGTTATTCCATATATTATTTAAACTGCACGATTAGTGGAACATATTGTATAAATAACCACAATTTTCTAAGACAGTACTAAATCATCTTCCCAAATGGTTACATCATTAAGAATTCTTATGAGAAGTACATGAAGAGAATCTCTTTTAATATTCTTGTCAGCAATTAGTATGCAATTTTTGGAGTTTTCATAGTTTCTTGAGACAAGGTTTGACTCTGTACCCTTGACTGGCATGGGAGTTGTTAGCTATGTAGACACAGCTGCCCTAGATCTTAGGGATTTGATCTGCCTCTACTTCCTGAGTACTGAGATTAAATGTGTGCCACCACACCTGGATTAACAATTTAGTTTTCTATCCTTGTTTTCCATCATTGATTAAATTTGTGTTTTCTCATGATACTTCCTTTTCCATTTACTTATTTATTATTTGCATACTTACTTTTGTAATCTGTTTATAACTTTTACCTGCTTTTAATTATTATTTTCTTTTTATTGCCTTAAGAGAACTGTTTGTACATTTTGCATGCAAGTATTTTATCAAACAGGTGTTTTGTAATACTTTCTTAACTTTTCAGTATCCCTTTTGATTATTTTAGGCAGAATAGAGCATTCATTTTATTGTCATATGCTACATTGAGAAATCTCAGCCAGCATAAGACTTCACATCCTCCCATATTGCCTGACAGCATCTCATACAGCTGGGACTCTTTACACCACAGCTTTGCAAAATATTCTCCTGCTGCTTGGTTTAATTTCTTGTTTTGATTATCATGGCCCATTGCTAATTTTCACAGTTGGAGGTCACAGAAAACAACTGACCTGGAATTGAGATCAAAAGTGATTAAGGACTATGAAGGTTGACATTCAGTAGCAGATATCGCACACCAGAAAAGCAAGTCTAATGAAGTGCAGGTGCAATAGTGAAGGATAAGAACAAAGAAATGAAAGATTTTCAGTGTAGTCCACAGAAAACAATGAAAGATGAGAACCTTGTAAAAGCCTTAACTGATACAAAGGCTCATTCCTCAGCATGATGACCACAAACAATACACAGTTTATCTTTTGTGTTGGAAGAGGAGGCTGAACCAGCCAAAATATCAAATTAATGCTAGTTCTGTTTTTAATTCTTCTGGAATCATCATTTATTATATAAGGGGAAAATGAACTGATAATGTTATTATGTTAAGGAAGTTGAAAACCTTTTGGAAATGCTAAGCTGACCGTTGAACAATATTACCTTCTTAAAAATCTTCCACTTTACACTTTTAGCTAAGTTTCACAACTTTTAGCTGTATCACAACTATTCACCAACTCTCTTCTCCTGTTTGGTGGTTGATTTAACAGTGGACATACGATGGGAGCTTGGTTAATTTGAAAACACATGAATGTAGGGTTTGGTAGAATGGGGATTTCCCATTCCCCATAATATTTTAGGCTAGGTAAAGTGGGAGCTGTCAATACAAGAATGAGCACAAAAATCAGTGTTAAGAATCATAATTGAGAGAAAGAATATGACTGGCCAACTATGATCCTGATAAAAAGATTTAAGAGACTACTTTCATCTGTGGTTGAGGGCACCACCTTTCCTTAGACTTCTAGTTATAGTAAGCACTTTCTTTTAGTTATGTTAATGGCAACAGAAATAAAAGGTTCTGCCTATTTTATTTCTTTGTGCTGCAGTGTAAATATTCCTATTGACAACATGATTCCTGCAATCAAATCAAGTAGATTTGGGATATTGTAATATATTTTCTTGCAAGCATAGAAGCATAATTTTTATCAGATGATATTTATAAATATCCTATCAAATGAAAGATGACTCTGGGCCATAGTTTTGACAGCATTGGCATGACTATATCTCGTTCTTTGCCAATGGCATAACACTTTATAAACTTTCAAATAATTCAATACTAATATAACTCCATGATAATGATTAGAATAATGGTATGCCTGACAAATGGTTTAGTAAGGATTGATAGCATGTAATATTTAATTCTATAACAACTTCAATGTCCTTAAGCTTCTCGATAAGCAAATTTATTTACAACTCAAGTGACAGCCAGTTTATTGAACTATTTAAATGTTTTTAATTGGTAGAAACATTAATTTTCCAGAATGATATACAGCAAAGTTTTCACTTTGAGCACCAAATATTTCTAAAGTCTCTGTGAGCAGTTGGAATGAGGACAGGACAAACAGTGGAGAGGGAGACTTTAGCATACCTTCCTGTCTTCTCGGGCCATCTAGGTGATCCAGGTGATCTCATTTCCTACGCTCCATTTCTCCAGCTTCTAATTAAGTCGAATATGACTCCCAGTAGTCTTTGAATTTAATTACAAATGCCACAGAATTGATAATTATTGCCTGTAGAAATTAAGGCTAGATGATACCAGAGGCCTTGTCTCTACAGCTCTAGTCTTTTATCATTATGATTCAAGGACTCATGAGTGTTTTAACAACATACTCATAGTGTTTTTGAAGTTTACCAAGTCTTACATTTTTAAGATGATATTCTTTTACTGAAAGCAGAAAGCACTACGAAGTCATAAACTGGCCCTCACTTTCCTTAAGTTTGATCTATAGTATATTTCAAATACTAGGTCTTTAGAGATGTGGCTGACACGGCTTCTTAATAATATGTATTCTAAAATCATCTACATGTAAATGCCTTGCTGTGGGATAAGTGCTGTGGGATGTTCTGTATGGCAAATGTGTTGCTCTGATTGGTCAATAAATAAAACACTGATTGGCCATTGGCTAGGCAGGAAGTATAGGCGGGACAAGGAGGAGAATAAAGCTGGGAAGTGGAAGGCTGAGTCAGAGAGACACTGCCAGCCGCCACGATGACAAACAGCATGTGAAGATGTCGGTAAGCCATGAGCCATGTGGCAAGGTATAGATTAATGGAAATGTATTAATTTAAGCTGTAAAGAACAGTTAGCAAGAAGTCTGTCATGGCCATACAGTTTGTAACCAATATAAGTCTCTGTGTTTACTTGGTAGGGTCTGAGTGTCTGTGGGACTGGCGGGTGAGAGAGATTTGTCCTGACCGTGGGCCAGGCAGGAAAACTCTAGCTACAATGCCTAAAATTATGTTTTAAAAATATCTGTTTTTATAAAAGATAAAATAAATCAAATCAATGAGTTTGAAGTAAAATTAGAGACTTCTTGGACTTGTCATAAATTCTTTACGTATCTGTTGAGCTTGATTATTTTGCACACTGATATTATTTTTCCATTTTTAAGTTTTACTCTTGTGGAATATATATTGTAGTGAAATTATGAATAGTAAACTTGTTATTTCTTGATATCTTTATTGTTGTCAATACGTTTTAGTTTTGGAAAAGGAATGAAAACTAATTTGGTGCCAGTTGCATATCTAGGAAGAATCACTAACCCAAGATTTCTAAACAATTTCAAAAAGAGTTTGTATTTAGTGATTATGTGCTGCATATTCTTCCAAAATCCATTATGATGGAAAGAGCATGGGCTAGGCCTCGTGGTATGAGACAGAGAACATGTCGCTAACATGGCCTGTGCTCTCTAAAAGTTTCCCTTGTATTGGAAAGTATAAAGCAAGCAGACATATAACCTTTGTGAAAGACCTTTGGTGTTAGTTATCCCTCACTGTATTCCATCCTCTAATCTGAGCCCCACACCCCACCACGGTGAACTACTCCTGTTCTGTTATTCCTCTCTGAAAATACTTCCCACATTCCATTGCTTATCAATAATTTCCTCACATCTATGAGTATGCCAAGTGAATCACTGTTCTCTGATGTTTCAAAGCTAACATCTACAGTGAGAAAAAAAATGAGGTGTGTCTTTTAAGCCTTGGTTACTTTACTTATAATGATAGTTTACAGCTCTTTCTATCTACTTGGGAATTTGATAATCTTGTTTCTTAATAGCTGTATAACATTTCATTATGAAAATGTATCACATATGTGTTATTTGCCAGTTGATAGACATATAGCCTCTTTCAATGTCTTATCTTTTGTAATTAGAGGAGCCATGAACATATATGATCCGGTATCTCTAGAAAAATTCTTCAGAAACTTTCTGAAATTTTATATATATATATATATATTTCACTGGATAAATAGTGAAAGGAATATAATAGGAACAACCAACCATATCTAATTGGATTTAAGGCCTGCAAAACAACTTGGAACTATTATTGGTATCCAAAACTTGTGGCTAGATAGGTCATAACTTACTGGGCAACATACTCTTGCTGTTCTGCTAAATTGACATAATAGTAAAACAACTTTTAATCCCTTAAGATATTGCCATAGATTATACATACATAAAGACATACATACACACATACACACACACACACACACACACACACACACACACACACACACACACAGTTTCAAATAAACTTATTAAAAATGACACTATTAGAAATCACAGGCTAACAAATAAAAAAGATATGGCCAGGAATGTATAACATCTTTAGAAGTTATTGGATGAAGAAGTACCATAGATCCCCTTTATAGGCGACTGTCATTACTCTTCCCAGTTTTATGGTAATACTCTATTACTTAAGAAAACATGTACTTGACTCATAGGGCATGGAGAAATCAAGAAAGTATTCATTTTGTTCCTATAGGGTCGCTTTCGCAGTGTTAGAAAGTACTCTATGCATTCTCTCAGAGAATGAAAGTAGACAATCTTTTTTTTTTTTTTTTTTTTTGGTTTTTCGAGACAGTGTTTCTCTGTGTAGCTTTGTGCCTTTCTGGGAACTCGCTTTGGAGACCAGGCTGGCCTTGAACTCACAGAGATCCGCCTGGCTCTGCCTCCCCAGTGCTGGGATTAAAGGCGTGCGCCACCACCTCCTGGCGACATTAATCTTTCCTATTGTGAACTATGTGCACCACAATGACAAGAATCCTGGAGAGACATGCCGTTGGTGAAATAGTGGAGGGTATATACTAGGAGTAACTAACCTCTTTTTAATTGTGTTTAAGGCCTGTCCCCGAAGTTGAGAACAACCCCTGGGACCATTATTGAGACTCAAACCTGGCTGATTTTCTATATTCCTCTAATTTCTTGTAAATTACAAGGTTTTTACTTTGTAACTCTTCTTCCTAAAATGGTCTCTGATAATCAATTCTTTACTGTTCAACTCTTCTTCCTAAAATGGTCTCTGATAATCAAATATGGAAAAAGAAGGTATGTGAAATTATTTGACTTTACCCAGAGTGTGAAGGTTGTCTCTGAGAAAATTAGGAAGGTGTCATCTGTCACAACAGAGCTAAGAAATATGCTTTTGTGAAATACAGCAGGCTGTTGGTTCCTGAAAATATCACCACCACAGCATCCTCATAATCATGTGACTGTCCCATTGTGAAGGATCACTGCCACAGATACTCATCATCATGTGACCGTCCCATTGTGAAGGAGATCCAGACAAAGGATAGTGAGTTTATTTTCTTTATTAAAAAAAGAACAAATAGAAATAAAAAGAAAACAAAAAATATTAAAAGGCAACAAATAAACCTAAATTTAAAAATATTATTAAATTCTTGATAATTTTGTAAAATTGCTAAAATTTCATTTATAATTTACTTCTAAATGTCTCTCATTTTTGATATTTGAGAATAAAGAGTGAATGAAGAGGATAGGTCAGCAAGGTCTCTGCATGGACACTGCAAGATCAAATACAAGTCCCTGCTTCCTGAATGCTCATCTGCATTTACGAAATAATACTTTATTATTCCTCTGAAAGTGCTTCACAGTGTATTATTTTATTATTTTGAGAATGTCATACACTACAGCCTCTATATCACAACCCCCCATCCTCCACCTACAAATTCTTTTGTCTCCTTCAACTCACTATCAAATTATCTTTTATTTAATTAATATTCTTACTTGTTTAGACATCTGTATATACAAATCACTCAATCAGTTTATGTTTGTAAACATGTGTCCTAAGCTGACCACTAGGTATTAGACTGACTATGTGGCAGTTTGACCCTGGAGGAGACTTATTCTCCCACTATAAGCGGCCATCAACAGTTTAAGCTTCTTCATCTAGTTGTGAGACTCATGTGGAATTTCACCTCTTCAGGCTGGTGTCTAAGCTGGTATGTCATTGGGCTTATCTTGTTCAGGCAGCCATATTGTTGCGACTTACTCTGTACATTTCCCCTTCATGTCCAACTACTTGAAATCAAGTATCCTGGGACTATAGCATTTCCAGTCTTCTGCCTCCTCTGTAGTGAGGTTCCCTGAGCCTTAGGTGTAGGGCTAGTGTTGTAGAACCATCAACTGTTGTTGAGCACTCCAGAGTTGCTGATGCTCTGCATTTTCACCAGTTGTTGATCTCTGCAATGGTCTCTGTTACAAAAAGAAGCTTCTTTCATAAGGGCTGAGAGTACACTTATCTGCGGCTACATGGATAAGCATTTAGAAAACTGTTAGAAATTATATTGGTTTAGGAAAATGGCATTCTTGACCTCAGATGCAGTTTTGAGCATACGCTTATCTCTTTTTTTTTTTTTTTTGCTAGAAAAGGAAACTCTTTTGTATGAAATCTCATTATTCCAGTACTTTTGAATGTCCTAAATCATCTTTAGTTATTTATATTAAGTTTATAATCTTACTGACTCAGTGAAAGAGTTCAAGAAAATGAAATAGACTTAATACAACAATGCAACTTGAATCAGAAAAAGAAATGGATGTGTTGTTCTGTCAAATCCCATTGCAGCAATAGCTCCACCAATTTATTTGAAAAATGCACAGGCTTGGAGTTTCAGCACCACTTAACAGCTGGGGAGAACAAAGTATGTACAGTGAGATACAAATCTTCCGTATCATTAGTTCAATATATTTCTGCATAGAAGCTTTTCAAAGTCTGGAAGCATATTTTGGGACCATGCTGTTTCAAAATAGAAACAAAATCTATGAGCTATATGCCAAAAGCTGTCACTGACTAGAAATGTTGTTTACAGTTGCATTGCAAAATATCTGATGGGCTCAGTTCATACCAATCCATCTAAGTTTTATTAGCATGGCCTTACCAAGTAAATTTAACATGTTTTAACTGTGCTTGTGCCTTGTAGAACTTTGCATAGAATGAGTCAATCACTTATTAGTTACAAATTTCTGGACTGAGGATATGGCAACAAGATCTATAACTTATAAAAAATTCAAAGAGAAGAAAAGCAAACAACTGGAATGTAATAACAAGTTGCAAGTTACCCAAGGAGATCAAAACAGTCAGTATCTGCATTTTGCTAGGTGAACTGATAGGTTTGAGTTATTGGAGTTAAACAAAGTAAAAAGTCAAGGTAAAATTTTCACTTGACTTAGTAACACCTTCTAAAAAGATTTATTGTTATTTTATGTGTACGAGTGTTTTCCCTTCATGTATGAATATGCACTGTATGTATGCCTGGTGCTTTTGGAGGCCAGAAGATGATTCCATCTCCCTTGGACTGAGAGTTTTAGATGTCTGTGGGCCACCATGTGGTGCTGCTAGCTGAACTCGGGATCTGTGCAATACTAGCAAGTGCTCAAAACCAGTGTCATACCTCTAGGCATTCGGTGTCACGTTTAGATGCTATAGTTCACCTGAATTTCTACATTATCCACCAAAGAAATAATTCTAGTAATACAAAATAAATCATGAATAAACAATGTTAGTGAGTGAAAGTGGAACGTGTACCCTGCAGAGTGTAGTTGCAGGACGCACAGTATGTTTGCCCAGTCCTATCAACCTTCAAGCTGAACGTGCCAGAAGAGGAGAAATCACAGAGTGCCAGAGGTCATATTGTCAGGTGCAGAACTATCTTTCATTTACAAGTGTTGGCAAGAGAAAAAAAACAACAGCAAAATTTACAGAAATGTAAATGACATGGTGTAATTTATTATAGACCAAACAAAGGGGTCTCAGTTACAGGGAAACTTCTGGGTTCCAACTGAACCAATAATTAAGAATTTCATTTAGGACAAAGAGTCTAATGGCATTTTCTTAAGAAGGTGAGGTGGTGAGTACCTGGGATTATTTGAAGGAGTGAAAAACATGATCAGAATATATTGCATAAAAATATTTAGAATAAAAAAGAACATATGAGTTGTCAAGGCCATTCCAAGTCCAATGAGATTAGAAGTAGGTTATTTGATTCACTTAAACATTCTCAGCCCAAGGAAATTTAGACCCAAGGGTAATATACACATTCATATAATAGTAGACAGTATCAAACATTATAAACTCTGAGGAAACTGAAAATATACAATAGTGCCTCTACAAAAATTTCTTAGGGGACATTTTCTCACAAAAGTGCATTCATTTAACAAGTGATGATTTATAAATGAACCTGTGTCTTTTTGATGCCTTCGACTGTGTCTCACTGAAAGGATGTGTCACAAAGAAGAGGATAAAATTGAAATAAAAGTTATTTCTCCTGAGAATAGGAGATTACCCATGAATGAATTTTTTCTTATATCAATTTATTGATTCAGCTAACATTTATTGAGCAGGCAGTATATACTAAGACCCACACAGAACTAAAGAGCTAAAATATCTACTTTGGTCCATACCTTTAACACTAGCACTTGGGAGGCCGAAACAGGAAGATATCTGAAGATATCTGTGAGTTTGTCTACATAGTGAGTTTCAGGATAGTGAGAGCTATAGAGTAAGACCATCTTTTAAGACAAAGCAAATGAGCAAAGAACTCAGAGAAAATGAATAAATATAGTACCACATTATGATTAGCTCTCTAGGGTGGTCTGATATTATCCTTGTAGGCTAGTCAGAAGTGGATAAATATTCAATTGATGGGTCTGGAGGGTTGACACTCTTCTGAGATTACTAAGTGGAATGTATCCTTTAGATAGAAATTAAGAAACAAATATCCAGAATGCATTTTGGAAAAGTGAAATGTTTCACAACATTTTTTTAAATAAAAACTTGATGTGATAACAGTAATTCACTTTAAAACAGATGAACATTAGCTCTATCTACCATTCTTAGTCTTAAAAGATTAAAATATTGATATTAACTATTATGGTATTTAACAAATTAGAAGAATGGAGATGATTCAAGTGATCATCTCATGATAAATTGTTAAAGTGTCCTCTGTGTGGTGGGATATTTATTGTTCAAGGACAATAAAAACATGCTCCAACCTAGGTAAAGATTAGTGGTGTGATGTTTCAGAAAACTAAAAAAGTAAAAAAAAAATTAATACCCCATGATACTATTTAGGTGAAATATACAGAAAATAAAAACCTGTGTTTTATTTAGTTGTTTTATTCTAGTTAAAAAGTATTCTGACAGAAGCAGCTTAAGGAAGGAAAAGTTTATTTGGACACAGAGGGTCCTGTCCATCATAGTATAAGTTTCATGATAGCAGAACATTGAGGCAGCTATTGTATTGACAATCAGGAAACAACAACAACAATAAAAAAAAAATCCCGTGTCTAAACTCGACTCTCTTTTTTATTTCTTACAGGACCACAGACAATTGAAAGTTTAGGTGTGTAACTAAGGTGAGTCTCTGTACCTCAATTAACCTAATATGTAGTATTCCTTACAAGTATGCCTAGAAGCTAACTCAATCTAGAAAATTCCCTAGAGGTTCATTTGGAAGCTATCTTCCAGGGATTTCTATGTCTTGTCAAGTTAACAGTTAACTCTAACCATCAATTGCAAAAATGGAAAGTTAATTAGTAGTTTTGTGAATCTATCACTTTGGTAATAAACAAAGGTAAATGTTAAAAAAGAAGTAATTTCATTTTAAAGTGATAAAATATTCTAAGATAATTAATGATTGTTAGCATTTGCAAAAATCTATGACTATTCTAAAGACTGAATTATGGAATTTAAATGAGCAATTTTATTACAAAGAGCTTTTTACACACACACACACACACACACACACACACACACACACATACACACACAAACTAAACAAGCCACTTACTCTAGGACTTTCTACCAAACTTCTTTGTAAAAAAATAATAGCTAGTGACTGATACACATTGGGAAGTTACACTTTTTCTTTCAGTAAGGTAATGGAATTATTATATGCACATTCTGCTCAATTCAGAACGATGGTATTGAGGTGGATTATGGGTCTTACTACAAACACGATAACTATATATTTCCACATTGGATGCATATCAGCTTTATGGCAAGGATATAGGATCATTGCACATGTACCAAGAGATTGACTATAACTACTTCATTTTTTCCCATAAAGTCCTCAGGATATGAAATCTGCAAAAGGAAAAGGGAAAATCTTTAGCTATTATAGCATCTATTCTCTTTTTTATCCTCACATCTCTGTTAAGTCTTGATTTTGGCTAACTGGGTCATTAATCTTTAACATATCCACCTAAGAACTCAATTAAAGTCAAACAGAATAATGAGTGGTATTACAAAGTCTTCAAAATAGCATACTCAAGAAAGCGTTCAACTTTTCCATATGCTGTGTAATTACACATTCCCACTAACTTGCACAGTGTGAACCATAGAAAAAGTTAACTCTTTGATGAATAAGAATCAGGATATCTGAACTAGCCAATTTTATGAGCAAATCTAATAACTAGAGAGTGGCTCATAGCATTAGATCTCCTGGGAAATCAATTTTACTATGACACATTATATTCTTGGCATGTTTCTTCTCAACTCTCATTTTGATTACTGAAATCTTGAATTTAGTCACAAAGATTCTGGTTAAAAGTTGAAAAATACTGATAAATTCTTAGCTGCCATATAACTCAATTTCTTGAACGCTTGAGTGAGTCAGTATCACAAATTTTTATTACTCAATAACACAGAAAGTCAAGTGGCACATGTTCTCTCTTGTTTGTGGATTTTAGAACTGAATCATTACCTTTTAGGGCATAGTATGGAATAGCCACAGCATCTGAGAAAGTAGTAAGAAACCCTGGGTGCTAAATGGTGAAGGATTTCCAAAAAAGAGACTTAGACACATTGGAATAAAGGGCAGAAGGAGGGGGTTAATGGGGATACCAAAGTGAAAATAGAGTCTAATGCTGAGAGATTGAGATGAAGGGAGATAAGTAACACTAAGGATATTTGAAAGACTCACAGTGAAATGTTATTTCATAATTTGAACACGCAGGAGTGCTCATGCATGCATAAACAAGTGAACATATATACATAAGTAATGTTATGTCATAAGTGCTGATTTATTTTTTACCCTGGAACCATAGACTAGCAAAAACCAAAATGCCAGATAAGAAAAACTCCATTCAAGTTGTTGATCAGGGGATCTAAAAGATCAACATTTACCTCACCATGTATTTGGTTGCAACCCAGAACTTGAAAGTGAGACCCTGTTATTGCTGATGACATCATGTGCTGCAGACCCAGGATGGAGAGTAACCAAGCTGGAATTTAAATGAAAACATCCTCCCTCAGGAATAGCTTTCACAGTAATTGAAAGTGCTAGGTAAGATGCCAAGGAAGAAAAGTAAGCAACATAGACCTACCAGTAGTAAGTCTGCAGATGCAGAGCAAAGCAAACGGACTAGCACACTATCCCGAAGCATGAACGAGTAGCACCTGTATCTTGGAAGAAATCATCAGGCACATAACTGGACTCAAGGCTGGCTTAGTAGGAGATAACTCATGTCAGTTCCTGCAAACCTAATCACATACCTGTGGTTAGAGAGATCATAGACACTAGAGAAGAAACAACTGGTAAAATGATCCTAAATAACTATAGTTTCTAATCACATTCAAAATACTTTCCCTAATACCAAAATATAACTATAGCCCTCAGCCATTTTCAAAGAATCTTATATTGTATGAAATTTTTGTATTTTGCATGAAAGTAACTACAGTGGTCCACCCTGGACAAAATGCCAGGAAAAAGTTACTGTGTGTTGCCCAATCATAGTTACTACATCTACAAAACAACCTGTACACCCGAGGCTCAGAAAATATCATGAAAACGGGGGTGTGTGGTTAAGATTTTTTTTTTTAATTTGAAAGCTCTTCACATCTATTTTTTTGGTCAGTACTTACAAATAGATCATAAAGAGATCATGCCTGCAAAATGAGGTTCATATTTGATGGTTAATATTTTCAAAACAATATTAATTTAACTTCTTACCCTGCTATCATTATTTCCCCAGGTCAAAAAAGAAATCATCTTAAATCTGTGTTTTTCTCTGTAGTGCATTGTCATTACTGTAATCAAACTGAAACATACATTCCAAAATACAGCATTGAAGTTACAAAGTGTTATGTATATTGCTCTGGATTCTACTTAGACAAACCAGTGACACAGAATGCAGTTTGTATCCAAATAGCATTTATGTTTTGTGCAGCCTTGTTTTCTCCAAGCAGGTGATAGGTTAGAAGCAGACAATAGGCTACTCTCAGGACTTTGCCATCCACCAACTGCCTACTGCCCTGTCAACACATCATCACAGCTGCCAAAGTCAAGGAAAACCACTTGACTCTTGGTTTTACTTTCCAAGAATAGCAGGGCACATAGCACAGACCTTAGCTGTTTATTCCTATAGCCCATCTGTGGTTCACAGCAGCAGGCATTTGGTTTTCCCGCTCCTGATTTTAGGTTTTAAAGAATTCTTACACCTCCAATTAAATGACAATATCCAGGGGCAGTGAACCCCTTCATATACAAACATTACAAGCTAATGAACAGCACTAACCATTTATATGCAAAGTGGATGAGGGCTCTCTCATACTGTGAGCTGGAAACTAACTATAGATCACTTCTCTTCATCAGAATACAAAACTTCACTTTCAGGAGGGTAAACTTTTGTTTATTTGGAATAGGTTGTTTTGCATGGGGATGATTTCAACTCTGTTATTGGAAAGAAAGAGTTCTACCTCCATGAGACATAATGAACACCCTTCACGTGCCTGAGGATTATAAGCAACATTAAACACAGAACATTTCTTTAGATTCTAACGTGCAAATACTATTCTAACCTTTTAATTTTTGAGGAAGTGAATACTTTGAAATACAAGTAAGTTGGTCCATGTCAGATGGATAGAAAGTGTGTAGCTACTGAGAAGCCTAACTTCAAAAGAGGGTTTCATCTGAAACAGTACAAATGATATTGGTTTTTATGTCTTTGGGTTTTATTTGTTTATTTTTTTGTCCTGAAATAAATAATAAAAAGTGTGTGCATGTGCTTGTGTGTGTTTAGAGTCTAAGAAGCCTCCAACTCACTCTTATTGGTAACAATCTTATAGAGTTCTGAAGTATTTGTTGTTCTATTTAATTCTTCAAATCTTTATAAGATTATAATTAGAACAACAACCATGATTTTCATTTTTAAGTTGAATATTTAAAAAACCTTTTAAGCTGTAATTTTGTTCTATGACATTTACTATAATGCAGGCTCCTTTATATTTCATAATAAATGCTGCATTTTATTTAATATTTTCATTTTCACGTGGGATCCAGGACTATCAAGTAGGTTTGTAGAATTTGGTAAATATTATATTCCATTTTTTTAAAACAAATAAGGACAGTTTCTTTAAATATTAACATGATTAGCAGGATGGTTTGGCAAACAAAGGTTGTTTTCCCCAACCTTGGAATCCACACAGTGGAAGAGAACAGACACCTATAAGCTGTCCTCTGATATCCAAACCTGCACCATAGTACACATGTGGTCATACACACACACACACACACACACACACACACACACACACACACACGCACGCACACAGAGATTAAAAATCTTTAAAAAATAATTTTTAAAATAGTGACAAACTAAAACAAATAAATAATTAAATTCAAGATAATATATGCATATTTTCTAGTTGAAAAATCCTATAACTCTATAACTTAAATGATACAGCAACCAGAAACAGGAAAGTCCACTCTGTGGCCCCAGGCTGCTATACAGAAAGGTAGCTATAAACATGTACCAATCCAAAATTAAACTTTAGATATCTTGGGATATTTTTGTGATCATTTTGTAACTTGTTTGTGCAATGCTGGAGTGCATATTGTTGATAAAGACGTAGAGTCCTTGTGTGAAAATTGTTGGTACACATGAACCCTTCCCAAAATTTGTCGATATAAAATATATCCAGTGTTGTAGACTTTGTTGAAGGTCCTGAGAAATGTCCTGCTATTATGAAAATAATGTTTCACTTATGTTTGACCCAATAATGTCTCTAAATTCTTAGATATTATCCATTTTAGATGATTGATACTGGTATTAGTAAAAATTTCAATACAGATTTTATATGTTATTTTAAATAAAAGTGACTATGGCTGACTTTGAATGAACAGTTCTATCTGAAGCATTACTCCAAAGAGGTTATGTGTACAAACCTCTATGAATGCTCTCAGTAAATATTGTAAAACAAACGTCATATGAAATGACAACAGTTAGAAACAGAGAAAATATACATTAAATCAAATGTTTTTGACTTGGAAGTCTAGAATCATTACAAAAATAGAGTGCAAATATATGCCCTCTTGTTTGTACAGGGCTTTGGAATTTAAATAGTATTGGCTTTAGCATTATCCTCCTCTACCTGAAGTCCTTAGAGTAATTTCCAACCTTTTACAATCAAGTGGAAAGGGAATTCCCTTTATATATCAATCATTTTCTTTCAGATGTGACATTTTAAAAGCATGTCCTTCAAAATCATATGGATACCAATTTTATTCCAGTTCATTTTGTTATTAATTAATGTCTTCTCTTCTTCTCGAGCCTGATAGAAATGTGTTTTCATTAAACTTGTTGTTAGTTGTGTTCTGATTAAAACACACTTGACAATGTCTGTGAAATTTCCCATTCACCATTTAAGTCAAATTCCACCAAATGAATAAAAATAGAATTCAGTTATTAGTTACCAAAAAGATTATTAGTTACCAAAAATAAAATAAAATAAATTGATCGGGCCTTTTGTTTTTAAATGGCACTTTAGAAAAGTTGTTTACTTTGGGAATGTATAGAAATTAAAGATTTGTTTTATTTTTTTGTGTGTGTGTGTTTGTATGTATATGTTTTAATGTTATGTATGTTGTTGAGTATAATGTACAGGTACACTTGCAAGCTAGAAGAGGACAAGAAAGAACTAGGAATATGCTGAACAGGAATTATGGGCAGTGAGCCATCCAAAGTGGTAGGTACAAAAGTGGGTAGTCCTCTAGAGGAAGAGCAAGTTTTCTTTACCACCAAATTCTCTCTCCATCCTTCAGATCTTTTATTGAAGTTTCATCTATCAGGTGCTCTCAATGCTCAAACTCTTCAAGTATTATCTTGTTTACTCAAAATACCACTGTATATTAACATGGAAAAACTCAATACTAGTTATTTTCACTAGTGGAAATCAACTATATACCAGTTATTTTTTCCATGTCATTAAAGGAAAATAATAACTACATTTAGAAGCAGATATTAAAATTTTCATCATTCATTGAATGGCTCTTACTTTGACAGTTTTATTCATTAAAAAGACACAAATGGCTTTTTGTATTCTTCCTAAGATTGCTCTTAAGTCTAATTGAAAATAGTCTATTCCCATCATTAATGTCTACTCTGTTTAAATTTATATTTTAGCATTTTACAGAACCTTCCCTCCCTCTGACTTTGTCTAAGACAAACTGTGAAGCAAGTTTGATTATGTCCTAGTTTCCAGGTCCCGCATGTTCTACAAATTACTCCTTCAGCCCCCAGCCTCCCATTTTTCTCTTGCAGGTGCTGACTACACAAGACTCTGTGACAGAATGCTCTGCGTGATTAAGCAAATTGCTTACCAGGACCCTGCAATTTAAAGGAAGTAAGGAATAAATCAAATACGGCAAGTTACCACAAAAGAACATTTTGCAGTAAATTTCTAAAAATTAAAGGAAAAATTATGAGTTGACTCTTTCACTATTGACTCTTCTTTGTATTATGATCCTTAGAAATTGTGCAGTCCTGAGTTCTATATTCTTTCATCCAGTATGGCTATTTATAAACAGGACCATAATTTACCATCCTCATTAGTTTAGCTTCTAGAAGAATTAGCTTCTGCTTATGAAGTGAAGAACCCACAAGAAGGGTAATTTTCTCTTTTAAAAGTAATATGCAGCCGGGCGGTGGTGGCGCACGCCTTTAATCCCAGCACTCGGGAGGCAGAGCCAGGCGGATCTCTGTGAGTTCGAGGCCAGCCTGGGCTACCAAGTGAGTTCCAGGAAAGGCGCAAAGCTACACAGAGAAACCCTGTCTCGAAAAACCAAAAAAAAAAAAAAAAAAAAAAAAAAAAAAAAAAAAAAGTAATATGCTTGTTATTTTTGCACATATCTAAAGCTTATTCTTAGGTTCCACATTTCAGATAGGAAATTTAATTTACATTAGAGCATGTATTCCTCTTAATAATTCTCCACTGCTCTTCTTCATCTATGAAACAAAGACCTTGAACAGGCTAGCATTTTTCCACCTGGGAAAAAAAGTAATCTGAGGATTGTGAAAACAGCTCCAAAGTATGCTGCAATTGACTTGATCTCAAGATAGAAATGTAATCTTTGATGTGCTGCCATTTTGTTAACATTGGGCTTTGAACATAGAAACTGAAATTCAGTGATTATTTGTCTGAAGAATCATTTAAATAGGTAAAACAAAATTTGCTTAAAAACAACACATTGAAGTTGGAAAATAAGTATATTTTTAAAAAGGGAAAATCTAATAAAATCTATTTTGACTACTTTTAATAATGGTTTACATTGAAATATTAATACTTTATATTTTTTTAATTTAATAATATTTAATTGATTTAATATTTTCAGAACAATTCACATAATATTTAATACATTTTGTATAATAATTGAAATAAATTAATCTAAAGATGAAACCTTATTGCATTAAATAAGTTTTAAATCATATGTTTATATTACCTTAACATTATATAAAAACAATAACTTAATATAGACAGGAGGAATCAAGTATCACAACTAAGGGCAAATAAAAGTTCAACAGGAGAAAAAATAATAGTGATAATAATGTGGAAGAAAGATAATAATAGATGAAAGAATTAGGAGAAAATATAAACTGAAGCAAGTTCTGGTTCCTTGGAATAAGAAATTAATTGACCAGCCGGGCGGTGGTGGCTCACGCCTTTAATCCCAGCACTCGGGAGGCAGAGCCAGGCGGATCTCTGTGAGTTCGAGGCCAGCCTGGGCTACCAAGTGAGTTCCAGGAAAGGCGCAAAGCTACACAGAGAAACCCTGTCTCGAAAAACCAAAAAAAAAAAAAAAAAAAAAAAAGAAATTAATTGACCAACTTTCAGGAAGAACTGAGCAAAAAGAAGCAAATTTTGTTGTTGATTAAATCACATATATAGGGGATAAAAGAATATATGAATGTACAAAATAATAATGAACATGATGGAGAATAATCAAACTAAGAAATCATTTTAGATATCAGATACTAGAATCTGATAAAATATGTCAGGAGGCCGAGAAAATAAGGTGTTTTAATAAGACAATTTGTATGACAGAAAAGACAATTAAATTATATCATCAGTATATTAAAGCTCCTTTTATATTGAAAATATTCTTCTCTCATATAATGCATCCCAGTTTCCCTACCCTCCAGTCCTCACAGCTTCCTCCCACACCTCCCCACTTCCCCGGATCTACTCCAGCCCCATCTTCCTTTAGAAAAGAGCAAGCCTTCCAGAAAAAAAACAACAAATATGACAAAACAAGATACACTAAGATAAGGCAAAAGTCTTCACAACAAGGCAACCCAACAGGACGAAAAGAGTCCTAAGAGCAGGCAAATTAGTCAAAGGCACAGCTGATCCCAGTTAGGAGTCCCACACAACACCAAGCTAACAGCTTTAGCATGTACTCAGATGACCTGTTGCAGACCTCCTGCAGGCCCCATGCTTGCTTCTACAGTCTCTGTGAGCCCCTGTGAGCCCTGCTTAGGTGATTCTGTGGGCCATATTCTCTTGGGGTCCTCTGTCTCCTTTGATTCCTTGAGCACGCCTAACATCCCCGGGTGAGGCACGATCCCAAACTAGTCTTAGCAATTAAAACCCAGAGTCAGATATTGAGGGGAAAAGTAGAAAAATCAGAGAAGCAGAGCAGCAGCCATGAGAGAGTTCTTGCCTCCACAAAATATCAGACCAAAAAGGGGGCTAAGATCCTGTCTCCATCTGCCTTATATTCTTGTCTCCACTTCCCTAGTGCTTGGAATAAAGGTGTATTCCCCCACTTTCTGGCCTCTATGGTTAACTGGTGGCTAGTTCTGCTCTCTGATTTCCAGACAAGCTTTTTTTGTCAGAACATAGACAAAATATCACACAACATCTGGGTCTACAGAATGTATCTTGGTTATAATTTAATTAATGTCTAATATCCACTTCTAAGTGAATACATATCATGTTTTTCTTTCTGGGTCTGGGTTAGCTCACTCAGGATGAGGTTTTTTTTTTTTTTAATTCTATCCATTTGCCTCCAAATCTCATAACTTTGTTTTTTGTTTGTTTGTTTGTTTGTTTTTACAGCTGGGTAATATTCCATTGTTTAAATGTATTACATATTCTTGAACCGTTCTTCAGTTGAGAGACATTTAGGTTGTTTCCAGTTAATGGTTGTAATGAATAAATCAACAATGAACATATTTGAACAAATTTCCTTGTGGTAGGACACTTTAGGTATATTTCCAAGCATGATATTGCTGGGCCTGAGGTAGATTGATCACCAATTTTCTGATAAACTGCCATATTGACTGACACAGTGTCTGTACAATTTTGCAATCCCATTAACAATAGAGGAGTGTTCCCATTGTTCTACATCCTTGCCAGCATGAGCTGTCATTTTCTTTATATAATATAATATAATATAATATAATATAATATGATATGATATGATATGGTATGATATAATATAATATAATATAATATAATATAATATAATATAATATAATATAATACATAAGAATTAACAAAACAAATGAATAAAAGGAAAAGAGCCCAAGAGAAGGCACAAAAATTGTTCACAAACTCAGAGATCCCATAAACATACTAAGCTGGAAGCCATAACATATTCTCAGAGTACCTGATGCAGACCTGGGCAGGCTCTGTGCATGCTGTCTCAGTCTCTGTGAGTTCATATGACCTTTGGTCATGCTGATTTGGAGGGCCTTGTGTTCTTGGCATTTATACTCTCCCTCCTCTTTCACAGCGTTCCTGAAACTAAGGGGAGCGGTGTGATGGAGACATCCTGTTTAAGGATGAGCTGTCATTTGTGTTTTTGATGTTAGCTATACTGACAGGTATAGGAAGGAATCTCAAATTAGCATTGATTTGCATTTCCCTGATGACTAAGGATGTTGAACATTTAAGTGTTTCTCAGACATTTAAGATCCCTCTATTCAGAATTCTCTCTTTAGATCTATTTCCCATTTTTAATAGGACTATTTCATTCTTTGATATCAAGTTTCTTGTATTCTTTATATATTTTGGATGTTAGTCCTCTATGGGGTATGGAGTTGGTAAAAATCTTTTCTGAAGGCTACAGCTTTATATGATTCATTGTGTCTTTTGCCTCACAAAGGTTTTTCATTCGATGAGGCCCCATTTATTGATTGTTGTTCTTAGTGTCTGCCATATCTGTATTCTCTTCAGAAAGTCATGCAATGTGCCAAGGTGTTCAAAGGCTGTTTTCTACTTTCTTTTCTACTAGGTTCAGTGTATATGGTTTTATGTTGGGGCCCTTGGTCCACATGGGATTGAGTTTTGTCCAGGATGATTAGTATGGATCTATTTTCATTTTTCTAGCTGCAGATACCCACTTTGACAAGCACCATTTCTTGAAGATGCTGTCCTTTTTTTGCAGTCTGTATTTCTGGCCTCTTTATCAAAAATGTCATGTTCATTTGTATGGATTTATGTCTGGGTCTTCAGTTTGATTCCATTCATCAATGTATCTGTTTTCATGTAAATATCCAGTGGTTTTTATTAGTAAAGTTCTGTAATACAACTTGAAGTCAGGGATGGTGATATCTCTAGCAGTTCTTTTATTGTTCAGGATAGTTTTAGCTACCTTTTTTGGTTTTGTTTTTGTTATTCCAGATGAAGTTGAGAATTGTTCTTTCAAGGTCTGTAAATAATTTTGTTGGAATTTTGAAGGGAATTTTGTTGAATCTGTAGATTGTGTTTGGTAGGATGGCCATTTTAACTATTTCAGTCCTACCAATCCATGAGCAGGGGAGATCTTTCCATCTTCTAATATATTCTTCAATATCTTTCTTCAAAGAATTGTAGGTTTTATTATACATATCTTCCACTTGTTTGGTTGGAGTTACCTCAAGTGTTTTATATTATTTGAGGCTATTGTGAAAGGTGTTTCCATGATTACATTCTTAGTCCATATGCCATTTGTATACAGGAAAGCTATTTATTTTTTGGAGTTAATTTTGTATCCAGCCACTTCAGTTAAAATGTTTATAATATGTAAGAGTTCACTGGTGGAATTTTTAAGATCACCTACATATACTACCATATTATCTGCAAATAACAATACTTTGACTTCTTCCTTTCCAAATTGTTTCTTTTAAAATTGGAGATTCTTTTGTTTGGGGCATTGATGTTAATAACTGAAATATCATCTTGGTAGATTTTTCCTTTTATGAGTATGAACTGTCCTTCCCCATTTCTTTTAATTCTTTTGTTTTTAACCTTTTTTGTTAGATATTAAAATGACTACACCAAATTTCTTCTTAGGTCCATTTGCCTGGTATAACTTTTTCCAAAATTTTTCCCTAAGGTAATGTCTATCCTTGATATTGAGATGTGTTTCCTATATGCAGCAGAAAGATGGATCCCTTTTTCACAACCATTCTGTTTGTGTCTTTTTATTGGGTAATTGAGACCTGTGTTACCGAGAGATATCAATGACCAATGATTGGAGATTCTCATTATTTTGTTGTTGATGATAGTGTTGCTGTTGCTGGTGTGTATGTGCTTATGTCAGTGTGTGTGTGTGTGTGTGTGTGTGTGTGTGTTACATGAATTCACACTTTTTTTGGTTTTACTGGTGTGAGAGTCATGTGTTTTCATGGGTGTAGTTAAACTCCTGATTTTGGAGTTTTCCTTATAGCATCTTCTGTAAGGCTGGATATGTAGATAATTTTTTTTTTTCAATTTGACTTTATTATGGGATATCTTACTTTCTCCATCTAAAATGATTGAAAATTTTACTGGGTGTTGTACTCTGGACTGACATCTCTGGTCTCTTAGAGTCTGCAGCACATTATTGGTGAAATTATTAAGGCCACTCCACGTAGTTAAAAGGAAGATTTATTTAGTGGGTAACTTACAAAAAAGGGATAGGTAGGCCGTGGGGTCTGGGGAAGGTGTATCACAGTCCAGCGGTGTTCTCTGGAGCTCTGCTGGGTCAACCTCCACTGTCAAGCATCCAGAAACAGAGAGAGTACTGCCCATCCAGATCTCCGGTCTGGTCTCCAGGTGCCTCCCTTGACCCCGCCTTTTAGGCGTGACAGTTGCCGAAGCCTCAATGGGGGTTGGAACTTCCAGATCAAAGCTGGAATGGCTACCCATTACAGCACATCAGTCCAGGACCTTCTGGTTTTTAGAGTTTCCATTGAGAATGCAGGTGTAATTCTTTTTTTTTAAATTTAATTTTATTTTATTTTACAATACAACTCAGTTCTACATATCACCCACCTGTGAGAGACCCTAAGAAACTGAGAGCAGCTCTCCCTCAACAGAAAGTACAGCATTGAAAGATTCAGTCTTTCCTCCAGCAAAACTGAATGAAAGAGATCAAGAATGGATGTGGATTTGAGTGGGTTCAGAGGTGAGGATGATCTGGGAGGAGTTGGGGGAAGAAAATTCATAGTCAGCAGCATTGTATGGAAAAATCTATTTCAAGAAAAAAATAAACTTGAAACATTTTCACTCATGCTCTCATGGGGATTGGGGCTAGATGACAGTTTCTTTAATATTTCCAAGAACCTGCCTAGAAAAATGAAATAAAATTGTGGTGAAATTATGACTTTGATATATGATCCAATACAGTTAATTTAAAAATCCTAAATTTACAGTAAGTTTTTTCTTTTCTTTTTTTTTTTCCCATTGAGCGATCCCCATGTCTTTCTTGGGGTCCTTTTTTCCAGGTAGCCTCCCTGGTGATGTGAGTAGCAGTCCAGTCATCCTTGTTCCACATCTAATATCCTCCTATGAGTGAGTACACACTATATTTGTCTTTCTGAGTCTGGGTTACCTCACTCAGGATGATTTTTTTCTAGATCCATCCATTTGCCTGCAAACCTCATGATGTCATTGTTTTTCTCTGCTGAGTAGTATTCCATTGTGTTTATATACCACATTTTCTTTATCCATTCTTCAGTTGAAGGGCATCTAGGTTGTTTCCAGGTTCTGGCTATTACAAACAATGCTGATATGAACATAGCTGAGCAAGTGCTCTTGTGGTATGATTGGGCATTCCTTGAGAATGCAGGTGTAATTCTAATAGTTTTGTCTTTAAATGTTACTTGGTATTTTTCCATTTCAGTTTTTAATATTATTTCTTTGTTCTATATTTTTACTGTTTGGGTTATTAATTTATGATGGACTTTATTTTATGGTTCTATGTATTTGGTGTTCTGTGTTCTTTTTGTTCCTTTACAGGTATCTCCTTAAGGTTAGGAAAATTTTCTTCTATGATTTTATTTAGAATACTTTCTGAGTCTTTGAACTGGGATTCTTTTCTTCCTCTATTTTTATCATTCTTAGGTTTGGACTTTTCGTAATGTACCAGATTTCCTGAATATTTTGTGTTAGAATTTTTTTATATTTAATATTTTCTTTAGTTGACGTATTTATTTCTTCTATTGTATCTTCAGTCTCTGAGATTCTCCATTCCATCTCTTGTATTCTATTTATGAAGCTTGCCTCTCTAGTTCCTGTTCGAATTCTTAAATTTTCCATTTCCAAAATTCCCTTTGTTTGTGTTTTCTTTATTGCTTCTATTTCCATTTTCAGGTCAGGAACACTTTCATTTATTTCCATCAACTGTTTGTTTTTCCTTGGCTTTCTTTAAGGAATTTATTCATTTGGTCCAATTTCTTGTTTGTGTTTTCCTGGCTTTTTAATAGGGATTTATTCATGTCCTCCTGTTGATGTGTGTGTGTGTGTGTGTGTGTGTGTGTGTGTGTGTGTGTGTGTGTGTGTGTGTGTTTTCCTAGATTTCATTAAATAATTTTTCATTGTCTCCTTAAGGGCCTTTATTATCTTCGTATAGGTGGTTTTATTTTAAGTTCTTTTTCTTGTGATCCAGCTATTTTGGAATTTTCAGTGCCTGCTGTGGTAGTATGGCTGAACTCTAGTGGAAACACATTGTCCTGCCTGTTATTGACTATGTTTTTATACTGGTATACAGACATCTGAGTTTGGGGTAGAGACCCCGCTGCTGATTTCTAGGAGGTCAGGAGGAATCCACAGAAGTCATGGAGAGGAGGAAAGTGAGGTTGCAGCTGGTACTCTCCTGCAGTGCTAGGGATGAGCCTGAGGGACTGAGTCTGCTGCCTGAACAGAGAAAGCAGAGAAGGTCTGTGGGCCGTCTACCTTGAAGATAAGTCATTTTAAACAAATGACTTTTCATTGTACAGAATATGTGTTATTTTTAATGACATGTTTGCAAAATCAAACTCTTTTTAAAATGCAGATTATATCCCTTATATGACCTCAAACACAGATGAACTAAAGTAACATTGCTTCTAAAATATAGAATATTATTTGAAAATCTTCTTCCTCAAATATTCATTACTCAAAATCTCTCTGTTTCTTCCTTATCCAAATAGATAGAGAAATACAACATACAGACATGCTGAGAAGTGTGTATGTAAACACAGTATACATCTGGATGCAGACTTAATAATGTATTATATGTAAGTAATAAATACTTAACTAGAAATTTTGAGAAGGCAGACAAGGAAAATATTCCAGAATCTACTGTCAGTGCAGAGACAAGAAAAGACATGAAGGGAATTGACTAACAGGGAAAACAAACAGAAAATACCTTACTCTGTTCGAGAACAGGGTAGACCAAGTAAGAGTTAATATTTGATTCAAATAATAGAAAACAGATACCTGTTCAGGAGCACAGAAAAAAATAAAAATAATTCAAATTTAGTTAGCAAACAGGAAGCAGAAAGGAGAGGCGGAGTGGGAATAAAGACGAGTTTAAGAAACAGAGAAACAAAGGAAAGGGCAAAATTTAAAGTGATGTGAGATAACTATATTCATTCAGAAAAGCAACATGTGTTTGTGTAAAATGAAAACAACTTAAGAGAACAATAAAAACACAAGATTGAGTTTCTTTCTACTTCAGTCTGAAGTTATGACCTATATTCATTACAAAGATATGGAGATATATATATTTTTTGCCAGGCAATAATAAGGTAGAAATCATAAAGTTCAGCTCTTTTACTGATAATACACTTCCCAGAAATTACATCAGCATCAAGAATGTATTCCTTTTCCATGTGTCTGAGTTTTTTTCAATATTTATTTTATGAGAATACAGAGATTTTAAGCATGATGTTATATCAATGAAATATCATCGATATCTCAGGTTTTTGTGCTTGATACATTTTTACATCAGACAAAATAGCAGTTGCACAAGTTAAAACAAATACCTAATTTATGAAATTAAAAATTAAATATGTTCAGTCATTTTAAAAGGAGAATACAAATTAATTTGAGTGATTTTTAATTCAAACTATTATTTTAGAATGATTGTGTAATATCAGACTTATTCTGGATTATTATTCCCTATATTTTGGTAGTTGTTACACTTCCCTAGTTGTGCTGGTTGGTTATTTGTCAATTTGACACAAGTTTGGAAGTGCCACCCTTGGGCAGTTGGTTCTGTGATGTGTAAAATGTAGACTGGATAAGTCATGAAGGGCAAACCAGTAAGCAATATTCTGCTGTGGTCTCCGGTTTGGGTTCTACTTCCATGTTCCTGCCCTGAATTCCTCCAGTAATGGACTGCTATTGCAGAGTTTCAAATTTAAATAAACCCTTCCCTCCTTAATTAAGTTGACTTGGGTCAGAGAAACAGAAAGCAAACTAGAATACTAGAGGATTGTTAAAGTGAAGTTGGTCCATTTTATCAATGAATCCAAATCAATCTGTTCTATATTTTATTTTTTCAAGGAACTAAATATATTCAAGTATAACTCCTACAATTTATTATAAAGTAGTTGATTCACACAGATTTCTGTGAAAGGTATATATTTAAGTAACCTGAAACATATAAAAATGTTCAGCTTCTGAAATTATCAACTTAAGCTACAGAGAAAACTACGATGTGAGCTGTGAGCAGAACAGTGATGGCACGGATGCTTCTACACACTGGTTTCATTGACTTCTTTTAACAATACTCTTGTTACTTATCATGACCTTATAGCTCTTGCATTATACACGTCTGCCAAGCCAACCCTATAAGGATGGCTACAGCAAATTTTGCTGCTGGTTCAAGATGTTATATGGCATACTTACAAAAGCACACACACACACACACACACACACACACACACACACACACACACACTGCAGCAGCCTTGCACATGCTAGTCTGAAGCTGGGAAAACATTTACTCAGGTAGTCTTATTGGACTAATGGGAAATAAGCCTTGAATGTTTAGAGTCCTGCCATTAAGGTACCTTTCCTATTACTCCATTACACACCACATGGTTTCTCCTTAATTGAACTAGTATCTTTTATGATTGCCATTTATTTTTCTGAAAACTCTTGGCATCACTATTTTGGATGTATTTTTTAAATTCACTCATCTTTTCTTCCCCAAGCTTCACATTTTGCACATCCTTCTGCTCTACTTTCTTTTCCTTTTCTAAATCCAACCTAGGCTACAGGCAATGAACAATAACCACAACAGTGAGTGAGTGTTGCCCTGCCTTGAAATTTCTTACAACCAACTAATCAGCACATTACTGTTTAATTCAACTTCACTCAAATATTCATGACATAGAAAAACACAATTAGAAACCTTGCTAGAATGTAACACAAATGGCCTTAGTTATGGTTCTTAATGGGGGTCAGCATTTTACCCAGAAACCTCATGAATATGAAACTCAAACTTGTATTTAGCATTCTAGTCTTTTAAGCCCCTATCAGAATGGTTCTTTAAGCTCTGCTGTAGCATCTTAAAAGTTCTTTGGCTACAGCCACAGTCTTCACAGCTTGTCTTTAACTCTTCATCACCAATTATCTGTATTACTTAGCTTTGCTTAATGCTTGTTCAGAATATCCAACAGAAACTAAGTAAGGTATGAAGGACTCCTTTTGGCTCATGGTTTGAGGTACTGTAGTCCAGTGTTGGTCACATTCACTTCTGTGTTTGACAGTGTGAGAATGAGGAAGCTTGTTCACATAAAAGCAGATCAGAACATACAGTGGAGACTAAAAGCAGAGCCAGACAACATCCCACGAGTTTCTGATACTACATTTCCATATATGCCACCCTAGACCACAAGATGAATGATTTCATTACCTTCCAAATCAGTATCCCTAGATACAGCCCAAATTTTGAAACACAAGAATAATATTTCACACTTAAATCATAATGGAATGTGTCCCCACACAAGTTGTATGACTCATGCTCTACATATTTTGAAAATACCCTGACTGTTGAACACTGACCCCAAGTCTCTGGTCTAGCTACTCTCCAGTTCCTAATAGATAGAAGTGGAGATTCTGGATCAAGACTCTCCCAGTGTTGTACTAGGAGACACTAGGGTGGGTAGACATGACCACTCCAGCCTCAACCTGAGGTCCTTCACAAATGTATTTGTTCATGCGTTCATGGCTCACCTGGGCTGTGTGTCTGTCATCCCTGGTTTGTATGGTTTCTTGAAAGACTTTTAACAAGATTATAAAATAGAGATTGTGATTTGTTTTCTCTCCTCAGTCCCTGTCTTGGTCTCTCAAGGAGAGGTCATTTTCCCAGTGGGCAGCTGTCAGGAGTCTGACACCTCTATGTTATTTGCCCTGTGTAACTTTCAGCAAAACAAATGTTACATAACCCCGAGGAATCCCTTTTCTCAGTTCTTAGTAGTTTGACACGCTGTCATATTTTATTTACTCTTTAAAACACTTTAATTAAAAAAGAAAAATACCCAACAATTAATGCCATAAAAGCACCACTTTTTGTGTTCTATTCTTTTTCAATGAGCTTTGACTCTCTACTACATTGCTCTGCCTACTCTAAACTCTCTATTAGAGCTGTTCACCTGAGTCGCTCTTCTCTTTTTTCCTCACATTCCCCTGCCCTTGCCCTCAGCTTCCTTTGCTAGTGCCTGTTCATGGGCTGAACTGTTTCCTTGCTTGGTGTCATTTTCCACAAGATTGAGCTTTAAAGAGAAAATAAGGTCATACCCTTACTGGAACCTGAACAAAAAAGAAAGATGACCCGTGGCATCACTGAATGAACTCTCCTGTGGTGCACAGGAAGTGCTACGAGCTAGTCAGTGTTTTACTCTGAGGGGATGAAGGAATCCATCCAACGACTGGTAATATTTCATGAAAAAATAACTGATGCACAGTGCCATGGTTTTGGTTTTTGTTTTTACTAAATGCAAAAAGAAGTGTGATTTTATGTTAAAAATGACAAGATTCATTTCCAATTTATAAAAGATTTATAATTTTTATACATTTCTCGAAGTAATCAATGAATGCTAATATATGTTACTTTTCAGAGCCAAATATTTCTTAATTACCCCTCATAAAAACTTACTTGGATAATTTTAATTGCTGAAAAAAATAAGTATAACAGCCTCTTTTAATTTAACATTCTAGATTGGATTGATCCCTTACAAGAATTTGAAACTGTCCAAAAAGAAATAAGGAAACA
The DNA here is from genome assembly GCF_007827085.1 of Peromyscus californicus insignis. Lineage (NCBI taxonomy): Eukaryota > Metazoa > Chordata > Mammalia > Rodentia > Cricetidae > Peromyscus > Peromyscus californicus. The sequence continues at coordinate 64,605,205 of NW_026294458.1, forward strand.
AGGAGTTCATTAATAATGTATTTAACATTCAAATTCATTATAACCTTTAGAAATAAATATGTGATATCCTCTTGTCAAATAGCAGATAACAATCTTTTTCAATTATCAACTTATTTAAGCATTTATTAATCCAATTCATAAACATAAACCACAAAATAAAAATAACATTAAAAAGAGTAAATAAAAATTTACTTTTTATAAAGCTTGCAAAAGTTTGACACATCTCTACATCTATTTTAATAATGTGTTTTTAAAGTCTTGACCACTACATCTGAGACATCTTACTTAGACATGTTTATGTCACTCAAATTTTCCGTGAATTCAGTAATGATTATCTCAGTCTTTGTCCAATCTATTTCATTCTGAATTCTTACATCTGACAAGTATAAAAACATTTTTAATCATAAATTATAGTTTCACCTGACTTTTGTTGATTGTGCATTCCTTTGCATTCTGTTTTAAGTTCTCTTTATCCTGTAATCTTGTCTATTTCACACAAGAAGGCTCTGTAGAAAGCCATGTTTGACAACTTTTAGGTACTATGGGAAGAAAAAAAACACCAAGACTAGCAACTTGCAAAGAGAAAACGCTAATTTGTCCTATATTTTATACAACTTCACTTGAAGGTGAACTTAGTCATTAACCCTGGGCTGATGGCAAAACTACGTCATGGTAGGAGAGCCCAAGGGTAGCAGACTAGCTTATCTCATATTTAAGTAATCAAATACAAAACGCATAAAGTCAGGACCCATACAAGCCCTTTGAGACTATGTCCTACTCACTGGAAGGATGCCTACCAGTTACCAATTCTTATAGGTTCTAATGTTTCCTAATACTGTTATTCAAAGAAGAAAGTCATTAATACATGGTCTGTAGGAGAGACTTATCAAAACTGTAAGGATCTATTCCTGACTCACACAGATTCATCTAATTCTCTGACTTCAAAATGCAGTCCATCTTACTCTAGATGTCTTCTGTCTTCACTGTTCTACCATTGCTCAGAAGCCAAGTTCACATTCATTTCAAAAATGCAAAACAGGCAAAATTTGGGGCCTTGTAAACAAATCACTACTTACTTGAAATATAGGATGGTGAGTAGGAATCTGTAACTTTCTCCATCCCAATCGGGATAAGAAAATGTCAAGTGACGATGGTGCAAATTAAAATACAACCCTAGCAAGTCAAATATTGAATCTGAATGTTCTGTTGCTGAAATCCAATTATATTCTTGGGACACTGAAAGCCTTATATTTCTTTCAAGGTTACCAAACACATGGCTTCTCTCTCGGACTGTCTTTCTCTATTCTTTCATCTTTTTTTCAACAAGTATGCTTCATTTGTGTCTTCTGTCTCTTCTTGGGGTCTTCAACACAAAAATAAATTTATTTTTATTTAAAGATTATAAGTATTTTTTCCTGAATGTTTGTTCATTTAGTATGCATGTGCAATGCTTGTAAAGGCTAGAGGAGGGATTCCTTGGAAATTAGATTCCTTGGAAATGGAGTTATAAAACAGTCACCATGTAGATTTGGGGAACCAAGTCTGGGTGCTTGACAAGAGTGTTTTATTAACTCCTAAACTATCTCTCCAGCCCCATTATTGCAAATTTGACTTAAATTCTATGACTCTATAGGCTACTTCTTACAGGAATACTTGTCCTGATAGAGAGATTCATGACTCCTAGACTTCACTTTGAAATCTACAGACTTTATCTCTCCTTCAAAATGCATACTTAAAAAAATTGTGTCACATGGTGTGTTATATTCTCCCTCCAGAATAATTTATACCTGTGCCTTCTTGAACCATAAGTATACTAGTCTCTCAGGTCTGAATGAGAATGGTGTTCTGGAGCTTTTTTTCTCAAAAGAAAAAATAAAACACACAAAAGTTAAATTTCTGTATTTCTCATCCTGTGAGTGTTATGTACTTGCCAGGATGCTCGCATATATAGTCTCTAGTACAGGAATACTCCTTGATGGAACTTTTATACATGATCAATTTCAGTTCAAAATTAATACTTACAGATCAGTCTCTGCCTTTCTTCGATTGTGATTTCAGTGCAAATATGGATAGTATTAGGTATTCATCCTCATCCAACTTGACTTTGTTGTGCCACCTTGATCTTCTCTTGCTCTGTAAAAGAATCCATTTCATTTTAGATAAGATGACCACAGCCATAGGGTGTGAACAAATCACATGTATATTATTCAACATGGATACTACCTAAATTTCATTTCTATCTGAATGATAATAATTCTAAACCTTTCACTGTCAACATTCCTATTAGCATTCTTTTCTGAACAAATAGAAAAATATTATTAATTAATATGCAGAATATTAGGCTTTCTTGGCACTGCTCCTTCAGAATTCCTCTTAGACTTCCAAGGAGCTCTTGTTTATCATCATGCAAGGGAAGAACAAAGTTATACCAAGGCTCAGTAAGAAGTTTCTGTTAGCTAGATTTCCATTACTAAAACAAAGTACAAGAAACAACTGAACAAGAAAGAAAAAAAGGCAACTTGGGATCACAGTTTTGGAAATTTCAGTTCATGCTCAGTTAGTCCTCTTGAATATGGGTCTGTGGCCAGGCAATGAAACTTGCAAGGAAGCCAGACAGAAATACGAAGAAGCCAGAGTGACACATCTCCTTCATGAATATTCTCTCAGTGCTACTAGGAACCACATGTGGTGCCTTGATTGTTAATAGGACTTTACATATCCATGGTAAGTACTATACCATTGAGGATTTATCAAACCACAAATCAGACTTTAAATGGGGTTCTATCATCTCTTAAAAATTCTACAGGCTAGGGACCAAGAAACTGAGATTAAAAACATTTGAATAGACATACCTACTACAGAAATATATCCATTCCTGTATTTGAGGTGATAGAGGTGATAGGATTTCCCTGTGAAATTGAACTCTATGTGATGAAAGACAGATGGTAAGAGATACATAGTTAACAGAATATAGATAGATAGATGATAGATTAGATAGATAGATAGATAGATAGATAGATAGATGATTGATAGATAGATAGATAGATAGATAGATAGATAGATGATAAATAGATGATAAATTTACTGTAGGAATGTTCATTTTATTATACAATACACCTCTAAGCAGTTTTAAAATTGACATTGAATCCCAATAAAAATTGGTTTAATTCGGGGCTGGAGAGGTGGCTCAGTGGTTAAGAGCACTGGCTGTTCTTCCGGAGGTCCTGAGTTCAATTCCCAGCAACCACATGGTGGCTCACAACCATCCGTAATGAGATCTGGTGCCCTCTTCTGGCCTGCAAGCATGCATGTAGGCAGAACACTGTGTACATAATAAATAAATAAATCTTTTAAAAAAAAAAATTGGTTTAATTCAATTGGAAACAAATTTCTGAAATAAATGAAGACAGTATTATAATGCTCAGTTCAAAACAGGGACCTGGGAACTTGGGGATCTTTGGGTAAGTCCCAGAGAAGACCTGAGATGCAGGAACTCCACTGGCAATGTTCAAGCACAGACAATTGCCCCACCTCAAGCAAAAGAAATCTATATACTGGTGACGCAAGTTGTATCAAGTTCTTAATACAGTACTGAAGCCTCAAAAGATTAGATAATGATATAAAAAATTACCAGTGACAATGAATTTTACCAGCCCATTGATTCAAATGACATTCTTATTTGTTTGGAAAGATCCTGGCAGATATACTTAGTAATTATGTCTATCCAGATGAGTAGCCCTTACTCTAGGCAAACTCCCAAACTTAACCATCATACTATTTTCTCTAAAATTACTGAGTGTATATATTAATTAATTTACTTTGTGTATAGGTCTGTACATTATAATATGCTGAACATTAATATATCTTTGGCCTACAAGCCTAGCCCAATCAATGAACTCTAGGTTCAGTGAGAAACCTTCTCTCAAACAAATTAGGTGGAGAATGATAACAACACTTAGGGTTAACCTCTGTAGTCAACAGACACACACACATTCATGTGACACTTTTACACACACACACTCACAAACATAAATACAAATACACACATTTATGCACACACGCACACACACACACACACACACACACACACACACACACACACACATGGTGAAGCAAAATAGACTAAATCCTCTTAAGAAGGAAACACAAAGTGGTAATAAAACAAAGTTTTCTTTGCTGCTTTGACTAGTTCTGAACTTTATGGAAAGTTCATGGTTAAGGTGAGTTGACACTGGATAGTTGTGGGGCTTCTCCTGAATTCATTAACACACGGCTGTCTTCTCTCTGAGCCTCCATTGACATGGAGAGTGTCATTTGGTGTCTCAATTGACACTGACACTACCAGAATAGAAAGCCAGTTCCATGACATCATCTAACCCCAATTATTTTTCAAAAGCTTCTTCTTAACATACCACAACTTTGGAAGCTAAATTTTTATAAAGACATAAACAACCCCGTCTATAATAGTATCTATATGGATATGAATGCAAAATGGGAATGTATTGATATGTTTTATATCTACCATTTGCTTTTGCCATAAACAGTACAAGGATTATAGTTAGCTTTCCCCTGCCAAATACCATATTTTACTGTTTTGACAGCCCTGACCAACAAAATTTGTGAGTGTGATAAAAGTGAGCTACTCCAGCACATTCTGAATTTTACTGGTCATATTATAAAATACAAAATTAAATTTTAGTCTAAATATAAAATGTAGCAAGTTTAATTGAAAATGGGATTTTCATATGTACTGACAAGAAAACTTACACAAGCACACATGACCTTTGATAGTAAGTCTGACAAATACATGCGCGTATTATTCCTATGGTACATCTCAGTGAAGAATGCCAATATTTGGGTCTGGAGCGAAAGTTCAGAGGTTAGAGCATGTAATACACTTTCAGAGCACCTGAGTTCAATTCCCATTATGTTTGAAAGCTCACAGTCATCCATAACTGTAGTTCCAGAAGATCCAGTGTCTTCTACTGGCCACCAGAGACACCTATACCAAGGAAGACAAAAATGCATCACTTAACAGAAAATAATTTTTCAAAAGCATACCAATATTTCAAATTTCAACAGCTGTAGGTAGATAGTGAATATTATTTTAGAGCTGATTGCTCTTTAATAATATTTTAAAAAGTAATTCATTCTTATTCTATTTTTTCCCTTTAACAAGTAATATTTTCAGTGCTGAAGAGATGGATCAGTGTGCAAGAGTACTTGTTATACAAAAATGAAGACCCGAGACTCAATTCCTAGTGCTTACCATACAAACATGGTCACTACTGTGAATACCGGTAACATTATCACTGGGAGGAGGTAAACAGATACCAGGAGTTCACCATCTGTCTACCTTAATGAGTGATTTCGAGCTCACTAAGCGATCCTGTATCAAATCACTGAGGTAGAAGTAATGGAGGAAGACTTCCCAGTATCTTCTGCTGGTCTCCACATGTTCATGCTTGGACATGGGCAACTGCAAGCTAACATGCATGGAACACACACACACACACACACACACACACACACACACACACACACACACCACTATATACAGAATTACTCCTCAGAGAAGCAATACTTTCCAAGAACAATATGCTTGGAAACTTACCTGTTACCTACTTTTATCCATCAAATAATTCAGTAAATTGAAAATGACTGGGTTAAGCTTCGTGCACTTGTTAGTTCCCTCCTTGCTGAAGTACCTACCATAGAAAAGGCAACATAAGGGACAATGTTTATATCTTGACTCACAGGTAAATGGGAAGGACACTGTGACTGAAAAGATACAGGACAGAAGTTCATGATTGCTCACACTGAGGGATGTGAAATGCTGTTGCTTAGTTCTTCTTGTCCATTCCATTCAACCTCACACTCCAGTCTACAGTGCTGTCACATTTAAGGTGCATCCCACATCATTAAACCATCTAGAAAATGCCTCACAGACAAACCCACGGATTTTGTTCCAGGTGATTCTAAATCTCATCAAATTGACAATCCATATTAACTATCATATCTACTATAGATGCCAAGGTCTTTAATCACATTACTCTGGAAGCTGAGGAATGATGATCATGCATACATAACATCCTGGTCTACATGACAACATTCTTTCTCAGAACAAAAATCAGGAAATGAAATTAAATATGACATATGCAAATATGGACTTACAAATCTTATTTAGTTAAGTGAAAGAATTCAAATAACTTGACAAAGAATGCATGTACTCTACAACTGTATTGAATATATTTTAGATACATTTGTTTGCTCAGAAGGTTGACATGAGCAGTTTCAATTGCATCAAGTTAAAAATGAGAGATTTTAAGGCAGTGGGGGAGGGAAGCAAGTTCCCTAGACATTTGACAGCATTGAATGACTGTGTCCAGATACCTCAAGTAAAGTATATGAACAAGGAGACTTTTACAGTGAGGCTTGAACTTGTGAGGCCATGGATGCCACAAGCTATTAAAACCATGAAGATTGCATTCTGAAGCTGTTTATTTCTGAAAGTGAGTGGGGAAATCTCATGGCCAAAGGAAAACAGAAGTGAATGAGCATTTGGCCTATCTCGGGATTAAGGGCTTGATTTTTTTTGCATTATTTTCTCATAGTAGAAAAGGAAAAATATGAAGAGAAAAAAATTCAAGCATTTAGCATAGAAATCCAGAAGGGATCAGGAAGCAGCAAGTTTATTTGGAAAGGTCAAAGTCATGACAGCGAGAATTAGTTTTGATGTATCCTATCTTTGAATTGTCATTCTGATTAATGAAAGGCTTCGCCATACAAAATGGGAGCTGACTGGAAGAAGTTTCTCTCACAAAATCGCATTTTCTCCAATTCCTGGCAGCACATGAAATACTGTTCTGTGTTATATGAGTTTTAATTGTTTGGTTTAAGTTAATAGTTTATAACTATTCAATAATATTTTTGAAAAAAGTTTTTAATTTTTATTGTGATATTATTTCCTTGTTTGCACAGAGGCAGGAGAAACAGGTGGAAAAAGCCAAATGAATGTTAAGTCAAAGTTACTTATCCCTCCTAATATTGTCTCTTTCACCTCATCCTACCAAACTCCAGCCCATAAAAGTCATATGAAAAACTACCAATGAATAACTTTTCTTTGGTTGAGCTGAATTAGGGAGGGAGGGGGAATGCAATGAAAGAGATACCATGATAGAGAGAGACATCATGGGGATAGAGAGAAACCCAGTGCTAAAGAAGTTGCCGGGAATCCCCAAGGATGACCCCAGCCTGGACTACTAGCAATAGTGGAGAGGGTGCCTGAGCTGAACTGGCTTGCCCCAGAGATCAGACCAGTGAATGCCCTAACTGTCATCACAGAACTTTTCTCCAATGACTCATGGAATCAGATGCAGAGATCCACAGCCAAACACCAGGCAGAGCTCCAGGAGTACAGTCAGAGAGAAAGAGAGAGGAGGGATTCTATGAGCAAGTGCATCAGGATCATGATGGGGAAACCTGCAGAAATGACCAAACCAAACTAGTGGGAACTCATGAAAGTTGGATCAATGGCTGTGGAGCCTACAGGGGACTGGACTAGGCCCTTTGTATAGCAAGACAGTTGTATATCTTGATCTGCTTGGGAGGCCCCATGGTGGTAGGATCAGAATCCATCTAGTGCATGAGTGGGCTTTGTGGAACCCACTACCTATGATGGGGTACCTCTTAGAGCCTTGAGGCAGATGGAAGGGCTTGGACTTGCCTCTACTGAATGTGCCTCCCCATGGGAGGCCTTGCATTCTTATGGGTGGGAGTAAGGGGTGGGCTGGGAGGGGGAGGCTGGGGTGGCAGGAAGAGGGAAGAGGGGTATCTTTGATTGGTGTGTAAAATGAATGAAATAATTTTCTTAATGAAAAAAATCAAAGGAAAACAAAAAAAAGAAAAAAAGAAAAACCAAAACATAAATGCATTCGTTCAAAAATACAGCTTGAATGGGGTCAGCCTGTAACAAGATGTCTTAGTTAGAGTAGCTATTTCTGTGAGGAAATACCATGACCAAAACCAACCTGGGGAGAAGAAAGTGCTTATTTTACTCACCGGTCCATATAAAATTTGTCATCAAAAGCAGTGAGGGAAGGAACTAAGGCAGGCCAGGGACCTGGAGGCAGGCACTTATGCAGAGGTCATGGGGGGTTGTTGCTTACTTACTTTCTTCCCATGAATTTCTCATCCTGTTATGTCATAGAATCCAGAACTAATAGCCCAGGTGTGACCTCACCCACAATGTGCTGGGCCCTCCCACATCAATCACGAATGAAAAAAAAATGTTTTACATCCTTACCTACAGATCAGTCTTTTTTTTTTTTTTTTTTTTTTTTTCGAGACAGGGTTTCTCTGTGTAGCTTTGCGCCTCTCCTGGAACTCACTTGGTAGCCCAGGCTGGCCTCGAACTCACAGAGATCCGCCTGGCTCTGCCTCCCGAGTGCTGGGATTAAAGGCGTGCGCCACCACCGCCCGGCTCAGATCAGTCTTATAGAGTCATTTTCTCAATTGAGGTTCCCTCTTCTCTGATGACTCTCTTATGATGATGATTTCCTCTTAAGCTATACTGTTTAATTGAAACATTGATTTTATACAATAATAGTGTGTAGCTAGAGTTTTCCTGCCTGGCCCACAGTCAGGACAAATCTCTCTCACCCGCCAGCCCCACAGCCGCTCAAACCCGACCAAGTAAGCACAGAGACTTATATTGATTACAAACTGTATGGCCGTGGCAGGCTTCTTGCTAACTGTTCTTACAGCTTAAATTAATCAATTTCCATTAATCTATACCTTGTCACATGGCTCGTGGCTTACCGGCATCTTCACATGCTGTTTCTTATCATGGCGGCTGGCAGTGTCTCTCTCACTCAGTCTTTCACTTCCCAGCTTTATTCTCCTCCTTGTCCCGCCTATACTTCCTGCCTGGCCACTGGCCAATCAGTGATTTATTTATTGACTAATCAGCAACACATTTGACATACAGACCATCCCACAGCCTACAAGGCGGGGCCAAGGGAGGCGCCTGGGGACCCGAGATCTGGATCAACATGCGCTCTCTCTGTTGCGGGTCCCTGGATAGTGGAGGTGGACCGAACAGAGCTCCAGAGAACACCGCTGGACTGTGATACACCTTCCCCAGACTCCGCGACCTACCTATCCCTTAATTTATAAGTTATGCCATTAAATAAATCTCCTTTTAACTACTTGGAGTGGCCTTAATAATTTCACCAATATCAGTGTTAGTTTAAGTAGAATTTTGATGATTAAGGGTTCCTAATAAATGTAGTAAGGAATTGTTATAGAGGTTAGTTTAGTGGGAAAATTAATAAAAGAAAGGCAAGATATGGTTTTGCCCCCAGCCCTGATGAAGTGGGGCTGCAGAAAGAAAATAAGAACAAGGAAGTGTCACACAGCTGGTACTTATGACTTTCTCTTGAGGAACCATATAGACTGCAAATTAAGTTAATGATAAAGGGAAAAAATGAGCCCCAGAAACTAAGCTAATTCAAGTTCTTTTAATCTTAATGTTGGGAGATGTGTTCAGGGGTTTCAGTATGCATTTATAACAAAAACAAAGCTTTAAATAATTACTTAAGTTTAGGTTAAGATGTTAATGTTAAGGTAGAAAATCTTGAGGAACAATTTAAAGTTTATAAAGACACAATTTTAATAGTTGAGTGCCCTCACTCATTGAGATAAGGGAACAAAATAGTGGTACTGGGGCTATTGTTGGCTGATGTGCTTTCTTTCAAGGATAGGCTGGTGATCAAAGGTGGTGATTAGTTCCTGGTACCCATTTCTCCCTTCATCGTTCTGATATAATTATATATTCTGGTGGTCCAAACTCTTCAGTTTAAGTGCTGCTGCTGCTCTGATATGACCACCAGAAGAATGGGGACGAATATGATCAAAATTAAATGTTGTCACCATATCTATGGTGAGACACCTTGCACAGACTTGATGCAGGGGGAAGGGCTTGGAACTCCCTCACTGAATGTACCAGGCTCTCTTGACTCCTCATGGGATGCCTTACCTTGTTGGAGGAAAGGGATTGGGGGTGAGTAGGGGGGAAGGCTGAGCAGTGGGAGGAGGGAAAACAAGGAGAAATGTGGTTGGTATGTAAAATGGATAAAAATTTTCTTAATTAAAAAAAAATTATCACAACCTCAAAAACTTAATAAAATATTTTAAAGGTATAGTTTCTTCTGCTCTTTATTTCCAAAACTCTTATGCACAAAAACACACCCAAAGGACATCTTGTAGTCTATTTTTCTGTATTTTATGTAAACTATTTTTATAATGGACCATTCCAGAAGTATGTAAATTTTAAAGGAGGGAAAAAGAAGAGCTATATTAATGTATTTAATTCTTTTTGAAATGTGAAAGGTGGAAACTATTTTGTTCAGTTGGAATTTCCCCCTTCACTTTTTATCACAACCCATATAATGCAACTGGTGATATACAACTCAGGTTCAGAAATGGTTATTCGTCCTCTAATAAGTTAGTGGATGATGAGAGCAGCAACACAATGGTAATGTCACTGACAATTATGGGAAGAGAATAAAATTCAAGCATGCTTATGACACTGATATATAACTTCACTTATGCTCCATTACAACTGAAGGTAAGTCTTGTGAGTAGTTGAAGTAAATAAGTATTTAAATAGCAAATTCTTCCACAGAATGTTGGTCACAGATATAATTCTTGTCATTTCCTTCAAAATACAGTGATAATAAACATTTAATAAATGTAACAGTCCCAATGCAACACAGCCACACACTGGGTCTTGGAGATAATGATGCAGCATGCAGGAGTGCATTTCTAAAGCTGTTAGGGGTAATGCACTGTTTCATAAAGCCTCGTTGTTTATATGTTATTCTGTTCGTGGTTACTTCATCTTTCCATCCTCACCTTCCTTTAGTGTCTTTCACAAGAATCAGTTTAGTAGTTGAGCTCTTGTTTATTATGTAATTCTCTGCCGTTTGGGTACTAGAAACCAACCAACACACACACACACACACACACACACACACACACACACACACACACACACACACACTGTAGTATGCTCAAAGTAAGGCTAATAATGTTCCTTATCAGGTAAAAATAAAGGGCATTTCATTCAGGCTGATAAGAAATGTTAAATAAGTAACTGAGAACTACTGTTTTATAATATTTTATATACATTCCAAAACTGGATTCTTCTTTAAGTTAAAATATCACATTGAATTTCAATAAACACTTGGCCCACCCCAGGAACCACCCCATCTATGATCTGCTGGAACACATGAAAGAGCAGGTCCTGCAGATCCAAAGCTCCAGGATTCAAGAACCAATAGAGCAGGCACATCTGGATCTCAGGTCTTAAGGGCTCCTGTCTCCATCCTGCCTTGTAGGTGTGACAGTTACCAAAGCCTCAATGTAGGTAGTACTTCCAGGTCAAAGCTGGAACAGCTAACCACTACAAACAAGACTAATAAATCTAACTCCTACTGTCTCACAGCTAAGTATTTGTAGAAAAGATAGGTACAAAACAAATAATCAGATGAAGTTATTTTACCACTTTCGTAAGATGTATGGTAAGAAATCAATGGCATTGGAAGAGTGAGCAATAAAAGATTTGACTCATCAGGCTCTAAACGTGGCCAGAGGAAGGGTTAATGGAACTGAGAGTCCCAGATGATGGAAACTGGAGAACCTGATGAGAAGGGGGATGTGGGTAGTGTTTCCTGTAGCTACAGAGCAAGAGCTAGTGCTTACCTTTTGTAATTTGTATATATGTGAACAGGGAACTGCTGGGGATGTTGTTCTGTATGTTGTAAATGTGTGTTGCTTTGATTTGGTTGATAAATAAAACACTGATTGGCCAGTAGCCAGGCAGGAAGTATCGTATAGGCAGAATAAACGGAGAGGAGAATTCTGGGAGCAGGAAGGCTGAGTTAGGAGTCACCAGCCAGACACAGAGGAAGCAAGATGTGAAAGCAGAACTGGGAAAAGGTACCGTGCAATGTGGCTAAACATAAATAAGAATTATGGGTTAGTTTACATGTAAGAGCAAGTCAGTGGTAGGCCTGAGCTAATGGCCGAGCAGTTTAATTAATATAAGCCTCTATGTGTTTGCTTGGGGGACGCTAGTGGGAGAGATTTGTCCTGACTGCCAGCAGGTAGGGACACAAGAAAACTTCAGCTACAGGGAACAAGTGAAACTTACTATGAAAACGTAAAACATGCTTTTAATAGCACTCCCAGAAGTAAGTTGTAGAGAAGTTGGTTATGTAGAAGGAAACTTCACATTGGCTTATTGTATAAGATGCATATGTACCTACATACAGGGATCTTAATTGTTCAATTGGGTTTTGTAGGTAGCAGCTATTAAATTACTGAAATCAGGCACAGGAACAATAAAGTGATCAAAACTGATACCAAATTATGATCAAGTGGAGAAATTCCAGAGTTCATGAGGAAAAATAATCAGACCTAGAGACTGATCAATCTTGAGGGGGAAAAGGAACAATTCACAATAGAATCCCAAGCTATATGGCTGGATAGAGAAGGGTATCTTTTGCTGAGTTAGTGAATATTGGATCCTAGTCACATTTTGAGGATGCTATTGGGAATTCAATCTTGGTCAGCTCTGAAATGAGATGTTATTGACTATCTAAGGGTTAGTTTGTGTACATAATTGGTTGTGCACGTAAGAGAAGTCTCAGCTAGAGAATTATCAGCTGATAACTGCTATCAACTGATAACTGACAAAAGTCAGTTATCAACATTGTGAAATCCTGTAATAGAAGCTGGGCTCTCTAGGGAAGCTTATGCTTTCAAACCATGTTTTTAAGTTTGGCATATTTTTTTTTGTTTTTTGTTTTTTTTGTTTTTTGTTTTTTTGGTTTTTCGAGACAATATGGAATGATACACATTTATTGTCAATTTTTGCAATTTTAAATAGAAAATATTATAAGCAAACATGTGAAATAGAATTACTTATAGTTTTAAAGGTTACTACAATGTGCATGGTAATGTAGAGCTGATAAATTGAAAAAAGTCTTTATAGTGTTTCGAATGTCATACATAATGAACAGGATCTTCTGTATGGAAAAATGAAAGCAATACCTAGAAATCTTGTTTACTATGCTGGCCTGTGTGGCTTTTTCTCTGTATTTATTGGTTTACTGAATTAATATTTATATTAATATTGAATAAATAATAATGCTTTATTAATAATAAGTAAACATATTAATATAGTACTTTAATTTCCAATAGTAATGTATTTTATTTATATTAATGCAGCTAATCTGCCAACTTATTTGATAAGATATAAAATCTGTTTTTTTCTGTTTTGCAGATGATGAGAATGATACAAGGTATACAGATTTTCAAAGTTAGTGTCTTGACTGAACCAAAGGTCAGAAGTCAATCATAGTTATCCTGGCTTCAGTTTCTCAACTCAAATGAGCATTATTGCTCTCTATTATCCACTCCCCCACATTCCTGGTAATATGTTTTCATATTTTATCTAATTGTTGTGACCTAGACTGATATCCTAAGAAAGATAATTCTAGGATGAAGAGAAAATATGAAAAAGAAAATGCAATTAAACTCACAATTTACTATATACTTCCCTCTTCAATCACTTTAATAATAACTTCATTTCTGAAGAATTCCTATTGCTTGGCATAACCCATATCTCTGAAAAAAATCATAGGCTGTTCCATTATTGATCCGGGAAAAATTCTTGCCATGAGTCATGCAACTCATTAACTAGTGTCAGTGACAGCTACTGGCCAATGGAGCGCACTTCTAACACATGTTCTAAGCCAGCCCTATGCATAAAATGCAGCCTCTAATCATGGCAAAGCCACTGAGAACAGCACACTAGAGACAAGCACAGCCAAACTTTGTCAAGCCCCAGTAATCTAAGACTTTAGAACATAAACTATTTTTTATCAAAAATACAGTTACTGCAACAAAATCAAAGCCACCATATTATTTGTGTGATAAACAATCTGTAGAAGAGAATAGGTACAGAGTATTCAACCGTTTCCAAAGATATCCATCCATCTTCCAGATTCACCCCGAGATGTCTGATAAGTGAAGAATCTTACTTGAGAAATGGTCCATCCCCTTGATCTGCAGTTCTCAGCAGTCTAAAACAGCGCTTGAAATTATGTGTTTCTGTTCTGAGACCTATTGTCTCCTTTTTTTCATACTTTGTCTTCACCTGTATAGAAGGCTTTTCATTGAAATAGATCTGAAAAATTATAGAGGACTGAAAGTATCAGTTTTATGAAGTAACTTGGATGTATTCACTTTTACTTCTTGTGAATACTAATACAAAGGGACAAAAGAGTCAGACTAATGCAGTATGAAGTGACATCAGCTCCTCCTGACAATATTCTGTATTTCATAAGAATCCTCGGACTTCTTACTATTTACAATACTATATAGTTAATACATTGTAGCATTAGGACAATGAAAGTAATTAATATTAACTCTGATGGGGAAAGCTGCATGATAGATATAATAAAAATACAATATTAACACTTTCCTTTGACTATGGGATTTAAAACATTTCTACTATGCATAGGTCAGAGAAGTATCACTAGAATTTTTTCACACACAGAAAGAAGTGCATCAAATATTTCAGCAGTATTTGAACAAATTACAAGGTAGAAAAGATGGAGATAATTAGGAATGCATTTTGCCTTCTATGTGCTTGTAACGTGTTGGTTCATTGCTTTACTCCAGCTTTGAACCTCAACTAAAGGAATTCGACCTTCCCCTCTTGTTTCTTTTGGATCTTCTTTATTCTCATAAACGGTTGGTAGAAAGTTCAATAAAAATTGCAATGAGTTTAAACTCCCAATACTTTCCTACATACTGCCAAGATTGTGTGTGATACAATAATTTAGTCTTGGGAATTAAACTTTAAGAAATAACCAAAACTCATGGTGTATTACATATAATATAACACATACACAGGAGAGAGAGAGAAAGAGAGAGACAGAGAGAGAGGCATAGAATACAAAATTTGCCTATTTAAACTTCTACTTTGGTACTTGGTACACTTACATTAACTTTTACTTTATTTTTGATGTTCCAAATGCTTCCACAGTTTTCTTCCTTTTAGTTCTTATAGTATTATTTATCAACTTTCATTTTTTTTTCTTGCTCCTAGAAATTGTTCCCAACTTTCAGTCCCCTGATTTTCTGGAAAACTTTACAAAATATCAGAATTATTTTATATTCATCTTTGTGGCATTATTGATACTGGCAATGATTGTATATTTTTACTTAAATTACAAGCTCTACGATCATTCTTAACTTCAGCCATTTGTTCTCTGTCCATTCGCTTCTGAATTTCAAATACCTTCTCCCAGAATCCTGTCCCCAGCGGTTCTTTAATTCTCAGAAATGAATTCTACTAGTAATTCCCATTCCTCGTCCTCCAGATGCTTTTATCCCATTTTTAGCTATGAATAAGAATATGCTGGACTCTCTTTATCTTTCTCTCATTTGTTCATATTCACTTGGAAAAGACACATAATATTCATTTATTTTTAACCTCCATCCATGTGTGTTTCTACAGAATAATACACTGCCATGCTAACTGAAATCCCAATAAATGCAAGGCAAATATTTTAAGGGAGTGATTGATGCTGTCAGAATATAACAGGATTATGATTAGCTCTTTATCTTTCGTAGACCAGGCTACTTGATACCTCTCAATTCTTATCCTCTATTTGATATTTTAATTGAATATCTAAATCCTTACTTTTCTGAGTCAAGGAAAAAGAAAACTTCTCAATCATCTACTCCCCATCAGTGAATCCATATAATACGATATGCCTCATATTCCACATAACCACTGACAAATGACACATGTACCTAGATCTTGCCACTACATTTTGGCAACAATAACACAGCAAGCAATAACCTGTTGTATAATTCCTGATATACATTCCAAAATTATTATTTACTGGTCTAGATGCTTTCATTTGGGGCATGTATGACCCTCGTGTGCCTCTTACTCAGTATTTGATATGGGGGAATGACTTAATTGGTTTTTGCAACTCTGTGTCTTTAAATAATTTATTGTTAAAATTTTTAATACAATATAAAATTATAAAACTAAGATCTTCAATATTTATTTCTACTTTCATAGTGTCAGTTTAGCCTTATTAGTATAAATGTATCATGTATGCAAAAGCCATGGTATCTTTTCGTTATGAAGGCTGCCCTGACAGTTCTAATCAATCCTTATATCCTTATTTTCTGAAGTACCACAATATTTGTAGCACATCAAATCATTATTTATGCATAGGTAGCATGTTATCAGAGGAGACACATCCATAAGCAAGGGTTCTGGAAGCTGATGAGAAAAGAAGTAGGTCTTATTTTATCAAGAAGCATGCTAAGCCCAAGACATTTTTAATTGTAAGAAAAATGGTTTGCTATATACATTGTACAGAATATGCAAATTGACTATAGATTAATAGTCTTCTATTGAAGCTTCCTCTTATTCTTAATGAACTGAAAGATTAAAGGAAAATGTTTCACTGTGACATTCTTTGAGAAGCACTCAATGTTAATAGGCACTCTGTTTCATATAAATCCACCGAGGTGTTTGCCATCTTTTCCAAAACACTCAGATAGAGTTAATCCCTTCTCCTCTCTTCCATACATGCACACAAAATATGATCATACTGCTTTTATAGCTTAGAACCATTATTCAATATACTTTATAGTTACATTGGTTTCTAAGACACTAAAAATAGTTCTTTGAGGATTCCTGGCTTTTAACTCTTTTAATATTATTTTAAACTTATTTATTTTTGTTTGAAGAACTACTTACTATTCTCTGCTTATGCTTTTACAGTATTTATTTTTTTTGACAAAAGTACCAACATTCCAGACACTGTATTTAATTGGGAATTTATAAAGCTTCCCAACTGACAAGTTAATAACTTAAAAGGTATAAGCATTACATCACAATGATATCCAGTAGCAATTACAAGCCTTTCTGTTCCCTCCAGTTTCAACCTTGTCATTAGTATTAATCTAATACCTAAAGAAAAGTGGAGGAAATAGTCCTTTGATCATAACAGAGGCTGTTTTCACTTGCAGAATAACTGATCAAATCAGGTCTGAGTAGGTAAAGACAGGAGGGCAATCCATTCAATTTTAAGTTAAAAATAATAACAATTTTAGGTCTCTTTCCTTCTTTACTATAATTTCATATATACCATGTTAGTAATTTCAGTGAAAAGGGTATACTTTATGAAGTGGAAGTTTTTTTTACTTTATTTTTTTATTTTACTATATTATTCCTTCTATTACTAACCTCTGATGCCATTAAATCCCACTGTGATATTTTGCCGGCAATAGAGCCCATGAAAAGAACAATTCTTCAGAAATTTTATTAAAAACAGCCCATGAAGTTGCTCCTGTGTGAACAGCTCTGTTCGTGCCCTGCTTCCTCACAACACTTGTCTCCCATTGTGTCTGAGGACAGAATTCAGACTTGACATTGGCTCATCGGGAGGAGAAGGGAATTTCTTATTCTCAAGGGACTAAAATCAAACATTAGTTTTGCAAATATGAGTTCATATAGGCTTTCAATGTGTAAGATTATAGAGTGTTTTATTATAAACATTCTTAAAAAGAGAAACCTGTCATGGTTGTGTGTTTCACAACAAAATTAAAAAAGAAAAGTTATATTCACTAGCAAACCACTTTTGTTACAACAGTTAAATTGAAAAATAAATTTTTTGTGTTATTTTAAAATGTTCTTTCTTCAGAAAATAATAATTGTTTTACTCTAAATAGAAAAGATATATCCAATATTGATACATGTTTCCCTTCTAAAATGTCCCTAAATGTAGCTTAGTGTAACTGGGGGTGAAGCTATTTTTATATATAGGTCAAGGATATTAAAATGCCCTACTCACATTTAGATGACAATTTTCATCTATGGTTGCTTGGTTACAATTTGTTCCCTGAGAGAAGTTCTGTATTTCTCACATCCAGGTTGTATATGTGAAAAAATTACAAGGTATTTAAGGTATATATGAACTCATAAAAAATAGTAATGTAGAAATCTGATAGGTGTAAGAAAAGGAAGTCAGTTGTGATTGTAATATTCTACCACTATCTCTCAGGGAATAATTAGATCAAGATCAGAGTTTTCTCTGTTATCTCTCATAATTTATGTAAGATTTTAATGTTCAAAATAATTTAATTGAAAAATAACTGCTTGTATTTTTATTTTTCTGTCTCTATGATAAAATACCAGGGGTTAAGGCAGCTTATAGAAGAAGAGCTTATTTGGCTTCTAGTACCTAAGGGATAAGTCTGTTGCAACAGGTAGACACGACATCAAGCAATACTCATGAAGCTAGATGTGGGAAGCCAAGGGCTCACTTCCTCAACCACACATACCAGGAAAAGCAAAATTGAAGAGTCACAGGCTCAGAATCTCAATACTGGCCTCCAATGATGTACTTCTTCCAGTGAGGCTGCATCACCCAAACTTCCACAAACAGTGTCACCAGTTGGAGGCCAAGTGTTCAAATGCCTGATATTACTTGGATTATTTCTTATTCTCATCACTACACTTCAGGTCTTGACTCCTAATTGGCTCCTCATGATGTCATAATGCAATATATATTCATTCTAACTTCAAAATCCCCATAGTCTTTCACATTCTCAATACTACTGAAAAATCAATAATCTCTTCTGAGGCCCAATGCAGTCTCTTAATTGTAATCATCTGTGATTGAAAAAAACAAAACAAACTACAGTGCATACTTTCAACACTAAGTGGTAGAGAATTCACATTATCATATCAAAAAGAAAGAAATGGGGGTGGAAGAATAGTGTAATATACTGGCCCAAAGCAGAAAGAAATCCAGCAGGGACAACACCAACTCCTGTAGCTTAGTGTCAAGTGTCTAAGATCTTAGACAGTTGGGCTCCACCATTCCATCTTTACTGCTCTTTATTGTCTGAAACATCTCTCTCTCTCTCTCTCTGTCTCTGTTTCTTCCCATCTCTATTTCTTGTTTCAATCCTGTTAAAAAAATGTCCATGGCAGATGCTATATTGCTCTAGCATTTCCAAAAAACAAGGTCTATACTGCAACCCTTTTTTTGCATCCATGAGACTGACCTTTTAGGACTTTCACAGAGGAACTCAGCATGCCCCACACTCTATGGCTTTAGTTGCTCTCTGAAACATCAGTGGAAGAATCCAGGGACCTCTTTACTCTTGCATCCTTCATGCCTCTAAAACCAAAACCACATTGATAACACTGGCAAGTGTGAGCTTGGGATGGACCTGAACCTCTTGAATTGCATTCACACCAGCCTTTTGTTCAGTTGATTTCTGGGAGCAAAAAAAAAATGATTTAGGCTGATATTCACAAGTTGGAGTCAGTCTGAGGACACCATTCTCTTGTTCTAGCACAGATCAGACCTCTATTTTAGGACACTAATCTCCTAACATTTACAGCTTTTCTTTTAACACAAGACTTGGCTCTAACATTTAGTGTCCTAGTTATCTTTTTATCTCCAAACTACTTTTTCATATTCCTGCTCAATGTGTTCTTGTTATTGTAGTCCCTTATGAACATTACTGATAATATCCAGGCCAGAATATGAACATTGTGCAGCCTAACAATTTCTTCTTCCAAAGAAATTAGTCCATTGCTTTTTATTTTAATCCAAGAAAGTGCTTAGGATAGGGACAGAAGGAAGCAAGATACTTTCCCAACATATCATAGGTATGGCAACTTACCTAGGTGCTAATATTACTGATCTCTGAGCAGGGCTTCCACAGTCTGTATTTCTCTCAGATTTACTGACTTCCAGGCTGCTGTTATGACTGTCTTTTATGTTTTTCTTATAGCATTCAACCATCTCTCTCATATAAAGCTCCAATACTCCTATATTTTTCTCTCACACCAAAAGAAATTTCCTCAAGTTCTTCACAGTACTAACCCACTATCTGTGTTACAACTTCTGAATTTACATTTTGTTGTTGTGATAAAATATCATGACCAAGGAAACTTATGGAAAAGATTGTTTCGAATTAAGGCTCTAGAGGAATGAAAATCAGTCATGGCAAGGAGGCTGGCAGTAAGCAGCAGACGTGGTGGCATGATCAGGAATCTGAGAGCTCAGATCCTCAAGCAAAGCAGGAAGCTGAGGGGATTTTAATCGCGATGTCCAGACATAATGATGTGCTTCCTCCAACAAGAGTACACCACTTCAAACTCCCCAAACTGTTCCACAACTGGGAAGTAAGTGTTGCCATCCACGGAACTGTTAAGGACATTCCTTATTCAAATCACTGTATTGTTGAAGTTGATTTTATATTGTGGTAAATATTTTCATACAAGTTTAGTATCGATGGACAACAGTGTTTACTACTGTAGTTGACAGGAAGAACCTGGGAGAGCAGGGCCTAAAAATGAAGCAGACTAAAGTTTCATGCAATTGCAAACTTTATTCAGAGCATTAGACAGTTTATAGTCTGATGGTTAAGAAGAGTCACCTGAGTATAAAACCACAAGGAGAAGCTACATGCTACATGTGGCAACCCCCTGCCGCCCCATTTTTTTCAATAGAGGTATATGAGTAATGGCTGGAGTGAGCTCACTCCTATGCACTACACCGGGGAGGAGCACAAAAACACATTCCATAAAAATTTCAGTGTTTTTGAAGAAACTGAGGTCATAAACTCACAATTCACGAATCTTGTTTTCTTGGAGGTTTCTCATATTGAGGATTCCCCTCACCATTCTCCATCCTTGGACTGTAGTCTGATACCAGAGCTGCCTAACATTAAGGGTGTCCTTAAGAAATTAGTGAAAAAACATGTTTTATTCAGATGGAACAGTGATGCAAATATCTACTTGTGCTAAATCTTCAAACTTCTGTTATGTCCAAGGACATACTAGGATTGTTGCTGTTTTTCATTTTAGCTGGAAAAGATATTTATTCTTGGTGCTAGTATTGAAATTACAGCAAACACCTCAGCAGAAAATAAAATTCAAAATTTACTAGTACCCTATTTAAAAATATGGGAAAAAGAAATTACTGGTAAAAGGTGAAAGATTACATATTTATTTTAGTATTTCAACATGGCAAAACATGCACAGTACAGTACAGCAGTCTTGTCTACATATCTTTTTTTTTTTTTTTTTTTTGGTTTTTCGAGACAGGGTTTCTCTGTGTAGCTTTGCGCCTTTCCTGGAACTCACTTGGTAGTCCAGGCTGGCCTCGAACTCACAGAGATCCGCCTGGCTCTGCCTCCCGAGTGCTGGGATTAAAGGCGTGCGCCACCACCGCCCGGCTTGTCTACATATCTTAATCTTCTTTTTATGGCTTTGAAATATGCATTTTAAAAATTATTATTTACTTTAAAATTGACATACATGTTTATTTTTTTCTTTGTTGAGTATAATAACTACATTTTATAAAGATAATATATACACTTTATAAAGTAATTATAGATTGAGTCCTGTATTTAAGTTAGTATAGGATTTGCATAAAATGCACAAAGCCTGGTGTTTAATGTTCAAAGCCACATCGACTACATATGTTAGTGCTTGTACTTAATTTCAGCACTTAAGATTAGAAATAAATACATTTTAGTATCAACTCATTAACATCTTTCTTCTAATAATTATAGCAAATTAAATTCATGGCATCTACATTTCCCTCTCATATTTTTTTAATCTCATCAGTAACAAAATTTGAATAAGTTAATTACTATATGACCTTAAGTACATGGAATCAAATAATGTATAAGAATATGCCCAGTAGGCTTGTGAGTGTGTATGTGTGTGTGTATGTGTGTGTGTGTGTGTGTGTGTGTGTGTGTGTGTAGAAAGAGAGGAGGCTATTGGTTGATATTGCACATGGAAGAGTTTGAGTCAATTTCTTGTTAGACATTTCTGTACTTATATTTATTGTCTCTATGTGTATGTCTGTGTTCTAATTTCCCATTTTAAAAGTATGCAATACTTATTAAATTAGGATGTATCCTGATAATCTCATTTTTACTTATTTACTTTTATCTATGTATGTCTTGATAAATAATCTCCTGTAACCCTGGCTAGCCTGGAGATCCTTTCTATGTAGTCATGATATTCTTGAAATTCTGCTTCCTATGACTTCACCTGCTGAGAGCTGGGATTACTGGTAATTACTACTATGTTCAGTTTATATGGTGCAGGAGATTCTACCCAGGGCTTTATGTATGTTACAAATGTGCTCTACCCACTGAGATGCAGTTTCAAGCCATGGTTTTCCTCTAAAATACACTTTTGAAATTAAGATGTAATTACATCATGACCTATTTCTAGCTGTGGTCACATTTTGAAGATCTGATTTCTATAACTTTAGCGTATGAACTTTTGCAGAATATAATTCAACCCACAAAAGGATTTTAACCCTGTTCTGGTTTAATTTTCACAGTGAAATTATCTTACCACCTACAGGATCTTTACCAGAATATTTTGGGAATAGAGTTCTCAAGTCAAATTCAATGCCTATTTTATATGTAGGACAATACAGACTTCCTGATGAGCAAAAGCATGGAAGCACATATGGCTAGTTCCCACCCAGCTGCATCTATTTTCACATTCTAAGTTAAGTTTCTGATATCCAAAATGTACAGCCATATGTCTTTCTGGTTATACAATAAACATATTTAAATTTTATTCCTCTAAAAACATAAATATGACCCATTACATTTAGAAGCTATTTCCACTTGTCATTCACATAACCAGTACTTTCCCAAGAATTAGGCTTGTATATTCACAGTATCACCCTCATCTATATTTGACCTCAGAAAACTTCACTTTTTAAAATAACTTTTTATTTTGCCACGTGCCTTTATTCTGTCTCTAAACCTAGACTGAAAATATGATAAGAGAGAAAACTTTATATTTACTTCATATATATTGCAGTTGAAACACCCAATACACATTATTGAAGTTTTTCCTTTATCCACACTTTCACTGCTGGTATGAAGGAGCTATTTTATAAATTTGGATTAAGTTATTTGTGGTTCAGTGTCATATGAAATTTACTCACTCTCTCTCGTTAATATACTCTTTATATTTGGATGGATAGTTTCGATCAGCTTTGCCCAGACATTTTTCTAAATACATTCGCTATGGGTAAAATAACTCAGTATAACACATCAAAATATAAAGAAATATAATCATTTTATTATATTTATTATTTTTGTGTGTGACTTGTGTGCACACATATCACAGCGCACATGCAGAAGTCAGAGGACAATGTGTAGGACATGGCTCTTTCTTTTCTCTACCTGGGTCCCAAGGATCAAATTCAAGTTGTCCAGCTTTGTGGAAGTGTCTTTACCTGCTTAGCTACCTTGCAAGCCCCATAATTACATTTTTAATGAAGCAAAAATAAATTCCATCTATCTTCTGTATTATTTCTGCTTTGTGATCACCCAAGGACAATGTGGCATTAAAGATCACCAAATCATAACTGTCAATGTATCTGTTCAAGGTGGTCAGTGACTTTCTGACACCAAGACATACTGCAATAGTATTATTGACCTGAATTTATGTTATAGTGGTCTTTAAAATTCCTTTCATTATTATACAATGATGGTGAAATTATATGTGCTTTCTATATTTTAAAAATATACCATATTCATTGCAAGGAACACTTGTCAATGTTAAGTCAATCTTTATCTTGCATGCTTGCTCATTAGGCAGTTATTTACGTTGTTATTAATTGAGGCTATATATTTACTCATATTAATATTTTTAAATATGCTAACATACTACCAAGTTATGTTGTTTCGCAAAAAACTCCTTCTTCACTAGAAGATCAGCAGAAGATTTTGTTTGGCAGATTGTTTCTTTAATCAAGGCTCTTTCTTGAGAGAGGAGAGTATTTGTAAATTCCCCAGTGTTTTCACTTCATGATGCTTCAGAAAAAAATTACTTTTTTTGTTCAGTCTGGTACATAACCAAATCTAAAATTTAAAAAAATGAGATATAAATTTCATAAACTCAAATATTTGAAATAAAGTCAATATAAAACACTAGGCTTTTTGTGAATTTTTTTTTTAAATGTGCTACAACAATGTTATTAAGTATGCTGTGAAGTGGGTGTTGAGATAAGTGGATCAGAATGCCAAACCCAGTCCTCAGAGACTTACTAGAGGATCCTGCCTGGGATTCATTTAAACCTAATACTTCTTCTCTCCAAAATCTTTTTTGAAGAGGGATGGTGGGAGAAAGGGAGAAATGGAGAGGGAAGAGAGAACATGAAGTTTGGTGGGTAGAAAGATAGGGTATATCTATGAGGAGTTGGGGGAGTAGAAAGTATGGTCAAAATATACTAAATAAAAAATCAATTAAAACATTTAACTTCCCTATAAACTAATGGTTTTGTAGTATTTACTTTAAGATCTTATAATATCAAAGGTACTATAATTTTCCTCTAAACACCACTTCTTAGAAGAAATAATTCATCTCATTTTTCCTTGCACACACACACTGTTGACTCTTCTCTTTCAAGGTCTTGCTGTTATGAAACAATCAAGCGTCCAAAGGTTTTCCTGAAATCAGTGATCACTCTTCAGTCATTAATTTGGATATTTCATTTTCCTCTGTAACTGAAGAATACAGAATAATTTCTCTGAAAATAGTGATAGTTTGAATTATTAATAACCACAAGGCCTTTTTTCTATCTTCCATTTGGTGACATCATTTAATAATATTTTGTTTAGTTCATTATTTATCTTCTATCTTCAGGCATAGAAAAAACAACAACAACAACAAAAAGAACATTAGGCTGAGCTCAGGGAATCCTATTGAAGAAAGGGAGGAAGAATTGTAGGAGTCAGATGGGTCAAGGAAGTCACAAGATATCCAACAGAGTCAGCTAATCTGGACTCATAGGGGCTCGCAGAGACTGAACTGACAACCAGGGAGCCCTCATGGTCCTCACCTTTGCCCTCTACATTTATGTGTTTCTCCTTCTTCTTCTTCTTCTTCTTCTTCTTCTTCTTCTTCTTCTTCTTCTTCTTCTTCTTCTTCTTCTTCTTCTTCTTCTTCTTTGACTCCTAACAGTGGTAACAGGGGCTGTCTCTTACTCCTTTGCTGGCTTTTGTGACCTTATTTCTCACAGTGGGTTTACCTTGCTCATCCTTAATTCAAGGTGAGGTGCTTAGTCTTACTACAACTTGAGACACCATGTTTTGTTGATATTCATGGGAGATCTGCCCTTTTCTGAATGGAAATGGAGGAGGAGTAGATGGAGGGACAGAGGAGAAGCAGACTGGAGGGACTAGGAGAGAGGGGAAAGGGGAAACATTGGTCAGAATACAAAATAATTCAAAATTTTTAAAGATTTAAAAAAACTGTAAGAAGTATTTGCCTCATCCAATCTTAAATTATTCTAATACTTTTTTGATGAAGAAAATTGTGCATTGAAAGGATACATGCTTATATTTATAGGTTGATTAATTTTTACCCTATTGTGCCATTGTGTAATAACTGAAAAAGGATATAAAATACTTACTTTGTTCATAACATCCCTTTAAATCCCTTTACAATTCATTTCCAGCCTTTAGAAGCAACTATAGTTTTTCTGCCTGTCAGTATGAATTAGGAAAAAGAGATGCCTATTCCTTGATTAAAAGGGGAAATAATTATGAAAAAGAATATGCTAACCTAGGTTAAAATGAAGCAAAGAGCCAAAAAGCTAGGAATCACATATTTTTTTCCTATATAGAGAAGAGAGTACATGGTACTCAATTAAACATTCTGAAACAGATTGATAACTGAGAACTATAGCACAGTAATAAGGATTTGCTTGAGTCGGTGATTTTGGTTCCTTTTGATTACTATCCATTTCTCCTCTGTATTGGTTTAAATAAGGATGCTTAGCATCAGAGAGTGTAACAACTCAGGAAAGGCATAGGAGGTGTCACCTTGTTGGAGTAGGTATGGTCTTATTGGAGGAAATGTGTCACTGAGCTTAGCTTTGCTGTTTCAAAAGCATAAGCCAATCCTACTGATTGTGGATCAGGACATAGCTCCCAGTACTATGTCTTCGTGTTCCTCCATGTTCCTTGCCGTAGTTGTAATTGACTAAAACTCTGAAATTTCAAACAAGCCCCAATTAAATGATTTCTTTTATGAAAGTTGCTGTGGTCATAGTGTTTCTTCACAGCAATGGAACAGTGATCAAAACAGCCTCATCAGAAGCTGATAAATGCTTGCCACTGTCCCTAAGCAATCCTCTGTGTATCACAAAGTATGTATGATGTATTTGCTTGTTTGAGGGCATGTATTCATGGGAAATTCCACTCTGTATATTTTACTTTCTAGTAGAAATGTTGTGGTGTGTTTTGTTTTAGGATTTTCTTGGTTCAGTCACATGGCTCACCTATGATGACTTTAGTAGTAGCATAGAGGAAAAGAAGATATGTTGCTTTATATATGATTTTTTTCTTTAAATAAATGTAATTCTGAGCAATTGAGTGTCTAGTTGGTTGTATTTCCTAATGTCTCTCATTTGATTTCATTTTGAAAACCACACTATTCACCAGAGTAGCACATTAGTCTCAAAGGAAACAATAATCTTTAGGCCTGTTGGCCTTTTAAAAAAAAACAAAAACAAAAACAAAAACATATTGCTTCTCTCTAGGTAGCAAGGAGGGCCCTAAGAGGGACTCATTAATTTCCCTGGGAAGGAGAAATGGAATAAATCTCCTGGGTGAACTGGAGGTGGAAGTGGAGGGGTGGAAACATGAGGGATTGGGCTAAGTGAATTGAGGGTGGGAAGAAGGGGGAGAATAATGAAAGAGATGTCTTGATAGGAAGGGTGATACTTCCGGCTCAGAGAGAAATCTGATGCCAGGGAAACTCTCAGGAATCCACAAGGATGACCCAGCTAAGACTCCTGGCGATAGTGGAGAGGGTGACTGAACTGGCCGTCTCCTATAATCAGATTGGTGACTATCCCAATTGTCATCAGAGAGCCTTCCTCCAGTAACTAATGGAAACACATGCAGAGATCTACAGCAGAGCACTGGGCTAAGCTCTTGAAGTCCTCCTGAAGAGAGGAGGGATTGTATGAACCAAGTGGGTCAAGGTCATCACAAGGGAACCCATAGAGACAACTAATGTGTGCTCATAGTAGCTCACAGACACTGAACTAATAGATAGGGAGCCTACATGGGACCAATCTAGGCCCTCTACATATGTATGACAGTTGTACAACTTGGTCTATTTGTGAGACTCCTAGCAGTGGGATCAGGGACTTGTCCCTAACATTTGAGCTGGCTTTGGGGAATCTATTCCTCATACTGGATTTCCTTACCCAGTCTTAATACAAAGGGAGGAGCTTAGTCCTACCTCAACTTGGCATGCCATGCCTTGTTGACACCCATGGGAGGCCTGCCCATTTATGAACAGAAACAGAGTAGGAGTGGATGGAAGTGAGGAAGGGAAGAGTGTAGCATGAATCTTAAAGGTACTTATTAATAAATTCGAACCAGAGGCCAGTTATTGGGGTGAATGCTGGAAGATCAGACAGACAGAACAGGTCACAGCTACTTTACCTCACCAGTTCCTCAGCTGATCCTCTTTCCTCAGACTGGATGGCTCTCAGCTGAACTGTGCTGCTCAAAAGCCTAAAAGCTTAACCAGCCAAATGCTTCTAGTTCCTGGTCTTCACGCCTTATATAACTTTCAGCTAACTGCCATCACTCCCTGGGATTAAAGGCATGAGTCACCATGCTTGGCTGTATCCTTGAACAGATGGATTTCTGCCTCTGGAATGCTAGGATTAAAGGTGTGTGCTACCATTACCTATCATCTATGTTTAATATTGTGGCTGTTCTGTCTCTGACCCCAGATAAGTTTATTAGGGTGCACAATATTTTGGAGAACACAGTACCACCACAGGAGAGGAAAGAGGTAATGTGAGGATGGGGAAGGACTGCAGTCAGGATGTAAAATAAATGAAAAAAAAATAATTAATAAAAAATTCTCTGATCGTTTCTCTAGAATGATAGCATAGGACTAAATCGTCTGTATAGTCCAGAACCATCAGATTCACGCATCTTCTGTCTGCATTCTCTCAATCTGCTTCTCTATTCGAACATTGATTGGCACTGGGTTTCTGTCATTTTATAGGATCTTTGCACATATTCTTACTTTTCTTCTCCAGCTGAATACAGCTAGTTAATCCTGAAAAATTGGCATGTGAGAACTACCATGACAAAGAAGAAAAATGGGAATATCCACTCCCATACAAAGATGAACTAAATCTGGTCACTGGCACAATCACTAAGTGACTCCAGAATGTATGTGACATAGAAGTTTATCTTTCCTATTAAAGCATACTGTCTTTTTCCTACAACTGTTTGCCCCTGCTCGAATTTTTGTTCAGAAACACAAGTGCCTAGAAACTCTACGAAGGTGTTCATTCACCAAACCACAATATCAGCTGATATCAGAACTAGAGACCTTCAAAATCACAGCATATGATTTCCATAAAAATTGATTCATCTATACCTACATGTGTCTTTATATACATATATAATTCATTGTTTGGTGTCTCCAGAGAGCCCTAAGTAATCATCAACCAAAGTAACATTATTTTACCAATATCTCTTAGATTCTAAGAACTAGAACTTTTGCTGAACCTCAGAGACAGAGGCAATATTACACCTTGAAGTCATGTAAGACTGATATTCTATTGTGTAGTCAACCACTTTGTAATCTCCCTGTAAGAGAACAATGCATTCATCACCTTATTTCTCTTCAGTTTCCCATGTAATCAACTCTTACAATCTATGCTAATGCAGGATGATAATCTCAAGAATGTATTCTTCCACACCTCTGATCCAGAGAGCAGCACTTGTACACATGTTGTAGACAGCAGAGAAAATCCTAAGGGAGTTAATTATTGAATGAGCTTATGTTGTTGATATGAGCATGGCCCTGCAAAGGGCTCCAAGAGTTGGGACTCTTAGGAAATAATCAAAGCTTTCCAAATAGGGACTTGGCTCAGAGGGAGTGGGAAGCTTTCTACAACTGATGGAGAAAAAGAACTCCCTTGCATACTAAAAACAGCTGTCAGTTTAACACTGTATTTTCATTTTATCCTCAACAAAACAGTTATTATTATTATTAGCTCAGCTTTGCAATGATGTTATGTAGATTCAGAGTTAGTCTTATAACTTCTAAAACGTCAAGAAAAGACACAATATAAGTGTTTATATCACTCCAGTCCTTTCCCCCATCTCAAAATGATCACAATGTGTTAATGTATAATTAGTAGTGTGCTCAAAAATGAGCTGTCCCTGAAAATTAGAAGTAAGCACATTTTATTGTTGATATTTTCATGTTTAAATTTATTTATATACTAGTATATAATTTAATTGTGCTCTAGACCATATTGCTTTCCCTCATTTTATAGGAGAACCGTGCTTTTTTTGCAAATGGCATTTAAAAAAAAACTTATTCATAGTGAGATTTCTTTGTTACACACACACACACACACACACACACACACACACAATGTTTATAATATATTCAACAATGTAGAAACAGTGCCATCTTCTGTCTATGTTTTATTCAACAGTTGGGAATGAAGACTGATTTAACGTAGATGAGGAAAAACTCAGGAATTTAAAGAGTTTATGATCATGCATAACGTGCTACATTTCTGAACACTTGCAAAGAGGCTAATTATTTGAAAGGCCTCTAAGGGCAAAGACGTGTTTCAAACAGTTCTGTGTGATTAATTATCTAAAATTTTTGAATATCCGAACAATACAGAAGAGAAGAACGCACAGGAGACAAGCGACAGTGACAGAAACAGCTGCTAAGTGTTCACAGCAATTTGATGTTAACAGAGTTGAACAAAAACAAGGGGTTGCTGGTGTTGCAGTTGTTGTGTTCTTTATGTGATTGGTTAATTCTCTGTTCACTTATCATCTCATAAAAATATGTT
The DNA here is from genome assembly GCF_007827085.1 of Peromyscus californicus insignis. Lineage (NCBI taxonomy): Eukaryota > Metazoa > Chordata > Mammalia > Rodentia > Cricetidae > Peromyscus > Peromyscus californicus. The sequence goes on from NW_026294458.1 coordinate 64,635,240, forward strand.
TTGCCTGAAAATTTTTCCACTTACCTGTTTGTCAGCAACATGGATGAAAACTGGGGAGGGATAGTATTAGAGTGCTCCTGTGTTTCAACATCAAAAAACATGATTAATTTGCATATGCCTTCTGTCTCTTAGATTTCAAAGTTTAGTCAAAGAAAACAACTAATATAATACATATTTATATTTATCCTTAGGTACAAAGACATAATTCTTAAAATTCACAATAATTTGAAAGGTGTATTCTGGAGTCTGAAAGAAAAGAAAAAAGAAAAAGAAGAACGCCGGGCTGTGGTGGCGCACGCCTTTAATCCCAGCACTCGGGAGGCAGAGCCAGGCGGATCTCTGTGAGTTCGAGGCCAGCCTGGGCTACCAAGTGAGTTCCAGGAGAGGCGCAAAGCTACACAGAGAAACCCTGTCTCGAAAAACCAAAAAAAAAAAAAAAAGAAAGAAAAAGAAGAAATTTAACAAAATGTATTCAATAACTCTCATCAGGATTACATGAAGACCTTTTTCTTATAAGGAATTAGATTGTATAACTACAAAATTGGTGAGAAATTAAAAATTGGAGTGCTCTTAACTGTGACTACAGCTATATAGAAATAAGGCTACAAATTAAAGACATCTTCATTAAATCCCAACTCTAGCTACCTTCTCAGGAGGTTCCATGTGGTATGTGATTGTTATACATATTTGGATACAATCTCTGACTGTAACAAGAAAATTGATTGTGTGTGAGTGCAGTTCAGAGTGTCCATAAGTTACATGCTATCTTCACATGCAGCAGAGGGAAATAGTGTCTCCCTTTCCTGCACACTTATTTGGCATAAGTTTCTTAAGACATACTCTCTTGATTTACAGTAGTTTTGTTAATCATACACCAAAGATTAACTCCTTTGTTTTGAAGATTCTGCCCAAAGTATTTTTTCAAACTCAAAGATATTTTATTTCATTTTTATTATTGATTGTATCTAAAAAATTGTTTTGGTAGATAAATCATTAAATTTACATTTAATAAAATAGCTATATACCAAGCATGATGGCTATCTGAAGTATGAAAAGGCCTTTGGCACTAAATTTTTCAGTTCATTTCTGATTAGTACTAGTAAGGGTTCAGAGACAATTCCTCCTGTATGCTGATATCCATGTCCTATTCATCTTGTCTCAGGGTATAATGTACTGATTAAAAGATAAAAGGAATTCAATGGAAAATCCTAAAATATTCAGGTGTTTAACTGAAAAAGCTATCAAATAATATCAGGTGTGTGTATGTGTATTTATGTGCATGCTTAAATGTGTGTGCACTAGTGTGGATAAGCATGTAGATGATTCCAGAATAGAATTATAGGCATTCATTGTCATTTCCTGGGTTAACATAAGTGTTAGTGTTCCAAACTCAAGTCATCAACTGTAGCTAGAGTTTTCATGCCTGGCCCACAGGATAAATCTCTCTCCCCTGCCAGTCCCACAGCCACTCAGACCCAACCAAGTAAACACAGAGACTGATATTGGTTACAAACTGTATGACCGTGGCAGGCTTCTTGCTAACTGTTCTTACAGCTTAAATTAATCCATTTCTATAAATCTATACCTTGCCACATGGCTCGTGGCTTACCGGCATCTTTACATGCTGTTTCTCATCATGGCAGCTGGCAGTGTCTCTCTGACTCAGCCTTCCACTTCCCAGCTTTATTCTCCTCCTTGTCCCACCTACACTTCCTGCCTAGCCAATGGCCAATCAGTGTTTTATTTATTGACTAATCAGCAACACATTTGCCATACAGAACATCCCACAGCAATCAACCATGAGTATCAGCCACTTTCCCAAGTGAACCATATTTCCAGTCCTCATATCAGAGGTTATTGGCTGACATCACTTCTATATTCAATATTGTTTAGAATGGTCAGTCAGTGTGAACATTTACAAGATTATTCCTTTCAATATATATGAACATATTATTGCTATGTTGTCCACTTTATTTGAATGAAATTTAATTATCCCATTGTATTTTCACTGAAAAGAACTTTCTGAGAATAAGTGTGATAGTTTGAATAAGGATAGCCTCCATAGGCTAATGTATTTGAATGTTTGGTTTCCAGTTGGTGGACTGTTTAGGAAGGATTAGGGAGTGTGGTCTTGTTGAAGGAGATGTGTCATTGAGTGGGTTTCAGGTTTCAAAAGCCTACTCCAAGCCCAGTCTTTCCTCTCTCTCTCTCTCTCTCTCCAACTTGCAGATCAGATGTTTCTCCAGCATCATGTCTGCCTTTTGCTACAAAGTCCTATCTATGATAATAATGTACTAACCCTATGAAACTCATAAGGCCTCCATTAAATATTATATATACATATATATAACTATAAGTATACATATATAACCATATATATATATATATATATATATATATATATATATATAGAGAGAGAGAGAGAGAGAGAGAGAGAGAGAGAGAGAGCTGATTTAGTTGTGTTTATATGAAAGGAAGAGGATACCATGTAAACTTCAGAAACTGTAAAACGTTTCAGGCACATGAGAAATGTTCTTTGCCCTTTGGAGGGTTTTCATGAGTTGAGCAGACAGAAAGATGGTCAAGCAAAACCCAAGTTGATGAACACTTTCTGGTGAATGGGTATCAAAGCGGATGATAAGAAACTTTGACTGTACAGATATTGTAGAAAAGATGCAGATGCTAAGAAACTGAACTTAGAAGGCTGGTCAGTAGGAATCTGAAATTATACATGCACAAAGCTATTAAAATGAATGCTAAGCTCAATCATATAAAATTGGAACTTAATTTTTACATGTATTTTATTGTATGAATGGATGTGTACCATATATATGTGTGTTTGGTACCCACTGAAGGTCATAAGAGGTCCATGGGTCTTCTGAAACTGGAGTTGCAGATGGTTGTATACCATCAAACTGTGCAGCTGCTGGGAATTGAATCTGAGACTTTGAAAGCCAGTGATCTGAACTGTAGAGCCGTCTCTGCCGCCCAATAGAATTTTGATCAGCGAAAATACTGGCATTACTAAGAGCTGCGAACCAAATAGAAGGACTATATTCTTGTTTTTATATAAAACATGTCATTGGGGTCAGCCCCCGATTGAACTAAGTGAGCCTTTGTCCAGTGACTGAGGGAGGCAGATGAAGAGAGAGCCTTTGTCCAGTGACTGAGGGAGGCAGATGAAGAGATCCATAGCCAGGCACCAGGCTGAATCCAATCAATGAGAGAGAGGAAGGATTCTGCAGGCGGGGGATGTCGAGATCATGATGGAAAGATGTGCAGAGATGACCGGCCACACTAGTGGAAGCCCATGAACTGTAGACTAGAGGCTGTGGAGCCCCCATGGGACTGGACTAGGCTATCTGGATATGGAAGATGGTTGTTTGGCTCAAACTGTTTGGGCATCACCCAGGCAGGGAGATCAGGATCCATCCCTGGTGTGTGGGCAGGCTTTTGGGAGCCCCATGCCTGTGGTGTGACACCTTGCACAGCCTTGGTGCAGTGGGGAGGGGCATAGACCTGCCTAGGCTCAGTGTGCATGACTCTACCGACTCCCCATTGGAGACCTTGATTTGGGGGCTGTGGGGATGTGGGGTGGCTTGAGAGGGAGAGCTGGGAGATAGGAGGAGGGAGGAGGGAGGATCTGTGGGTGGTATGTAGAGTGAGTAGAAAATTTCTTAATAAAGAAAAAGAAAAAGAAAAGAAAACATGTCATTGGATTATTGGTAGATCTGAAAAATGTAGCAAAGGTCAATACCATAATACATATTGTCCATTTAACAAGCCAAGAATATTCATTTTTAAAATAAAACAACTAAATTCCTATTTTGGGTACAAATTGGGAGTGGAGAAACAAACTTCAGTTAGTATTAAATAACTTCAGCTTATACAAATATTTATGTATTTGGTGTCCCACATCTGAAGTTTATTAGCTCAGTGGTGATTTTAGTCAACATATGCTTGGTTAAAATATCACAACTCAAGAAACACTTATGGGCCCAGAATAAATGAAATGGATATCTGATTGACATAAAACAATATAGTATAAATGTATAAATCAATGTTTAAAATATGATATCAAGTTATAAAAGAATGATATTAACAAAATGTATGTTGTTTTGTCCCTAATATAAACATTAGCTTTTTTCTTTTCTTTTATTATTATTAAGAAATTTTCTATTCATTTTACATACCGACCACAGATCCCCCTTCCTCCCTCTTCTTGCCCCCCAGCACACCCCCTATTTCTACCACCTCCAAGTCAAGGTCTCCCATAGGGAGTCAGCAGAGCCTGGTACATTCAGATGAGGCAGGTCCAAGTCCCTCCCTGTTGCACCAAGGCTACACAAGGTGTCACACCTTAGGCACTGGGCTCCAGAAAGCCTGCTCATGCACCAGGGATGGATCCTGATACCCCTGCCTGTGGGCCCCACAAACAATTCCAGCTAAACAAATCTCTCATGTATCAGAGGGCCTATTCCACTCCCGTGGGGGCTCCACAGCTATTGGTCCACAGTTCATAGGTTTCCACTAGTGTGACTGGTTGTCTCTGTAAGTTTCCCCATCATGATCTTGATGTTCCTTGCTTAAAGAATCCCTCCTCTCTCTCATCGATTGAACTCCTGAAGCTGCACCTAGGACCCGGCCTTGGATCTCTGCATCTGCTTCCATTAGTTACCGGATGAAGGCTCTATGATGACTGCTAGAGTATTCACTAATCTGGTTACCGGTGTAGACCAGTTCAGGCACCCTCTCGACTGCTACTAGTAGTCTAAGGTGGGGTCATCTTTGTGGATTCCTGGGAACTTCCTGAGCACCCTGCCTCTTCCTATTCCTGTGATGTCTTCATTTATCATGGTATCTCTTCCCTTGCTTTCCCACTCTGTCCCTGTTCCAGCTTGAACCTCCCATTTCCTTATGTTCTCATCCCCCATCCCTTACCCTCCATTACCCTCCTCACCTCCAGTTTGCTCATATAGATCACATGTATTTTTTCTTCGGTAGGCTACCTATGTGTCCCTCTTAGGGTCCTCCTTGTTAGCTAGCATCTCTGAAACTGTGGGTTGTAGTCTGCTTATCCTTTGCTTTACATCTAGTATCCACTTATGAGTGAGTACATACCAGGTTTGTCCTTCTGAGTCTGGGTTACCTCACTCAGGATGATATTTTCTAGATCCATCCATTTGCCTGCAAACCTCATGATATCATTGTTTTTTACTTCTGCATAGTACTCCATTGTGTATATGGACCACATTTTCTTTATCTATTCTTCAGCTGAGGGGCATTCAGGTTGTTTCCAAATTCTGGCTATTACGAATAATGCTGCTATGAACATAGTTGAGCATGTGTCCTTGTGGTAAGATTAAGCATTCTTTGGGTATATGCCCAAGAGTGGTATAGCTGGGTATTGAAGTAGATTGATTCCCAATTTTCTGAGAAACAGCCATACTGATTTCAAAGTAGCTGTACAATTTTGCATTCCCACCAACAGTGGAGGAGTGTTCCCTTTGCTCTGCATCCTTTCCATCATAAGCTGTCTTCAGTGTTTTTGATCTTAGCCATTCTGACAGGCATAAGGTGGTATCTCAGAGTCATTTTGATTTACATTTCTCCGATGACTAAGGATGTTGAGTAATTCCTTAAATGTCTTTCAGCCATTTGAGATTTTTCTGTTGAGAATTTTCTGTTTAGCTCTGTAGCCCATTTTTTAATTGGATTGTTCCATACTTTGATGCCTAGCTTTTTGAGATTTTTATATATTTTGAAGATCAGCCCTCTGTCAGATGTGGGGTTGGTAAAGATCTTTTCCCATTCTGTAGGCTGTCATTTTGTCTTATTGACCATGTCCTTTGCCTTAAAGAGTCTTCTCAGTTTCAGGAGATCCCGTTTATTAATTGTTGCTCTTGGTGTCTGTGCTACTGGTGTTATGTTTAGTAAGTGTTCTCCTGTGTCAATACGCTCAAGACTACTTCCTACTTTCTCTTCTATCAAGTTCAGTATAACTGGATTTATGTTGAGGTCTTTGATCCATTTGGACTTGAGTTTTGTGCATAGTGACAGATATGCATCCATTTTCAATCTTCTACATGTTGACATCCAGTTATGCCAGCACCATTTGTTGAAGATGCTTGCTTTTTTCCATGGTACAGTTTTGGCTTTTTTGTCAAAAATCAAGTTTTCATAGGTGTGCAGATTAATGTCAGGGCCTTCAATTCTATTCCATTGGTCCACGTGTTGTTTTTATGCCAGTACCAAGCTATTTTTTGTTACTATAGCTCTATAGTAGAGCTTGAGGTGAGGGATTGTGATGCCTCTAGAGGTTGCTTTATTGTACAGGATTCTTTCAGCTGACCTGGGTTTTTGTTTTTCCATATGAAGTTAAGTATTGTTCTTTTCAGTTTTGTGAAGAACTGTGCTGGGATTTTGATGGGGGTTGCATTGAATCTGTAGATTGCTTTTGGTAAGATTGCTATTTTTACTATGTTAATCCTACCTATCCACAAGTCCCACCTCCCCCAAAACCCCAACCACCCTGTGAGACTGCAACTGCTCCTTGAAACTGAGCCCACCAGTGCTGATTGGACTAAGAGGTGAGTCTTTGTCCTCAAAGCTTTTTTTTTTTTTAACTTGGACAGTGAGAAAGTGGATGAACAGCACAGATTCAGCAAGGCTACCCTGAAAGCTTTATTTTTTTGGGGAAAAAATACCTATTCAATGACTATGATCCAAATAAAATAGAAATATTTATGCTATGAAGACATATAAAGAATAACTATTTCAAAGGGAATTAAAATTTGGGGAAAGATGAATTATATTTTCCGTTAAAATAGAACAGAAGAACAAAATAACTCCTCAGAGTCATTTGTAAGTACAAAGGAAAACAATGGTGCAGGTTGCTTGGGTAAAGCTTGTTAACATAACAATTTACAATATTTGAAAGACTCTCAAGAATTTGAAACATTTTCTAGGCAACACAAGACATTATATTAAGCATTTATTTTATAGAAATAATCAATTGACTACTTTTTGCTGTTATTTTGTGACCCAAGGACATGCCTTGATCAAATTCTGGAGTTTAGAAAATAACATTGACATTAATCTGAGAAATGAAGTGACCTCTGATGCCAGAAATGATTACAATAACCTGGTTGGAAATTTATGAACGCCTACAAAATAATGTTACAGTCAGTGGAGTAGAGGTCGTGTCCATAAATGATTTGGTGGAATATCCTTCGTAATTTTCCACATGGTATGAAATGTATGTCAAAAAAGAAAGAAATGGAGATGCTGCAAATATTTGTATTTGGGCAGCTCAACATATGGTGACATTGTTTGCCTGAGAATGTAAAATAAAATAAAAGCCTATGAATTTGTTTTATATTGCCATGGCAACAGAAATTCCAACACTCAGTTCTTTAAAGCAGTACTGGTTATCATTATGTAGTTTAGATTTATTTTTTTTGTTTTTGTTTGTGTATTTCAAGACAGGGTTTCTGTGTGTAGCTTTGGAGCCTGTCATGGTACTCACTCTGTAGCCCAGGCAGGCCTCGAACTCACAGAGATCTGCCTGGGATTAAAGGCATGTGCCACCATCGCCCGGCTGCCTCAGCCATTAAAGGCTAGGCTCACAACCAAAAATATAAGAGATTTAAAATTTTTATAGGGGTCTCACTTACCTGAATCAACTCATTAGCAGGACTGTATCCTTTCTGGATATTCTAGGAGAAATGCTATTCCCTCAGGTTCTTGGCTTGTAGAGAATCCATATTCCTTAGACTTAGAAAACCTCCCATTTAAAAAGTCAGTAGTGGCTTATGAAGTCTTTCTTACATGTCTGTCTCTGGTTATAAGGTATGTACCTATATTTTCTTATTTACAAATTCTGTGTTGGATACAGATTCAGTAACAGAAATTCACATATTTTAAATTATACTTACGAGCAGTATATCTCAATTTGATATCTTAATTTTCCCTTGTCATATAACAAAAAATATCTTTAGACTCTATTTATTTATTTATTTATTTATTTATTTATTTATTTATTTAGTAGTTAGTTAGTAAGCTAGTTGTGGGACTAATGTGTGTCAGAGTACAATAGATAATAGATGTTCTCCTCATCCACCATATACTTGTCAAACTCAGGTCAGCAGACTTGGGGGATAACACCTTTACCAACACAGCCATAGTGTCATATTTATTCAAAGAGGTTCTTAGGCATTTAGAATTTGAATACACTTAAAGGTTTGTTCCTATGCCTATCACATATTATAGAGTAGCTAATGAAGTGCGTGAAAAAGAATCTTTCCTACAAGAGGTGTGAGTAATATTCTGGAACTCCATTTATACAGCAATTTCTAGGTAGCACTAAGAAGCATATGTAAGTTAAGGATTTAAATGTGCTCTGAATCATGCCAATAGATTTATCCTAACCACATATAAATAATGCTAAAGTTACTTGATATATTTATATTCTGGGAGTTCCATTCTCAATATTTATGTGAATTTTATAATGTTGAATAAAAATTACTGTAAATTGTTTTATTGTACAGGATTCTTTGGGCTATCCTGGGTTTTTTGTTTTTCCATATGAAGTTGAGTATTATTCTTTCCAGGTCTGTGAAGAATTGTATTGGTATTTTGATGGGGATTGCATTGAATCTGTAGATTGCTTTTGGTAAAATTGCCATTTTTACTATGTTAGTCCTGCCTATCCATGAGCATGGGAGATCTGGAGGCATCACAATCCCTGACTTCAAGCTCTGCTATAGAGCTACAGTAATAAAAACAGCTTGGTAATGGCATAAAAACCAACATTTGGACCAATGGAATCAAATTGAAGACCCTGACATTAATCCGCACACCTATGAACATATAATTTTTGACAAAGAAGCCAAAACAATAAAATGGAAAAAAGAAAGCATCTTCAAAAAATGGTGCTGGCATAACTGGATATCAAAATGTAGAAGGCTGCAAATAGATCCATATCTATCACCGTGCACAAAACTTAAGTCCAAGTGGATCAAAGACCTCAACATAAATCCAGCTACTCTGAACCTGCTAGAAGAGAAAGTAGGAAGTAGTCTTGAACTCATTGGCATAGGAGATCACTTCCTAAATAGAACACCAGTAGCTCAGACACTGAGAGAAACAATCAATCAATGGGACCTCTTGAAACTGAGAAGCTTTTGTGGAGCAAAGGAAACGGTCAACAAGGCAAAGGGACAGCCTACAGAATGGGAAAAGATCTTCACCAACCCCACATCTGACAGAGGACTGATATCCAGAATATATAAGGAACTCAAGAAATTAGACATCAAAATGCCCAACAGTCCAATAAAGAAATGGGCTATAGAATTAAACAGAGAATTCTCAACAGAGGAAACTCAAATGGCTAAAAGACATTTAAGGAATTGCTCAACATCCCTAATTATCAGGGAAATGCAAATCAAAACAACTCTGAGATACCACCTTATGCCTGTCAGAATGGCTAAGATCAAAAACACTGAAGACACCTTATGATGGAGAGGATGTGGAGCTAGGGGTATTCTCCTCCACTGCTGGTTGGAATGCAAGCTTGTACAACCACTTTGGAAATCAATATGGCGCTTTCTTAGAAAATTGGGAATCAATCTCCCCCAAGATCCAGCTATACCACTCTTGGGCATATACCCAAGGAATGCTCAATCATACCACAAGGGCACTTGCTCAGCTATGTTCATATCAGCATTGTTTGTAATAGCCAGAACCTGGAAACAACCTAGATGCCCTTCAACTGAAGAATGAATAAAGAAAATGTGGTACATATACACAATGGAATACTACTCAGCAGAGAAAAACAATGACATCATGAGGTTTGCAGGCAAATGGATGGATCTAGAAAAAAATCATCCTGAGTGAGGTAACCCAGACTCAGAAAGACAAATATAGTGTGTACTCACTCATAGGAGGATACTAGATGTGGAACAAGGATGACTGGACTGCTGCTCACATCACCAGGGAGGCTACCTGGAAAAAAGGACCCCAAGAAAGACATGGGGATCGCCCAATGGAAAAAAAAAGAAAAGAAAAAATTACTGTAAATTTAGGATTTTTAAATTAACTATATTGGATCATATATCAAAGTCATAATTTCACCACAATTTTATTTCATTTTTCTAGCCAGGTTCTTGGAAATATTAAAGAAACTGTCATCTAGCCCCAATCCCCATGAGAGCATGAGTGAAAATGTTTCAAGTTTATTTTTTTCTTGAAATAGATTTTTCCATACAATGCTGCTGACTATGAATTTTCTTCCCCCAGCTCCTCCCAGATCATCCTCACCTCTGAACCCACTCAAATCCACATCCATTCTTGGTCTCTTTCATTCAGTTTTGTTGGAGGAAAGACTGAATCTTTCAATGCTGTACTTTCTGTTGAGGGAGAGCTGCTCTCAGTTTCTTAGGGTCTCTCACAAGTCTTGCCGTGTTGTCCCTATGCTCTTCAAATCAGCAGCAACAGGCAGAGTGCTTTTCCCATAATGCTTCCATTCAAAAACTACCAGTAGTAGGTCACTTGCTTTAAAGTCATCCATCTTTGACTGTATATTCTTCCTATAGTAACTGACAAAATAGTTTAGATATTCAGGTAAACTCATTCAGACCTCAGATAATTGGAAAAGATCTCAGAGATCATCTTGGATTTCTACTTCTCTTCATCACTTAGTGACCTTGCTTCTTGTATCATTCATAAATATAATCTGAATCTGAAATCTTGAATCTCATTCCTGCCCAATGTATGCTCACCCCTCTACTACAAAATGTATGTATGTTGTTTATCCCATACTTTTATACATATAAACATATATATGACTAAGACAGGCTCTTAACTTCTATCATCAACCCCATGACATAGACCAAACACCCTTAGTCTCTTCTAGTATATAGGTAGATTATATACTATTAATTGGTTTCTTCATAATCTAGAATTTATTTTATATATCATGAATATTTTTGATTATGACAAAGAGAGAGTGAAAGATCTGCAATGTTTACTATAGCAATTATAATTAGAAAAATGGGAATGAGAGAGAAGAAAGGGGGAGATATGTTAAGTGATAGAGGTTTATGATAGGTGGATGATTGAGATAAACGAATGATAGAGCACATGTATAGATAGATGATAGATAGATAGATAGATAGATAGATAGATTGCTTGTAGATAGATAGTAATATTAAAAGAGGTGGAGAATGAAGGAAAAGAAAGAATAATTTTTACCAAGGAAAATACTAGTAATGTCCCCATACTCATTTTTGAACATCTACAGATTGAATGAGGCTGCAACCATTTCAAAATATGTTAAGCACTGTAAGATATTGCTAACCAAACTTGCTTCTCTGAAATTTAGTACATTTTAAAAACTAAGAATCTAAGTCCATGTCCCAGCACATTAAGAAACTTTAGGTCATGAGTTAGGATCCATAGAGATTACTTTGGAAGTCACATTCTAAAAGGTTCCCAGGGGTTAACCGGAAGAATATAGGAAGTTATCCTGGAATAATAAATATCTGGGTCTAGTTTATTCATAATGTTTTTACTTTTCAGGTTTCGTGAAGACAAAATGTAGAGATACAACCCAGTTAGCAACATGAGTTGGGCATATATGTCTCATAACTCAAACTCAACCTTTCATTCCCCATGACAGTCACTAGACAAAATTTAACGACCCAGTTTTGTTTTCATTTGTTTTGTCATGAAAATGCAGAAAGTATAATGAGTATGCTTTTCTGAATGAGTCTGTATAACAGTTTTAATTAGCCAGCATATGAAAAAAATCTAATACCCTAGACATTATAACAGCCTGAAGGTATTTACCACTACGAATCTTCCACTTTCTCAACTGAGTTAATTGGTAGCACAGTTGTAGTCAATCAAAATCAATGAAGTATAAAGGCACCATTAGAGATTTAGGTGAAAAATACTAAAATAATAATTGTATTATTTTCATTATTATATATAATAATATATGTATTAGATTTTCATAATGAGTTAGATTTTCATTTTTGTTAATTATATATTTAATTTATATAAATGCTATACTACTGATAATTGATGGTGGGTTCAATTGTATTTGTTATTTAAGTCCATCATTCATTTAATGAAAATAACAAACAAGTGGTATTAGGAAATCAGTATACTATTGAAATAAAAAGATTAATTTGCTAGCACAGCAAGCATTTCTATGTAATAATTGAAATAATTTTGTGGTTAGGTTTGGTAACTTCATTATTTAGAATAATTGTATTTGGGTGGTGTAGCTGGAAGTTTTCCTGTGTCCCATCTGGTCATGCAGCCACTCAGACCCAAGTAAACACACAGAGGCTTAAATGAATTTTGAATTGCATGGTAGTGGCCTATGATTCAATTTTCTTGCTAGTTAGCTCTTATAACTAAACTCAACCCATTTCTATTAATCTATGTGTTGCCATGTGTTCCATAGCTGTACTTGTGTGCCATTACATGCTGCTCCCTAGATGGCAGGAAGGTGTCTCCTTCACCTCTGCCTTTCTTCTCTCTGTCTCTCTCTTCAATTTCTCACCTAGCTATAAACTGACTTGCCATAGCCCAAATTGCTTTACTTATCAACTAACCAAGTTCTTGTACATGGATTGAAACTGAACCATTACTTCTCCTTAACAGACTGATTGATATTCACAGTATATAAGTGACTGAGCATGTGATCCCTTTCTTTTCACTCCCTTTTCTCCTCTGTATGCTCCCCTGTCCGTTATTAATTCTCCTATTTTCATACCTCAGGTTTTTTCATACCCTCCCCAATTGTTTTCCTTGAAGTCATTCCCCTAATTTCATGGCTGTATTCTCCAAGAACTAAGCATTTTAACACAGTGGTCTATGTTTATCACTACTCTTTTCACAACAGCAATAAAATGGAATAGGGATAAATAGCCCTCAGCACATGAACTTTTATTGAAAATATGGCATATAGTCAAAATGGAATTTTATTATAATAAATATAAAAATGCAATATATGAATATAATATATAATAAATAAAAAATAATGGCATAAAATATGAAAGAAAATAGATGGAACTAGAAACCATAACATTTTGTGAGGTAACTCAGTAGTAGAAGTTAAATACATGTTCTCTATTTTATGATGGTTAAATTTTCTATCTCACATCTTTTTCAGGTCTAAAATTACCTTTTCCTCATCAAGTAATAAATAACATGGAAAAAGAGAAAGAAAATTAAAATCCTCAAATTTCAGAGACAAGAAATACTAATTCAATCCTTAAGTTGATTTTTCATTTAATCTAATAATTCAGTTTAGCAATAATAAAAAGAGGGGGAGGAGTTAATGATAGGGGATGATTAACACTCTTAAGAATATGTATAGGCATGTTTCTTGAGAAATTAGAGCATATTATATATGGAAATGTTGTACTACTAATTAGAAACACTACATGGTTCTAAAATAAAGCCTAGAAAAAGCATCTGAAATTCTATAGTTTCTATAATTTTAATGAGATAATTTCTGGCACATGGAACACATTTTGGAATTTCTCATAAAGCTTTCTGTAATGCTTTCATTAAATTCATAAATGTGGAAGATGTTGCTCTTTTAATAATACATTTTTAATAGTGGTGATATTCAGTTTTATCAGTGTAGTCAGAAGGCTTCCTGTGTCCAGCCTGGTCTACAGCTGTTCAGACCCAAGTAGACACACAGAGGCTGATGTCTGAATATAGTACATTATCTGTGTATTGTACATCATATATTAGCCTTTCTCTGGGCTTTTAAGGGGTAAAACGAGAATATTTGAGACCTAAATATGATCATAATACAATGAACATAATGGCGTCAAAAACATCTATGAGATGTTCTTAACAACAGTGGACAGTATGCCTATGAGATGACTACGATTTAGGTTCGAAAATCAGCCTGATGCCGATAATGCTGCTCAGTGATAGACACTTGCCCAGCATGTGTGAGGCCTGGGTTTCATCCTCATTGAGAAACAACAAACAAGCAAACAATGCAGAGACAGTTTGACCAATGATCCTCACCAACGTTCTCAAATGAAGTCCTTATCATGTACGACTCAATATCTTTAGCTGCATGTGGAGTGAAACACCTTTCTTTAATGAGCTTGTTATGACCAACAGTATCATGAAAATACATTGCAAATTGTGAAAATTACAAAAGTAAAAATATGTATTGAATTTAAACTCTAAAATAGGAGGATAAGCTCCAAACTGAAAATTAATATAGTGCTTTTCTTTTACTATAGTGAAACTTTGGTGAATATTTTTTTTTACCAAAATATACATATAAATGACACTCAGAGTTCTAAAAACAAAAATAGCTAATAAAATTATTTTCGGAATGACTTCCCCTATAATAAATAATTTTCAGAATTTGCATCTTTAGTATGGCTGAAAAATGTTCAAGATGATATTTGATTTTAGAAGGATTTACTAATTTTACTCACATCATTGATACAAGCGACAAATGGGTAAATAATATTTGAATAGTGAAAAGAGTTTAAAAAAATAGAGATATTGACCTTGTTTTAGTTTTCAGACCTGCCTAATGCAATTGACATAATTAAGCACTGTGAATAGTGCACTCATGCTTGATCTGAATATTGCAAGTACTAATTTTGTCCTGTTTGGTGAAGATGGAGCTAGTCATGCACAGTATAAGTGCATGGAAATGGGTGAGTATGATAACAAGACATGTCAAGCTTGGTTCCAAAATACATCCAATGTGATAGGCAAGCTTGTTGCATGGATAGTACTCTTACAGTAAGTATAGTCTGTTTGTTATAGTTCTGGTTTTGGCAAAAGAGTTAGGAGTTTACATTTTGATTCTGCAACATATTTTATATATGTCAAAGTTGAATTATGAAGAATATACCTAACTATTAGAGAGTACAGGGAAGCCAATAAAACAAACAAGGATCTATCTTAACATCCAATAAAACTTTTCCTAGAATTCGCATATTTATATAAACCTTGTTATTCAGGTAAGTTTTAGAGTTACTTATTCATTATTAACAAGTTAAACACACAGAAGATAATGAGTTAGTGTACATTAAATTAGATTTAAAAGTAATTGTGGAAAAAAGAATAATTGTGACTTCTAAATTTTGGTTCTTTTCTCTTGGGGTCTGCCCACTGAAGTGGTAATTATGCCAAGAGAGTTTTCGTGAAAAGATACAAATGTAAGATGGCAAGCTGATATATAGACCTAACACCCAGCAAGATGTCAGCCCAGCCTATGGACACAAGAGGTCACATTCTATCCTGAATATCCTATTAATATCTTTTTTTTTTTTTTTTTTGGTCTTTCGAGACAGGGTTTCTCTATGTAGCTTTGTGCCTTTCCTGGAACTCACTTGGTAGTCCAGGCTGGCCTCAAACTCACAGAGATCTGCCTGGCTCTGCCTCCCGAGTGCTGGGATTAAAGGCGTGCGCCACCATTACCCGGCTCCTATTAATATCTTAACAGTAAATTTGAAAGGGATATGGTGGTATATGCCTGGAACCCCAACTCCTAGGAAGATGAATCAGGAGGAATTTTATTAGAGGCCAGCTTAGAGAGAATCTATCTCAAAAGAAAAAAAAACACACACAAGAAATAAAATAACAACATGGAAAAATACATTAATTTTCACGTTATTAAATATCTGTGTTCTTGATACATAGGACCTGAGGTAACATATATTGATTTTGTTAGTTAAGACACTATGTTTAATTCATTATTAACCAAGTTTCAATTGTTATAGGAATTTTTCAACTCAAATTTATTAGATATATTTAAGATTTTGTAATATATATTTATATTCATTCTCATAAATTTGGGGGATTTAAATAATCTTCGTAAAATGATTCAATGACCACATATATTTCTACAGCTAAGCACTTCTGCCACTAAAATCTAGACAATAATAAAAGTGTTTAATAAAAGTAATACTATTTTACAGGAAAAAATAAAAGGGAACTACTGGTAATAGTGTAAATAGTATATAACAATGACAACCTATTTAAGAACTTTTATGTATTTGTAAAGAGGATATATATTCTGTCTCCATTCATTAAGTTTCAAATATTAAACTAAAATATTGATATTTGAGTATTCTATAAGCTTCAAAATGTTTAGTAAAAACATTGTGTCTTTTATATAATGACAGTGCTGTGATGTACTTGGCAAACTCTAAATTAGCAGCTTGCTGATGTAAATTTTAGGGATTCTGGCATTGGGTCAAACAGTAGATGATGATGCAATCCAGAATTTGAACCAAGGCAATGATAGAGAGGGAAATGTTCAATCAAATCAACAACAGTAACAGAAGAATCCTTTAGATTTAGATTTAGAACATTGGTGATTACATTCTAGAAAAGCAACTCAAAATAAATCGTTTTGAACAAATCACTAAGGATAATATCTATAAGTTTGAACTTCACAAGATGTCAATATATCTACATCTCTTTCTCTCCTTTATCTATCTATCTATCTATCTATCTATCTATCTCTATATGTATGTATGTATATATATATATATATATATATATATATATTCTTTTGCTATTAGTTCTTTTATGTAACTTCCTTCTTTGTCAAATAACAAGGGCTGTTTTCATGCCAACCTTAACATGGAATGCAGTGTAACAGAGTCTGTGAGACAATGTCAGTGGTCCAATGTGATAGTTATTCATTCTACTTTTATTATTATCCATTCCATAAGTATTTTCCATAACTATTTTAAATTTTATTCTATGCCAGTATGTACAGAGAGTTTGATGTTTTTAATTTAGTATAAAGTGTTTTCTCTCTGTGTAAAATGGCCAAAGAGATAAGGACCTGTCAGAATAATTCATAGGGTATAAATTCTTTTAGGGGGGCTCAATGACTTCATCAACAACAAAAGTTTTGCCTCTGAAAAGGATCAATTTTTGAGTAGTTTTGAACAAATGAATTTTAAAAGCACACGAACATTGAGACCATAGGAGAAAATACCTCAAATTTATTAACACTGAAATTCAGGAGTTTAAAAGAATCAGTAATGACCTGGGATGAGATGCCAATCACTATTTTATGATGTTGAGAACTCTGATTTCCTACAAGCACTATACATTATTCATATGGCTTCAAAACAGTAATTACAAATGCTAAAAATATTTGGAAAATTTGCCTGTCTACTGTGAATGTACAAATTAATTAAAACTATAAAAATTAGTAGTTTGTAAGTTCATGAGTTCCATGCTATGATTTCATAAACAAAATTATATTACATAATATTATACCATTGAGCAAATGCAACATTCATGGCCTTTGTTTTAAATCCTGTGTGCATGTTCCTGCAGCTTTGCTGACAGCTACCAATGTGTTCAGGAGCTGACAGTATATTGTTCACCGATTTGAACAATGCCATAAAAGTTTCATACAGCTCTTCCTGGACGGAATAACACAGACAGGCCCAATAATCAAAGCATGATTCAGGGCTCAATAAGGCCAACTGTGAGGAAGAAAGACAGTAAAAGCCTATAAGAGATGGTGTAGATTTGGAAATGTTCTTTTTGTTTTGTTGCTCTTCATTTCCTCGGGCTCACTGTAAAGAGATGCTGAGTAAAATCAATGCAGACAAACATCATTTCTGGTTTTATGTGTGATTTTATATTTGAGATTATTCACATAAGAACTTAAAGTGCTTGAATGTCCACTATACAACCAATATAGGCAAAGCCCAAGAGACTGCGAGACTCTTTGACTCCCGGGTGCAAGACAAATGAATTGGTTGTCTGCCAAGTATGTATTCTCCCTAGGAGTTCAACTGTAAGATTTAATTCGGGAATATGAACTGTGCTAAACTTAAAATGCATCTTCAGTAAGAGAAATGCATAAAGCTAGTGTTGAGAACATTTTGATGATTTTGCAAATGGTCCCTAAGAATAAAGAAGATGGGGAAAAACTGACATTACTATAGGAAGTAAGCCACAGGTCAGCCACACCAGGGGCTGACATCTCAGTAATTGTAAGAACACTGCTTGAGCCTCTGAAAACTTGAACCAAATTATCCATCAGTGTGTCTGGAAGATCAGAGAAGCAGCATTGCTGATAACCAAACCTGGGTACAAGAATTCAGAAAGACCTAGGTACAGTACGGACAAATACAGAGGGTGATTCTTGATGACTCTTCTTTCTGTGACAATCCTAAGCCACATAGAATGACAGCATTTGTAGACTGTCTAGATCTATACACACTTAAGTTGTATTCTTGTTAACTTTCCCCAATAACCATATTTACAGTTTAAACAAATAAGGACTATTTGTATGTCTAATGTACATTTGATTTTCTTTTATTTCTACCTGCTTGTGCACAATATTTATTTCACCAGAGGGGTACTACTATTCTTGGAAATACTTAAATACTGGATCATTGCACAAAGAAATCTGGGCAAGCTCTTATAACAAGACTTTCCTCCAAAAATTTACTATATTTTCCTTGGATAGAGGACACAGTAGGTATTTAAGTCATAGGGACAGATTCATAACCTGATATTAGCCAAAAGGCCAAGAAGCAATCCAAAGCATATTTCTAAGATATGATTACTGTGACTACAGCTAAAGTAAGTACTTTTCAATATCTTATTTGTGGATCTATCTGTAATCTGACAGGGCCAGGTTTTAGTGATTCTCTTTTAATGATGACAGTTTTGCCTCTCTCCATTGAACTTCTCATATGGAATTGCAGAGTTTGAGACAAAACAGGTATAGTTGTTTTGTTTTTGTTTTTCTGAGAACAGGAGATGATCTATATTTCCAGTCAGATAATGTATTACAATTAAAGGTATGTGAATACTGGGATCAAAGTTTGAATGTAATTATGATTTTTAATGGAATTATTCCATTGGAGAGATATGCTCACATTTGTGGTCATGGTCAGTCATAAAAATTACTAAATTCAGACATACAATAAATTCTTTGTAGGGAGTTTCTTGCTATAGATTTCTGTATTTTTCTGTACTTTATTATTTTAGATACCCAGCAACTCTCCAGTTGTTAATCTTTGCTAAGACTGTTATTGGGCATAGATGTATTTCCTGTCATGGATGCCTAAATAGAAGAAAATAATCAGTATCTACCTGTGGTCAGATCAAGACACTGATGATGAGGTCGGATTCTTCTCATGCTGAGGAAAAGAAAGAGACCTAGAATCACAAAGCTTTATTTAGATAAATAAACTGTGGGCCAGTGACAACATAGAAATAAAAACTACTGCTTGTTTACACTTCATACCCACGTGGAGATCCCCTATATATACAAAGGTAAACTCACAAACCCCAGAAGAGGTAAAAACACAAATGTGACCCAATGCTGCCCCCATATGGCTCAGATACAAAGTGTTCATTAATTTTTCACTTGTGTGTACAGCCCCAATCACTTCCATTCTTCTTTCTCCCAAAGAAAACATTAAAATCACAGAAAATCTTTCATTTTCTGTCAGTACCACATACAGAAGTAAAGTACACATCTTGGAAATAATGTTCCAGATTTCTCCAATGTGAATTTTCAACATGTGCATCAATTAAACACATTAAAGCTAGCCTCAGAGGCACCAAAATGTATTGGTGTCACATTTAGGACAGAAAGAAAAGCATTTCCTTTTAATAATTTGACCAGGAGTGAGCTCAAGTTTGAATTCTTAGGTTTTCCCCCTTTGTCTTCTGTTTATCTTTAGTTTATGGTCCTGGCTTGTCTGTAGTTCATTGTGTGTTTATCTGTTTCTTCCCTGATGTCTAACTCTGAAACATCACAAGTAGCATCATATGTGGGAAGGATGGGGGATTCGTCACAGAAACATTTAGCTGACTTTTACAATAGATTAAATTATTTGCAACAGACGCCAAAGCATTCAGTACTACAAACATGTCATTTATCAAGCATTATCTGTGTGCTGCATTCAACACTTATGGCAGGTATATTTTGGATAAGGTCCTTTTTTGCTTATTGTTGATTTCAGAAAATGATTATCAGTATACACGTACACACATGCACAAATGGCTTTCTGGGTAAGAGGCACTAAATAATATCATTTGCGGTTATATCTATTTATTTGCTTGGTAGTAAAATATGAATACATGGAATGTCCAAGGCAGATAATAGTGTTTGTTATTTACATTGTTCTCTTAAAAACATGTTAAATATGCAAACTGAGTACATAGCAGGACATTAGGCCAAGTCTTAAGTGGCCTCATGATGTATTATCAATTCACCTATAAGATTCAGCAGAAATTCCAGTCTCTGAATACTGGAGATATTTTTATAAACTATATAATCACAAATAAAGAGGCAATCACTTCTACAATTTTGAACTGCAGGTGTATGTAATATGTTTTTGTTAGATGACAACAATCTCATAGTGAAACTCAAAAAAATATTGTATTTATTTTTCTGGATCATGAACTTGAGAGGGATTCAGTGGGGAAACATGAAGTTGGAGTGGAAAGAATGAAAGATGAATTGCTCACATAATTTCTCAAATTTTAAAAATCCTATTGAATTTAAATGTGTCTTAAGTTATTAGCCATAAAATAGAATGAATTTGTTTAAGAAGGTAATTTAATATTCCTGACATAAATTATGTATGTTTTACTTTATACTACCCATATTTGGGGTTCTTGAAGAGCAAGAGCATGGTCTAATAATTCTTCACATATATCACATGTTGAGCAGATAAGATATTTAATTATCAGTAATCACAGCTTATTTTTCTGTTTAATCAGCTGTTACCAAGTAGTTATTGAGATAATTATATTATGCCATTTTGGTATATTGACCATTTATTGTAAATTAAAATGCAGCTGAAAATGGATATTTTGACTTTATTTCTTCAAAGCATACAATGAGATGTGCAAAAGTCCAATCAATACTAGAAATCCAAGTAACACTCTTATCATCAAAGGACTGCAGTGGGGTGGTAATATTCCATAGACTTGTTACAGAGATTTTAATTTTGAGCCTCCCCCTCTAATCTTATTTCTTCAAGTTTATTATTTCCTCATGTTTTAATACATGGGTTCTACTGTAATTCTTGTCACTGTCTTCCCATTCCCTATACATTTTTTCTATGGCAAATCAAGCATGTGAACTGAGCCTAAATTTTCAGCTTCAATTTAATACTCAAATCATGTTTTACACATCTCCAAAACAAAAAAAAAGTGAGATTTTGCCTTTTATATAGTTTTAAGCTTGAAATATATGTAGGACATTCCACAGTAACAAGATTTTTTCTTTTTAGGGATCAACGCTTGTGAAAAGTAGACAAAAATAAGTTGGGCTAGATCTTCAAGCTGTTTCTGGATCCCTAAGTCTTGACTAATTGTTGAGTCATTTTTTTTTAAATTGTCCCTTAGAATGTCTCATGCTTTTCTCCTAACTGTATATCCCACCTACCTCTGGCACTCTGAGGAGTCTGTCACTGCTATATCATCAAAACTGAAGCATATGTTCCCAGGAAGGATAAGAAGAGTTCAGTGATTTTTCATGAAATATTTCAGTGGGATAGTAAGTACGTCCTTAATGTAGCAAACGAATGACTATGGAAGACTCATATTACATGTATGCTGATACATGTGAATTGACCACTCACAGTGAACACGGGAGAAGGACCATGAGTTCAAAGCCAGCCTTGTTCATGTAGTGAAGCTAAGTCTCAAAATAAGAGCAATACAAAAACAAGTGAACAAAACAATAGATCACGATGTCCAATGAACACATGAATAAATGAAAAATAATCTTTTTTTAGTTTTTTCTTCAGTAAGCACTCTGTTACAGCGTGTAGGGGATTCTTCATTTTTCTCTCTGGAGATATAAAACTATGACAGACAACTCCTTGGTTTATTTCAAGATGGCAGTTGTTGATTCGTGAATCCCTGTCTTTGTCACTCTTAATCTCAATGTGATTAAGCATCTCTCAAATTTATGGGCAATTTTCATTCTGTTTGCGTGACTCAGAATTGAATTATACTGGGTATTAAAATTCATGACACAAATAATCAAGTGTAAGAAAAGAGAGAGTCCTCAGATGTCAGCAACAGGAAAATAGACAATCAAAAGTGTGTCAGAATTTTAACATTTACAAAGCACAAGGAAAATGTGTGTCAAAATTATACAAACATATGAATGAAATGTACCTGGATTTTTCTGGAAACTGTATTATTAATTCATAGCAATACATAAAAGATATATTTTGATTCATTTTCCTTAAAAATAACAATAGTCTATTATGAACAAAATGGAGCCATAAACAAATGCACACATAAGTTGTTATGCTCATTCTCACAATCATACCATGTACATACAACAAACATTGTTTCAGAACACAATGAATATGTTTATGAACAAACAAACTGTTTTAGAGAGAATGTAAATCGGAATAAATTATGTGTTTAAGATCAAGTTGATCAAGAGAGAAGTAACATGGGGAGCTGGAGTATTAGACCATATCTATTAAGTCCTAAAACAAGAAACCCATTGTGTTCGGCATATGCATTGTTTTATTCAATTCTCAGACATGGATGTACTAATTAGATATTATTATTTTAGTTTGTATTCTTGTTGCTATGATAAAATACCCTGCAAAAAAAGTAATTTCAGCCGGGCGGTGGTGGCGCACGCCTTTAATCCCAGCACTCGGGAGGCAGAGCCAGGCGGATCTCTGTGAGTTCGAGGCCAGCCTGGGCTACCAAGTGAGTCCCAGGAAAGGCGCAAAGCTACAGAGAAACCCTGCCTCGAAAAAACAAAAAAAAACAAAACAAAAAAAAAAAAAAAAAAAAAAAAGTAATTTCAAGGAGAACACATTTTAGAGAAGTTAAGGTAGCAGGAACTTGAAGCAGCTAGCCACATTATGTCCCCCAAGGGAGAATGCAAGGAATAACTACATGTAGGCCATTACTTAGCTTGCTCTCTCTACTTGTGCAGTTGAAGGGATGTTAACATGAAAAGTGTACAGATCTTCTCACCTCAATTAAGACAAACGAGATATTACCCCATGGACTTCCCTTCAGACCAGCCTGTTTTGACAATGACTGATTGAGAATCCCTTCCCCAGTGATTCTATATTGTGTTAGTAAATTAAAACTAATCATCATACTTATTATTATTACTGTTCTATATTGGTGAGGAATCCAAGTATGTTAAACAATACACATATATGAGAAACACATATTACACTTTTAAAGTACTCAAATATACAGTCTTTTTACTATCATGTCATTCCTAATGTTCTCTACAGGGTTATATGATTTAATTGTCATGAATTTACAATTTTATTTTCTAAATATGAAATCTGTAGAATATATATCAACAATGTTTCATCACTATATTAGCTTATGATCATTTTTCTTATGTATCACCTGTTTTTCTAGCTTTCAGTTTTTTGCAAAATACTTCACTAAAATTTGATCTTTGATCATCTGTTCATATTCAATCAGCTTTTCATCAACTTATTTTAAATCTATGGAGATAACTACTTTTTAGCCATATTCTCAAGTTCTTCCAAAATTCTTCTTTTGATTTATTAACTTGGATCTTATGAATAGCCCATGTACAATATTTGCTCATGAATTTATCAAGCAAATCTGTTTTTTTTTCCATTGAATACTTCTGTTTCTGGGATATCATCACAATTTTTCTACAAATGAAGAAGTACCCTATGTTTATCTTGAATATTGAAACACTTTTTGTTCTATAGACAACTATCTAAATAAACAAAATACAGTAGAATTACCCCTTTGTTTCCATTTCTTCTAACATGAAGTACATCCATTAATGAATATGAACAAGTTTATTGAAGCATATATGTCTACTAGTGATTGCTTCAGCAATTCATTCTATTCTACATGGTTAAACTAGATAGATCACACATATTACACTAAAAACAGTGTTCTAATTTAAATATGCATGAGATTCTATACTACGTAATGAAAAGATAAACTCTAATTGGAATTACATTTTTGTATTCATGTCAATTTCTTCTATCCAAAAAGCTATATCTTTTCCATTATCATTCAATAATTTCATTTGTTTCATCAGTCATGTGCTATTTGGTTTTTTTATTTTTATATAAAACTTTTATATGTTTCTTATGCTTTTATAAATTCAATAGATTCAGCCCAGTGTAGATTATGTTAAATTTATATAACAATGTATTAACATCTAAGTGTCTTAAAACACATGAAATGTCTTACAAAACCACATCAGCTATCTTCTCTTATTAAGACCTAGCAAATTTATTTCGTAAAAGCATAATGTTGTCAGGACTGCCAGTAACTGTAATTACAAGGAACATTTATGGGGGAAAGACAAGTGATTTAGTGTGAATTTCTCACCAACATCTGTGAACATGGGTTTGTAAATGGCACTCATCATTTTCCATTTTTGCTTCTCATTCACTTGGCTGGCACCTCTCTCATCTGTTAACAAAAAATGTCTAAAAATACCAATTGGCAGCCATATCATTAGTCTTGACAGAAAATTTCATATGTCCTTTAGCAATACTGTCTCCTAACTGTTCCTTAAGTCTTTGACATATTAGGTGACTAAGAAAAAAAGTCACAAATAACCCACACTGATCATTCAGTGTGCAGCTAAAGTAAACAAATTCACTCTCCTTCTTGGTTTCTATGTATTTTACATTATGGAAAGCAGTGAGTTATCACTTCTGAGATGGCTTCTTGGAATAATTGTTATCCAATGTGTTTTAAGGAGTCATGTCACTTTTATTCCAGACAAGAAGTTCCTAGGTAAACTCCAGCAAGAACATGATCATTGCACTCATTCAATCTAATGCAACTTTGACAACTTATTTTCTTTCACACACTATATTCCGTCATCCACCTTGTCTGATATGCATGCTATACTCAGTATCTGCTAATAATTAATGTCATAAAGGAAAAAATATAACAACAAATGATTTACTCATTACATTTTATGTCTCTAGTAATAATCTGTTTCTTTCTCCATTGATATGAGGAGGGCCCTTATGTAAAAACTTTCTCATATTTCAATATTAGAATACAAAACACACATGCACACACACATACACACACACACACACACACACACACACACACACACACACACACACTCCTCAAAGTACATTTAGAGTCTGATTTTTCTCTCTGCCTAATAGCTTCCTCTATAATTCAAATCAAAGTAGTCTCTTAATTTCAGGGCATGAAATTAAACTTCCTTTAACTTTGAGTGAGTAGCATCATCCTTCATGCATTTATGCATTCATTTATTTGTTTTATGTGAACTGGCATGCTCACATGCCATGACATATATGTATGTTGGAGGACAACTTTAAAAAGTCAGTATTTATCTTCTTATACAATGTGGGTTCTGGGGCTCAAACACAGGTTTCTATCTTGATGGTAAATATTGTTGCTTGTAGAGTCATCTGGATGGCCCAAGTATTATATTTTATAAAATTATGTTCATCCATAATTCCATTTGGCTTAGATCTACTCATGGCTTTTCTTCTTAGAATAACATCTACTTTTTAAAAATTTATAAAGCATATGTTGCATAAAATTATTTACTCTAATCTCACATATTTCTTTAATTAAATGAAATAGGCAGGGAAATGGAATTATCTGTATCATATCATAATCTTTAGAAAATTAAATGAGTAGATTTATGTAACAGTGAAAATATCTGGCAGTGAATCAGCCAGTAATTAAATCAGTATGTAAATGCTAGCTGATACTTTGCTATATCTTGTTACTGGGTCTATTACCTATTTTATAATATATTGATTAACTTTTATTGTCACATGAAAATGTTGAAACTGAGAATTATATTTAATGCTTCTGAAATGTTCTCATATCAAGAAACTTCAAGTTTCATCTACTCATCATTTTTTTCTCCAAGTCTATTTTCTTCAATATAGGTAGGTATTAAACTAGTTGTGTTGAACTATTTTGATAAAGATAGGACTATAGAAAGTTGAAAAAATAAAATAAGGAATTCATGAATATTATATTATATATATTTGAGATATTTATTACTATTATTGGCAAGTATGTGAAAAGATTTATACTTTTATTTCTGCTATCATCCTTAAATATTTAATGCTGTAGTGGGAACAATGGCATGAGGAGTTCCATGAATATGGAGGACTCTATTCTTTTATTCTGTGGAACATTCTGAGCATAAAGGGAATTTGAGGTCCTACTAAAGGTTAAATTTTAGTCTACTCTATATAACCTTTACATCTGCCAAGGGTGCTATGTGGAGGAGTAATGCTGTCATTTGTACTGGCCAGTCACTTCTCAGCCACCAGTAGTCATGATTAAACAGTAGAGTACATGAACCTCACTAGACATCAGAGACCTATATATGTGAAGGATGTCAATACCATGTGTTCCACTGCTCAGTTTGTAACAGAAATTATAAAACAACAAATCTAACTCTTTACAGTTATCAACAACACAAATAAACACGAGCTTGTGTGGATAAAATAAATATTTCTTTTGTGAATAGTTTTTTTATTGAATAGATTCCTAATTTACTTTCCTATTAGAGAAAAATTGAATATAATTCTATTGTTTTGATCACCCTGCTTCATCTCTGTGAGCTTATCACTTTAGCATTTAAGTTATCAAAATCATGCACAATGTTACATTGTTTTCAAGAACTCTATATAAATAATATTTTAAATTGTAATATTCAAAACTTATGAAATAAACATATTTTTAATTTCACAATGTTTTCAGTAAATTATTTTTATTTCCACCAGCTTAATTCAGAACTTTAGAAAAATGTTGTTTACCTAACTATGGGAGTTTATGTTTGCTTTCTGTGAACTGTTTTCTTAGAGACATTACATATTCATGTATTTGCAAACCATTTATTCTCTTAAAGACCAGGAAATTTGAACTGAATGAAAATTGAGGTTTTCAAATTTCTTTTCAAATCTAAACCATTCTCATAAGTCAGGAAAGAATGTATAAAGTGAGCATGTCTGCTGATGGAAGTTTGGTTCAGAAGAACCAACTCTAGAGGTACAATAGCCAAGTGACCAGAAATTAATAACTAGAGATTTAAGTAACTCACAATTGAAAGTCATAAGGAAAAAGCTTGGGTCTTTACTCAGGTATATGAAGCTATTGCTTGACAAACAGCCAGCACACATGCACACACACAAACACACCCTCAGAGAGAGAGAGAGAGAGAGAGAGAGAGAATCATACATGGAAGGATCTACAGAAATCCACAAACTTATACATGCTTTTCAAGACTTGCCTTTTAAGATACTGTTTTATAAATGTCTTCCATCATGGTTTTAAAAGTATACATATATTTTCTTATTGTATTGAACAAAATTAATGCATTTAATGATTTTTTATTACATTAAAGGTTATATCAGCCCTCACCTCAGCAAAGTAAGTGAAGAATCACATTGTCATTGTACTCTATAGTCTACTGAGAAGGTGATAGACCCACAGAATAGTGCTCATGAAACATGAAAAATGGCATTACAGTGAAGGAAATGTTGAAATAACAGGAAAAAAAAACTCTGAAGACGTGTGTGTGTGTGTGTGTGTGTGTGTGTGTGTGTGTGTGTGTGTGTAATTAAGCACACAAATTTCTACTATCTGAATAATAATTTTGGATTAAGTAAATTATTTATTATTGAACATATATTCTCTTGTATATTACATCCTGACCACAGTTTTCCCTGCCTCCATTCTTCCCAGCTCCCTCTAACTTTCTGTTTCCTCCACATCCATCCCACCCTCCACCCCCTCCCCTCCCCACCCCCATCTCAGCTTTTCTTCTGAAAAGAGCAGGCCTCCAAGAGACAATAAGTCAATGCTGGAAAGGAGTGACAAGAGCAAAGCCAAGGAATCAGAGACACAAAGAGACCAACTAGCTTCTGGTTTAACTTGAGGCTCACTCCGTGAGAGAGAGCTCAGGCCATACACTGCCTGAATGGCCAAAAACTAGAGATGATTGGATAGTCCAGACACCTGGGATAGAACTGACATAACTGGCAAAATAGAATAATAAAATGAATCAATGAAACTGTTCCTAATGATATTCTACTGTCCTCATGGATAGGTACCTTGTCTAGTCATCATCAGAGAGGCTTCCCCTGGCAGTAAATGGCAGTAGGTGCAAAGACCCATAGCCAGTCATTGTGCAGAGAGAGTCTAAGTTGGAGGTCCTCATCAGGTTCCTCCCCTAGGAGATCAGGGAATCCCATAGGAGAAGGGGAGAAAAGATGGTAGGACTCAGAGGTATCAAAGACATCAGAAGAATCAACTAAGCAGGTCTTCCATGGACTTAATAGAGACAGAATCAGAAAGCATGGAGGTTATATGGGTCTGCACTATGTTTTCTGTGTATATGTTATGGCTGTTCTATTGGTGTTTCCATGGGATTCAAACAGTGGGAGTGGGTGTTTCTAACTCTTTTGTCTGCTCTGGGACTTTTCCTCCTACTGAGTTGCTTTGGCCAGCCTCAATGTGAGGGGTTTTGCCTTGTCTTGTTGTATCTCCTTTTGCTGTGTTTGCCTGGCTTCTCTTATAGGTCTGTCCTTTACTTAAAAGTAAACGGAGGAGAAGTGGTTCTGGGTGGGAGCAGCCTGGAAGGGAGGGAGGGAAAACTGTGTTTCAGATGTATTTCATGAAAGAATCCATTTTCAATGAATATAAATAAAAGAAAAACATCAATGAAGTGATTCCTAGTGCCTTGTCCAATCATCTTCAGAGAAATAAATTATTTATACAGTAACTGAGAACATTGTTTTTTAATTATCATTCATTTTTGTAACTTCACCATTCATCACATTTTTCTTTTCATATTTCAGACATTAACTTCAAACTATCTTTCAATTTTTAGCTCACAAGGAATGTTTAAGGTATTCTTACATAAATCCAGAGTTCCTTTTCTGGAGGAAAACACTATACACATACTGAAGACATTTTTACAGCCAAGAAGATCTTTTATAGATGAAATCAGATGGTAAGAAAATAAGCAGGATTGAATGATGCCAGCAAATCAGGTTCTAATTTTAAGATTAAGAGCTAAGATGCTCTACAAGGAAGGACAGGTTGATTTTTAAAATCTATGATGGGTTAAGCTATTAAATTGTAATGTATCAATAATGACAAACTCATTGACAAAATGTCAGAATATTTATTAATATTACTCAGTGTTTTCCATCTGCACGTACTTTCCAAAGTAGTTTCCATACTTATAGACTTGATACAGCTTCCATGATAATGTGCCTAAACCACATTTGTAGGCTTGTCTTACACTCTAGTTTAGACTGTCAGCCAGGAGGACTATGACTGTTACTTAACAAATTGTGCACACTTTCCATCGTTCCTGACTTAGATTTGCCATTTATAATATGGCACCTGATCATATTTAACCAGGAAAAAATAAAATGGTTTATCTTACACACTGAAGTGACTAAAGACAACAGCATGTCATTCATTAAAAATAATCTATAGAAAAACAGGCTATGAACTTGGAAGTGGGAGGAGGGACATCTGAGGAATTTGAGGGAGAGGAGCTGGGAGAAGCTGGAGGGAAGAAAGGGAGAGCAAAGTGAGGTTACTCTACTTTCAATTGAAAACATATTTTTAAAATCTATAGAAAGGATTTTGAATGGCATGGTCTCACAAAATAATAAATATTCAAAGATAAAGGTTTGTTACCTTGATTTGAGCAGCACCAACTATGTGCGTTTATTGAAGAATCTCGAAGTGCAGCTTTGTGTGTGTGGAGTTTATGCATCAGCTAAAAATAAAACATTCTCAAAATATATAGAAGAAAATAATGACAGAAGAAACATTTCTCTAGGAAAATTAATAGAAACTAAAGTTTCCAGCTCTGTCAATGGTACATCACTTGTTTAGGATGTGTAAGATACAGGATTCAGTATCCAGAAGAGCAAAAAAGAAAGAAAAATATTATTGATAGTAATACCTTTAATTTAAGAAATTAAAGCTTGCCTGAAGATATAATAATCAATATCTATATATCCCAAAATTACTAATGAGCATAGGAGCATAATTTTATATTTACAAAAAGTTCTTAAATATTATTCAAAAAATAAACAGGTTAACAATTATATGTGCTTATACTTTCAGTTAGTTATAATTATTAGAAGGGAATATTATAAAATTTATCATCATGCAAAATATTAGAAAAGACAAAAATAGTTCAAATCTCATTTATAAAATTGGAAATATTTTTCTTTGATTGCATACCAAATATTCACAATTTACATTGTGATCTTGAAGTCATATAATTTGTCCACTTATTATATAATAGACTGACTTCCCTTTCACTTGAAATGAGTTTTCTTTTACCCATGTCTCATTCATCATTTGAGTTATTCAAAAATATTGGTTCACTAAATTATGCAGGTTTTACATACCAGTGTGCTTTAAATATTTTAAATATCTCTAAAAAGCCACTCACCAGCAGTGTATCTTTAAATTTTATTACTCTGTGATAGTGATTTTAGCTTGTGTTCATTCTGTAAGCCACATTTAGACATAGAGATGATAGATGGTTATATTAGCAGATCCACTGTGAATTTTCTGATGTTTTATATGGGTTAGTAATGGTCTTCACTATTGGAATACAAAGAACAGCATTACCACATTAGCAGGATAGGCTAAAAGGCAAATTGCTGCTATAGACACTTCTGTTCCTTGTCTATTTATTTTGTGTATTTATTTTCACTCAATAGTTCTCTAACATTGCAGAAAACTGTAAAGATATTTGCCTATGCTTCTGGCATACATAGTATGCACAGAATACTGTTTGGCTTTTTGAAGAAAGATAATTGTCATGGAAATGTAATAATAATTATTCACAAATACTCCAAACTCCATCATGGTAATAATTTCGACTCTTTATTGTATCAGTTTCTGAACATATCTCTTCTTTCTCTCACTCATGAAGAAACACTCCAGTCCTATGTCTGGTTAAACAGAGTCATTGTCTGTACTCACACTAAAAATACTTCATTGACATCAACCAGGCTACCTACAGTATATTAAATTATATATTTTAGTTACTTTATTTGGAAAATATTATCAAAATTAAAAAAAAACACAGCATAGTATGATATTATCCCAATTTCTGCTTAGCCAGTCCCCATACCAGTCTATTAAATAGAGTTCATAGCACTCTGCAAGACTGGGAAAAGCTGGAACTATGATAGACTGTATAATTCTCCCTGACAATAAAAGTTAGTTATTGCTAGTTATTTTAAGGTGCCCATGTTCCTGGAACTAAATGATAAAGGCAATGTATCAGTGTAGCAGTTGTTAGAACATTTAGGTGAATTCT
Source organism: Peromyscus californicus insignis (assembly GCF_007827085.1). NCBI lineage: Eukaryota > Metazoa > Chordata > Mammalia > Rodentia > Cricetidae > Peromyscus > Peromyscus californicus. Next base: position 64,666,627 of record NW_026294458.1, read on the forward strand.
AAATGTGTGATGATTTTTGTGAGAGGAACTGTCATACAGAAATTTACTCATGGCATTGAGGTCACATCGTGATAAGTCAGATACCAAATGCTTAGCCTAGTTGAAGACAAGACCAGCCCTTATAATTTGAGAATACTCATTTTCTAAATCATCATTTATTTAAATATTAATGGCTCAGTTTAATCATGGGAATATAGATGTGCGGTGTATGAAATGGCCTCCTTCAAGAAGTTCAAACTTAATGGCCCACACTAGCCCTTTCATAATACATTTTTTGATAAATCAGAAGGTTGCTCTTTCCAAAAGTTCATCTTTTTCATGTTTAATTCAGGGCACATTTGTAAGTGGTAACGAGGCTCTCAGGACACTTGGCTATGACCTCAGGATACAAAGTTGGTGCACTGTTCATTTTGGCCGGTTACAGGGTTCAGCTCAGTTTGGCCTCTGTGACGACACTCTCACTGCTGTCGATTTCTCATCTTTTCCAGAAGCAGTGTTTGTGGAAAAACTCACTGTGCTTTATAGTAGTCAAATGGAATGTTTTAGAGAATGTTTAATTCACCAGAGAAGCAGACTGAGTCTAAGAATATTCAATATATTTTAGGCACAACCTGGAAAATATAGATCTAGTGCAAGGTATTTTTGTAACTTTTGTTTTTACTTGCAAGAGAGAAGTATATTTATAAAAATGCCAGTTTTATATTTAAGATTTAGAAGGAATTTTTATTAACTTAAGGATTTCAGTACAGAGTCAATTAGTCAGAGTCAACATTTCTAGCCACAGAGGATGGTATCATCAGTTCTACTGCTCAAGATGAAAGCTGTATACATCATTCAGTTTTGTCTCAAGATTCACTCCATCTGTGGCTAGATTGACAGCTCCATAGTTAAGAACACTTGCTTCAGGTTCATGTTTCAGCATCCATAATGTGACTCGTAGGAATCTCATGCACCTTCATGGCTTCCATGGATACATTAACACATGATACACATACAAACAGGCAGGCACCTGTGTACATGTGGTGTACATACAGACAAGCAGGTGCACATATGTGAGGCACATATAGACAAGCAGGCTAACATATGCACCTAGATACATAAAAGCTAAAAAAGTAAAAGTAAAGATTATCCCCATTCAATTTAGCTGTTTTGGTGTGTTAATCAGCCTTGATGCTTCAGAGAGCAGAATGAAAGAAGGAAATAAATTAATACCAAGTTTGTTCTTTTTACCAGCATTAATTTATGAGTAGAAAGGTAATTTAGTGCCATGCTTTAGGGGAAAAACACTGGAGATGGAACAGCAATGCATACGATTCTAATCTGCAAACAGTACAGCTAAATATGTATTCACTTACATTTTCCAAAACACTGCATGCTCTCTTCATCACCCAGTCCTTTATTCTAACTCTCCTTTGGCACAACATCAAAGAGTATGCATCTGCCATTTGGAGCTGAGCAACATGCGGGTTCACCACTGCTCTGGGAAACTGGATCTTCCTAACATCACTGAGTTTCCTGAATCAGACACTAATAAATTATCTTTAAGTGACTTTAAAGTAGGCAGTTGGTTTCAGTACCTTAACAGATATATGTTCCTGGTGCAACTGAGCTGTATTCTTAATTTTCAAATTGGCAGACAGAGCAGATGAGTTTAGGAGGGATGATGTACTTTGAGGCTGAGTTTTGACAATATTAAACAATCAACCCTAGGTTTCAGCAGAACAACAGTATAGGTATATTTTTCAAAACACAAAAGAAAGACATCCTGTCCTTCCACTTTTCTACTTCTAACACACACACACACACACACACACACACACACACACACACACACACACACACACCACATACCTCACACATTGACATCACATATACATACCAACTAACTCATCCTGTGTGGGAAATAAAAGCAAGCTTCACAACATATAATCACTTGATTCTAATTTTACTCATTCTGGCCTTGCAAATGCAAATATCTACAGTAGAATTCAAATGTCATTTAGAAGGAAATTTCCCATCATCACTACCAAATTAACAAAAAATATTTTGGATGTATCGATGCACATATTGTTAAATATTCATCAATTATTTCAACTTTATATCATGTACAGTGATATGGGTTTAAATTAAAATTTTAGGTGACATAAAATATAATTATATGTACAAAGCATTTATTAATGAGGTATAATTTGATATTTTAATACATGTATATATATATTAAATTCTATTTTATAATTTAATTTAATTTTACATATCAGTCACAGATTCCCTTTGTTTTCCCCCCTCCCATACCCCCCCATACCCCCAGCCCACCCCCATTCCTATCTCCTCCATGGCAGACTCCCCTGTATTTTATCATGCTTAAAATATGTTAAACATACTGATCTCCTTTAACATTATGATGAAAACATAAATATTCTTTACTCTACCTTTCCAAAATGTACAGCTCAATATGTTTCTCTGTAGTCACTAGAATTTCTTATTTCTATATAACTCTAAATTAATTCTCCCTTTTCACTTTTTACTCATCTCTCTACCCCCCAGCTTTCTTACTTCCTATAATTCTATTTTTTTGTGGATTTATTTAGACTTAGATCATGAAGCACTAATTTTTCTCTACTTAGCTTCTTAACTTAACATAAGATTCCTATGACCATTCAATAGCATATACTGCTATAAATATATACCATGTTTTATTTATCCATTTATTGACAAAATAGACACTAAGATTATGTCCATATCTTGGCTTTTGTAAGTAGTGCTCTAATAGCTCTGGTTATGGTAATGTGATGCTGACTTTGTTTTCCATGGGTACATACTCAGGGCTAGGCTTATTACTATGTCATATGACACATTATCTATTATGTTTTTAAAGGCAAATCAAATAATTTCAATACCTCATTCTCACCGATATATAAGTCATTTGCAAAAACAAAAAAACAGACAGGGCACTGGGTATTAAGTAGACAGAGAATTTATAAGCAATTGAAGAATGCTTTAAATGCAGACCTAAATCAACTGTGCATCGATGGAATCACAATTGCTCTATAAGCCAAGAAAGATCAGTGAAGGCATAAAGAAAAAAGAAACTGCATTTTCTATTTTAATCTGACTGTATGGATGATGCTTTGAAATATATTTTATTGAATATCTGCAAGTATAATTTAAGCAATTGGAAATATCATCAATAAGTGACACACATAAGCCGTTTTGTCTAGGAATACCAAAGTAGGAAATGTAGAAAATATAAAAACTAGGTTGATATAAATTATGAGTCCTAACAACATTCTGCTGTTGTCATAGATCACTGTCTTACTCAGGTATCACCTGAAAAGTTTCCTCCTGCAACAGAAGGGAGCAAATACACAGAGACCTATAGCTAGACAAGGTGCAGAGCATGAGAGACCTTGGAATTCTTGGTCCTAAATGAAATGTCTCCATCATCAATCCCTCTCCTCCAGGTTCAGGAGACTCTGCAGAAGAGGAGCCAGAAAGGTTGAAAGAGCCAAAGGAGATGGAAATCACCCAGGAAACAAGACTTTACAGACACAAAAAACTGATGCATACAAGAACTCACACAGACTGTGGCAGCATGCATGGGCCTTCACAGGCCTAAGCGAGATGGGGTTCAAGAGCTGAGAGAAGAAACTGGACACAAGACCCCATCCTTAACTCAGAAGCTACCTCCAACTGATAACCACTGTCAAAGAAAAAAATAGTTTTCTTTAATGGAGTTCACTGGGTAAACACACTTAAGGATAGGCCCCATGCCCAGCAACAGATGGCCAACAAAAAAACTTAACTCAATGGTATTTTTGAAGATTTTTTGACTTATAATGCTTTTTCTATGTATTTTAACCCTATATATCTTTTGCTTAGGTATTATGGTTCTGATTGGTATCTTTATGGGATTTCTGTCTGGGTGAATGTGTATGTCTTTACATCTACGGTTCTCATGCTTTTCCTTTGTCTCCTTTTTTCCGTTCTTCTTTTTTAGTTTGTTTTGTCGTACTCAGGTTTGTTTTTATTTTATATTATATTTATTATAATTAATTGTTATTAATTTCAGATCTCTGCTTTCAAATGAGAGAAAGAAAGAATGGATATAGATTTGGATGAATGTGGATTGAAGTGGCTGGGGAGGATCTGGTAGGAGAGCAGGAAAGGGAAAATACTCAGAGTAAATTATATAAACAAATCTGTGTTAAAAGTAGTCCCTTTTGGAGATCTAAGTATTCAAAGTAAATGTTGCTAGAAAATATTCCTAAGGAAGACATAAACCAGGTGAGTTAACCCAATATCTAGTGAGATTACCTTTAGTTTCTGTCTCCTGTTTCAACATTTCTAGGCATTTAAGTCTTTCTAGAGACCCTGTCAAAGACTGATGCCTGATAGATCTCTTAATGCTGTCCAGTTTATGTCAATTATGTAAATGAAACTTACATGAAAGCAAATCAGCACACCAATTGAACTGTGTAAAATATTATTCTGCGACATAGGAAGATTTCAGCCAACTGGAGGTCTTGAATGTAAGGACATAGTTTCTCTCCTTAAACCAACCCAAATCAGCAGCTCTATCAATAACCTCTATGAAGATATAAAGGCCATGATACTTAAATCATGACAAGCACAAGGACAAGAGAACACAAAGGCCTGTAATAGCCTCGAGGCATTCCAAAACTATAAATAGCTCCTGAATTTTGATCCCCAAACATTTAACTACACAAGTATAAATATCACAAGATAAATATCAGCAGGATTATGTGGTAGCAAATAATGAGAACAGAAATAGAAGTTAGAAATATATAGTAGTAATTTCAGTGAAAGCATAATTTTTGACAATATTATTTGGGCTCAATGAATTGTTTAGATCTTCTTAATAAAAGCATAAATATATAAGTTAAGAAAGAAAGAAACTATTTTATGTTTTGTGACATAGTTCAGTCAGAATCTTCTCTGAGACCATGGGTTTGGAATTATCTATTGAAGCTGGTTGGCTCTTCAGCAGGTATACAACAGAAAACAATGACTATCACCCCTTCATAATTTATCAGCAGTTCAGATTTCTTCTGGGAGGGCTAAGGCTACCATGCCCCTTCCTAATCCACTGACAGTTTATAAACCAAGTCTTGTATAAGGTCATTGCAGGCAGCTACAGCTGCTGTGATAGAAGAATCACAGTGGTCCTGCCAAGTCCACGGTTTCACAGAGCTTTGCCAATTCTGCCTCTTAGATTATTCCTCTTCCTCATTCAGCTTCAGTGGTTTAAATTAAATCAAAATAAAAAAAAATACTCATGGTCCAGGAAAATATTTGACTAAGTATCTGCACAGTCAATGGCCTAGTTAACTTAATGCAAACTATACTTGTCCTATGGGTATTGTTTATTTTTTGGTAAGAATTATGAGGGTTTAGTAAACAAAAGGTTGTAGATACTCCTGCAATAATTTTGACTTCATTATAATTTAATAATTAACTTTTTTTCTAATACCAGGTATGATATCCCTTGTTCTGTAGATTTTAAGTCAAATTACAGGGCTGTTGGTTAACATCAAGGCAAATGTAACACTACTGAACCTTCTGGGTTATCTTGCCATGATGGTCGTTTATGTGGTTCATAGGAATCATGCCTGGGTAAGATTGTCCCTCTACTTTGGAATTTTGAGTGGTGCCATTCTAGCTTTGGGATCTCAGGGCTCTGTTTCTGAAGTGCATAGTGTTCTAGATGGTTTTGTGTCAAATGAACTCCAGTTACAGTTATTGGTAAAGAGGGAACCTCAACTGAGGAAATGCTTCCAAAAAATTTTTCTTAGGGCATTTTCTTTCTTTCTTTTATTTTTTTTGTTTGTTTTTTTTTTTTTTTTTTTTTTTTTTTGAGACAGGACCCTTCCTGGAACTCACTCTGTAGCCCAGGCTGGCCTCGAACTTACAGAGATCTGCCTGCCTCTGCCTTCCAAGTGTTGGGATTAAAGGAGTGCGCCACCACTGCCTGGCATTCTTAGGGCATTTTCTTAATAAGTGATTGATAGGGAAAGGGTCAGCCATTTGTAAATGGTGCCATCACTGGAATGACTACAAGAAAAAGATTTTAATAAAGACTAAGAAAGCTATGTGAAGCAAACCACTAAGTAATACTCCTCCATGGCTTCTACAATAGCTCCTGCCTCCTGGTTTCTTCCCTGTTTGAGTTCTTGTCCAGACTTTCTTCAATGGTGAACAGTGGTATGGAAGTACAACCCAAATAAACCCTATTCTACAAAACTTGATTTTCGTCATGACATTTCATTGTAGCAATAGAAACCCTAACTAAGACAAATGATGTATATAATCTTCTCTTCTACTGTCAAAATATATCAGAATGTGCATATGATAAGTGACAACTTGAACATCCCTAAGCTAAAAATGTAAAATTCAAAATGATCCAAAATGTGAAAGTTTCTAAGCAAGCTAGGTTCACATAGAGTATTTTACATCATGAATGTTTATGTCATATATAAAATATTGAATGTTTATATGCATGATTTGTTTGGACAAAGGACCCCATCAGCCACCCCCCAAAATATGAACCTAAAAACTTTGTATTTCTCTAATTTCCAACAAGTGTCTGATATTTGTAATTGGCTAACTTCACCCTTTATGATAATTTATTCTAAGCAGATAATTCACAGAAAGTCATGCCATACCTAGCATTTTTAGTATGGGAGACAAAAACAGCCACAAGACTACATATGCATTTGCTGGGTTGAGATTTTAGGTCACATGGAATCAGAATATTTCCAAAATAATTTATCCACTTAGCATGCAATCAATTGTGTTTGCATAATGAAACCATAATAAATATCTCTAGACACTAATACTTTGTTGAACTCTCCTGGTTGACTCTATTCTCTGTGTGTTGAAACATAAAACATTCAGGAGTTAGGTATTTATGTCCTCATAGACAAAGACAATTTGGAACCTGATGTTTCAACTTCTTCTGAGTGTTATGTAAATCATCTCTTTCATTTCTCATTATAATTCATATCATTTTCCTTTCATAAACATGGCTGTGAGTGTATTATATTTCAACAAACATTGCTAACAACAGGCTTTTGAGTAGGGTGGATTAGAGAAACTCCTGAACTTAGTTTGTGTTAAAAACAAAGGGTGCCCTTGTAGAGTGTTGTAATAGTCTTTGTCCTGACAGCCTGTGTGTTCCAAGACAGCAAATTCAGTTTTATCTGACCTCCATCATTGTACTAAATTATTCACAGAAATTGTACAATGAAGTAAAGTGACAAATTCTTTGAAACAGAATTTCATGCCAAAATGCAAATTTTCTTAAATGACTATATCATGTGTATTAAATAAAATGTATTTCATAAGGCTTTGGGGTCCACTTAAATAAATAGATCTGTTAAACTAATAAAACATTGGCACAATAAAATAATCTATTTTGCAGATTTTTAGTGGGTTTTGCTAAATTGCCCTGACAAATTTGCAATCACAGGGCTTGGAATTTTCCAAAACTTAATGGTTTGAATCATCATAAGGGGAATTTAAAATTTTATGTTCTTATTAAATACAGACTCTCCAAATGTGACTTTTTGTGGGAACTGTTTCTGCCTGAGGTATAAGTTGAATTATTTAATTGACATTTGGAAACTGAGAATTGGTCATTTCAATGCCAAGACAACAATCTTGTCCCTTTGACATTTAAATAGCAGTTTTATTTTTAGCAAGCACTAAGTTTTTATATCTTATATTTCAAAACTATATTATTATTTGTGGTCTTATAAGAAATTAATACTATATATTTCTTACAATTATAGTACAAATTAACAATTGTCAAGCAATGTACTTGCCAATCAAAGACTTTTGCATGGTTTCAGCCAAAGTCCAAAATGAGAGAGATGAGCAATTTTAAACATTCTCCTTTTTGTTACTTTTAAAAATACTGTGAACACTACATTAATATTTTACCCTAAAATGAAGTTAGAGTTTTCCTTAAACATTACATGATCTCTTTCACCAGGTGGTTATAAGTTTGCCTTACATATTAAAATCCTTGGTGTGTTTAACTCACTTCCTGGGAATTTTGTTAGTGGAATTATTTCCCACTAAACTCTGTGATTTACATCGAGATACTGTTTTTCCTCTTCTATGCTTTGTTTAGATGTATATAGGTTTGGAAACATGACCAAGCCCAGTTTTCTTTCCCTTCAATAATCTTCATATGTTATATGAAAATTGCTTACATTTTCTGGTATGCTCTCTTTTTTACTGTGAGCCATCAGTGTTGTCATAGGAATCTAGTCACATAGACTAGATTAAAATTCTGTTCAAATTCATGTCTCTAGTTATTCTGAAATGACAAGAAATGGAAGAAAGAATACAGTAAAGTGTCTCATATAAAGAGAAAAATGAACCAAACCTTGCCTACTGTTCACTTTGAAATAAAATGATGGGTGAGTGATTCATCATGTTAAAGTTGTATTGTAGCTTTTCTGACCTTAAAGTTACTAAAGAGAATGAGTTGTTTGAAAAAGAAACTTTAATTACTTGCTATTCAATAGCAGTATGGACCCAGAAGCTCTCCAGAGTTGGGGAGGTGAACAATATTCCCACCATGAAGCTGAGCTTTTAAGGAATCGGGTAGAGCAGAACTAGTCACCAGGGCAGAAATGGAAGTCCTATCCATGCTGCTTAGCAGTTTAAAGGCTCTACTGGTCAGAAAAAGACAGAGAGATGCAATAAAAAAAGATTTAGAAAAAAAAACTCTAAACAGTTTACAGTATGTTTTTAAAATGTGTGTAGGCTTGAGAGAGAAAAGAGAAAGGGTAGAAACAGTCATAGATTAAAAATGATTTAAAAACAATAGTAAAGTCATTAAAAAGGGAATAGAGTAGTAAAAAATATGATAGTAGTAAAAATATGATAAGCCACATAAAGGTGGAAAATACACAGAGAGTTTGGACTCTATATTTTATTGTATTGTCTTTTTTTTAAACTGTTAATGGAAAAACAATAACGGCTGAGAGACACTTGATTGTGAAAGCTACTATGTTAAATCAACCTATATATTTTAAAAATACCTTGACTTCAAAATTTAAGCCAAAAGATATGCTACTTTGGGAAAGAGTTTTTGCTTTTATTTCCAGAGGAAATGAGAGGCTGTGGATTCATTCTTGGTGAAGAAAAATCAGATTTGATCAAGGAAGCCCCCCTGAAAAGTCTCTGATGGCAGCGGAAGGCCCAGATGATCCAACATTTCAGAGAGCTTCTGTTGCTGTCTTCTTTGAGTTCTACATCTAGAACAGTTTCCAGACTGCTATCTGAAGTGATCTAGCTTCACAGAATTCTACAGTCTGGACTTGACCATAATCCTAAATTTTCTCAGGGTCCCCCAAAGATTGCTAGCACCCAAAATCAACAGGAAGTAGTCTAGAGAATTAAAGCCACATACCCAAAAGATGGGTCATGGATATTTATTATCATTTGAGTGGGGTTGGGTACAAGTTGTTATTGGTCATTGTCAAAAAAAACTGAACAAAAGAGATCAGATTCAGGAATCTTGTAAAAAGAAAAGGGGGGATATAGAAACGTGATAATGCAATTTAGGATAGAAAGTGAATTAGGTACAACACTTTGGACTCACCATGTTAGGATAGATGATGGAGTATTTTCTCTGAATTTGTCAAATGCAAATGGACTAGACATTGTTCATATAATTCTTGCCTACAGTTATTGTATTCATTGTATTTAGACAAAAGGGGAAAATGTTGTGTGACATTTTGTTTGTGTTCTGACAAATAAAGCTTGCCTGTTGGTCAGAGGGTGGAGCCAGCCACAAGTTAGCCATATTGACCAGGAGGTGTTGGCTCACACCTTTAATCCCAGCACTTGAGAGGCTCACACCTTTGATCCCAGAACTTGGGAGGCTCATGCCTGTAATATCAGAAAAATCTGGAGGTGAAGACAGGAATATAATGTGGGTAGAGACAGGACCTTAGGCCCCATTTGGTCTAGGATTTGTAGAGGAAAGAAGTCTCTAGTGGCTGATGCTCTACTTCTTTGGTCTTACAGGTTATTATCCCAATATCTGATTCTTTGTTTTAATTAGTAAGACTAATTAGGATTGTGCTTCAATTGCTTGGACAATATCCTAAGGCAGAAGGTGTCACAGGCTATTTTAGATAACTTACTTACTAAACTAAATGCACATGTACCCTGAGTTTGGGATACTATAATGTCTAATCAAAAGTATATCCAGGCTCAATGACTGGAAAATTCATTGTATGGGTTCATACACTCTGTCCTTTTTCATATCGTGGATTTTGCTAGTCTTAAAAAATATTAAACACTAACTAATGGTGACAGGTATGGTTTTTTTGCTGCAGTCTCCCATGTGGAATACCTAAGTGGTAATTTGCTTCAAGATGAGGTTACTCTCATATTTAGTGGGTAGGATTTGTTTCACTAGAATCTTTCCTGCTACTCTTTGCCATGCACACTTATGCACACTTACTGTGAAGCATACCTCTGACTGTATGGTTAATCACAGAAGAAGAAACTCTACATAGCTTCCTAGGAAGGTAAAGAAACATTGCTTAACAGAACACTAAATAAAATATTACACAATATAATCAAGAAAAGTATGTTCCTTCCATATTTAATGATGAATGTCAAATCTTAAACAAGTAGTAATCAGTGTGTTTTCCATGTTGGGATTAATTATTTCTGACCAACTAGTTCATCTAAGGCCAAATTAATGTAGACTGAAAGGAAATGAAACTATTTTTGGAAATGTATATACTAAAAAGCTGATCTCTCCTACAGTGCTGCATTGAAGCCATGATATAACCTGATTTATCAATAATATAAAGAAAATATAAGGAACTAAAAATATATGGCTAGGAAACAGTATGAGGAATCCAAAGTGAAATAAAATAAAAATGAAGCTGTGCACAAAAGCCGAAGTTCCAGCATGGAGGAAAAGTATACCTTCCAACCTTTCAGGTGTAAAGGTGAAGGGGTCCATTCTAGAGCTCAATTGAATACCTATAAGATAACACTCCATGCATAATAATTTTAGAAACTTGAGATTTTGGGAAAAAAATGTTTCTTAACTTTGAAAAAAATATAAATCAATAGTAAATTATTCCTAAGCTTGGTGCTTGGTGCTTGGAGTCCTGTTCAGATGAAAATCGGGTGTAGGTGATATGTTTGTCTTGTCTTGTCCATTCCCTGATGCAAAATATCCAAGTCTTAGGGCCTGAGCTGGCATATCTGGAGGCATCCAGATTTCAACAATGAGAATGAAGGGTTTATATCCCCAGGTTTTTGAAGCCAGGGACTTAGGTGTTTGTTCTGAGACTGGAAGCTATGGACTTTATTCACTGGTGGACCTGGCATTTGGCTGCTCTTATAATCGTCAGCTTCCAGCAGCAGTGAATATCATCAACAGGTGGGAACAGGCGAGGTCTACTACTGTGACACATCAGGGACAGGTTTCAGATACTGGGATCCTTCTTTCCTAGAACGGCTATTGTGATAGGTCTCAGGTCAAGGAGGTCGGAACACTTGATATCCTTAAAGGCTTGATAGATACCTGGAGCTCTTCCCGCAACTTGGGCTCACATTCTCTCATTTCTAATGTGAGAACTCTGTTCCCTATCCTTTCATCCAATATCTATTTTTAATTTCTTCTCCTGCCCTCTTCCACCACTGCCATTGCTACCACAGCCACCCCCACAGTGGTTGCCATGGCTACCTTCAAAGTCACTGGTCTTCCAGTTTCACTCTCTGCATCTCTGCTCTATTCTACCAGCTCAACCTCTTCTACTGCCGATAAATTTTAAAAGAGGCAATAAAGTACACATCCAAAAGAACTTTCTCAGTAGGTCTAATTTTGCAATACCAGGTGGCAGAGCAGAATAGTGACTCTTTAATTACTTTAAATATGGGATAGATAAGGTACATAAAAGACCTGAAGGATGTGTCTGGCAAGACCTTTTTAACATCATGCAAAGAAAGGTCAATTTGAGCACCAGTCAGAAGCTTTCTACTGGACCACCCACCAGTGATTCATCCAGAATGTGTTTGTGAATACTAGTAATATGACAGAGGAAGTTTGATATGTACTCACTTCCATGAGATATTTCATACCCCCTTACCAAATGATTGACTGTAAGCTTTGGTTCCTTGAACTAATCCCTTGAGATGAAATATACAAAAATGAATGTGATTATAGATTTCATTTTAGAACAGGTGTCTAATAAGTAGTTCTTTCTTTTTTTAATAATTTAAAATTATGTTTTTTTCTTGATATAGTGCATATTATATCATTTACTACAACTAACTTTAAGAAAATAAGGGCTCTTTGGTCTGTATAAGAATTTGCGGTTAGATATTAAGTCATTAAAATTGAGAGTATGGTAATATCCAGTAGCTATGACAATTGTTTCAAGGTTATATATTACTCTAAGGCTGAAATGCAAAGTGCATAATTTTGGTTTTGGATGGCAGTAGTCAATGATCATTGCACTAAAGCCTATTTATGTAGCTCAATTTGCAATATTTCTATTATGTTTAGCAGCACAATATTCATATTATATGAATGTTTAGAAGGAAATGTTTACTTTCTATATGAGCATCTACATAATAGTTACTGCCAAAGTATTAAACCATAATACAATTGTAGTTTTTCTTGAAACTGATGGGTAAAATTAACTATGGCCTCTAAGAATTTTTTTAAAAAAAGCTTTTATTGGCATTACAGAATATGCAGCTGTACAAATAGAGATAAGTCCTTAGAACTTGTAAGGTTTGTCACATAAACTTTGTGTTATATTTCTTAGCAATGCAGTTGACTCCTTGCACTCTCTGTTGGTAGTAAATTTTATTCATGTTGACAGCAAAAGTAATTGCTTTGAACATTAAAACAGGCGTTGTTTGGGGAAGTTTAACAGGGTTTTCCTACTCCACTTCTGCACTCTCTGCGTTTCTTTTTACATAAATAAATTGGAAAAGGCAAGTACAAGCTTGGTAGTTTAAAAATGAGATATTGGTAAAGACACAATTGCAATTTTATATGGGAAAATCTTTCATTATTTCCCTTTAGTTTGCATTATGGAAATTTTCACTAAAAAAGTGACTGATCTCTCTTTACTTACAAGTGTGTTTCTTTTAACCTGAAAAAGAAAGAAAACTTTCAACAAATTCAGACATACACACACATGTGTGTGTTTGTGTGTGTGCGCGTGAGCGTGTGCGTGTGTTTGGCTGTTTGTAAAACTATTGATAGGTCTTCATGAAGACTGAAGCAACTCAGTATTCAGAACCTAAGAAAAGGTGGGAGAACAAAAATGCTGATTCCACAAAGCTGTCCTCTAGCCTCCAGAAACAGACTTAGTCTTATAAACACAAAAATAATAAATACAATTTTCAAATGAAACAATAACTTTTTTTCTGAATCTATAAAAATAAATCTAAAAATTGTTCAGTGCATACATCTGAGAGTCTTAGGAGCCTCAGTCTGGCACTAAAGGTTTAGAAGATACCAAGAGAGCTGCTTCAGTCGACATTGGAAGACTTAACTCACTGGCTCTAATATCAGCAAAAAAAATTGCAGTAGCCACGGGATAGATGGACATGCCAACAGAGTGAAGGCAAAACATTACAAAACAGTATCTTTTCCCCGTATTCTTTTGTTGAGCTGTCACCAGAAAGTGCTGTTCACATTTAAAGTAGATCTTCTCGCCTCAAATCATCTAAGAAAATTCCCACAGGAGAGGCTGGCAGCTAGCAATTTAGTCCATCTTACATCTGGTCAAATTGACAACCAAGATTGGCCATCATACCCATCATTACAGAACAATTTATTTTCACAAAATTAAGTTCTATGCTAAATAATGTTTAGGATTAAAAATGGAAATGGAAAAATTAGGGTAACAAGGAATCACAAATTCCTAGAATTTTATGCTGGAGGAAGGGAAATGATGAGCTTTGGTGCCAGCTACATGATGACCTTGACACCCAGGCCTAGTTTTCAAACAGTTCTTACATTTCATCAGACCACTTTCCTTGGCAAAAGGTTCAGAGCGAAAGATGGGCTAATGATGATCAGGACCACACTTTGACAAAGAATGCTTAGCCACACATACTTCATTCTTTCTGTTTAAACTAAAATATCATGTTATCTCCTTATTTGTATTCAGTGTGGCCAGATTGAGTAAATTATTCCTGGTTTAAAAAAATGTAGGGAAAAAAATGAAGGGAAAAAGATGCTTTCTCACAGCAACTGTAGCTGGTTGCATTTTTTTAGGACACCAGGACATCATCGAGGGATAAGAAAAATTAATGAGACAATAAGTAATTATTTGACATTTTTAATATTTAATATTTTATGAGTATATACATATTATATAGTCTTTAGTATATGCATAAGAATATATGGCTGAAATTATGGATATATATATATGTATATATGTTATATATACATATATATATCAAATAAAAGCCAATAGCTTTAATGAATTTAATAAAGCAAAGATTAAATTTAGTATTAAGAACCGTAGAAAAGTAGCCAATTGTAAAAATGTTGGGAGGGCAACAGGAGCTGCAGAAGTGTGTAGCACTTGCTGCCCTTGAGAGGACTCAAGTTCAATGCCCAGTACTCACACTGGGTGGTACACAGCTGCTATCACTATGGTCCTTTCTTTATAAGAGGGCCACACAGCCAACAGATATCACACGTGATAAGCTTTGACTTTTACAGAATTTTGCAGACTTTGCAACAGTAAACAGCTAAAGCAACCTTACAAAGTACACCATACTGTCATCACAAAATAAAATGCAGTCTATCCCCTATTCAAACAAAACAAAATATCCACTGAATAATCCTGTATATTTTCCTGCAAATAGAGGTCATGACTTTGGGAGAGTTAGATGAATTAAATTATAAAAGAAACTGTTATGAAAATGTATTGGGTTCCAAAAAGAAATTTATTTGCATAAAGATAATTCCTTTACAAAACACACAATTATATATTTGTCACCACAGACTTTGTTATTTTTTATTTTATGTTTTTTTTTCTTCCTAGATTAAAATCATCTCACACTCTAGAATTACCTGTAAATGTTAGCTCTTTCTCTGACCCTTCTTGCAGTATAGTAAGCCTTCTTTCTTGGTCAGAAGACTTAATGTGAATGTTCTACAGAAAAAAAATCATGTTTTATAAGGAAAATTATAAAGTTTTTGAAAGATAAAATATTGAAAGTTTTTGAGATATATTCACGGGCAGAAAAACTGAAAATTTTGCAGGTTTGAGTTTTTTTTTCATCTTGGTCTTAATATCAAGATTTACTTTCAATGAATCTGCAATATGCTTTTGATATAAAAACCAAAACATTTTTGATGACCTCTAGTTCTGCCTAAAGGTTCAAATCTGATTGGCATCAAATATTTGGTTTAAAGGTCTTATGATTTATTATTTTATTTTAATTAATCTCCTGATATTTTCAGCATTAAATTAGAGACTTTGGTGATCTAGTATCACGTTGCAAACTTTCACAATAGGTACCATGGGGGCTCATCGAGATTTTGAGTATAGTTCCTGATTGTTATTCCCCAGGATGTTTCTTTAATTCTTCTCTATGCTCACTTCATAGATTTTTCACAAATTGATATGAATGAATTGGGTTTTGCTTTCCTCTTAGGTAGAGTCAAACTCTACAGTGACTACAAATGCACCTAATTTCTGGATCTATTAGAGAATGCCAAGTAACCCAATCACATGCAACAGAAGGCATGGATACTGATGCCATTGGAAGATTGAATTAATATCTAATTCCTGTGATTAGATCACATGTTTAGAATGTTGGAAGAGACATCTGCATGCACAAGGCACATTAGGTTTGATGTGAAGAAAATGAAATCTTCCCTTCTCTGTTATTTGAAGATAAGTGAATATGTAAACCCTGTTTGGTAGAAATATCTTTAATATAGACTGAAATACAACTAACCTAGAGATCATCCAAATTATCATGTATATATATATATATATAATTTGTATTCTATATAAAATTGATATTTCCTATGAAGAAACTCATGACATTGATTTAAAGAGCTCTAAAATACATATGAGTAAGTCTCTCATGTGATATTTGTCACTTAATGCTTCTCATGGCTTTCAGTCAGTTTGTATTGTACACATTTGGGGATATTTAGTGATATGTGTCAAGGCACGGGTGTGGAGGACAGAAGATAACATTCAGGAACTTGTTCTCTCCTTCTACCTGGGAACCCAGGGACCAAACTCAGGCAATCGGGTTTGTGTAGCAAGCACCTTTGCTCACTGAACCATCTCATAAACTCAGAGCTGTTTAATCCTTAGATACCGAACAGTACTCACAGTTATAAAGTTAGTAGTATTCATTCATACAGAAAGTATTCATTCATACAGAAATTTCACAATTATGAATTAGGTGGTAAAATTAAAGATAAATATTCCTCCTCTGATTTCATGATTTAAAAAACAGGGATTAGGAAAACGTGCAATGTTTCTGTTTTTTTATACTTTTTGATTGAAAAAAATTTTCATGGAAGATATTATAATCATGGTTTCCCATCACCTATCGCACCCAGATCCTTCCCACCTATCCACCCATCCAACTCCTTGACTTCTTCCTCTCTCTGTTTAGAAATCAAACAGGCAAATTTAAAATATAAGCAAACTGGAATAATAATTAAAAAAAGAAAATACTCAAGAAACACACACATCAAACCCCTCCACTCTCTCAGGGAACTATGTAGAAATGTCAGAAAAATTATAAAAGCCAGAGGAGATGGAAGAGACCAAGGCAAGAAAAATTTTCAAAGTATAGTATTTTGTTTAGATTTTGAGAAATTAATAGCTTTGTATAATGCCTTTTATGTGTTATTTTCTTATTTCAATGAGCTCATTGAGAATTTTGTACAATATATTTAGATCGTTATCACCCCTCCCTCTCTTTCTACATCCATCCCCCTTTCTTTCTAAACCAACTTAGTATTCTCATTTTCTTTTTCTTTTCTTATTTTACCTTCAAGAAAACACGGTGCTCCCAATATTTTCTTTGATCTATGGCCTTCCACTAAAACATGTACAACCCCAGGGCCCACATTCTTAAAAAAAATGATTCTCCCTCTCCCAGCAGAATTCAATTACAATAATTATATGGTTAAAGATGGGAGCTAGTACATGTCTTCCCTCTCCATGCTGGGATTTTATATGGCCAGACATGGTGGGTGCAGGGCTAGTGCATACTGCCTCAAACACAGGAAATTCACATGTGCATAGCCATGCCTTGATTGAAATATGTAAGTCAACAGAAGTATTATAATTTATAAGGATATCTAAGCCGTGTATGTGTGTGTGTGTACACATATGTCATTTATACGTGCTCAGTTTTTCATAATTCAGTTTGTCTTGTTATTTTTCCCTTGAAATTGAAATGCCTTATACTAAAGATTAAATAAGTGAAAGTCTTGACAACAAAAATAAAATCAAGAGGTTGGTAAAAATGTTTCCGTCATCTTCCACAAGGAGTCAGAAGTGTGGTTCATGAAGCCTCTGGGAGATGAGCACTACCACAGCACCTGTTTTCAAACCACCTACTCCTCTTACATGTGCCTGGGTGTGGAGTACCGGCTGTAGGCCTGTGGAGAAATTCTGCCTTAGATCACAATTTCATAATTATGAGTTCTTAGATGTTCAATGATTTAATAGGCTGGGCTTATAATAACTTCCCCCTCTCCTATTTAATAAATGAATCTGAAGAAAAGAAATGTAGGTAGGAAAAAAAATGTTAAATTTGGGTCAGTTTCATTATAAAGACATTTAACTAAATATTCCTAACATATGTGAACTTACAATGGAGCAGATATTTATCACTAACATTTTCTACAATTCTCTATGGAAAATGTGAATAAAGTTAAATTTTAACAACAGTGACATATTTTACAGACAACACAGAGAAAAAAATCCGGAATATGTTAAAGCCTCAGAGTCACATCTGCTGCTGAATCTCATTGCAAATATTGGAATAATTTCATTCTGAGTGAAAACTACAGCAAGAAATCCACACAGTCTGCTTTAGAAGTATTAGGGAATTTATTAGGATATGAATTGAGGAAATACACTCGTGAACACAGAATCTTATAAACAGCTGACGTCGTCCTCTGTTCTGACTGGAGCAAATCGACCTGGCAATCTGTTCACACCAGGAAGCTGGAGGCAGTGGCCTCCTGACCCCTCTCCCTTTCATTTTAAGAGGTCACATAGAACAGCAAAAAGCACCGCCTCCTTTGGCCATATAGCCCAAGGTCAGGGCGGAGCAAATACCACAACAGAAAACATAGTTTACCTGTGAAACTTACTTATAAACAGATATCTGAGGAAGGTAGAATTAAAGGAAAGGAGCAATAAATACAGTCTTCCATGTTTTTATACTTGTGAAACCTTCCATTTAATTGTAAATTTGACACTGTAAATATTAGGTGTGTTTTAAATTAATGATTGAACATTATTAGAAAATTCAATCATGGTTGGAAATCCCACATTTGCATAACAAAATTTGTTAACTGTAATTCACCAGATTTTATAATATTCTAGTTTTAATATTTTCCTGCGATGCTGCCTGGTAGGTGGAAGTTAATAGGCAGCACACCTAAGTGTTTTCATTAGCTTAAAAGCAATGAATGTATTAGATGGATAAAGATATCTAATCTCACATGAATCATTCGCTTGTTCATCTATTGAAGTGTCCACATGCAGACACATACTTAAATATTTAATGGTGCTTATAAATGTCACAAATATAAAAATCATAATTTTGTAGGGAAATAAGATAAATTACATTATTACCAGCAATGTTTAATCAATAGTGTTTTCTTTTTATTTTGTCAATTTTGAGACTATAATTCTATCATTTCTCCCTTCTCTTTTCTCTCTCCAACCCCCCCATATACACCCCCTTGCTCTCTTTCAAATTTATGGCCTATTTATCTTTAATTGTTGTTACATACAGATATGTATGTACTTATATTTTCCTAAATATAACCTGCTCAGTTTGTATAATGCTACTCTTATACCCATTTTCAGGGCTGACCTTTTAGGAGTGGGCCACCAGTTGGTATGCTATTCACAAGAGAAGACTGATTCACCCACTCTAAGCATTTCTTAGTTGCCTGTTAATACTTTATTTAGGTTAGAGGCCCATTCACTCTGGCATGTATATTGCTGTCATTTTTGTTTAGGTCATGTTTAAAGGCCATCTTGTTGTTCAGACTTTGTGTCTATAAATTACAGACGTACTAGGAGAGACAGTCTCAAAGCCAGGTTCCTGCTCCTTTGGTTCTTACAATGTTTTGGACTCCTCTTTCCAATGTTCTTTGAGGCTTAGGTGCAGAAGTGTTTTGAGGATGTCTCCATTGGGACTGGTATCCACAACTCAGTATTTTATTGATTGTGTTTTTTCATATTGGTCTCCACCTATTTTAAAGAGAGGTCTCTTTTATGAGGGGTGAGGAATTTAAAGATTCCCGTTAATTCCAAGCCCCTCCTCCCTGCACCAAGCCTACACAAAGTGTCTCACCATAAACACTAGGCTCCAAAAAAGTCGGCTCACACACTAGGGACAGGTTCTGATCCCAATGCCTTGTGGCCCCCTAAACAGCTCTAGCTAAACAACTATCTCACTTATCCAGAGAATAAGTGAGGGCCTAGTCCAGCCCTATGAGGGCTCCACAGTTATTGGTCCACAGTTCATGTGTTTCCACTAGCTTGCCTAGTTGTCTCTGTACTTTTTCCAAACATGGTCTCTATATTCCTTGCTCATAGAATCCCTCCTCTCTCTCATCAATTGGACTTGTGGAGCTTGGCCTAGCCCCTGGCCATGGATCTCTGCATGTGCTTCCATCAGTTATGGGATGAGGGTTCCATGATGACAGTTAGGGTATTCAGCTATCTGATTAACCAGAGTAGGCCAGCTCAGACACCATCTCAACTATTGCCAGTAGTCTACGGTGGAGTCATCCCTGTGGATTCCTGGGAACCTCCCTAGCACTCTGCTTCTCCTTATTCCTATGGTGTCTTCATTTATCATGGCATTTCTTTCCTTGCTCTCCCACTCTGTTCTCATTCCAGCTTGAACCTCCCACTCCCCTAAGCTCTCATCCCATGTCCCTTTCCCTCCATCACCCCCCTCACCCCCCAGTTTGCTCATGTAGATCTCATCCATTTCTCTGTCTCTGGGCAATCCCTGTGTCTTTCTTAGGGTCCTTCTTACCAGCTAGCCTCCCTGGAGCTGTGGGTTGCAGTCTGGTTATCCTTTGCTTTATATCTAGTGTTCACTTATGAGTGAGTACATACCATGTTTGTCCTTCTGAGACTGGGTTACCTCACTCAGGATGATATTTTCTAGTTCCATCCATTTGCCTGCAAATTTCATGATGTTATTGTTTTTCTCTGCCGAGTAGTTTTCTATTGTGAATATGTACCACATTTTCTTTATCTATTCTTCAGTTGAGGGACATCTAGGTTGTTTCCAGCATTACAAATAATGCTGCTATGAACATAGTTGAGCATGTGTACTTGTGATATGATTAAGCATTCTTTGGGTATATGCCCAAGAGTGGTATAGCTTGGTCTAGAGGAAGACTGATTCCCAGTTTTCTGAGAAACCAACTTACTGATTTCCAAAGTGACTGTACAAGTTTGCATCTCCACCAACAGTGTAGGAGTGTTCCCCTTGCTCCACATCCTCTCCAACTGTCTTCAGTGTTTTTGATCTTAGCCATTCTGAAAGGTAAGATGGTATCTCAGAGTTGTTTTGATTTGTATTTCCCTGATAACTAAGGATGTTGAGTTTTATATTGTATCATGTGTATGTAGGACTTGTAGTATTGGAGACTGAACCCAGAATGCCATGACTGCTAGGCAAGCTTTTGACCAACTGGGCAACACCCACAACTCATGGATTTTCTCCTCCCCACTCTGCTATTCTCTCCTTTCTCTTCCTGTTCTTCCTTCTCCTTCCTCTTCCTCTTCCTTCTCCTCCCCCTCCTCCTATCCTTTTAGCAGTAGTGCTGAAATGAACCTTGGCCTTCATATAACCAGGCAAATGTTCTTTTTCTGAAATATATTAGCAGCCCTAGCTTATACATTCAATATAAAATGTACCAATTTATTTCTGCTACAAATGTTACCCTTATAATAATTGACAACTATAATTTGTAGTATAAGTAGTTGCTATCTTCAAAAATTTTAACCTATAATGTTATATTCCAGGCAAGAAAAAGACAATCAAGTTGTATAACAGTATATAATTTGAAACATCTGTGGTACCTGTAGACAGTGTAAGCATCCCACTTAACTAATAACTAAAATTTCTCCTTGGCCTGTTTCCGAGGACTGGGATGACCTCAGTTAAAAACGATGCTTATATTCTCAGTGTTGTTTTCCCCCTTTGTCACATTTCCAGTTAGCTGGAAATATTTATAGTTCTTGAAATTTGAAGAACTCATTTTAAAAGAAAAAAAATTATGAGACACTATTAAAAAGAAAACATCAACTCTCCCTTAATATGTCATGGAGTTCTGTTAAGTGTTATACATAGTCATTATGGTGCATAACAACAAAACCAGTGGTAGCAGGTGGCCGTAAGAATTCAAATGAGATCCAATGTTCTGTGGGACTGCAGGGGGTCATCCACATCAGTTTTCTGAGCGAACATATGAGACTCTCACACGATCAAGTTCTGTAATGAGTCACCCTTTGTGTCTTCCTATTTTCGCACAGTTGCTGGGTTGTTTCCTCTCAGTGCATTACTGTTTTCTAATTAAACTCTCCTTTTTAAAAAATAGAAGTGAATATTCTTTTTGATATATACCTGTGTTTTTATGTCCTGTGGTAACATCTAATATTATCAATTGCAATGTATATTTATGAAGTATTATATGAATAGTGTCTTGATTTGAGCATTATGATCTGTGTGCTTTTACAGATTTGATTTGCATGTAAATATTATCACTATCAATACATATATTCAATTTTCACAATAATTTTAAACACTTATTAAGAATGAAGTTAATAAGCAGTTATGAGAAAAAACAAAAACTTTTAATGAAAAGTTTAACATATATGAACTAAAATTAATATTAATATTTAAACACAAGGTATTTTCTGCCTGAACAGCATAGTTTTGTTACGTTTAATTTTGTCCATAAGTTTTCTCAAGGTAATATTTTAAGAGATTAAGTAGGCAAGAGTGATTATTGTATATGTACATATATATATAAAACACATATGCATGTTCTTAATTTTAAGTGAATATATTTCCGCCTATTTCTAGCTTCAACATTATCTATCTTCACGTTCCATTTTTATTAGTGTAATCCTTGTCACTTATATCTATTATTCACTTCCATGAACAGTAAAATATTTAATATGACATCAACATCAATATATTTTTCATAAACTTCATTATCTATCTGTCTATAACTGTCTGTCTCTGACTCTCTCTGTGTGTCTCTCTGTGTGTGTATGTATGTCTCTTTCTCTTGAAAGAAGGACACAAAGAGACAGAAAATAATTTAAAAAATATTCTGCTTTGGCTTCCATAAAAGAACATCATGTTTATTAATATTGTTTAAATTATTTGGTCTGTTGTTTTTGTTCACTTACTTGTGGAAACTATATCAAAATATAGAGTTAATGTGTCTTTTAACTACTAGACTTAGGCCAAATAAATCAGTGTGTAGCATGGTCATATTTTAATTATTGCAAGGAAACCAAAGGTGATGAAGACATGAAAAGACCTTGACTCAATTAACCATTGTAATACCATTCATATCTATAATAGATAATAAACTAAGATGCTTTTGAATTTCCATACTAGTGTTCTATAAAGATTATGACATACTAATTTCTTCAGCCTCACCACTGTATAGTAATACCATTTCTTATTTTGGTTTTTAACGTAACTGGAAAGAATATATTTACTCACAACTAAATTTTGGATTTTTTTAGTATGGTACAAATGAGAAAGCAATTTATTTAACCTTAATTATCTACATGTAATAGAATATCAGAGTTGATTTACAGTGCTTTTCTTGCCATCAAATCAATCCACTTCATCTCAGAAATAACTATGAAGAAAAGCTACAGTAAAAGGACAGCTAATGCTCTTGGCCACACAGTTGTCTTGACTGAAATAACATAAAGTAGATGTAGCTGTTCAAAGTGTTATTTATTATAGAAGATCCCCTTTTTTATAACTTACATCTTCAATTATACATACTACAGTTTGACAGAGCCTTTAGTCCCCAATCATCATATAAAGGATTTTATTAACATATATGTTACTTATGTTTACCCATGTAAATTTGATGTTCTTTATCTTTTCATCCAACATGAATAAAACATAGAAGAACTAAGTTTAATTTTGTGAAAATTACAAGTTTAGTGAGAATGTGGTCATCCACAGTCTATACATATATGGCATATATAATTAAATCCATTGATAAAAATGGTTCATTTGAATGTGAAGTCAAACTGTTACATGAAATAATAATACATGTTGATGGTTGCTTGTATTTAATAAGCTCTTATCATACAAGAAAAACTATTCTTGGAGTTTCTATTATGGATTCATTAAATTATCTGGTAATCAATTAAATATGACATGAGATATTGATCAATATCTTTTATATTATTAGATGACAATGGTTCAAACATGAAATCATTTATATGGCATGAATTTGTATGTTTGAAAAACATTTTTTCCTAAAATAATACCTGAATGAGTAGGATGACATCATTTAATGCTTCAGTTTAAACTTAAACTGGATTGTTTTCTTTAATTTTACAAATCACAGCATATGCTGTGAATATGTGTTGCTCCAATAGGCTAATATGTAAAGTTGCTTTGGCCTATGGCAAGGCAGTTTAGAGACAGGCAGGAAACCCAAGCAGAGACAATGAGAGAAGAAAGGAGCGGTGGGAGAGACACCAGCCCTCTGCCCAAGGAGCAACATGCCAGCAGACTGGTAAAAACACAGATTAATAGCAATAGGTTAATTTAGGATGATAGAGCTAGCTAGCAAGATACTTAAGCCATTGGCCATACAGTTTGTAGTTAATATAAGCCTCTGAGTGATTATTTCATAAATGGCTGCTGTACTGTGGGGCTAGGTGAAACCGGATAAACTTCTGGCTCCATAATTCAATTATTGATGTTTTTCAGCACCATGCACTTTACAATCATGGACAACTGAACTGAGAGGAGAGAACACAGAAAACACAGAACCAAATTATATATACTCTGTTGAAATAATTGTATCACAATGTAGTGGCCGGTTTGAAATTATTAATCTATCTAACTCTTCATTCTAAGAAACAATATAAAAATATATCATTCATAGCAAAGATTTTAATACTAAACTAATCAAAAGTTCCATTACAATGGTATATAAATTCATAAAATTTTAATGGAAGTTTTCATTATAATTACTATTTAATTTCATTTCACAATATTCTCTTCTTTTCAATAAATCTAAGTACAATTATGCTTCCTAGTAGACTGTCAATCTTCTACAAAAGTACAAGACTATTTAGGAAATAATTTAAGAAATAAACATGCCTTTTATATTGTAATTCAGTTAACACTATGAGGCAACCCCAGCCTAAAATTCCCTGTTGACCCTCTAAGTTTGTTTTTCAAAGCAAAAGTTCCACCTACTTTGCACAGTAGGATATATACTGTATGTTTAGATTTCATAAATGTGTTACTTACAGACCTGAAGCATTTTGAAGATTACAGTGTTCTAAAGCCTATCATATTCATTCAACCTTTCTAGATACACATGTGCAAACCATAATCAACCTTATGTAGCTCTCTTTTCCAGGTAACATGGGCATAATGGTCATTAGTAGTCTGAAGAGACTGGTCACTCATTACTAACTAGAAATGATTTTAGACTACTACTACAATCCTAAAATACTCAAAGACTCCCATGAAAACTGTATTAATCTGAAACTCAAAAATCTTTAACAATATGTGATTTTGTACAACGCAAAACTTAAGAACTTGTCTAATTTTATTGTTAACCTATTTAGAAAATTGGGAACATTATAAATATTGCTTGATGGATGTCTTTGATAACAATGAACATATATACTCTTAATATTAAATATATTCATCAGGTGTATAATATTCCCCAAGAATGTTTCTTCGGTTTTGCTATCCTCAAGATTTCCTTTGTATCCATGTATACAGTGACATTTTTTTATGCATTATCCTCTTCCATAAACAAGAACATATTCAATATAGATCTTATCATCAGTACATTATACATATATTTAAATCTGGTAAATATTCTAAAAACACCTTCCTAAATCAGAAACAAACAAACAAACAAACTCCCCCACTGGCCATGAACTGAGGTGAACTTCAAGAGACCACAGCCTCACAATATACTAGGAATAACAGACAGCTGGGGGATCAGTTTTAAACAAGACATTCATAAAAACCCTCTTAAGACTCAGAAAATACTGCACAAGAAGGGTGGAAAGAATACAAGAACCCGAAGAAACACAGAAAGTAGAAGGAATACCATTTTCTGGAAAACAGAAAATGAATGACTTGCAAGAGGATGTGAGAACCACTGGACTATTTGCAGATGGTAGATTTGGGGGTGAGTAAATTATTCCTTTAGCAAAGTACACAGATTTTAGTAGGCATTTTACTCCAAAGGAAGCACAGATGTCCCTGGTTCAGCTAAATGGGTCATAAAACAAATTAAAAGTCTTGAGCCCGAGAAGAGTCCTGGTCCGAATGAGAAGTAGAGGTTTTAAGTTTGCAAAGGTGACAAGAGAGGATTGGAGGGAGAGGGTAACCGTAATTCATTATGTACGTTTAAGAAATTTCCTAAGAACAAAATCAATAAAAATGTTAATTAAAATGCTAGATACATGAGAAGCCATCACACTGCATACCACTGTACTTTCAGTGAATTAACATGGATAGCCTTCAGACTGTGACACAATATTTTCATGTTTTAAATTCATAAATAACACTATAAATTACCAAATACGTACGATAAAATGCAACATCAGTAAGTTAATAACAAAAGAAATAAACATAAGTATGAAAGATATAATAAATAGGGACACATGGTTAAGAGGTTCAATAAAATATTGATTGGCACTAAACTTCAAGGAATCAGATATCAAGAGCTCGGTGATATACCTACTTCAAGCCATATGTAAGGGAGATATAGCTAATATATAGAAGAGATATCTGTACTCAGTTTTTATTATACAACTATTAAGAATGCTCCCCAAATCAAAGATTATATATAAACAAATGAATAGTGATATTGTGTTCCCCCGTATGTTGTGAACACTAATAAACTTATCTGGTGTCAGAGAACAGAACAGCCACTAGATACAGAGGCCAGAAAATGGTGGCACACACAATTTTAATCCTAGCATTCCTAAGGCAGAGATCAGTCTGGATCTCTGTGAGTTCAAAGCCACACTGGAAACAGCAAGGCATGGTGCCACATGCCTTTAATCTCAGGAAGTGATGGCAGGAAACAGAAAGGTATATAAGGGATGAGAATTAGGAACTAGAGCCTGGTTAAGCTTTTAGGCTTTTGAGGAGCAGTTCAGCTGATATCCATTCAGATGAGGACACAGAGTCTTCCAGTTTGAGGAAACAGGATCAGCTGAGGAATTGGTGAGGCGAGGCTAGCTGTGGCTGGTTCTGTTTCTCTGATCTTTAAGCATTCACCCCAATACCTGGCTCCAGGTTTGTTTTTATTAATAAGATGTTTAGAAATTCGTGCTACAGAATAGATAAACAAATTCTGGTACACATAAATAATGAAATTAAAGGTGACTACAAGAAGATAGCAATCCACTCAATGAATGGTCACAGAGATAATTATGTTAATTAATATAGTATAGATAAATACTATATTAAAAAGAAAATACACACATTTGTTCATTAACATGCAGAATCATAAAAATGATATTACAGAAATTGAGAGTGGTCTGGTGGTTATCAGATGTTGGGAGAATAAAGAGACATAAAGGAATAATTGAAAAATAAGAAAGGTACAAAATTCCAAGTAGATAGTAAAAAGTTCTGCTGTACTACTATAAAATTAGGTGTCTATAGATAACAATAATTACAGTTAAAAAATCAGAAGGAAAGATTTTCTTTTATATAATTTTCTGAAACATGGAAGATTTAATGGTTTTATGCTTTAAGTTTGCTGTCACTTAATGAAAAATTCACTTCTGTGTTTTTATTAGGATCTATCAGATTAATATTATTTCCTAAGCAATGCTTTAAAATAGAGAGCTGGGAATGAGCAGAATTCAGGTCCATTTCTTTTTAAAAGGTCCTTGCTGGTAATCAGCATTTATAATCAAATTGAGAGCATACAAATGTATTATGTCTCCAAAAATAGGATGAAAGTTAATTATTTTTCCTTTAATGAAAACCATTTTTTCTCATGTAATATAGCCATTTGATAAAGGCTCCATGCTTGTGCTTCCCCTGGTACTCCCCTTCTATCAAAATCCAACTCCCTAACTTCCCTCCTATCAAGATCCAAACCCTTTCTGTCTTTCACTAGAAAAGAAATGGGCTTCTCAGGGATAATAAAAATATATAACATAATAAGATAAAATAAAACTAATACATCACAGTAGAGCAAAACAAACAAACCAAAGAGCCCATGAAAAGGCCCAAGAAACAGACAACCACACATTTGCACACTCAGGAATCTCCTAAGAACACTATTCTGGAAGCCATAATATAGAGGCATTTTGAACATTCCCCCTCCCCCATAACCTCTCAGATTCTCCCCACCTCACTACCAACTCAATTTTCATTGTCCAGTTCAGCATCTCTTATGATAGCTAAATTGTGCAAACAGCTTATGTCCATCAATCAGTGAGTAATAATAAAATTATACATGTTTTATATATATATATATGTATATATATATGTATATATATATGTATATATATATGTATATATATATATATATTTAAAGAAGGAATATTTCAATTAACAATATGTTTGTTGAAATAATCTATTTTCAAATGGTTAAATACTGAATATTTTCACTTCAGTAAGAAATGTTTTATATTTTATAGTCTTCCTCACAATAGGAGAAAATTCTGTAGTGGTTTCCATAGAGTTTTGGTGAGGAAAATGTACACATTGCTACATTACACATTGTTTTTCATGGTGTCATATTTATGATAGATGGAAAAATTCTAGAGATTATCTGTAAAATTTGATAGTTAGAATTAATAGCATAGTATTGCTCAAATTAAACTGTCCAAATAATATTTCATTTAAAAAGCAAACCTCATTTCGAATGTTACATTATTAGATAAAAGGAAGTAAAAATAAATAAATAAATAAATAAATAAATGGGCACATGAAAACATTTACAGTTATTTGTGCTGCTTACCTTGTTTAGGGTGGTGTTAAAGAAATATTTGCAAATTTTTTATTTAATCAGGCAGTACATAGTAAATATATAAAGCTCGGATGTTTTATAGCACAAAATAAAGGTTATAGTTTACAATAATTCACTTTAAATTTCATTCACGAGAAAATATCTTTGGAGAAGATGAGTGAATCCAGCAACCTCAGTGGCCTACCTGACACTGTGTGGTTGGCACATTTGGTGGGGATAAATGCTGTCA
The DNA here is from genome assembly GCF_007827085.1 of Peromyscus californicus insignis. NCBI lineage: Eukaryota > Metazoa > Chordata > Mammalia > Rodentia > Cricetidae > Peromyscus > Peromyscus californicus. The sequence continues at coordinate 64,695,384 of NW_026294458.1, forward strand.
TTGTAGTCAACATAGACAGTAAGAGATACGTTGTGGGAGATGTCAGTCAGGTACATAAAGGGAGTAGGTCACACACAAATTTAACACAGAAATTTAATGATGAAATGAGTCAATACTACAAAGGACACACATGTCCCTCACCTCCTGTCATTGTCCCTTTCTTCCACTTCCCCATATATTCTCATCTTCATGCATTGAGAATTGAGTTAACTTTGTATTTTCATTTCTTTCATGATCTACTCCTAAGGTTGTGTCTCTACACAGTTATATCTTGTATATATGAATTTTAAGCCTGCTGGCATTTGGAGACTGGTATTTTTGTATGGTCTCTTTTAGGAATTGAAGTAAGGCCCCTATACTAGTAGACTAAAAGAGGGATTTCTTATTTTGCCATGTGAGAACACAGAAGTTGCCACACAAGTAGAAGATATAATACTCTTGTGACCTAAAACTTTCTAACTGCTTCCTCTTGGTCTTCCTGGTCTCCAGAAGGAAAATAAATAACTTTCTGTTTTTATGTAATATCCAGTATGCAGTGCTACTTACAGTAGTCAAGCTGAGTACACTATTTTCCTGCTTGGACTGTGAATATGTTTAGTGGTGCTCTTATAAAACAAGTATCTTAACAAAGCTGATTTCAGTAGTACTCTAAATTACATTGGAAGTCATTTTAGAGTCGTAATAAAGGAGTGTTTCAATCAGAATTATGTTCCACACAGATATCTATTATTTCTGTAGAAGATAGTAAATAGTAAGAGAATTAAGTAACTTCTGTATTACTGAGCTATCCTGAATTAAAATATGTCTCTCTATGGCTCGTAAGAGCTTACTGACATTCAGTACCAAAGATGGTGAACTGAAGGACAATCATGATATTTCTATATGTCAATCTATTTTCTCTGCATAAATGTATAACCAACACATATGTAGAATGAGGTATTTCTAACTCTCTTCCTTCCAGAACGCGGCAGTGTTCACATGAATGTTGTTAAGTTTGTGTCAATTTTTCTTTAAACAATTGTGTGTCTGTGCCTGTATCATTTATATACCTATATAATATCTATTTCTACTTTATCTATGCATGGTATATGTATATTCAACTGTGTAATAGAAATATAAACTTATGAATATGTTTTATGATGTGTATTCAGCTATTACCATTGTACAGATTTTTAGAGCTAGCATTAGACTCTGGCATATTGTTGGTGATAACACTATTAGTTTAGAAGGAATTTCACACAATCTTAATTCAGTTTATCAGCTTTAAAATTGAGAATGATTGCTTACAGGAATAATGACATCTTTTGTCTTCTGACAGTTTGCAATCTTTCTACTTATAAACTAACCATAATAAACTATATTTGTCTCTCTGTCTCTACATCTGTCTTCCTCTTGCATATATTTACACATGCATACACACAGACCCAAGCACACCACTGACTTCTCAGTTTCAATTCCCAGGTATCATAAAAATTAAATGAAGGAGGTAAAAATGTTTATAAGTTGGTTTGTACTGAATGGTACCATTGTCTTTGGCATGGAAAAGCAATTCTGTCTGTCATTGACATTCAGCAAATTTCACTTATTCATCAGTATCGCAGCATTCTGACTATGAACAAGTCCCTTTACTGTCAAAGTCTCATTCATAGCTTCATAATGCAAATCATGCTAATCTTAAAATATTGAGTGAAAGAAAAATGATACACATAAAACATCCGACTTGCAATAAAGAAACATAAGAGAAATACATCAAGGAAGAAAAACAGAAAATATATTGTTTACCTTGATCCTTTGAAATAGGAATAATGCTACCATGGAAATGGTGATTTCACTCCCCAACATTAAGTTTTGATAACACAGTAGATGTGTACTGAATTCACCCCCAAGGAGAGCCTATAAAATACTTTGAAAATTATAGGCTCTCTCATAATGGAGAAAGCGAACAAAGATCCAGGAACAGAAAACAGGCCTTTATGTTCTCAGCACATTTTGACTTACAGTAGACCCAAAGGAAGGCAACACAGACCTATTGAAAGCAGTAAGTTAATATTTTACAACCATGCTGGGCAAGGCTTTGTTTGCCTTGTAGACACAATGCCACGATATACGCTAGTTGTTAGAAAACAATCAAGATCTGTAGCATTAAAGGAAATAGATTTCTTGCCAATAAGAGTTGAAATTATCTACAGCAAATAAAATAGCAATTTACCTATAGGCCAATCACACATTAGGGAGAAAATTACTACTCTAAATTATGTTTCAATAGTTAAAGGGATTTCTAAGACGCTTTTAAAGGAAACATTCAGAGTGAAAGCTTTAAGTTTATTTGAATTACCAAAGATTTATAGAAGGATGAAAAAGTGGTTTTAAAGGTCCGATAAAACCCACAATCTGCATGTTGTTCTCAGAAGAGTTTTAATAGAGATGTAGGATTGCAATGGTCATTGTCTTTTGGATTTAGAGCCATATGGCCCTTTGAGCAAAACACTGCTGCTAGAATATCACTACTGCATTTGGAACTCCTTTCTAATTTTAAACAAGAAAAATTTAGTGTATATACTAAGAATGCCAGTCTGGACATACAGACTTTTCCATAGTCAGAACCGTAAAACAATAAACAACCTATTTTTTTGTTTTGATATGTTATTCTTTATAAATAAGAAGATAGAGATTGAAATATATAATCATAAAACTGTTAAAAATATATAACCTTAAAAAATCAATGATTTACAGAGTAGTGTAGAGTAAGCAATCATTATAATGAGTTTTGGCTTTCAAAAATAATACCATTTCACACCCTCTGTCAGCGAAACTCTGAAAGGATGACACCATATTCCACTGAAGTTGTAGGAGAAACACATTTTCTCCTTTTACTGTTGTGCATGACAAGAAACTAGTAATACACAGTAAACTTTTACATGTTTTTTTTCCCAGAAATCTAAATTCTAAGAAACTATTTTCAAAATAAAAAAATAACACATGTTGTACTTCACTGAAGCACTAATTGTCATAAAAGAAGACCAAAAACAATCTTATTGTTTATAAACAGAGTTTGTTAAATTGCACAGATTGCAATATGAACTAGTAGTATATCTTCAATTAGTTAAGCCTCGAAATTCTAGAATATGTTGGTCATTCTGTTAGTATAATAAAATCAGAAACAAATTTTATATTTAAAATTTACTACAAAAGATCATTAATTATATATTCTGAATTATAACTTCAAAAAAAAATATTATGCTTTTAAGGATTCTTGGAATTTTGTGTGACTCTTTTATGGAAATGAAGTGATGACATGAATTTTTTGTTATTTTATTTATTTATTTATTTATCTATCTATTTATTTATTTATTTTGTTTCTTTTTTTTCGAAACAGGGTTTCTCTATGTAGTTTTGGTGCCTGTCCTGGATTTTGCTCTAAAGACTAAGCTGCCTTCGAACTCACAGAGATCTGCTTGGTTCTGCCTCCTGAGTGCTGGGATTAAAGGCGTGCACCACCAAAGTCTGCCGCATGGGTACTTTATAAGCATTTCAAATTCAGGCTTCTATAGAATTGTTCATCTTGTTTATTTGCTGCAGCAAGACAATAAGTTGAATAGTATGCTGACGGGTTTGCCAGAAGTGATGGTTTGGGTATCCGATCAGGCAATTTTCACTGCCTGGTTCTTGGAGCTGTCTATGAACAAGAATGATACCAGGAGGAAAAGACATTGATCAGATAAACATGCTCAAAATGGTGAGCAAAAACAAAAACAAGAGCGTTAAGCACATAAAGTGTTTGTATTTTGTTTCTTATATTGGTTATATCAAATTAGATCAGCAACTTCATAACCATCCTTTATACATTGTCAAAATACACTACTAAATTACAATTGTCCCATAATTTTTGAATATATTATTTATTTTTTCTAGATTGGCAAATCATTCTATCTTACTAACTAGTTTCCACTCTTCTGTTGTATTTTCCAATGCATCAATCAAGAGTAGATTTTATTTTGATAAAGTAAATATACTTAGGCCCAAATAAGTACCATTAAATCAAGAACTGTTATTTATTTTGATGAAGCAATGAAAGGTTGTATTAATTTGTGTCCACAAACACTGATCACAAGCTACATAAATTTGAGAGTACCTAGGAAGCTATAAATGTGAAGTTTATGACAAAAGAGCCAGTTAAGATCTTACTATGGAAATTTTCTTATATTTAAAATTATATATAGTATATAATTTTATATAGTTATATATAGTATATACTTTATATATATATGTATATATATATGTATATGTATAATGTATTTAATTCCAAGCCTAGAAATATGTTCAGGTTGAGGATCGATCAATAGCAGGGCTCTTTAGCACATTGATTCTTCCACATATACTCTACCAACACCACAGTATCCTCACTGAAAGTTATCTTTTTACTGGTTTGATTTGTCATACAATAGAAGTATGTAAAAGTACTCTCATGCTCATGCAATTTTGATAACTGTAATGTTAATTTCTCTGCCCAGATGATTCACTTTGCAAAGAAGGAAAATAAGTCAATATGGAGAGATGTGGAGTCCAGTCCCAAAAAATAAATCCATAAAACACTCTTCCACCAAAGGCTCAGGAAACACCATAGGAAAGGGGACAGAATGACTTTAAGAGCCAGAACATCAGAGAATTTGGAGTGAGATTGTGCATTCTGGTAAGATCAGAAGCTACACTCATAAAGTCTCACCAACACGAAGCTCAAATATGAACTGAACAAAGAAAATATCAACAAACATGCCAAAACCCATGGGGAAAAGTCCATGAGGCCTGAAACAAAAGAACCACAAAGAACCCCAGGCAAATGAATAAAGGTGGGATTGAGAGAGAAGATCACATCAGTTGTTTCTCCTGTGCCAAGTGGTCAGCCATAAAAGCATACATGCAAGTAGCGTTATGAGGACTGAATGTGGTATATTTAGGGATATATATGTATATGCAAATACATATATGCATGTGATAAGAATTGATGAAAGAAGAAGTCATAAATATGAAGGAGAAGATGGAAAGATATATGGGGTGTTTGAAACAAGGAAACAGAAGAGAGAAGTAGTAATGAAAGTAAAATCTCAATAAAAGTCTGTCATCTTGTTTTATTGCATGTTGAATGATTACAAGAGGAAGCCAGTGTTTGTAGGAAGTTAACATTTCTAAAAATGAAAAGATGTAGTTTAATTCAGCACCTCTACAAGACCTTGTAGCCATTATAAACTCTATGGTCTACAAAATAATAATAAGCAGCTTGTGGTTATCTCATTCCTATGCTGGTTTAAACATTATTAAGGAAGACAAAATATTAAAAAGATACTATTAACTTGTCATCTAGAAAAATCAAGAAATTTATTGCAGTTTTAAAAGCACTTTTCTTAATATAAATTAGATCAGATCTACAATGCTACCTAATATTAATAATATTTTTAAAAATATGAATCATGTGTGTCTGATCATGCACTCATCTATGAATGCACTGGGTCCAAAAGTTAGCACAAGAAAAATTACAATGTTGTTCAGCCTGGAATGCCAAAACCCATTTCAAAGCGGTTCTTGATGCCTTGAATGACTTCATTGTCTACTTTGTAGTTTTTAGCAATGAAATTATTGAAATAATCTGTCATTTTACATATATATTGATTTTCTTGTTTGATTATTCTCTTGATTATTTTTCCGTGCCTTTCCTGGAAAAAATATGAATCATAAATTGAAAGAATGTTTTGTATTAGTGAATGACTTTCTAACATGTCTGGAAATTAAAAATTTAGATGGCTGAAAAATAAAATTCTTAAAATTTGTGGGGAAAGGACTATAATAAGTCAAGAGAGGAGATAGAGTTCTTTGTATTCAGGGTAATTATTTATATATTTCTTTCTTTATTTAAGTATATCGGTGCTATTATATGAAAGCTACTTGAACATTGTAATTAACACCAGATTTCTCATTGCATTTATTTCAGAACTCCTTCTGGCTATCCCTGACACATCGGTCTTTGCATTTTAGTCTGTGTTAACTGAATTCTGTGGAATCAAAAAGTTGGTAAAATATTCATCTTGGCATCCTTTCTATCACTCTTCCCCAACTGAAAAGAGTGAGCCATGAGGGATCATCATCTTTTTGACACAGCAGGACAGTGGCACATGTGAAATCAGAGTAATTGCAACAGCATGTACAAAATATGGGCAAGCCCATGTCAGAGGAAATCCCAACAAGAAATGAGTTATACACACAATTCCATCCCAAGCCTTGGAGCTATTGGTAATTGTTACCTGCTGGGAGACAGAGGGAGGAGCTTTCTCTTAGAAGGCAGCCTGTGCAAAGTGAGCCACTCTTCAGTAGAAGACTCCACTACAGGTGTACTTAGCATCACAAATTAGTCTTGGAAAATTAAGAAAAGGGACATAAAATCAGGTGTGTAGGGAAGTGGTTTTGAGTTGGAGAACTAACAGACAGAATGAAGAGGATTAAAGTACGTTGCATGAAACTCTCAGAGAACTAACACTAAGTAGGTTATTAATGTGTTAGGTATGAGAATTACACAAAGGGAAGGGATGGCCAAGACGGACCCAAGACTAGAAATAATAGACGCTGGGAAGAAGTAGCCTCACCACTAGCACCTCTGTGGTGCGTGTGAAGGAACCTATGTCATTAAGATGAATGACTTGTATAAAGAAAACATTCACTTTGAGGACAAGATAGCTTTTTCTTTCTTGTTCACTGATTGTAAGGTTGGTGTTGAAGCACTGTGTTTGATTATTTGCTCATGAGATACCCAATTTTTGAATTTACCTATTGTTGAGTTTAGTTTGTTAGGAGTATACAAAAACGTGCTTGACCACAGCCGCACACAAGTCTTATTGTTTCTCTAGCCACTCCACTCCTTTCTCCTACTATGGTACGTGAATCATTAACTAAAGATCAATCTCAATGGGCAGAGACTGAGTACTGTTATTTGTGAAATTACATCCCCTTTTCATTTTAAACCTCTTTGCTTATTTCTCTTCCTAGCAGATAATGTGTTAGCAAAATGCTGCAATATTGAAATGTCGATATTCATTTGCAATATTTACAGAGATGCTTTAAATGAACCCAAGCTGGGCAAGATGATTTGTATGCAAACTGCTCACTGCTTAACCAAACTCATAAATTTGACTGAACATTTAATCAATTAGGCTTATATGATTCTTTCTCTGTTTATAAGATTCTTCTATAATACAAAAGGCAGAATAAGTAATAGTACATGTACTAGGGAATTCCTAAATTGAACTCTCAGAATGAGTTATTTGCACAAACATTGAATGTGTAACTAATGTTGAAGAAGTACCAAAATTTTGTCTAGGGAATCAACTTTAATGCTAATTATAAGTTTTAAAATATTTTTTTTCTTTTTAACAGCCATGCTTTGTTTCATTTCCCTTACCCATTGAATAAATGGAAAGTATCATTTGTACATAGTTTAATAAAAATATCCTGTACAATCATTTAACTCAAAAACATTTGTAGCCATGCTATGAATATTCATGTGATGGTTTCACCAACTGTGTTCATATTAAATCTAACAAGTACCCCTAATGCTAAGACAATAATTAGATATCAACAATCTCATATAAAGACTGAAAAAGGAGTAATAGACAATGATTTTGGGTAGATACTAACAGCAGGACACCAGAGCAGTAGTTATCAAGACACATCAATACAGGAAAGTGTTTTGAAAACACAATTATGTAGATATTTTTAGAAAACCCCACTATCATCTGAAAAGTGGTATTGAGAAAGAAAAATTTCAGTGCCATCTCTTCCCTTTCAAATTTCTGCATAGTTCTGAGTTTATGGTAATATGTTATAATAACAACTGAAGTTTAATGGGAAGTGGGGAGTGTCAGAGTGAAAGTAAATGTGGTGTGCTGACCACGGGAGAGAGTGCAGGACGAGGAAAACAGGACTCCTGGATGTTTTATTCTAGTTTCCCTGTTGATGTCTATAAAAACATCCTTTATTGTTTTGCAGGCTAAGTGTCTTTGAGTTCTCTTCTTCACACTCATAGACAGTCCCTGTCAGAAATAACAACTCTCAACTCTTAATGTCACCCTATGGTCCTCATCATAATGATGCTCCACCATGTTCAATGCAACAACAGTCAATTATCTCTCACTACGTTTGCCTAAGACAGTCCTACACAATGATGTGGTGTCTGTAATCTACCCTAGCCACACTCCCTAAATTAAATACTACAGACAAGAGGGCTAATAAGTATACATAAAATAATTCCGTGTGTGTGTGCGTGTGCGTGTGCGTGTGCGTGTGTGTGTGCATGTGCGTGTGTGTGTGTGTGTGTTATAGTGGTGTAGCTTGGTGTTATTGTGGTACTCCTAAAAATGGGAGTGGATGTGTCTCTGTTTTGCCTGCTCTTGGGAACCCTTTCATCCTACTCGGTTGTCTTATCCAGCCTTGAGGTAAGTGTTTGTGCTTAGTCTTATTGTATCTTGTTATAATGTGTTCAATTAATATCCCTAGGAAGCCTGCTCTTCTATGAAGGGAAACAGAAGAGGAATATTTCTCGGGGAGACAGGAGGTTGAGGAGTAACTGGGAGGTGTGGAAGAAGAGGAAACTGTGGTCAGGATGTATTGTATAGAAGGAGAATAAATACAAAAGAAGTAGAGGTCAAGATTTTGAGGGGGCTTGAGAAGGGGAAGAAGCTAGAGGCAGAGGAAATGGTAGAAAAGATGTTAATGTAGTATATGTAAAAAAATTTCGCCGGGCGGTGGTGGCGCACGCCTTTAATCCCAGCACTCGGGAGGCAGAGCCAGGCGGATCTCTGTGAGTTCGAGGCCAGCCTGGGCTACCGAGTGAGTTCCAGGACAGGCACAAAGCTACACAGAGAAACCCTGTCTCGAAAAAAAAAAAAACAAAACAAAACAAAAAAAAAATTTCAAAAAAATTAAAAAGCTAAAAATAGTAAACAATGAAAAATCACAACTTGTTATATCCATTCATCATAAATTCTGTTGCTACTGCCCCTTTCCTGCTGCCAGCCTCAAAGAATCTTTGAGTTTCATACAGGCTTCCCTGAGTAAAATCATCAATGCATGTTCTGCATCTTAAAAATCAGTTAACATTGAACTTAAATTACACCTCCATAATTGCTATAAAACAGTAATTTTTTTTACTACTAGCTTGAAACCCTGAAATGATGATGGTGAAAATCAACATCATTTGAATTGTATGTACCATATGAAACTCTTAGCTCGTGGAGAATAAATACAAGAAAGAGATGTGCAATCTAAAGGTGACAAAGAATTTCTTTAAAGTATGTAAAACTACTAAAAGTAGAATAAATAATGAAATTATATTAAAACTTTTGGAAGTATAAATATTATTTAGCACAAATTATTTACAAAGAGTGTTTACATTTACAAAGAAACACAGGAAATATCTGTAGTGATTTATATTGTGTACCATAATAAATTTTGCAATGTGGTGATATATTGTGTATCCTAATAAACGTTGCCTGAAGATCAGAGGAAAGAGAACAAGCCACTAGATTAAACATAGAGGCCAGGAAGTGGTGGCATACACCTTTAATACTAGCACTCAGGAGGCAGAGATCTGTCTGGATATCTGTGAGTTCAAAGCCACCCTGGACTACATGAGATTGACTCAGCCTAGGAGAGAAATAGAGCCAGACAGTGGTCAAACACACCTTTAATTCCAGCACTTGAGATCTCATGCCATTGCTTGGGAAGCACACCCGCCTTTAATCTGAGAAAGTGACTGCTGGGAAGAGAAAGGTATATAAAGCATGAGGAAACAGGAACTAGAGGCTCTTTCAGGCTGAAGAGTCCTAGAGGTAAGATGTGACTTGTTCCTTTTTTGCAGTGATCTTCAGGCAAACTTTATTAGGGTACACAATATATCACCACAAATCTCTTTGAATTCCTTCAGGTTGTGGAATAACAAAAAATGAGAAACAATTAAAGACCTTCCTAGAGTGTCAGGACTGTTGAATCTATTAAAATGACTTAGTAGGTTATGTATTTATGAGTGCTTATAAATACACACACACACACACACACACACACACACACACATATATGCATGCTACAATAATACTTAAAGGAGAGATCATAAATTTTGAAACAGGGTACACATAAGGAGTTTGAGGAGAATCTGATTAGTGTAGAGTGTAGACACAACACTCAAGTATGAAGTTCTCAAAAATAAAATAAAATAATTAAATTTTAATAAAAGAATGTTGAGATGCTTCTTATATATAGGAGCTGTTCTAGATTTATTTGCAAGATAGACTGTAGATGAATTTCCGAACAGTCTTATTAAATAAGAAATAGAGAGCCAAATACAGAGGTAGAAGCCATGGAGATCAAAGCAATAACTGCCAACTAACCTTAGCTTACCACCTCGCCTTAGCTTCACAAGAGAACTTCTGACTATCTAACCTGTGCCTTTATTGCCTTCCTGTTCTGCCTTCTCATTGGCTCTAAGCCTAGCCACATCACTTTCTCATCACTACCTGTCTATACAGACATCCAGGTCTCTATGGTTGGTACTGCGATTAAAGGCATGTGTCACCATACTTGGCTGTGTCCTTGAACACACAGAAACTCTACCTGCGACTTGATTGGATTAAGGGCATGTGCCACCACTGCCTGACTTCTGTTTATGGCTCACTCTGATTGCCAGGCAAATTTGATTTATTAACAAACAAATAAAATATCACATTTCAGCACACATAAAATATCACCACAATAGATTGATACTCTTTAAACTTATTTTTATGCTGTGATCTCTGGGTACTGCAATAAATCACTGTTATAGTCATGAGTAGAATTGGAGGGAGAGGGTGATTTTGTTCAAAAAATGAAAAAGAAAATTGAAGAGAAAATTGCTAAGAACTAAAAAAAATTGCTTACTATACAAATAGTTATTTACCATATGAATAAAACATAAAGGTAATAAACAGTAATTGATCATTGAAATCCAGGCTACCCTGTGCTACACAATCAGACTGTCTCAAAGAAGTAAATGCTTTGAAATTTTTACAAAGAATGTAAATATTTCAATGATGCTTTAGAAAATATGGAAAGCTTTATGCATTTTATTTCTCTTCAGTACCTGTTTTAATACAAACAGCCAGTCTATAGAGTTTATTATGTTCTTAAGTTCTCTTCCTAGCTAAAGCATCAATGGAGAAGTCCTGTCAGATTCACTATAGGAAAAGCAGTGGATAATTTTACGTATTTTCCACACAATATTGGATATTTTTCTAGATAATACATCACATCTTAAATAAAATTTCTACTGGAGGTGATTTCTTTAAGCTAGTTGTAATTTTCATTTTGAAATATTATCAGTATTGATTTTATACCATTACATTGAACTCTGTTGGTGTGTATTATGTTACAAATGTGTTATTATCCAGATTTGTCTTTATAACCTCATTCTTTCATCATTCAGAAGGTATGAATTTTCATTTATGTTAATTTGACATGTTGCATTATATAATATCAAAAAGATTTTAATACCTTATCAAGGAAAGTATTTTACAACTCAGTGTGATAGTTATTAATTTTCTAAAAAAGTCCCTTTGTTTAAAAATGAGAAATTTTCTACTGGTAAAGTATCAGAATTACTTATTTGAACTTTTAATTTTAATACAATACTTGTAAAATTTCTAACATGAAAAACGTTAAACTGCCATTCACAGTTTTAAGTGGAAATCACATCTCACTGTAACATGCTTAATGTCACTATAAGCACATCAGTTGTACCAGCAGGTTAAGGTATGCATTTGGTAATCTTCACCCAAACTAGTCATACCTGCAAAAACTACATTTAAAAATAATCTTCAACATATTATAGATCGATACATTTAATAATTGCACACTCTTCATGTATGGGTTCAGTAAAGTTGTCATTAAAAAATCAAATGGAGCCGGGCGGTGGTGGCGCACGCCTTTAATCCCAGCACTCGGGAGGCAGAGCCAGGCGGATCTCTGTGAGTTCGAGGCCAGCCTGGTCTCCAAAGCGAGTTCCAGGAAAGGCGCAAAGCTACACAGAGAAACCCTGTCTCGAAAAACCAAAAAAAAAAAAAAAAAAAAAAAAAAAAAAAAAAAAAAAAAAATCAAATGGAAAGCTTTTGACAGTGATAACCATGATGACTTCTAACAGTATATAATTAGCTTTGTCCTACAATGACTACTATCCATTGACTTTGCTTTAGCAGGCTAATAGAAATATCAACAAATGGAAAGGGTTAATTTCATGTCATTAGAAATAAGTTTGTACTTTCACCTGAAATTCATCTAAGGCACACCTAGAATTGGCAGATGACTAGTGGGATCATTGATCTATGACATTCAAAGTGAATTTCAGTTCATACAAAATGAACATACATTTGACACCTGATGCTGATTTAAAAAAATAAATACATAAAGAGAAGACTTAAATTTAAACTGCTTATGGTAACACACATACACATGCATAACACACACATACATATTTTAAAACACTATTTTAGAAGACACAATGTTAAGGATGTAAAATCAAAATTGTCGAGTAGCTCCTAGAAGAAAGCATAGCAAGAGAATAATAAGAGTGGATCCAGCATCTCTATTAGGTATTATAGATAATGCTCAATTTTTAAGTAGAGTGAGAAGTTTATGAAAATTTGTGTTTTGTTATATCTTATAATATTTATTTAAACTAATTTTTAACAAAATTCCAATACCTATACAAAGCTTTATTTTAAGTGCAGGAACATGTGCTTACTATTCTGTCGCTTTGGATTCTTTTTTAAAATTATTAATTTAAATTAAGAAAATATGTGTGTGAGTGCAGTACCCACTGAGTGAGCTTTACTTCAAAGAGATGACGGGCCAGTCTATGACAGTATGAGCATAGAAGCCATCAAAGCACTACTTACAAATCAGTAAAACCATCTTCTATGGCACTCACACATCCTTGACATGTGCATCTGTTTTTAGTATAAATTTCTTTTTCAGAATTTCCCTTGAGGCCACGGGATCACCATAGGAGTTGGTAATGTCACCAAGGAAAAAGGCTCATTTAATGCCATCTGTTCATATTTATGTTCTATGAACATTTCACACGTCACACCTTTAAAAAGACCTAGAAAGAACAGAGTAATTTTGGCAATTAGTTAACTAAACTGATTGATTTTGACTCACTTGATTATGATAAAAATCATAGTTTCCATAATGACACGTTTATGTACTAACCTTCCCCTAGCCTGTCCTCTTTCATTTTAGGAGCCTTAATATTTTTCTCTCACTTTATATATAAAACAGATAAAAACCACTCCTAGCATATCAGTGTCTTTATGGTAAGGAGGGTGAGTGTGTTTGTGTGTGTGTGTGTGTGTGTGTGTGTGTGTGTGTGTGTGTGTGTGTGTGTGTAGGTGCATTTGTGGGCACCTTTACTCACTGAGCCATCTCGCTGTCCCAAAGACAATTTTCAATGAAGCTATCTATGATTCTCAATAGAACTATATTGAATGTTACAAAGTAGCTTTGTATTTTTGATTCCACATCATTCTTTAACAATATAATGGGAAAGTCCAGCAAACAGATCAAGTATCCAGGTATATTATATGAACAAAACCTTTAGAAAGTCTATAAGCAGATTTAAAAAAAATGTGATTTTCTGAAAATCATAAAGATTAAATGAATGAACATTCTGAGAAATTAAAGGAACCCAATCCTGGCCAGTCTTGCCAGAAAAGCAGATTTTATTCTTCTAGACAGCAAGTCAACCCAGAAAGAGTATTTCAAAGGTTTGAGAACTTGACATCTCATTGGGAAACAAAATCAATTAGAAATAAAATAATAAACAAGAAAAGGAAAATCATCCTAATGTATTTTTAAAAGTAGAGACTGAGAGGAAGGCAAATAAAAACATTGATTAAATATGACTTATAACACAGATTATATTAACACAGATTATATTATTCCTGTTACTTTTAAAACTTCTTCAAAATATAACTATTCATATCTATTGGAAGTTAGTATTCTGAAGGTTTGAATGGCCATCTATAATTAGTAGGGTTTATATAGAAAAAAAAGTATCTTTATTGAAATAAAAACAACTATTTATGTTAGTTATACATAAAGTCATTTTCATTTTATATTCCATGTGCTAACAGACTTCATTACCAAAAATTACATGCCCACTGCTCATAGCAGCTATGAGTCATTAACCCAATGTACTGAAATTATATATTGCCTTAGGAGTTGTCTATTATATGAGAAAATCAAATGTAAACCCTACAGTGAAAAGTCTTGACATTATTTAGTATAGGAAATACAGTGCATTGAAGACAAAATAATACAAACAATTCAGGATATTTGACTAACCCTGCAGAAAGTAAATTGTGGGTTAAAGCAAAATATAAATTACCTGTGCTTTCTTTTTACTGTTTCATAGAGAAATCATATGCTACAAAATATTGCTAATTGCAAAATGGATACTTAGTTGATTATCATATTCTCTCTTTTCAGTACTAGATTATAGGCTGCATGAATAGATACTTTATTAATTATAAAGATAGTACCTTATGAAATTGCTTTTGTTCATCCAGTCAAAACCAGCTAAAGCGCCATCTATAAACAGTTGAGTACCTATTCTCTTCAAATGTATGTGAAGGTATATCATACATGTGTATGACTATAAACCAAAAGTAACTTTGAAGAAATATCCTCTTATTCATCTTCTGGCTTGAAGGACAGAAATACTTATTATGACTTGTCTAATTTTTTCTGATTCTGTTATCTTTTTTTTATTGAAAAATTTTGTATTCATTTTACATACCAACAACAGATCCCCCTCTCTTCCCTCCTCCCTCTCCACTCCCCAGTCTTCCCCCTCCCCATTTCCTCCTCTGAAAAGGTAAGGCCTCACATAGGGAGTCAGCAACCTTGGTACATTCAGTTGAGGCAGGTCAAGCCTTTCCCTCTGCATTAAAGCTGAGCAAGGTGTCCCGCCATAGGTAATGGGCTCCAAAAATCCAGCTCATACACAAAGAATAGAGTCTGATCCTACTGCCAGGGGGCCCTTAAGCAGACCAAGCTACACAGCTACACAACTGTCTTGCTTATGCAGAGGGCCTAGTCCAGTCCAATGTAGGCTCCACAGCTGTTGGTCTGAAGTTCATGAGTTCCCAATAGCTTGGTTTGCCATCAACATCTTTATGCCCCTTGCTCATTTTTAATTAGTTCTTTGGGAATTTCATGCAATGTAATTTGATAATAATCACCCCTTTCCCACCCCTTCCAGATCCACATACCTCTCCTATTATACGCAACTTTGGCGGCTGCTGCTCCATGTTGCATCAGCAAAGGTCAGTTTGGAAAAGTTTGGCAAGACAAATGCTGGGAGAAATTGCTGTGAAGATTTGCTCTTCTAGGGAAGAATAGTCATGGTTCTGAGGGACAGACATTTATCAGACTGTGATTGCTCCCAACCACCAAAAAAAAAAAAAAAAAAAAAAAAAAAAAATTCTGCATGGAACCATGACCACACCTAACAGTGACTTTGAAATCTTCAAAAAGATGACAGGATCCTACAACGATGATTCCATATGGACTATGATAAAGCCATTAAGCTGATTAAGACCATAGAAAGATTGACTTTTGACTACAAACTGGTGAGGATAATTTCGAGATCACTAGCGAGATGATCCAGCCTGACAGACTACTTGAACAAGGATTTGAAACAAGCCCTGCACTTTCTCAATATGCGGAGACTGAACAAATGATACAGGACTTGACAATTAACCCAAAAATTTTCTTTTCAAGATTCCTAAAGATATCTTCACCCCTAGAAAGCAAAAAGAAAAAGAGAATATAGATATGAGATAAATCATCGAATCTACTCTGAGAAAAAAAATAAAGAAATAATAGGATAAATAGGTATATCATTGAATCTACACTGAAAAGAAAAAGGGGGAGATATAAAAATGACAAAAGGTAGATTATTGAAACTTTTATGAAAATATGAATATGGTAAAATAAAAAGGTCAATTTTTGAATCTACTTTTAAATAGGAACTACTTGTTTTAAACAGGATAAGTAGTGAAAATTTTTTTCTATGAATTTGTCAAATGTTACTGGACTGAACATTGTTATATATTAATGGAGTTTTTATCTGAATCTGTCAAATGTTAATGGACTAGACACCGTTAATGTAATCTTGACTGTGTATATTGTATATACTTACTGGATATAATTTTTCTTGTATTAGTTATAAGCTTTTTTAAATTTAAGACAAAAAGAGGAAATGTGGTGGTATTGTGTTCCCCAAAATATTTTGTACCCTAATAAATTTATCTAAGGTCAGAGAACAGACAGCCACTAGATACAGAGGCTAGAAAATGGTGGCACTCACACCTTTAATCCTAGCATTCCAGAGGCAGAAATCCATCTGGGATCTCTGTGAGTTCAAGGCCATCTTGGAAAGAGCAAGGCATGCTGACACATGCCTTTAATCCCAGGGAGTAATGGTAGAAAGCAGAAAGATATGTAAGGCGTGAGGACCAGGAACTAGAAGCATTTGACTGGTTAAGATTTTAGGCTTTGAGCAACACAGTTCAGCTGAGATTCATTCAGTATGAGGACACAGAGGCTTCCAGTCTGAGGAAACAAGATTAGCTGAGAAGTTGGCCAGGTGAGGTTAGCTGTGGCTTCTTCTGTCTCTCTGACCATCCAGCATTTCACCCCAATACCTGGCCTGGAAAAGTTTTTATTAATAAGAACTGTTAAGATTTCTGCTACACCCTTAGGGGTAGGAGTCATATTATAGATGTATCTGTTGGGAATGGGGCCCACAGTTCATGATTTTGATCAGTTGTGGTTTTCAGTAATGGTCTACATCAGCAGCAAAGAGAACTTCCTTTAATGAATGGGAAGCATTGTTTATTTACCTCCCTTGGAAGACTGCATGGTGCTTCTGAGTACTATAAAAGCTAGACCTCAACACAGGTGCAGTTTGGGTTCCTTTGGGCCCTTTCTCTCAAGTGCATGGTGTCTAAACCACACAGACTTGTTTTCCACCTCTGAGAGCCACAAAAGCGCAACATCAATAGCAAATATTATTTTGGGAGTATCTTCGGCATGCCTGATCAACTGAGAACTTGATGTTGGGGTTTCTGTGAAGTGGTCTAGGGTTCTTGAGGTAAAGATTGTTAAATACTAACTCACACGTGTTACAGGTATTCCTTTTTATAAACGTTATCTGTGTAAGGTGGCATCCTGTAAAATCCAGGTAACCTCAAATTACAAATCCTGTGGTAAATGCAGTAGTACAATGGTGACTAGTGAATCTAAGTTGCTTCTGCAAGCATCAAAATTGACATCAACGTGCTTGCTATGGAAATGAAAACTAAATGATGCTAATTCTATATTTGATAACACCCTTCCATCATTTTTTGTCACATAGAAACAATCCCATAGACAGCAACTAATCCACTGCGATTGTTTCTTGGCGTATTTTCTCCAGTCATTACCACAGTGCTAAGGGATTTATTTTGACCATGATAGCAGGTGATTTATTATTTTGCAGCTACAGAATGAGACAGCTGAAAATGGTTTTGAAATGGAAATTGTGACATTTACTGTGGGAGCAATGATCTTATACAGAAGCCAGGTGGTGACTATTTACCATTCCAACAGATGGAAGTCCTGCAGGGAAGGGGTGTGTGTGCGTGCGTGCGTGTGTGTGTGTGTGTGTGTGTGTGTGTGTGTGTGTGTGTGTGTGTATGGTTTCTAGTAACTTAAATAATGAAAGCTTCCTTTTTGTTCCCTGATAAAAGTTGTGTTTTGTGTAAAATTAAGTCTGAAAAGTCTCTTTCTTTTGCTGATCAGAATGTAGCTCTCCGTTCATATTGATTTCCTTTCAAGTTACCACAACTCCTCTAGCCATTCCAAGTTTATAATGCTATAATGAATGTTTACCATGACCGAATAATAATAAGGATGCCATGAGAGCATAATTATAAAGATTTACACAAAAATTATACTGAACATTTGTTTCAGAGGAATTCCCTAAAATTGAATTTCTGTGTATCTTTTAGGCACCACAGACATTACATCAATATTAATTACCTTAGATATCCTCCCTTAATCTCCCTAAAGTCATATTGCAGGTTATATTGTTAAATATTTAATTGAAAGGAACATTGCGTGTTTTTCTCTCATTCTCTCTGTGTTGATGAAAAAACAACAAGCTGGTGTTTTGCATATATATTCTATATTTATAACCTGATAAGTCTTAGAATAATAGGATAGGAAGGTTTTTACCTAGACTTTGATTCATATTCTAGCTATAACTACTGAATAAAACTCAAGGTAAGTTTAGAAAGTATATAAAATGCTAGTGTCATAAAATAATTTGTTTTTGAGATAATATAACTTCAACATGTATCACTTTTCTCCCTCAAAACTCTATCATATAATGTTCCTTGATCTTTTGCAATTTAATGGCCTCTTATTAATATATATTTTTCCTAAACATGTAATTATGACCTGTTCAGTCTACATATACAAAGTTACTTATATGTATGCTGTATATTATTTTTCTCCCCTAGAAAAGAGCACACTACAACTCTTTCTTAATGGGGAAGATGAAGCACTGACAATAAACACCTTGATGGGAAGCTGAAATGTGCTCAAAATCACCTTTGAATAATACCATGGGTGTTACTCGGGTGACAGAAGGGTGCTAGTTAAATCTTGACAAAAATTACCTCGGTGAAATACTGCATACTTAAAGTTTATGCACTCATTCTGAATGAATACGGAAACAGTTTCAATGCACATTATGTTACAAGGACTCTCACTTTGCATACTGTAGTATGAGTTTCTTTTATGACTGTTGGTTTCTAATTTCCAGTTCTGTCAGTGTGAAGGTGCTAAATAATTCTATTTCCACTCTGTCCATGGGCAAAAATACATTTATACCAAAAGTGTTCATCATTTAGCTTCACTTCACTTTCATTGAAAATATACAATTTAATTGATCATTTTATTCCTCCTGCACTTGTAACACACACTTTCTTTGTATCATTAACTTTAATATTCACTGACACTAAGAGTACTATCAAATTTACTCCATAGAAACACCTTCTTACTATTACAATTGCTTGCTTTGTCTCCTCACATTTAATGTTCCGTGTCTCCATATAAACATACTGTTATCTTTTGGGGAACAGTTAAAATATTTTGGTATGTACTTGGTGACTTAAAAATATATTTCTCTAATAACTAGCAAAATAGTTTCCCTATGATAACTGTCTCCTCTGGACACAGAATAAATGTTTCAGGAGATGAAAAATATGAATTGTTAGACTATATTTTGTTTTAACTTTCATTTATTTTATGATTAAATGAAAACTGTCTTTTTGTTTTCTGTTGTTATTGTTTTTCTATATCAAATAAGAGGCTACTCTGTTCCTTTTTCAAGCTACTTGATAGGAACTCTATAGCTTCTAAGACACAATCTCACAGCAAAGTCAATGATCTCGTGGCTGTTACAATCTTTTTTCCTCATCTTTGACAATGTTCCCTGAGCCATAGGTTCTGGGGTGTTTGTAGAGGTATCCTTCGGGCCTAGACTCGAATTTTCAACCATATGACTACCCAAATGTGAGCTGAACAAAGGACACCAATAGACATGCCAAAATAGATAGGGAAAAGCACACCGTTGTCTACCACACACAATGATCAAAAGGCAACTGATTAAAGTTGGGAATGAGAGAGGTGGTCCTCTGCAGGGAAGAACAACCCAATTGGTTGTCCAGTACCAAATAATCAACCCTAAAAACATATGTACCAATAGCATTCTTGAATTCAACAAGTTATACTTAGTAATATGTATGTATATGCATATATGTACACCTATACATGCATGCAATAACAACATGTAGAGACCCACAGCCAAACATTATGCAGCACTAGTGGAATCCCATGGAAAAGAAAGAGGAAGGATTGTGGGAGCCAGAAAGGGTGAAGACACCAGAAGAATCAGCTAAGCAGGGCTCATAGGGACAAAGACTGAAGCGTCTATTGCTGAGCCTGCATGGTTCTGAACAACTTCCTCTGCATATATGTTATGGTCGTGTAGCTTGGTGTCCCTGTGGGACTCCGAAGAATGGCAGTGGGGGTGCTGTGACTCTTTTTGCCTGTTCTTGGGACCCATTTCTTCTTACCTGGTTGCCCCATGTAGCCTTGGGCCTTGTCTTATCCTGCTGTGGGATGTTCTGTATGGCAAATGTGTTGCTGATTAATCAATAAATAAAACACTGATTGGCCATTGGCTAGGCAGGAAGTGTAGGTGGGACAAGGAGGAGAATAAAGCTGGGAAGTGGAAGACTGACTCAGAGAGACACTGCCAGCTGCCATGATGAGAAACAGCATGTGAAGATGCCAGTAAGCCATGAGCCACGTGGCAAGGTATAGACTTATAGATTAATAGAAATGGATTAATTTAAGCTGTAAGAACAGTCAGCAAGAAGCCTGCCACGGCCATACAGTTTGTAACCAATTTAAGTCTCTGTGTTTACTTGGTTGGGTCTGAGAGGCTGTGGGACTGGCAGCTGAGAGAGATTTGTCCTGACTGTGGGCCAGGCAGGAAAACGCAAGCTACAAATGGCGTCCAACGTGGTGGCAAGAGTTTCCACCTAAAAACTGAGAGAAAAGATTCTAAAATGGAGCTAAAAACAGGTTCCTAATTGTCTCTCTCAAATGAGCAGCAGCTGCCAGTTTGAGCTACTGGCAGGTTCCTAGCTTGCTTGCTCGACCTGCTGCTGCCCTATGGCAGGAATGAGGGCTCTGCAAGTGGCACATTAAGCTGCATGGTCGATTTAGACTTTGCTAGTACAAAACAAAAAAAGAGGTTTCTGGGCTACACGCTGCTTGGATAAAAGCATAGACCCACGATAGCTCCCAGAGCTGGTGGTAAACCACCGCCATGTTGGGAAGCTGAGGTGGGCGGAGCCAGCAGCCACAGCTGCTGCAGTTTAAGGCAATAGATTCACAATAAGACAGATTCAGATGTAATAGTTTACAATGTGTGTAAAAGATACGTAGGCTTGAAAGAGACAAAAAAGGTGATATATAGAGTTATAGAAACAAATACATAGTTTTAAAAAAATAAAGTCTTTAAAGAGACAGTAAAATTAATATAAAAAATAAGCCACGTAAAGATGAATATTACACAGAGAATCTGGATTGTGTTGTCTTTGGGATTTTTAACTGCAGAAAAACATTTGATTGTAAAAGCTGTTGAATTATGCCAAAATGTATATTTTAAAGATACCTTGACTTCAAAATTTGGATATAAGGATATGTTACTTTGGAAAGGAGACTCTGCTTTTGTTCCCACAGAAAGCCAAAGCCTATGGATTTGTTCCATATTAAGATACATCAGGTTTGACCAGCCAAGACCCCCTGAAAGGTCTCCGATGACACCATGGCCCAGATGATCCTACATCCAGAATAGTTTCAAGGCAACTGGCTCAGACAATACAGCCTCATGGACTATTCCATAATCCTAAAATTTTCTTTGTTTCCCCATAAGATACAGTGCCCCCCTCCAGCAGGAAGTAGTAAGAGAAGCTATGCCCAAATTCCCAAATTATATGTAATTTTACTTTGTTAAGATTAAAACCTTCCTTTTTGAAAAAAAAAAAAAAGGGGGGAGGAGTGCTGTGGGATGTTCTGTATGGCAAATGTGTTGCTGATTAATCAATAAATAAAACACTGATTGGCCATTGGCTAGGCAGGAAGTGTAGGCGGGACAAGGAGGAGAATAAAGCTGGGAAGTGGAAGGCTGACTCAGAGAGACACTGCCAGCCGCCATGATGAGAAACAGCATGTGAAGATGTCAGTAAGCCACGAGCCACGTGGCAAGGTATAGACTTATAGATTAATAGAAATGGATTAATTTGAGCTGTAGGAACAGTTAGCAAGAAGCCTGCCACGGCCATACAGTTTGTAACCAATTTAAGTCTCTGTGTTTACTTGGTTGGGTCTGAGAGGCTGTGGGACTGGCAGCTGAGAGAGATTTGTCCTGACTGTGGGCCAGGCAGGAAAATGCAAGCTACATTATCCTATATTGTTTTGTTGTGTCTTGTTGATATCCCTGGGAGCCTGGCTCTTTTCTGAAGGGAAACTCAGGACAGTGAATCTGGGGGAGAGGGGAAGTTGGGAGCAGTGATGGAAGGGGAAACTGTGGCTGGGATGTCTTGTATGAGAGAACAGTAAATAAAAAGATAAAAGGAAGAACAGCAAAAAGAAAAAAATTAGAAAGAAAAATGAGGCCATAAATTTGAAGGAAAGCAAGGTGGTGTATATGGGAGGATTTGGAGGAAAGAGAGAATAGAGAAATGTTCTAAACTATAATCTCAAAATATAAACAAACAAAAAATAATTTCTACAACATGCTAGTAACCCAGTGACAAACTTACTTTTGTGGCTATTTTCCTGTAAAAAAATGATATAGTTCTCCCCCAACTGCTTGATTTCAGAGGAATTATTTCTTTGTGATAAAAATACAATTTTTGAGATAGTATGGAAAATTACCAAGTTTTATGTGTGTGTGTGTATGTATATATATATATATATATATATATATATATATATGAAAATATATAGCAAATTTTTTCCGGAAACTAAAACTATAAACTTCAGAAAAAATATGAATCAAAAGGAAACTCAAAAAAATGAGAACTAAAGTAAATTAATGGGCATATTTACAACTATTACTATATAAGCTAATTTAAAAATATTTTTATTATATTTTATTAAGAATTTGAGAATTTCATACAATATATTTTGATCATATTCAGCTAACGCCAGCTTCTCCTACATTTACTCTTTTTATCTCCCATCTCTTCACAATCCACTTTGAATTTTCCTTCTCTGTCTTTCTTTTTTCTCTTTTCTGTTTTTCTTTTACTTTTTCTTTTCCTTTCTTTCTCCATCAAGTTCAATGGTATTTCCCAAATACTCAGTGTGGCTTAACTACCAGTGGTCACATCATTAAAGAAAATATACTCTCCCTATCCCAACAGACATCCAATGTCAGTGTTTCTCGTGAGATTTCATTCCCACCTTCCCCTTCCATCCTGGGATTTTTGCGTGTCTTGAGCATGAGATAGAATTTTGGGTGCAACTGCCCTGTAATGGCAGAAGAATAAAGTATTCTCCAAGTTAGCCCTCATGTATATCTCTCACAATCTTTCCACATAATGAACCTTACTGGGAGGGATTTTCTATGTATTTTAGAAATAAGTCAATAAAGGAATATGAAAGAATTGACTTAGTTCAAACTCAAAATCAAGAAAAAAATCTTTATTGTTCCAATAGACCACTTTCCCAATAACCCCAAGTCTTGCTGTCTCTTCTGCAGGCTTTATAGTTTAGCATGGGTAGAAAGGAGCATTGACTTTGACAGGCCCAGGAACTACTTTTCTGGTAAAATATTTTTCAGTACCACAGTATGCGAAATAAGTCAGCTTACCTTTTTTTTTTTTTTTTCTTTCTTTCTTTTTTCTTTTTCTAGTCTCTGGGCTCCAGGGCATGTGACAAGGTTTGACAGATTTCTAGAATTCCTTGGGTAGGAGGTTTCTTAAATCCTTGGTCCTGTTTCATACTTTATGACTGTGATTTTATTTTTACATTGTGTGTGTGTATGTGGGGGAGGTGTCATTTATTTAATGTATGTCACATTTAGGATTAAGCACTCTACATTATTTTAATCTGTACACATTGACGAACTGAGCATCTTCGTTAATTATTATCTACTGCAAGAAGTATCTGTCCCAAACTTGCACGAATCTGCTCTTTTCATGTGCTAATCATGAATTCAGGAGAGGCTAGCTGAGCTTTAACCTCTTGGGGAAATTAATAGTTAAAGGATTTCAAAGATGAGTAATCACTGTCTTCAGGTTTTTAATGACTGATGAATCTAACATAACAGTCTCCAA
The DNA here is from genome assembly GCF_007827085.1 of Peromyscus californicus insignis. Classification (NCBI taxonomy): domain Eukaryota; kingdom Metazoa; phylum Chordata; class Mammalia; order Rodentia; family Cricetidae; genus Peromyscus; species Peromyscus californicus. Next base: position 64,719,425 of record NW_026294458.1, read on the forward strand.
TAACAGTTACACATTCATGTTCACAAAGATGGTAGTGATTAAAGTCAGTGGGCCACAAAAGCAAAAGAAAATAACACAAATATTGGGAAGAGACTTGTACAGATACGAGGGATTTCATGGGGCAAGAGTGGAGATAAGAAAGACTATAGACCAGAGTAAATAGAAAGCACTGGATACAGTTACAAAATTGCCAACATTAATCTGATCATTAATAAAAATGTACTACTTTATACCAAATTGCTTTAAATATTAGTTCATTAAGAAAATCAATTTAGTACCTCCCTTAGTTAGCTTTGTCAACATGGCATGTTTTAGAATTATCAGATTAGAAAACTAAGATTAAAGAGTTGCACAGACAAAATAAAGCTGTGGGGATTTTCATAGATTATCATATTTGTTAATTGATGTAGGAGGGTCCAATACACTGTGGACAACACCAATCCCTAGGGACGTGGTCCTAGCTGCATGGGAATACTAACTAAGCCTAAGCTCAAGAGCAAGGCAGCAAGCACCTTTCCTTCTTGGTTTCAGCTATATGCTCCTGCTTGAGTTTCTTCTCTAACTTCCTTTAATGATGAACCAGGTCATGAAATTTTGCAATAAATAAACCTTTTATTTCAAACTTGCTTTTGTTAGAGGGCTTTATCAGAACCACAGAAAGGAAATTAAAACAATGCCTTTCTGAGATTTTGCTAATGTTTTGACAAAAGCCTTGGATAATGATTATACACTGTTGATTATTTTTACTTTATAATTAAGACAGTAAAATAAAGAATCATTTTTATATTCTTTAGAAATTCTTTTCAATGTGAAATGAGGACCACAAATAAATTTAAAAGTATAATTTAAATATTAGAAAAATATTAAATATTAAAATGCATTGAGCCAAATGACAGAGAATATTGATTTAAGGACCAGTTCAATCACAACATCCTAAATATGATCCCATTATTTTATGAAGAGTCTATCAGTGTACAAAATTAAATATACATACAAATTTTAAATTTCTGAAATTTGTAAATCTATGCTACAAAAGAAGACTTTCATTTTATCCTCTTTTTCTTAACTAGACATTTAAGATTTTTCTCAATAAATTGGCATAAATTCAAATGTCTTGACAGAAAACATCAATCAACTTAAAATCAGTGAGAGTTTATTCTGAGACAATTCTGTGAACATGACCCAAGAATATGGACTCAGGTTACTTCCAGTGATATCTTCCAGTATAGAAATGGTTTTATGAAAGTTTTTATAGTCACAGAATAAAAGACAGAAATCAAGGCTTTGCCAAATACATTAATTGGAGCACATGATACAACAGAACACATAAATCTCTATAGGCTATAGATGCTATTTAACGTTCTTAAATGCAGAGTGGTAGAAACCAAAGTCTATTAAGATAATGTATTCCTAAAGGTTTTAACTTGAAATTCACAAGTGTATGATGTTAGATCCAGAGTTGGGCAATCCAAGTGATTATTCAGGAGACTAAAGTTATCCTACTATATTTTTGGCTCTGGTACTGAAAGCTTTCAGGAGATTGTGTCAATAAACTCTTGTATGATCTTCAACAAATGTGTTACTATCTCATTAGAACTTCAATTTGCATCATAAAATTACCGAAATAAATACTCACTTATTAAATGTGTTAGTCCTTCTGTACTCTTAATAGTGTAATTCAGAACTTATTCAAGACTTAACTACTCTGAGTAATAGAGGCTGATACAAAGTCATGATGCCAATTGCTTCCAGGTCTGTTAAGCCTGTGTCAGCTTCAAAGATGTTTCCCAGGGATAGAGGGAATGCAAATCTAAGTAGAAAGAGAGCTTGGGGGAGCAGGAGATCCCAGCTGGATCAACAACAGAGAGGGAGAACAAGGAATAGGAGACCATGGTAAATGAGAAACTTTTAAGACAGACTTACAGTAGTTATGTATGTAGAGATAGGCCCAACCTAAGTCAATTTCACAAGTTCCATCTTAGTTTAATTATATTGATGCTATCTATGCTGATTTCTATAAATCATTTTATTTTCATAAATTTGAGATGAAATATTTTGTGGATTCCTCTAGTATCATAAAACTGACAACTAATTGCTAGAAAGGGAAAAAAGAATAAATATATGTTTTAACTTATTTTTATTATGTAGTTTTTCCTCATAATTTGCTTGCTAAAAAGTAGCACTTATGTCATAAAATTTTAACAGCCAATGACCTGATTGAATGGTGATATAAAGTATTCTTACTTGACTTGAGCTTCAATTATATCTTTTGGCTGCTAGAAATATTTGCTATGTACATAATCAATTAAAACTCATAATAAGTAACTTCCCATGTCCTGGGTGATAAATTTTATGCGTGTCTTCTGATACAATGCATAAAGACATTGAAACTAGGTCATAGAACTATTTTTTAACTCTATAAAACATGCAATATCTTTTTGGTAATTAATGTCAAAAGTAACTGAAGGAGAATACTCTAAGTATATGTTTACATTATAAAATAGTTTGGTCTTCATACTTAGCTTTCTTTTTGTAGATAATCCCTCTTTTGCTGGCAAGTCATATCCATTAAATTTATGAACCAACTAAAGAGGATTCAGTTAGATGTGATTTTATTTTCCTGGCATGCTTTTTAAAGAAATCATTGCAGTCTGTCAGAATCATATAATGCCCCACTTTTTAGCATTCTGGATGCAAAACTCTCTCTCTCGACTTTAAATCTTGGAGTAAATATTATAGGTAAATGAAATATTTGTACTGTTAAATATCAACTAAGCTATGATAAAATTTTAATGTGTTTGTCTTAGAAAATTGTTACTCGGGAGTTGGACAACATAAAATTGAAAGCTGGAGGATCCACTAAAGGTAAATGCTAAAGTGAGGCAAACGTCAAAAACAAACAAAATTGCTGGGTGGATTTTAAAGCTTGTAGATAGGTAGTTGCTTATACCCTTGGAAAGATACTAAATGTAAACATATAAGTTTGCATCACCTTCTGATTGCTTGTTTTACTGTAGTATAGGTATATAAGGAGGTAGGTCAAGTTAAGCTTCCCCTCTGTCTGAAATCAAGCAAAGTTGGACCCAAATTTAAGACCCATATGGCTTTATCTACTCATGTGTTTTTTAAGAGTGTTCATTTATTTTAAATTTTCATTTTTTTAACTTATATATACTAAAGATTGGGTTTTTGCAAATTGAAACATAATCACATTAATGTCAGGGTGTATACTATTATAGGAGATGCCTCAAGGACTGCTCATTATTTGTAGATCATTAATTTGTGCTGAATCTACCTACCTCCTAAATTAAACTCAAGGTTAAGTATCATTAAGTAAGTGAACAGCCCAGGAGAGGAGAAGGAAGGAGAAGGAGAGGAGAAGGAAGAGAGAGACGGAGACAGAAAAAGTAATGGAGACAGAGATTACATTTTGAGGCTGGCACAGGAGAAATTAGAGAAATAGAAACAGTCATTATTTAATTTCAACTTCCTTTGAAAAGCTTTACTAATTTAAAATGCAATTATTGCTTGTACGTTCTCCTCTAGTAACCATGATTCATTTCACTAGCACCAATCAGATAGCTAGGTTTCCAGTAACAAGTATAATATTCTTCATGTTGAGTGGGTCGTAAGTTTTCACTGTAATCAAGAAAACCTCTCTCTCTAGTAGAGGGAAATCATTACAGAAAACCACAAGCAATTAATTTGTAGAGTTGTGAAGGCAAGTACCAATGGATACACCCATAAAACTTTCACATAGCTAAAGATTATTAAGGGTGATTTTACATAAAAAGGGTATGTAAGAGCCAGAGGAATAGGGAGTTTGCTGTGAAATACTACCTCCTAGGAACATCAAAAACTACCTCCCAAAGTGTCACCGAAATCAATGCCCAAACATGAGCTGAACAAGCAGGACATCAAAAGACATACTAAATAACACTAGGAAGAGTCTTTAAGGCCTGATCCCTACACAAAGAACTACAGGCCACTGGGTAAAGCAGGGCGTGGAAGAGGTGGCCCTCCCCAGGGAAAAGCACATCAGCTGCTTGTGCAATGCCAAATAGTCAGCTCTGAAGCACACATAACATTATATGGAGTGATCAGGTTATATTTAGGATTATATATGTATATACACGTACATATACATGTATACAATAACAACCTAGGAAAAAATGAGGCCGTAAATTTGAAGGAGACCAGGGAAGGGTTTCTAGGAGGGTTTGGAGGAAAGAAGGGGAAAGGGGAAATGTAATTAGAATACAGACTCAAAGCTAAAAGAAAAGCACGGAGAAAGAGGAGGATGTAGAGGAAGGAGGAGGAGGAAAGAAGGAAAAAAATGGTAAACTAATTTGGTTCCTTCCAAAACCAAAATACAATGGAATGGACTTAACTTGGTATTCGTGACTGACATTGATATTTGGCAAGAAACATTCAGAAAGACTGCCCTAATATACCTAAGAAGATGGAGTATTCAGGTGTAGTAGTGTTTTTCCATAATCTGAAGATTAGCCTCATGTTATTCCCCAACTCCAAAGGACTAAGAAAGATTCATTAAATTATGGCTCTTGGCAAACAGTAAACCAACAGTGTCTAAAAGTGGAAAGGGAGGAGTTTGCTAGGACTACATTTCAGGAGTAAGACCACTATGTTGTTATGAGAGGAGCACGGTTTAGTCCTGAGTGACAGAGACTACTCACATGCAGGGGTTGCTGGGAAAAGAAATGTCAGATAACACCAACAGATCCTTGATAGTCTCAACAGCTTGCTGAATGTAAGAGTCACTTTAGAAGAGGCCAGAACACACTGTGCAATATCAGTGAGCCTTTAAAGGAAGTGATTGAATACAGGAAGAAAGGAAATCAAAATAATGAAGTCACTATGGTGTTGTTGAACTCTTTCATGCACTCCCTGTGTTGAGGAGAACCTTGGTCCTCAGGTTTTGAGTCCAAAAAGCAACAGAAAGTCAATGACTTACATTCTTCTCGGCTATTGGTATATGTTCTGTGACTGGGCGTGCATGATTTTTGTATGATCAGTAAAATTATTTTGACATTTACATTTTGCTAATACTTGCTCTGTCAAAACCTTTCTCAATATATTTCATTGGATTTTCATGAAATTGTGAAATAAATTAGTGTGACATGTATGAAAATGTATCTTAATATTTATATATACAGGTATAAAATTTATCTTTCTGAAGCTGCTAAATTATAAATAATGTTACAAATTAAATTTATAAACAAAATCAAATAAAGTCATCAGCATTTAATAAGTATATTTACTGGAATAAGTATCTATGATCAGAATCCAGTAAGATCAAAGTGTACTTTGTGCAGACTCCAACAGGAGTAAGAGATGGGAGAACTTTGGGGCATCTCAGCCAGTTTCCATCTGATGTTGTATACCTTCTTTAAAAACATTAGATGTGTGTTTGTCCAGGATATGCCTGAGTACTATCAGTGATGTGGAAACCATCATGGCCTGAGGGTCAGCCTCCATGGAGACTGCCTAGGGTACATGTGGACAGCTGTGAATGGGAGAAAATCCTGCTGTATATTTAGCTAGAAATGGAGTCCAGGGAGTTTCCACTTTTCCTTCCAGCTTTAAACTGCAGGGTCATCAGCGGCCAGGCCTCTCACACATGGAAGCTCTTGGACTGTTGGAGAGGGGCTCTCAACTTCCCCCTAGAGCCTTCTCATCTGCAGATTCAATATCTACAATTTCTGTGAGGAGGCTTCATCTGTCATGCTGTCAATTCCGTTCAGGATGCTGGGCTCCAGCTCTGAATGTCATCCTCTTTATCAATAGCTTTCTTAAAGTCAGTGATTACAACTGAACACTCTGCGATTCTATCCAAGGACAGGCAGAGCTGGCGCTTTCCTTATTCTATGCTCCTATCACTGCTCTTATTCTGTATGTCTATCAATATCACCCGATGAAAATGATTTTTCTTGGCAGTGTGGTGCACAATGACTCATGTTATGAGCTTGATTCACTGTTGCTGCCTTTGATTTTGCTGTCAAGAGACTGTCATATTATTTTTTTAAACCGTAGTGTTTTTCCTTCTCTGTGTTTGTACAGTAACTTTGTTAAATATTTTTGTGTTTTCCTATTTCTCTTCTATGAAACTTAGATGATACCAGACTATTTTAATCATAAAAGCTTAGTGCATTTCTCTCACATGTCATGATATTTTGAAATCCTGATCTTGCAATTCAAGATTTAAAATCATGACATATCAGGCTTTAAACTATATTATTCTAATAGAAGGTCCCAGCCATTTATCCAAGACCAAAGCATAACTAAACACGTATGGATTACAAATTTTGTACATTATTTAAAGCTTATTTCATTTATCTACATTGTGTTTTCCACATGTGTATTACAATAATGGGGGGTGGTGTTTGGAGTAGAAGCTTCAGGGTAGCAAGGTTTGAGTTTCCAGTGTTTTTTCTTGCAAAGAGGAAAGTAAGCATGTGCTGAATGTGATTAATGATGCTATCTACATGGTTGTGTAAGACAGATGAAAAGGCTACGCCACACTATTTCTTGTATACAGACACACGTATGTGAGTGTGTATGTTCATATCATATATTTCTATTTTTTTCATAATTTAACAAAACAAAAAGTCATAAATTAACATATCTAAAATTTTCACTAGTTTCCTTAGTATATATAACAACAAAAACAGATAAACATTGACACCTGATATAGCCCAAACTGAATTTTCAAAGGTTGTTTTGTCATGGGTAGTTATTCTGTAGAAAGGCATTGGTATTGGAGGTGTATACAAAATCTGCCTTTCGTTTTTGCTCCTGAAAAAATCGGACATGTGAGAATTCATGTCTTTATTTGTGGCCAATCTAAACATAAAATCTATTGAAAATATTTTTGTATGCTTTCCAAAACTCTATTTTATGAGCCAGAAATTCATGAAAATGGTGCTTATTTTGGTATTTTGGCACATCTCTCATTGGTCATTTGAAAACCAGAAAATAACAAGGTTTGAAAGAATCTGATTGAAAAGAGCTGTATTGAACTGACTGAACGGTTTATGATCTGCGTAAAGGTTTTTTTTTTTTTAATTTAACCAAATTTCTCCATCCTCATCATCATCCTATCCCAGTGTACATATGAAGTAATATTTAAGAAAAATGTCTTTAATATTACATATTTTTGATATTATGATATGGTTACAACATTTCTCCCCTCTCTTCTCTTCCTCAAGCCCTGCCAAATACCCCTCCCATCACTTCTTAAAATTCACTGTCTCTGCCCCATTCCCAGGGAATTATGCAGATTTCCTACAACCCTCCAACCTCACTTTATCTCTTTGTTTTAGCACCAACACTAAAGGCAGTCTTCTTCATGGAAACCAGCTGTACACAGCGGCAAGAGAAGTAGATGGGTAATCTTCACACTCCCTCACATCCTCCAATTGCAATTCCCCAACCTCAACCCTAGCCCTGTAGCAGGCCATTCACCAGGGCCTGTTTGCCCACTCTTCTATTCCCTGGAGACTTCACAAATCCTCCTGTCAGACTCAGCTGTCCTCCCTCCTGTGCACCCTTTCAGCTCCCAGGCTCCTAACCCATCCCCATTCCTTCCTTTCCTCTCCCAATATGTAGGAACTGGACTGCAGTCCCAAAATGATGACATCAATGGAGCAAAATGAATTTACCATCCATATGTCTTAATGCTACACAGATTTCACTTCTTTCTTAACAAAGGCAGCACTGAGATAATAATATGTGAGATTAAATTATTCCTTTTTACATTAAATCAAATATTCTTATCTACTCTCTGGAAAATAAATCTGCCTGAACGTAAGCAGTTTCTTCATCAATGGAAGTCTTCTCGGGTGGCTATTGCAGTGTATTTTGAGAAAGCAATGTAGACCTAAGAGCATATCCACAAGCCTCTTGTGGAAAGAGATATCTACATAGTGACATGGTAATGGACACTTCGTACTTCAAAGAGTACATTCTGTGTTTACAGACAGCCAGAAAGGATTTTCAGCATACTTGAAGCTGAGTAGTTAAGGCTCCTCAGCATATGGATACAGAACTTCTTGTAATGTCAGTGGTTGTTTTTACTAAAACATGGTCTGAGTAAGAGTTAAAGAGACATTGAATATTGGGCACATTTCCCTAAAACAATAAAACACACCATTCCAGCTCTTGTTTGCATTAGTTATAATGTATGACATTATAAATAGAGAGGAACTTATTAACTTTACATCCTTCATTTCCTACAGGACATGTTGTCCTTGAGAGGTTGTTTATATGCTCATGTAACCCAAATTGTAACCTAGCACGCCAACTATTTCATATGTATACATTTAAATGTTAACTCCTTTTTCAAGGTAAGAAATGTTGAATTCTACTCAATTTGAATTACCAAAGTCAGGAACATTTTAAATCTTGAGTCATACTCTCAAATATATCTTTTTTTTTTTCCAGCCTAACATTTCCTTCTGCACAATCAGCTCCTTGGCCAGTAATCAACTGATTGTCTGTGAAAGCCAAATCTATACTTCACCGACCATGTCAGGAACAGAAGTGAGTGCATTATTGTTCCAGAGCCAGCTGGCTTCTGTTAAGGATACCAGTGGAGGACTCAAAAAGGATGGAAAGCAGGAAGACAGTTTCTTTATAATCAGACCTACTCCTCTTGGCAGGGTTCTGCAATAGGCTCCAATTCTGCCTTGCAGATGACATCTTTTGTGCCTGCTATTCAGGATCCTCTGCACATGCGGCTCCTGATGTTCACAAGATTCAGCATTCAAGAAGCAACATATAAGCCACTAAACACTGTATAATAAAAGATGATTTTCCTACGAAACACCTTAGCTTAAAAGTTTTCTATTACATTCTATGAGAGAGAAATCTAGCAACTTGAATCAATGGAGCATTTCAGCTAATTATATGCTTTCCAGAAAATTCTATGTTCTCTCTGAAAAAGTCTAAGACTTCTCAATTGATGAGAAGTTGAGGCTTTGCTCAGTTGTCCTAGCAACCCTTCCAGGGTAATGGCTGATGATTACTTTTATCTCTAGAGTTTTGGAATTCTGATTTTCTCCTTTCTACACAATCTGTCTAGCCCAATTCCTCATTATATTTAGCAATGATTTTATTAAACATTTTAATATGTTTAAATTAAAATAGTGTGACATCACTTCCCCTTCCTCCTTTTCCTCTCTCCAGTACCTTCCAGCTGGCCTTCCTTCAACCCTTCCCATTTCCCCAGCACTCTCAAATTGATAGCCTCTCTTTCTTTGGTTATTGTTCCACACACATACACACACACACACACACACACACACACACACACACACACTCAAACCCTGCACAAAAAATGCATATGCACGCACATCCATACACAGCCAGATGAGTTCGACTCTGTGTTTTGTTTGTTTGTATGTGTCCAGTTTCAGGGATCACCTCTGTCTCCTCTGCAGTGGGCAACCAAAACCAATAATAGGTTAAGTCTCCATCTCCCAGCTGCCACCAGTTGCCTGTGGTTCTTTGTCTAGTGGTGGCATGTGGTGAAATTCTCATATGTCCATTGATATTGCTGTTGTTCTGGTCTTGTTTGTACAACTATTTCTATGAAAAAAAATAAATAAAAGACTTCCTGGTAGTCTAGCTCTTAAAATCTTTCCACTTGCTCTTTCAAGTTGTTCTCTGAGACATAGATACAGGGGCTGTAATGCAGATTTTTTCATTTGGGGCTATCTCTCCATTATCTGTTTGTTTTTATAGAATGTCCAATTGTGGCTTTCTACAATTATATCCATTGGCAATAAAGAGAGACCTCTTTGATGAGGGATGGTCGCTACAGTTTTCTATGAGAATAAGAGTAATATTAAGGAATACATTTAGGAATTATGCACAACTATCCAAATGGTAGGAGTAGATTTTCTTCTAAGGCCCAAGACCTCAGTAGTCCAAAGAAGATGGTTTCTGGTACTGTAGCTGAAGTCTTCCTGGTCCTGCTTGACTCCTTCTGCCCTGCGGCCATGTGGACCCAACTAAACACACAGAGGCTTATATTAATTAAAACTGCTTGGCCATTAGTGCAAGCTCACTATTGACTAGTTCTTACACTTAAATTAACCCATAATTCTTATTTATGTTTAGCGCATGGCTTGGTACCTTTTCTCAGTTCTGCCTACATGTCTTGCTTCCTCTGTGTCTGGCTGGTGACTTCTGACTCTTCCCAGAATTCTCCTCTCTCTTTGTCCCTCCTATACTTCCTGCCTGGCTACTGGCCAATCAGCTCTTTATTTATTAACCAATCAGAGCAACACATTCACAGCATACAGAGTGATATCCACAGCATGGTACTAAGTTTCTGGTCCTGGGAATGACTTCCCTTCTATTTTGTCCACTGGGCCTTAAGTTTCCCCCAGCATGTCTTTTTCACTTTCTACACATTTACGCATATTGTACCATGGTGGCAATTGTTGTGTCCCATAGGTGTTACATGTGGGTAGGATTGTTCAATTTATTCCCTCCCTTTGCTGCTTGATAATATTTTCTGGAACTATGGAAGCTAGACATGAGGAAAGAGGCTTTCAGGCCAGATCCAGGCCCAATGATCTGAGTCCTGCATCCTAAAAGTACTCTGTGTTCAGCAATAGGGGCCCATTTCAAATTCCTGAGAGGCAACCAAGGGCTGCATATACAGTCTATATTGTTTTGGGAGTCACATGGACTACCCTGACCAACATTTGAAAGGAAAGGTTACTTTTTCTGTGTGGATTTTATTGGTCTCTGGTTCTCTATTTGTCTTTCCATCTGTCAGTTGCCTGTCTGCTGTCTGTCTATCTATCTATCAATCTATCTATCATCTATCTATCTATCTATCTATCTATCTATCTATCATCTATCTATCTATCTATCTCTATCTATCATCTATCTACCATCTATCTATCTATCATCTATCTTTTTATGTATTTACCATCTATCTATCTATATCTATCTATCTATCTCATATAGTGTATCATTTCAGATAAAAGTAATATAACTCTTTGATACTTTGTCAAACACCTTGGTATTACCTGACCCTTATCCCTTCTTCTTCTGCTCCCTACCTTCAGCCACTCCTTGTTTTCTAGTTTCCCCCTTCATGTCCTTCATATACTTCTATCTCTCTCCCAATCCTCCTCTCCCACCTGTGGCCCCTTAATAAAATCCTGGTTTCTGTGGTTACTCCGTGCTGCATATTCTCATCAGAAGAACTGGATCTAGGAACCATGAATTAGGGAGCATACAGCATTTATATTTTTGGTTCTGTGTTACCTGACGCAATATAATCTTTTCTTGGTCCATCCATTTACCAGCAAATTTCATGATTTCCTTTTCCTTTAAAGATGCATAGCTTTCCATTGGGTAAATTATCAAATTTTCACTATCCATTCATCAGATATGGACATCTGTGCTATTTCTAATTTCTGATTATTATAGCAATTAGCACTGCTTCATAAATATCTGTGGATCAGGATGTCAAGTCTTTGAACATATATCACAGAGTGGTATAGTCAGGTCATCTGGTATATTTAATTTTACATTTTGTTTGTTTTCTTTTGGAGGATTTTCTATTCAAATTTTCTAAATGGCTGTACCAATTTGTCTTCTTACCAACACTGAGTGAGGGTTTATATTTCTCCATAATATTGCCAACATTTGTTTTCAGTTATTTATTTAGCAATCCTTTATATTAAGTGTTGTTCAATTTACATATCACCTTTATATTTTCATTGGACTGGGGTAGAGTACTCACTTCCCTGGAATCTTTTTCTCTGTCTACATTGTCCTATGAAGTTCTTACTCTTGTACCCAAGTTCACCTTCAAATGTCATTTCCTCAACAAACATTTGAATTCCCATGCTCAGATTTTTGTATTAGTTGATCCAATGTGCCATGCATGAGCTTAATAGCAAACACCACACTAATAATTTTTTCTATGTTTTACTAATTGTTTTAAATGTGTCTTTATGATGCTTGTCAGGGAGCTATAAAAGGATGGATAATATCTTCAACCAAAGCAGATCCCTCCATTTTGTACAGAGACATACAATGTAATATATCCACATTTTCTGTAGCTCTAAATCCTATAAGAGTTTTGTAGCCTATCAAAGCCATGTGGAATTTTTCAGACTTTTTCTTTTGGGAAAATCACTAAAGATACAATTACTAATTCCAAAATAAAGAAAAAAAACTTATCATTTGGATGACTTAATATTATCTGGATTAAGAAAAAACAATGTTGCCTTTACAGACTGAGAAGGAAGGCAGTGCTGTCTCATTGACTTACTACCTTCTAGTGTTGTATTCCACAGCATTCTCCAGATTCCAAAGTATCTCCTGATTCCTCATTTTCACACATTTTATTCATCTCACTGCCAAATCCTGAAATAATGTGCATCCTCCTCAGTATTCTAAAATACGTCCAGCTTTCAAGCACATTTAATGACAGTGTTTATTTGATTAGTGAGATGCTAAGGAATAATCACATAATCTGTGTCTGATTAGTGTAAACCCAGCCATGAATCATACTTTATCTTCTCTCCTGATTTTTCCTCATTGTAATTTCTTTCTCATTTTATTGCTGGTTTTCTTTTGCATCATATCTTCAGAAATTCATTATTTTGTTTACTAACTATTCTCATATGATTAGCTATAAAAATATTAAGCCCATTATGAAATTAGTTTTCAAAAAGTTTTCAATACATGTGTAAGTAGTGTGAATTCTAATTAGTCTTACTAATAAAAACCCAGAGCCAGATATTATGGTAAATGCTGAAAGATCAGAGAGACAAAGGAGCAAGCGACAGCCACCACTTACCTTGTCAACTTCTCAGCCTGAAAGGGGGGGTTGAGCTCCTGTCTCTGCCCTCCTTATATTCCTCTCTCTTCTCATCATATCACTTCCTGTTTCCTCCTACCTAGTGCTGGGAGTGAAGGTGTGTGCCTGTCAAGTACTGGGATCAAAGGCATGAGATCCCAAGTGCTGGGATTAAAGGTATGTGCCACCACTGCCTGAACTCTATGGTTAGCTGGTGGCTAGCTCTACACTCTGATGTCCAGGCAAACTTTATTTGTTAGAGCACAAAGAAAATATCACCACACTTTCCCTTTTTTGTCTAAAATAAAAAAAGAGGGTTATAGCTAATATAAGAAAAATATATACAACTGTAATAACTATATACAATATATACAGACAATAAATACATCAACAATGTCTAGTTCATTAACAATCATCAAATTCAGAGAAAATACTCTATATCTATCCTATCTTCATGAGTCCAAAAGGATGTACCTAATTCACTTTCTAGTCTACCTTATATTACCAAATCTACCTAACATCTCTCAAACTTATACATTTCACACCTCTTTAGTGAATTTTTTTTATGAATCTGAGAACAAGGAAAACTATAACTATAACTATAAAGTCTTCAACTCCATCAGAGATCCAAGGAGGAAATAATATTACCTGAGCAAGCAGGAAGTGCAAGCAAGCAACTTCCAAAAAAATCTGAGAAATGACAGAAACATCTGTCTGCCTGGACAGTTACACAAGGTTCCTTTTTAGCATTGGGGTATTCATATTTGTCCTATAAGCCTAGAATATCTGACAGACTTACCTGTGAAGCAGGATTTTCTGAAGGGCTGTCCTACCTTGTCTTGGAAAAATTTGGCTGTCCTTTCTTTTGTGTTTTGCTTGTCCCATTTGGACAGCATACTGTCAGCAGAGAAGATAAGGACATTTTCTTGCCCAGTGGCTAAGTTTCACCACAAAGAAAGTAAGACTCCATATGGAGTTTCTTCAGTGCTCATCATCTCACACACACACACACACACACACACACACACACACACTCACAAAAATAAATAAATAAATAAATAAATAAATAAATAAATAAATAAATAAATAAATAAAAAGAACCTATGTTATTAAAACATCTTAACTGTAATAGTCTGTAGATCTCTGAAGTGTTTGAAGACCACCTGTCCACCTAAAATATTTCTCTCTTTGACCTTGAAAGCATACCTAACATTACTTCAAATTTAATTATAGTCATTGACTAACTACTAAATTTCTTTATTATTCTAAATAATTTGTAATAATAGCTTTCAAGTACTAGAAATTTGTATTACATTATTAAATGAGCAGTATATAGGTACAATACCTTGAACAATAGTAGAAATAAATGTATAGTATGTTCTTGTAGTGGGTAGCCATTCCAGCTTTGATCTGGAAGTTCCAACCCCCATTGAGACTTCGGCAACTGTCACGCCTACAAGGCGGGGCCAAGGGAGGTGCCTGGGGACCCGAGATCTGGCGGGCGCTCTCTCCGGACCCTGGATAGTGGAGGTGGACCAAGCAGAGATCCAGAGAACACCGCTGGACTGTGATACACCTTCCCCAGACCCCGTGACCTACCTATCCCTTAATTTGTAAGTTACGCCATTAAATAAATCTCCTTTTAACTACATGGAGTGGCCTTAATAATTTCATCAATATGTTCTGACAAAAATAATCTTAAATTTGTATCAATATACAAAATATTTTACATATCAATGTAAAATATTTAAGACTATTAGTTACTCTTTTGGTTTAAAGGTGGATTCAATAATCCACCTACCTGTATTCGATTATATCTATTTCCCCTTTTTTTCTTTTCAGAGTAGATTCAATAATCTACCCTTTTATCCTATCATTTCTATTTCCCCCTTTTTTCTTTTCAAAACAAGAATTCTTAATTTAATCTCCTTTGTTTAGTTTTTTTTAATACTAACAATAAAAACTTATAACCAACCACCCTAAATAATTACAAATACCCAAAACCCATTGAACAACCCAAAACTACCCATGGCACCTCTTGGAAATGTGGGTGTTGAGTTCTTAAAATTACTTCCTGCTGTCTGGGAGTGACTGAATCTTTAGGGCATCCTGAAAAGAAAAGTGTGGGTTGATTGTCAAATCCTGGAAGAACTAGCTGTATCATTTGTTATCCAGTCTCTGTGTATTGGGAAAAGGCTTGTTTCAAGTCCTGGATAGAAATCTGTGAAACTGTATCATCTCAGCTAGCCACTTCAAAATTGTCATGAGCAGTTTGTAGTCCAAAGCCAATATTTAGGTGCTGTTTTTCAGCATAGTGGCATTAACATATTCCATGTGGCATCATAATTGTGGGGCCCAATCATCCTTTTGGATACTTCAAAGGTCACTGTTAGGCATGCTCATGATTCACTGCAGAATACTTATAAATGATTTAAATGTCATATGCAGTAGATCTCAAAGAGGTTAAAGATCAATATTTGGTATGTATATCCAAAGTACAAAAACTTAATTACTACTTACCTGGTAGAGACTCAAACCTGAAATCATGTACAGGAGACTAGACAACGCCTTTTCCCAGAATTAGTTAGTACTCCATAAGACCATTAATATCATGACAAAATGTTATATATGTATATATTGATCTTATAAAATTTGAAATAATATTTGTACTTTAAGAAAAGTGTTAAAGAGTCACAATAAAACCAAAGAATCATGAGATTAATGGCAATAGAATAGTCCCTAAATTTGGTTTTACTTCTGTCCCATATCAGGGACATATGTTCTGACATAAGACAGAGATTTTAGATTTTAATTTAATAAACATGCTTGGGTTTAGAGAAGGTGAGATCCACACTCCAACTCCAAAACTAACTTTAATTTTTAATTGGACTGGGACCACAAAGAGATCATTTGCATTATGTGTCTGTAGAGAATAGCAGAAACAACAATTTGGAAAGATTTATGAAATTTTATCCTGTTGAAAATGTTATACATCAATAGACCAATTTACTTTTTTCCTTGGGACATTTTTTCTGGATGATTTGTCCTTTTTCTTCAGATGTCTCATTTGTCCAATGGTCTTCAGATTACTTAGCTGGATGACTTCATTCTCCTGAAAAGACAAAAACAAAACCCTTCCTTAACCCTAATTTTGGGGAGATTCCCTTATGGCAAGTCATAGCTGATCAAATGAAAAGCATTTGTTAGTCTTACTAGTCAGTTTAGATTGAATGGCCAGGGTGGTTGATGAACTATTATATCTTAGATCCACTCTCCCAAGGGTGCTGATCTTGCCTTTGATGGCCTAATTACCCTTTTGCATTGTGTGCATTAGCACTTTCAAAAGCCAGATATTCAATTATTATTTGTCTACCTTCTGAATTTGGTATCATTCTATTTACTGCTGAAATCAATTTTTGTAAGAAACCAGTAAAGATTTTTTTGGGCCCTGTATAACTTTAGAAAATGACTCAATTTTATTTCCTACTTCTTCAATTAATCCCCAAGTATTCAAGGCCACTACACAGCATAAAGCCAGGGTGTGGTCATCATATAGAGACTACCTTTCTACATTAACACAACCTCTTTCTCCAAGAAATTGGTCTTAGGAGATTTCCATACCTCTAGCCTTACTTTGTTGTTCAATGGTCTTAGACTCATCTTTCCACCAGGTCTTCCACTGTATTTGAGGGTCATGCTGTAACTAAGTCTCTTTAGTCATGAGTGATAATTCCATTACATGTTGACTACCAGTTTAACATCTGTTTCTCAAAAGGTGAGTGCATGCCATATGAGACTATCACTTCCTTGAATCTCCTTTAATCTAACATTTGCACAGAAGTCCATTCAGCTCTTACACAGCCTTGGGGATATCTATTTGGAAGTTCCTGTGTGGTTACTGTATAAATTAAGGTTGGTTGTTCGAAAACATTAGGCTGTTCCTCTCTAATTTTAAAATGCAATGCTAAGATTGGTTCTCCTTTAAATTCCTCTGTCTGGGTCTGAATATCTCTATGATTTGTTTTAATAAAGTTTTTAAAACTTTTATCTTGGCACTTATGTTAACCCACTTTTTAAATGATAAAACAAAAATGATTAAATAGATAATATTTATAATTGTCATTATGTAAATTCCATCTAAATTAATTATCTTCTCATTTAATTGCTCCATTTTCAAACCATCCAGCATATTATCATACAGAGACCTAACTCCCTCCATTGTAATAGTGTTTCCCATTTTTTAACGTGGGAAAAACTCTCTCTTAACTATTTCCTCTCTTTAAGAATTCCCAATTGTCTCATCAAATCTGCCGATGATGCTGATGAAGATGTGAGGATAATGCTTCTGTGTAGAAAAGTAGAAGCCCGAGAGGGAGTCAAGGCAACAATCGACTTTGGCAGCAGCCAGATGTGGGGGTGTCGAGGTAAAGTTCAAAACCCTACCAAGAGAGAAGAAGCCAAAGAGCCAACTGTCTGCATTGGGGAATGAGTGAAAGTGGCTAACTCCTACAGTTTTGGGAGCCCGAAAGCCTATAGAGTTTGCTGCAGATAGGCTGCAAACAATTTGCTCAGAAGTTTGAAGAAGAGAAAGGGAAACCTTAGCTGATGGGGTAGTGATTCCAGCTGCATGCAGCTCTGGCCTGTGCGTGTGGCTACAAAGTCACAGGCAAGCAGCTTTTTCGTGAATTTGTGTCCCAAAAGCTGGATGCTAGATGTAGCGCAAATCCTAATTGGTGTTAATAATAAAAACTCAGAGTCAGATATTGCAATAAATGCTGAAAGATCAGAGAAGCAAAGGAGCAAGCCATAGCCACCTCTTTGCTTGCTGACTCCTCAGCCTGAAAGGGGGCAGAGCTCACATATTCCTCTCTCTGCCCAGCCATATGTTTCCTCCTCTCTAGTGCTGGGATTAAAGGTGTGTGCCTCCCAAGTACTAGACTTGAAGGCATGAGATTCCAAGACCTGGGATTAAAGGTTTGTGCCAGCAGTGCCTGGTCTCTATGGTTAACTAGTGGCTAGTTCTGCACTCTGATCTCCAGGTAAGCTTAATTTGTTAGAGCAAAAACAAAATATCACCACATGTGTACTTAATGCCTTTTGACATTGTGGTAGTGTGTATTAATTTAAATAATCTTTTTTGAAGGCTTCATATTTGAGTATAGCTGCTATGACACTTCTCTCCTCTTTCCTTCTAAACACTTTCTATGTCTTACCTTCTTCATTCCAAATTGATAAACTTTTCTTCTTCAGTTATTAGTGTTATACAGGCCTGCATATATATGTATCATGTGAATGCACACATGTATACCTGAATACATTTAGCATTACATTTATGTAGAAGTATCCAGGGAACTGTGTGTGTGTGTGTGTGTGTGTGTGTGTGTGTGTGTGTGTGTTTCTGCCAGTTTGTCTGTTTTTCTCTCTGCTGTCTTTGGCTCTGGGTCTGGGTATCTGTATCTCTCTGCATCTCTGTCTCTCTGTCTCGTCTCTCTCTCTCTCTCTTTCTGTGTGTGTGTGTGTGTGTGTGTGTGTGTGTGTGTGTGTGTGTGTGTGTGGGTCTGTTTGGGTGTGTGATATAATAAAAGTTTTCTTTGTCAAGGAAAGTTTACTTAACTTACCATGCAACTTTTTAGAGGAACTGAAATAGTAGAATCTTGTAATGAATGGCAACATACAAAATACTCAGGCAGTACACATGGAGCAATGAAAAACATTATACAAAAACAAAGTTCTATGAAAGCAATAGTGTTAGCCGAGATAAGTAAAAGAAATGTAATATGCCTTTTCTCCGAGAATTTCTATGATAATGTCAGGCTGGCTGTTCTCTTTGTTTTCTCTTTGATTTCTTTTTCTTGCACTACATCATTTGAAATTGAATCAATTGCATTTGACTTTTACTAGACAAATTGCTCTGAAGTACATGGCAATGCCTACTAAAATGGAATTGCACCCAGCCTTATTGGCCCATGACATATGGCTGCATGTCTGTTTAGAAAAGTCAAAGAAGTCTCCATAGATAATCCTCTGGGTGAAATTGAAAAATGAGTTTGACTCCATCAGGTGGACAAGGACAAGGAAAACAGATCAGAAAAAAAAAGATGATTATCAGACAAAACATAGAGACACTAAGGAAATAGTTATAAAGACAGCTAGTTCCTGGCCTGATGGAGTTTAACAGACAGAGTAAGAGGACTGAATGTTGGGAATTGAAGACAGAGAGATGCTGAATAAGACATAATTTGAATGTCAGCTAAAGAATTCAAATAAAACTTTGGGTTTTAGGGAATTTGGACTATAAACAATAGTTCAGTTTCAAGGCAGTAGAATTTTGGGGAGCAATTTCATCATAAAGGCTCTGAAGAATTACAATTTGATAGGTATTGAGAATATATTAGAAACTCAAGGAGGCAAGAACCAATTAGAAAGAGTGGAAATGTGGGGCAGCACACTCAAGAGCTTTATGTTTTCCCATAGAGCATGTCTCTCTGTCTCTGTCCTTCAGTTTCTCTTTTTTTCTAACTTCCGTTTGCCAAGGAGCATGGGCTATCTCCCCCTCCTTGATTCCGCAAACATGCCTCCTCAGAATAAAGAGAATGACGCCTCTCTGCTCCTGATTGAAGGCTTCTCAGTCTATAATCAAGTCCAAATAAGCCTTTCCTCCTATAACTTCTTTTCAAAAAGCTAAAAAAAACTTACAATATGACTCTTTGTCACATGTTGGGTGATTTTTTTTTTATATACGAAAATGAGATTATACAAGTAGGAGAGAGAAGGGGATGGAAGGAAGGATGAAGGGAAAAAGACCAAAGGGAAAAATGAGGAGGAGCAACAAGGATAGAAGGAGGAGGAGGAAAAAAGAAAGACAAAATGGCAGTCAGAAAGAAAGAAGAAAGAAGTAGAAGATAGTCATTCTATGAAGCTTCCAAATGCTCATGGTGGAAAGACACATGAAGATGTCTTCCCTGCCAGGAGCTTCAAATGACCCATGAAATAAGCGAATAAGCAGAAGTGTAAAAACAAAGTCTGTCAAGAATCACAGATGTGATCAACAGTATAAGAAGTTCCTTAGCTCTTAGTAAGACTTGTCTCTTGCGAAGGGGTTGGTGACTATCTGGAGTGGTCCATAATACAAATGATGGTTCTTATATGTGGTACATTGAGACATCAGTGTACAGTGACAATGAAATATCAGTAAGTAGTCAAAATGTTGATGAGTTCATGTGAGTATGGAAAAAAATCACTTTTACTGCAATGAGCAAGGGTGTAAGTGGTGATTTGATTCCTTGCTGTTGCTGCTCAGAGCAATTTAATTTACATAACAAAGGCAAAGAGTAAGAAAAGAAAGAAGGGAGAGGAAGGATGTATAATGTACAAGAAAGACAGGAAAAAACTTAATAGAGTGTGTCTTTAAGAAGATCAAGGATATAAATCTACTTCATAGGTGATGGTAGGAATCAAGGGCATGCATTACAATCTACTTATCATTCTTTAAAATAAGAAGGAAATACTAAAGAGCGTGTGTGTGAATGCATAATTAGATTTCTATGAGTTTAGAATGAATTTATCTACATTGGACTCATGACGTTTAATGCAAAATAAGAGTATATGAGAGCTTATAAAGATGAGGAGGCCAAGACTTATCTACTTGAAGAGAGGTAAAAATTTTGAAACTCCTAGACAAATGGGGCATCATTGTGACAAGAGTAACATAATAGGATTTTTAGCACAAGCATAACATTGAACATCATACATTTAAGTTGGCCAAAATCCAAAAGGTTGAATACATTATTTTAGAAACCTTCATAAGATGGAAAATATTAGAAAATATCTCAGGTTTAATCATTCCACCCTTAACTTTTGAATAACTAGAATTTCGGGAAAAATAGAAAGCCATGCAAATAGTTATTATAAAGAAGCTAATGGACAGTAAAAGTGACAGTCATCAAACAATTAACAGCATGAATGGAAGCAAAAGTATTGGTGTTGTAGAATACTTGCTCTATATAGATGATTGAAGAACAAAAAATACTAGTATGCTTCTTCATATAATTTACTGAATATTTAACAATGAGAAATCTAGATAGTACATTGTTAATATATAAGTAATGCTACCTTAAGGATGCCAATTTTACAATTAGGAGGTGACAGAGATGTTCCTTAGGCTCTAATCTCTAATCTTCACTGCTCCAGCCCATGCTGAAAGACTTGATACACATGTGTGGCTAGCCAACTCTTCATGCTGGGATCCAATTACATCCTTCATAAACCACACATGCTATTCTTCAAAAGGACAGAGCTTTAGAAATGGACCATGAAGGCCCTGTAGGCAAGGACATGGCCATGTAGGCTGTAAATTCAAGCGTCCTCTGACATTGTCTGTAGAAGTTAAGGAGTGGGTGACTGTAGGAGGGGACTTAACTTGGTCTTAAAATTTTCTTGCCACACTAGTTGGGCAGTAGATAGTGAAAGAGCAGATTGGATTTCTTCACAAGGGGTCCTCTTAGCTGTGCACAAATAATATTTTGGAAGATTGGGAGCAGGGCCATTGAGAATTCAAAGTACAAAGCTGAGTTTGGAAATTCCAGTGATATTACATTCGTGGTTACAGAAAGAACTAAAAGGAATATGTATAGTGTTACTGAATGCATAGTGTGATAACAAAATGTAAAAAAAAAAAAAAAAAAAAAAGAGTCAAATCATTCAAAGGCTTACATGAAGTAGTCTGTAGTTACTTCAAAAGTGACCAAAAAAGCCAAAGACAGAGATGATGGAATGCCAATATTTAGGAAAGAGCAGGGGTGTGCAGGAAAATAAAAATAGAAAACGAGGAAAAATGTGCACAGAAAAAAAAAGGTGGAAAAGAAGTGAAATCTTAACTAGAGGCTAGGAAAGAAAAGCTGAACACCACTCAAATTACTGCAAATTGCCAGTCTTTACTCTCCATTAGTCAGGAAAAGGTTTGTTCAGGAAGGGTCAAACATCGTTTTAAGTAATGACCTTGAAGAAATTATGAGCAATACCCTGCTAACATTGTGGAAAGTGACGGTACTTGTTTAGTTATTCTCATTACTTCTGCAAGCAAACAAATGAGCAGATAAAACAATGGCTGGATTTTCAAAGTAACTTGGCATAAAGGAATGGTTGCTACACGGAAGATATTCCTGGGGGGGGGGGGGGCGGAGCACAATAGTCCTAAAAAACCAAACCAAACCAAAACGAAACAAACAACAACAACAACAACAAAAGCTAAGGTGTCCCTGGCAGAAAACCTCTGGCAGGGAATCTACAGAAAATACACAGGAAAAGAGAGTGGGAAGGGTACCTATAGATGTCCTCTCCCTTTATGTGAATTTTAACTTTGGAATTGTTTCAACAAAAGCGAGAAACTTGTATGTAAGGTATTTTTTTATTCTTCAGATAAATTAGCAAAACAGAAGTGATTTTTTTGCACTAGTTACAAAATTTATGACAACGATGAAAAACTTATGGAATAACGAAACTTAACTTCTAAAATGGTCTTTTTTTACTTAGAAGATGAACTTTTAATGAATATTAGAGCAAATATAAATATCAAATAATTTTGTTGTATATGTTTTTATAATAAACATTTATAAATGATAATTTCTTTGGAATTATAACAAAATTGCAACATTCCCTCCTTTCCCTTTTCTCCCTCCAACAGCACTCATGAACTGGAGTCCTTGCTCTCTCAAATTCCTTAGTTTTTCCAGTTGTTGCTGAAATTTGGGGGTAAAATGACAGAGATAACCTCTTTTATTAAAATGCAATATTAAAGATCATACTCAGCAGCCACCTAGGCCAAAGGAACATTTGAAATATGGTGATTTCAAATTGAGGTGTTCAGGTAGTATAAAATACATTACATTTTAAAAACCAAGCATGCAAGCATTTGATATAGCTATATAATAACTATGTTGATCATATGATTAAAAGGTAATATAGAAATTCTTTGTTAAAAACACTATATATATATATATATATATATATATATTACTCCATATTATTACTATTACCAAAATATTTGTATTAAAGATTGGTTTTTACACTTCTGCTTAATGATAAGTGATAGCATAGTGTTTAATATCAAGAAAAAATACATATAAATAAAAGCATTAAAATATATTAAGTGATGTTTGAGAGAAATGTAAGCTAGCAAGGGGAAACAAAGAATACACACCACACAAATGAAAAGAGTAAGATGAAAACTCTTAGGGAAATGTTTAAAAAAAACAAATAATATGTATAAATAAACTTGACAAAGGAGACATGGGAAATATTGGAGTCAACAAAGAAGAAATTAAATATTAAGTGTGTAGGAGATTGGAAAAGGATTATGACCTGGGACACAAGTGATAAACTAGAGCCAAAATATCACTGACTTTCAGAAATTCTGTAATAAAAGACTTGGTTTTCCAATCAGCAAATCCAATAGCAAGCTGGGATAAGAATTCAACCAGTTTAAATTTTAGAAAGTTTTTTTTTTTCCTTATGTCAGCATAACAAAAAATATGTGATAGCAAAAACAGTATTAACTCATCTGCTCTTTCAATGCTGGCCTTAAAATGAAAACAATCACCATTGGCCTCCCTTTGCTGGGCTGGGTTGTGAGAAGATGGAGAAATCCTGGGATAGATAAGAAGATGAGGCATATGAAATAGGTCTTCATACTTGAAGATATGCTTGAGCATGGGATAAAAATATGTTTACCTCTCCATTAAATCAATAAGAAGTCTTGCGAGCAGTCATGCTGTGAAAAGATGTAGATACAATAATTACTTGTGAGAGTGTGAAGAAAATAAGGAGAACAAATCCAAATCAAAATTCAGATAGTTAGTAGAATTTTAGATACTATAACTTCATAATATCTAGAGATATTAGATATATCTACCAATCTCTCTCTCTCTCTCTCTCTCTCTCTCTCTCTCTCTCTATATATATATATATATATATATATATATATATATATATATATATATAGTTATAATAGACAAATGTTCTATTAAATTGTGAACTGATAAAAAAGAAATGCCTGGGCTAATGATATGCTTATCTGTATAGTACAACAAAAATTATATAATACTCAGGAATAATATTAGAGAGAAAAAAGAAATAATTCATTATGGAATATGTATATAGATATGCAGATACTAGTATAAGAATAGTCCAGATTTTGTCTTTCTATATGGAGTCATGTTCAACCTAGAAGCCACAAATGTACACCATACATTCAAGTAATCATTCAAATGCCCAATCATTGTCACTGTTATTTTCTAAATGGGTGAAATAAATAAAATCTTAGAAGAGTTCTAAATTGAATAATTTTTCTCAAATACCATATAGTCTTTCCCTTAAATTAAATTTCTATTAAATAAAAATTCATAATATTCAAGCACATGACATATTGGTTGAGTTTATGATAATATTCTCTTAAACACTTTTTATTTATATGTATACCAGGCACATAATTTAATAAAAAGCATTTAAGACTCTGCAACAACGTTTGTTTGCTAGATGTCTAGTGAATCCAGTACTTACAGCTTTCAACAGTAGAAGGTATCCAACATCACAATATTTAATGAATATATGATCTGAAGATCTAGAAAATTCCCTAGGCAGATATTCAACAATTAACTGAAGACAGAATATAAATATTGGTATTTCAAGGATGAGTTTATTGTACATACTATTATTTCTATTGTCATCATCATCATCATCATCATTATTTGTGGTGATATTGTGTTCCCCAAAATATTGTGCACCCTAATAAACTTATCTGGGGTCAGAAAACAGAACAGCCACTAGATACAGAGGCCAGAAAATGGTGGCACACATGCCTTTAATCCTAGCATTCCAGAGGCAGAGATCCATCTGAATCTCTGTGAGTTCAAAGCCACACTGGAAACAGTTAGGCATGGTAACAAGAGCCTTTAATCCCAGGAAGTGATGGCAGGAAGCAGAAAGGTATATAAGGCATGAAAACCAGGAACCAGAGTTGGTTAAGCTTTTAGGCTTTTGAGCAACAGTTCAACTGAGATTCATTTGGTTGAGAATTCAGATGCTTCCAGTTGGAGGAAACAGGATCAGCTGAGGAAATGGGGAGGTGAGGAAGCCTTGGCTCGTTCTGCTTCTCTGATCATTCAGTGTTTACCCCAATACCTGGCTCTGGGTTTGTTTTTATTAATAAGAACTTTTAAGATTCATGCTACAGTTATTACTTGGGAGAGTCTAGGCTTTCATTACAAGAGAAGAACAGAAGTGAAAAGGCAATCACTAGCAAGGATTCTTAGAGAAGGTGGCACAGCACACACAGTGGTTACAGCAGGAAGGACTGGAGTTGAACGTGGATTACTGAGATGAGAGGGAACCTCAGGCAAGAATCTTTATTGTAGTTACTCTGAAAAGACAGCAGAGAGGAAGGGGCAGGTTAAAGACTAAGTAGTTTAAGTAATATCCGTTGTCTAATATTTTATAGGCTGATGTAGTGTGACTGGTTCTAAATGAAACAGTGATGTGGGCAGAGGACTGTTCATTGGGAGGGTAAACACATGATGGGAAAGAAACAAGGTCTGAAGCTCATGTTGGCTTACTTGACATCATTGTTCCCAAGAATTACTTAAACAAAAGTACTCAAATGACAAAATATCAAAGTAAAAAAAGCATAGAATTAATTCTAGCAAATTGTAGATAGGTCAATAAATGTAAAGGAGTACAACTAAGAATATACAGTCTTCTGGAGCCCAAATGTGAACTTTGGGAGGTGAGAGAGACCAACCAACCCTGTTCTGTGGTCAAATGTCATAGAACCAAAACAGATGAAAGAGTTTTAGCAATATAAAAGGCAATATGGAACTGAAAAGGTCTTTGATAACAGCCTGCTTTCTGATTAACAGGAAATGAAGGAGTAGAAAAAATGAGCATGAACCATTTCAACACAAGAGTTCTAGTTTAGTTTTACCTTGGATCTGGAGGAGTACCATCTGCCATAATTCTTTTATGTCCAGAATTTTTTTCATTGAGTAATTATATTTAGTGTTCTAAAAAGTCACCACATTGATTGCAAAACTTAATGGATAGCAGAAATGTTTGCAGATAGTAAATGTTTCAATGTACAGAGTGGAAATAACTTCTTTTATCTCCAAAACAGTCTGGCATAGTTATTCTAATATATAAAAAGAAATCTTTTAAACAAGCATTTGTCAGAAGAAGTATTATGGCCACTACACACTAAGTAAAGTAACAAGTGGTCAAAATTACATAATAATTACATGACAATTGTGAATTTATATGGATCAAATATTAGGGTTCCAGTTTCTCCCTACAGGCATTATTGAGAATGTAAGGAGTGACCTCACCACCCCATTCTCAGTTTTATTTCCTGCCTATTGTGAGTACCTCCAAAATAAATAACACTGAACAAGTTCCAGTGTATGGCATGTTGACAGTGGGTATCTGATTTTCTTTTTAACTCCATGCCTATTGTCCACATAGCAAATACAAGAAGGAACCATGTTTTCCCTCATCATGTGTCAAGTTTTATGAAACTTCCACAAAATTGACCCATAGATTGCATTTTTTGAGAAAGCTAGCAAATGCACCTAAAGTTTAACAAGAAGTGAAAATCCATAGTTTCCCATGCTCACACTTGTCGATTCTTTATTAGATTTATAAGTTTTGAGGAGGAATGAGTTCCCTGCACTCCAAGAAAGGCAACATTGTACCTTTTCTAAATAACCAATTCTTAGAGAGATCACTTCTCAGAAAAGCAAAGACATAAAAGGTAACCCTCTTTTTAAAGGCAAGTACAGTTTGGAAATTTGTTATTGCAAATTGTTTTTAACAAGTACTTGAACCTTGTTGAGACACTAAAATGAGAAATAGCAAAGTCCTGGAAGCAACAAAGTCTATATCATACACAATATTTTGTCTGTTTACCTTCACTAACTTAAAACATGAGCTGGAGAGATTGATGTCTCTACTCAGTTTTATATCTGCAATGATGTGATATGGAGTAAGATATTACTGTCTCCTAGGTTTCAGGGTGTCTTTTATATAGAAGGAATAGACAAAGCGTATTCAGGTAGGGCAGCGTACCAATCAGAAAAGCAAACATTCAAGTTCTTATAATTGTTTCACTTCACATATTACATAGTAATAAACCGGAACTGGACCGGTGTTGTGGGATATTTGTGCACTGTGTAAAAATGTATTGCTCTGACTAATAAAATAAATGTAAATAAAAATAATAAAACTAATGTAATAAAAAGATGAATGGCCAATAGCTAGGCAGAGAGAGGTTAGGCGAGACTTCTGGAAACAAAGAACTCTGGGAAGAAGTGACTCTTGGAGTTACCAGCCAGATGCGAAGGAAGCAACATGAGAAGTGTGGAGAGATGAGGTAATGAGCTACACGACAGGATGTACATTAAAATAAATGGGTTAATTTAACTTATAACAGCTGGTGGACATATTGATCCTTTTGCCCAAGTTGCTAGTTGTTGGAGCTGGAGCTGGCTAGTGCTCTCTACCCTTAACAGTCTGGCCCTCTTTCTTCCTTGCTTGCACCCAGATGAGCTAGCCAACAGTTCCCAGGAAGGACCCCATGTTGAGAAGTGAGAAGAAGCTAGTGGTCATTTTCTGATGACTTGCTGATGTTTCAGGTAATGGAGATACTAATGATGCTCGAACTGAACTACTAAGGTTTCTGAAGTCAAAACTCATACTATTAATAATGGCAGGAAAATCATCTCTTTTTAAAGTAATTCTTCTTGGAGATGGTGGAGTTGGCAAGAGTTCTCTTATAAACAGATATATAACCAATAAAGTTGATGCCCAGCTCTTCCACACAATAGGCGTGTAATTTTTAAATAAAGATTTGGAAGTGGATGGACATTTTGTTACTCTGCAGATTTGGAACACAGCTGGTCAAGGGCAATTCCAAAGCCTGAAGTCACCATTTTACAGAGGTTCTGACTGTTGCCTGCTTACTTTTAGTGTGGATGATTCACAAAACTTTCAGAACGTGAGCAACTAAGAAAGAATTCATACATTATGCAGATATGAAAGCTCCTGAAAGTTTTCCTTTTGTGATTTTGGGCACAGTCAGTACTCCTAACCACTGAGTTATTTCTCTAGCTACTAGACAGTTTTCTAAATGCCCAAATAGACTAGGTTTATATACGTTTTTGGGGTGTGACAGGAATGTGTGTGTGAGAGAGTAATAATTAAGATGAAGTAAATACCTGGGCAGCGGTGGCACACACCTTAATCCCAGCACTTGGGAGGCAGAGCCAGGTGGATCTCTGTGAGTTCGAGGCCAGCCTGGTCTACAGAGGGAGATCTGGGACAGGCACCAAAACTACACAGAGAAACCTCATCTTGAAAGCAAAACAAAACGAAACAAAAACAAACAAACAAAAAAAACAAAGACTATGAAGACAAAGTTTAACAATGCCAAACTTTAAACCCTTCTATTGAACTGGCTTTAAATGCACTTAGATAGTTGTTGGTTACATTCTAATTTATAAGTGTCATTACTGCGTCTCTGATGATTTTTTGCACTGCTAGCCATTGCTGTAATTCATAGATATTTCATCTGTGTAGGACTACTCTTTGGTTCCCCACTTAGGCAGCTTGCATAGGATCTTTTAATATTATGAGATCTAGTATTTTGGAGAGTTTTCCAGGTTATATCCATGTAAATTTCTTCAAGTCTTGCTTCTGAAGTGTATGTTGTGTCTAGGAATAAAGTTTTGTCTTCATGTTCTGGGAGGCCTCTGAAGAAAGCCAGAGAGAGAGAAAACCAGACTATTCCAGGGATGAGCCACCTAATAGGTTATCTAAAGCCAAGATCCTAGCAGGTTGTGTGTGTGTGTGTGTGTGTGTGTGTGTGTGTGTGTGTGTGTGTGTGTGTGTATGTGTGTGTGTGCGCATGTATCTGTGTATTACAATAATTAAAGAGTAAGAGCTATCAGATTGGAATTGAAGATGTTGCACAGAGGAGACTGAGGAGGAAAATGATGTAAATACAATACAAATAAGTAATTATCAAATAAAAACAAAGAATATGAAGACCTTAATTCAGTCAAGAGTCAGTCTGGCACAGAAAAGAAAGTTATTTTCCTCTACACAAGTTCACTAATAACTGAATGTAAGTATAAAATTTTGTCACTTCTAATAAAAGAAGAAAAGGAAAAAAAAAGATTCCAGAAAGGGGAAAAATCAATTTTAAAGTTGTTGTCAGCATCACCACATTGTAAAATAAATTCCCTGATACAGGTCATCTCTTGAGTTAGGCTTTCCATTTTGGAAGCTACATATATTAGATTTTGCTATCAGAAAATCCCCTACTGCCAAACATCTAAATTACATCAGCCATAATCTGATTTCTCTGAATTTTCTTCAACACCAACAAAAACTATTTTTCCATCTTCAGAGTTAATATCACTACCATGACAAATAGTGGAAAAAAAAACCATAATAGTCTTGTGGACTTAGCCTCAAATTTATAGCCCTGTTCTTTGGGTTCATGAACTGGTATAAAAGTAGTAACTATAAGTTATAAGTTTATCTACAAATATGTCCAGTACCTCCTCAGAGTATCACTTCTGCATTTCCATGAACCAATTAAAAACACAGAAATATAAATATATATTCTTCACTATTATATGTTTCTCATTACTGTTTTGTTACCTCCAAACTCTTTCTGAACAAACTATAACTTTCAAGGATCTGTGTCTTTGGGAAGTAATGAGTTCACGAAGGTGTGCCCTCATAGTGGGTTAGTCTCCTTAGGAATAAAGACATAAACAATTACTTCTCCACTCAGTTCTCTGCCATAGTGATAGAGTGTATACCTCATTAAATGCACTTGGCGTCCCCTAAATCTTGAACTTTCTTGAATCTATAAGTATGAAAGAAAAACATTTGTTAATTAAGATATCAAGTTTATAGAAAAAATTTTAGCAGCTTAAACTGAATAATATACCTTCTAGACTTTATTAACTATATTAATTGTAATATATAAGTGGATTAGTATGTATAAAAACTATGCAATAATTTAGAATAAACAAAAATAGCACATTAACATTGTTTTCCTAATCAGATTTAAGGAAATTTCTGAGAGTAATTATCAAGATGATATATTACGTAAATAATATTTATTAAATATTTACTGTAGGTTTTTGAAATTTTTCTCAAAAATATTTTCCCAGGAAAGCTTTATTATATATTCTACTATTGGAGAAATTATTCTAGGTTATAATAACCATCAATGTCAAAGCCAGAAATGTCTTGAACTCTATTAGAATGACACTTTAACATAATTTATTTTGATTTTAGAAAAATTAGGAAACTGTCTTTAAGTTTATCTGCTATTATTAAGATATTAAAATATTATCTGCTATTAGTAAGATATATTATCTGCTATATATTAAGAACAGTATATTACACATACACCAATAATCCTCAGAAAGAAAGAAATATCATATGACATGTTTAGCACTAATGTAATGCCTTATAATCTATCGGAACCAGGAGCTTGTTATCAGAAGGAAAGAGGAGAAATAATAAGTAAAACATTTATTTTTAAGTAGAGGCAGTAATCTATCTATCTATCTATCATCTATCTATCTATCCATCCATCTATCTATCATCTATCTATCATCCTCCATTCTCTCTATGAAAAGAGAATAGCTTGATCCATATGAATATACACAGGCATATCCATTAAAACCCCTTTGTGTGAAAAGTCAGATGTATATGAGAGTTAATCAAATAACATACATTCGAAAGATACACTGAATGTTAACAGTAAATTCTATGTGAATCTGAATTAGACTTCTTTAATTTTCACTTCACATATTTCCTATTTTTTTAACAAAATTTTTTCATACTACATGATAAGCTAAATTTATTTCCCAAATGATTCTGTGTAGTGTTTATTATTCTTATCTCTATTTTCAAATGATAAAACAAGGAAATGGGAAGATGATATGTCTTGCTCTAATTCATAACACCCTTAAAAACTAGACTCATGCCAGGCAGTGGTGGTGCATGCCTTTAATCCCAGCCCTCAGGAGGCAGAGGCAAGTGGATCTCTGTGTGTTGGAGGCTAGTCTGGGCTACAGGAAAGGTACAAAGATATACAGAGAAACCCTGTCTCGAAAAACAAACAAAAAAGCAAGCAAACAAACAAAACAACAACAAAAACTAGACTCATGTAAAAAGCTGAGCTATTTTATAGTTCTGATGTGATCCAAGGGCAATAGTGTTTATTACTCTCTCAATACCATTTTTACCTCAAATGCAAATTTGGCCTTTTTTATAGGTGGTTTTATTTAGGATTTCCAAGGAGGAAAGAGAAGAAATGATTAGGACATCTCAAACAAAGCTTTCTGGCTCTATGTTACTCTTATATTTAAAAATGATTGCATGATATGTGCTTTTATCATGAGAAGGCATGTCTTTCTGTAAAAAAATAAATGTTCTCCCCTCTTTGGAGAATGCGACATAAACCTTTATTAGATTTTTAAAGAAAATATTAATTACTCAGTCATTTAACTTTTCCCAGCCTGAACACAATTTATCATCCTTCCCTCCCTGTTCTCCTCTGAGTCACTCTCTCCATCCTTCCCCACCTCCCCCAACCTCCCCATCTCCCCCAACCACTCCCTCTCCCTTCCCTTCAGAAAGGTGCAGGCCTTCCATGTATATCAGCCTGCCATGGCATATGAAGCTGCAGCCAGATGAAGCACCTCTTCTCCTATTAAGGCTGCAGGAGGCAACCTGGCAAGAGGAAAGGGTCACATGAGCAGGCAACAGAATCAGAGGTAGCCTTTGTTCCCACTGTGAGGAGTCCCACAAGAAGATCAAGCCACACAACTCTAATATATGTGCAGAGGGCCTAGTTCAGTCCCATGCAAGCTTTCAAATTGATGATTCAGTCTCTGTGAGCTCCCATTGACCCAGGTAAGCGGACTCTGTGTGTTTTCCCATGGTATCCTTGAAACCTCTGTCTCCCATAATTCTTTCTCCCTCTCTTCCACAGGACTTCACAAGGTCTGCCTAACGTTTGGCTGTGAGTCTCTGCATCTGTTTCCATCCTTTGCTGGGTGAAGCCTCTCTGATGGGCTAGGCAAGGATCTATGACAAATAACTGCTTCTGTAACCATTGTTCTTCCTTTCCTGTTCATTTCTGCCTTCCTGTTTTCCCTGTCTTTTCAATTTGTCTTTTTTTTTTTAAATTTTTGACTTTCTTTTTGTTCTCTTGAATTTCAAATGTGAACATTTAAAGACAAGCATTTTCTTTAGCAGGATAAAAAATTCATTTACTTAGAAGCACATGCCATTTTGTATCAAAAGATAGATAATCAGTTTATAAAGTACTCAATCTCAACTCCAGTAAAAGAAAAGATGGAACTTGAATTCCTCTGGTTACTGAAGTACTATACTCTCCCTCTATAAAATTTTGCCTCACTTTACAGGTTATCCTCACTCTTCTCAGCCAAATTCAGTTGCTGATTTCTCAGAATACATGACATGACATCTGTGGTGCCTTCCACTGAGATTTATTTAGCCAGATTTTCATTAAAATAGCAACTGAATTGACTCAATAAAATGTTGCTTATCTTAATAAAGACCCTTAGAGCTTTGCAAATTTGCATTTAATAGTCTTTAGTGTCATTACAGCATTAATAATCTGTGCCGAAGGAGTACTAACGAAAATTTTATATTTTCTGTTTAATAGAGGTCGCTTCATGTCCTTCTATTTTCATGCAACTTAGGCTTTTAAAATATCAGGCTGAAAAGGAAGGAAGCTCATAAGCAAAATGTAGTCCAATTGGAGCTGCTTACTTAGCTCAATAAGTCTATGTCTTCTGGTAAGATACCAGGCTTTCCATGTCACTTGAGATAGGAAAATACCATATATTTGCTTTCTCAAATCTTTACCATGTCTCTTCAGCATCTCTTTAAAAGTAAACTACTTATGATTTCTTCAAGACATTGAGAAGATAGTGAGATTGAATTTGGTGTGGTTGTAAGGTGGGAATGAGCAAACAAAATAAAATGAAAATAAATAGGTATTTGTTGTTGTTGTTTGTTTCTCTTACCTTCTTTGGCTTGTTTCATTGAATGTTAATGCAGAGGATACTTCCTTACCATACTGTTTCAGCAGATGGAACATTCATGCCTTCATTAAGTACTCGTCTATTAAGAGATTTACCAGCTTTCTTAAACTAACCTTGACTAAATGACATTTAACATGAGTGATGTCATTTTTTCCTTTGGTCCATTTATTGATACTTAGTTTAGGAGTAGAATATAAATCATTACAATCCATAGTTTCATTTAACAAATACATGAGATTTTTAAAATAAGAAAGAGATCCATGCAATTCAACAAATCATTAAAGGAAACAAGAAAATGGTTACTGACATCATCCTTGGCTTCCATTGCTCTGTTGCTAATTCCATCCCGTAGAATGCTTTAGAATGGATACTACAAATGAAAACACAGGGAGGTAAAAGAGATACTGATAAATATTTCAAATCCAGATTTCAGTTAAGCAAATTGATTTTTTATACCAAAATCAGCCTTGTTAAAGGAATTGTGGAATAATTTATTTTTACTGAGCAAACCTTAGGTTTAGGCTAATGTTGAAGGCTTTATACATGAGCAATGTTTAAACTGATGTCTCAAATTTTAGCCAAAACTAATACAAGAAAATAGCTGTGACTTTTCCAGTTGAAGAAAACAATATAGTAGGCCTGACATTTACATTTGCTGGGGCTTAGGACCAGTTAGGTGAAAATTAAGGTGTGTGTTTACAAGGGTTGGTGGAGGTAACTGAAAAACCCACAAGAATGGCAAGAAGGATGTACCCACATTTTCCTGGATTTTGTGCAATAGTTGTGCTTTCACGTTTTCCCTGGGGTGCACTTGAACAGCAGCACTAAAATTTCTTGAAATCAATGTTTATTTTTCCAACTCAAAGCTGTGTAGTAAAATACAGATAAGCCTTATGGTTGTATTTCTTCACTCTCTCAAAATGTCATCTCTCACAAATTGGCCAGAAACATCTGTTAGTAAAACAGAAGAGACACATTTAGAATGAACTCTCAGGAAAACATTCATAAAAAAAGAATATCACAAAATTGAACCAGGAAAAGGATTTCAAACAGGGTGGCGGAGGTATGCAGGGAAAATGTTGTGTACTGAATGATAAAATGTCTTCCGGTTAAACACGAATATGAGTAAGCCATATATTACTTAATTGAGTCCTAAAGAACAAGTACTAAGGCAGCTTTGAACTTAGTCTGAGAGACAACTTGGTTTTCTGTTCCACACTGGAAAATAGAAAAGAAATCAGTTATTTAGGCAATGTCTCAAAGCTAGAACTGAAAATCATAGTAGCAAATTCTTTTCTAATAAAATAGCAAAAGTTACTTGTCAAAGTAACTTTTCTGAAGGGAAGAATGCCTGTAATATATTCTCATTGACTTCATATTCTTCGTATGTGCAATTAGTGTTCAATTTATATAGCTATAACCAAATACTTGAAGTAGGGTAACTTGTAAAGAATTTAGTTAATTCACTGCTTTAGAAAGGGAAATCTCCAGATTGGGCAACTTAATAATTTAGTCTATAGTAAGAGCTGTACACAGGATGACAAAGAAGAAAAGGAAATAGCCTCATGCAGCAGGAAGGCTAAAGCCATGGATGTCCTTGCTTTATGACTCACTAGAAGGAAAAGTTGTTCTCAAGAAAAACATCATCAGTGTCTTTAGGAGAAATACCCTAAGACTAAAGAGTTAACTCTTTAATTCGCTGAAAGGTTGGATCATCACTTACTATCCCCAAAATGAGGACAAATATCTAGTCTCTGAAACATTAAAAAACAGGCTCAAAATGTAGATAAATATATCACAATATTAAATTAATTTAAATACAAATTCAAGATTTTTCTTTTAATTATATGATGCATATATATTGAAGAATAAATGTTTAAACAGTTTTAAATAGTTGTTTTATGCTGTAATGCTTATGTGGAAATAAACATATTGTCTCTGACCAGCTTTAATAACTACATTGCTCTCAGTGTTATTTTTTGGTGAGGTCTCCAGTCTGGCCCCTCTCCTTGTCTGGTTTGAATAGTAGAGTTTTAGCAATGAATACCTGCTAAATCACTTTAGAGAAGTGGTTCTCAACCTATGGGCTATGATCCACACAGGGGTTGAATATCAGATAATTACATTATAATTCACAACAGTAGTGACATTATTGTTATGAAGCAGCAGAAAACCTGTAATAGATGATCAAGCTCCTTATCTGCCATTTTTGATGTTTCAAATTTTGAACTTCATTTAGTTAACAATAGCAACAACAACCACAAAAACAAACAAATAGAGAAAAATCTCATTTTTTTGATATCTCTTCTTAGGAAGTTCCTACACAAGGTCTCCTTTTATCTCTTTGGCAATTATGTACGATGTTATCTCCGTTGTATTATTAATTGTGCTTTAGGTCTCTCTCCTACTGTACCTGTTGATGTTAATTGGAGTAGTCTTAGTGTATGTGCCCTGAGTATGTTCACAGTAATCTGTGTGTTTTCCTTAGCTTTGACACTATTATTTCTAGTGATATATTGAATACAGAGGATATTCAAAATGTCTGCCTCTGCAATTTAAGAATTACCATCAGCCAACAGATAGTTAATAAACATTCTTTTTCAACCATAAGAGAACTACTGAAAGTGATTTCTGAATTATTAGAAATGTCGGGCAGCAAATCACTTGAGAATTTGCTAGTTTAACAAATAGAAATGCTTACTGTAGAGAGAATTTCAACATTCCAGGTACATACTGAAACACTATTACTGCAACTGGTTTTTGTGACTAAGAAGAGCAAGCAGCAAAAACATACTGTTCATAGGTCAAAGGGAATGAATACAATATTTGAGACTAGATGGATTGGTGTGTGATAATCTATAAATATTGCATGTCTGGGTGTAAATGTTGATCTTGTAGCCCTAAGGCATATGTGTTTCCCTGCCTACTGACATTACTTCTGGTCACAAATCTTTCTTTGTTTTATGAAATGGGAACAAAGACATTTGCACCATCGTTATCAGGTAATGGATAATCACCACATGTACTGGTGACCTTTCCTGTTTCAATGCTTGCTCTCCCTCTTGGAACAGAATATCCAGGTAGTACTTCCTTTCAAGCGATCTCCTCTAAGAGATAGGCTATCAAAATTAGCTTTAATCTTTATGTGCTGAAACTTCCTTTTGGTGGGAAATTTCCCCAAAGGCACCTTTTCTATTTTCCCATTGTAAACTCTACAATTTCTATTTAAGGTCCCCTAATATGTTTAACAATTACAGCCTTTGTATCTGAACTCACCTTTTCTTCAAATTTAAACACACTCATCCTCTTTTCTATGCCAAATTGTGTTTTTCCATATTGTTTGCTCAACACCTTGTTCCTGATTGTGACTGACAACCTAGACAAAATCCACAAGGAAGAACCATGCCACAGACAAAATGTTATACTGTATTAAATGTATGCTGCCCAATGAGTCAGTCCATTGGTTTTGAATTCATTTTCTTCTAAATTTTCAGAAATCAAATTTTTTTCAAGAATATAATAAGAATGGCTGTTGTCCATTCCCCAATGCAATCCTCAGTCGCTTTTAATAATTCATGACCACACTCTTCAATATCATCTTATCTATAAGCACTCTGATATTCTGAACTTTCCCCAAAAATGGCACATTGAGGTCTGAGTATAGCATAAGAGGGCCTCTCTGGTCTATATCTCTAAAATTTTCTATATTCCTTCTGCAAACTAAAATGTAATAGCTTCTGGATTAGGTTTACCTACAA
Source organism: Peromyscus californicus insignis (assembly GCF_007827085.1). Lineage (NCBI taxonomy): Eukaryota > Metazoa > Chordata > Mammalia > Rodentia > Cricetidae > Peromyscus > Peromyscus californicus. The sequence continues at coordinate 64,756,183 of NW_026294458.1, forward strand.
TACTTACTTGTGAGGGCCAGTGTTGTTTTTATATTAGTGACTTTTCTTATATTCATTACTTAATACCAGATAGAAGCAATGCAATGTAGAAAAGATTATTTTTTTGTGATCTAATAATCCATCATAGAAGAGAAGATATGGCAGAATGGACCTATGGATATGGAAATATGCAGCTGCTGCCTTTCTGTTGGTGAATGAAGCAGGAAACAATAATGATACCAAAATTAGTTCTGAATCATAACCCTGGTAGTCCTCCCTGAGTAACAAACTGGCACCATCTGGAATTATCCTTGCAAAGATTCTGTAACCCCTGTGTTGAACCCTGAACCCACTGCTGGAGTCAACACTAGTCCCATGCTCAACCCTGAGAACAGTGCAGTATGAACATATGTACTGCTGTATGAATTTGTACATCATACTTGTGAGGATCCATGCCAATATTCTCTGCAGTGATCTAGTTTCATTATATGTAAAAATGGAATGTATGATTTTATTTATCTATAAATTATTTACTACTCACAAATAAAGAAAACCAGTGATATGAGTCTTGATGATTTTTTTCTATTCCTTTGGACTAACAAAGTTTGATAGAAACATAACCTGAGTGAAAATAAGTCTGCATTCTCCATAGTCCTTTTCTCAATGCATTTAACCTTTTTCATCCTATTGATGTAAGGAAAAATTAACATATACTGTCTCATACTGACAGCTTATCAGAATCACACCATTCTACTATCATGTGCTCAGGCCCCAGTGGACAAAAAAATACTAGTAATAATAGTAAAAATCCAAAGATCAAATATACCTAACCAGCAAGTCACAGAGCAATGCTATCAATCATATAACTTTAAAAAATAAATCAATTAAACACATTAAAGTGGCAGTAAAGATAATAATTGAGAAAAATGATACTATAATCCAAATAAGACAAGATAACACAAATAGCATTCTGTTTATAAGTATGAAATTGTTCTGCTATTAAATCATAATCAAGGCCTATAGGGTTACAAATTCAAGGAAAGACTGAAAACCAAATAGGTATTTGTTGAATGATATTTAGGAGACTGGGAAACCTCAGTTGGAGTTCTTTCAGTTGGAAAAAAAAATCTACAGTTACTTTAAGGGGATGTGGTGGTTTAAATAGGAATGGGCGACATAGGCTCATGAGTTTGAATGCTTGATCACAAGGGAGCAACACTACTGGGAGGTGTGGTCTTGTTAAAGTAGATGTGATCTTGTAGGAGGAGGTGGGCCACTGGGGGTGGGCTTTGAGGTTTCAAATCCTCAACACAGGCACAGTGTCCTTGTTTCTCTTCCTGTTGCCTGAAGATCAGGTAGTACTCTCAGCTACCTCTCTCATACCGTGTCTGCCTGCTCACCTCTTGCTCCCTGCCATGATGAATAAAGACTGAACCTCTGAACTCTAAACCATCCCTAGCTAAACATTTTCCTTTATAGGAGTTGCTGTTGTCATGGTGTCTTATCATAGCAGTAGAACACTGACTAAGACAGGGGACATCTCAATGTTCTATTCTTTGTGGGGATAGGGGGGTGGGGAACAGTCAAACCACATAGCTCAAAAAACAAGTCTCCCTTGCAAGGAGGGTGTTCGTTTGTGCCTTTGTGAGATTTATAAACCAAAAGAATAAAGACAAGAAATTCAAACTGTACACAATGACATGTAAAAGAACACAAATTTCAGGTCTAGAAAACTGATTTTAATTCACTTCCCTAAATTATCAAAAAAAATTACACTAAACTTTATAGAAAAAAATAGTATGTAGAATTTTTAAATAATATGTTAATGAATGTATATTCATTATTCCTGATATTGGGTTTTATAGGGATATTTTCATACAAGCATGCAATTACAATGTATTTTGAGCATATATACCTTTTGCATATTTCTCTTTATCTCTGCTTATCTCTTCCCGTTAGTCTCCTTTGTTTCCCTAAACAACTTTGCTACTACTTTTGAGCCATGTATATATACATAATTTAATGAATCTATATAATGTGAAAGAAAATATTTACCTTTCTGAAACTAGCAATTACCTTAATATGATTATCTCTAGCTAAATATGTTGTTTTTCTTTCAAAAACAGAACTTTGTCCTTCTTTGAAAATTTGAATGTTTAATGAATTATAATCTAAAAGTCAAAATGTGTCACATTGTGTCAATTCATAATCTTAAATTCAATTATCTCCTCACTCACAAAGCACCTTTTTAAGCCTTGTCTCTTTAAGTTCTCATCTTGTATAATTTTTTACTTCCATCAGAATCCACCCATCATACCAGTGATTTTTTTTAACTTCTTTTGAGATTACAATATAATCACAATATTTCCCTTTATGTTCCTCCCTCAACTCTTCTCATATACTTCTCTGCTGTGGTTGACTGATTGATAAATAAAACACTGATTGGCCAGTATCCAGGCAGGAAGTATAGGCGGGACAAGCAGGGAGGAGAATTCTGGGAAGTGGAAGGCTGAGGCAGAGAGATGCTACCAGCTGCCGCCATGACAAGCGAGATGTAAGGTACCAGTAAGCCACGAGCCATGTAGCAACTTACAGACTAATAGAAATGGGTTAATTTAAGATATAAGAACAGTTAGCAAGAAACCTACCACAGCCATAAAGTTTGTAAGCAATATAAATCTCTGTGTGTTTACTTGGTTGGGTCTGAGTGGCTGCAGAACTGGTGAGAGAGATTTGTCCTGACTGTGGGCCAGGCAGGAAAACTCTAGCTACACTTCTCCTTGCTGTCTTTAAAATTCATAAGCTTTTTCATCCATTAACTTTTGTTACTCGTATATGTGAATATTCAGTTATTCCTAAATACATAAATACATGCTTCTCAGTCTGTATAATATTACTTGTATGTATATTTCCTGGGCTGACTATTGTAAGGGAAGCACTCAAAGTTTTATCTGGCTACAACACCTATAAACCACAACATCCAGCACAGATGATGTCCCCCTAAGGGTAGAGAAGTGGTACACCTCCATTAGTGGAAACGAAAAGCTCTCTAATTGGATGTAAGGTCTGCTCAACAAGAGGAAAAGCATGCCTGGAACTGGTACCTTAGACTACTACACAGAACCAGTGAAGTTATGGATCTTGTAGGAGAACCTACTATCATTACTTTATTAAACCAGCATTATCCCTAACTGCATTGCTATTATTTGTCCTTTTCTCAACAATACATGTAGTCCTATTCACATATTCAGGAACCTTCTCTTTGCAACAGAAGTTAATCATTACAAAACACTACGACCATTCAAAGGCAGAGTTCAGGAGCCCAATCACGAGGGATATATCTACAAAATAGCTATAGTACATAAAGTTGAGTCAGGGATCTTTTCAGAAGAGAGGGTAAACAATTATAAGCAGATCAGGGAGTTAGCTATGGGATTGTGTCTTTTAGTACAAATTTCAGGTCTAGAAAGTGATTTTAATTCAGTTTCCTATACTGAGTTATTAAATTATTAAAAAATACACTAAATTTTATTTGAATAATGTAGAATTTTTAATAGTATGTTAATGAATGTGTATTCATTATTCCTGATATTGTGTAATCACAGCCTATGAAATCTCACCAACATGGCTGCCTAAACATGAGTTGAACTGAAACAACACTAGATACACTTAGATGGATGGAGGAAAGCCTAGGTTGTCTCAATCCTACATGCAGAACTGCAAGTAAGTAAGGAATTGTGAAAGTAGAAGAAATAGTCTTCCTAGGAAGAAACCATCCAATTGTTTATCCAACACTTTGTCCTTTTTTTAATTGTCAAACATCTCAATGATAAGTGAGCCTGATGATATGATTAGACATTCTGAAAAGATTAAGTAAAATGTCCAATAAAAATCACTGGGTATAGGAATGCAGATAAAACAAATTTGAGATTGCACTGTACTCTAATCAGTATAGCAATTATTGAAAAATAAAATGCTGAAGCCAGAAATGATATAGAGAAAATAGAACTTATATATACTGGTAGTGGAAATGTTAACTAGTACAGTCACTGCAGAAAATGTTAACTAGTACAGCCACTGCTGATTATCGGAGTGGAGTTTTCCCAAACACACAAACTAGAATTCTAAGTAAACATTATCATACAAGTATTTGTATTAACTTGATTGACATGCTATTCACAATAACTAAATTAGTGAATCATCCTCATCCTCATCTACAAAGGAGTAGATGTTTACACATTTTGGAAAATTTACAGAAGGCATATGTCTCCATTACAATCACATGTAAGTGCTGAGACAATATTTTCTTGTACTTTCTGGTTACAAAGTCATATTTCAAATTGATTAAACATTAAATTAAATTATATTAAAGTTACAATAATAGGCAGGTGTTCTCAGGAAAACAATATATGTAGAGATATGCTTAGCTCCATGGTAATTATGGGAAACTCTCAGGAGCCTACTACTTGTCAACAATATACTAGTTCCAGAGTATTTTGTTGTATTTTCTCAATCATGTAAAACTAAGCATTAATAATTGTCTCCCAGGGATGTTTTCAAATCAGATACATAATTATCCCCTAATTAAATAACAATTTTGATGTTTTAGACAGGGAAAAAAATAGTCACTGAGATAAAAAGTCACATCTTGAGTATCTACTTGTTTCCACATAGTGAAGTCTGTGAATATACCTCAGCAAAGGAAAAATATTTTCCTATTTAAATAATGCCTTATCTTCTCAGTTGAACATTGAGTTTTGCAGAGATAGACAGCTGTGGTTCTCTAATTAGTAACAGAATAAAAATGGAAATGAATGGCATCTTGTTAAATACATTGTACTTCAATCTCTATAGTAAGTAACCCCCCTGAAACATCAAAACCTATTTTAGAATATATACTAGGGTAGCTGGCATTAAACACTTGCCATTCTCTTCTCAGAGACTAGAGTAAAATAATAGATTGTATAAATGTTATCATAGTGTGTATATATGACATAAATGTATTTTTAAAATAAATCAGAAAAAATATTTGGTATTTTCTTAATTTGATTATTTTTTGTTTTGTTTTGTTTTTTGAGACATGGTTTCTCTGTGCAGTATTGGTGCCTGTCCTGGATCTTGCTCCGTCGACCAGACTGGCCTCAAACTCACAAAGATCTGTCTGGCTCAGTCTCCCCAGTGCTGGCATTAAAGGCGTGCACCACCACTGCTGGGCTCTGGTATTTTCTTTTTTTCTTTTTTTTATTTTGCAATACAATTCAGTTCTACATATCAGCCACGGATTCCCCTGTTCTCCCCACTCCCCCCAGCCCACCCCCCATTCCCACCTCCTCCAGGGCAAAGCCTTCCCCGCGCAGACTGAGATCAACCTGGTAGACTCAGTCCAGGCAGGTCCAGTCCCCTCCTCCCAGGCCGAGCCAAGCGATCCTGCATAGGCCCCAGGTTTCAAACAGCCGACCCATGCAATGAGCACAGGACCCGGTCCCACTGCCTGGATGCGTCCCAAACAGATCAAGCCAATCAACTGTCTCATTCATTCAGAGGGCCTGATCCAGTTGGATAAACAAAATGTGGTACATATACACAATGGAATACTACTCAGCAGAGAAAAACAATGACATCGTGAGGTTTGCAGACAAATGGATGGATCTGGTATTTTCTTAATTTGAAATTGAGCTAACACCTTGCTCAGCCTTGGTGCAAAGGGGAAGGGCTTGGATCTGCCTAGGCAGTGTGCTGGACTCCACTGACTCCCCATGGGAGACCTTGATTTGGGGGGATGTGGGGATGTGGTGTGGTGTGGGAGGGAGGACTGGAGGGTGGGAGGAGGGAGGATGGGGCATCTGTGGGTGGTATGTAGAGTGAGTAGAAAATTTCTTAATAAAGAAAAATGAAAAGAAAAAAATGAGGCCACAAAGGCCAAATGTAAAACAAATTGAAAATAAAAAAAAAAAAAAAAGAAATTGAGCTAACAATAATTCAGAGGAATGATATATAAGTTCATTAAAAAAGTCTTTACTTAGTAAAACTTCAAACATATTTATATCTTTTTCATGTCATAAAATACTATTTAATAATGTCAAGGACAATCTTCATTTTAGGAGAGAGTATAGTTCTTTGTGTATAGCTGAGACTTCCTGAACTAAGGAATACTGGGGAGGGGATAGACAGTATTCCCCTGGGAGGAGCAAATCAGTTGATTATTCAACACTAAACAGTCAGTCCTGAAAAATATACATAATGTATTTATGTATTTAGTGATATGTATCAAGAACTAAAGAGGAGAGGCCATATATTTGAAAGAGAACAAAGGGTAGGTAATGTGAGTACTTGGAGGGGGGAGGAATCGTGTAATTATATTTAATTTCAAAAGGTAAAAATATTTTTAAAGAATGAAATAAATAAAATTATAACTCTAATCATTGTGCTGGAGATAGTCTGCAATTGATGGTACCTCAAAAATTGACTTGAGCATTTCATATGCTTGTCAAAACTATAGAAGAAAAATCAATGCTAAGCAAAGCCAAATGCAACCTGAGGATATAAGATTAAAAATTATTATGACTTTTCATTTCTCTTGTACTTTTCTACTTTGACATGTAAAAGTGATTTCTTGGTATTACAGAAATTAATGAGGAATACTTGTCATGACTGAAATCTTGACATTAGAAGAATCATATTATTTTGATTAAATCCACACTTGGATTAATATTTCAGTAAGTTTTTCCTAATGACTAATTTTCTGATACCATGTACAATCCAAGGCCACAATGTTACTTTTTGTTATTACCTACTCATTTCTTTCTTAGATTTGATTTTTAAATATATACTTTATCCTGTTGACGATTCCTGATTTAATGCTACAGAAAACCTTCCATTTCACATTTTCCTGTTGTGTACCCCCTAGGTGAGATGACTGCTATCGTTTGGAGATCAAGAGAACAGAGATAATGTGTCCTTTTTTACATCTCTTCAGATTTTCACTGTCAGTGTGAACAGCCCCTGATAATCTTAACCTTCACTCTTTCACAAAAGTGAGGCAGTGTGTGTGTGTGTGTGTGTGTGTGTGTGTGTGTGTGTGTGTGTGCAGATTTCACCATGGTATATTTACCTCCTTGTCTTCAACTCTTTGAAATGAAGTTAGTAAGTAGAACTCACTCTCAATATGGGAATGGGTCAGCTTATTATTAGGACATGTTAATTAAACCTCCATAAAACCCCTACGTTATTATACGGGGTTTTCTATTCTACCCTTCCTTAAATAAAAATCCAAGAATTTTGTTATTTTTTTCATGCAATATATTCAGAAATATATGAAAGCAAGTAACATATTTTAGCGAAAGAGCATTTGCATATAATCCAGAGTAGATGTTTTCTCATTTATCAGATCCCTTTCTTTTATATATTTTTATTGAATATCAAACATTTTGTTACATTCCCTAAACAATCAGCTTTTATGTCTTTTATATAAATCATTTATATAAAGTTCAACAATTTAGCATCATAAGCTGTTAATGAATTTTTTCAATATCTGTATGTCCCTAAGCGATCAGAGTAGAGCAATCACCCAAAGAGAGAGAGAGAGAGAGAGAGAGAGAGAGAGAGAAGCAAACAAACAAACAAAAATTTAAAAAGCAAAAAGAGGTCTTTTCTAAGCTTCTCAACAATGAACACTAATCCTAAATATGTTGATGCGTATATTAAACTCATTAGACCATTTTCAACACTGACCCTCTTCATACATCAATAACACAGCTTTGCTATTGGGAAAAAAGGCTTCAGGATGCAAATATCCTAATTAGTGTAATTGAAGAAAAAAACATTATTACTGTTGGTCAAATTCTGGTGCTTTTCTTTTCCAAATTAAATATCTATCTCACTTAAAGAGGAAATTTGATTAAAATGCTGCAGTACAATTGGCACTTCAGTGATTTTCTTTAGGTCAATATCAGACTTGCATTCATTACAGTCAGGTAGCCAAGAAGTCAAAGACAATACCTCCCAAGATTATATATAGCTGCAGACCCTAGATTTAACTTCATGTAAAAGCTGAAACTTTGGGATTTTCATTAATATACTGTATTATGAATCACATCTGCTACATCTTGGCAGAACTTAGGATACTGGAGGACATCTCATTGTAGGAAATTGAAACTCAAAATTCTCTTCTGGTGTACAGTCCTGAACTTTAGCATTTCAGAGAAGTCAATATCTGCTTATATCATTTTGGTTGCTGATTATAGAAAGTATGTGAATTGGGGAAAATGGAAATTTTGGTAATAGATAATAGGTCAGCAAATGGAGACAAAAGAATGAGTAATGTTTATAATGAGTAATAAAATGTATTCATCTGAACTCCATCCTTTGAGTAAAGTTTGTACCTAAAATTGTGTCGTTCTTCTCATGCATATATAATGTCTATATCTGATTTAAGTTACAGATGATAACATTGTAGATCGCTATTGTCAATACTGATATTTTTAATCTCTATTATGTGAACAATAACCAATCATTGAAATAAGGACATGGTCATGTGTACCTAAAAATACATATGCATTAAGCATTTCCTTGATATTCATGATACATACATACTTTGGTTTTTGTTGAGGGGCTGTTGAGACAGGGTTTCTATTCTGTGTAACAGCTCTGGCTGACCTGGGACTCATTTGGTAGGCTAGGGTGGCCTCAAACTGAGATCCACCTTCCTTTACCTCTGGAATGCTGGCAGTAAAGGCATTCACCACCACCACACAGCTTATGATTTGTATTTTGATCAACAAAAATGTATTTGAAATTGTCACCCAAGTGTGCATTGGATGAGGTAGAAGAGCTATGAATTTGGAGTCATCTTAGTCTACATAGCTATTCCAAGCTAGCCTTAGCCACAAATTAAATCCTTGCCCCTAAAACAGGAACATAAAATGAATTTCAACTGGAAAAACAAAGGAATTTCAAGCCAAAATGGTTTATTATGTGCCAGCAATCACTTGAAACAGTATAAGGGAAATGTTTTCTTATTCTTACAAGGGTCTTACGTTCAAGTCTTCTGTTCTGCATATTTAATATTGTCTTAGTCAGTGTTCTATTGCTGTGAAGTAATTTCATGACCACAGAAAATATTACAAAAGAAAGTGTTTAATTGGCATTTGCTTACTGTTTAAGACGTTTAGTCTTTTTTTTTTTTTTTTTTATTAATTTATTTTGCAATACAATTCAGTTCTACATATCAGCCACGGATTCCCTTGTTCTCCCCCCCTCCCGTCCCCCTCACCTTCCCCCCAACCCCCCCCCCCCATTCCCATCTCCTCCAGGGCAAAGCCTTCCCCACAGACTGAGGTCAACCTGGTAGACTCAGTCCAGGTAGGTCTAGTCCCCTCCTCCCAGGCCGAGCCAAACAATCCTGCATAGGCCCCAGGTTTCAAACAGCCAACTCATGCAATGAGCACAAGATCTGGTCCCACTGCCTGGATGCCTCCCAAACAGATCAAGCCAATCAACTGTCTCATCCATTCAGAGGGCCTGATCCAGTGGGGACCCCTCAGCCATTGGTTCATAGATCCATATCTATCACCGTGCACAAAACTTAAGTCCAAGTGGATCAAGGACCTCAACATAAATCCAGCTACTCTGAACCTGCTAGAAGAGAAAGTAGGAAGTAGTCTTGAACGCATTGGCATAGGAGACTACTTCCTAAATAGAACACCAGTAGCACAGACTCTGAGACAAACAATCAATCAATGGGACCTCTTGAAACTGAGAAGCTTTTGTAGAGCAAAGGATACGGTCAACAAGGCAAAGCGACAGCCTACAGAATGGGAAAAGATCTTCACCAACCCCACATCTGACAGAGGACTGATATCCAGAATATATAAGGAATTCAAGAAATTAGACATCAAAATGCCCAACAGTCCAATTAAGAAATGGGCTATAGAGCTAAACAGAGAATTCTCAACAGAGGAAACTCAAATGGCCGAAAGACATTTAAGGAACTGCTCAACATCCCTAATCATCAGGGAAATGCAAATCAAAACAACTCTGAGATACCACCTTACGCCTGTCAGAATGGCTAAGATCAAAAACACTGAAGACACCTTATGCTGGAGAGGATGTGGAGCTAGGGGAACTCTCCTCCACTGCTGGTAGGAATGCAAGCTTGTACAACCACTTTGGAAATCAATATGGCGCTTTCTTAGAAAATTGGGAATCAATCTCCCCCAAGACGTTTAGTCTTTTGTCATCATGTTGGGGAACATTGTGGTAAGCAGAAAGACATGGCCCTAGAGGAAGAGCTCCTGCAGGAAGAGAGAGCAACAATGGGCCTGGATTGAGCTATTGAAACCTCAAAGCTTGACACACTTCCTCGAACAAGGCCATACCTTTGAATCTTTCTCAAGTTGTGCCACTCCCTGACGACTAAGCATTCAAATATATGTGTCCATGGGGGCATTTTTATTCAAACTGCCACAAATATAGAGAACAAGATAGCCAGGATCCCAGGAAAGGGCCTGTGGGGGGATATGTTAAGTGGTGGGTGTAGATTAGAGGTAAAACAAAAGTAGAGGGTGTGAGGATTTGGATGGGATGCATCTAAACGAGTGGATAAAGTTCGTGCAGATACTGTGGTAGATTTCTGAATACTAAGTACGTTATTAGAATTATGAACATCACCAAGAGACAGAAGTACAGCAGCATGGTGGGAGCCCCAAGGAAAGTTCAGACTCCTGGGCCGAGAGCAATGGCACAGTGGGGTCTCGGGAGAGAATTTGATCCTAGATTAGTAGGGAAAGCCACATTTTAGATCTTTTTGAGGATAGGTATAGGTCACAGCAAGAGACTGCAGCAAGGCTCTTTAATTCCCAGGAAGTCAGGGAAAGTTGGTGAACAGGATGCAGCATATACAGGTGAAATGTCTTGGCACTAAGCTAGGGTCTCAAAAGGCATGTCCCAGTGAGCTGCATGTTAATGTACAACAGTATGCCTTAGTTATGTTGAAGAGAAGTCATTACATTTTTGGATAATGAATATTTTCCTGGTAGACTTTTAATTTAGCTAAAGTTTATTTTGTAAGGATTTTGGCCCATAGGCTTTAAATTTAATTATTCTGATTTGCTTGAATTCAAGGCACTGTTTATTCTATCACTTATTGAAAATGTGATCTTATGTAGTTCCCTTAGGTATTTTGATTAGAGTAGTCAGAATTCTTAAGAGAAACAAGCACAAAAGAGATACATGATTCATTCATGGATGGATGGATGGATGGATGGGTGGGTGGATTGATGGATGGATGGATGGATGGATGGATGGATAGAAAATGATATATAGATAATAGGGAAAATGGAGGAGAGTGAAACTGGAGACGTGCTTAGTGCTTGAGATACTTACTCATATTACTTAGGAACTGCTGAAAATTCCCATTCCTTGGGATATGATACCATCGTCTTTCCTCCTTGGGTACCAGACAAGCATGAGATGCACATATACACATCTTGGCAAATTCTCATATATGTAAGAAAAAATAAAATAAATCTGTTAAAAGTATGTAGAGACTGACTATGGGACTTACCTTACATGATTCTAGGAAAAGAGAAAACACTGTTGATGGTGGAAACAGAAAAGCCAATGGCAAAATTCAGTCCTCACATGAAATGGTGAGGAGCCATGTCAATGAGATAATTGCTAATGCTATGTCAAATTGCTAATTCCTTGCCTGGAGATTTAGGGGATTTCTTCGTAAATCTTGGAATTCAATGTCCCTAAAATGAGAAACCATGGTACTCACAATCAGAAAGTGGTTGGCTGATCTATAGAACAGAGACAGTCGACTTTTTCTATCTTAACCTTTCTGTTCTGATCCATTTTCAAAGACAGATGAAGCCAACTCACAATAGTGAGGATGGATTTTCCTTACTTAGCATATTGATTCAGTTGTTAATCTTATACAGGAATTCCTTTAAAAGCTTACCCTTAAATATTTTACTAACAGTCTGAATACCTTTTAACCTTGTTAGGTAGATGTATTAAATTAGCTTAATAATGACAACTGCTTTTTTCATCAACAAAGTTAGGGTAGCCGTGTTTGGTACCCTAAAACCATTTCAAAATAAAAACAAGGCACTATATAGAAAATAATCTAACTGTTATCTGGCAGGGACTCAGAAAAAGTCCTTAAAGTTACTAAATTTCCTAAGTTCAGAGCAGTATTGTCAACAGTTTTCTGACCTTTTGGTTAAATTGCAAGAATGAAAACTTGAATATTATCTAGTTTTAGAATGTAGAAATATAAGACCAATCAAGGGAGGTGTGAAGAAAGAAGAGATGGCCAGTGCGGCAGAAAGAGAACCTTCAGGGAAGATGTTCTGAGGTGAAAAGATGTGAGTTAGGGTTTCTCCACAAGAAACCCATGAGTGCTCTGGGTCTGAGGTGGAAACAGCTACCTTTCAAATTTTTATGTGTTACAGAAACGATTAACTAGAATACTATTTTTACTTGTTACTGAGCACTTTCAATATTTATTTATTTAATTTTTTATTTTTGCTCTTCACTTTTCTGGATAGCAGATGTCTGAAAGTAAAGTAAGATATGAAAGCAAATGGGTCCAATATCTTTGTAGAAATGTCAGATAACAACAGCATGGACATTTTAAAGGAATGTGCTAATAACTTCAGCTGCACACTTAAACTACTTCACAGTGTTGTTTCCCTTAAAAATATGCCTATTAGTGACAATGTAAGTTAGAATAAATTGACACAAATCTGGCCTTTGAATATATTACACGTTCAAATGGCAGCCTGTTGTAATGATATGATACTTATGTCAATTAATCTTTCTATCTAGTGTGTTAAACCATGAGTCTACTTCACTTTATCTCAGCCTAAATATCTTTCTCAACATGGAGAAATTGTAGATCCACTTCTAATGGAAGTCACTAGTTCAATTGATGAAATCACAGTAGGGAAATCAAGAAGTGAGTATCAAAACAGATTAATGTCATATATTGTGCCTGAGAGAACACAACTGATGGTGCATTTTGATTCAAATAGACACAGCCTATGGAAGTCATTAATATTTGTGGCATTTTAAAAACGAATATTTGTAGAAAGTAAAGGAAATTGTGTCGAAAATCTATGTAAAACTTGTGGCTTGATATCTAACTCAATGAGTAAAGGTTTTAGATTCCTTGAGGTAAGAGTTAGAAATTACAGTCATATTGTAACAAAGCTACTTGAAACTCCTGTTCTATTGAACATCTTAAACTACTTAATCAGAGACAATGGCAACAATATAATTTTTGCACAACAGGAAATTGTTGCATTATTAGACTATATGTTATCAAGTATCCTTTCCAGGTACCCTTATTTAATCTTCTGCATGAAGTCTATCAGATGATATTGGTTTCAATAACAGATTATGGTCTTGTAAATATGAATTGTCTATAATCAAAAATAAATAAGAATAATATATCTAATGAATATCTTAGTTATAAAACATTACAAGAAATAGAAAAAGAATGTATAAATTCTAGTTCCCATACGCTTCTCATAGTCTAAGGGAATATTTTCAATATTTTAGATGTGAAAAATAGACTGGGAAGCATTCTGTCGTCTTGGCACAGAGGCAGTAGCACTTACAAAATCACACTCTTTGTTCTTTCTTCTGGAAGGGCTGAATTAACAGGATACACCCTTTGTTCTCTGGACTCACCACTGACTTATAGTGAAGTCAATTTTCTTGTGGTGATATTTTATTTATGCTGAAATGTGGTGATATTTTATTTTTGCTTTAATAAATAAAGTTTGCCTGGAGATCAGAGAAATAGGAACAGCCATTATAAGTAAACAAAGAAATCAGGCAATGGTAGCATATACCTTTACCTAAATTTTATAACTCTAACACCAGAACTTTCCTAAGAAGTTCTTTCATTTCACAGATAAGTTTTCCCCATTGTTACTCAAAATATTCCTTTATGTTTTCACCATTTCAATACTATGGATATTTGGGAATAAATAGTACTTACATATGAGTTACTATTCTATATATTAGAAAATTGCAGCCTGCTTGAACTCTAATGGTAGTGACAGTAGCAACTCTCCAAATGTGATAATCTCAAAGTAACTCAAGAGCATTCTCAAATATTTCCCAAAATGAAAATATTTTTCATTTCCAAATTATATATATGTATTATATATAATTATATATTATATAAAATATTTTTATATATATTTATATATTATATAAATATTTTAGGATATATATATATATATCCTCATTCACTATAGAATAAATAGAAGTAAAAGTAGATCCACATATGAATAAAGTTATTAACAAGTAATAAGAAAGTGAAAATGTAGGGATGCAAGTTCCTTATAATTACTATAGACAAGATCTTTAACAAATCTTTTACCTCTCTCTTTTGTCCGTCATAAACCACATACGTTACAGTGCATATACCTGGTGTTTTGATGCTCATTTTCAATAATTCTGTTTAATTCAAAAGTCAAAAAAACTATTGGGAAAGAGGGTCAATGAAACATTTACTGAAAAGCACACAACCTATAGAAGTAAGAGGCCTCAGAAAAGTTTCCAGCAAAGTTAAGGGTTAATATTCTAGTAAGCTGAGTCCTTTTTTCAGAGAACATTTAAAACCATATTGCATTCCTCAGAACTTTAAAATTGTTTTTAAATAATAGTTTAAAGAAACTTGTAAGGCCCCATAGTAGAATCTATGCACTGTTACCATTTCCACACATTCAGAAATATATTTATCGACAGATTCCCTAGGTTTCTTTAAAAATGATGTCAAAACATAGTATGAGCCCTCAAAGGAACTGTTTAGATGGGAAAGTTCAGTTCTCAACTACAGCTCTGTGTTACATCGTTACCAAGTGCCTCCTTGCTCTAAAAATGAAAAATTCACCTGAGCAATGTACATTGCTTTTTAGCAGTAATTTTACTTGTCTACCATTTACCATAGAGGCCATCATACACACTTACATCAATAGATTCAGTTATAGAGACAGAGAACAGTCCTTCCTCTAAGAGAAAAAAATAGCAAAAGATATTGTGTACCAAGTAAAGAGGAGAAAATTACAATTACCAGAGGTTTCTGAAAAATGTCAGACCATATGTGAAAACAATGTAGAATAAACACATCAAGTATGATTTTACAATCTATTGCAGTAAAGAAGCAAAGCCAAGTACTCTGCCAGCATAAGACTAGTTTAAGTAAATAAAGGAGAGTAATTTGACACAGAAACCTTTAAATATGTCTTACCAAACACTTGACATAATTATGTTACCACCTGTAAAAAGCAAATAAAGTGATACTTATTTACAAAGAAATTGCTACAATATTATACATCACCCAGGAATTAGATTTTCAAGAAAATTATTGTGTTTATTTATTACAAAGCAACTCAGGACTTTTAAAGAAATAAAAAACTAAAGATGTACTATGTCTTTGGTAGCTCTAAAAACTTATGATAAAAAATTCTGATACCAAATCTTTCTTTTAACTTTAAATAGTACTCCACACATCTTACCGAGCCTTGAGCAAGGCCTATAGCACATCCTTTTTTTCTGAAAAACTTGTAGCTAATGGGTTACTTGACATCACTAAATAATAGGAAAAGTTTCTTTTAATTATTATTTTTACTTTTAGGCCTCCAAAAACTCATATTTTCTCTATAAATTCCGCATATTATTAATTATTTCTCCATCATAATAAGCTACCATTTACAGTAAAATATTCTTGAAACATCTACTAAAAATAAAATCTAAATCTTATAATAAGTACGGTTACCATTAACTTTGGATAATTTTAGATTCAATGTGAGTTTTAAACTATAAGAGGCAACATGTTAATTGAACAGATAGTAATTCACTGTCTCTGCAAAATATAATATTATTTACCAACCAATATCTAGCAGGTAAAACGTTATTTTATTATCATTGGTGAATTATTTCTACTATAACACACAGAATCCTTTTCCTGAAGCTATAAAATGGTTTTAAAATCAAATCTGTGTAAAAAGAGTTTAAAACTGGTAAGAGCATTACCGACTTTTCCTACCCCATATTCTGTGTAGAATCCCCAGCACTGTGATAGTTAGAGAGTAGGGAGGAAATATTCAGCTTGCTTTCTCTGTAGCTTACAATCAACTTATGTTGTGTCTTCTTCAAGAGGCTATTATCATTTAGTTCTGGTGAGCAGCTAAGTAAAATTATAAAAGCTTGTATAATTTGGCTGGTAGTTATGTTTAATTGAGTTATAACATAGGACATTTTTATATGAGTTTTTCATATAACCTTCAGGTGGGTTAACATTACTCCTTCCTCTCTTCTCCCCTGTTCTCTACTTCATTGTTTTTGTTCCCAGTATCACAGTTCTCTATAAGTCTATTAACTACAATACAAATCTGCCAGGAAAGATATAGTCAAATGTGCAATCGTAGCATGAATATTATGGAGGTGCCCAATCACTCTCTGCTTTGTCTTTAGGCTTGTGTCACAAAAGGAATGCACTACTGGTAATGTAAAAACATTTGGGGAAGTGTAGGCTCTAGCAAGTAGCTTGCTAATACTGTCTATCTAAATTGTCATAGTGTCAAACTACCTTTACATTATTAATGTTTAACCACACAGAAAATAATGCATTCATTCAGACTTAATCATAGAAACATCTCTTAGTGGCTGTAAAAGATAGTGAATATAACAATGTGTGACTGCTAAAGGTGCTGAGAACTAGTCAAGGTAGCATACTCAACCCATAAAGATGACATGAATATCATGTTCTTTAAGAGAACAATATGGAAGAGAGGGTATAAAGAATGTCAAAAGCCTGAATTTAGGAAGAAGGGATATGAAATGCATTCCTCTGAGTATAATACAATCATTCTAATCATGAACTCAATGCAATTAGTCTTGCCAACACTATACCTGGAAACAAACACACCCATCAATAATCAACTATAGGGAGATATCAAGAGGCCCTTTTAACTATCTCTAAACATTGAACATAGGACCATTGGCAGATCCTTTGAACTGAGGAGCTATTATGATTTAAGCCACTACTGTGAGCCCACCAAACTTGAGCGGATAACCCCAAATCTGATTCAAATAATAGTCCTAATTCATTTGGTATCAAAACAAGCAAAAGAAAATATGAATATTGAAAAGGGAGGAGTGGGTAGAGGATAAGGGTAATCAGAATAAATGGTTCATTTGTACAAAAATATATAAAAATGTAACGCAGTTCAGGGGAGACCAGCTCCCCAGTGCTGTTTCAGGGTTATGAATAAATTACCTCAGGATAGCAGGACTTTAGGAAACTTTTTTTTTTAACAAAGGGTATTTAGAAATAAGAT
Organism: Peromyscus californicus insignis; assembly: GCF_007827085.1. Lineage (NCBI taxonomy): Eukaryota > Metazoa > Chordata > Mammalia > Rodentia > Cricetidae > Peromyscus > Peromyscus californicus. The sequence goes on from NW_026294458.1 coordinate 64,773,525, forward strand.
TCTGTCTATCTGACAGGTAAATAAGGAAACAGACATGCTTTTTGATGCTTTCTCTTTTACTTCATCTTAATAATATCTCTTTCTCTGAAAATCTCTGTCTCCACATACATAATACATCTTCATTGTTACATGCTCCATACATTCTCTACACAGCCACATGCCACATGCACAGTTACTTCTCGCTTCTATACAGCTTTATTTTCCTTAACGTTTCTTTTTTACATACCGCCACGTCTCTCCTCTACACACATTTCTTCTCTCTACTCTGCTACATTCCTTGACATATTATTACATCATTTATTAACTCTTTACTCAATCATTCTCTCATTCAGTCACTATCTCACATTACCTCTTCTGCACACTCACACGCTAACACACACTCACTCACACTGGACAGCCCTTTTCATATCAGCTCTCTCATGCTCATACACATACTCTCACACCTCTTCTACATCATTCATTCACTCCCTACTCACTCATTCTCTCACTCACTCGCTCTATCACCTTATTCTCTCTCTTCTTCATATTCAGCTACATCTCTCTTTCAGCACACACACACACACACACACACACACACACACACACACACATTCACTCGTACACTCTCTCATTTCTCCTTCTTCTCTCATAGCCAATCTCAGACAATTATATGTAACATTTTCAGGGTCTGACCCATTCTCATAATACATGATAAGTCACACAGTTTTTCTCAGGCTAGGAAGGTCATGCTGACTGGCCAGTAAGTAACCCTTGGCCAAGCATGTAGCCTAAATGGTTAACATTCCCAAACAGAAAATGATATTGAAATTCAGGACTTAAAAATAGCAATAGTTGGGTACGTGCAGAAAGAGAAATATTGCAGAGGGTTGTATCTACCAAAGTTGCACCAGTTCTGACCTTGATTTAGCAATAACAACACTTGGAAATTCATCTTTGTGTATTTGTCTCCAGGGGCAACTAGTTCGCTTTGAATATGTTCTGAAGTCTAAAATTAGCTGTCTTTGTGACTTAAAAATACTATTGCTTTCCTGTACCAGTTATGAAAAATATTCCAATATTATTTCTAATCATCAGAATTATACAGCTTAAACAGAAATCATCTTCCTGACCATCCACAGCTGTATGTGTGTGTCCAAAGATGGAATATTTTTATGAGATAAATACACAAGCAGTGGGGAAAATAGCTATAGCTGCTATTGAGAAAGAAAATAAGTGGGACATAAGAAAAATTACATACAGGAGCAACTGGTCATTTACAGTCAATAACTCCACAACTTTGCCAAGTGGGACTCCGCTTCTGGTGGGTCAACATGTTAAATACTAGTTGTCATCTGTTGTAAACTCCCTCAGCCTCCTGCAAAAAAAGCAAAATTTTAAAAATGTACAAGTTTGTTCATGTGTTACCTATATCATCTATATTATGGCCAGGCTGTTAACACTTGAAAATAGGTCCCTCTTGCATTTATAAGATAGACAACTTTCATGAGCCTATTTCATGAGCATACAATATTATTCCAAGAGGAAGTTCCACTATACATTTAAACAAATATATTATATTGTGATTGCCTCTCTGAATTTACTATTGACAACATAAAATATTCTGAAGTCAGAGTAGTAGTCCCTCATGTAAAAAATCCCATTATAACTTATTGTTTTTAGATCAATCATTGAGAACACAGGAATATGGCAATGAAGCTCCTGACAAAACTTTTTGATATTTTGTTTTTAGTTTGGATAAACAAAATGACTGATTAGAATTCTTGAAAGAGGAAACTGCCCATTGAAATGAGAAGTTCTAAGCCTCAGAATGCTATCCTATTAACCCATTTGGATTCCTTTGCTAGAGTTTCCTTGAATTTGACAAATAATCAAAACAAATGTATAAAACTGTGGACCTCTCCTCACATACTAAGCATATAGCTTATCAAATGTCAGAAACATACAGAATGCCCTAAAATTCAAGCATAGCACTGACAATCCTACCAATGTCGATTTGCTTTAAGAGTGTATTCCACTTGAAGTTAATATACCAGAACTATAGTGCACTGGAAGAAAGCTTTATGAATTCAGACAAGTATGTAATAAAACTCTTTTCTTGATCATGCCTCAATACAAGAACTCTGAGAACACTGTTTGCCCAAAAATATAGGAGAGATAAATACCTCATTATTGTTGAAGTGTTCTATAACAGCTGCCCCTTCTCCATAAAAGTAACAGTGGAAAATATTATTACCTACCAAGCCTACATGTTAGCAATGTATGTAATACATGCCAAATTATAGAAGCCAAGCAATGACTAGATGAAAACAAGTGAGGAAAATGCCGATTAAAAAAGGGTTTCCTATTCATATACATCCACGGAGGTGTCTAGTTATAGACAGACATTCCCCAAGCAATATCGAGGTGAAATTAAAAAAATGTGCCCAAAATAAAATACATTTAAATGATTTAGTGTAATGGATAATGGTTCTCAAGTCATCCAAATATAACAAAAATCATGCAAAGCAGTGAATGAAGTGGAACATGTGATTGGAGAACACAGAAAGCACATAGAAGTTGGGTAGAGACTAGTATACACAGTTGTTAAAATAGAATAAAGGCCACAAACCTGTAACATTGAATGAAGCTGTGAAAGTCAAGAAAGGAGTTGTTCTGCTAAAACTCCCAGAGGGAGCAGGCCTGGCAGGAACATTACTTTCCACTAATTAAACTGCCTCCAGAATTCTGGCCCCTGGGATCCTCAAGGAATAAGTGTGTGATGTTTTAATGCATTGAGTTTGTTAGGGGAACAGCAGCTATCTAAAGTTAATGATCAGAAGCCTGAAGAGCTTGAGAAAATAAAGGTACAATCTCTTACCAGTCTGTAGGCTGAAGCCACTTTTAAACCTATTACACACTACCTAAAAATATGTATATGGAAGAAATTAGGAAGGTAGATGGATTCAAAATTTATCTTTCTATAGTAATTTTCATAGTACTCCCAGGCAAAGATTTATGAGTCATTACTTTATTACACAGGACTTAAGTATGGGGACTATGCAAAAATTGAAGAATTAATGACTATATTTCAATGCACATTCAAAGATGAAAGAGAACATGACTTCCTTGCTACAATGAATATAAGTGGATATCAGGGTCAGGTAAGAGTGGGTTAGAGATTTACACCACCTTTGAAATTTTATATTGGGTTGTTCATCCCATCAGAATTAGATTTAATTCTACAATCTGGCATTATAAAAACTCATAGGAAACAGTGATTGATAGTTACTGTGTGATACTGTCCTTGGAATATAATGTGCCCATGCCTTTTTGGACTCTTGGTAACTGTGATTACCTAAAAAATTCTGAATAAGATTGAGAGAATTAATTTTTCTCCACTGGGCAAGGTAGTGTTCCCTAAGACCATACCTCTCTCCAAGGATGTGTAGATATTTAAAAGTTGCTAAAACACAAAGGGGGTAGTGACTTTTTTCCTTCTATGGTGTAGTTTCTTCTAAGTTGCCATAAATAACTCCACAGAAACTTTCATTTAAGTAACAATAATTAAAATCATTGATTAATGAAGATAGACTTGAGTAGTTTACTTCTTCAGCCCATCATTATCACTCTCTATTGGGTAAATAGATATTTGTTCATTACTCCTCAGTAACAGTTCACACAACACTTAGGCACTCAGAATATTCAGATAGAAGCTTCTATTTCCTCTGTTTGGTTAGAAAGAGAAAATCAAACTAATAGTTTCTGATGCTTCAAAAGTTTCAAGGATTATACAAACATGCATATAAATACCATGTAACTAAGTATAAGAATCCCTTCTCTGCATAATAAGTTAGATATTGCATGCATTAACATTATTTTTCCACAAAAATAAAGCTTACTTCTGCTACAATTCTGTTACAAAATACATGCATTATATATTCACTCATCAGGAAATCAAAATAAAATGTTATATTTATAACACAATTTTATTTCAAGCAAATAAATAGAAAGAAGAAAATGTGGGATTACTCAGAAAGAAAATTTTGCTATAGAGAGTGAGCAACTAAGATTGTATCCATCAGGCCCTTGCAGATCTGAGCTGGAAGTATGCCTGATGAACTAGCTATCATGGTACAAGGAAGTTACAGGCAATTTTCTCAAGGAGGAAAGCAACCAATTGTTCTACCATGCTATGATGCCTATGTATCATAACAAACACTATAACACAATTTTGACACCTAAGGCTCAGGGATCATAGTGAAAGAAGAAGAATAAAGATTGTAAGTGCCAGGGAAACAGAATTTCCTGTGAGACTGAGTCTCCTAGAAATATCTGAGATGTTATACCCATTATACCCGTTAAGTCTCATTAGCATGTTAATCTATGTTAAGACCTAAAGGAGGCCTATGCAAACAGACATTCAAACGTGAAAGGTAGATATCTCAGGGGACTTCAATCTTACACAAAGACCTACAGGCAACTAAAGCATGTGTGAGTGAAATAAAGTCTCCCCCAGGAAAACGCCCCCCCAATTGGCTATCCAACACCAAAAAACGTTAGCCCTGAGAATACATGCATATAACTAACATTCTATTGATTGAGCAAGTATCATTTATTTATCTAGGAACACATACACACACACACACACACACACACACACACACACACACACACACACACCTGTATATGACAATAAAAAAAGAAATAGTAGACATGAATTAGAAAGAAAGTGCGGAGGGCATACATGGGAAGAGTTGGAGGGATGAAAAGGAGAAATTATGTAATTATATTTTAATTTCAAACATAGTGTCCATAATTCACATCTTTTGAAGTTGACTCACAGGCTTCTGCAGCCGTCTTTCCTTGAGTTACCCATGATTTCCTTCCTGGCAGGATATGGGGAGGTTGGCATGGTGTAAGTACTTAGAAGCACAAGACCGTGTTGTGCTACTGGTGTTCTACACATTCTATTTCCCTTGCCAGATCTGAAGCAGGAAACTGTAGGATTTGATTTCATTTCTGAGAAAGCCAAATGTAGAAATTCAGGGAGTTGTCTTGCCACAGGCCAGAGGTAGAACAGAGTTCTTCATTTAAAATTTTAAATTGTAAGAAGGAAGACTGCTTCTAATAACTGGTTGAGATTGGATAACCTTGAGTCCCCAATGCCTCTGCTTCCATTCACCAGCCCAATGATCACAGCTTCACAGGGAAGAAAAGCTGACTTCAGAGAATTTTACAAGTATCAACGTCTGCTGTTTCATGCCATCACATTTGTGAAGATGTGGCAACAAGGCAATCAATAACATAGTGAAAATCAAATCCTTCAAAATTAAAGGGATCTGAAATATTCTTAATATTCAGAGGATACAGTAGTCATAGTGGTGAAAAGATTAAACCATACTTTACAAGAGTTTAGATAGTGAACATGTTCAACTTGTTAGTCTTAAAATTTGTTAGTCTTTAAATTAAAATAGGAATACATGTGCATTTCCTATTTTTTATTAAGATATATAATAAGCATATTATTTTGTATTGATATTCATACTCCGGATAAGAAATCGTCATGACAGGTCTGTGTGACTTGTGCTATGAACTGGAACCATGGTGAGACCCAGGCCTGTGTTGTTGCCAGAGACCAAGTCAAGATTTGTGATCCAACTACAGCTGGGGTCTGTGTGGATATCCATAGCCTATATTTCCACCAAGGGCATACCAATATGAGTGATCAGGGCCACCACCTAGGAACATCTTAGTGCCCACCGGATAAACCTTTGCTGGGCCATACAGATCTGAGTAGCCTGTGCTACCACTTGAGACCACGGTGTTGCCCGGGACTGGGCTGCTGCCCAGAGCCAAGTCTGGGTCCATGACCCTGCTGCAGCCGTGGTCTGTGATGAGGTCTGTGGCTCCTGTTGCCACTGAAAGCAGTGAGAGCATGGCTGTACAGAACTGGCCCTGTCCCTCACTGGCTGCAGCACTAGGGAGAACTGGCCCTGTCCCTCAACAGCTGCAGCACTCAGAAGAGCAGACCCTGCACCTTGCCTGGGCGGTAAAGTAGAGCCGACCCTGACTGGGGCAGCAGAATAGAGCTAAGCCTCTTGGCAGGAGTGCAGGTGAGCTGGCCAGAGGTCATGAGAGCAGGAGAGTTGATACTGCCTCACCCCTTGTCTGCCATATGGTAGCATGGGTGATGAAAAGAACACACACCCCCCAACAGCTTGCCACCTGCAGCAAACTGGAGAGCTGGTCCTAGGCTCAGGAGAGCAAGAGAGCTGATCTTGCCCCTCACCAACTGCAGCAATCAGGAGAGTGGGCCATACACCTCACCTGGCCAAAACAATAGAGCTGGCCCCGGGGTTGTGAATGTGGGTGACCTGGACCTAGGGCATGAGGGCAGAAGAACTGGCCCTGCACCTTGCTGTCTGCTACATTGGGTGTGCTAGCTAGGGTAGCGTTGGAGGTAGTGACAATTAGGGAGAGCTGGCAGACTGACCAAGTCAACTACAACCCAGGGCCAGAAATAGGGCTAGGAGTTGGCCCACCCCAACATCTACCTCATCTATGAACGGCTGGAGCATGTGAAGGGCCAGGACCTGCAGATCTAAAGCTACAGGATCTCCATGACACAGGACAACAGAATATCCAGGAGGAGCACCAGTGCATGCCCAGTATCACTAGAGTAGCAGAATCCAGAGGCATCGAGCCAGAGCAAGAATCCATTGCAATGAACACTTATAAGCAAAGATGTATCAACTAAGGGATATACTGTGTGATTCACTGGGCTAACACACTACGGCTTCCACACCAACATTTGTTTTTCTTTTCTTTCTTTTCCTTTTTTTTGTTTTTGTAGTTTGATTTTTGGCTATACTTTAAATTTTGTTTTGTTTGGAAGGGAAGGTTGCCAGGACAGGGGGCTGAAGCAAGGGGATGGGAAATGAGTGGCATCAGGATGCATGATGAAAAATCAACACAAAGTCAATAAAAATGTTAAAAAAGATAAAGAAACTGATGTGTTCTTCCCTGGGAGGACTATTTCTCCTCGTCTCACCATTCCTTATCATCTTGCATTCCTTTTTCTAAGGTTGAGGCATCTTGCAACTTCCCATATCCATGTTAGCATGTCTATTAGTGTTTCAATTTATCTAGGTCATGTTTAAGGAGTCATGTTTGTGAGATTTCTTAGATGTAGTGTGTGTGTGTGTGTGTGTGTGTGTGTGTGTGTGTGTGTGTGTGTGTGTGTGTGTGTATTCACATACACATATGTCTTAGTAAGGGTTTTCATTGCTGTGACAAGACACCATGACCATGGCAATTCTTATAAGGAGAATATTTGAGGGTGACTTGCTTACAGCTTCAGAGGTTCAGTCCTTCACGATCATTAAGAGGAGCATGACAGCAGGCAGGCAGACGTGGTGCTGGGTCACTCCTCCTACTAGTGCCACTCACTTTGGGGGCCCGTTTCTTTCAAACCACCACAATATATATGTAACACCATTTAAAACAAGAACATGAATTTGAAATAGAATAAGGGGTGTGGGAGAGAGGGAGAAAAGGGAATGGAGAAATGAGTTACTTATATTCTAATCTTCAAAATTAAAAAAAAAAAAGAAAATATTCAGAATTTGAAGGCAGCCCATTCTATACTTGTGAATAACATTTAAACCCAATTACTGGATAACATGTGATAACTTTCTGGATTCCAACTGTACACAAGGCCCAAATTGATTGCTGTAGTCATGCCACTTGAACCATGTTGCTATGTATACTTTTATCCCTACGTACTTTGTAGTTAGAAAAGCAATATATGTAAATTATGATGAGTCTTTAAATCAAAATGTAGGCCCTTATACTTCTGGAGCAAGGCCATGCCATCTGCAGCAGAAAATTATATAGCATATCTAAATCAGATTCTTGACTGTGGGCTTTGGTTCAGGTATAGCACCTGGAAGTGATTCACTAAATCATATGCATCCAGGAAATACTGTATGAGCTGGCTTTAAGTATATTCACAAAGGCACAGGTCAGGTATGAGGAGAGATGCAATTAGGTGTATGATAGAAGCATAGGTCTTGGATTAAACAGTAGGTCTGGAGGGCACACATCAACAATGCAGCAGATAGTCACATACTGCCATCCATGCTTCAGCAGCAGCTCCACCACCACTCTTGTCCATGGCTTCATGGGGTTTCCTCATGGGAAGATGGTAATATGTCTAAAACATCAAATGTAGGCCATTTTAGTAAATGTGAGCTATTCATAAGTTGCTGTATCCCCACTCAAGGCACCCTAAAAACAAAACTCCCACTGTTTTATGATACATAACACATGCCATTATATCCTACAAAATAAATATAAGTGACACATAACAACCATACCTATAGTCTGGATGGTTTGCTTCAGATATTAAGTAGAAAACAAATACTAGGTTGCTGAGGGATGTTCTGTACGGCAAATGTGTTGCTCTGATTGGTTAGTAAATAAAACACTGATTGGCCAGTAGTCAGGCAGGAGGAAGTATAGGCGGGACAAGGAGGAGAAGAATTCTGGGAAGTGGAAGGCTGAGGCAGAGACACTGCCAGCTGCCACCATGGTAAGCCACGAGCCACGTGGCAAGGTATAGATTAATAGAAATGGATTAATTTAAGATATAAGAACATTTAGCAAGAAGCCTGCCATGGCCATACAGTTTGTAACCAGTATAAGTCTCTGTGTTTACTTGGTCAGGTCTGAGCGGCTGTGGGACTGGCAGGTGAGAGAGATTTGTCCTGACTGTGGGCCAGGCAGGAAATCTCGAGCTACACTAGGTTTCTTATAAAATATAGAGAACTGTAGTCACAAAAATGAATTTGTGAAAACGCCCCATCTGTTGATCTCTTTATCTCTTATTCAGAACCACCTGAAATGGTTAACTATAAAAAGGGCACCGAAAGGTCAACTCTACTGTTTAATCCACCACTACTGTCATCTTGCCACCATACGAAGGGCAGTGAATCATAATGAACTAATCACAAATTCTGAGATGAAGGGAACCTAGAATGTAATAACATAGTGCTCACTCAATGAGACTGATTTAGTTATTGACACTGCTTAGTGTTCATCCTCACTGTTCCACACTTACTCAGAGAACTATAGGTAATTAATGACTAATGACTGCAAAGAGAGAAAGAATTAGCCTCTCATGAGAACAAGCTTCCCAATTGATTATCTAATACAAAGTTCAGCAGGTTGTATTTATGTGTGTGTGTGTTTGTGTGTGTGTGTTTGTGTGTGTGTGTGTGTGTGTGTGTGTGTGTGTGTGTGTGTGTGTGTGTTACAATGATGACCAAACAAAGAGAAGCAACCGATTTTAGAGGGAAGGAAGGAAAACATGGAAGTAATTATAGGGATGAGATAAGGGAGAGATAGAAGAGAAAATGTGAAGGGAAAGTGAGATATACATCTTTTAAGTAATAACACATCAAATAAAACAATAAATTAATTTAAAAAATGAGATAGTGAGGCATGACCCAAACAAAAATATTCTCCACAAATTATGAACAAACAGGTCTCTTCTAATTGAATTGTTTGATACTACAGACTTCTGTTTTGATTCAAATCTCCCAGTGATGAGATTGGTCTTCAGAAAACAAAGGCCATATAGTTAAGCAGAGATGCTATATGAGGGTGAGAGAAAATTTGAAATCATCTGGCATGTGTAATCACTCACATTCTCACATAAATTATCTCAACAAACTTATTCTTTTGCCAAGTTATACACTGGAAAAATCGCTAATTTCAATTGTTATTAGTTCCTATGTCAGATAAGTAGGGATTTATTCATGTCTCCCTGGAAGAATTCATGTAGCAAAAGCTACAGTTCAAAAATAAAAAAACACAGAAATGATAAAGCTACAAATCAAAGAGGCAGAAGAAATGATCATCACTTAACATTGCTGGACATAGAAGATTGTGTGATTTGTTTCTTGTAGGCCTATATTTTTATTCTTGTGAGAAAGAATGGTTTTTATTGACCTGGCGAGACTTACCGCTCAGTGGCGTGAGACTAAGCCATCAGAAGAAGATAACTACTTAGATGAGCAAATATGCTAACTGTACTGTTTCACTTGCTTTTTCAGTGCTAATGACCATGACCAATTCCAGATTTGGGAGGAAAGTGTTTATTTGGCTCATACATCTCAATCATAGTCTATTTTTGATGGATGTCAGGGCAGGAATAGAGGTAGGGACCCCGGGGGAAAGTTGTTTACTAGTTTTTTGCCCATGGCTTTCTCAGTTTGTATTCTTATACAACCCTGGATCACTCGCTCAGGGTGTCACCATCTATAGTGGGCTGAGCTCTCTCTCTTCCATCACTAATTAAGAAAATAGCCTACAGAATTGACCACAGGCCATGTATATGAAACTCAGAACAACCATATTAGACAAATAAAAGAATACTTAAAATATTTTGGTTAACAATCAATATAATGTTGAGGTGAAGAGATTAGTAACACTGCTGACACTTCAATGTAGTATAAAATAATCATATCTTCCGAAGCTTATGCTTTTATGTCTTTTAAACTCTTAGCATTACTTCTTATTGTGCTTTTAACTTGGCAACACACACACACACACACACACACACACAGTGTATTGGCAATGAAAAACAACTCCAGAGACAGCTTGGCAGATCAAAGTTGGTCTAAACATAGGAAGAAAGTACAGTTACTAAGGAGGATGGCTAGGTGACAGTTCCTTTGAAATGGAAATCCCAGAAGACATTGTGTTTACAAATGTAGTCCAAGCCCTGTAGCCTACTGGTTTGACAGGGTCAAGATCAGCTTATCCTGCCAGATTCTTTCTGGTCAATCATGATATAAATCTGCCATAATGTCTTCTAAAGAACATAGAATGTTTTGTTTGATAGACAATGCTCACACCCACTTGTGGTAGAATTAGCATAAACACATCACAGTCTTCTAATTGCTTTTAGTTTGGCAATTATCTAGTATTTGTTGATCTGTAAAAATCTGGCTCAATATCGACTGAAATTTTCAGTCTAAAGTTTTCACATATTTTTGGGAGGTAAAGAAACAATGCATGAAAATTTCATTTAAAATAAAATAAGACTAAAATAATAAAGTACCAATAATTATTTTGTAAAATGATGAACTAAATTTATTAACAAATTTGTATTTTTTGGTATTACTACAAATAGCTTAAACAGTAAATAATTTGCATGATATATAATGTCACAATCTATAAATACAGCACTCAGGAGGCAGAGGCAGGCGGATCTCTGTGAGTTCAAGGCCAGGCTGGGCTACAGAGTGAGTTCCAGGAAAAGGCTCCAAAGCTACACAGAGAAATCCTGTCTGAAAAAAAATAAAGTACCTATACGTGCTTATATATTTTCTATTACAGTCATAGCTGAGTTGATTTACATTTCTTAACATATATTTGTTTTGTGAATAACCCATGACAGCACTAGGAGTATCAAATGTTCGAGGAAGGGCTTAATTTTTTCTTTCCATATATTGTAAACAAAATATTCATTTGTCAGATTAAATTCAAACTCTTTTATAATGATATTTCAAAGGACCCATAATATCTAACATGAAGACAGTACTAACCATAATAACCAACCATATGACAATAATCTCCCTCTTAATATAATCCGAACCTTGTCACCGTAGTGGATAAGGTCCTGTGCCATCTGACTAGAGTTCAGGTTTATTGTTTGAACTCCCAATCCTAGCTGTGCGCTGTCTAACAGGCTTGCATCAAACAACACTTCCTGTGGGTTTGCTTGTTTATTTTTTCCAGATGCTTCTCCACCCCTACCAGAGTTCATTCTGACTGTATCTTCTTCCTATATTTCTGAATAATTTGTGTTGACTTCAGATAAGAAAAAAATGATGAGATATTGGACTTAGCTCTAAATTACTATCACAATACTTCGATTTCCAAGATCATTTAGAGGACTAATTGTGATCTTTTAGTATCTGGCTGAGATTATTTTTTTTTATCATTAGTTATTAGTTTCTTAAAAGTTACAAAAATTCTGCCGGGCGGTGGTGGCGCACGCCTTTAATCCCAGCACTCGGGAGGCAGAGCCAGGCGGATCTCCGTGAGTTCGAGGCCAGCCTGGGCTACCAAGTGAGTTCCAGGACAGGCGCAAAGCTACACAGAGAAACCCTGTCTCGAAAAACCAAAAAAAAAAAAAAAGTTACAAAAATTCAGAACAAGTAGATAGTTATCTCTCTAGTCTGCCTTTGTAAAGCTCCAGAATTTAGACGACATGCTATCTAAATATAATATCTATTAAAAAACAAAACCTACTGAGACATAAGTAAGGCTTTTGCCTCAAGGAGTTTTCTCTGACCTAAATTTTATAAATTTATACTGCAGGTCAGATTTGCTATAAATAGTATTTTACACAGAATGTACCAAGTAATAACCTAATAAATAACAAAAATAATGCTATTTAATGAATAATTTGACAAAGAATTCATATTATTTATTTATTTATTATTTCTGTCTACAACAGAGGTCTTCTCTGTTTATGTAAGAGCCTGGATAATTTTCTAGTCCCTGGCATCTTTACATTACCAAATAGCTCATTAAGAATATTGAAATGCTGATGCCATTATCAGCAGGACAAAGGTATTTTGGAAACACCTATGAAGAATACACTTTCGTCTTGCTAAATTATGTTTTTAGTCACTATTCTATTGCTGTAAGGATAGACAATGACTAAGTCAATCATTATAAAAGAAGACGTTTCACTGAAGGCTTGCTTACAGTTTCAGTCAGTCTGTTATCATCATGGTGGGAAGCCTAGTGGTACACAGTTAGAAATGGCACATGAAAAGGAGCTGAGCATTCTGCATCCTGATCCACAGACAGCAAGGTGAGCTATACTGGGGTTGTCATGGACTTTTGAAACCTCAAAGTCTAGCCCCAGTGATACTTGTCCACAAAGGACACATCTCCTAATCCTTGTAATTCTGTCAAAAAATTCTGATCCCTGTTGTCTCAGCATCCAACTATATAAACCTGTGAGGGGTATTCTTATTCAAACCACCATTTCATTTGTGCTTTAATAAATAAAGCTTGCCTGGAGATAAGAGGAAAAAGGTCAGCCATTTTAAGTAAACACAGAAGTGGGTCCGGTCAACAGTAGCACATGCCCTTAATCCTGTCACTTGGCAGACAGGGATCTGTCTGAATCTCTGTGTGCTCAAGGCCACACTGGAAACAGAGCCAGGTGTGGTGGCTAGTTAACCATGGAGGTCTGAAGGTCTGTACAAACAGACAGGAAGTGATAGAGCTGGGTAGGAAGAGGAAGTGATGTAGCTGAATGGAGAGAGCAAATCAGATGGCAGAACAGCAAGGCATCTAGGCACTGGTAAACAGGAAGTGATGGAATTTGGAAGCTGTGGAGTTGGTAAGGTAAGGTTAGCTGTGGCTTTCCCTATTTCCCTGATCTCACCAAGGCTTCCACTTTTATATCTGGCTCTGTGTTTTTTATTTAATGAGACAATTTAGAAATTCATCTACAACCATGATTTATGTTTATTTTTACTCCTCTATTCTCTTTTTATGGGAATGCTTACTATTGGTTTGATTCATCCACACAGTTTGATATTAATCATTGAAAGAGTGTGATGATACTATTCATCTTTAAATGAGCTTTGATAATATTTTAAGTTAGTTTCATTTCTTCTGAATCTTAAGCTCTGAACTGAAGTTTGAGCAAAGAGACCAAAAAAGGAGAACTGGTATCTTAGAAATAAATGAAAAACAGTTTTGAAAAGGTCAGTTAGGTCTCTGTTTTCATCAATATCTCATGGCACAGACATGGAAGGGTAAAAGACAACAAGGAAACACAGCTTTGTTTTCTTATGTGCACACACAGAGAAAGCAATATGTTCCACTGTGTTCTGAATGCATTTAAAGTATTTTGAATCAAAGTCTGATTCCCAGAGCTTATATAATTTACTGAAAAGAAAGCTAATTAATTACATATGTTTGCAAAATACAATCATAGAACGGTGTTTCATGAAGAGCTATTGTTGAGAAAATGCTCTTATATTGAGCAAACTCATCATATTTTGCATTGGGATTGTACTAAAGAATGTGAATGGTATGCAAATTAAAATGAGAAAGTGTGTATGAATCAGATATTATGAGGTTATAAGACATATGACACCAAAATGAACTGATGCTGAGGTACTGCACCAGAGTTTGATATCTGACCTTCACATACGCACACGTAAATTTGTCTATACCTGTATACATACCAACACTGGCATAGACAGTAACATCCCCACACACCTGCATACATAAAACCCAAGCAACATCAATATGTGTTCAGTGAAGTCTAATTGGTGAATAGAAAAGTTTCTTGAATGTACTTGGCTCAAGGATTGGGAGATTAAGGATCTCTCAACTGCATAGTTTTCTTAACATCATTAAAATTAAATTCAAATTGTTTCATAATGATATTTCAAAGGTCTCATAGAGTCCAAATACAAGACAACTTCTTTTCAATAAAATATTTGGTTTAAGTGTGGTTTAAAACAATGTATATGCCCTTCATACTTGTAGTAATAATCTAATTTAAATGTTACAAAATTTCTAACACTATTCTCTTAAAAGATAATTAAAATGGTTATCTTTTTCTTTTATTTTTTTTTCTGATAGATGTTAAGGGGCAATATCTTCTTGTTAAGTAAATATCATGCAAAAATTCTTTTATTTCTATTATATAATCATTGCAGAAATTAAACTTAGAGGTTTCTTACAATAGTCAATATTATACTTATAAAATTTGATTAATAGGACTTTCTGTATTCTGTTCACTTAATTGCTGTGTTAGGCTACATCAGTATGAGATAGAAACAATTATAGGTTCCATTCTATAAAAGAGAAAACTGTGATACCATATAGTTTTGTGAGCTGTACAAGTTCACTCAGATGCAAAATGATGAAGTCAATATATAGTCTCAGAGATCACCTTTGGTATCCCCAAAGCCTCTAGCTGGAAATTTAACATTTGATTTTTTGCAATGTAGAATTTCTTTGTTGCCTTAAAAGTCAAAGGTAGATTGTGAAAAGTATGTTCTAAGGTTCAGGTATTCAGAATGAATTTTCTATTTCCCACATCTGAATTTAATACCCAATCCTTTCACATTAGATTCAAAACTACTGGATTCCATTTCCATTTGCTTACTGAAAATTTGAAAATTATTTACATAATTTAATAATAAAATGAGTTATTTTTAATTAGGAAAATATTTATTGGAATAATTAATTAATTATCATCAAAACATGAATGCATTTTCTCTTAGTCACAAATGTCAACATTTGACACACAGTACATATTTTAAATATTAAATGCAACTTTTTAAGTTAATGGTTCTCTAATATAACCTTGATGTTTCAATGTCAGTATAATCTCTCTTTTCTTATAAGCTACCTTGAGAATAACAGTTGAATCCATTCACAAAACCACTAATATGATGTTTCTAGTAAAGAAAAGTTAGCAATCAAATCAGCCCAAGGATAAATGCCCCATCAATCAATCATACAGACATTCAATCAAAATAAAAAATGGAAAATCGCTCAAAATAAACACCCAAAAGGAATTTAAATCTGATTGGTTGAACACTAAAGTGGTGTAACATGTAAGAACTGTGTTTCCTGTTTGCCAAACAAGAGATATAGCCAGGTTCCATTTTTTTTCATGAACTAGATTGCCTCAAAGAGAATATTATCAATATCCACTTTGTAAAGAAAAATTACTTCTTTCTCGATACTTACAAATCATCATGAATAAATAAAAATACAATAAATATTATGTTTTTAAAAGATTCCATCCAAAACCTAGGAAAAGAAGAATGTTTTGGAAGTGGAGAGATGACTCAGCCATTAAAAGCACTTTTGACTCCAGGCATCCACATCAGGAAGCTCAAAAACAATTGAAACTCCATTTCTATGGGGATCCTATGCCAATTTCTGTACTCTTCAGGCACCTGCACATACATGGGGCATATAAATCCACGTAGGTACACACATATACACATAAATTTACATAAATAAATTACATTTTTAAAAGAAAAAAATATGTCCAAACTAATTATTAAAGGAAAGGATATGTTAAATTACCAAAATTCAAACACAGAAGAAACAAATAAAAAGATTAAATTAAATTATAAGACAAAATTGATTGCTCAGCAAGCCTGAATTCAGAGAACAAAGTGTATGTTTTCATATTCTAGAATAATCTCAAAAGTTTTATAAGGCTTTAGAAGCATCAATAATTTTGCCACATCATTGAAACTCATTAACCAGTAACAAGTTAGCTTTTTCAAACAAGAAGTATTTTGTTTGGGATTAGTCAACAAGTCTCACGAAATATTATTATTTTTATTATTTTTCTTTTATTTTTGAGTTCATAATATAATGAATATCATTTGCCATCTAAACATGATTCAGTTATGGACAACTGCCTCATCTAAAATCAATTGAGAAAAGAAGCAAAATCACGTCTATCTAGACATCATGTGGAAAACAGGCTGGCTTCCATTGAAATATAATTCTGCTGGATCTTTTGTAAACTATCTGAAAACAGTGTTTTCTGATTTAATTTTATTCACTTACAATGGAGTACACTGCTGCAGGGCAAAGGATTATAGCTCTATGTATATGAATCAGTCTGAAAGCTAAATGAAATATCTAGGCCTTTGATGAGGAATTGGGGTTAAATTCAAGTTCAAATTCATGATTACCAGTTCAAGCTCAGTGGCCCACTACCATATTTCCTGGAACCACAGTGTTTGTATAAAGTAGTCCTAGGAATTCTCCCTTGCAATAGATTTTTTGAATTCACCATGATGTTACAGACTGGACAATGGTAAGCAAAGGACTAACAGACACTTTCACTTGGGAATCAGTTATCTTAGGAAGGTTTTTATATTAAGAGTAATAGAACTTAGGTTTCCTCAAAACAGGTGTGTGTACTATCTAGACATAATACCTATACTTATAATGACAGTATGGAGAGTGCACAGGAAATCCAGGAAGATTTAGCTGGAGGTTCCCTTCTATTCTTTCATTCTCCCCATGACTTTGGTAGGCACTTTGCATGTTCTTCAGTGAACACCCTTTTGATCTAGTCCAGCCTTATAGAGCAGTCTGAAATGTCTGAATCCTCAATTTCACCTTGGCTCTCACACAGTACTCTCACATCATAGTTTTATAAGGGTGTTATCAGGACCATAGCATGGTGGATATGATGTTAATGTAGGGCATTGATCAAAGATTGATGTACTGAGGAGGTTTGCTGTCCCCACTCACAATACGTTGCTTTGCTTGTTGCACATGTGTCTTGCACTTCATCTATATTTTTTGCCTCTGGCTTTATAAGATTTTATATTTCCTGTATATATTTGCAAGTGAAAGTTTAAAAAACTCATACATACACTATATATTTTATTTATATCTATATCTATATATTTTATTTATATCTATATCTACATGTATATCTATCATAATCCACACTCAAACATAAAGCTGAAAACCAATGCAATGAGTTGAGAAAATACAATTTAATTTTCCCAAAGAAGTTCAATGTTTGATGTAGAATTATCTGACTCAATTCAAGTAATAGAGGTGTAAAAACATTGTTTTTCTCAGGAGGGAAAAATAAATATGTCTTTTCTTCCAGTGTCCAAATAAGAAAAAGGATAAACCATAAGACTCAGTGTAAACCCAGTAAAATGGAATATCCATTCACAGTGTTGTCTCAGAACATTTGAATCTGCAAACCATCCTTAGTGAAAATTTTGTTAATCTATATGTGTGGAGTGTTTGCTTCTACAAACTAAGTCATGAATTATTCAATAAAATTATCTTGTGGAGTGACAGGGGAAAATATGTCAAACACACAGAAACCAATAGGTATCACTATTGATAGAATCCATGATGTCTGCTCTGAACTGATAAACAACCTTATCAAAACAGTATCTCTTTTATACCTGTCAGATGTGATTCTAAGTAGAAGAAGCAGTTTCCCTGAAAACACTAGCCCCTAAGATCAAGAGATCTTTATCAATGAAAATCTCACGATTTCACCAGACTTGTTTAGGGATATAATATTTAGGAATAGATCATCAAGCAGGTTTAAATCCAGACTCTGTCATTGCCTAGTTGTAAAAATATGTGACTATTCTATTTTTAACAAAATATTTTTATTGATTATTTGGGAAGTTCACATCATGCACCCTGATCTAATTCACTTCCCAGTCCCTCCAGGGCTGCCCCCAGCTTTGTGAAATCCTCTCAAGAGGAAGAAGGAGGAAGAGGAGGAACAAGAGAAGAAGAAGAAGAAGAAGAAGAAGAAGAAGAAGAAGAAGAAGAAGAAGAAGAAGAAGAAGAAGAAGAAGAAGAAGAAAAGTAGAAGAAGAAGAAGAAGAAACAAAAACAAAACAAGTCCAATTTGTGTTGCCCATATACTCATGGGGGCATGGTTAAACTCTCAGTGGCCTGCCCCTTACAGAAAACTGAGTCCTTCCATCCCCACATCCAATAGAAGCCATTAATTGTGGAAAGCTACATTTCAGCATCTTTATCACAACTTTTAAGAGTTCTCTTTGATGTGTTATTAAGCTCTCTGTGCTTCTGTGAAATGGAAGTAAGAATGTTCTCATCTGTTTGAAGTTTGGGTGGGTTTTCTTTTTTTGAAAATTTAGCAACTCAGACATTTCACTTAGCAGTATGTTTAGCATGCAATATGGTAAAATTTTATTAGATAGAGCCATGAATAATATATTTCCCAGCTGCCATACTGTGATTGGCATACCACTACAGATATGACATACATGATTCCAAGCTTTGGTATATCCTATTAATATTTAATCTAGAACAGAAGCATTTGCTGATAGATCAAACTTCAACCACACACTTCAGGTTATGTAGTGGTGTCATTCAGTCACTGTATCGTCCTTCTTCCACCTCCTGTCATCTTTCTTCTAAATCTAATAATTATAACTCACTCCATACCCTGTCTATTGTAGCTGAAGAGCTTCTCTCAAGGTCCCACCAAGCCCCCACAGTCCCATTTCTCAGGTAATTATATCCTTCTGAGGTCTTTGATGTAGTAAAAGCTAGATAGTTATAATTTTCCTTAGTTATGATAAAACACAAGTTAGATATAAAACCTTATACTCACAAATATAAGATGGATAGGGTATCTTCTTTAATTTTGCCAAATAGACTAGTTATTATAAATAGACTAGATATTATAAATGTAATTCTTGCTTGATAATTGTTTGCTATCTGTAATTTTACTATGTAAAAGTTAAAACCTTCCTTTTTAAAAAAAAAAAAGAAAAGGGGAAGTGCTGTGGGATGTTCTGTATGGCAAATGTGTTGCTCTGATTGGCTAATGAATAAAACACTGATTGGCCAGTAGCCAAGCAGGAAATATAGGCAGGACTAACAGAGGAAAATTGAGAGAAAAGGAAGGCAGAGGAGGGCAGAGTGCAGCCGCCGCCAGGACAAGGAAGATGTAAGGTACTAGTAAGCCACGAGCCATGTGGCAAAGTATAGATTAATAGAAATGGGCTGAATATAAGAGTGAGAGCTAGACAGTGATAGGCCTGAGCTAATGGCCAAGCAGTTTAAATAAAATAAGTGTCTGTGTGTTTATTTTGTAAGTGGGCTGTCAGACTGCTGGGACTTGGCGGGACCTGGAGAGAAAACTCTCCAGCTACAGTCTATTTTTTTTTTTTTTTTTTTTTTTTTTTGGTTTTTCGAGACAGGGTTTCTCTGTGTAGCTTTGCGCCTTTCCTGGAACTCGCTTTGGAGACCAGGCTGGCCTCGAACTCACAGAGATCCGCCTGGCTCTGCCTCCCGAGTGCTGGGATTAAAGGCGTGCGCCACCACCGCCCGGCTACAGTCTATTTTTGAATCTACTCTGTGCCTCCACTTCACTTATAAACCATGTTATTGACTGATTCTTCTGACAGCTGATAATACTGTAACATTCTGTATGGTCTCTCAGGTCACACTCACAAGAATAATAATAAACTAGCTTGAAAGTTCCATATAGTTTTATACATTTCTCATGTCTGTGACTCATTCACACATTCTCATTTTAAATCCACATACCTCATTTTCTTTAGTAAAAATCAGATTGCACAATGAAACAAGTTTGCTCAACATAGGAGCTTTCTTCAATAGTCATTATTCATCAGTCATTTTATGATTTATATAAATGTTATGATTTAAATAAATCTAGCTTTTCTTTTTTTACCTTTTTCTTTTTATTTAACTTAATTTTACATATCAGCCACGGATTCCCTTGTTCTCCCCACTCCCACCCCCCCTGAGGCCACCTCCCTTTCCCATCTCCTCCAGGGCAAAGACTCCCCTGAGGATTGAGTTCAACTTGGTAGATTCAGTCCAGGCAGGTCCAGTCCCCTCCTCCCAGGCTGAGCCAAGTGTCCCTGTATATGCCCCAGGTTCCAAACAGCCAGCTCATGCACTGAGGACAGGTCCCAGCCCCACTGCTTGGATGCCTCCCAAACAGATCAAGCTAATCAACTGTCTCACTTATCCAGAGGGCCTGATCCAGTTGGGGGCTCCTCAGCTATTGGTTCATAGTTCATGTGTTTCCATTCGTTGAGAATAGGAAGAAGCAAAGTGCTAGAGAGGCCCATAGAAATCCACAAAGATACCTCCACAATAGACTACTGACAATGGTCAAGAGACAGCCCGAACTGACCTACTCTGGTGATGGGATGGCCAAACACCCTAACTGTCGTGCTAGAAACCTTATCCAATAACTGAGGGAACCGGATGCAGAGATCCACGGCCAGGCCCAGAAGTCCAATTGGCGAGAAAGAGGAGGGTTTGTATAAGCAAGAATTGTTGAGACCAAGGTTGGAAAAAGCACAGGGACAAATCTAGCTTTTCTTATTTTTAAGGTACATAATTCTTGGGAATATGACTTAGGTTAAAATATTTCAAATGTGTATGTGTGCTTGTCGTACATGTAAACCACCTTCAGGCCTGGTGCCGCTCAAGGAGGGAAGATGGCATCACATCCATTGGAACTTGAGTTACAGATTTGAGCAACATAGGCACATAAACACACATACGTGTTCTTTGTTGTCCTTTATCCTTCCATGTAAAATTACATGAGATATTGGAGAAAAAGGAGACCAAACTTACCAAACTTCTCATCATTTTCTATAACGTTTCTTCTACTTTCGGACCCTTGTGTTCAGGCTTCAAACCAAATCACTTATAAATTTGTGTCTTTTTTAATCATTTATCTTTATTTTTACTCACCTTTTATTTCTTAGATTATTATTTATCATTCCTTTGATTCTTCTATTCATTTTAATATTAATCATTGAAAATGTTTGATCTGACTACTCATCATTAAATATACTTTAGTCATAACATTGCATTTTCTCATTTCTTCTTGAATATAAAGTTTTCATTTGCATATTTGTAGTTTCTTGGGTCACATATTTTTTCAATAAATTATCTGAAACTTTTGAAAGATATGACCCAAAATCCTAACAGTCACATGATAATTGTTGACATAAAAACACTAGTTTCAAATATTATATTCTGGATTTTCTATTGGTATGTTTGATAGCCTGTATAACTAGATTTCTTGGCATGTTCACTGACAAATTTATTTCCAACGAAATTGGCAAATAATGACTTTTTAAAAGGTAATATTTCATTCTCTAGCCCAAATTTGCATGTAATCCACTATGTAGAGTCAATGTTGTCCTCAAGCCCATGATTATCCTTTTTTTCTCTGCGTCCCAAGTTCTTGGATTATAAGATGTACTACTATGCATGATAAATATTTAATTTTAATATGTGCAAGTGTTTTATGTCATAAGAATGTATATTCCTCAGCTTTCCTACACTGTGACAAAATACTAAAAACTGCCAAATTTACAAATGAAGGTTCAGTTGCCTTATACAAAGTTTCAGAATTGAATCTATGGTTATTCCCTTATGGGAGACTTCTCTGGCTAAATCTTCTAACCCCTACTAACAGCATCACAGGTGAGCATCCACCCTTTCAGGACATGGGACCTGGACATATCACATCAAAATTATAGAAGCTTGACAGTGAGTTTTTCATTTCCCATTTTGAACTTAGGAATATTAAATATTTATGCCATAAATTCCTAAAAATGGAACACTTTCACAAAAGCAAAAAAGCATTTATATAATTTTAATAGACGCTCCTTAAAAGTTATGATATAATTTCTTCACAGAAAAGAGATAATTTCCCAAGGTCTTTCTCTCAGTGGGCATTCCAGCTATTGCATTTCTTCGTGGCTGAAGTTAACGAGAATGACTTCTCACACAACAAATGTCATATGAATTCTTCAGCATCATTTTATTATCCCCTCAGTCTAATAAAGTCCTTCAATATAATGACATTGTTGATACTTTATTACGCAGAAGGGACTTCAGTGAATATATGAGATTACATTCTTTACAATATTTTTAACTTAATATAAAAAGAAATAGAAAAGGTGAAGGAATCTTGTGGGGAAAAACATATACAGTACAAATAGACTTTAACATAGTCTACAAGGAAAACAGATAAATAAGACTTGTGCTCACAGGAGAGATAAAGTGAAAACTGCACAAATAAAGGCAATAAAATGGAAGTTTACTGTGATACTAACATGACATACCAAAGGAGTCTGATTGATATAAAATTTATTGAATGCCCCTGTAATTATGTTACTACAGAATAATAAATTAAGTGGATAATACACATTACCTGTCTGTGGTCAATACTACGTGAGCAAAGTATATTCATTCAAGGTGTTATAGCCTGAACTAAATTATTAACCATGAATATTGTTCAAAATGATCATTTATATCAATAGCTCTGTCTTTGAGAAACTCTGTTTGTTTCTCTACATTTTACAGTAAAATTAAAGGTATGACATGTTCATAAATTATCTTCAGTGAAATGTTAAAATATAAGATGGGTCATAAAGGCCGGGCGGTGGTGGCGCACGCCTTTAATCCCAGCACTCGGGAGGCAGAGCCAGGCGGATCTCTGTGAGTTCGAGGCCAGCCTGGGCTACCAAGTGAGTTCCAGGAAAGGCGCAAAGCTACACAGAGAAACCCTGTCTCGAAAAACCAAAAAAAAAAAAAAAAAAAAAAAAAGATGGGTCATAAAGAAAATTTGAGAAAGGCAAACAATTTTTTGTTATAGTATTAAATATCTAACATAAAGAAACATTCCCAATCATAACTTTGAAACAGGATGCTGCTTTGATTAGTGTCAATATAGAAGTAAATGTCATGGTTCCTATGCCTGATTGCTACTGGTATGAGTCATCCCTACAAACAAAGAGAATTGAAGGGTGTAAAGAGAATATCTTTCCTCAGAAGTAGCTGTTATTTGATACAGTTATGGTAACAAAAATAAAGGGATGAAGCTGAGATTCTGAAAGAGACTTTTTGGTCATTTGAATGTTTTGTTTGCTTTGGGACATTGAAATTTTGTGACTCAAAATCCTATATAAAGAAGGAAAAAGAGAGGAACTTCAGAGACAATGACAACTACAGTAACAACAACATATTAAAGCTACTAATAAACCTTCTAAGAAGAAGTGAAATTATCCAATGGTTGTAGGATGTATTTTTTCCAGGTCCTGCCAAGGCTCTGCAGTCCCACGGCCTGCTTATAAAATAATCACACAGAGGTTTAGTATTATTTATAACTGCTTGGCCATTAGCTCAGGCTCACTACTGACTAGCTCTTACACTTAAACTCAGCCCATTTCTGTTAATCTATATGTCGCCACATGTTCTACAGCTTTACCTTTGTGCCATTACATGCTGCTCCCTGGATGGTGGACTGGAGTCTCTTGATTCAGCCTTCCTCTTCCCAGAATTCTCCTTGTCTGCTTATCCTATCTGTCCTTTCTGCCTTGCTACTGGCCAATCAGCGTTTCTATTAAACCAGTGTACAAAATCATTATTCCACAGCAAATGATGTTGTTATATATTGTGTGTATGATGTCCCTGAAGACTTGTAACTGGACAGTCTGTTTCAAAAATGATGGTGCAACTGAGAGGTGTTTGATCATATAGTCCAATCTCATGAATGGATTAATTTGTATTTGAGTTAATGAATAAAGTGACTTTTAGGACATTGGACTTTCTAGAAGAAAATTGTACATGCAAGACATACAATGTACCTCACACTTGCTTCCTTCATTTCTGCTACCTCTCTGATATAGTGTATATTTGTTACTTTTCTGTTGCTCTTGTAAAACACCAAATCAACTTATAGAAGAAATATTTTATTTTTGACTTATCCAAAGGGATAAAACTCATCAAGGCTAGGAAGCATGATAACAGACAGGGATTGCAGCAGTAGCAAGAAGCTGAAAGGTCATATCCTTAAAGAGACCGTGAAGAGGGAGTGGTGAGTTTGGTGAAAGTATAAACTTTCAAAGCTCACCTCCAGTGACATACTTTCTACAATAAGAATTTACTTTCTAAACATCCACTGTGCCACCAACTGAGGACCTACTGCCCAAATATCTGTGTCTATGATGCCATTTCTCATTTAAACCTCCACACTGGGTGAGCTCCATCATATACTGTCTCCAAGATGAACTGTTGCATCAGAGGCCTAGAAGGAATGGAGGTAGCAAACCATGAACACAACCTATGAAATCATGAATCAAGAAAAGAACAACCCATATGAAACTGAATTCTCTGGTGCAAGGTTCACTGGTAAAGCTCTATTCATATACTGAAAAACTGTATTTGACAAGTTCAAATAGAGAGTAGTCCTCTATAGTATGATACTTTATTAAAATGTTTATATGTTAGAGATAATACCTGCCAAAGATAAAAATAAAATACATTACATTGGAATTCAAACACAGAATATAGATTTTGGAGTTGGGTTTTCTTTATGTCTCTGGAACCAACTTTTCCTCTATTTAACTTTGTCTTCAAACAAAGAGAAAAGAATTGTTTCTGATCTCTGCTGAGCTGCTAATTAAATTCGCTTTGTGGAGGTATATTTGTAAATATGCTTTTTAATATCATCTACAGAGTGTAAAATTTCATATCCACCCAAAATTACAGGAATGGCTTTGAGGAAATCTATGCTCATAAAAAATGATTGCAATTAAAAATCACTTGTTCAGTATTTTAATATTTCTAAAATATTTCAACACTCATTGTAAACATGCTTTCTTAATATTTTCAATTACAGTCATGAGGATGATGACAAATATTCCCCTGCATGCCAGTATCATCGGATTTCTTTAGGTTATTCCTAGTTTTTTTTTTCTTTAGGAGTTTCAGTTACAATAAGCATCAAGCAAAATGTAAAAATGTTCCATTGTGTATTGTAGTGTTTGCTCGCTAATGTGCCATCTCCACAGAAGGTATAAATAAAAATTGACTAGAAGGTGTTATACCTACCATCTGGAAGCCCAATATCAGGCTTCAGTGAATGGCTTCCACGTTTACACAGTCTAATATACCATCTTCTTACGATAATATTCTAAGGGCAAATCCAGTTCATAGCTTCTTTTTTCCCTTTTACCCCATTAACCTATTGCAGTTTTGATTTCAATTATCTTGTAATGCATATAAGAACAAATTACATAGAGAAAATTTTACAGAGAGGTTTAACAAGTTAATGGTAAATTAAATGCACTCTCTTCTTCATTATGCAAATTTGCAGTGCTGTGGAACATTTAGTACTCTCTCCTGGATAGCACTGAGCATTTTATATGCAGATAAGTCAACAGCTTTAGTGAACTTTTGGCTTACCAATGCATTAATACGAGAAATAAGAACTGACTTTTTTTCATGTACCTTACCAGTATAAGGTAAGCTGAAAGCCCTTCATTCTTTCATACAGACTAAAACAACTACATGTAGTCATGTCAAGCATGATATCACTTTTGAAATTCTAGAACACTTAGTGAGCAACACAGCAATGCCAACTTTACATTCAAAGATTAAATTTTTAAATTCAAAAGAAAACCTACATGTATGTCATCAAAATTAATAAATATCACTATTCTATTTAGTTTTCCCTATTTTCCATTTTAATTATTACTGTGTGAAATCATAACGAGCTAGGTTTAATTTGTTAAAGGCAAAGTTATGTAATCAAACATTTTTAATGTGGCAAAAGTATAAATCTCATGTTATATCTATTTTTCCTCAAGTTTATATACATAGTTGTAATATATTCCTGTTATCAATTTTAATATATTCAAGATTATAATACAGTTATATCATATATCACTTTCCTTAACTACCTCCAGAACCTTCCATGAATGCTCTACTGCTTTCTCTTTTTCTTTAATGGTTTGTGTGTTTGCATGTGTGTGTGTGTGTGTGTGTGTGTGTGTGTGTGTGTGTGTGTGTTCCTAAATATATAAATACAGTCTTACAATTTAGTGTTACTTATATGTATATGTTTTTAGGATGGTGTACTTGGTAGTAGAGAAACACTTGATGTGCTCTTCCATTTGGAATACTATTTCTCCTGTTCTCAGCCTTCTTAGTTGCCTGTGCAGAAGTTGTTTTGTCAGGGTGTCAGTGGAACTGGACTCCACAACTCTGCATTTTTATCCATTGTTGTTTTCTGTAATGGTGTCTGTCTTTCACAAAGAAAGCTTCATGGCTGAAGGGTGAGAGCTACAGTTGTATGTAGACATAAGAACAATTGCTGAGGATGTCATAAGGGATTAGGCCAATAAGTTAGGGTGGTAGGACTCTCCTCCAAGTCTAATGACTTCACTGGCCAGAGGTGGCTAGGTTTCCAGTACCAAGCATAATTTCCCTCTTGTTGAGCTGCTCCTAAGTCCAGTAAGAGAGCTGATGATAACTGGCAAAGTATTCTAGATGCTACTGCACCCTTAATGCTATCCTTGTGACTGCCTGGTGCAATATACAAGTGACTGCAATGAATTTTGTAGGTGTGTATTCATAAACTCATTAAAATAAAACATATTGAAGTCTTGCCATTAGATCTAATCAAATATTTCCTTTGACTGTTGATAGGTAGCAATACTGAGTCCTTCACTAGTTTCAAACACTAACAAATTAAACTTTCTTTGTAGCATCAAATACATGTGATCAGTATACTAGATGACACTAAGCTCCAAGCACCACTGAGACTGAAAATTTTGATGAAATGTTAACTTCATCAAATTAGGTTAATTACATAAACCTATGGTGTGTCTACTATAACACATTAAGCATATTAATTCTAATGAGGGTTTTTAATAATTTTTCAATTGAAGAAATTTAAAAAAATATTGAAAGACATTGTTACAGAATTCTTGACAATAGTTTTCCTTATCTGTGTTATACTGTGAATATCTATGTCCCAGCCATTTGGGATCCAAAATGTAAAATCCTAGACCAGTGTTATGACATTAGGGTACGTTCTTTTGTAGATGACTATCATCTGAATGATTAATGTCCTCATAAGAGAACTTTAACTCCCCTTTAGATCAAAATCCCACACATAGAACTATATATAACAAAGGAATGCTGAGATCAGGAGAAATAGTCTTTTCCAGGGAAGAGTATATATACATACATATATATATATATATATATATATATATATATATATATATATATATATATGCATGTAACAATAATTAATGATAAAAGACACCATGAATTTGAAAGGCAGGATGGCAGGATATATGGTAGGTTTTGAAGGTGAAAGGGAGGGAGAAAATTCAGTCTATTTCCTACCATGTAAGCATGTTTTGAGACATGGGTAGTCCATGACCTTCAAGGATTCTTCACTTAAAACTAGCCCACTCTAGCTGCCTAATCTTAGATTTCCAGCATCCAGAATTCTGTCAAAATCAATCTCTGATCTTTGCCACACCAAAAGAAAACAAATCTATGCATGGAAAATAGGATTATATTTACATTTATACTTGTGCTTTCATTAAGAGCTTGTAAATGTGTAAAGATCCAAATAAAGATCAGACCAATATTAATCTCCTAATTACATATAGCAGAATATAGTAAAGCTATATTATAAAAGAGTAGAGTTTTCTTATAGGTATTTGTTCATATATAACTTATAATTTTACTTCTAACTAAAATTGTGTGTACATGTTTGTAAACGTATACGTAAGAAATTTATTAAACTATCACTGTCAGTAAGAGTTCTTTAATATGACCTTTTGTGCATAAAACATGCCATTATTTCAAAGTTTTATGTGACATACATATTAGTTATGTATGGATGAGGATGTAAAATAACTTAGTATGAGGAGAAAAGCATATCTTACTAGGGTAGTTGATCTTATTTAGTAGCAAACAACAGAGAAAAGAAAGTAATTTAGCTAATGGAAAAAGCAAAATGCATTGATTCACTTAACTGGTAAGTCCCATGGTTTCATGTTTGCTTGGAGGAATGCACAGAAATGATAGCAGAAAGGATGGCTTCAGCACTCATTTCTTTACTGTCTCTGGCCTCAGTTCATCTCTGGCTCCTTCTCAGGCAAATACACCTTTTGCAGTAATAAGATGGCCTCCCAGTGATGGCAACCCAAGAAAGTAAGCAAGAGTAGCTTTTTTTAAAATCTTCTTCATAGATTAGTGTTCATGTTTAGGATAGGTGATTACCAATCATGTGTGACTTTGGCCTGGATCTATACCCATGTAAAGATCCATCCTGAAGCTTGTGGGACAAACCATATGGACTGAGAGGATTATAAAATGTCTACCATTGAATGACATTTCCAGCTTATTACTCTAACTAGAGTAAATAACCTGTCAATAACCAAGGTGAAATGCAGTTACTTTATTTTCTTATGTTTTTATTAGGTATTTTAATGACAATGTCTGAAGAATAAACTAAGCTACTAAGCTGATAACCATAATCCACATTGCTTTAAGTAAATCAGCTTAATCATTATAAAGAAATTTATCAAATTTAATGAATTTATTCTAACTTTTTATCAGAAAGAAATTAAAGGTTAAATATTACTTTCTTATTTTTTGCAACTTAGAGATGGATTTACTTTTACATACAGTTCAGCGCATGAAGATAAGGAAGTCATGGCAAGAGGAACTTCAAGTAAATAGTCACATCACATTCACATGCAGGATGAAGACAGAGATTAATTCTGGTCGTCATGATGTCACTAACAATTAGAGTGGGTCTGCCCTTCTCAATTAAGCAAATCTGGAAGCTCTCTCACCGACAGTTCCAGATGTTTATCTCCTGAGTCAATCTGGATTCTGTCAAGGTGACAATCAATGTTAACTATCATAGTTGCTATAAAATTTAAAAATTCCATTTAGAGAACTGCATCAGTATAAACTTTAAAGGGATATTTAACTTTATATTTATATGTTATATTTTTGTATATGATTAATATATCACATGTTGAGGGACAGTGAATTTATATGTTTGATTTTTCAAAATCTAAGTGATAATATTATCAATATCTGAGATCTATCATAAAAATGGTCGATGAAAATACAGCTGAGGAAGGTTGGATGGTGGTGACACATGCCTTTAATCCCAGCACTTGGGAGGCAGAGGCAGGTGGATCTCCATGAGTTCAAAGCCAGTCTGGTCTACAAAGCAAGTTCCAGGAAAGGCCCAAAGCTACACAGAGAAACCCTGTCTCAAAAAAAAAAAACAAAAAACAAAAAAAACAAAACAAAACAAAAAAAACAAAACAAAACAAAAAAACAAACAAACAAAAAATAATAAGAAAGAAAATACAGCTGAAGAAAACAAGCTAACAATGTCCATAGATATATAAACTTATCCAGTGATAGGTTTAGATGCCTTCAAACACTTATCTTCATTTTCTACTACATTTCAACAGCAGCTTGTTTGAACTGGAAACTGGCAGATCAGAACTCTGTCTTCACTGTGTTTAAGGGAAGCAAGCCCTTTAAATCCTTATGTCTAGAAGACTGAGCTGCACAGTGTGAGCCAGAGAGTCCTTGTGTTTACCTGGCCCTTTCCTACAGATTATTCATCAGCATGCGTCATCTCTTCATAGATCTTTCTTCTTCAATATTCATACAGCCGCATTAAATACTAGGCAAAGTAAAAGCATTTCTTGCACACACCTCTAAAGACAAACACTTGTGTTTCATTTTAAATTTGATTTTGTTTATAGAATGAAGATAAAAATTTAGTGTTTTTACAGCAAAATCTTAACTGCTCTAAGGACAGCTGAAGCACAGGAAGTTAAAAAGCACTGAAGGTTCCTCTTGAAGGGCGAATTGGGAACACTCTCCTCACTGACCCCATCACTTTGTCTTTGTATTCATTCATGAAAACAACAACAACAACAAAAACAAGAGCTGTTTGAAATTATAAGAAGTGTGCAAAACCAACTTCACTTTGTTAAACAGGCTTAACTTTTTTTTTTTTTTCAGAACTGAGGACCAAACCCAGGGCCTTGTGCTTGCTAGGCAAGCACTCTACCACTGAGCTAAATCCCCAACCCCTTGTTGTTTTTAATTATTCGCCAAATACTTTAAATATTTATATTTAATTAATTAAACACTTTAACTGTTGATGAGAGTTATAGGAATACCTGAAAATAAACAACCTGCAGTGATTTCTTGATATATTAGCAGTAATGTGGAGATTTTTACTTTACATGCTTAATACTAGCATTTATGTGGGATAGTATTTCTTCTGCTTCCTCCTTCCAGCCCACCTTCCTCTCTCCACTTTCTTTTCTCTTTTTCTTCCTTCCTAAGAAGATAAAATACTATGTAAAGATAGCAGACACATGTAATGTTTGTTGAGCTGGAGTACCTGAATAAGACAACATTTTATAAAGTGAAAGGATTGAGAGATAAATATGACTTTCACCTTTACACATGCTATCCCATTTATTACTTCGTATACTTACATTTTATTACTAAGCATTTCTATTTCCTAAGATCAGAAATAGCAAAATCTGAGATACTGAATAGCTCATAAACGTAACATATTCTAGGGGAATGTCTTATTAACTTTAGACAAAAATAAATAGACTAATGTGATGAGTAGGGTCAAAGCACTTCAAATGTTTTGAAAAAAAAACCCCACCAGCTTCTATTTAACAAAATAATTTGAATTCACCTATTTTGTATAAGAGTTATTTAAGAAGAATACCAATAAGACTTTGTGTTAATTTTATTTATTCTTAAAAAACACTCTATTATTCAGCTACAAGTTATTTTTAACTATTTCTAGAATGTCTTGCATCTTAAAATACTCTGCAATTAGCAAAGAAGATGACTTTAATAAAGTAAAAATACAAGAAAATACTCTCGGCATGTTTTATAATTTGATACTATTTCTGGCCAGAATGTAAATGTGACCTTTAATTTTGTCAATTACACAATCGTACAGCAAATGAATAAGTGAGGAAATACCTGCAAGAAGGATGTTTTTATTCCTTCTTGTGTTGAGTTTCTTGGAATTATTAAAAACATGAAGCTTGGGACTAGAGAGATGGCTCGGCCATTAAGAGCACATGCTGTTCTTGCAGAGGACCACAGTTCAGTTCCCAGTAATCAAGTCAGGAGGTTCACAACTGCCCATAACTCCAGGTCTGGGTATCCATCTTCATCCTCAGGACACTATCATCATGCATACACACACACACACACACACACACACACACACACACACACACACACGTTAATGAACGTAAATAAAATCTTCAAAATAAATAAATTAAAACATGCAAATGTAAATGCAACATACTCCATTGTATATCAAGGTTATTATCTGTATTCTAACTATATTTAGGTGTAACGCTTCACACAAGTAGCAGAGCAGTAAAAGTATCAATGAAGGAAACTCGAGGAGTTTCTCTTTATTGGAAAGAGAAAATCCAAAGACAAAAACAAAAACACATTAACTCTAACCTTTTAATTTCTGATTGTATCTAATCTAATTTATAATACATTTATTTTGATTCAGTAGAATTGGTAAATATGCTGTCCTTTAAAAATACAGCATGCACATATAATTTAAGCCAAATAATTTAATTAAGAGAGTCTCCTCTTTTATATAGCCAAAGGTGGTATTTTTAGAGAAGAAGCTATTTTGAATTCAGCATAAACTGAAGGTAAATAAAAACGCTCTAAAGAAAAATTGCCACTAAAAGACAGAAAGGCAATGAGCTGTATTCCTCATGATTGCCGGCTGCATTATGTCGCATGGCAATAATAATCACACAGAGAATTCAGGAAGACACATTGTATGTGTAGCAGTTTCTCTCCCTTTAGTATTTTCCAGAGCAGAACTCTGATGTGGTGGAGCTCCACATTACCATGTGTAACTGAAATATTAGTTTTCATTATAACCAGTTATGATTCACTTAGATCTGAGTACTCCAACATCTAATAAGACTGCAAACATATCTTAAGATGTGTCTTTTTTTTATTATTTTCAGTTCTATTGAATATGGTATATTATCCTAACTCACCTAAAACAGGAGTTCCAGAACTTGACTTATTTTTCTGAAATTACTATTAAAAGTATAAAATGGCGCTGGTGGGTCGAGGGAAGAGTCACGGCCACGGCAGAATCCAATACTAGTTTTTAGAGCTTTTGTTTTTTTTGTGTTTTTGTTTTTGAGACGGAGTTTCTCTGTGTAGCTTTGTGCCTTTCCTGGAACTCGCTTAGTAGACCAGGCTGGCTAATTTTAGAGCTTTAATGGAGGGAAAAGGCAGGGAAGGAGTCAGACCTGGCAGAGAAGGGAAGCGGGCCAGAGCAGATCGCAGAGAGAAAACAGAAGGAGGAGCTCAGAGAGAGAGCGTGGAGGTCCATGTGAGACCTTTTAAGGCTGGGATGCAGTTGCTCACTGATGGTTTAAGGTGCCAGGCAAGATCCAGAGCTGCACATGTACAGAATCCTAACAACTATCTCTTAAATAAAATATTAAAGTTAATGCTTAGATTTAGGCTTGCATTGAGTATTTATTTTCTTCTGGCGGAACAGCATCTCTAGCCTCTTCTAGTGATTCTAAGTGGTTCCAGCAAAAGCCTCCCATAGATTGACTGTGTTTGACCAATATTAAAGGAACAGAGAATTCATATAACTTCTAATTTGATTTTATGTAAAAATGAATAAACTTTTGTCCTTGTCTTGGTCTCTCAGTTCTACTAGAAGTGAGCAATCCTAGGAAGGCATACATTTATATTTCTACCCAAATGAACTTGTGAATAGAGGCAGTTCGTGGTATTATGAGCTTAGGAATTTATTTATGAGGGTTGCAAATACAGCAAAATAGAAGTTTCCATGGTTATGTGTCTTCTAAGGTATGGTACCTAATAAAACTCATGTAAATTCACACATGTATGGTTAATTAAACCCAAATTAGAAGTTTATTGTTCCTGTAATTATTGCTCACAATATTTGTAACAGCCAAATTGAAATGAATGTTACTTTGTTCTTAAGGACTGATGTTCTTCCAAACAGCCAGTTCAAATAATTCTTTGTAATATTTACTGTGGAAAACATATGACCAATACATTTTTTATTCATGATGTTCAGGCTCACACCAACACTTCTTTGATTCCATCTATGAGGCTGGAACTAAAATTCTTCAACCATATTTCTTTTCATTCTCATTGAATCATCTAGCCTGATGGACTTGGGGAAGATACATGACTTTTCTTTAAAACAGGATAGCTACAGCAACAGTTTCTCCCTAGGTCAAGAAAACAGTGCCTGTAACTGCAGAACTGCTACTGATCACATCTATGTTTCTAGCCCACCTCAAGACACTCCCTGAGAAAGTGTGACAGAACTCCTTCTTCCTAAAGGACCCAGGCACAGACCCATGGAAACACCTTTAGTGCTGTAGACTTCTGTACCAGAACAGTACACCATTCTAATGGTTTCTAATCTCTAACACCCAATAAAGTCCCTTCTACTAGGGACTTGAAACACAGCTGAGAACGTTGTCTTAGGGTTTCAATTGCTGTGAAGGGACACTACGACCATGGACACTGTTATAAAGAAAACATTTAATTAGGTGGCTTACAGTTTCAGAAGTTCAGTCCATTATCTTTATAGTAGAACATGGCAGCATGCAAGGAGAAAAAGTGCTAAAGAAGGAGCTGGGAGTGTAGAAGGAGCTACATCTTGATCCTGCAGGCAACAGGAAGTAGTCTGAGAGACTGGCCATGCTTTGAGCATATATGAGACGTCAAAGGTCAAAGACTGTACCCACAGTAACATACTTCTCCAACAAGGCCACACCTACTTTAACAAAGTCACACCTCCTATTAGTGCCACATCCTTTGGGGGCCATTTTCTTTCAAACCACCACATTCCACTTCCTAGTTCCCAAAGGTTTGTAGCCATATCATGATGCAAAAATGCCTTAAGTCCCACATCAAAACTCCCCATAGTCTATAACTGTCCCAAACATATTTAAAAGTCTAAAATTCAAAGTCTCTTCTGATATTCATGCAATTTCTTAACTCTAATCCCCTGTAAAATCAAATCAATAAGTAGATCACATACTTCCAAAATATAATGGCACAGGATCTGTACCTTTGCAAAACATAGGGAAGGGAGCATAGTGAGGAAATACTGGACCAAACCAAGTCTAAAAACCAGCTGGGTAAACTCTAAGCTCTGTGTCTGATATCCAAACACTCTTCAGATCACCAACTCCTTTCAGCTTTGTTGACTGTAACATGCTTCTCTCTTGGGATGGCTCTACTCCGTTAGCAACTTTTCTTGGCAGATATCCTATAGCTCTGGCATCTCCAAAATCTTGGGGTCTGCAAAGCAACTCAAGCTTCACCTTCACAGCTTCATGCAATGGCCTCAACAGGAACACCCTTGACACATGCCTGGCCTCAGCAGCTTTCCTTAATTACAGAGAAAGGTTCTATAATGCCTTTCTTCTATCTTTACTCTAAAGCCAAAACCATGTATGTGAAGCTGCCAAGTTCTGCAACTTGCTGTGGTTGGAACATGGCTCACTTGTTTAGTTACATGCTCACCAGCTTTCTGTTTTCCATCACTGCCAAAGCTTGGCTGTCCTGGAACAGGCTAGTATCAAACTCAGAGATCTTTCAATTACATCTTCACCAGCTTTCTGTTTTCAATAGTTTCCTTCACTGCCTAATTTTGTCTGTTCTGGAGCATGCTCTGTACAGTAGGCTGGCCTTAAAATCAAAGAAATGATAACTTCAGCCTCTTGAATGCTAGGATTAAAAGCATGCACCTCTACCCCTGGATTTAAGCCTTTCTTTAATTCCTTTGGAAAGTTAGCCATGTGGGATCTTGCCCTGAGATCAGAATGCCCTTTATTACATTTCTTAATGTTAATCTCCTTGAACACTAGACTTAGCTCTATTCCACTTCCTGGTATTCCTTTTCTCCTCAAATTGTATATTTTGCAATACTCCAGTAGCCCACAGAGGAAAGACTTAAACTGTTAAAAGTTATTAGATATTTTAAAGAAACTGAAATTTTAATGTATTTAAATTTATAAAGAATATGGGACTTTTAAAGTTATTTATGATTTTAATGTAAGATCTTAGGAATGAATAAGAAAGGAAGAGATGTGGCTTACTAATGATGTGCTTGTGTTGGAAGTTGACAAGTGGTCAGTTGTACTGACTGGTTTTGTCAGCATGACAAAAGCTAGAGTCTTCAGACAGGAAGAAGCCCCAGTTGTGGAAATGACTCAATGAGATCTGGATGTAAGTCATCTTCTCAATTAGTGATCAATATGGGAAGACCAAAGTCCATGGTGGGTGACACCATTCATCAACTGGTGGTCCTAAGTTCTTTGAGAAAGAAAGATGAACAAGCCAGAGGAAGCAAGCCAGTAAGCACCATTACTTCATGGCTTCTGCGACAACTCCTGCTTCTAGGATGCTGTCCTGTTTCTGAGTTCCTGTCCTGACTTCCTTCAGTGATGAACAGCAAGGAGGTACTGTAAGCCAAATAAACCCTTTCTTTGCCAGCTTGATTTTTGGTCACAGTGTTTCATTTTAGCAATAGACAACCTAACTAAGAAAATCAGCCATGGCTATTCATGGGTAGTTGCAGATTATCTCAAAGTAATAAATCATGAGAATCTGAATTATATCCATTTCTTTCCACAGTCCATGATGTAAGCTTGCCTCCTTCATCTTACATTCTATTATACCTTAACATTGTTTACAATTTTAGTTCTCTAAAACATGAATAACTTTGATTGGCTATTTTTGATGTTTTCCCAGGACTTTTATGGCAATTTGTACCATACCCACAATTGTCCCTGTAAATGAACCTTAGAGTAAGGATTTGCCAATATCATTTGTTTTTCTAAGGTTACAATGAATAATCATCTCTTTGACAAAGGACAACGTAAGCATGAGGTATCATGGAAATTAATCAAATTCACACTTG
The DNA here is from genome assembly GCF_007827085.1 of Peromyscus californicus insignis. Classification (NCBI taxonomy): domain Eukaryota; kingdom Metazoa; phylum Chordata; class Mammalia; order Rodentia; family Cricetidae; genus Peromyscus; species Peromyscus californicus. The sequence continues at coordinate 64,809,967 of NW_026294458.1, forward strand.
TGGTTAGCTGTGGTATCCCCAGGTGAACATATATTCTGTTCTTTTGACCATTATAATGGCTGTATAAAATGCAAAAAAAAATGGGAAATGGGATCAATGAGGTGAAAAGAATAGGGATGTGGGAGAATGTCAAGAAAACTTAACAGTGTGTAAAAATTTCATAAGAAAAGATGACACTTGATATATTAATCTTAAGAGAAGTATGAAAGAATGGCCAAAATAAAGATGGGTTAAGCTGCTATCAGAAGGCATATATTATTAAACAAAAATTCCATGCCAGGAATGCCGTTTCTTACCACAACTTGATAGTCAGGGTGATTCTGGAGACTGTAACAAACATTTCAGGCAACTGACCCCCATTTTATTTACTTTTCTATTGCTGTGAAGACTTATTTAAAAAAAAAACATTCAATTTGGGACTTACTTACAGTTTCAGAGTGTGAGTCAATGACCATGATGTCAGTGAGCGTGGCAATAGGGAGGAAGGCATGGCCTTGAAGCAATAGCAGAGTAATTTACATTTGATCTACAAGTAGAAAACAGAGAGAGGAAGAGAGAGAGAATAAAATAGAGACTAAAGAGGAAGGATGCAGGCTTTTTAAACCTGTAAGTCAACCTCCAGTGACACACTTCTAACAAGGTCACACCTCATCCTTCCCCAAACAGTTCTTCAACTAGGGATCAAATATTCAAATGCATAAGCCTATGGGGTCTTTCTCATTCAAACTATCACAGTCATGGTTTTGATTGTCCACTACAATGAAGATTCCATACACCTAAAACAATCAAACACTAATTAGTTTGGAAACTTCCTCCCAATGCTTGAGGATACCACATAGACTACAGCAACTAGGGATAGGGGATAGTCTCAGTATTTTTCAGCTGTGGATTCTGAAATAGTAGCAAACAACATGTAAGATAAATCCACTAGAATAATAACAACTTTTGTGTTATGAAATCAGCCAATTCCTTTCTGATTGTAATTAATACTCACTATATAGGAGAGAATTCATAGCTGGTACTATAACTCTGATCAACATTCAGTAGCTAAAGAGGTCATGAGTCTCATGAAGGAAGCTAATAATATTTTTGCTAAGTAAACAACATGTTGTGCCTGTAAATTTGCCTTCTAAATATCTATGGTTATGCACATCAAAGAATAATTATATCAGCATTGATCAGAGAAGCTTCTCTTTACAGAGTCGTGTGTTTTAACACTAGAGATTCAAAACTGGTCAAGTAAAGAGAATAGGTTAATGATTTAATGCCAATACATAAATATGACAACTACAGTCTCTCAGTGGTTCAAAGAATACATCAGAGGAAGGAATATAAAGACCATAAGAGCAAAAGCAGAAGGGTAGTGATGTGGATCACAGACTCCAGGTCATATCATGGATTCTGCATTCTTGAAACCAAAATAATTGTGTTTACCTGCATAAGAGCTCCACAATATTGCAAGCTCAACAACCTATCAAAGGGTGACACAGGGTTTATGGGACTCTACTCTGTGGTGGTATTGTGTTCCCAGAAATATTGTGCACCCTAATAAACTTATCTGGGGTGAGAGACAGAACAGCCACAATATTAAACATAGAAATTAGGCACACGCCTTTAATCCTAGCACTCCAGAGGTAGAAATCCCTCTGGATCTCTGTGAGTTCAAGGCCACATTGGAAACGGCCAAGCATGGTGACTCACGCCTTTAATCCCAGAGAGTGATGGTAGAAAGCAGAAAGGTATATAAGGCGTGAGGACCAGAAACTAGAAGCATGTGGCTGGTTAAGTTTTTAGCGAGTTAAGCTTCAGGCTTTCGAGCAGCAGTTCAGCTGAGACCCATTCTGGATGAGGACTCAGAGGCCTCCAGTCTGAGGAGACAAGACCAGCTGAGGATCCGGCGAGGTGAGGTAGCTGTGGCTTGTCCTGGATCTCTGACCTTCCAGTTCACCCCAATACCTGGCTCAGGCTTGACTTTATTAATAAGAACTGTTAAGATTCCTGCTACATTGCTCCTCCTTGACGATTTAAATTCATAAAAAGGAATTGATGAGAGAGTTAGAAACATTTTTTTGAGTGGTATACCTACTGTGTAAATTAAAACACATCTCTAAATAAACTCCAAACCATAATTCTGTAAACAACCTTGGGATAACATCACAGAACGCATGTGCACATGCACATACACACACATACACACACACACACACACACACACACACACACACACACACACACACGTACACATATACATACACAAATCCAAATAGACACACAAAATTATACAATTTCCTAATACAACTAAAAAAATTGTATGAAAATTGAGGAATGATTTATTACATCAGTTTAAGTTTTACAATGTAAATTCAACTGTTTTGTCAGATATCCCTATAGAAGAAGTGGTTTCAAAAGGCACAAAACACCAGATTCAGTGACTAGATGGAATTTAGTTATTTAAAGATATGATAGAGGAAAGTACATAGACCAGGCTAATAGAAAGGATTGAGTGCAGGTCATGACTAACAGATAGATTTACCACTGCTTAATATCTCATGAACTTCGCTTCTGATCTTATTCTTCCCACAGTTGATTGAGCTCAGCAGACTCTTTGGAATAACCAGTTTTACAGAATGTCAGTTTATTGTGATCTTGATAATAGAGTCAGCTTCTCTTCTGAGCATACATATATTAGTTTTTGATGAAAAATATGGAACAGTGGCCTAACGTTATAGGTCATCACTGTTGCTCATGGTTACCCTCCAGTACTTGATAGTAAGACCCTATTCCTGAAGAAACAACATACTTGAGTCATTAGGCATGAAATCAAGCAAGAACAAAGCTAGAGACCTCATGCCTACTGGCTAGTTTTTATATTTTTAGAAGGTGCCATGTGTGATACCAGGGAAGAAAACTATACAGTCTTACACAATTGCGAATCAAGCAAGGTACACTAACAATTGACCTGGCAAGGTTTGCCTGCTGGTACAATAGTGGTATGCATCTCACAGGACTAACCAATCACTTTCTGAATAGACTTAAATCCCGACCCATCTAAAGAAACTTACTCTTTCTACCATTAACTAGGCCACATATGCATTTCTGGCTAGATCATAGACACTGGGCAAGAACCTAATACAGGTACAATGATAAATGGTTATAGTTATACATTGTTTTTTAAGGTCTTATCTTTATACCCACAGAATAGTTCATCTCTCAGCCCTAATCTAGAAGATTTTGTGCAGTAAATAGGGATCAGCACAGGAACTCATACCTAGTAAATATGTAGAGAACATGATCATTGAATTCTCAGGTACAAATGGGAAATCTATATCTCACGTCCTGCCTGTCTGATTTGTCAGGAATTATCATGGATGAGGTAGAAGAATGATTGCAAGGTCCAGAAGTAATAAACTTCTGCATTGAAACTGTATTCTTCAGACAGGGTAGGCTCATAGCACCCGTGAACTCACAGTGACTGAGTCTGAAGGCTCAAGATGTGTAAACATCAGGCCAAACAAAATCCCAGTCCGTCCCAGTGTCATGTACATTGTTTCACCTACCTGAGAAGCTATTGTTGATGGCTGATAGGGTCAGGAAGAATAAGTTTTCTTCAGAAATACAGTCAGTGGGAGGCTTCCCATGCTCTAGCATATTATCCCACATAATGCACATACAAAATACTAAATGGGAGAACTAAGTTAAAAATTAAAAATATAAAAATTTAATATGCTAGGAAAAAGTTCTGAGAAAGATAAGGGGTGTATTTGAAGATGTATAAAGAACAATAAAGTGGATCAACATGCATTTTATTAATTTATAAAAGTTGCAAAGGGGAAAAAAAACATAATTCCCAAAAAAGAAGCTCAAAACAGAAATCAGGAAAAATCCATTGCAATAGCCACCCTTTCACACACAGTATATTAAATGTCTGAGAATAAACATAACCCAGGAAAAATGGTGAATGCAATAATTTTAAGACATTTATGAAAATAAAACAATGTAAATATAACTGTTCTATGATTCAGCTCTGCCACTCCTGGGAATAGCCCCAGTAGACTTCATATCTCATTACAGAGACACTTGCATATTTATGTTTGTTAAGCTTTATTCTATTTATAGTAGTTACAAAATGTAATCAGTCTACCCACCAATAGATTAAAGCATTAGGAAAATAAGGATCATCTGAACAATGGAATATTATTCAACTATAAATAATGCGAAGTCATTAAAATTGCAGGTGAACCCCAGCTCTAAATCCGGTTCCTTTTGTGTTTGATCTGGATCTGCAAATAAAGCCAGGGAACTAGAATTGGATCTTTTGGTGGGGTATATTAAGTGAAAAGGATAAGATAGTCGATTACAATAAAATGAAAGCAGTCAGGTATAATATTGGAGACAACAAAGCTTAATCAAAAAGTGGCATGGATATATGGGAGAAAGCAGAAAATAAAAAAGAGGGCTAATCCACAGGACAGGTGTTTGAAAACACATCTTTAATTCCTTAGTTTGGGTGTAATATTTTATGTGACATACTATATATTATGTAGCTATACCATATATTATTGTTCGTTGTAAATAGTACATTCATGTAAAATCATGTGCAATGACATACTATAATGCAATTAAATATTAGGTTTGTACCACAGTGATTTTCTACAAATGCTAAAGATATAAATATTTAGCAAATACCATTTATGAAAAATGTTTTTGACACATATGTTTTAGATATTTAAAATGAATTATGAGCATGTCACTTCATTGGCCGAAAGTAGCATTCATGACAAAATAGCATTATAAAGATAAACATATTATCTGAAAAAAAAAATTTTTTAAATTTTCCTTTCAGAAACATATTAAGTTGATGTTTACTTCTTATAACCCATTTCAAGTGCACCAAAAACTTGTCAGGCAAATAAATGTGTGGTCTCTATAATTTCATACACTTTTTTCAAGAACATAAACAAAATTTAATATATTTTCTTTAGAAAAACAGAACCAATTTCCCCTAGTTAGATTCACATTATTATTCCAGCAGTTCTTCATACTATATTTGACTCCCTTAAGAAACTCCAAACTCTCTTCTGTAGACAGAATCTTACTAGTGATACATTTAAATTATGAAGCTTGCTATAATAGGGACAGGCCCTAGAGATGACTTCCTCACAATACTTCATTTCAAAAGGCTTCTGTGTCACCAGAGGGAGAAAAGCATGGACAAAAGATAATTCTTCAACACTAGGCTAAATCAATTACCACACTGCAGAAAAGAACTTCCTTTGGTGTTTGATTCTGACTTTTAACACCCCAGGGATTTCTGAGAAAGGAGAAAAGAGTCATTTGGGAGAAAAATAATTTCTATTCAAAGTTATCTTTTCTGTGACAAATTTAGCTGGTAAGGAAGGAAAAGCAGCATTTGGAGTGGGGTCTCCAATTGTGCTGACATTCCCTACCTAACCTGTGTCACCCCAAGCTGGAAGTACTTTATTACTGTTGTTGTTTTTGTTGTTTTCTTGTTATCATTTATATCCTCTGCAAATCAATGAGCTTAGTATCTACAAACAGGAGTTGAACTCTTGCCATTTCTATAGAAAAATGAAGTAAAACACAAAAATCCTTTCAAATAATACACCTGTATTCATTAAACCAACAGAAATGTCTGAAGGCATGGAATCTATGTTCCTGCAAGGGGAAATAGGTTTGGAAAACAAGCAATTATAAGTCATGTCAGAGTATGCTGGGCAAAGGAAGACAGGAGCACACAGATGAAATATGTCAAAGTCAACGCTGTCATTTAAGTGTAGTAAACACAGCAGTCCTTAGAAGAAGAGACATTCCGGCAAGAATTTCAGGTTAGCAACAATTTTCAAAACAGGCATCACCAGAGAGAAGACTCAGAAAGAGGAAAGTATGCTGGAACAAACCTCAGGATTCAAAGTGAGGCCAGGCTAACGTATGCAAATGGAAGGACCATAACATGTAGGGATAGCGGTGCAATAAGTCCAGCGGCTCACTGGGTAGAGTGTAGTGAAGTATAACATTGGTAGTAACTGAGAATCATGTGCACAAAGTGCTGTAACTTAATCATAGGGAGAAGATTGTTTTTTGAGACACATATATTTGCATATGTACTCAGATGTACTCACAGTATAAGAATGTTTGTAAATTTATGTTATTAGACTATAAGACATTTTCTTAAAAATAGGTAATTGTATATAACATATGATACAATATGATATATATATATATATATATATATATATATATATATATATATATCTTTATAATAGCTCTAGACAAACTGATATCAAGGATATTTGAGTGTGGGAGCTTAATTTGTTGGACATTGAACTCAAGGCCTTGACCACCCTAGGTAAATACTGTACTGCTTAAGGACACTATCACCTGACATAATTTTCAAGGTAACGTACTGTCATGAAAAATACCAAGGAAACTTATTAATATTAATGAAAATAATTATTAATAAACAATGAAAAATATAGTTTATTCATAAACCAAAATGATCATGTATGTACTTAAACAGACTCTAAACTTGCTTTGAAAGTGTTTGTAAATATATGTATACCAAATGAAAAAAGATTGATGTATAACAATATTTGTGTACTCAATGATTGTGTTAAAAGTCATGAGAGAATGCAAAGGAATGAGTAAATAGTCCAAAGAAATCTGAGAAGATGAACCTCAGAGAAAATTCATCTAGGCCAAAGGAATAAATAATATAATTGGGTACAATAACAAATGAGTAATAATTATATTTTTTTCCTTTGGAAAAGCTATTACATTAGATACATTCTCAAAAACACATGAAAAACTATCATACTAAAAGTGAATAGGAAATGGCTTTCATAAAAGAATAAAATTACAATGAAGGATAAATTTCTATAAAATTTTACTTGGGGCCTAGAAATATTTATGTTATTCTCCTATCATGTCATTTAAAATATCATCTGCCCTGTAGCAGGAATTCAAGGAAGATTTATGAAATATAAAATTTAATAAATCATTAAAGAAAAAAATATTTTGGAAACAAGGTTTTTAAAGAGCTAGTATCATAAAAATACTATTTTTTACTTTTATGAATTTAAATGTTAAGGAAGAGAGCAGTCAAAATTGGAAGTGAGATATGTTGACAGTGGTAAGCTATTTATTTTATTTTTATCTTTTTTTCTTTTCTTTTATTTTACAATATAATTTAATTCTACATATCAGCCACGGATTCCCTTGTTCTTCCCCCTCCAGTCCCTCCCCTTCCCCCAACCCACCCCACATTCCCATCTCCTCCAGGGCAAAGACTCCCCCGAGGACTGAGATCAACCTGGTAGACTCAGTCCAGGCAGGTCCAGTCCCCTCCTCCCAGGCTGGGCCAAGTGTCCCTGCATAAGCCCCAGGTTTCAAACAGCTAATTCATGCACTGAGCACAGGACCTGGTCCCACTGACTGGATGCCTCCCAAACAGATCAAGCCAATCAACTGTCTCACCTATTCAGAGGGCCTGCTCCAGTTGGGGGCCCCTCAGCCATTGGTTCATAGTTCATGTGTTTCCATTTGTTTGGCTATTTGTCCCTGTGCTTTGTCCAACCTTGGTCTCAACAATTCTCACTCATATAAACCCTCCTCTTTCTCGCCAAATGGACTCCCGGAGCTCCACACGGGGCCTAGTCATGGATCTCTGCATCCAGTTCCCTCAGTACGCACTCATAGGAGGATACTAGATGTGGAACAAGAGTGACTGGACTGCTACTCACAACACCAGGGAGGCTACCTGGAAAACAGGACCCCAAGAAAGACACTGGGATCTCCCAATGACGGAGAAATGGATGAGCTCTACATGAACAGCCTGGACATGAGTGGGGGTAATGAAGGGCGAGGGTCGAGGGAAAGAGAGCTTGGGGGAGCAGGAGATCCCAGCTGGATCAACAACAGAGAGGGAGAACAAGAAATAGGAGACCATGGTAAATGAAGACCACATGAGAATAGGAAGAAGCAAAGTGCTAGAGAGGCCCACAGAAATCCACAAAGATACCCCCACAATAGACTGTTGGCAATGGTCGAGAGACAGCCTGAACTGACCTACTCTGGTGATAGGATGGCCAAACACCCTAACTGTCGTGCTAGAAACCCCATCCAATGACTGAGGGAACTGGATGCAGAGATTATTTTTATCTCTTTATGATTCATGTTCTCCCCCTCCTTCCTTTGCTGCAGAGACCACAGGAAACCCATGATACTGTTTTATTCTTTTCATTTATCCCACTTTTCTTCATATATTGCTAACAATATTAAATTATGTCTAAGAAATCGTGATAGGTTTGTTCCCTTTATATCCTCTTTTGGCACATGATTAAGTATAATGACTTCTTGCATTTTTTCCAGAGAATATTTTCAAGTTAATTTACTCATTTATTAGATCAAGCGTCCCAAAAGTGGGACACTTGGCCAATCTAATCAACCCCAACTTAAGTTTTATGGTCATTCAAATTCTGAGACCCCACCTCAGTTCTACTGGATGAAGATCATGGAAGGGGTCAAACATTCTGTTTCATGAAATTTACTGGTGATTGGGTGAACATTTGATTTCTGAGAGAAACTATCAGTCATGTGTGGTGAAAGCAGTGACAGAAAGGAAATGTACAATGTCCGGAATGTGATAGTCATATGCCTGAACCCATACTGTGTAAGATGTGTTGCTAGAGTTTTCCTGCCTGACCCACAGTCTGGACAAATCTCTCATCCGCCAGTCCCAAGCCGCTCAAACCCGATCAAGTAAACACAGAGACTTATATTGGTTACAAACTATACGGCCGTGGCAGGCTTTTTGTTAACTGTTCTTACAGCTTAAATTAATCCATTTCTATTAATCTATACCTTGCCACGTGGCTTGTGGCTTACCGGTACTTTACATCTTTCTTGTCCTGATGGCGGCTCGCAGTGTCTCCTCCCTCAGCCTTCCACTTCCCAGCTCTATTTTCCTCCTTGTCCTGCCTATACTTCCTGCCTGGCCACGGGCCAATCAGTGATTTATTTATTGACCAATCAGCAACACATTTGACATACAGAACATCCCACAGCACCTCCCCTTTTCTTTTCTTAAAAAGGAAGGTTTTAACCTTTACACATCTCCAAAGTCAGCTTGGTATATTTGGGAATTTGGGCGTAGCTTCTCTTACTACTTCCTGCTGGAGGGGGGCGCTGTATCTTATGGGGACACAAAGAATATTTTAGGATTATGGAGTAGTCCATGAGGGTGTATCGTCTGAGCCAGTTGCTTTGAAACGGTTCTGGATGTTGGATCATCTGGGCCATGGTGTCATCGGAGACCTTTCAGGGGGTCTTGGCTGGTCAAACCTGATGTGTCTTAATCTGGAACAAATCCATAGCCTCTGGCTTTCTGTGGGAACAAAAGCAGAATCTCCTTTTCAAAGCAACATATCCTTATATCCAAATTTTGAAGTCAAGGTACCTTTAAAATATACATTTTGGCATAACTCAACAGCTTTTGTAATCAAATGTTTTTCTTTAGTTACGAATATCAAAGAGAACATAATCCAGATTCTTTGTGTGGTAGCCATCTTTACGTGGCTTATTTTTTTATATTAGCTTGAGCCTATTGTTTTGAACTGTAGCCTTCTAAGCCTGAAACGGCGCTGGTGCTGTGGCTGCTGGCTCCGCCCACTTCAGCTTCCCAACATGGCTGCGGTATGCTTACCTCCAGCTCTGGGAGCCATCGTGGGTCTATGCTTTTATCCAAGCAGCGTGTAGCCCAGAAACCTCTTTTTTTGTTTTGTACTAGCAAAGGCTAAATCCACAATGTAGCTTAATGTGCCACTTGCAGAGGCCTCATTCCCGCCATATGGCGGCAGGTCGAGCGCACACGCCAGCAACCCGCCAGTAGCTCAAACCGGCAGCTGCCGCTCATTTGAGAGAGACAATTAGGAACTATTTTTAGCTCCGTTTTAGAATCCTTTTTTTCAGTTTTTAGGTGGAAACTCTTGCCCCACGTTGGGCGCCATTTGTTGCTAGAGTTTTCCTGCCTGACCCACAGTCTGGACAAATCTCTCATCCGCCAGTCCCAAGCCGCTCAAACCCGATCAAGTAAACACAGAGACTTATATTGGTTACAAACTGTACGGCCGTGGCAGGCTTCTTGTTAACTGTTCTTACAGCTTAAATTAATCCATTTCTATTAATCTATACCTTGTCACGTGGCTTGTGGCTTACCGGTACTTTACATCTTCCTTGTCCTGATGGCGGCTCGCAGTGTCTCCTCCCTCAGCCTTCCACTTCCCAGCTCTATTCTCCTCCTTGTCCTGCCTATACTTCCTGCCTGGCCACGGGCCAATCAGTGATTTATTTATTGACCAATCAGCAACACATTTGACATACAGAACATCCCACAGCAAAGATGTCCAGGAAACCTAATCCTTTCACTTGGAAACAGAGTACAACAATTCAAAGATATAGGAAGGTGTGAAGACTGAAGACAATGTAGATATGTTGTAAGTATTCATGTAATAAGCAGTGAAAGAGTAGCAGTAATCTATCAAATGGTTGACCAGTGATCAAATTGAGAAGCTATAATTCCAATTCCTGATGAAATTAGATTTCACTCTGTTAGGATGTTGGGATGAGTTCCACCATTGGGGTTACAAATAGATAAATGAGTGGTGTAGCATGAATTGCTAAATGGTCTTTTAATAAAAAAAAACCCAGAAGCCAGATATTGGAGTAAACATTGAAAGATCAGAGAGACAAAGGAACAAGCCACTTTCACATCTTACCTTTAGGGCTCCTCAGTCTTAAAAGGCTCTAATTCCTGTCTCCTCAAACCTTAGATACCTTTCTCTGCCCAGCCATCACTTACTGAGATTAAAGGTTTGTGTGCTTCCCAAGCAAAGACATGAAATCTCAAGTGCTGGGATTAAAGGTGTATGCTACCAGTTCTTGGCTTGGTTTCTCTCCTAGACTGAGTCAATCTCATGTAGTCCAGGGTGACTTTGAACTCACAGATATCCAGATGGATCTCTGCCTTTTGAATTCTAGGATTAAAGTATGTGTCACTACTATCTGGCATCTATGTTTAATTTAGTGGCTTGTTCTGTTCTCTGATCTTCAGGCAAATTTTATTAGAGTACACAATATATCACCACATTTCCCCTTTTTGTCTAAAATAATAAAAGAAGTTTATAAGTAATAGAAAACTACATACATTAAGTACCATAAGTATATACAATATATACAGTCAAGAATTACATTAACAATGTCTAGTTCTTTAACATTTGACAGATTCAGAGAAAATATTTCATTATTTATCCTATTTTGGTGAATACAAATTGTTGTACCTAAATCATTTTCTATCCTAATTTACATTTCTAACCCAAAACTACCTTTTGATGTCTTTCAAACTTGATATAATTTGTATATCTTTAGTGAGTTTCTTTTCTGAATTTGTTATCAAGAAAAACTATAACCATCACTATCTAGTTTTCAAGTCCCTCAGAGACATGAGGAGGAAATAATATTACCTAAGTAAGCAGAAACTGCAAACAAGTGACTTCCAAAAAAATGTGAGAAATAACAGAAACAGCTGGCTGCCTGGACACTCACCCAAGGTTCCTCTGCAACATTGGGGCATTCATCTTTGGCCTACAGGCTTAGTATATCTGACAGACTTATCTGTGAAGCAGGATTTTCTGAAGGGCTATCCTACTTTGCCTTGGAAATGTTCAGAAGTCTTTTCTTATGTTTCCTGCTTGTCCATTTAAATAGCACACTGTCAGAAGTTGAAGAAAGGGTATTTTCTTGCCCATTTGCTAACCTGCGACAAAGAAAACAAACTCCATATGTTTTTTCTTCAATGCCCATTATCTTCTCTGAAGTAGATTAGAGCTGCCGGGAGCAGACATGTCTCATTGTCATTAAAAAAAATCTTAAATGCCATATTCTGTAGATCTCTGAAGTGTTTGAAGACCACCTGTTTATCTAAAATAATCTGTTTGACCTTGAAAACATACCTGATAGGACTTACAAGTTTGATTGTAATGACTAACAACTAACATGCATTTCTTTATATCCTAATTAGTTGATAATAATAACTTTCAAGGACTAGCAATTTGCATTATATTGTTAAATTAACTGTATAGGTACAATACCTTGAACAAGAGTATAAATGTATGTACAGTATGTTCTAATAAAATTAATCTCAACTTTGTATGAATATACAAAATTTGTATACAATATACAAAAATCCAATCTAATGTAAAATGTTTAAAACTAGTAGTTGCTTTTTAAAAGTAGATTCAATAATCTTTTTATATTATATCTATAGTCCTGTTTTTTCCCTTTTCAGAGTAAATTCAGTAATCATTCTATTCACTGCTGAAGTAAGGCTTTGTAAGAAATCAGTAGAGGTTTCTTTTGGGCCCTGTATAACTTTAGTAACTGACCATTTTTTTCCTACTTCTTCAATTATGTCCCAAGCATTCAAGGATGCCATGTGGCATAAAGCTAGTGTGTGGTCATCATATAAAGATTGTCTTTGTAGATCAGCATAATCGCTCTCTCCAAGAAGTTGATCTTGGGATATTTCAAGACCTCTAGCTTTACTTCATTTTTCAATGGTCTTAGCCTCATCCTTGCACAAGGTCCTCCATTATAATTGTGGACCAGCCTCTAAGATGGTTGTAACCAAATTTCTCCAGTCTTGAGGGATAATTCTTTTACAAGTTGACCAAGAGTTTAACATCTACTTCACAGAAGATGAGTGGATGCCATATGAGACTATTGCTTCTTTGAATCTCCTCAAACCCAACATTTGCACAGGAGTCCAGTCAGTTCTTAAACAGCCTTGAGGATATCTATCACTGGGTTGTTCCTGTAAGGTTACTGGCTAGATTATGGTTGGATGTTTGAAAGCCTTAGGATGTTTCTCTGTAACTTTATAATACAATGTTGAGATTAGTTCTCCTTTTAAATTCTTCTGTCTGGGTCTGAATATTTCTATGATCTGTTTTAACAGGTTTTTCTAAAACTTTTTTCTTGGCACTCATATTAACCAACTTATTAAATGATAAAACAGAAATGATCAAACAAATAATATTTATAATTGACATTACATTGTAGCTAGAGTTTTCCTGCCTTGCCCACAGTCAGGACAAATCTCTGTCACCCGCCAGTCCCACAGCTGCTCAGACTCAACCAAGTAAACACAGAGACTTATATTGCTTACAAACTGTATGGCCATGGCAGACTTCTTTCTAACTATTCTTATAGCTTAAATTAATCCATTTCCATAAGTCTATACCTTGCCACATGGCTCGTGGCTTACCGGCATCTTCACATGCTGCTTGTCATGGCGGCGGCTGGCAGTGACTCCTTCCACCTTCCTGTTTTCTCTGTTCTCCTCTCTGTTAGTCCCGCCTATACTTCCTGCCTGGCCACTGGCCAATCAGTGTTTTATTTATTGACCAATCAGAGCAATTTGACATACAGATCATCCCACAGCGTTAAATAAATCCCATCTGTAGACAAAATTCTAAATGGTCTTATGAAATAAAAAACTGGAGCCAAATATAGGGGTGAAAGCCTCAGAGAGATCAGGGGAATAGGGAAAACCACCAGCCAACCTTACCTCATCAACTCTGCAGCTTCCAAATGTGACCTGCTTCCTAACTTACCCACACCTTTATTGCCTTGCTGTTCTGCTCTCTCATTTGGTCTTCTTAGCCTATCTACCTCACTTCCTTGTCACTGTCTGTCTGTACAGACTTCCAGGTCTCTATGGTTGGTACTGGGATTAAAGGCGTGTGTCACCATGCTTGGCTCTGTTCCCTAGTATGGCCTTGAATACACAGAATGACACTGCCTGCTGAGTGATTAAGGGCGTGTGCTAGGTGACTTCTTGTTTACTTAAAATGGCTGGCCTTTTTCCCCTGATCTCCAGGCAAGCTTTATTAAAGCAGAAATAAAATATCACCACATTTTAGCACCCCATTAAGAAATCCCAATTGACTCACCAAATCTGTGGAAAATGACGATTCAGACAATGGTGTGTCAGCAGCCCAAGGGGAGGGGGGCATGAAAAGCCAAAACCCACCAAGAGAGGAAAGAAGCAAAAGAGCCAGCTGTCCACAGAGGGAAAGAGTGTGCAAGTGGCTAACTCCTGTAGTTTTGGGAGTCCAAAAACCTATGGGGTTTACCGCAGAGAGGCTGCAACAAAAACTTAGCCATCAGGGTGGGTACTCTGGTGACATGTAGTTCTGGCCTGTGCTACAGGCAAGTAGATTTTCAAGAATTTCTGTCCCAAACGTTGGGTGCCAGATGTAACTCAAATCTTAAAAGGTCTTTTAATAAAAAAAAAAAAAAAAAAAAAAAAACCTGGAGGCAGCTATGCTCACCACTATACCACCAATGCTGCACCAAATGTTTTTTTGTTTTGTTTTGTTTTGTTTTTTGTTTTTTGAGCCAGGGTTTCTCTGTGTGGCTTTGCAGCTGTCCTGGAACTAACTTGGTAGCCTCGAACTGGCCTCAAACTCACAGAGATCTGCCTGCCTCTGCCTCCTGAGTGCAGAGAGGCCCACAGAAATCCACAAAGATACCCCCACAATAGACTGCTGGCAATGGTCGAGAGACAGCCTGAACTGACCTACTCTGGTGATGGGATGGCCAAACACCCTAATTGTTGTGCTAGAAAACCCATCCAATGACTGAGGGATCTGGATGCAGAGATCCATGGCTAGGCCCCAGATAGAGCTATGGGAGTCCATTTGGCGAGAAAGAGGAGGGTTTATATGAGCGAGAATTGTTGAGACCAAGGTTGGACAAAGCACAGGGACAAATAGCCAAATGAATGGAAACACATGAACTATGAACCAATGGCTGAGGGGCCCCCAACTGGAGCAGGCCCTCTGAATGGGTAAGACAGTCGATTGGCTTGATCTGTTTGGGAGGCATCCAGGCAGTGGGACCAGGTCCTGTGCTCATTGCATGAGTTGGCTATTTGAAACCTGGGGCTTAAGCAGGGACGCTTGGCTCAGCCTGGGAGGAGGGGACTGGACCTGCCTGGACTGAGTCTACCTGGTTGATCTCAGTCCTCAGGGGAGGCTTTGCACTGGAGGAGGTGAAAATGGGGGGTCGGCTGGGGGGAAGGGGGCAGGAGGGGGAAGAACAAGGGAATCCGTGGCTGATATGTAGAACTGAATTGTATTGTAAAATAAAATAAAATAAATAGAAAAAAAAAACAAAAAAAAAATCCTGCACCAGATATTGGAATAAATGCTGAAGCATCAGAGAAGCAAAGGAACAAGTCACTGCTATGTCTTACCTCTAAGATTCCTCAGCCTGTAAAGCCTCTAGTTCCTGTCTCCTCAGACCTTATATATCTTTCTCTGCCCAGCCATCACTTCCTGGGATTAATGGCATGTTTGCTTCCCAAGCAAAGGCATGAGATCTCAAGTGCTGGGATTAAAGGTGTGTGCCACCAGTTTCTGCCTCTGTTTCTCTCCTAGACTGAGTCAATCTCATGTAGTCCAGGATGGCTTTGAACTCACAGAGATCCACCCTGGTGCTAGGATTAAAGGTGTGTGCCACCACTGCCTAGGCATCTATGTTTAATCTAGTGGCTTGTTCTGTTCTCTGATCTTCAGGCAAATTTTATTAGGGTACACGATATATCACCACACATAGAAAATCTCATTTCTCAGTGCTGTCTGGTTGTGAGAAATAAGAAGATACACCAGGGTCTAAGTATGGATAAAAGTACCATCTCATATCATAGAACATCTGGCTATTTTCAATTCATTAAAAGATGAGGCCAATAATAAAAGAATATTGATTGCTGTATTCTGGCCAAGGCCTCAGGATGGGATGGAGGTGAAAGAAGTTGTATGTCTAAGAGTCGCTATGAGTACACACCTCAGAACGCCTGTGAATCACGGCCGTAATATCAGAAGAGTCCTTCCAGAGTCCTTCAGTCTTTCAGTTGGAACATACATTATTTGGAATAAATGATACAACAGTTTGCCTACTTGAACATGGCTGAAAAGGGACTTTCATTAATTTTCTAAAAAGAAAATTTTATTTGGAGCCAATGTAATTATAGACTGGTACATAGATTATGGTCTACTCAATGTCTCATTTTTTGTTCCAGTAGTAATTCATTTGACCTTCTCAATTTAAAATGAACATTTATATTCAGTTCATTTCTAATCTTGCTTCGTGTTTTAGGGCTGTATAGTAACTATGTAGGTCTAGATTTCTTTCTCTCTCTCTCTTTTTTAG
Source organism: Peromyscus californicus insignis (assembly GCF_007827085.1). NCBI lineage: Eukaryota > Metazoa > Chordata > Mammalia > Rodentia > Cricetidae > Peromyscus > Peromyscus californicus. The sequence goes on from NW_026294458.1 coordinate 64,826,257, forward strand.
GATTCAAATCAGGTTATTTTTTATTCATTTTACATACCAACCACAGATCCCTCTCTCATCCTTCCTCCTACTCCCTCCTCACCTTCCTCCCCTCACCCCACCTCTCCTCCTCCAACAGGGTAAGTCCACCCATGGGGAGACAGCTAACCCTGGTACATTCAGGTTCAGCAGGACCAAGCCACTTCATGCTTTCTTAAGGGTGAGCAAAATTTGTCTCTTTTTATGGTACAAAAATTCCAGTAACCCAGCTAATAGAATTTTATTCCATTTACTGTGTTTTTCTCACTATTTACTTTATGTTATATCCCTGCACTTGTATCCAGGTACCTAATATCTTAGCACAACTGTTTTGTTGTTGTTGTTTCTTTCTTTTTCAGTAGGTTTGTGTTTTCTGCCTTATGTCCTGGTCCAATATTTTTCACTAGGACTCTTTTCCATCCCCAGTGGTATTTGGCTAGTTATGTTCATAGTAGTATACAGAACCCAAGAATAATATTTCCATCTACTTACAGAGACCTGAAAAAGTATATCACACTGTAGAAGGAATCCTTATGTAGCAAAGAACTATTGAATATGAAATTCTAATAATGTTGAACTTGGAGCTCTGTGTCTCCATTCCCTAAGGACTTTTGATATCCTCAAATATCTTTTCTCTTGTTTTCTGAATTATCGCGTATGTTTCAGAGGAATAAGTGAAATTACTACCTCTGGGAAACTGACAGCTTTTTTTCTGCCACTTTAACATTCACCGAGTAAATGTTAAACATCTTTAGCTCACTTGGTACTGCTGCAAATCTTCATTCTGAATGGTCTTCTTTCTCCCTTTACAACTTCTCTCTTAGAGTGTAATCATTGGGACAGATTACAACATGCATATATTGGGTTCAACATATTTACTAACACTCAAAGTTTATTACTAAGTGTGTGTCAATTGGTTAAGTTTACCAATTTCAAACTAGATCCCTCCAAACTGATCCTTGGAAAGTTTTCAGGACACTGCAATTATGATCAAACCTAATAATCCAATGAGAGAAAATTGCCTCTGTAGCCCTGGTGAAGTATATTGTCTTTCCAAATAAGGTTTATTACTTCCTGATTGACAAATTTTCTAATCCTTTTATTTGGTATTATACATAATATGTTCATGTCATAAAACAAATTTGCTTGGTTTTACCAATAACATTATAGTAAATATTCTGATGGAATTTTTTGATACCTGAATAAGACATACAAGCTATACAACATTAAAAATATTAAAAACAATTGTTACAAAGCACAAAGACCTCATTGGACCTTGCACAGGCTATTCTGTTTTACCACACTGTCACTACAATTAATGCACTTTTAATTCTCACAAAAGAATGGGTTAGATTCAAATATGAATTGGTCAAAAACCCTTAAGCTGGAGGAGACATCATATTAGTGTCTTCAAGATCATCTCAAGCTTAGTTCAATAGAAATATAGAAGTCATAAGTGTATGCAATTATACTCCTAACTCTGGTATATTACTGGCTCTATCCTGCCCTGTCATGGGCCAATTCAGCCTATGGCATTTAAATTAAAAGCCAATGTCATTTAAAATGTTTTAAAAATTTAGACTTTTCTGGACAGTGGGACACATCTGTTTCTGGCAGCACTGATTTACTTCGAAGAGGAAGATGGGCATCAAAGACATTCCATATGGACTTTTGTTTCTTCTTGGCAAAACTGGCCATGTGGGTAAGAAACTGCTCTTGCTTAGACTGCTTGACAGTATGTTGCATAAACTGGACATGCAGGACTCATGGGAAAATGACCACTGAACTTTGCCAAAACAGGGTGAGATGGTTCTTAAAGTTCCTGCTTCACAGAGGAGACAGCCAGACATTCTACAGGACACAGGGAAAAGCAACTGAGAGACTCTAGGCCTATAGGCTGAACAGGAATGTCCCAACATTGCAGAGGAACACTGGATGACTGTCTAGGCAGCAGCTGTCTCTGTTATTTCTAGAATTATGGAAGTTGCTTGCAAGGTACTTCCTGTTTACTTAGGTAATAATGTAAATTTCTGGGGTCTTTGATGTAGTTGAACACTAGTTAGTTATAATTATAATTTTCCTTGGTTATCATTAAAAATAAATTAGATATAAAATGTTAGACTCACAAAAATAGGATAGATAGAATATTTTCTTTAAATTTGCCAAATACAAATAGACAAGATATTGTAACTGTAATCCTTGCTTGATAATTGTTCTAATATATGTAATTTTACTGTGTTAAAGTTAAAAATCTTCCTTTTTGATTAAACAGAAAAGTGCTATGGAATGTCTTTCTGTATGCTGTGAATATGTGTTGCTTCCATCGGCTAATAAATAAAGCTGCACTGGCCTATGGCAGGACAGGATGGAGCCAGGCAGAAAAATCCAAGAGAGAGAGTGAGAGGAGAAAGGAGAGTAGGGAGAGATGCCAGCCAATGACAAAGGAGCAACAAGATGCCAGCAGACAGATATCACCACAGCCATGTGGCGACATATAGAGTAATAGGAATGTGTTAACTTAAGATGAAACAGTTAGCTAGCCAGAAGCTGAAGCCCATGGCCATATAGTTTTTAGTTAATATAAGCCTCTGAGTGATGTGGACCACAGGGCCAGCCAGGACTGAGAAACTTCTCACTACATCTTACAGAAAAAAATAGCACAAAATGAGGGGAGAAAGGCAAGTGTCAAAACCTTAAAAAGGAACAGAGAGATGTCTCCATGGTTCGGAGCTCTTTCAAAGAACCTAAGTTCGTTTCCAAATAGCAGAATCAGATGGCTGACAACAACCTATAACTCCAGTGAACAAAAGACCCCTTCTGCGTCCTCTGCTTGTGTCTGTGTACATGTGTACATGTGCACACAACAAAGAGAAATATCACAGAAAGACTTTCATGAGTCCTTTTCAAATAAAGGTGTAGAAGGTGTGCTTATTTTTCTATCAGTAAGTCTGTAACACAAGTAAATTATTCTTTCCTAGGAAAATTCCTAAAATTAAGGCTGATGGGACCAAAGAATACTCTAACTCATGTAGGGGTACATATGTCATTAGAAAAACAAAACAAAACAAAACACTAATTCTCACTACAATGTTGGTTAATATTAGATGATAGAGTATAATGAAATAAAATGCAGACAAGTGTTTCATCATCATGTACATTTAACAATATGAAATGTATGTGCAAGGGTTTTCTTTCAAAATTTAAGCAAGATGATGCTGTAGTCCTCAAATTTGTACAATATATTTAGGAAAAAAATAAAACCTGCTTGGATATTTTTGTAATGTCACCCCCCATAACTTCATAAAAAATTTAATCATGTCTGGGAATGGAACAATTTTTGTCTGATCATTGTTATTTTTCTTGAGAAGGCAGAAGTAGATGCCATCTGGACGTAGCAACATGTCATCAGATGTTTTTAAAATCATCTGTCCTGGGAAGATAGAGCTTTCCTTCAGTGTTTGTTTTTCCTGTCCTGAGAACTGTTGAATGTTCCTGGCACCAGTCCCTTGTCTTTCTCTGTGAACACAGAAGCAGTAACAGCTTTGGCTGTCTTGGCACCTTCCCATTTGCTGAATATTTCAAACACATGCCATGTTTGGAAAAATATTCCTTGGAACGCAACTCAATGGAAAGCATAATAAACTTTGAGGCTGGGTGTGTAAAAGATAAGAATATAGTTTCTCATTAAACCCAGATAACACCACTCTGTCATAGTGGTAAGAGCTGAATGCCTGTCGATAGCCTGCTTTGACAGCCGTCTTTCAGTTGCGAAAATCAAAAGTTACAGATTTAAAAGTATATATTCTGATTCATTTTTAAGTGTAGTAAGAGTACAATCTGTTTTTAGAACTATTTCTTCAGTTTGGGTCTTGATTTCCATTTTTGTTTTGTTTATGAGAATTTATTGCATTTTGATTTTTGTTTTGTCACACTGATGTCTTATTCCACAGAGCATATTGTCTACTCTTTGTGCTACCAGAAACATTGGACAGCCCTGCATGTAATGTTACATATTACAGGGTAAACCAGAGGCACTGCTTGGGGTTCTTAATCTTATAAATAAAATGATTTTAAAATGAATTCAGAAGAATGATTGAAGACAATCTTACTAGACTTGAAAAGAAAAACAACAGGGCAGGCAATTTCCAAATTTGCACAGTTGCTGTGAGGGGGTAAAATGAAGAGAAAAGAGAAACCTATGTATTTTAAGTTAGTCATGAAGGTCATCAATATACAATGAGCTTGTGGAAGGTTTCATGCATTGCAGTTTATAATACACAGTGTCCAAAGAAGAGTAAAAGTTAGTACAGAAATAATTATGTACATATTATTTAATGGATATAAAGATATTTATATTATGTATAGGACATGTATATTTACATGTGCAAATTTTAATGGTTATATACATATATTTCCATATGTACGTATGTATACTATGCAGATCCAGAAATACCTCATGAAACTACTGATGATAATTAATCTACTAACTACTGTATTTTAGATCTTTTTCTTCTCTCTCTCTCTCTCTCTCTCTCTCTCTCTCTCTCTTTCTTTCCTTTTTTTGTTTTTTTGAGACAGGGTTTTTCTATGTAGCCCTGGATCTCCTGGAATTTACTCTTCTACCTTGTTGAATTCAGTTTCCTTTCTTTCAGATACTACCCATAAGCCTAAGCCTAGACATACTTCCCATGATTCTCTGGGCTTCTTCACTTCCTTCCAAACCCTCCCTTGCCTTTGTCCTGTTGTTGTGAGACTGTTTTCTGGTTACTTGTTGACCAGAAACCCAGCCCATGCACCAGGGATAGATTTCGATCCCCCTGCCAGGGGCCCCTAAAACAGACCAAGCTACACAACTGTATCCAATCTGCAGAGGGCCTAGTTCAGTCCCATGCAGATAGTCTAAAGTTCATAAATTCCTCCAAACTTGGTTCAATTATTTCCATAGATTTCTCCATCATGATACTGACCCCTGCTCCTTGCTCTTAGAATCCTTCTTCCCTCTCTTTGACTGGACTCCTGGAGCTCAGCTTGGTGCTTTGCTGTGTATCTCTACATCTGCATTCATCAGTTACTGGATGAAGGCTCTATGATGACAGGTTATTTACCAATTAGATTACTGGGAGAGACCAGTTCAGGCACCCTCTCAACTATTCCTAATAGTCTACCTGGAGTCATCCTTGTGGATTTCTGGGAATTTCCCTTGCACCAGGTTTCTTCCTTACTCCATAATGTCTCCTTCTATCAAGATTTCCCTTTCATTGCTCTCCCAGTCTGCCCCTCAATCATCCCAGTTCCTCATGTTCTCATCCTCCAACCCCTTCTCTTTTATTGCACCCCAGACCCGAGTTTACTCATGGATATCCCATCTGTTTCCCCTTCACAAGACTATTGTGTGTCACTCTTAGGGTCCTCCCTGTTTCCTAGCTTCTCTGGAGCTGTGAGTTGTAGTCTGATTATCTTTGTAAGTTTTTCTAACTAACTTCTGAAGAGCTTCATGCCTTCTTACATATCTGGGAGTTTAAATGGAACATATATAGTGTTGTACTAATTTCCTTCTGAAAAAAATAGAATTAGATTTCTTATCTAATACTAAGTAGTTCTAATATAGGATCTATTCTTAATGTAAACAGGCCATTATTTCTGCTATGATGATAACTACTTAATTAGATATTTACTTGGTGTTCAAATTGCTTCTTGTATACATTTTTTTTTTTTTGCTCTTAAATGAAGTTGGAAGAATCATGAAATAATTTGCCAAGGCAATTTCTATCTTGAGTTGCCAGCAGTTTGTTAAGGGAAAAACTTGGCTAAGAGTTAGTTTAAAAATAGAAAGCAATTCTAAATCAAATATCATGAGTATAAAGACATACTATCTTGAGAAGAAGAAAGTTGATCAAAGATACAAAGATAATATAAAGCAGGACAAATTATAAAACTATGAGAACTTTAGTTAGTAAGTTTCTATATATTCCCAATAAGTGGAATTTTTTATCTTCTCTTTTGAGATAAAGAAACAAAGAAATGTCAGAGCAAGAGAAGAAATAGAGAAATGTCAAGTCCCATACTTTCACACAATTAGTTCTTCATGCTCACTGACTAAAAAGTTGAAAAGGCATTGTGTGTCATGAAGTATGGCAGCCATGTGGAAGTAGGAGATGACACTCATTAATTAAAACAAACTCAGGAGACTAGAAAGATACCTAAGTTTAAGATTATTTTTAAAATTCATTTTATTTTACATGTACCTATTATTGACCTGAATATACAAATGTACAACATATATGTCTATTGCACACAAGGCCAGAAGAAGGCATTGGAATCCCTAGACCTGGAGTTATAAAGAGGTCAGGTGGGTGCTGGAAATTAACACCAATCCTCTGAAAAAGTATCCTATGTTCTCTCCCATCAAATGTTTAAGTTTTTTTAATAAAACAAAACTAAGACTGCACTGTAAAAGAGCAAGAAATGTTCTTTGTAAATAAACCTTCCTCAGAGTTTCAAACTACAGCCATGATTACACAGGCTTGGAGGTTGGAACAAAAATGAAGATTACTCAAAATATTGTTTAGTAATATGCTTAAGATATTTATATATTTGACTAATAAGTATTTACAGCTTATTCACTCTATTAATGTCAAGAGAAGACTTTCTTAATAGTGTGCCTGTGTCAAATGTCATAGAGAAAAGAGACATCGGAATTTAAATCTGTAGAACTATATGATGCAATATTAGGTTTTTTTTTTACAAAGATAAAGACATAGATAAATTAGAATAACTAGTTGTAATGTATAACTAGTTGGATATATTAGAATAACTAGTTGTAATGAATAACTAATTGGATGTAGGCTTTATTTTACTTTTAGATTTATAAATAAATACCAAGATCATTTCATTGTGATTGATGAGAATGAAGTTCTATGCAATTTTTACACATTTGTAAAAGGCTTCTGTTGGATAGTACTACTGTAAATACTTATGCAACTTAGAGAAAATTTATTTTATTTACATTTATTTAAGTTTTATGTATCTCTTGTACATGTGAAATGACAATGTTAAGAGAATTTATATAAGCATCTCACAATTACACATATGATCAAGGAGAAAAAGTTCTCAAAGCTTGTTAGCTTGAGTAGTGTCTTTGTAAGTATCCATTGTATTATTTTGAATTTTGTTGAGCATATAGGCTTCTAGAAGGAGCAACAATAAAATCTTTTTAATATGATGACCATTGAAACTATATTTTAGGCCCCCGAACAACATAAACAATATAGTATCCATGCTTCAATATGAAGCACACTCATTTTTTTCTATTTCTTCACGGTATTGTACCCAGTGAATTGTAATTTTCTTTTCCTGTTATTATTTTGTCTCTCTATTATTCATTCCTATCGCCATAACATGAATTTTTGTTTTCTCTCACAATTTAAAAACAAAGCAAAACTAATCAAAAATGATAAAACAAAGACCCCTGCTGTCTCTACCACTCATCCAGGTATCTACTCCTCCCACGGCACTTTGTAGGAACATGATGAGAAATAGTTGTTTATCTTAGATAAGTATTATTCTTCTATTCTAGTCTGTCTTCTTGACTGTCCAAATTACTCACCCATCATGATGAGGAAAATCTTTCTAATAAAGGCCAATGACTTTCTGAAATATAATACCAATATTTGCAATCACAGCTCATTTTAATTATGAAATTAAGGGCTACTAAATGAGAATGTCAAAACAAGCTTATCTCAAATTGCCTTTTTAATTACTTGTTCTCTGTCACAGGAGTTAGATTTATTTATATATTTAGCTATTTATGTATTTAATAATGCTGTTACAGTGCTTAAAAATCTACATGTCGCTTATGATAAACACAAAATGATTGAGCGAGTTCGTGAGTGAATAAAACACATGAGTAAAAGTTGCTCTGTAGAGAATACTTTAAGAATATCACTGGCAAGCATATGCCAAACTACAAAGCTATTTAAAACATCATGATTCATTTAACATATGGTTATGTTTATAGAAGTCAAAATTGAAGGGGAGATTATTAATTAGATCAATAAACTACAGTTCTTCAGGGTAGATGTATAACCACTTTTACTTTGTATTTTACATTTCTTTTAAAAGGTTTGATATGGTTTTATAAACATTCTGTTAAATGACAAAATGTCTAAGTGCTGTATTGCAGGGGAGAGGAAAACAAAAGTCCACAAAGCTGCTGAACAATTTCTCCTGTAACTTTTTTTATCCTGTGCAATGTCATTTTATTTCACAGCTCTAGGTATAGAGTGGGTCAATTGGAGGAGCCTATTCACTAAAAAAGATGTAATACTCTCTTGGTTAACTAAATGGTGTCTTATCTATAAATGTAATGGAGGAACCAAAGCACAAATTCTCCTTTGGAAGAAAATGAAGTCTTCAGGGAATAATGTACTTAAACAGATACAATTTAGAAAGCAGTTTAAATCATACTGCATGCAGTTTACATGGCTAAAAAGGACTGTTGATAGGATTCAGGCTGTTTGTGTTCAATTAAACTTAGCTCTTGTGGAGGGAATAGTATATCAGTCAGAAGCCCATGGGGAAGCTTATTGGTCACATTGCCCCAGGAAATCAATGATAAATAGCACACTTGGTTTAACAAGTAAGATAAGGATTAAGAGAGAGCCAGAAAACCCAAAGCATGTTTGTAGACTACACTGCAGAATTTAGTATTTCTAACTAAATAGAGAAATATACAAAGAAGTGGCTTGTGAACACAGAGATAGGAGAATGCCAGGAATGGATAGCGTATTACACAAAAGACAGGAACTCTAGGCTATGGTGCCAAAATGGTCAAGTCACTATAAGAAACCAATGAACTAATCACCTTTAAATTCCACTTCTTCTGTTTTATGCATAAAATTAAAGAAATTTGGAATAAAGACAATTTTTTTTTGTATAAATATCTTCTGAAAGTAGTTTTTAATGAGATTTTAAAGTCCTTGCCTTCTGGATGTCATTTTCTTAGAGAAGCAAGAATCCAAAGCTTCATAAAGACAGACATAATATTCATTGTTTGCTTCGTTTTTATATCATTTGACTAAAAACATTCCACAATTGTATAATTTATTATTTTCTTTCTTTTTCAGGTTATCAATGCAGATATTCCTTTAAAACATAGCAGTAAAATTCATAAATATTGCTACTATTATACCACATGACTTAATGAATTAAGACAGCTACTCAAATATCTCATGCAAAAATAAAGGCCATCTAAATTTTTCCATATATTTGCTTCATCAATCACCTTCTCTAAAAGGGAGAAGTAGCATTTGCTCCATTAGCTCTTTTTCCAAATAAATTTAATGTGCTTTTATAAAAGCCTGACTTTGTTTTTTTGCTCTGTCTGTCATGAGTGATAGGACTGGCTGAATTAAGTTTCATCTTTGCCCCTGGCACAATGTGAATATCTTTCTCATTCTCTAGTTCATGTCAAGTATGACTTTGAAGTTTCACAGGAAATTCAAAACAAGAAAGACTGGATGGACCTGCACCAGCAGTAATTTTATACTCTATGAAAAATTCACCCGGAACAATCACCAAATAACATTATTTTATCTTATATTTAAAATTCAAGTATTAGAGATGATGGAACTAAATACCTAAATACAGTTTTCCTAAAGCTGACTACTGATTCATTCACTACATGTAACTGACTAGTTGTGTCATAATTTGAGAGGACTGAAAATTTTTCACATATTCATTCTAACAAACCACTTAATTATAAATTCTAAGGAGTTAGCATTTTTGCTATTAAAAGACTATACTCTTAAAGTAAACATTAAAATATTTTACTAATTAAAATGTTTCAAAAACTAAGATCTTAAATTTCTTTAGAGACCTTTGAATTTGAAAATCAGAAATGAGTTTGAATTCTATATTTAACGTAATGAGCCTCTGTTTACATATGATACTTAATTGGCAGTTAATAATATGTCTAATAATTGACAATGTATGAATTAAATAACAATGGAGGATGTATTATTTCCTCCTTATTGGTCTATGTTTTATTTTAGAAAGTTTGATTTTGAAATTAGAGATGTAATAAAAACAATACATGGTAGAAAACAAAATACATCAAAAATTTACTTTGAAAACGAGTTTTCTACTTTGTCAATTAGATATAGCCAGGTTTGTTGACATTTCTCTAAGAATATAGTTTTATAAGCATGAATACATACATGTAAGCAAGAAAAAGAGGAAAGATTAGAGGTTTATTGCATGTGAAAAGTGAAATGTGTCTAACAGTTATTGTTCTTGTATTTTTGCTTTATGGTGTACTTTAGCTTTTATTAATATATATTTTACTAATAATTTAAAATGACGATTTGAATGATTTGAAAACTTTAAAAGTTTGAAGGATATTATAAAAAACCTAGCAAAATAAAAACTGTTTAAACATATACATGTAGGAAGGCAATCTAAATGTAATTGCTAAGTGATGGGGAGTCAGACCCCAAACTGGCCATATCCTGTTACCAAATGAAGTTTCCTATAACACAATTGGGGTTATATGTAATTCAATTGTTGGCTAAAGGGATCTCCAAACAACCGAGGCTATTTCCAAGACTATAGAGTGTTCTCAAGAAACTGACAGCAAGGTCCATTGAAGAAGGCAAAACTGTGCTACTCATTGAACATGTAGAAGGAGAGTTTGTGCCTACATTCACCCTTCCTTACTAGTGTCTTTGGTACAGGAGGGTACTCTGTATGCTAACAAAAGAGTAGTATAAAAACAACCTAGCTGCAAAGCCTTTGATTTACAATGGTGTCTGCTAGTTCAATGGTGGAACAAAGTCTGTGGGAATAACCAACCATAGTGGATTTGCCTTAAGGCCCACTCCATGTGATAGAACCTATACCCGACACTGCTTGAGTAACCAAGAACCTGAGAGTAGATAGCCCATGAACCTAGAGTAAAACCAAATACTGCTGTTCTAAATGACCATGATAATAAGAAAAAATGCAGAGACCAACAGCAAGACTTGCAAACAATGAAAGACATTGGAAGACTCGGTTCTAAATGTAATGTCTCCATCAAAGCCCTCCCCTCAGGGCACAGGGAACCTCGCAGAGGAAGAAGGGGAAAGAGTACGTTAACCAGAAGGGATGGAGGACAAAAAAACAAAAACAAAACAAACAAACAAAAAAAACAAGACAATATGAGCAAAGCTCATATGAATTCACAGAGACTGAAGCAGCATGCATAGGGCCTACACAAACCTGCACCAGGTCCTTTGCTCACATTATGGCTTCCAATGTGGTGTTTTTAAAGTTCCTGAATGTGTGAATGCATGGGTCTCTGTTTCTTCTGCTTTCTTTTGTGTCCTCTTCTTTTTATTTGTTTGTTCTAACTCCAGTGTGTTAGTTTTTGTTATATCTTATTTTATTATTATCCCTTTGAACCCCTTATTTTTCATAATGTGAGATGGAAAGGGAGTGGATCTGGGTTGGGGGGGAGGGGAGGAGGAACTGGGAGAAGTAGATGGTGGGCAGTGTTACTGGTAATTACAATAATAATGATTGGCTTTTTCCCAGCATTGCTGCTAAAGAAGATTAATGATTCCACACACCCCCAACCCACACAGATCCACACCCTTTCTGTCTCTCATTAGAAAATGAACAGGATTCTCAGAAATAATAACAAAAAAATAAGACAAAGTAAAAGCAAATGAATTGGAAAGGACAAAATAACTAAACAATAAAAGGAAACAAATATAAGCACAAAGCCCAAATATAGATGCATAAAAATACAAGTTGGCACACCTAGGGATCCCATAAATCCACAAAACTCTAAGCCATAATATGTATGCAAACAACTAGTAAGGTATCAAAATCATCCCTGACTTAAAATTAGGAGATAAAGAAATTCAAAAATGACACATTATTTTATGGTGGCAGTGGGGCCACTGGGCGTAGGGCCTCACCTAAGAGTGTTTATTCTCCATTTATACTCCCATGGGGATTTTTCTTTTTCAATTGGAGATAACTTCTGGCTTAGGGATTTCGGTGTGTGTCCACTTCTCTGAGCTCTAGAACCCCACCTGCTACAGACCTACACAGGGCTGAGCTAGCTGCCAGTCTCTGTAAGTTCATATGTGTGCCAGTCCCGCTGTGTCTAGAAAACCTGGGTTTCCTCCATTCCTTCTGGCTCCTCTACTTATTCTGCTTCCTCTTCACCAGAGTTCCCTGAGCTTTAGAGAGGGATTTAATAGAGACATCCCATTTAGTGCTGAGAGTTCTATGGTCTCTCACAGTCTGCATATCGTCTTTCTGCAAGTCTCTGTATTTGTTCCTATCCCCTGTAGGAGGAAGCTTTTTGGGTGGGTACCTCCTCTTGGAATGGGCCTTAGCTCAAATCAGGAATGAGTTCGTTATGCAGAAAAGATATGTGACATTATTGTATCAGCATATCTTGCAGGCAAGTCACCATTGTAGATCAAAGGATTTGTAACTGGGTTGGTGTTACCCCTCTCTTTTGGTATCATGCAGAGTAACTTCTAGTATCATAAACATTGATCTGTAAAGATGACAGCTTTAGGTAGGCACCAGTGTGACTAGTTGGTGAGATTTGACTGATTTTCCTGATTCCTTACTCCCATCTATCAGTAGGAATAAGGCATTACAGAAACGTGATCCTCTGTTCAACTTTATATGCGCTCTGGATATTTGAACTTAGGTCATTACATTTGTTCAGCAAGCACTTTACCCACTGATCCATTTTCACAGGACATTTTAAAATAATTCCCTAAATCTTATTTTTTTTTTTTTTTAAAGTAGTTAAATTATTTTAATAAGTATATTATTTAGACATGGCAGCAATAAGTGGTAATATTTATTTATTCTTTGAAATTTGAATACATGTATACAATGTATCTTGATTATTCTCCCTCCCTAACTCCTCTTGGAAACACTTTCCAGTATTCTAGAGTCAATATCTCACTCTCAATTTCATGTCTTCTTTTTTTTTTTTTTTTTTTTTTTTTTTTTAGGTTTTTTTTTTTTTTATTAATTTATTTTGCAATACAATTCAGTTCTACATATCAGCCACGGATTCCCTTGTTCTCCCCCCTCCCGTCCCCCTCACCTTCCCCCCAACCCCCCCCCCATTCCCATCTCCTCCAGGGCAAAGCCTTCCCCACAGACTGAGGTCAACCTGGTAGACTCAGTCCAGGTAGGTCTAGTCCCCTCCTCCCAGGCCGAGCCAAACAATCCTGCATAGGCCCCAGGTTTCAAACAGCCAACTCATGCAATGAGCACAAGATCTGGTCCCGCTGCCTGGATGCCTCCCAAACAGATCAAGCCAATCAACTGTCTCATCCATTCAGAGGGCCTGATCCAGTGGGGACCCCTCAGCCATTGGTTCATAGTTCATGTGTTTCCATTCATTTGGCTATTTGTCCCTGTGCTTTATCCAACCTTGGTCTCAACAATTCTCGCTCATATAAACCCTCCTCATTCTTGCTAATTGGACTCCCAGAGATCCACCCGGGGCCTAGTCATGGATCTCTGCATCCAGATCCCTCAGTAGTTGGATGAGGTTTCTAGCACAACAATTAGGGTGTTTGGCCATCCCATCACCAGAGTAGGTCAGTTCGGGCTGTCTCTCGACCACTGCCAGCAGTCTGTTGTGTGGGTATCTTTGTGGATTTCTGTGGGCCTCTCTAGCACTTTGCTTCTTCCTATTCTCATGTGGTCTTTATTTACCATGGTCTCCTATTCCTTGTTCTCCCTCTCTGTTGTTGATCCAGCTGGGATCTCCCGCTCCCCCAAGCTCTCTTTCCCTCAACCCTCGCCTTTCATTACCCCCACTCATGTCCAGGCTGTTCATGTAGATCTCATTCCATTTCTCTGTCATTGGGTGATCCCTGTATCTTTCTTGGGGTCCTGTTTTCCAGGTAGCCTCCCTGGTGATGTGAGTAGCAGACAAGTCATCCTTGTTTCATGTCTAGTATCTTGCTATGAGTGAGTACATACCATGTTTGTCTTTCTGAGTCTGGGTTACCTCACTCAGGATGATTTTTTCTAGATCCATCCATTTGCCTGCAAACCTCATGATGCCATTGTTTTTCTCTGCTGAGTAGTATTCCATTGTGTATATGTACCACATTTTGTTTATCCATTCTTCAGTTGAAGGGCATCTGGGTTGTTTCCATGTTCTGGCTATTACAAACAATGCTGATATGAACATAACTGAACAAGTGCTCTTATGGTGTGGTTGAGCATTTCTTGGGTATATGCCCAAGAGTGGTATAGCTGGATCTTGGGGGAGATGGATTCCCAATTTTCTAAGAAAGCGCCATATTGATTTCCAAAGTGGTTGTACAAGCTTGCATTCCCACCAGCAGTGGAGGAGAGTTCCCCTAGCTCCACATCCTCTCCAGCATAAGGTGTCTTCAGTGTTTTTGATCTTAGCCATTCTGACAGGCGTAAGGTGGTATCTCAGAGTTGTTTTGATTTGCATTTCCCTGATGATTAGGGATGTTGAGCAGTTCCTTAAATGTCTTTCGGCCATTTGAGTTTCCTCTGTTGAGAATTCTCTGTTTAGCTCTATAGCCCATTTCTTAATTGGACTGTTGGGCATTTTGATGTCTAATTTCTTGAATTCCTTATATATTCTGGATATCAGTCCTCTGTCAGATGTGGGGTTGGTGAAGATCTTTTCCCATTCTGTAGGCTGTCGCTTTGCCTTGTTGACCGTATCCTTTGCTCTACAAAAGCTTCTCAGTTTCAAGAGGTCCCATTGATTGATTGTTTGTCTCAGAGTCTGTGCTACTGGTGTTCTATTTAGGAAGTAGTCTCCTATGCCAATGCGTTCAAGACTACTTCCTACTTTCTCTTCTAGCAGGTTCAGAGTAGCTGGATTTATGTTGAGGTCCTTGATCCACTTGGACTTAAGTTTTGTGCACGGTGATAGATATGGATCTATTTGCAGCCTTCTACATGTTGATATCCAGTTTTGCCAGCACCATTTGTTGAAGATGCTTTCTTTTTTCCATTGTGCACTTTTGGCTTCTTTGTCAAAAATTATATGTTCATAGGTGTGCGGATTAATGTCAGGGTCTTCAATTCGATTCCATTGGTCCACATGCCGGTTTCTATGCCAGTACCAAGCTGTTTTTATTACTGTAGCTCTATAGTAGAGCTTGAAGTCAGGGATCGTGATGCCTCCAGAAGTTGTGTTATTGTACAGGATTCCTTTGGCTATCCTGGGTTTTTTGTTTTTCCATATGAATTTGAGTATTATTCTTATTTTTAATGCTTTGGTTTAATACAGACCATGAATGTTAAACATATTAGTGTATCAATATATAATTTTCATTAAAGAAAAAGTGTCTATACCAGATTTCAGGTGCCCTGATGTTGGATGCCATGCAAGAGGAATAGAAAGCAGCTTCGGAACTTGTGGGAAACAGCTCAATGGTTAGACTATTCACATTTGATGAATCTTGGAGAGGCAGAGCCCTGCACATTATGATTCCCGAGAACTTCATGCTGTTATTGAGCATAGCTCTGCTTACTGCTCTCATGGCCCCCACGTCCCTGATAATCTATGAATTAAATGAAAACTCTAAGGCGTTTCTAGCCCCGCATGGAGGAGTGTCACAGGTACTTAAATTAATAGTTATTGACTTTTTCCAAGCATTACTCTTGGAGCAGATTCAACTGTCATCCTTAGAAATAATTTATATATATAGATTGTTAGTAAATTTAGGATAAGATGTTTTGTTAATGGCTTTGATATAGAAAATGTTGGGGAACAATTTAAAGTCTAGAAAGGCATACTTTGTAACAGGTGAGCTAGGGACTTCTTGAGGTCAAGGAACAAGAACAAAGGCATCCCAGTTATTACTAGCTGATGTACCATTCTTACTAAAGATGGGTTGTTGACCAAAGGTGATGATTAATTTCTTGTACCCATTTTATCTTTGGCTTCTTTTTATGATTTAATAAAAAACTGTTTATGAGTAGGTGTGTACTCTGAGGACATAAAGTAGAAATGACTAATTTTTTATATATAAAAGTTTAGATTTGTGATTCTTTAAGATTTTCTCTAAGATTATCTTTTGTGATAATAAAATGATTGATTCCTTCTTTATAATCACAAACAATTGTCTACTAGCTCAAATATATTTGGCTTGCTTAAAACTTTATTAATCAATTAAAAAAAGAATCAGTGCTCTGGGTTAAAGATATTATCGTAGGAAAATTAATACAAAAATGTGTAACAACTTGTGGTCATCTAAGAAAACCATGTAACTTATGATCATAATATGAATTCTTCCTGTGTAAAGATTTTAGTTTGTTTTTAGAAAATATGTAACTTGTGGTTATGGCATAATCTTTTCTTGCATAAAAATTTTTGTCTTAGGAGATGTCAAAGAAATAAAAAAATAAGAGGAGTAGAAGAAAAACATCAGGGAAGAAGCAGAAGGAAAACAATAGGAAAGAGATAAAAGAACAATTGGGAAGAAGAAGAAGGAAAACAATGGGATAGAAGAACGGAACAGAGAAAGAACCAAGTAGAAACTATAGCTGAAAGTTGTCCTGTATCCTGCCCGGTCCACAGCTGCTCACACCCAAATAAACACACGGATGATTAATTACAAACTGTATGGCCTAATGGCTCAGGTTTCTCAGTAACTAGCTCTTACATCATAAAATAACCCATTTTATAAGTCAGTACTTTGCCACGTGGCTCGTGGTTTACCAGTGCCTTACATCTTGCTTCTCTTGGCACAGCTAGCAGGGTCTCTTCTGTCCCCTCCTTCTCCTTCCCCTCTCTCCAGTTAGAATGTTCCACCTAACCTTATTCTGCCTCACCATTGGTCAGTCAGCCTTATTTATCAACCAGTCAGGGCAACACATATTCACAGCATACAGAATGATATCACCCATCAAGGAACAGTTAGAGAAAAAATAAAATGAATCAATTTTGCCCCTCAGATAAAGTTCCTCTGTGTTTCTGTGCATCTGTCTCATAGTTTCCCCAACTGCATACCTCCTCTTCAGTACCTGACCCGCTGAGGGCAGTCCCTGAGCACCCTGAATCTTCAAACATTTGCAAGTATAGAAAAAAATACAAAGACATGTTTCATTTAGCTTGTTTGTGAACTTAACATCTATATGAATTTTAACTAAGCTATCACACATCAAAATGCCAACACATTAGCTAGCAAGATGTTTCTTTCATATACACAAAGATGTGTGTCTTAAATGTATTCTAGTTTTCTATATTATATCTATTTATTGAATTATTGGGTTTTCTCATTGAAAGCATATCCTTTTAGCAACATAGAACATTTTGGATTGATAGGTCTGAAAGATTAAAGCTCAGTTAAAAGCAAGAATAGATTTGAGTTATAAAATGTATTGAATTCAAGGACTTGTTTGGGCAATCAGTCAATTGGCAATGACACTATAAAAGTGTATAAGAAAAAAGCAATACAAAGAAAAAACAATTTAGAAATTACTACAATGAAACCCTAGTATTGACTTCTAATTCTTTTGACTACCATCAGTTTGCTTTCACATTTTTCATTACCTTTAAAAGTGGATGTACACTTATAAAATCTAAAGTGTTAAGAAAAAAGCCACATCTCTAATATTCAATGAAAAAAAGATTTTCTATGTTTTTCAAAAGATATTTCCTCAATTAGCCTAACTGAATTGTTGTTTTAAAAGTACTTGAGGATTCAAATACTTTTAGAACATATACAAAACAGGTTTTGGTCACAATAAAATCACCATGATGATTGAGTGCTGTCTTGTTGACATTGAACGCCATACCTGTCAGTGTACAATAACATTCAATATGATATGGGGATATGTAGGATTCCAAATGAATATCATTTGTCAAATAATAATATTGTTCCTTTAATGTTCCAGAGGATACTGACTCAACTGTTTTCTTGTAAATTGTATTAGATTATTTTTCAAATCAAATATGGTTGTTTAAGTTCTTTGCTTTTGACTTTTAGACAAGATTTATTCATTTAAATTTAACAACAGCATAAATACATGTTTTACCTTGAACTAAAAGCCAATGTGTCAATTTATCAGAGGCTTCTTTCATTACCATTGCATTTTATATTCATATTTAATTATAAATGAAGCCATATCCAAATACACAGAGTCTAAAATAAAGGAAAAGTGGTTAAAAGTATATCTTTCTGTTGATCAATAGTTTATGACAGCACAGCTAGGCTATGATGCCTTATTCACAATAAAATATAATCTAGATGTTTCCATAAAAGTAATTTTAAGATATATTTAAATTAGTATAATTTCAGCAATGTGGACTATCCTCCAGTCTTGTGTAAATAGGTCTCATGAGGTTCAATAAGTTATATTTATTGTCTTGTGTATGCTGAATGAATACATGCCTCTAAGATGAAGCTAAATTGGTCCTGATCCAAGATAATCATAATATATACTTAACAAGTTAATATATTATTTTTTAATTTAATGTTTTTAGTTTTGAGAATCTCATCTATGATTACTATATTTATATCATTTCTTGCCCTTATTTTTCCCGGCCTATGTCCCCTATCACCCTCTCAAATTCGTAACCTAATTTTAATTATGATTGTCACATACATAACCTGCTGAATCCATTTAGTGTTGCTCATATGTAAATGTATCAGAGCTGATCACTTGGAATTGGATAACATATCAGGGAGTTTGCTCCTGAAAAAAAAAATATTCTCCCTCTCTCGGGACCACTAATTTTTTATAGATCTTCATCTAGTGTTGTGCACTTTAAAACTATCCCTGTCACAATGGTATGTCAGCAGTTGTTGTCATCTTGAACTAAGTGAGGAACCCAGGACACAAAAAGAAAAGTTCCTCCTGTTCACTCTTATTATTGGATCAAATCTCCAAATCCTTCCATTTGAAGTATGTGAACAAGGCATGTAAATAGAAAGAAAACATGTGGGAAGGGATGAGAAATTTTAGTGAGAGAGGAAATAGGACATGGGTGCTTTATGTTCTTGAATTCACTTTGTAAGTATGGCACTGAAAATTTTGTCATTTATTGTAGATGGCCAAAGGTCTTGTGCACACAGATAAGCACTGGAGAAGTCAGGAAAGTTAAACACATAGCTTAGCTCCTCAATGGAATAAGGTGTGCAGTTGCTCTTCCTGGAATGAGAGGAATGATGTAGTCTTACAACCTGGTAATCCTTTGCTGTCTGATGAGACAGGATCTGCCCATATCTCCCAGAATTTATGTTTTTACTTATTCAATACCTTTCCCCTGAATCTGGCGCAAGTTTTTAGACCCACTCTTATGACTGATGTCACTTATGCTTTACAACAGCCAATGTGACTTCTATGATGTCTTAGGGCCATGCCAATCTGCCACCCACGGGCGTTATATTTATCTCAATCAAACTCCCTAGGCCATAAATCAGTATCTCTGAGTCAGCAGTACCTGTTCTTTTGAAAGAAGCCAGACATTATTTGTAAGGAATCTCAATGTAAATATGCCTTAAATTCTTGTGCACTTAGGACTGAATTAATTATTATCTGAATGCTTTTATTCAAAAATTGTGCTGTGCTTAAATATGGATAAAGTAAAATTATCTGGGCCAGACTCTAGAAGTGCTGGTCCAGCACCAGTTACAATAAAATCAGGCTGAGCCAAGATTCATTCTGGTCTCTTCATGCATCATTTTTACCCCATCCTGCTGTAAAGCCTACAGGAGAATCACCGCAATCTATTTACATCAGAATATTCTTCTCTGGTATTCTTCTTATTGTAACTTTATCCAGTTTTGATATCAGGGTAACCTTGGTTTCAAAGAAAGAGTTTGAAGTCCCTTTCGATTTTTATTTTGTGAAATAATTTGAAAAGTTTGGTATTATATCCTCTGAAATTCTGTATGAAATTCCGGAGGTAATTTCTGCTTCTGAGCTTTTCTTTGTGGAAATAACTTTTAATTATAGCTTCAGCAATTTCATCTCTTATTATTGTTTGCTCAAATTGTTTATGTCATCTGGCTTTAATTGTAATCAAATACATAGTTGGTTATTTGAAAAGTCATATTACAATTTGTTATCAAGCACGTCTACTTATAGATATTGATCTAGTAAAAATAAACAGAACAATTTTGATTAGAGACCTGGAGACATACCTTGGTACTAGAAGGCATACTTCTCATGCATAGCATCCTTCTTTTAAATATCAAGGATTTTATACACACAAAACATACATCTGATGATTTTGAGATTGGTGGTTCTGGGCCATTATTATACATTATGTAGAAGATAGATTTTCAGGTAGAGACACATGACCCTGACCTAGAAGAATTAACTGAATTTTACTGTTATAAGCCTGTTTTAGGGAGGTGTTTCGGCACTATTTTATCAAGAGGCTCTTGCTGTGTGTTTCTAAAATCCAAATAGAGGGATAGGTATAAAATAAAAACACAAGATTTAAACTAACTGATCTTGTGAATAAAGACAAAAAGATGAATAGTAGAACAACCATTATGGGAGTTAAATAAATCCACTTTCCACATTAGAATTTCTATCACACTTCATAATTCAATAAAACAACCACATACTAGAAGGCATCATGGAGTTTCAGTGAGATAAATATGTGACCTGAATTGTAAACATTGGGTAATAGAATATCATTTTATGAGATTAACAGAAACTATTAAAGAACAAGAAGAAAAATTATTTATGTCATTTCTTATTTACATAAATAGTAATCCTGAATTTAATACATCAATCATTCTTTTTTGAAAGCTATGATATGCCTGATAAATGAATGCACATTTAATAAATGCATGGGTGTTTTTTGAAAGCTCTGCTTATTTTTTTTATTGCGTGTAACACTAGTTGTGTAAATTTTTCCATTGACTTTGCTCAAATGTCAATAATTAGCTATCATTCCTTTTATGATAACTAGATTAAGAGGAAGGTTATGATGGAGACATCTCATTTATTTAAGGATGAAAGCTCCAAAGTCTAACTCTGGTTATTTTCCAGTTGTGGGTCTCTCTGGCAATTAACATCAGTTGAAAAAAGAAGTTTCTCTGATGAGGGTTTAACAATGTACTTATCTATGAGTATATCAGTATTTTGTTAGGAGCTGTTCTATTTTGATTTTCATTTAGTAGAAAGACAAATTTTATAATTACAAAGAACATCACATTCAGAAAAATTTGAAACTTGTCAGAATTGAAAACACATATAATAAGAATAAGGACACAGGAAAATTAAACAACAACAGATAATAATCCTTGAGAAGATCTTGTAAAACAAAAGTACAAAAGCATTGAAAACATGAAAGAAAATAAATCAAGATCCATCATCTGGAAGTAATTACTACAGAACAGTATTTAAAAAGTACAAATACATAAATATTATACACTGTAATTAAAAAAGCTCCTGAAAATTTTAAAAGTGAAAAATGGTTAATAGGAAAACTACCTGTAAATAAGAACTGATAAGAATTTAAACACATCTCCATATCTCGTTATATTAGTCCACTGGAATTACAACAACAAAAAGTGACATTTTCTTTTACTATACAAGATGAAGTCTTGGAATAGTGATTCATCAGTAAATAATTATATATTTACATAAATTAGTGCAGACTCAGATGAGCCATAGAAGGACCCAAAAAGTTTTTCAGTGATTACATGATTTTAGACCACATCAATAACTTCAAAGGAAAAAGTCCATGATGCTGAAAAGGAAACACAATTTTATGTCTTTGAGAATTCAAAAGATCAACTCTATTTACTATTGGAAGTAAGAAAAAGAATATATCCTTCATTGCATACCAAAAAAACTCAGATATGCATAAAAATATAATCTCACATATATATTCCAGGTCTGTCAAACATTCAGTGATAAATGAGCTTTCAATTCAGGATATTTTTTATTATAACCATAAAAAATGAATTTATAATCTATTTCTGCTAATGCTGCAACATGAGAGACTGTCAAATATTTAATTTCTCCTAACTGAAGCAAATATATAACCTACAAATTTATGAAACAGCCTTGTAAACAATGTAAAATTAATCAAAATAAAGATCTAACCAACAATATCAAGGAACAAAACTGGGAGTGAAATACGACAGCAGAATGATTCAACATTTCCTCAACCCATGGGAAATAACAGAAGAATATACCAATTATTTTATTTAAGTACATTGCAATTTATAAAGTACAAGAAATGTGGTGGAGGAACACATGGAAATAAACATAAAAATATGTGAAAAACATATTTAATGATAAAGATGCAAAGAAAAGTAAAAAGCATTATTACTGTAAATATCACTGTGTGACAGATATTCAGGCAAAGGGAATCTGGGAAACTTCTTGTTTCTTACCTGGTGGTTATTATTTGCTTACATTTAAATAACTCATAAAATTCTGATAATTTAAGGTTTCACTTAAGCAGAAACTACTTTAAGTAATTTAGTGTGAGTTTAGAAATACTTGGTTAGACAAGAGAAGTAGAGTATTTTTCCCTTAATAATTTTCGGTCTTAACATTGCTAATTTGTGCCATTAATTCTCATGGTGATAATTTAGTTTCTAACATTTAACAATGTAATTTGCCCAGGAACCCTCCCCCTCATTTGTTTCCTCTCCAGATGCTTATTAAGCTCATAATCGTCTCAATATCCCCTGAAGTAGACATTGCTCAGCAAATGCTTGTGTAATCATTATATCCATCTAATCTGTTGGGGTATTGGGCCACAGGACTACAATACATGTACTGAATATAAAATGTGAATTATTAGACAAAAGAGCCCAGTTTACTAGCTATATTAGTTCAAAGTAGATAGTATTGTTTATTCAGTCAATGAATGTCATGAAACATTTTGTCTCATTTTAAGAAGCAATGTTGGAAATTCTTAAGAAATTCATTTTTATTACACGTTGAATCATGGACATTAGGAAAGAGCAAGGCTTAAGCAAAGGACATTACTTGCTCTAAGGTAGGAACAACAATCTCAGTAGTCACTGAGAATTTGACTTAAGTAGCTATTTTGTTTCTTACATAGTTTCATTTAAAAAAAAGTCTTAGTTTTTTCTTTGTTTATTTTTATTTTTAGGCTTTTCCTATTGCTGTTTTTATGATTGAAAGTTTGTATATCCCTTTCAATTTTATCTTAGGCTGGATTTTGTTATGCGAAAGGACATGAACCTTAAAATCAGGGCTATCCTAGTTAGCATTAACTGTCAACTCCACACAGCCTAAACTCATTTGAAATGGTGTTAATTCAGTAACTGTCTTAATGATGCTGGGCAATGAACATTACCATGAAGGATTATCGTCATTGTTAATTGATACAGAAGGTCCCAGTTCATGCTGTCTAGCATCACTCCATGGTGGACTTGGTCCTGGGATCTATAAGAAAGCTAAAAAAGTATGAACCTACGAACAAGTCAACAAGCAGAGTTCTTCCATAGTTTCTAACTCCAGGTTATTACTCCTTCAATGATTGGTTGGGGACCCTCTCTCTATCTTACCATCTTTCTTCCTCCTCTTCTGCATAGATTTCTGAACCTTGTGCAGAGGTTGTTGATAAAGACATTCCATTTAGAGCTAAGTTCTTCAAATTCTCTTACTTTCTGTACACTGTCCAATTGCAGGACTTTGTATTAATACCACATAGTTCAAGAAGTTTTTGTGTTTAGGCTGAGAAATTCACTGACTATAGGTATAGAAATATGTTATTAGGTATCTTTTTATTGCAATGATCCTTTATCCGATTAATGCAGTTAGTTTTCTCCCAAGTCCATGACCTATCTAGTCTCAGATTTTTGGCTACATTAACACTGTCAAGTATCGTTCCATCTAATGGAGTGGGCCTTAAATTCAGGTTCTTAAAATGTGGTTGGTTATTCCTGTTACATTCATGCCATTATTGAAACAGTATATCTTGAAGGTATATCTATTGTAGGTAGCAGGATTTGTAGCTGGGTGAATGAGCTGTCCAAATAGCACTGGCTAGTGGTCATGGTACTAGGAGGTTCTTTACATGCTACCAGAGGATAAATTCATTGTCAACATTTGTTTATTTATTTTTTTTACATTGGAGCTATATGTTTAATTTTATCTATTTGTATTCCTATGTGTTGTGTGTTGGGGAAGGGAGACATGTGCACATAAGTACACTTGCCTAAAGAGGTCAAAAGGGAATGCCCATCAATTTCCCTATAGCTTGCATTACAGGCAGTTGTGAGCTACAAGGCATGAATTTTATAAGTGCAACTGGGTTGTCTGAAAGAGTAATGTATGCTCTTAATTGCCAAGTCATCTTTCTGCTATTGGTTTCATTTCTTCTAATTTGTAATTTGTTTTAGAAACTAGGTCATAAACCTTGAATTCTCTATATCATTTTGTATACATACCAAGGATGATCTTGAATTTCTAATCAACATGTTTTTTTTTCCCTTCTGAGTATTTAAATTACTGGCACACACCATTATGTCCACGTCTTCAGTGCTGGGAATTGAATGCAGGGCCTTGTGCAAAAATAGGCAGGCATTCTAGGAAACCAGACACATTCTCAGACCTTGTTTATTCTTTTATAACATTGATAAATTTATCACTAAAATCCAATTTTGGCATTTTTATCTATCATCATTAATTACAATGCTTGATACAATTTAAATCTTATTCTGGGTTTACAACTTACCTTGTATTTTCTTCATAACTTCTGCTTATATACTTTCCTAGAATGTGTGGTTGATAAATTTTATATTCTATAGCTTCACAGAACACAAATGCAGTCAGCTCTATGTTTTTTTAAAATTTGTTTTGAATAATTCTAAAATGGGTAAAATCAGATATTAAAAATATTCATGAGTAAAATTGTCATTTTAAAGTTACAAGAAAGACGTGAATATTTATTTGCATTTATAAAATAATAGCAGACATTTGAGAATTAACTTTGTGGAACACATTGCCAAGAGCATTAGCTCTACGGGCAAGTGAGACAGAGTTCATATCTTCAAGATGGTAAAGAAGGCACAGTGGAACTATGCATTAAGCATAAAGATATGGAGAGACACATTTTGAATTACAGACTTGATGATCAGAAAAAAAGAAAATAAAGTTGACAGAAATGCTTATCTTTTCAAACATAGTATTACAAATATATCAACTCATATTGTTACCCAAAATTATATAATATTTCTTAATCTCATGTATTCCATTTCTAGGGAATTTCCTGGAATTTTTGTCTGTTCTAAGGAATACAGTTGTTTTGATTAAACAATTTAATTATGAAATATGTTAGTGGAATGGCAACTGCTTGATATAATTATTTCTATACCCTTATAATATTCAAGTAAAGAGTTTTGCCTACTTTTCAGAAATATTATTTTGGTTCAAAAATTTATTAACTGGCTTACCCATATAAGCATCAGGTAGTAGAAGGAGTCCAATTACTAAACCTCAAAGATCTTCATAAAACAGAGCTCAACAGACACAACTAACTCAAAGGTTAATGATAAGGTGTGTTCATTCTATGAATTAGTGTAAAGATCAATAGGTTCATTAAATGTGCTCCTGCTTTAAGGATTATTTATATACTACAACTCCATGTTATGTGTACAGCCACATCAAAAGCAACCTTTAGGAATGATTCAAAACTGCATGTGTACAATCTCCTCTTGGGTTGATTATAAATTTTTGATCTCTTTCTTAATAACTCAAGCAATTAAATACTAGATTCAGACTCAGACAAATTAGGCTTCCATATCAAACACAAAGAGATGAGACATTCTGGAAGATATGAAACATTGCTTTTCATGGGGCTTGTCCACAGCAAGCTAGCACAGGTGTTTTTGTAGTATTCTACAGTCAGAAAATCCATTGCTCATCTACCTTCACAGTTTCTACTCTTGATTAGTTTGATGTAAGGATCACATGTAAGGACATCCTTCTTTATGATACATGTACAAATTATTTTGAAATACCGCCAGACCAAACTTGCATATTCAGTTTCTTTTTCATACATTCATTGTTTTTATAAATATTTATCTATTTCACAAATGTAGAAAAATATTTTAAAGGCCACTGATGGTCACAGTTTGCACTGTGACCACTATGTACCCGACCTTGAGGTAGAATTGCGGCCCCCAATTCTGCTACTTATTTAATTAGAGTATAATTGGTACTTTAACAGGGAACTTACAATGTGAGAAGACTTATGCTTTACTCTGAGATTTGCAAATTTCAAGCTTAAATTTATTAAATATTTCAATAAATAAGAACATAATAGCCAGCATAGGTGTGGGGAAAAGAACATAAAGATGTACCTTTCAAGTTACAGTTTCTTCAAAAAATTTAAATGAACATTTGGTGTTAGGAGACCTTTATTATAGAATGATCTCAAAATTTACATTTTAAAAATCCTAGTGAAACTAAGTTTAATCTCAATGTAGAGCCCACAGGTCTTAACTGGATCTTTGGGAGAAATTGTTCAGTCTTTGAAAGTTTAACTATACTAAGTGAGTATGACAAATTACTTCTTTCTACTTGAGGACTGTGACAGATAACTTGGGTCAAACACTGCCTTACTCTAAGTGATAAAAGTGAAATTCAGAATCATATTTCAGGGTTTGCATCATTGGAAGTTGGCAAAAAAAAATTCTGAAGAAAAGTAGATATGGAAAGTGAAACTCTAGATATGCAAGTAATTATGCCCAAGTTTGTGGAAAGTTGCTCAGAGATTCAGCTCACGTGCAAATATCTCCGTGAGAAACAGAAACAGGATTTTGGAAATACATGTTATTTTAGGGAGACATCATCTGAATGCAAGTTATCTAGCTGCCCT
The DNA here is from genome assembly GCF_007827085.1 of Peromyscus californicus insignis. NCBI lineage: Eukaryota > Metazoa > Chordata > Mammalia > Rodentia > Cricetidae > Peromyscus > Peromyscus californicus. The sequence goes on from NW_026294458.1 coordinate 64,853,135, forward strand.
TGATAATAAAAACCGCCAAGCCACCTAAGACCTTGACCCCAGGACATTACTGTCTTTGACAACCATGTTCCTGGTTTTAGGCAAGGGGATATTTTCCTCCTCCATATCTCAGGGCATCAGGACTAGCCTTGGTCAAGTGTTGATCGCAACACCAAAACCTTAAAGAAGATACAATCTCCTTTTCTCTCCAGCTAACAATTGACAATACCTCCTCAGCTAGGAGTGGGGCTTCATCTCCCCTCTGTTGTCCTTGTTGTTGTTGTTGTTGGCTTGACTTTGCACTGGTGCTATGGATGCTCTCACAACCACTCTGAGTCCATATGTGATACTGCCTTGTTTGGTCTGAAAAATACAATTTATTTGTAATTATTCTCTTCCCCTGTCTCATAGAACCTTTCCATTCCACTATACTGAAATGGTCATCAAACCATGGTATGAGGGCATATGATAAAGAAGTACCATTTAAGGCTAAACATACAGCGGTATCTTACTCTCTTCACCAGCACCAGTTGAGAGTGTCTGGTAATTACCTCTACTGTGGAAAGAAGATTCTTTAATGAGGGCCGAGAGATGGAAACCTGCTCATTGATGTTTACTGCTGCACTGTTCACAATATCCAAAGAATGGAAACACACTAGGTGTCTATCAATTGGTGAATGGATAATGAAAATGTGTAACATTTACACATAGAATATTAGTCTAGTATTAAGGAAGACAAACTGTGAAGTTTTCAGGTAAACAGATGGAATTGGGAAAGAATCATTCTAAATGAGATAACTTTGTTGCTGGTTGCTTTTTACTCGTTGCTCTTTTACTCTTTTGACTCTTTTGGGGGGCCTGCCACCCAATTCCCGAACAAATCACACACAGAGGCTTATTCTCAACTACAAATGCCCAGCAATAGCTTGGCTTGTTGCTTACAAGTTTTCCTTAACTTTAATTATCCCTCTACCATTTGCCTCTGGGCTTTTTCCTTCTCTAATTTTTGTATACCTTACTTTCACTCTTATTCTGTGGCTGACTGTGAGGCTAGGTGGCTGGCCCCTAGCATCTTCCTCTCCTTCTTCTCTTGCTCTTTCTTCTCTTCCCATATTTCTCCGTCTATTAATTCTTTCTGCCTGAACGTCCTGCCTATCCTTTCTCCTGCCTTGCTATTGGCTGTTCAGCTCTTCATTATACCATCAGGTATTTTAGACAGGCAAAGTAACATAGGTTCACAGAGTTAAACAAATGTAACACAAAAGAATGCAACACATTTTTGCATCATTAAATAGATGTTAAAAGCATAAACAAATATAACACATCTTAAAATAATATTCTACAATACAACTTAGACTTAGAAAGTCAGCTACATCATTGTTCTGGTGGAAGATCCACCTCAACTCCCCTCCCCCATCTCTTTCCCGAAACCCACTCCTTCAAAACCTGCCAAACACGGCTCCTCCCCCAGAGAGGCTCAAGAACACTCCCATGTGGTACATAAGCTGCATCCCAGAAAACAGACACATGGTTCTTCCGGTCTCGCCTCCCTTTCTCCTCTGTTGGAACAGGGGAATCACCCTGGAAAGCTTTACCCATTACACTGGGCCTTTTCTAATTCGGTCTGATTTGGATTACAGCATCAGCAGAAAGGCTTATCAGGATCCCAAAAAAACTTATCAATCATGGTTTCTTTCATTTGTAGATGTTAGTTTTGAATTTCTTTCTTTTTTTTTTTTCCAGACGGGGTTTCTCTGTGTAGTTCTGGTGCTTGTCCTGGATCTTGCTCTGTAGACCAGGCTGGCCCTGGACCCACAGAGATCTGCCTTTGCCTCCCAAGAGCTGGAATTAAAGGCATACACCACCACTGCCTGGTGAGATTTGAGTTTTCAGAAATGTTTATTTTGTTAAGAATACTATAGATTTCAGGAAATTATATCCAAGAGTTGACAGGGAAAAATCCCCAATGCCTCAAGTATACAATAATTATAGGCAATGGAAGAATGATGGGAATGGGAAAGACGACCACCCCATGAAAGAGTACACCAAGTGGTTGTCTAGTGCTAAATGGTCAGCAGTGAAAATATAAATATAAGTAGTGTTAACATTATACAGACAGAGCAGATTATATTTAGGAGTGTATGTGTATGTACTTATGCATGCACAGTTGAATGTGTATGCAGAGATGTGTGGATACTACACACACACACACACACACACACACACACACACACACACACATACATGCAATAGCAGTAAGTAATTAGTAATTAATAAACTAAAGATGCTATGAATTTGAAGGAAAGTAGGAAAGAGTATATGTAATACAGAATATACTGTATTAAATTATATTAAAAAGGGAATAAAAGACATTGCAAAAATAAAGTGAAATACAAACAAAAAATAAGAAATACACTTTCTTTTAGATTTGCCAATAGTCGTACTTCAAGCTAAATAAACTAGAATACTTTTTCCAAACACTGTTTAAAAACTGCCTATTATATCACTCTCTTGAGAAACAAATCCAACTATCTCAATATGGGTATGAATAAGAAACTGAAAAATTTTACATTGTGCCAAAAGAAATTATTAGAGTAACCATAAAATGACTAAACAATATGTCTATTTTTCCTATTATCATTTGCTGTTATCTACTGCTATAAATGGGAACCAAATATTGGCACTGCTTAAACATATTTATTCTAATTAAAGAAAGAAACCCATCAATTTATATTTTGTAGTTTTCTTGTGAGTCTTCTATGACAAAGTCCAACAGTAATATTTTTAAGTAAGTTTGAAAATGTCCTGAAGCATTTTGTTAAAATTCTTAAAGAAATCCTTTGAAACTAACAAAACTATTGTCATGCATACATTGATATTTTTCAAAATCTTTTAATATATAACTTTATTTAAGAGGGTTTTTTTATTTAAGAGTGATTTCTTTATTTTAAATAATTTAATGTTATACTTTTTTTAATTCCTCACATCACCATAGAGGCACAGTAACAAGATTTATTTCAATAGCCAAAAAAAATTATGACCTGAAAAATGCATTGATGACTCTTAATTCTAACAGGAATATAACCTTGTAACACACCTTCAAAACCTTGTGCTTCTTAATGGAAAAAGGAGTGATATTAAATTTAAAGAGCAGAACATTTCTACTGGCACGTAGCACTCATCCTGAGCTATGGTAGTATCTTCATGTAAGATTGATTAATTAATTAATATAATTAGATACAGGACAGTGAGAATGGGTTGAGCAATTCAAATTGTTTTAGCACTAGAACAGTAATATTATTATTGCACAATTCAGGTTGATTTTTCATTTCATTGTGTTATCGTCTGTTTGTTTGACTGCTAAAAACATCTATCTCATTTTAACTTATCTCTCCTTTGCTACATATGTTAATTTACTTCTGATGTGGCTTCCTTGGTAGGAAACAGCAATTGTACCTGCATAGAAAGCCAAGGACAGAACTCAGTAACGGGCAAGCTGTGGTTTGCAGAAATCTGTTTCCCGCATTAGTCTCTTTTATGCTCAACCCTTTAGTACAGCCCTACTAACCATACTGCTGAATAGTCGACAGACTAGTTTTCCTTTGGTTTCAGGCTGTTCCTACAAGTCTGCTTCCTAAGAATGACTCCAATTTACTGCTACTGGAAGCAAGGATGCTAGGGGATGGGAAATACTTCTAATTAGAATCAGGAGACCAGGAACTTTCTGCTACTTCTGCTCTCACTGAGAGTCATTCTGTTCTCTTTCCAAAGTTTTCTGATGTACTTTTCTCTACAAATTTGTCATCTCTGAAATAAAATCATTATTAGAAAAAAATTACATCTTTATATATGTTGGAGATCAGCCCTCTGTCAGTTGTGGAGCTGGTGAAGATCTTTTCCCATTCTGTAGGCTATTGATTTGTCTTATTGACCCAAGGACATCAAGATCATGATGGGAAAAAATACAAAGATGGCCATCCAAACTAGTGGAAACCTGTGAACTGTGGACCAATAGCTGAGGAGCCCCCATGGCACTGGACTAGGCCCTCTGGATATGCAAGACAGTTGTTTAGCTTGAACTGTTTAGGTGGCCCCCAGGCAGGGCGATTGGGATCCATCCCTGGTGCATGAACCGGTTTTTTGGAGCCTAGTGCTTAGATGTGACACCTTATGCAGACTTAGTGCAGTGGGGAGGGGCTTGGACCTGCCTCAACTGAATGTACCAGGCTCTGCTAACTCCCATGGAAGACTTTGACTTGGAGGAGGTGGGAATGGGGAGGGTTGGGGGGAAAGGCTGAGGGGCAGGAAGAGAGAAGACAGGGGAATCTGTGGTTGGTATGTTAAAATGAATAGAAAATTTCTTAATAACAAAAAAAAGAAAAGAAAAAATAATGACAACTATTCAGTGCCCTCAATTCTGTGATGATAACCCAGGTTACTGGATTAAAAAATAAAGGGGTTGTAAACATTTTAAGAATTCCATTTCTAAATTTTATGCATTAGAATTACACAATTTCAATTTACCTAAGTAATAATATAATCATTACCAGGATCAAATAAAAACTATTCTATCTGAAGTTTATATAATTCCTTAACACTTAGGAATTGGAGTTAAAAGATAAAATTTGTGAGTAGTTTATTGCTGCTTTATAATATATATATATATATATATATATATATATATATATATATATATATGACATTTTTTTTGTCTGTGTCTATCCTTATGTGGAAATAAAGCTTTTTCTGTAAATGTGGGGTTCACTATATATTCAATAGCACATCAGAACTTGGGTTTACAACTTCACTTTTTAGATTTGGAGCTCAGTGTGGTCCTGGTGATCTACAAGTATTTTCATTCTTTTGGCTGCTAGTGAGTAAGGTCCACTATACAAATGTTCTCTCTTGTCCTGGAAACTATCTTCTTCCCTTTGTCTTAGATTCAGTGCATATTTATTTCCTTCTAAAGCAACATCTTCCAGAATGTAAACTTATTAAGTGATCAAGTGTCTGTAAATATCTTCTAATTATTCTATTTTTGACAAAATGAGGAAGATAGCATGCAGTTGAACAGTAAAGAAAACTCAGCTTGGACTGCAACATAAAAATTGACAAACCAAAATAAAAAAAATCAGCTGAAGAATATAGATAAATGCATCTTCTCTTTTAGGGTAAAAGAGAAAAGGCATTTCTGCAAGCTTCACAAAAATTGTTTTATCTTGTTTTGCTTTTTTATATTTTCCATCTTCTAAAAAATAGTTCTGGTGTTTTCCTTTCAATGTTAGAGAACAAATAATTCATGACTGGGTAGGTTGTTATTTTCTTACCAGTGGGACTTTAGTTCCCCCTACTGATATGCATAAAAACTTCAGGTTAACAAAATTACCTTGCTTTATTTTTCACAGATGTCTTTTTCTTATGATAAATATGCACATCCTCAAGAAAATAATTATTTGCTCTCCTGAGCTTTACAATAATGATTAATAGGAGTTACTTTAAATTGTACTTCCAGATATATTCTAGACACATGTCTGAATTTGCTGAATGCAAAACATTCAGGCCTACCAGGGAGATGTTTCCTTTTTCATTTTCTTTAAGATTAACTTCTGTTAAGACTACACAAAAACACACCAGTGAGCCACTCACCAAAGTCTGTTAGTAATCTGTATATGAATAGGAATTTTAATGAAACACAACACACCACTAACACTGCCCTCCTCAAGGATGATTTATACTTCTGAGAAGCAAGAGTTTTCTTCTGATAGAAGAACCCTTGGAAAGTTACTTTTCAATGACCACGTAGTTTTATATCACTTCATTTTCATAAACTTTGTACAATGAAAGATAAGCACTATACTCCATAGAAAATACACACAGACACACAGATGCTGTGGGATGTCCTGTATGTTATGAATATATGTTGCTATGATTTATTGATAAATAAAACACTGATTGGCCAGTAGCCAGGCAGGAAGTATAGGATAGGCAGGACAAACAGGGAAGAGAGGCTGGGAGGTGGAAGCCAAGGAGACACCAGCCTGCCGTCCAGGGAGCAACATGTAAAGGCAACAGGTAAAGCCATGGAACACATGGCGACATATAGATTAACAGAAATGGGCTGAGTTTAAGTGTAAAAGCTAGTCAATGGTAGGCCTGAGCTAATGGCCCAGCAGTTTAATTAATATAAGTTTCTGAGTGATTATTTTATAAGTGGTTGCAGGGTTCGCGGTGCTGAGCAGGACTGGAGAAAACTCCAGCTACACACAGACATACACAAGAGAGAGAGAGAGAGAGAGAGAGAGAGAGAGAGAGAGAGAGAGAGAGAGTGAGATCCTTAAAACATAACGTACCACATAGTAATACCCCTCAGGGATGATGTGTTTTATATATTTGGGGGCCCACAGAGGTTTCCTAGTAGAAATCTGTGCTTGCTTTACCCAACAGGGCTGCACAAGAGGATGACTTGACCATGTATATGGTTACCAGGTCTTTGGAAGGGTCTGCACTTGGCTGTGCTAGAGGGCACTCTTTTGTTCTGACTCTTGGCATTTTTTTATAAAAATCCCTTTTGAAGAGACAGAAGGTGGTCAGTGGATATGGATCCAGGTCCTACCAAAGCTATCTTGTGTTTCTTTCTGTCTTCTCCACACTGTCTTTCTATCTAAATACTTCTTATCCCTCTCTCTTCAAGAATAACCTGGTGAAAAGTGGGAGCCAGCCTCCCACAGATGGCATCAGAATTAGGGATTAACAAGAGACTTGGTGAGAGGAGAGTAGGGGGCTTTGTGGGAGCAAAGGGGTATTCTCAGTAATGAATTAAAAGTAAAGATACAGTATTCTCTTTGGGGGGAATAAAATTGTATATAGATAAAACAAATCAGCTAAAAGAAAAGCCAAAGTGAGAAGTTAGGCTATAGCAAGTATCTATCTCTGTCTAGGTTTCTCTCTCTCTCTCTCTCTCTCTCTCTCTCTCTCTCTCTCTCTCTCTCTCTTAATTTCTATCTATTAAAATTAAGTAAAAATATAGGGTTAAGTATAGGAATAATGGATAGGAAGAAACTTAGGGTAAGAGTAGAATTTCTCTAGTGCCAAAATGGGGCAGGGAAATAGTAAGCAGATTTTTGAAGATTCACTTATAGAAAGCTTAAAAACTAGAGGGGTTAAGGTGGAACCACAACAAGCAAGATTTTTGGAGTTCATGGAGGAACTGTGTCCTTGGTTCTCTAACTGTGAAAATTTGAACGCAGACTCCTGGAGGAGAATCAGAGTCAAAATGCAAAAAATACTACGAGGAAAATGGGCTGAAAAAGATTCCTGTGGAAGCTTTTGGCTTGTGGACAGCTTAGATTTGAGTCCTGAGTAGCAGGGGGAAATTTTTCCTGAGGCAGACAAGGAAGAGACAAAATCCTCTGCTCCAGTGCCACTGGATAAAAATGCTTGTTGATAAATTGTACAAGCAGGGTCAGTTCCCTCTTGGCCATGAAGCCAAATTTAGGGAATAGAAGTCTTAGGGAAAACTTAGTAGTTTCTCTTAATCCAAAACTGGAAGCTTTTCAGGTCTCTCCCTCTCAGAAGAGTATGCATCTTTCTTCTGGAAGGGCAGAATTAGACTCACTTGAGGGAATATCTCTCAAAATGGGAAAGCCGCCCATAACTGAATCAGCAAAAAAATCCCTTAGAGTGTTGTAAACCCTCACTGTTAGCACTGCATCTCCTCTTCAAGTCAACATTCAGGAGGCAGATAGCAGTGGGGAAGAAGAGTGAGGTCTAAGTTCCTAGTAGTAACTGCAATGGCAGCATGAGAAAACCTGAGATTGCATACAAATGAGGCAGAAACAGGAATGCAAACCCCTACCACCAGAACAGAAAGCAGCTAGCAGAGGGCTGAGCCATAGCCAAGGGACTATGCACTTGGGGGGAGGAGACAAGCAGGTATGGTGATATTTTATTTGTATTAAAATGTTATTTGTATGTTAATAAATAAAGTTGCCCGGGGGTCAGAGCTATTAGCAAGCCATAGGAAAGCAGGGCAGTGGTAGCGTACGCTTGTAATTCCAGCACTTAGTAGGCAGAGCTGGGTAAGTCTCTGTGTGTTCAGGGATACAGCCATTATTGGATACACATGCCTTTAATCTTAATACCAATCATGGAAAACCTGGAGGCCTATACAGACAGGCTGTCATGTGGTTGGGTTTACAACCAATGAGAAGGCAGGACAGGAACTCTATATAAAGACTTTAACACAGGGGTAGCTCTGGTTCGGAGAGGTAGGACCACTGCAGGAGGAAGGGTAAGGTTTTAGCTCTTAGCTCTGACCTTTTGGCTTTCTTCTTTGCATTGGTTCTGTGTTTCTTATTTAAGAAGGTTGGATACATCTACAAGCAGGGGAAAAGAGGATCTACTGCGAGGAAATCTCTCTGAAGAGGCTCTTGTTTCAAATACTCTTATTGTTCTTTCACTGACCTGGTGAGGCACAGGAGTGAGCCCCAAGGGTTTTTGGCTTCTGGAACCAAGCACCGGTCCATGTGTGCAAGAAGGCTGGTACAACTCACTCCAGTGACAGTGCCAGGTGGAGAATTTGATTAGGGAGGTACACCTGTCAAATGGTCATGCAGGTGTCCTAATGCGAGCTCAGGAAAGACAGAAACCTCCTGTGGAGCAGAAGGGCAAAAGTTTGCTTTATCTTGATTTTCGGTATGAATACAGACAATGTAAAAGGAGCCAGGAGTGCAGCAACTGCAACTGACCACAGCTGAGTTTTCTTCCAGACCTGGAAGGGCTGCTTGGGAACCTAGCTCATGAAAGCAGCATGGCATAGGCAGGCAGGCCTGGAGAAAGGTGCAGACAGACTCAGACAAAAACTTTCAAATGTTTCCCATAATAGAGCAGCAAGACACCCAGGGAGATATCATGCAAATGCATGGTCCAATTACTTTTAAACCGCTTAAGGAGTTAAAAACAGCTTGCTGCTGGTACAGGTACAGGCCCAAATGCCACTTTTTTTTCCAAGTGTCCTTAGAAAGCTTAGCTTACCTCCCAGGAATGGGAAATGGGTGAACAAAGCTTGCCTGTCAGGAGGCAATTAAAATGCTAATGCCATTCATCAGGCCACTCTGAGACCCTTTAGAAAGCAAGGGAAAGTGGTCTGAACACAAGGAAACTGCTTTGGGTGTGGAAAAAAATTAAGGTCAAATAAGGAACCTGGGTTATGCTTGAGATGAAAGAGGAAAACATTAGACTAATAGAAATCTATCAAAGACAAGGCATCATTGAAAGAGCTCATGGGAGTCTTAAGATGCAGCTTCAAAAAGTTAGGAAGGAGGAAATTAATTGTACTCTCAGTCGTCAAATGAAGCTTGATGGCTGCCTGAAGCATTTGGTATGATGTGTGGAATAGAGGAATGTCAGTTGTGATACCATTGCTGCTGATGTTCCTCCAGAAAAACTGGAATGAAATGGATCCCAGAACCATACCACTTATGTTTGGTAGTGGCAAATCAATGCATGGCTTCTTTAAGAGATAGTTCCTAATAGCTAATAGCTGCACAGAAAGTTTTTGTTTTTGTTTTTGTTTTTGTTTTTAGAGCTTTATTGTAGCTCAGTATGGTAATTCCATTCTCGCCCTGAGGCAAGGCTTTTTGGGAAAGCTAACTGAAATTGCAGCTGTAACTGAGTGAAGTTTGTTTGAATTATGTCACTCAGGGCAGCTGCAATATGTAAAGGTACAGCCCCCTGGCTGGCAAACATCCACCACTGGGAATACATCTGCCAGTTCCATAACAGCTGAGAGGGCTCTGCAGGAAAGGTGGCTTTGGGGGAGTGGTGTGATTCCAAATGTTACAGCCCCCAGCAGCAAGTGTTACAGCCCCTAGCAATGGTACTTACTGAATTCTGGGGTCTAGGGAGCTGGATACAAAGACTCTAGAGTCACTGACAAATTAGGCTCTGACTTCAAACTGTCAGGAAAACTTTTAGGATGATATCAAAGCTGACTGTGAATGCCAAACTACAGAAATGAAGCAGTTTTGAGTTCACCTACAATTTTAACTGTGTTAACTCATGATTTGCATACTCTCTGTCTTGTTGAAAGAAAATGTAAATAGCTTTGTTAAGAAATCTTCTCTAGATGTTTGCTAAAGTTTATAAAGTAGTACTATAGAGTTTTCTTTTGGATGTAAGTTTGTAAAAAGTGTAAATCTGTACAGTGATATTCATGCTAGTTGTAAATATGTATAATAATATTCATACTAGAATTATGTTAATTTATTAATGAACCATGGTTTGGTGAAGCTAAGGAAAACTTCAAGTTGGATGCAGTTTATTTGATGTTATCCTGTGTTTCTGTTTGCCTTCTCCACACTATCTTTCTACCTAAATATTTTTTATCCCTCTCTTTACAAGAGTACCCTGGGAAAAAGTGGGAGATGGCCTCCCACAATATATTATCTATCATCTATCTATCTATCTATCTATCTATCTATCTATCTATCTATCTATCTAATTACCCTCATTACACTTTAAAATTAAAAATACAGTTGTGAATAAGCTCACAAAATTTAAGAATCTTCTCATCTGGTGAGCACTAGATCGGATTGCAGAGACTCTCCCACTAGCTCTTGGTGAAAATTTGGCTATTCATTTTACCTCTGTATACTTCTACTTCTTCATCTACAAAATGAAGTAATTGTCATATGCATTCCTAAGCTTCCTACACAAATGTATGTCTGGATAGATGTGTATAATAAATTATTACATACCAGATGGTGATTTAATAATTTTATGTCATGTGAACAAAATAAGAATTTCAAATTTCCATTAGGCAATTTACTGTCAGTCATATAGCTTCCTAGTGTTTAGACTTGTATTAATAAAAATATACCATTTCATGAGATTTGGCCTCCTTCTAAGTATTAACTGATAGGTGTTTTAGCTTAAGTTCTAAAACATGGAAGACTATTTACAGACTTTTACATGAAGCAAGTCATTCAAATGGAATTTGATGCTGACTAATCAATTGATCAGAGTATATGCCTGAAATTCTGTTATCCTAACCAGGTTCCCTGAACTTACTTCATAGTAAGTTCATATAGCTTAATTTTCTCAAGACCCATGAAGAGAACAAATCTACAGTATTGTACTGTGTCCTAATGTCATGTTATTGGGGTCTGTCACACAGCTGGATTTACATCCAAAAATACTTTGTCTCAATGGATATCAATGATGTTACATTTGAATTGCCTATATTATGTAATTAAGGAAAATTATATATTTTCATTTCTTGCTTTTTGAATCAGTGGCAACCATCCTACACTTATCTCCTCATAGGCCTCTAAGTTGTCAAAGCATAGAAGATAACTTGAATATTTAGTTGCCATATTTATACAACTTATTAAATCCATTTCTTAAGTTGTTGACTTTTTGAGAGTGCTCTTGCATTATATCTGTAGTGAAAACAATATGCTAACAAGCTTTTAAAATCCTTGCAATATACTTGAAATTGTGTTCAAAATGTTTCCAATTAATTTTTTTATAAAAACTCATGTTTTGAAAAAGAACTAATCATCATAATGTAGTTCATCTGCAAACATAAAGATAACTATACTTAACACACATAGTTATATATAACTAATATGTACATATGTTGCTGAGGGGGCCCAACACCCAGCTTCCCAATAAATTACATGGAGGCAAATTCTTACTTCTGAATACCTGGCCTCAACTTGGCTTAGTTTCTAGCCAGCTTTTTTTAACTTAAATTGCCCCATACACCTCTTGTCTCTGGATATTTCCAGTTCTCTTACTTCTGTGAATCTTACTCTTACTCTGTGGCTTGCTGTGTAGCTTTTTGGCTGGCCCCTGGAGTCCTCCTCCTTCTCTGGCTCCTTCTTCGATTCCCCTCCTCTTAGATTCCTCCTTCTATTTATATTCTCTGCTGCCAGCCTCATCTATCCTTTCTCCTGCTTTGCTATTGGCAATTTAGCTCTTTATTAGACCATCAGGAGTTTTAGACCGACATAGTAACAGCTTCATAGATTTAAACAAATACAACATAAACAAAAGTAACATACTTTAAAACACTAATCTACTATATACATATATAAACTAAGTATAGATCTAACTATATAAGTTATACTAAGTCATAATACTGAAGAGACACATTGTTCTATAAATATCTCATGCCTAGTATATAACTTCAACAGCAGACAGGGAAAGAGTTTTGATAATTTTGATAATTTTCAAAACACAGCTCAGAAACTGGTGAATGATGCTGTGTAAAATTTGTCCCAGTAGCACTCTATTAGAAAGCACCACACTACACCAAATGGTTGTGAAACAGAGCATATTCCTCTCATTCTCTCTCTCTCTCTCTCTCTCTCTCTCTCTCTCTCTCTCTCTCTCTCTCTCCATCAAACCTGATTGTCAAATCTCGAATCTTGTCCATAAATCATTGTCTTTTACCTCTATAACCTCATTCACTATACCAGAGGTGGAGAGAAGCTTACACTATTTCCTCAAGAAATCAAGAAAATCAAAGTCAATTTCCTTTCAAGCTCTCCTTCTCAGGTAACTGAGGAGAAGCAATCATTAGGTTACAAGCTTGCCTTCCCTCAACTATAAGAGTTGCTGGATGTTGATAAAAATCCCAGCTGACACCTGAAATATCTCTAGTTAAACAGATTTAATAGACAGTCTGACCTTCAAAAAGTAGCCCTAATTTAAATCAAGCAAATTTGCCCTTTCCAGGGAAAAATAGATGCAAACAGCAATTGCTATGTCTTTAAGGAGTGAATACAGTTGAGGAAACAGAAATTAACTTATTCTTCTATCTCTTAAATACATAATGTCCCTAAGAAGACAAGCTGGTCCAGAAGATGCGAGGATGACAAAAATGCAGGCTTTGATACAACGTGATTATATTTGCACTCTTCAATAGTGATGTTCAAATAGAATTCTGAGTCACAGAGTACTGGCCTTTACCCCTTTGCATTCCCAAACCCAGTTCGCTAAGAAAAGATGCTAACATAACCTTCTTAGGTGCTAAGGAGTCAACATAAGTGACAGTCAATTTGAAATGTAGACAACATAACTCACCCTCTCTCATGCTGCACTATTCTCCATATTTGGACTGTTGCTTGTGAAATGTTTATGTCAATAGTGCATGCTTTTTCATAAACAGCTTTCATGCTCGTATCATCATTTATGATATTAAAACTGATTTAAGAACATACTACAAATTTGTAAGGCAGTTTAACAAGACTGTTTATAGCTCTAAATCAAACCACGGATGTCCTTGTAGAGGTGTTTAGTTTATAGCTGTGAATAGTATCAAACAAATGTATTTAATATGTTTTATTGTCATACTCTATATCTGTATCCACTGTATAAAGAACATAATTATGACAATTAAAAACAGTGCTTATGGTGTGAACTTTTATGATTAAATGAGTAATTACTCAACCAAAGCTAAAAGTTTGCCAATATCTGAGATCTGATTTCTGAGTACAAATGTATGTCTTCTTTGTATATTGAATAACAGAATAGGGTAGCACAAAGTTCACATGCTAGATATTATGCAATGGATTTATCATACAGGGGTGAATGGAAGACAGAAAATATTTATTAATGCAGATTTTATGATTCTAGTTGTTTTGGTATCTAACACACACACACACACACACACACACACACACACACACACACACACACACACACATAACCTTCAACACCTGAATCTCTGGATTGGAGAAGTAGCTCAGCACATAAGATTGTTCGCTTCTCTTCCAGAAGAATCAAGTTCAAGTTCAATTCAGGAAGCTCACAACCTTTGTAACTCCAGCTCCAAGGAAACTGTAACCCTCTTCTGGCTTTCTGTGGCAGCATATGCCATGCTCACCCATCTATGTAAAAACAGTGAGAAAGGCCTTGATCTCAAAGTTTATATCAATAAAGTGAATAATGAGTAGATAAAAAATGATTATACTGTGATTCTTGTTTTCTCGGTCAGACTTTTATTTTTGTGGCCAAATACCTGTTAAAAATCACTTAACAGTAGGCATAATTTGTTTTGGATCATAGATTAAGAAGTTTTAGTCCAGTGTCCTTGGGTCTGTGCATTATAGGCTAGTATTGGTGCAGAACACCATGGCAATGAAAATTATGTAGCAGAGGCTGTTCAATTTATAGCAAACATCAATCAGAGGCAGGTAATAGAACCACTGACCAGTCATTATGTCAAAGGCACTGTCTCACTTGCGTAGCTTAGCACCATATCTCCAGTTTCCAGACCTTTCAAAATTGCACCACAGATGGTAAATTATTCTGCAATATTGACCCCATGGAGTAAATTATTCTGCAATATTGACCCCATGGAGGTTGTCTCATATTAAATATTAAAAAAGTTTAACTAAATGATGTTGAGAATAACAAAATAGCAAAATATGCTAATGATTATCTCTGATATACCCACTTAAATAAAAGGAATAATTTAATTGTAATTAAAGCAAAGTATAAGTGCAAAATTATATCAAGATATGTCTCTAATTTTAATTTCTAAATAGAATTAAATGTTCTTTTTGTCACATACAAAATAATATCCAAATAATGCAGAAAGTTTCTGTATTTACAAAGCAACATCTATTTTCAGAATCATAGGACATCTGTAGTTGGCATATGTCTTTAGTTGAAGACAAATATAGGTGCACATTAGTCAAATTGGGGTGAATTTCCTTTCAACAGAACTAAAGTACTGAAGACCATCATTGCCAACCGTGGAGCTTGATTTAAAGTGTGCAGCAGTCAGTGGCTCCTGCACTGAGAACAATTTGACTTTTGAAGGACTTTTAAAGTTATTTTTGAAAAGTTACACTTTATATTCCTTAAAATTCCCCCAAAGAATTTTATCGTCTTTCCATGATAGATGAAGATTACTGATTTGGACACATGGGATTTTCTGTCCAGAATTCACAACTTTTTAGAATATCAGGTTTACAATGTCTTGGAGAGACTTCTCAGAGAAGAAACTATGACATGTCTACATAGCCCATCGGAAAATCAAAACAGACTACCCTAGGAGATGGTTAATACATTTCATGGGAACAAGTTTGAAGAAGAAGTGAAATATTAGCCTGTTGGTGGTTGCCACTTATGGAAACTTGGCATTATTATAATTTGTGTGGATAAACCAAAGTATTAGAATTGAGTTGTCTAGCACAGAAGCAAAAACAGACACAAGATTTTGTGTACCCTAAAAACTCATAATGAATACAACTGGATAGAAACACCAATTATAAAAGTTGTATATTTTAAAAATTCTAGAAATGGACTTTTCTGTGTAAGGAAGAGTATATCAGTAAAATCTTTATAAAAGCATCAAATTGTAAAATTTGCAGAGAAAGATAGAACTAAGCTTTTTCATATAACTCTCTTTCCACTGTGATTGACAGGGGCTAGAAAACTCTTAAAACCTTGCCAAAAACCAAGGCAGATGAAAAATCTAGAAAGAAAAAGATGGATTTTGATATGAAGGAGCCATGAAGAATACTTAAATATACCTTGGGATTTAGCCTCATTGAGCCATGAAATGAAAAGTATTCATTGATTTTTCTTTCAGCTCAGCTGCAGAAATGCTGTATTGACTCACCTAAAAATGGGACTTTAAAATAGGTAATATCCATTAATCTAGTAATAGAGTATTTTAGTAATGTTGCTATAAATATACGTTGGAGGGTCTAGAGAGATGGCTCAGAGTCATGAACAATTGCCACTCTTGCAGAGAATCCCAGTTCAGATCCCACTACTCATATCTGGTGTCTTAGAGTTTCTATTGTTGTGAAAACACACCATGACCATGGCAACACTTCTAATGAAAATATTTAATTGGGGGGGCACTTACTGTTTCAGAGGTTCAATCCATTATCATCATGACGGGCAGCATGGCATCATGAAAGCAGACATGATACTGCCTACATCTTGATAAGAAGGTAACAGGAAATTAGCTGAGACACTGGGCAGTATTCTGAGCATAGGAAACCTCAAAGCCCATAACAACAGTGACACACTTCCTCCAACTAGGCCATACCCACTCCAACAAAATCACAACCCCTAACAGTGCCATTCTCTATGAGATAATGGGGGGCAATTACACTCAAACTACAACATTTACTCCCTGGCCACCATAAGCTTGTAACTATCATAATGTAAAACTTATTTAGTCCAACTTCACAAGTCCCTACAGTCTATCACAGTCTCAATAATGTTTGGAAGATCAAAGTTCAAAGTCTCTTCAGAGATTCACACTATCTCTTAACTGTAATCTCCAATGAAAGCTTGCTATGAAAGGGGGTGTCTCTTTTCCTTCTATCAGGTTGCCTTATCTAGCCTCGCTGTGATGGTTTATGTTTTGGCTTACTGTATTTTATTTTGTCAGGAAAAAAAAGGAAAGAAGGAAGAAAGAAACTCTTAGGGCATGATAAAGACAAGAATATGTACATCTCTGCTCTTCAGTGGGGAGTCTCCGTGGTTTATGACTAGTCTTATTGCATGTTGTTATGGTATGTTCAGTTGATATGAGTGGGAGGCCTTCTTTTTATATGAAGGGAAATGAAGGAGTAATGGATATAGACTGAAGGGGTTGTTGTTGAGATGCATTGTATGAAAGAAGAATAAAAAAAATAAGAAGAAGAAGGGAAGGAAAGCATCAACTACCAGGAAGCAAATCCCACCCAAAACAATGAATAAGATAACAGAGAACTGCCTTCTATATATTCCAAAATAATGGAGCAATGGCAAGCTACAACTTTCCAAATCCCTTGAAAGTCTTTTGTGAGAACAGAGACAGTCTCTCATTTCTACATTCTTCATTTAATGTATTTTTTTTTATTTGATCAGTGAGGGCAGCAGGCTTACTACTTATTTTGAGTTAGCCACATTATTTTCTTTGTGATTTTTTTCTTCTTCTTCTAATCCTTATTAATATCAAAAGAAGAAAAGAAAAATTGATTTAACCTGCCATTCTACTGTGTACTCAGCCTGTTTAACCTGCTCTAAGAGAAAACTGTGACGACCAACCTTAACATTCCTTGGATTTTCCATGTAATCAGTTTTTACAACCTAAGTTAATGTATAGCTTTAATCTTAAGTTATGTACTCTTTAATGCCTTGATCCAGAAAAATGTATGTATGTATGTGTCTCTCTTGTAGTACTAATTGTTGAACAGAGCCAACCAGCTGGAAGCCACCTGATACAAGATATATTCACCATAAATGTTTCCAACATCATAGCTATAGCTTGATAATGTCTGTTTGCTGCTACATTTGTTATTCTGTGTCAGTTGTAATCAGGAAAGTTTCTTCCCTTGTAAAGCCCTGCTAAAGATCTCTGTGGCAAATTCTTCATGCCTTTCCTATACCATATTCCTCTTGCTGTTCAGTAAATACAGAGTAAATCTCTTTGTTAGGGGCAGACATGACAACAGTCAGGCATCAGACGTATTCAGACAGGCATAGAAACATAAAACAGACATATCACAGACAGGCCAGTAACTGCAACCTATAGACAGATGGAAATACAGGAAGAAAAGGCAACTGTAGAATTCAAATCTGTATTTCTTTGGTCATATTTGTGGGAGCCCACAACTAATTCAGTTTCCCATTTTGAATCTGACGTCGATTCTGTATCAATAGAGTTCAAGCTTCTGTGCTTCAGGGCTGTGAGAAAGTCCTGATTAGCCCACAGGAAGGAACACACTATCTAGCTAGACAAAGGCCAGCTGGAGGTACATCGAGATAGAAAATGAAACTGCCTGCTCCTTGATGCAAGGCTGGATAAATAGTGGTTGAATGGCTGTGCTGTGCATTGTTCTACCTCTGTCCTTCAAAACTGTATATAACCTGGCTGTGAAATAAACTTGGGGCTGTCTGGCATTGACCGACAAACCCCTGGACTCTTTTCTGTCTTCTTCATTGTCTCTTCAATCCACATGCCTCTGCCCAGCTACCCAGCTGATTGTCGGCAGGCTCCAACACATTACTCAAGGAAGAATTGTCTTTTCATTCCTTAATGTGACCTTGATTCATTTCGGTGCTTTGGAGGTTATTGTTAGAACATTAAACAATAAAAAAAAAAGTTTAGTTTGTTATAGGAGAATCCTCATAATCCAAACGAGAACTCTTACACCTTCTACAATGAGGAGGAAGATAAACTATGTGAACCAGCACGCTGACTGTAGCAGAGAAGGACTTAATCTTGAACTCTCTTGCCTTGAGAACACCAGAAATTATTTTCTGTTGACCACAGCACCCAGTTTGTGTTATTTTACCAAATAAATATAAATACATCAAAATGCATCCGGAATTACCTTGCAGTCACTACAGACACCTCCAAAGTTCCTTGTTCCTAGGAGGTACATGTCTCCATACATCTTTCCTCTCTGGATTCCTGAAACTGAAATTCCCTGTAAGTGTTGTGATATATTGTGTACCCTAGTAAAATTTGCCTGAAGATCAGAGAACAGAACAAGTCACTAGATTAAACATAGAGGCCAGGCAGTGGTGGCACACACCTTTAATCCTAGCATTCAGGAGGCAGAGATCCATCTGGATCTCTGTGAGTTCAAAGCCACTCTGGACTACATGAGATTGACTCAGTCTAGGAGAGAAAACAAAGCCAGACAGTGGTGGCACACACCTTTAATCCCATTACTTGGGAAGCACACAGACCCTTAATCCCAAGAAGTGATGGCTGGGTAGAAAAAGGTATATAAGGCATGAGGAGAGAGGAACTAAAGGCTTTTCAGCAGAAGCGTCCCTTTCAGTTAGAGCTGAAAAGACTTCAGCTGAGGAAGCTCATTTGTCTAGAGGCCTATTGACTGAGGCTTTTTCAGACAGAGGAGTTGGTGAGGTAAGAGGTGGTGGCTGTGGCTTGTTCCTTTGTCTCTCTGATCTTTCAGCATTTGCCCCAATATCTGGTACCTGGTTTTTTATTGAAAGACCATACTAGAATTCAAGCATTACGTAAGAAGTCTAAACCTTAGGAATGCTCAGAGCAGCTGCCTGGCATGTAGCACCATGTTAGTCTCTGTTTGTTTACTTCAGTTACCACTACACCAATAACAGTAGTCCTTTTCGTCAGATAGCATTAATTTTAGTTTAAATATCTTATTTCCTGATAGGAGAGGAACACATCAGTAAGTAAGGATTTGTTTTTAATTAGGGAATCTGTGTTAAAGGCATAATACCTCATTAAATTACTCACAATTACAAAATTTAATTACTTCTTAAGCTTACATCATGGGAAATGAGGCTCCATTGAGCATCCTCTGTCTTACTCTTCTGACTATGGCAGACAGCAGCTGGGTCAGGAGACTGTCTTCATGACCCTGACAGAGGACAGACTTGATAATAAAAGACCTGGAGCAGAGACTTTTTTTTTCTAAGAGTACAATGGCAAACCAAGTTTAAATGTGGCAAAGAGAAATTAGTTTTGCTTCATCGCAACTGGAACTATACCCTAAAAAAAAAGTATATAAACTGAAACAAACAAAAGGAATATGGAGAAAAAGGAAGACATTTGAAAATGGACTGCATAAAGGCATATGGTTATTGCACCTAAATTACTGTTTGCTCAAAGCACATTTTACTTCTACAAAACAAAGTTGAATTTTTGAAGACATAGTATTATATCAAGGGTTATGATATTTAAGAAAGACAGAACTGACGCCTCAATGATTCAGACCTACTCCTTTCGGCCTCAGGATGTGACTTCATGTTTTTGTGCAAATAGTTTAAAATGTTTGAGCTATTCTCTAAATCATTAGCACTCCTCCTCATAAAGCTTCATGCAAGACAATACAGTCTGTACTTACATAGGGACAAGGAAGCAGAGATTTCCCTAAGAATCTGATGATTTTGATCAACATAAATGCCCCTTACTAGGTTGTCTGGATAGCTAAGGCCTCACTCTTCCACTTCCTTTAAGTTAAAAGTTTGTTTAACAAATGATTTGTGTTTGCTTATTTTAACCACATTATGTGTGATTGAAGACATTGATTTTGAAAAAAGATAGTTCTGGAATTTACTTTCAAAGTTATTTATGAAGAAAGAGTATATATGGACTATTATTTGTATCTATTTAGACTCATCTTAAGACATAGATTGAATGTACACTCTACTCAGGAGAAAGCTGATGTTTGTTAAATAAAATTAAATCAGCAGAATTTTCATCAGTTATAAATGTGTAAATCCTACCATTTTTCCTAAAGTTTAAGAAAATTTAAAGAAAAAAATATTGTCCTTATTTAAAGGAGCATTAAAAATTTTTTTAAAAAAAGGAGCATTGATGAAGAGTTAATGATGTGTAAGATCTTTTATTTTGCAAATAATAGGATTTGCTAGCTTTTGTAATATTAAGAGAAAGTGAAAATTTTAAGCCACTTTATCCTTTCTAAGGCACCAAGGGCATCTATGTCCAAATACTGCAATAAAAGACTTATTTATTTTGCACCATATCAAATGCTGGCTGAAGGCTTGGAGAATATAATAAACAATAGTATCAGCATAAAGATCAGCAAAGTATTGCTTGCACATTCCTGTCCAGCAGTATACTGGGTTTCCTTGCCGGTAAGTCTTCCCTCTTCAGCAATCTATACTCTCAGACTTAAGTATTTATTCAATCTTACTCAGAAATTGGTGACCAAGCCTACTTAAGAAACAAAGTTTATGGTGCCTCCTAAACCTCAGGATGGCATTACACAGTAAGTATATATTAATTTACAACCAGTGTCATGATTTTTTTAAGGAAGAGCTTTGGGGTTTTTGAGCATGTAATATTTACCTTCTGATAGGAGCTCAAACAAAACAGAACAGATATTTAACAATTGGCCCAGAGTTTGTTAACTCTTTTAATAAGGAATTGAAGTAGAATAAATCATTAAAATGAGATGGTTATATTTAAGCTAGTATTTCTTTACCTACATAGTTTGCTGGTTTTTTTTTTTTTGTCTATTCTAAGCATAATGAAGACCAATAAAACACAAAGGATTGATCACGTTATTTTAAAGTTTGACCTTTAACAAAATTGGTCACAACTGGGTGATTTAGGAAAATTGAAACACTGCAATGAGGGAGAGTTCACTTATAGAGAATAAATGTACAAAGGGTATTTGTTTCCCATAAGGTGTAGCACTATTCATATATTGTTTCCAGCAGGAAGTTTGTGCCTGGTGTATTATAAAAAAGAAAAAAAGCAGAGTTGGTTCAATTTATTTTTTGGCTATCTAAACACTTTCTAGACTATATGTGTAGTTTTACTGTTGAATGTTTACTTAGTTTTCTCTCAACAGAGCAAGGATTAGTGATTAAATTTTAATAATTGATGGACTTTAATGACCCAACGTTCAAATGGAATATTAAAATAATCTCATAACATGTGCCTCAAGTACAAAGGCAAAATCATGCTTCTAAACTACAAATCTGTTTTAGCTCCAGGCTGGCAACACTCATTGATCTTGACTCGCTATGGTTTTGCCTTGGTATAGATTATCTATACTGTAATTTGCTAAGATTCTAATTCTCTTATCTTTTCCTATTCTTTTTGTTAAATGAGTTCAGGTAGACATGCTGTCCTTGAAAGTGTAATCTTCAGTAGCTCCTGGAAAAGGAAAAGACTTATGATAGTCTTTTCTGAGCTACTGTGGGCTTAAGGGCAAATTCCTGAGGAGAAACATGGTTTACAATATCCTAGGATCAAAGCAGGAAATAGAGTGCTAAAGAGAACAGATGAGGTACCAACTCTTCTGCCTACATTCATGTGCAAGTGGAGCAAGTGGTGAAGACCTTGTGCCTGCCTACTCTGTTATAAGACTTGTTTTCATTCAGGAACACAGATGTCAAATTGTGACCCAATATCAGATTACTATCTATAACCAAAATTCCTGTGTTCTTCTAGTGCCTATTTTCATATTAATATCCACTCTATATGGTAATAGTAACTACTGATGCAGGCACAAATGATAATGTATACTTTTGATTTATTTTTATTTGTTTCACTACAGAAAACTAACTAACCTTTGAGGTTTCTAACAGAAATTATACATCCAAAGCTCTAAAGGTTGAAAATTTTAATGATACAATTTGAAAAACTGATATTGATACAGGACTTATTAATGATTTTTATTATATTTGCTTTATTTTATAATAATTTTAATTCAATGTATTATGTATTAGTTAAGGAGAGAGACACAGCCAGCTACTAAATTAAAATCTCTTTGTCATGTAAGTAGAATTGTTTATTAGCTGTTGAAGGACTTCAGAAATATGATAAAGTATAGGGAAGTTAAGAAAGATCTCTCAGTAGAAGACTTTTACTTCTAGTAGTATTATAAAAATTAGTGTTTCAGAAAAATCAGTACTAACATGTTTGAATGAGTAATTTTTTGACCACATAAAAATTTACATTAATTTTTCTTTGTCATTGAGATGGTGATATGAAACCAAACCAATAAAAATGGGAACTACTAATAAGTTCATTATGTTGGGTTTTTGTGATTTGAGAATATCTCATTTATTTCTTTGTCTTTTTTGATTGAATTTCTAACATCCTAATTAAAAATTATAAAGCCAGCATAGATAAGTGCACAATTACCTACAAGCTCTTTATTATGTGACATAACAGTTTTACATAGAGCTTGACTTCCATTCTCTATGTCCTAAAATCTGGGCTGGCCTATGATATGATTGGATAGCCTATTAGAATAAAGGATGACCTTTAAGTCTTTAAGATTAAAAGTATGTGGCATTATACCTGTCAATAAACACTTCTCCATTTTCTTTTTCTTTTTTTTTTTTTTTAAGCATCAATAGGCTAAAGAGATAGATCTTTTGAAAACACTTTCTGTTCTTGTAGTATCTAAAATTTATTCCCAGCACCCATACAGGATAGTTCAAAATCTGCTGTGACTTCAGCTCCAGTAGGCCCCAAACCTTCTGGCCTATGCAGGAATGTACATTCATATGCACAAACTCTACATACACACAGACACACACACACACACACACACACACACACACACACACACACACACTCACACTCACACATAGGCACACACAGGCACACACAGACAAGCAAACATAAATATAGTTGAAAGTTTTCCTGTGTTCTGCCCAGTCTGCAGCTGCTCAGACCCAAGTAAACACACAGAGGCTTATATTATTTATAAAAG
The DNA here is from genome assembly GCF_007827085.1 of Peromyscus californicus insignis. Lineage (NCBI taxonomy): Eukaryota > Metazoa > Chordata > Mammalia > Rodentia > Cricetidae > Peromyscus > Peromyscus californicus. Next base: position 64,876,330 of record NW_026294458.1, read on the forward strand.
CATGGCCATGGTTCAAGATTTTTGCTAGCTAGCTCTTATGTCTTAAATTAGCCTATAACTATTAATCTATGTATCACCACATGTTCTGTGGGTTTATCTGCGTCCTATTACATGTTGCTCCTTGGGTGACTCGCTAGTGTCTCTCCCTGCCTTCTTCTTGTCTCTCTCTTTAAATTTCCTGCCTGCCTCTAAGCTGCCTTGCCATAGGCCAAACGGCTTTATTTGTCAACCAATCAGAGCAACAAATATTTGCAGAGTACAGAAAGACATTTCTCCATCACATGAACACAGACACAAAACACATATAAATAAAATAAAATAAATCTTTAAAAAAATTATATAATTTGATAAGAACTCTCCTAGGTACTAGTAGTTGAAATTAAACAAAAGAAGACAGGGGAGGAGTAACATAATGTTAATAAGGGAGGAAAAAAGTATGGGTTTAACATAGAAGTTAGAAAAGTGGGCCAGGGAAAAGAAATTACAAATTTACTTACTCCTTTTCCCCACTATCTTTTTTTTTTTTTAAATTCTAACCAAATTACAGAAATGTCCTAACTCTTACTCTGTACTGCCTATCATATTTTTATAGGCCTCAAGTTCAATATAATACAAAAGTGCCAAGTGTCTTAATGTATCCAATTAAGAAATAATATATAATATTATTATATTTCCTTATTTATATTTTTCAATGTGTCTTCCATCCATCAGTCTCAAATAGAAAAAATGCTATATACAGCACCACAGAACTCAATAAGGATGCACAAACTTATTTCATCTTTTAATTTTTCCTTTAAAATTGAGTATCAGCTCAGGACGTTGGATCTCCTGGATCCAGAACTACAGATAGTTGTGATCTATAATGTTGGTGCTGGAAAATAAGCTTGGGTCCTCTTCAAGAGCAGCAAGTGATCTTAACTTTTGACGTATCTCTTAAGATGCAGATGTAATATCAAAATCCTGTAGTCTTTGGAAAAATTAAAACAATTTAATATCTGAGGTCTTTTTTAAAATTCAGTCCTTAATTGTGGGTTCCTATAATTGTTGTAATAATTTTTCTGTGTCCCCCAATAAAATTAATCTGAGGATCAGAGGGTAAAGGTCAGCCACTGTTAGTAAAAACAGAGGTCATACAATGTTAGCACACGCCCTTAATTTGTCTATATCTCTGTGTTCAAGGCCATACTAGGGAACAGAGCCAAGCGTAGTGACACATGCCTTTAATCCCAGTACCAACCAAAGAGACCTGGAGGTCTATACAGACAGCCACTGGCAAGGAAGTGAGGTAGCTAGACTAAGATAGCCAATGAGAGGGCAGAACAGCAAGGCAATAAAGGCATGAGTAAGACAGGAAGTAGCTCGCACTTTGGAAGCTGCAGTGTGGTGACATAAGGTTAGCTGGTGGCTGTTCTGATTCCTGTGATCTCTGTCAGATTTTCACCCCTATTTCTAGCTCTGTGTTTTATTTATTTTTTTAATTTAATAAGACCACTTAGAAATTCATCTATTTGGTTCCCAATGTGGGGTGCCATTTGTAGTAAAAGTTTTATCCAGTCCTGCCCAGCCCCATAGTCCCCACAGCCACTTATAAAATAATCACTCAGAAGCTTATATTAAAACTGCTCAACCATTAGCTCAGGCTTACTACTGACTAGCTCTTACACTTAAACTCAACCCATTTCTGTTAATCTATATGTTGCCATGTTTTCCATGGCTTTACCTGTGTGCCATTACATGCTGCTCCCTCAACGGTGGGCTGACATCTCCTCACTCAGCCTTCTTCTTCCCAGAATTCTCTGTCTTCTTATCCTGCCTATACTTCCTGCCTTGCTACTGACCAGTCAACATTTTATTAAACCAGGGTACAAAAGCATTATCCCATGGCATATAATATCTTAAATCAAATCAAAACAAAAATCAAACGGTACAAATAATTCAATGTCTGGGTTCTAAATAGCTTGTGTAGCATAGGCTCAGGCTGATTCTATTCCGCAGATGCTATTATATTTCATCATCATCTCATTTTACTGCCATTTCCAAAATCCTGGGTTTTCCACTGAAACTGAAGCTGTACCTTCCCCAACACACACTCCTGGCCCATTCAGGGACTGTGACACTGATGTATAGTAACAAACCTCAGCTTCTCTCCATGACTTCATTAATCCTGGGGCTACCATGGCAAGTGAGGCTATATATACTACTAATGGCTTCTTCTGGCCACACACATCAGCTACTGTTATTGCCACATTCAACGCAGCAGTGTTAATGCCACCAAATCTAGTAGCATGTGGGACATCTTTACATATCTAACATTTGAGCTTCTTGCTTGAAACGCAGCCTTAGCCTCCTCTAGAACACTGTTCTGTGTGATGACCCAGAGGAAATACTTCCCATTATAATTCACTTTAATGGTGTTGGTCTCTAATTAATCAGGGCTGTCCTTTTCTTCAGCCCAAGATAAGCAACATCAATTTTTCCAGGATTCCCCTTGAAACATGAGTAAATTCATATGGAAACTTTATACATATCATGACTCTATAAAGAACATTGTCAAACATATAATTCTTAAAAGGGAAATTTTGCTACAATAGAAATCATAAATAGCATACATAGCATTACAAGTGTTTGATTATCAATCAGATTTAAGGAATACATTGGGATTATTATAGGGGACAAACCATATAAATAATATGGATTGTAGTTGTTTTAATTAGATTTTTTTTAAGTCCACACAAACTAGTGTCAACTGGAAAGATGGAACTAGAACTGAGTAATGATTTATTTCATCACATTGGCTGGCCTGTGGGGGCATTTTCTTGATGAAATCTTACAATTTCTTGAAATTCAAAAAGAATCATTCCTACCTCAAATATGTAATCTATTGCTTCTCAATATTCAGAACACCTTTGTATTAAAATTTCCTTAGTCTTAAAGCTGTAATACACATCATATCGACTTGCTATGAAGCTCAAAATAATGCTGAATGAGGGAGAGATGCATGTTATTTTATATCTGCTGCACACAGTCGTCCCTGAACCTACCACTACCCCCAGCTGGTCATTGTTGCACTGCAGCCACCACAACTCCCTTGCTGCTGAGGCAGGGCCCACAGGGAGCCTTTGCAGAGGGCTGCTGCTACCTCTCCCACTGCCTCAGCTGCCTCTGCCACGGCCTATGCCACCTCCATGGAGTAGGGGAAATGTTGATTTTGGCTAAGTTTCTGTCTTTTTGTTTTACCAATAAAGACTGGGTGCCATATGCTGGGGTGAAAACCTGCTAACTCAGAGAGACAGAGAAAGCAGCCAGCTGACCTTCTGCCTCTGACTTCACCTCAGAAAGAGGGCTCTCTCTTACACCATCTAAAACAACACTCCTCCAACCAGATGACCCTCCCTTCTACTTCCTGTGCCTCTCTCTCTCTGACCTCTCAACTTCCTCTCACTCTCTCTAGTTATTTCCAGTCAACTAATTGCTTGCTCTGCCCCTTGACCTATGGTTGACTTGATTTAAATAATATAATCTTGGGGTTCACAATGCGATCAAATATCCATCCCACAACAGATATACAAACACAAACATGGTTGGATAGTAATGGCTAGATGCTATATAAATGTAGCTTTTTCTAGCAACAGTTGATTCATAAGTTCATTTGGGATTTTTTTTTTTTTAGTGGAAATATTTCAATATTGTAGTTAAAAGCAGAAATCAAAATGAGACATATACTGAAGAAATATCCAATCTAACTACTCTAGAATTTAAGGGGGCCCGGTTTTTAACTGTTACAAATATTTTATGCCTGATAGCAGAGAAGCAGCAATACCATGCTCTGGAAGGTCCACTCCTATAGTTTCAATGGCTTTAGTCATCCATAAAACTTTAATTAGAGACTTACAGCACAGTGTAAAATAGCATGAATGCAGTCAAATATGCAGTAATATCTTCTTCTAAAATGACTCCATAAAATTGAAATAACTTCAGGCAAAGACATTTAATGTATTGTATGTGGTGCCCAAGCAGACAGCTTTGCATGAATCTGGAATCTGCCATTTTGACTTCTTAACAAGACTTTTTAAAATACAATGATTGGGTAATTGAAATATGTCACACACTTTATTGGTGTTTTACAATGTTTGCTGTATTTCTCATAATATAAATTTTCAGTTTTAAAATATATGCTGCAGTTACTCCCTTTGTGTCAGTGAACATTGTTATCCAACAGAGCACAAATGCTTTCGAGGTCGTTAGAAAATTTCCAAATACATTGTTCCCCATTTTAATGAGAAATAAGGTTTACTTACTGATTTGGCCTAAAGATGAGAATCAGAAGTCAATATTTACAGAAGACAGGTAACAATGCCATACAGATTTCTACAGATTGCAAAAAGAGAAATAACTGACTTTCCAAAAATATAAGAAAGTTGCACTAAATCTTATTGTTCAGCAGAGGATAACTGCAGTTAAAAAAAGAAGGAAAAGATGAAGAAGAAAATGAAGATTCATTAAGAGTTTAAGTTTTCTTTGTTCCATAAGAGGCTTGGCAGGTACACATCTCTGGAAGCTAGTTAATCTGTACACGGAAGCATGAAGCTCCCAGCTGCTTCCTCACAGTACCCTGAGGTATATACCGTGTTTATATCTCAAGTGCTGAACTTGAATCCCCAGAACTTGGTGGAAGAATGGAGGAAGAGCTAGTATGATGTATGTTTTGCTGTGTTATTATTATTATATATTTCAATATATTTATATTTTAACTATACTAATGTAGCTTCTCTAATAGCACATTATAACATCTTGAACTGTTTTTATAACAAGTTATAACTAAAAACTGAGTAAATAACCATATAATAATCATAGGGGTTGTGCATTTTACAAGTATCTAGAGATTTTTTTTTCCCTGAAGGTCGTCAACATATGAAATACCAGATTAATGTGAGAAATCCATGGATTTCTGGGAAGAAAGCTTATTTTTTAAGGGATGAAATGAAGATCACATACTCACTTATACAAAATAAAGCAACACCATTGACTCTTCATCTCCCAGGGAAAGATGGGGAAAACTCCAGACCAGGTCACCAAACCATGGGCCAGGAAGCCTTCTATATCCAAGAAAAAGCAACCCCCTCCTTTATTATTTTCTTTTTTTCTGTATTTTATCTATAATGTCATTATTCTATTATTGTATAATTGTAGTATCTTTTTGTTTTTGTTGTTTGTTTATTTTATTTTGTTTTTTCAAGACAGGGTTTCTTTGTGTAACCCTGACTGTCTGGAACTAATTCTGTAGACTACGATGACCTTGAATTCACCAAGATCTATTTGCCTCTGCCTTCCAAGTGCTGGGATCAAAGTCAGGGAACAATATTATTTTTAATTTGAAATGCACATTATTTATTTTTCTTAGTATTGTGAACAAACACATTACATAAGCAATTCAAGGAAGTAAGCAATCATTTTGTTTATTGTTTGGAAATAAAGTCTATTCTTGTAGGAAAAATAAAAGATTGCCAAAATAAAACTGAGTAGTAGTAGGAGTATAAAGCTATTTGTTCAGATATCTTAGCTAGAGCAGGTTCAAAGAAAGGAGAACTTCAACAAAGACTAAACTTCCTTACTCATGTGTTTCTTTTTATTCTTCCAGGGACACAGCACTGTGGGATGAACTCAACAGTATTCAGAATGTGTCATCTCTTGTCATTAATTCATTAAATATTTCTTATTATAATCAACCAGAAATCCAAATTAACAATCACAAATTTCAGTTTGAAGGCAAAATTAAAAAAAAAAAAAGCAAAAAAAAAAAAAAAACAATAGCAACAAAAAACAAATCTTGATTATAGGAAAATCATGATCTTTTAGTTGGAGCTGTGGATTAACAAAAGCTAATTGAATTAAAGCTCAAGCATGAAAGAAACACAGACTTTTCCCTCCCAGTGTATTACAAAGAAATCACTCAGAGGACAATATAACTTCTATAGAATATGGGTATGTTTTTTATATCTTCAATCATTTAAGAATGAAAGTCATTATGTAGTTTGATGGTCATCTATGCCACAGCCCATGAAAAAACTATACTCATGTTATCTTTGAAAATGTTACTTACTGTTTTACTTCTTATTTGGTATTACTTAAACCAAATGAATTTAAATATACTTTTATCACATTCTTCCCCTCCCCAAAGTTCTTCCAGATTCTCTCCTTCTTCCTGCCACCCAACTTTGTTTTTCCTCAAAACAAACCAATAATCCAGCACAACAACAAAATATGCCAAAGCTAGAAAATGAAATACAACATCACTCCAAAAGAAAAAAAAAAAAACAAGCAAGCAAACAAAAAAAAAATCCATGAAATTGTAACCAAAGAAAAAAAGTACTCACATGAACAAAACCAAAAGAAAAAACAAACAAAAAACACATGAAGTCCAGAAATGTTACATTGTTAGGTAACATTTGTTACCTAAGATATTAGGCTATCAAAAGAAAACTGAAATAATTTTAATCACCATATTACTGTTCCCTTCTAGCGATAAGAAAATGTGATAAACTCACGGTTCCCAGAGGAGAATTTGACATCTCCTGAGGCTTTTCTCCTAGAGTTGTGGATGGAAACTTCTCACTGTCTTTTTTCATAGTTTTTTTCATAGACAAACTCTGAGCATACACCTATACTTTTTATACAAAGACATCAATTAAAAGCCTGAAGTCCATCTTAAGTTTTAGCTTAATTACCACTAATAAGTCCTTATTTCCAAGTATAGTTTTATTCTGAGGTAAAGATGCTCAGTCTCAAATGTATGTATGAACTCCATAGTTACACAAATCCAACATAAAATTTCCACTTTGCCTAAAAGTCTGAGATGTCTACACAGTAACTAGCATTCTTCTGAAAGATACCCTGACCTCTTTCTACAATGTTAAAATATACTGAATTGCAAAATAATGCATACTGTGTGTTGATCTCATTGTCTATAATCTCAAATAGTTATGGTTTTAGTTTATGGGAGGACATTGAACATCGCAGGTTCTTTTATTCCAACATTAATTATTAATATTATTGTCCTTCAAATTAGACATTAAATGTCACAAAATAGTATGTGTACATATAAATATAAGAAAATAAGTGTGCATGATGTCGCAGTGAAGGTAGGGTCCTGAGGTTGATTAGTTCAGCATGCTCCCCAATATTAGTGTGAAGCCAAAAGCTGATAAAGGCAAGAAGAAATCTGATGGCTTGTTTTCTGTCAACAAGACATAATCTGAGGTTATTTGAGAAGAATGAACCTCAACTAATAAAATTGCCTCACCATATCGGCCTGTAAACAAGCCTAGGGATGTTTTCTTGACTGGTGATTAAAAAGAGAGTCAGAACCAAACAATCCTTCTGACTCTCTTTTTAATCACCAGTCAAGAAAACATCCCTAGGCTTGTTTACAGGCCGATATGGTGAGGCAATTTTATTAGTTGAGGTTCATTCTTCTCAAATAACCTCAGATTATGTCTTGTTGACAGAAAACAAGGGGGAAAAAAAAAAAAAAAAAAAGAATGGAAAAGAAAGCAGTGTCTTAGAACAATGGCTTCAAGTATCAGTAATCAGCAGTTTATTGAAGAAGAAAAGCATGCAGAGGGAGGGTGGAAGTTAGGCCCAGCAACTCGCCACTCTTAACTGGATAGAACAGGTTTGGTTCTGTCTGTAGAATTAATTAAGCTTCCCTACCTAGAATAGGTCTTAATTTTAGATAGACATACAACCTGCAAACTGAATTTCAAATACTTTTCCTACTGTACTAGAGAAAAGAAGGTAATAACCAAATATTTGGAAAAGTTTGTAAAATTTTGAGCTTCTTGGGGAGAAAAATATTTTCATATAGTGCGTAATAACCTATCATATTATGTGATATGCAAAATGTCTTTTGATGGTGATATTTATATATGATAACAGGTATCAATAAAAACAAGGAATTGATACACAAAAAAAAAAAAAAAAAAAAAAATTTGGTATTAAATCCTAAAAAATCTTTCCAAAGGGAATCTTAATTTTCAAAATATTTGTCATCTGACAGTGCTTACCGCCATGCTTACTGCGATGGAATATGAACTTTTCATTGTAATTTAAGGAATTATTCTCAATTAACTCTTTATTTTATAAGAATGTTAAATGTTATAGAATTCGTGGTTTCCAGAGAGAAAATGCATGCAGTCTTTACTGAGTACTGTCAATTCTGTGTCATGTATTGCATTCTCACTGTCATTGGCTGAGAAAATAAAATCAATCTGAAATTTAAAAAAAAAAAAAAAAAAAAAAAAAGAGAGTCAGAGTTCACTGGGTGTGGTGACACCTTGGAATGGTAGTCCTTTGTGCTGCAAGAAATCAGGTTAAGCAAGCCAAGTTGCTCTCAGACATGCTGTTATATCACAGTAACAGAACATCTAACTAAGACTCTGAAGTTCTGCAGGAGTTCACACAAGAAGCCTCTCTAATATTGAGACGGGAATGTTCTAGGTGAGTGGAATTCTATTTTAAGTTTCAATGTGGAGTGAGGTGAGCATTCCAGGCTTTTGAAAATATGTTTGAGGTGGAGCCTGGTGTTAGTGCTAGGCATATTTTATGCTAATTTTCTTAGAAGAAACTCATGGTAAGTGTCCAAATGACTAGTCAGTATGCCCGCTGAATTTAGGTCATGGGTCATCAGTATATTGTCACAACATGTTTTATTGTGATTGTTCAAAACATGTCTCGGATATTTCTGATTTGATATTATAGATTCTCAGGCGTCATTACATATAGACATAAAGTAAATAATCAGTTGTGAGCTCCTGCTGTTATGGCAGATGGCAGTATTTACTTGTACAGGGAAAATGGGGAATAATTCTTCCTTGGCAATTACGCTCAAAACATAGCAACTCATGATCTTGACTATGGATCTCTAAATGTGTCTTCTAAGTTTAATCATCTGATATGTCCATACACTCTAACACAACCTTTGCTCCTGTGGCTCAGTTAATCCTTCTGGTCACCACACATGAAAAAAAAATTGGTTATATTTTATTGGAAGGAAAATTTTATTCACAGACATTTGGTCATTATGCCAATGTCAAATTTGAAAGTTGCTAATTGAAACACTAGGGAAAGACAGAGCTGGAAGACCTAGACTATTCAATTCATATTTCATAGTAGCGGTGATGTTGTATTTGCTAGTTTTGAAACTCAGTTGTTTTTAGAAAAATATGTATAGCTATAAATTTGTTTCCTTTCTATAACACTATGAAAATCTCACATACTTACATATGTATAGCCTTGCATTCAGTAACCAATAATTTAACTTATTCAAAAAACTCCCACACATCTTATCCTAGTTTTTTGTTTTGTTTTGTTTGTTTATTTGTTTTTTTTTTCAAGACAGGGTTTCTCTGTGTAGCTTTGTGCCTTTCCTGGAACTTGCTTTGTAGACCAGGCTGGCCTCAAACTTGCAGAGATCTGCCTGCCTCTGCCTCCCGATTGCTGGGTTTAAAGGCGTGTGCCACCACCGCCCGGCCTTATCCTAGTTTTAATATGGAAAAGAGAATATAGCAAAGAAGAGAAACATTTTATCCATTTTCAAGTATTACATCAAATACAAATCCATGATTTCAAAGTCTGTTTTTATATGCAGAAAAAGATATCTGACTACTTAAAATCAGGATTTATAATATCTGTAAACCAATACAGTCCAAAAAAGATTTGCATTTTGTGAAGTATATTCTAAAATACATATATATGATATGAAGGAAACTATCATACAATTTTATTATACAAGTGTGTGCCTCTCTAGGGAATATAACTAGGAAAAGGTGGGTATATGTATACTGAAGTCCACAGAAGTGTGTCTATCACAAGGAATTGTTTGTTCATTGTCTTACAAAAATGAGAGATGGTAATACAGTTCACAATATGTGTGAAAATCTGGAAGAATACATTGGTTTTACTTTATTTCCTTAATCTCCAACATGCAGTTCTGTAACATACACATAGCCATGTTAAATTATATAAAATTATCATAGGTAATATTTAATTCTTTAGGGTAAAATTGCTCAAATATGACAAGAAGGTAAATATACATATATTTAAAGTAACTCACTCTGAAGATTGAAGTGTATTTAGTTGTATGGTACAAAGATTTCCTAGATATATAGGTTAAAAAAATAATAGGTAGGTAAATGACCTTAAAATGAAAACCAACATTAAAATGACTTTATGAAGATGATAGAGGCCTTTAAAGAAGTAATGAAAAATATCCTTAAAGAAATTGAGGAAAAGGCAAACAAAAACCTGGAAGAAGTCAATAAATCCTTTAGAAAGCCAAGAAAACCAAGAAAAAGCAATCCAACAGATGAAGGAACCAGCTCAAGACCTGAAAATTGAAATAGAAACCATGAAGAAGACATAAACACTTTTCAAATGAATTAAACTTTTGTTAGAAAGTAAATTACCCCGTGTTTACTGAAAAGACTATACAGGCAATTACTGAGTCACTGTCATAGTCTTTCAAGAATCTTAATTATGAATTGTAAATATGCTGAGAAGAAAATATTTTCTCAAATAAGTCACGAGGAAATTAAAGGACAAATAACAGTAAATATCAAATTAAAAGTAAATATTTTCTCTCTCTGCCAAGTTTGAAATTCAATAAGCATTTCCTTTATTTGCTGACATGACTTAAGATGATTGTTTGAAATCACTAAATATTATTGTATTGTCATGGCAACAGGATAAAAGGTTACTAACCCTGTATAAGTCTAAACGTGTTTTGTCTTTTTTAATATCGTTTAGCTTATATGGTAGCCATATGTGAAGAGAGAATTAATTACATTTAATTGGAAGAAATACTACGTTAACAAAAACTTAGCCATTATGCAGCTATCAAGGATAGTATCATAATTAAAATCCTAAAAATGCCAAGCGTGATGGTGCATGACTTTAATCCCAGGACTTGGGAGGCAGAGGCAGGTGGATATCTGTGAGTTCAAGGCCAATGTGGTGTACAGTGGGTTCTAGGAGAGCCAGGGCTACACAATGAAACCCTGTCTCAAAAAAGAAAGAAAGAAAGAAGCCTAAAAATATTACCACAGATGTGTTCCTTATGACAATGCTGTTGTAAATATTTATTTTGTGCAACAGAGTTAAAATCACAATATGTTAGAATACATCCTTAACCTCACAGTTATTGAAATTTATGGGATGGGTACATATTAATGTATGATTCTGTCATTTGTAAGACATAATAGTTATAACTACATTAAATGTCAGTAGTACATATCACCTAACACAAATAGAATATCTCAAACCTTCAAGAATTTGCTCCTTGCTGAGATCTACAGAGCACTGGGTAAAGTTCCCAGCCTTTCACTCTGCTGTGACCCTGCCCTTATTTTTTCTGTATGTGTATACAGCACATATCAGAATATGTAAGGAATATACATTGCTGTGGGATGGTCTGTATGTCAAATGTGTTGCTGATTGGCCAATAAATAAATCACTGATTGGTCAGTGGCCAGGCAGGAAGTATAGGCGGGACAAGGAGGAGAAAAAACTGGGAAGTGGAAGGCTGAGTCAGAGAGACACTGCCAGCCGCCATGATGACAAACAGCATGTGAAGATGCCGGTAACCCACGAGCCATGTGGCAAGGTATAGATGAATAGAAATGGGTTAATTTAAGCTATAAGAACAATTAGCAAGAAGCCTGCCACGGCCATACAGTTTGTAACCAATATAAGTCTCTGTGTTTACTTGGTCGGGTCTGAGAGGCTGTGGGACTGGCGGGTGAGAGAGATTTGTCCTGACTGTGGGCCAGGCAGGAAAACTCAAGCTACAATACATACAGACTAAAAAAATAAAAGAAAAGAAAAACAATGATATAGTTATTTACATCATGGCAAAATAAAAAAAAATATATTATTCCATTCTTATACATTATTTTAAAAATAACACAATTTGTTCTATGGTAGTGAACACACACTCTCATGGGGAAATCTTTTACTCTTGCACTAAATTTAGCTTTCAAATCTAGACAAACCTACTAATTATTTCTGGAAAAAATATAACATTGATAATTATCCAAAGAGTGATGAAACTCAAACTTCCCAGGTGCTTTGCTGCTGAAGCCAGAACAAAATATCACTTATGACTAAATAATTAGCCCAACAAAGTCAATTTGGGTCTAACTTAAAAGAATGGTACTAGAGAATAGATAGTTCCCATTACTCAAATTTTCTCAAAGTACTTAATATAGATCTGATGGATGTGTTATATTTTAGTCTCATTTGGTGACCTGCCATCTCTTCAAAAATGTTCAGGTTGCTGACTACCCAGTTACTCCTCAGGCTCAAAAGTTATTTTTCTGTCCTCGTTATTTAAGGGGGCAATTTTCGTGTGAATCAAAAACAAAATAATTCTTAAAGATTCACAATGAGATAATTACAGTAGGGAATATAAAGGTTACTAAGAGAGGGGTTTAAAAAGTCCAGTTTTCCCTTTCTTTGGGGGCTTATTTCTCTTTCAGTATTGCTACACATTTAACCATGGTAGAAGGCATTTGGAAGACACTGATTCAGTGTGCTACAGAATAGTGTCAAAAGAATCATTAAGTTTCCTGGAGGGTAAGTACTAACAGCAGAAAAGACTTTATAACTGATGGAGGAGGAGGTCAACTGGACCAACTATAAATATATAACTGAATTATTTGGCCTTAGTTTTGTAAACCTAAGATAAAACAAAGATCTATGCAAACTGAAATGCTCTACATGCATAACCCCCTACATGCATAAGCTGATAAAAAAGACAATTCATGGGAAAGAAATGACATTTTTATGTTAAATTCCTGTATACATTATTTTATGTGTAATTTTTCTTTGAATTTCCTTACTACAGAACTGTCTTAAGTGTGTATACTTCCACTGCAGTTAATCAGAGGATCAAGAGGGAATTATGATACTGAGCATCCTCCTTTTCATAGCCTGCTTCTGCTCACCTTACAGAATTCTTGGTCACACCCAACCTTTCCCATTCATAGATATTTAGACCAAAGAATTCCCTTGAACTAGAGGTCATATTTCATATTTGGTGACTTTAACACTTCTGTGGCTGTTTTACTCCAATCAATGTCTTCTGTGTAGATGTAACCATCTTATTAAATAAGAAACACAGAGCCAATGCAAAGATGAAAGCCCAAGAGGTCAGAGCGATAGCTAAGAACTAACAACCTTACCCTTCACTGCCGCTGCTATCTTCCTCAGCAAGAGACCTACTTCCTGTCTGTTTGTCTTTTTTTTTATAGACTTTCTATTCTGCCTTCTCATTGGTTGTAAACCCAACCACATGACCTCTTCATCACTGCCTGTCTGTAGAGACCTCCAGGTCGTCTATGGTTGGTATTGAGATTAAAGGCATGTGTCTCCATGCTGGCTGTATCCTTGAACACACAGAGATCCGCCTAGCTCTGCCTCCCAAGAGCTGGGATTAAAGGCATGCACCACCATCGCCCAGTTTCTGCTATGGCTTGCTATTAGCTCTGACCCCCAGGCAAATTTATTTATTAACATACAAATAAAATCACATTTCAGTACAATTAAAATATCACTATACTTCTGCATTCTTTCTTGTCATTTATTCTATAGATTATCTCCACTATTACTCTGTAGACTACTGCAGCAGTTGTTGGAATGCCCTCTCCTCTAAAATCAATGCACCATTCCTTTCCACTTTCTAACTGAGGTATGCTAAGGAGCCACTGCTCTTATGAGATCTTTTGCTTTAAGCATCTCTTATAATTCATCCCATCAGCTACTTCTTGTTTATCATCACCCACTTTAGTTAGATTTTGCCATAATTAATTCCAATAACATCCTGAAAAGTCCTGACCAGATAATTCCAAAATGATCTGTGTTAAAAGGCATCATAACTTTTGTAGTTGTTGATGAAGACAATTATGGTGTTTGGGCCAATATATATGAATAAAAATGTATCAGTAATAAAATATTTAATTCCTTAAAGTTACTCAAAATGAATTTTGAATTTATTATTTTAGTTCTAGCACATTAAATATTTTATTTTACATAATTCTTTATAAATACTCTCATTTGTGTTTCTTGTTTAAGATAAACAATAAATCAATTTGGGCCAATACCAATATATGTACCACGGTTTGAATGTTACTGCTTATCCTCTCTTCACTCTGCCTGTTCTGGAATTCACTAGGCACATCCTTGTTCCAGCAGATATGTTTCTTTTATAACAAGGAATTTAAGTTTTAATGAATGACTATACCAGTAAGGCAAATTAGACTCCAATACACTAGTTTTTGTCAGTCAGTATTTTATTATTTCAAACAATATTTAGCTAAAGACTTACAAGCAAAGAGAGTAAATTTCACCTTGCTAATCAATAGAATGAAATTTGTTATGAGCTGGTTTGGGTTTATATCTCTGATAAAGGTACAGCCAATGATCAGACATAGTCTAAAATGGAATGATTTTTTTTCTCTTATTAGCTTTTTAAAAAACACTTGTCTGTTCTTAAAGACACATATTTTCACAGCCAAGACAGATGACCTTTTTCTGAGAATCAAGTCATGAAGTTGAATGTAAAAAGGGATTCATGAAAAATGAAACCAGTGACCTGGGTAAGACCATGTCTGTGAGTCAAGACCTGAATTGATCTCTGTCTCAGAGGTTTCATTACTCTGGGGCCTGTAGTTTAACCTAAGTGGATTCTTTCCGGTAAACAGAGGAAACACAGGTGGCAGTCACTTCTGATAACACAAAGCCATTCACAATGAAAGAACTTTGGCAGAGAATTCATATCTAGACACTATATCAAAGGAGTGTATTCTCAAGTAGAAATTGCTTAATTTAGAAAGGTTCGTTTTCCTTTATTTTTGGAAGCAATACATACCTTGTGTTGACATGTTCTGACTTCTCATAAATCATTTCATCTCTCAAAAAGTTAACCATGTACCCTGAGTCCATCTAACCTGAAATAGGGTCATATAATTGCTCATTTTTCTCTACATAGTTCTAATTGGGTCTGCTAGAACAAACTGAAAAAATAATGACTAGTACTAACAAAAAATGGTATAAATCTTTTTAATTTTTTTGTTTCTTAACTGAAATTTGTTTCATATAATAATATATACTGTTCACCATTTACCCTCCCCCAAATCCTTCCAGATTTTCTACCTGCCCTCCCACCCTAGTCCACTTTCTTTCTGTCTTCCATTTGAAAGTAAACAAAGCAGCAAGCGAAGAAACAAAACAGAATTAAAAATAGGAAAAAATAAATAATAAACAATCTTTTAAATATTGAAAAGTCAACTTTCAGTGCAAATGCTGCAATACACACAATGAATTCTTTATCAATCAGTTAACATTCGTTGACATTAAGAGTATATATATATATATATATATATATATATATATATATATTTCTCTATTAAGTAGATTATAAAGACTCTACCCCAAAATAGATCATCATGTGATGCTTCAGGAGACAATGTTGATGTTCATTGTCCCTGTTTTACCATGATCTTGTGAATGTCTGTGATCTGTACTGCTGCCAGTGGTCATGTTGAGGTCCATGCTACCATCAGAAACCACGTGGAAGTCTATGACCTGTGCTTATGCTTGCTGTTATAGGAAAGGAAGCTTCTTTTGCAGTGGTATCTATGACTGTAGACTCACAACTGAGAATGAGAGACATTGAAGGCTTCTGTGACAACCTCCCCCATCCTGATCTACCTGCCCCCAAAGAAACAGAAACAGTCCAGATAGAAAGCTATTGAAGAGAATCTTTAAAAATTGTGATAAAGATGCTCAAGTGTAGCTATTCACAGTTGATGGCTTCTGTCAGGGGTGGGGAAGGACTCAGATATCTTAAAGGAGTGGCCACTGGTTGGCCACTGGGAGATTTTCCATGCTCCACTGAGCATGTGAGTAACACAAATTGGACTTGTTGTAATTTTTTTTTCTTTTTTGAGTGATGGTGCAAGGTTGGGATGGTGGAAGTGGGGGGATGGAAGCAACTGGACAGATTGTAATGGGAGTGCATTGCATAAAATTCCCAAATAATTAATAGAAATATTATGTTTGGGAAAAAGAAGAAAAAGGTGCCTCACACATTAGTTCTTATACTCAAAAGTTTTTTTTCTTATTTGTCCTTTTAGTGAAATGTGAACAATATTAACAAATAATTCTTTTTATAGTCACCATTATGTAGTTGCACATATCTATGTGCATTTTACTATATAAATAATGCTATATACTAAACATTGTATAGTAAAATCTGCAGTGAGACTTCATTTATATTATATATTTTAAAGTTCAATATAGGAACATGGGGGAGAGAAGGTGTTTGTGCTGTAACATTATCTCATGTAACCTATGGAAATTACAAAGGGCCTTATTAGACACAATATAGTAAGTACAATGCTGGGCCCAGACACCAGTCAGAACTCATCAGATGAATTAGTCTGTGTTGTGGTCACTGAAATGTCATCAAACATGACTGAGGTTGTGTTCAGTACTGTCTCACTTTATTTTCTTTTTCAGCAACAAACTTGAAAAGGATTTATAAGGAATAGGTTTATAATTATCTCAGCTTTATGAAAAGCTGGAAAACCCATGCATAGGGTCCTTGAAAAGGCTGCCTTTGTCTGTGGAAGAAAAGCCTGTGAACACAGATGACAGCATGAAGGGATTGACACATCATTTTTTTAAAGAACCACTCGGGTAAAAATTAAATTCGTAAAGAGAGAAGAACAACTCCTAAAATGCACATGCCTTTATACAGTCATGATAACAATCAAACTTCAACATGAGTTTTAGAAAGTACATTTGAACCACATCACGGATTGCCTAACACAATGCACACTATCTTGAGCATCTATTGGATTGCGCACTTATCTGCTGGTTAAAAACATGTGACAAGCATGGACTGAGAAATTCTAAGTCAGTCATACTGGCATACCTTATAACTTTTTACAAAACAACAAAATAATTATAAAGGAGACTTCTGAAAACAATCTATAGCTAAGAAAAATAAATATATGACCTGGGAAATGGTACACCAACCACCTGCTACATAGCCAGAAAGAAACGCAGCAGACATCTGGTAAAATACTTGATGAGGATTTAAAGGTGAATGTGGAGTAGTCATTTTTCCTCATGCAGGCTCTGTTAAATATGGATGAATCACATCATAGCAACTCTGATTTTAGAAAGTTATTCCACATTGCTAAAAGTTACTTAAGGTTTCCAAATTTTTTTTTAATTTTTTTTAAATTTATTTTGCAATACAATTCAGTTCTACATATCAGCCACGGATTCCCTTGTTCTCCCCCCTCCCCTTCCCCCCCAACCCCCCCCCCCCATTCCCATCTCCTCCAGGGCAAAGCCTTCCCCACAGACTGAGGTCAACCTGGTAGACTCAGTCCAGGTAGGTCTAGTCCCCTCCTCCCAGGCCAAGCCAAACAATCCTGCATAGGCCCCAGGTTTCAAACAGCCAACTCATGCAATGAGCACAAGATCTGGTCCCACTGCCTGGATGCCTCCCAAACAGATCAAGCCAATCAACTGTCTCACCCATTCAGAGGGCCTGATCCAGTGGGGACCCCTCAGCCATTGGTTCATAGTTCATGTGTTTCCATTAATTTGGCTATTTGTCCCTGTGCTTTATCCAACCTTGGTCTCAACAATTCTCGCTCATATAAACCCTCCTCATTCTCACTAATTGGACTCCCAGAGATCCACCCGGGGCCTAGTCATGGAACTCTGCATCCAGATCCCTCAGTAGTTGGATGAGGTTTCTAGCACAACAATTAGGGTGTTTGGCCATCCCATCACCAGAGTAGGTCAGTTCGGGCTGTCTCTCGACCATTGCCGGCAGTCTGTTGTGTGGGTATCTTTGTGGATTTCTGTGGGCCTCTCTAGCACTTTGCTTCTTCCTATTCTCATGTGGTCTTCATTTACCATGGTCTCCTATTCCTTGTTCTCCCTCTCTGTTGTTGATCCAGCTGGGATCTCCCGCTCCCCCAAGCTCTCTTTCCCTCGACCCTCGCCTTTCATTACCCCCACTCATGTCCAGGCTGTTCATGTAGATCTCATTCCATTTCTCTGTCATTGGGCGATCCCTGTGTCTTTCTTGGGGTCCTGTTTTCCAGGTAGCCTCCCTGGTGATGTGAGTAGTAGACAAGTCATCCTTGTTTCATGTCTAGTATCCTGCTATGAGTGAGTACATACCATGTTTGTCTTTCTGAGTCTGGGTTACCTCACTCAGGATGATTTTTTCTAGATCCATCCATTTGTCTGCAAACCTCATGATGCCATTGTTTTTCTCTGCTGAGTAGTATTCCATTGTGTATATGTACCACATTTTGTTTATCCATTCTTCAGTTGAAGGGCATCTGGGTTGTTTCCATGTTCTGGCTATTACAAACAATGCTGATATGAACATAGCTGAACAAGTGCTCTTATGGTGTGGTTGAGCATTTCTTGGGTATATGCCCAAGAGTGGTATAGCTGGATCTTCGGGGAGATTGATTCCCAATTTTCTAAGAAAGCGTCATATTGATTTCGAAAGTGGTTGTACAAGCTTGCATTCCCACCAGCAGTGGAGGAGAGTTCCCCTAGCTCCACATCCTCTCCAGCATAAGGTGTCTTCAGTGTTTTTGATCTTAGCCATTCTGACAGGTGTAAGGTGGTATCTCAGAGTTGTTTTGATTTGCATTTCCCTGATGATTAGGGATGTTGAGCAGTTCCTTAAATGTCTTTCGGCCATTTGAGTTTCCTCTGTTGAGAATTCTCTGTTTAGTTCTATAGCCCATTTCTTAATTGGACTGTTGGGCATTTTGATGTCTAATTTCTTGAATTCCTTATATATTCTGGATATCAGTCCTCTGTCAGATGTGGGGTTGGTGAAGATCTTTTCCCATTCTGTAGGCTGTCGCTTTGCCTTGTTGACCGTATCCTTTGCTCTACAAAAGCTTCTCAGTTTCAAGAGGTCCCATTGATTGATTGTTTCTCTCAGAGTCTGTGCTACTGGTGTTCTATTTAGGAAGTAGTCTCCTATGCCAATGCGTTCAAGACTACTTCCTACTTTCTCTTCTAGCAGGTTCAGAGTAGCTGGATTTATGTTGAGGTCCTTGATCCACTTGGACTTAAGTTTTGTGCACGGTGATAGATATGGATCTATTTGTAGCCTTCTACATGTTGATATCCAGTTTTGCCAGCACCATTTGTTGAAGATGCTTTCTTTTTTCCATTGTGCACTTTTGGCTTCTTTGTCAAAAATTATATGTTCATAGGTGTGTGGATTAATGTCAGGGTCTTCAATTCGATTCCATTGGTCCACATGTCGGTTTTTATGCCAGTACCAAGCTGTTTTTATTACTGTAGCTCTATAGTAGAGCTTGAAGTCAGGGATCGTGATGCCTCCAGAAGTTGTGTTATTGTACAGGATTCCTTTGGCTATCCTGGGTTTTTTGTTTTTCCATATGAAGTTGAGTATTATTCTTTCCAGGTCTGTGAAGAATTGTGTTGGTATTTTGATGGGGATTGCATTGAATCTGTAGATTGCTTTTGGTAAGATTGCCATTTTTACTATGTTAGTCCTGCCTATCCATGAGCATGGGAGATCTTTCCATTTTCTGACATCTTCTTCAATTTCTTTTTTCAGGGACTTAAAGTTCTTGTCATATAGGTCCTTCACTTGCTTGGTTAGTGTTACCCCAAGGTATTTTATGTCATTTGTGGCTATAGTAAAGGGTGATGTATCTCTGATTTCCTTCTCCGCTTCTTTGTCCATTGTATATAGGAGGGCTACTGATTTTTTTGAGTTGATCTTGTATCCTGCTATGTTGCTGAAGGTGTTTATAAGCTGTATCAGTTCCTTGGTGGAATCTTTGGGGTCGCTCAAGTATACTATCATGTCATCTGCAAATAGGGAAAGCTTGACTTCTTCCTTTCCAATTTGTATCCCCTTAATCTCCTTATGTTGTCTTATTGCTCTGGCTAGAACTTCAAGTACCATATTGAATAAGTATGGGGAGAGTGGACAGCCTTGCCTCGTTCCTGATTTTAGTGGAATTGCTTTGAGTTTCTCTCCATTTAATTTGATGTTGGCTGTTGGCTTGCTGTAAATTGCCTTTATTATGTTTAGGTATGTTCCCTATATTCCTGATCGCTCCAATACCTTTATCATGAAGGGGTGTTGGATTTTGTCAAATGCCTTTTCTGCATCCAGTGAGATGATCATATGGTTTTTTTCTTTGAGTTTGTTTATATGGTGTATTACATTGACGGACTTTCGTATGTTGAACCACCCTTGCATCCCTGGAATGAATCCTACTTGATCATGGTGGATAATTGTTTTGATGTGTTCTTGGAGTCTGTTTGCCAGTATTTTATTGAGTATTTTTGCATCAATGATCATGAGGGAGATTGGTCTGTAGTTCTCTTTCTTTGTTGTATCCTTGTTTGGTTTAGGAATGAGGGTAATTGTAGCCTCGTAGAAGGAGTTTGGTAATGTTCCTTCTGTTTCTATTGTGTGGAACAATTTAGAGAGTATTGGTATTAACTCTTCTTTGAAGATCTGGTAGAATTCTGCGCTGAAACCATCTGGTCCTGGGCTTTTTTTGGTTGGGAGACTTTTAATGACTGTTTCTATTTCGTTAGGGGTTATTGGACTATTTAAATAGTTTATCTGGTCTTGATTTAACTTAGGTATGTGGTACCTATCCAGAAAGTTATCCATTTCTTTTAGGTTTTCCAGTTTTGTCGAATAGAGGTTTTTGAAGTATGACCTGATGATTCTCTGGATTTCCTCAATGTCTGTTGTTATGTCCCCCTTTTCATTTCTGATTTTGTTGATTTGGATGCTCTCTCTCTGTCTTTTGGTTAGTTTGGATAAGGGCTTGTCTATCTTGTTGATTTTCTCAAAGAACCAACTCTTTGTTTCATTAATTTTTTGTATTGTTCTCTTTGTTTCTATTTTATTGATTTCAGCTCTCACTTTGATAATTTCCTGGCGTCTATTTTTCCTGGGAGACTGTGCTTCTTCTTGTTCTAGAGCTTTCAGGTATGCTGTTAAGTCTCTAGTGTGAGATTTCTCCAACTTATTTATGTGGGCATTTAGTGCTATGAATTTCCCTCTTAGTACTGCTTTCATAGTGTCCCATAAATTTGGATATGTGGTGTCTTCATTTTCATTGATCTCTAGGAAGTCTTTAATTTCTTTCTTTATTTCTTCCTTAACCCATTGGTGATTCAGTTGGGTATTATTCAGTTTCCATGAGATTGCAGGTTTTCTGTAGTTTTTGTTGTTGTTGAAATCCAACTTTAGACCATGGTGGTCTGATAGAACACAGGAGGTTATTCCAATTGTTTTGTATCTGTTTAGATTTGTTTTGTGGCCAAGTATGTGGTCAATTTTAGAGAAGGTTCCATGGGGTGCTGAGAAGAAGGTATATTCTTTTTTGTTAGGATGGAATGTTCTGTAGATATCGATTAAGTCCATTTGAGTCATGACATCAGTTAAGTCCTTTATTTCTCTGTTAAGTTTCAATTTGGGAGATCTGTCCAGTGGTGAAAGTGGGGTGTTGAGGTCTCCCACTATTAATGTGTGGGGTTTTATATGTGATTTAAGCTTTAGTAATGTTTCTTTTACATATGTGGGTGCCCTTGTGTTTGGGGCATAAATATTCAGAATTGAGACTTCATCTTGGTGGATCTTTCCTGTGATGAGTATGTAATGCCCTTCTTGATCTCTTTTGATTGATTTTAGTTTGAAGTCTATTTTGCTGGATATCAGGATGGCTACACCCGCTTGTTTCTTAAGACCGTTTGATTGGAAAGTCTTTTCCCAGCCTTTTATTTTTAGGTAGTGTCTATCTTTGAATTTGAGATGTGTTTCTTGTATGCAGCAGAAAAGATGGGTCCTGCTTTCGTATCCATTCTGTAAGCCTATGTCTTTTTATAGGTGAATTAAGTCCATTGATATTGAGGGAAATTAATGACCAGTGATTGCTCATTCCTGTTATTTTTTGGTGGTAATGTGTGGGTACTTCTATACGTTGGGGTTTACTGCTGTGGCTTTATCTGTTGCCTGTGTTTTCGAGGGTGTATCTGACTTCCTTAGGTTGGAATTTTCCTTCTAGTGCTTTCTGTAGGGCTGGGTTTGTGGATAAGTATTGTTTAAATCTGGCTTTGTCATGGAATGTCTTGTTCACTCCATCTATGGTGATTGAAAGTTTTGCTGGGTATATTAGTCTAGGCTGACATCCATGGTCTCTTAGTGTCTGCATTACATCTGTCCAGGTCCTTCTGGCTTTCAAAGTCTCCATTGAGAAATCGGGTGTTATTCTGATGGGTTTGCCTTTATATGTCACTTGGCCTTTTTCCTTTGCTGCTCTTAATATTCTTTCTTTATTCTGTACGTTTAGTTGTTTAACTATTATGTGGCGAGGGGACTTTTTTTGGGGGTCTAGTCTGTTTGGTGTTCTATAAGCTTCTTGTATCTTCATAGGCATTTCCTTCTTTAAGTTGGGAAAGTTTTCTTCTATGATCTTGTTGAATATATTTTCTGTGCCCTTGAGTTGGTATTCTTCTCCTTCTTCGACCCCTATTATTCTTAGGTTTGGTCTTTTCATGGTGTCCCAAATTTCTTGGACATTTTGGTTCATGACTTTGTTGGCTTTAGTGTTTTCTTTGACTGATGAATGTATTTCTTCTACTGTATCTTCAACGCTAGAGATCCTCTCTTCCATCTCTTGCATTCTGTTGATTATACTTGCATCTGAAGTTCCCAATCGTTTTCTCAGATTTTCTATTTCCAGCATTCCCTCTGTTTGTGTCTTCTTCATTTTTTCTATTTCCCTTTTCAGGTCTTGGACTGTTTCCTTCATTTGTTTCATTGATTTTTCTTGATTTTCTCTCAGTATTTTATTGTTTTCTTCCAGGACTTTATTGATTTCTTCTAATTTGTTTGCCCTTTCCTCTAGTTGTTTACAGCGTTCTTCACATGTTTTTGTCTTTTCCTCTACACAAGCCTCTAGCTTCTTCATGATGTCATTCATAAGGCTGTTTTCTTCTGCTTCTTCCAATTTCTGATGTTCAGGTCTAGGTGTTGGAGGAGGGCTAGGGCCTGGTGATGCTGTATTGCTATTCATTTTGTTGTATATGTTTCTGCCTTGACGTCTGCCCATCTCCTTGTGGTTCGTTCTTGGCCTTATCCGCACACTTGGTTCAGACAGACCAGTGTTCCAAAAGGGAAGTCAGTGTTCCAAAAGGGAAGTCCGGAGCAAGATGGGAGCTGGGGGCCGGCCTCTGAGTCTCAGGAAGAGGCTTGGGGCTCAGGCGGATGGGCGTGGGGGCAGGGCGTGGAGACTGCAGGGTCTGCCAGGGGTCTTGGAGAAGGGGATCCTTCCCGGTGGGGCTAGCAGGGAACCTGCCTGGTGGCCAGAACCTGGGGCCGAGTTGGGCAGGTCTTCCCTGGAGTGGCTGGTGCCCAGGGATGGGGTCTGGGGCAAGGAAGGGTACTCACCAGTGTTGTAAAAGGGAAGTCCGGAGCAAGAAGGGAGGTTTCCAAATTTTTATGTCAGCAAATAAATCGAGAGTATAATAGAAGTGCAAATTAAGGGAATTTGATTCTAAAGAACTAAATGAAATGCGCAAATCCCAGTTTTGCCCGGATCTATCTCTTGCATACAACACTGGTGACATGCCATTTAAAAACTGAGACATCTCATGTTTCCAAATGTCAGCATTTCTGATACTTAGCTTTTCAAACTCAGACTAAATCATCGTGCAGCTTCCATGCTTCCTGAACATGAAGACAACAGCTTACAGAACTTTCCAGCCTTTGTAGTCATGTTATCTGTTCCCTATATAACTCTTCTCTCCTTTTGGTACATATCTGTCTATATCTTACTGCTTCTATTTGGGAGACTCGATTGATGTATACTTAGTGAAATGTACTCCCTTTCAATGCCACCAGTTCAGCTCACCTTTTAGAGCAAATGTGCCTGGCTTCAAGGAAGAGTAATTCCTCTATGGGTCTTGGTTTGGAGTATCTGCTCATCTTAGTAGCTTGTCAACTGCAAATGGTCCCAGTGAAGTTCCGAATTACGAGAGCTATCTTCCATGTTGAGCTCTCAGCTGGCTTCATTTAGGGACATTGTTTTCTCATCTTTATTTCAGAGGGGCCAGGCCATTCCATTTGTTTCCCAGAACATATTGTATCATGCATTAAGAGCATTTCCTGTGGAGTTTTTATTGAG
This sequence comes from Peromyscus californicus insignis, assembly GCF_007827085.1. NCBI lineage: Eukaryota > Metazoa > Chordata > Mammalia > Rodentia > Cricetidae > Peromyscus > Peromyscus californicus. The sequence continues at coordinate 64,900,629 of NW_026294458.1, forward strand.
ATACACAGTCATGCATAGTTGGATGCAATGTGGCATCAGAATGGGCAGACAATGAATAATGCATTCAAAAAGCAGAGAGTAGGTGACTCTCTCAGTGGACATCACAGGGTTCCTACAAGGCTAAGCTTCAAACTTTCTACAGACATAGACAGAAAATGGAGAAATGGGAGCATGAAACACTCTCTTTTTAAAATAGTTTCAAATGCAAGATTTAATTTTTACACACACATTCTACCATTGGTTTTGCTTTAATACTTCCTTTAAAGATGGGGGAGGGGGAGACACAGAAGAAATGTAACATAAATTAACCAAAGTCACAGAGTGAGAAAACTGCACAGTGCTGAGCGATGCTAAGTCTTCTGAAGATGATGGCATCTACTAAATGTCCAAAAATTCTTAAAAATAAATGAAAATTCATGGACATAGTCTGATGCACTTTCTTGAGTCAGTTAATCTCTTTTTTGGTATGATGATTTTTTTTAACTTAATCTATCCATGTCTATGCCCTGAGTAAAGGTATTCTCAGTTATCATTTTTTTTTTATTTTTTTTAGCACAAATTGACTTTTAGATGATCACAGGTACCATTTTATCATGATTGAGTCAAGTAGTTCTTCTAGCTTTGGTAAATAAACAATTCTGTGGAATATTGCCCGAGTAGCATATTTCTTCCTTCTGGCTGGTTTACTTAATTTGGGTCAAAATGTACTGTTTCACATACACAAGGTTTTGTTTTGTTGTTTCATAGTGAGAGATTGTTACATCTGCTCTTATTTGACTTAGCATATAATGATATTTGTTTTTGATAAATTTGGACAATTCTTTAATTAAAGAATTGTAAAAATGAAATAATCTCAGGCTCAAGTTAGCATAAAAGCCCCAAATAATCTCTTTTTTGCCGTTGAAGATAATGGACATAATTAATCTTTGTCTATGGTTCACAATCACTTGATCTGCCTTCTATGTTAACTTGGAAAATCCTGTTAAATTGGTAGTTCTTGTGGAGTAAGGTAATTAGATAAAGTGATCTAGTCATCCAACTTCCTTCAGACAGAAGTCCTTATATTTCCATCACTGGATAGTTTATAAATTATTTGAGAGCAATTTTCATCATCTCAATAGCTGTCCAGACATTCCCTATGAGGAAAAGAATTAGAAGAAACTCCCCAACAGAGACAAAAGGCTGTGTAAATCAGCTCATGCTAGTACCTACAGGGTTAATACATCCTTCACCTAAGTCTACCCATTCTACTCCTAGGCCTAAATTTAAGGATATGATATTAAATATTTTTCTTTCTAAAAATTATTATTTTTATTTTTTGAGATTGTAATAAAAATACATCATTCACCCTTTCCATTTTCTTCCTCCAAACTTGTCCATATACCCCTTTCAATTCCATAGCCTCTTTGTTCAAAATGTTTTGCTGTTGTGCCCAGATCACAACCCCCAAAGAGACCACTTGAGACTGAGGATGTCCAGAATGCAGCAGCAAGGTTTATTGCAAGTGTGCACTACAAGCCAGGCAGGGAACTTGTCCACACGCACTCGTTGCAGTGGGGCAGGGAGGGGTTCCACTTTCTTGGTGAGGCTAGCTTCTAAAGGCAAAAACCACAAACCCTTCTAGTACGGGGTTGGGGGAGTGTTAGTATGAGTTTAATTCTAATTGGCTCAATCTTCCTGGACCTTCCTGTAATCTTATTTTTAGTTTGTCCATTTGCTTTGTCAGAACTTTTACAGCCCATCTCTGGAGTTGGGATATGCTATCTCCAGAGTTGGGACATCTTGTGGTTAATCAGTCACCACCAGATGGCCAGACATCCTGACTTTGTACTTTTGAGTTCCTGGGGCTGACACCATCATTTCTGGGAAATTGAAACTGGCCTGGGTCTGTCTGTATTAAGATATCTTTGTCTAAACTTCTTTTGCCTCTAGAGAATAAAGTGAGGGTCTCACATTACCTATAAGTATATATAGACAGACAGATAGATAGATAGATAGATAGATAGATAAGTAGATAAGTAGATAGATACAGATATTTTTAAATATCTAAATATACTCTGCTTTGTATGTATGTTTTTATGTATATGTATGTAAAAATTATGCATCTTGGAAAATGAATTGTCAAAAATAGACGCACATGTGAACTCTTTGTACAATAGATGGGTTGAATACTAATATTTATCCATTTTGTTGCTGTATTGTTTAGAAACAGTATCATATAGCCTAGGCTAACGTCACACTTGCTATACAGTTGAGGCTAACCTTGAACTCCTTTATACATCCCTCACATGCTAAATTAGATGTTTGTGCTGTCAACTCTGGATGTTGTAGACAGTTTCAAGGAGAACAAAGGCCTACTGTTTGGAAACTTCCTCTTTTCCTGTCTTTCTATGTTTGATATAGAGATGAGTAATTTTTTTCTTTAGACCAGACATACACATACACATATCCATTTCTTTATTTGTTGTGGTCTCTCTTTTTCACCTTTTCTCTTTCCTGCTTCCACTGCTTACTTCTCCTTTCCAAAGGATGTTACCATTCATTGGGTGTACAGCCAGACCTTGTATTGATAATCTCCCTTGCTGATTCCTTAGTTAATTACTTGGGAGGAAACACAGATATTGGTGAGATAACACTGGAAGGGGAATAGATCTAAAGTCTAGTTCAACTCCCTTTACTGAAAATACAATTCTCCACTAGCACAGACAGCTTTAATATGTACATATATCCACATGGTTTTAATTTAACAAACTCCTATATAATTAGAATTATTTACATTCTCCACTTCCAAGTATTTTTTACATTAAAAAGTATTTATAGAACAAATCATGCCTAACTCAAAACCTGAAACAAATGCTTTTGGGCAAGTTGTTTAGCTGACAAATCATTCTGGGTAGCATGAAATTTTAATAGGAAGAAGTAACATGAGAAACCAGGGCACTCCAATAAAACTTAACATTATTAAATTGGCAACTGGTGTTTAATCCTTCAAGATGTTCTGAGAAGATTTGGAATCCATGCCTCAGAATGTCCTCTGGGCATAGAAAAGGAGGGAATGCTGTCTTAACAGCAACCAACTCCCATTAGTCTGTGATGGCTCAATTAAGATTAATTTCTCAGTAATTTAACTTTTCATCAGCTCAGTGTTTGTCCCCACTGATACTTAGAATGACTAGAGAATCTCCTAGAAAAGACAAAAGATCACCAGACTTCCCCAAAGCTTAATAGCCTCTGTGTGGATGAATTTGCTACAACTTAAAAGGATGAGAATGTCTATGTGCCAAGGTAATTGAAATGTGACACAAGAAATGTACACAGTAAATTGTTAAGCTAATGATTTGACAGTTGAATAATTTTCACTCCCTTACATCCCAACTACTTTACTATATCACCTTTTCCAAAATGTAGTGCAGGTGAACTCATACAAACCAAAATGGAAAGGGACTGTAATGTTAGAGTTCTCAGTGGAGAAGTCAACCTGAGGGAATAGCCAACACTAATCACCTTCTCTCTCTACTTTCCATTGCAGTTGTCTTACTTCTTGGAAGTAAACTAAGTCAACATAGGGGTTCTACGAATAGTTTTGTTTATTTCCCTTATTGATTCATCATTTATCAAAGTTTTTATACCTTTTCATTTCTCTTAAGTCGCAACTATGACGTTAGTTTCTTTTGGTTGACGGGGTTAGTTACACCAACAAATGTAGTAACTCTTCTCTTTCCTTTTTTATTCTTCAACTGCCATAAAATGAGCAAATCTAACAAATAATTAGTCATAGTTTCAAGTTCAATGAAGTCATATAGTATGCCAAAAAGAAATTAATTTGGAAGAGCCTGAGGTCATAAGGATGCATTCCGTACATGGTTTATTTGAAAAGATGTTGAAGAAAACTATCGTGCATACAAACCTTGTATATTTTCTGACATTGGCAAGTGAATTAGCTTATTCTTCAAATTTTAAAGAGGAGTGTCCAATGCTGTAGAGTGCTCAGAAGGCTCATCATTTGGAGAAATTTGTATAAAATCTCACTCTTACACTCTAAATGTCAACAGCTTCTGGATAGTGAGGTGAATGGAAATACTTTTGCTATGAAATAGCCTTAGGGATCACAGTTTTATGCAGGATAGTCTGCCAATAGATCAAGCCCTGCATAAATATCTTTAGCACATGTTGCTAGTGTAGAGACAGTAGGAAGGGAAATGGAAATCATATCCAGAGGAGGAATCAATCTTAATGTCACTGGCGTCCCTGTTCCTACCACGTAGAAGGAGTTTGATGCGATGAGCTTACGCTGTTGGTTGGTTTCCTGCAGAAGTGATGGTTCTCTATTCTGTTCATTGTTATTGTTTGCTGCTGACAGTGGTTTTAGGAGTTATATGTGGGTGTGTTAATTTTGATTATATATATTCTATGCAGTTGGTATTTTTTATAGTTTTTCTTCATGGTACTGCACCTGTTCTATCCCACTTGTCAGTTTTCAAAATGGATCGTTCTGTCCATTTCTTTCTTAGGGGAGCTCTGGTAAATATCTTCGGGCTATATAAATCTCAGTATAGTTTACTTCTGTCACCTTATTTGCTAGTGCCTTGACCCCACTTTTCTCCCACTACCTGTTTGATCCTCCCATTTCAAGGTCAAGGCCCATCCACCCTAAGCTATCTATGCTATTTCACCTGCCTAGAGAGATCAATCTGTTCCCACTAGACCACTCCTCTACACCTAACCTCTATGGTTATATTTGTTGTAACCTGCTCATTAATGACCTAACAGCTGACATTCACATAAGAGCAAATACATATTTGTCTTTTGGGGTCTAGTTTACCTCATAAAGGATGATTATTTTCTACTTCCATCTTTTTATCTGAAAAAAATTCTGCTTTCATTTTTTTAAATTTAATTTTATTAACTTTTTTTTTTCATTACTTTACATACTGATTACAATTTCCCCTCCCTTTTCTCCCGTTCACTCTAATCCACTCCTCCTTCTCCATTCAGGAAGGGGCAGGCCTCCCATGGGCTTGAACAAATTATGGCATATCAAGTTGAGAACCAAGCTCCTGCCCCTGCATGAAGGCTGAGTGATGTAATCCAGCATTGGGGAACAGGTTCCCAAAAGTCACTGCTAGGAGTCTTACAAATAGTCCAAGCTATACAACTGTTACGCCATGCAGAGAGCCTAGGTCAGTCCCATTTAGGCTCCTTAACTCTTGACTCAGAGTCTGTGTGCTCTCACAAGCTCAGGTCAGTTGTCTCTATGGGTTCCCCTTGACCTGCCAAGCTTGTACAATCCTTCTTTCCTTTCTTCAGGAGGACTCCAGGAGCTCAGCCCAGTGCTTGGCTGTGGATCTCTGCATCTGCTGCCATCAGTTACTGGGTAAAGGCTCTGTGATGACAATTAGGGTAGTCACTAATCTGATTACAGTAGACAGCCAGTTCAGGAACCCTCTCCACTATTGCTAGGAGTCTTAGCTGGGGTCATCTTTCTGGATTCCTGGGAGTTTCCTTGGCACCAGGTTTCTTCCAAATCCCAAAATGCTCCCTCATTAAGTTGTTACTCTTCTCTTCAGTCTCACCTTTAACCTGCCTCCCACACTCCCACTTTACCCAGGAGATCTCTTATATTTTTCCTTCCCCAGGAAATCCATGCATCACTCATTGGGCCCTCCTTGTTATCTAGCCTCTCTGGGGCTGTGAGTTGTAGATTGGTTATCCTGCACTCTACTTCTAATATTCACTTATTAGTGAGTACCTAAAATGTTTGTCTTTCTGTGTCTGCGTTACCTCACTCAGAATGATTTATTCTTGTTCCATCCCTTTGCCTACAAATTTCATGAGGTCATTGTTTTTTACTGATGAGTAATAATCCATTTTGTAAATGTACCGCATTTTCTTTATCCATTCATTGGGTGAGGGGTATCTAGGTTGTTTCCAGGTTCTGGCTATTACAAATAGTGTTGCTATGAACATCATTGAGCAAGTGTCCTTATGATATGATTGAACATCTTTTGGATAAATGCCCAAGATTGGAATTGCTGGATCTTGAGGTAGATTGATTCCCCTTTTTCTGAGAACCACCCCATTGATTTTCAAAGTGGCTGTACCAGTTTGTACTCCCATCAACAATGGAGGAGTGTTCCCCTTGCTCCACATCCTCTCCAACTTAAGCTGTCATCAATGTTTTTGATCTCAGCCATTCTGACAGGTATAAAATGGTATCTCAGAGTCCTTTTGATTTTCATTCCCCCCAACCCTAGGCCCTAAGCCCCAGGGCACATCCTATGCCCCTCCCATCTGCTTTCATTTTTTAAAGGATGGATAATAGTCCATTGCATAAATGTACATTCTTTTACACCAATTCATCTGTTGATGTACACCTGGGATGTCTCCTACTTCTGGATTTTGGTGAATAGAAAATCTATTAACAAGATTGAGCAAGAGTTTCTGTAAATAAGACATACATTCCTTTGGTTATATACCTATAGTGGTAGAGCTAGATCTTGAGAAATATTCATCCCCAGTTCTCCTAGGAAATACCACACTAATTTCCATAATGACTGTACAATTTTGTCCCTCCAACATCTCTGGATGAATGTTCTCCTTATTGTACATATTCACCAGCATGAGCTGTCATTAGTTTTATTTATCTTAGCCATTTTGACTAATGTAAGGTAAAATCGAAAACTATTTTTAATTAACATTTCCCTAATGACCAAAGATGTTGGACATTTCTTTAAGTGTTTCATTTTTTTTGATAATTCTGTTTAAATATAAAGTACATTTTTAAGCGTGACATTTTCGTTGTTGTCCAGGTTTCTTTCTTTCTTTCTCTTTTTTTCTTTCTTTCTTTCTTTCTTTCTTTCTTTCTTTCTTTCTTTCTTTCTTTCTTTCTTTCTTTCTTCTTTCCTTCCTTCCTTCCTTCCTTCCTTCCTTCCTTCCTTCCTTTCTTTCTTTCTTTCTTTCTTTCTTTTTTTTGAGTTCTTTATATATTTTAGATGTTAGCTCCCTATTGGATAAGTAGTTTGTAAGAAACTTTTCCTACTCGGCAGCATACCTCTTTGACCAAATAATGGTGTCTTTCATTAAACACAAACTTTTCAGTTTCACTGGGTCCCATTTACTAACTGTTGATTTTATCGTGCATACTGTGTTCAGTTCAGAACATCTTTTCCTGTGCTGATCATTTCAAAGCTATCATCCACTTTCCTTTCTATCAGGTTCAATGTATCTTGTTTTATGTTGAGGTCCTAGATCCATCTGGAGTTGAGCTTTGTGCACGGTGATACTTTGAAGCTTTGTGGTGTTTCTTCAATATGCAGTCATCCAATTTAACCAGCGCCATTTACTAAAGACACTGTCTTTTTCCTTGTGTATATTTCTGTCCTCTTCATCAAAAATCTGGTATCCCTGAATGAATGGATTTAAATCTGGGATTTCAATTCAATGACATTGATCGCGTGTGTGTCTTTGTTCCAATTCCATGACAGTTTAATTACCACAGCTCTGTAGTACAATTTGAGGACAGGGGCTGTGATTCTTCTAGAAATTCTTTTATTAATCAGAATTGATTTAGGCTTCCTGAGGTTTTAATTCTCTTGCCATATGAAGTTGAAAGTTCTCCTTTTAAGACCAGTAAAGAATTTTATTGAAGTTTTAATGGGGATTACTTTGATTGTGTAGATTGCTTTTGGTAGGATGGCCATTTTTACTGTATTAATCCTACTGGTCCATGAGCATGGGGGATCTTTCAACCTTCTGATATCTTGTCCAAATTCTTTCTTCAAAGAATTATAGTTTTTAACCATACAAGTCTTTTACTTGTTTGGTTAGGATTACTCCAAAATATTTTTTGAGGCTATTGTGAATGATATGGTGTCTATAACTGTTTCCTAGTCCATTTATTGTCACTATAAAGGAAGGCTACTGATTTCAGGTATCTAATGTTATAACCCATTACTTTACTGAAACTGTTATCAGCTGTAGGGGTTTTCTGGTGGAATTTTTAGGGTCTTTTATGCATATAATCATATTGCCTTCAAGTAAAGATATTTTACCTTTTTCACTTCCTATTTGTATCCCCTTAAACTTATTATCTTATTTCTAAAGTAAGATTTCTAGCACTATGTTTAATATGAATGGACAGAGTGGACAACCTTGTCTTGTCTCTAATTTTAGTGAAAATTCTTTTAGTTTTTCTCCATTTAGGTAGATGTTAGCTACAGGATTATTTTAAATTACCTCTATTGTTTTGAGATCTGTCCTTGGTATCCCTAATTTCTCTGGAGTTTTATACATAAAGGGATGGTGGATTTTGTCAAAGGTATTTTCTGCATCTAATGAAATTTTAATGTGTTTATTTTTCTTTCACCATATTTTATATGGTGATTTGCATTTATCTATTTACATAGGTTGAACTATCCCCGTGTCTCTGGGGTGATACCTACTTACTCATGAAAGATGATATTTTTGATGTGTTCTTAGGTCTGGTTAGCAAGTATTTTATTGAGAATTTTTGCATGTATTTTCATGCAGGAAATTGTTCTGTTATTCTCTCTTGTTGTGTATTTATGTGTTTTGGGTATCATGGTAACTGTGGCTTCATAAAAAAGAAACTGGATGATGTTCCTTATGCATCTATTTGTGGAATCATTTGAGGAGTATTAGTGTTAATGTTTCTTTGACAGTTCTGTTGAATTTTGCCCCAAAACACCCTGTCCCTGTTTTTTTTTTTTTCTTTTAGGTTGAAAGACTTTTAATTATTGCTCCTATTTCACTAGGGGTTCTAAGTCTGTTTAAATTGATTTGTAATATTGATTAGCTTTACTATGTTGGTTTATAATGAACAATTTCTTTTAGATTTTCCATTTCAGTGGATAGTGCAAGTTTTTAAAATTAGTATTCATGCATCTGGATTTCCTCAGTCCTAATGTTATGTCTCCATTTTTAATCTGATTTTGCTGATTTGGATTTTTTTCCTCGACTTTCTAATTAACTTGATGAAGGGTTTGTCAATCTTTTTCACTTTCTCAAAAAAAAAAAAAAACTATTTGGTTCACTGATTCTTTGCATTGATTTTTTTTTGTTATTTCTATTTTATTGATTTCAGCACCAAACACAAGCACTCCCAAGTTCATGAAAGAAACACTATTACAGCTTAAATCACATGTTGTCACCCACGCAGTGATGGTGGTGACACTCTCATCAATAGACAGGTGATCCAGAAAAAGCCTGAAGCGGGAAATATCTGAGCTACCTGAAATTTTAAACACAGCACACCTAACATATCCCTAAAGAACACTCCATCCATCCAACGAAAAAAGAATATACCTTCTTGTCTGCACTTCATGGACATTGAGTACATACTTGGGCAAAAAAAAAAAAAAAATAAGTCTCAACAGACACAAGAAAATAGAAGTAACACCCTGTAGCTTATCTGACCATTACTAATTAAATCTAGATATAAACAGGAGAAGAAACAGCAGAAAGCCCACAAACTCATAAAACTGAACAATGCACTGCTAAATGAACAATGGGTCAAGATAGAAATTAAAAAAGAAATAATACATTCCAGAATCGAATAAAAAGGAATACTGAATATATCCAAACTTATGTGACACAATCAGAGGAGTACTCAGAGGTAAGTTCATATCTCAGTGAAAAAAATTATACAGATCTCATTTTTGTAAATTAACAGCACCTGAAAGCTCTAGAATAGCACCATCAACAAAAAGTAATAATACTCAAAAATCATAGAGAGCAAGAAGTAATCAGATTCAGAGCTGATCTTTTACTTTAAAAATGCACATTGGGTATAGTTTTCAAGTATTAACTTGAATAAATAGTATAATTTTACCTATAGAGGTCATTAGTACTGTATCTAGAATCATTCAAACATCTTTGGTCCACTGTATATCATGTATTCACCAAAAATATTCTCATATGTCTGTTATATTTTCCAATGTATTTTTATGTTTGAAAATTTCCATATGATACATTTCCCCTGGAATTTTTACATATAAAATGGATAAGCAACCTTGCTTAAAATGGTGGTTAGAATATTCTACCCAGGCTTTCATAGTTTGTAAACTGAAGGTTTTGAGAAATAGTATTAGAATCTACTGTCTTCAAGGAAAAAATGATTAGGCCACTAATATAAGGTTAGTCTTATTTAAGACAACCAACCTGAGAGTTTTTGGTTATCTTCCACAACACACCCCCCGGATGCTCGGGTAAAAACTAACAAAACTAATAATCTACAGGGCAACAGTTGTTGTCTCTGACATTGACTAAATTAGACTTTAAACACAACTTGCAAATATTTAATAATGGCTCTAATGCATAACACTATGATATGGTTCAAAGAATTGGTCTGTGAAATAGATGCTACTTATAGTCCCGGTAAGTGTATGGGTTGAATTATTTCTGACTTTCAATATATAATACTGTTGGGGCTAAACATATGACCAAGTGGTAAGTGCACCTAGGTCTATGTCCCATTACCCACACGGTGACTTATATCTTTCTCTAGCACCACTTAAAGGAGATTTGATACCCTGTTCTAACTCAAAATACAGCACATACACATACATGTTACACATAAAAGCATGAAGTCAAAACATTCATACACAAAAAATAAAAATAAATTCATCTGAAAGTAATTACAATGCTGTCTTAATCACAAGTACATATTAATGTGAACATACTTGCAACAATCTTCTGGTACAATAATATTACCATGAAGTGTTGTGAACTAATATATTGTAAGTGGCCTTCTTCTTAAAGGACCAGATACCAGAGAAGGACATACAGGGAGAAAGCCATGTAAAAGTGTACGCTCCCACTGTGGTGATGAATCTACAAAGAGTGAGTACAAAGATTTCTAATCAACATGAGAAACTAAGAGAGGACAGAATGGAAGTAAGGTATACAACATGAATGACCTCATTCTTTATCCTTTGATACAAAGAGACTTGCAGTGTAAATTGATAAGGATCATATTATGGGTACCCTTTGCATTCATATTGCTTCCTAGTTGTGTGAATTGAGGTACATATCAACATTCTCTAAATCTGACATTATGCATGTATAATATCGGAATTAAAATAAGAGTGTCTAACTAATAATACTTTTATGAGGAATAAATGAGTCATAACTGATGTGTAGATAACATGTGGTAAGTACCCAGCAAAAACTTACTTCTAAGTCTGATGACTTGAGTTCCATCCTGGAGATCCATGTTGTAAAAGAGAAATATCTCCTGTGGGGTAGCCCTCTAGCTTTCATACACTCAAACAATAAATAATTTAATTTTAAAAATTGAATTTCTCTAACATTCTATGAGTGATTCCTTATATATTTCTGAAATTGTTTACCTACTTAGGATGTAAGTTCATTCAAGCAAGAACTTTGAACATTTTGTTACCTACAAGAGCTGGTTTATTGTGAGACATCTGTGAAAGGATATATCTTCTATCTATGACAGGGATCTTAACCCATCAAATCTTATCAATATGGTTGTCTAAGTGAAACCTGGACAATAATGACACCAATTTATATATATGAGGCCAGGCAAATAAGAGGCTGGATGCAGAATGCAGAAGGAGGGGAGTAATGTTATGAATATAGTAAACATAAATAAAAATTTTAAAAACATTTTAATTAAAAAGTTAAATGCTAAATTACATGTAAACCATAATTAAGAAAGTTGTCTTTTCAAGTCACTTCAATTCTAACAATTTTCTACATTTATTGAATTTGTGGATATGGAATATAAATTTAAATCATAAATGACATCAGTTCAATAATGAGTTTGTACAACTTATCATGTTGCATCATTCGATTTAAGAGTTCTAAAATGAAAAAGTTCACGTAGTTTTAAATTATCACCTCACATGTATATTTTGTATTGCTTTTCTTCTCCTCCCCCACTCCTTCAATCAGACCAATGTAATTCTGGGGGTATTTGTTTTTTACTTTCCTTTATGTGATATACTCCAACTTATCCCTCCTGCCCTATCAGTTCCATTTTTGGCTACAGTTAATCTTATTATTAAACTATTTGAATTCTGTGCTCAGATTTACTACTGTAGTTCTTTTACAAACTTCAAAAAGTAACATTATACTAATACACATGTGGCCCAATATTGAATTTTGTTTTGAGCCTATAAATTCCTAAGTGATAGAATATTCTATCTGTGTTATTATGTTTTCCTTTGTGACTAATCATTTTGAAATGGTTATTCTTCTGCATTCCTCTATTAGATATTGTTGTGATTTATTTATGAACCATCTATTGATAATAATCAGTGTTATAAATTTTAAGAAATCCGAAAGAGAAAAAGATCTAAGTTTTGAAGTTTATAAACTTTACTGCTTATGAAGATAAAAATTTCCCAACAAAAATATTATATATTTATTCTCATTACATTGTGCTCAGGTCTGGAGTAATGACCTACAAAATGGCTCCTAACATCACTTTTTTATTTTTCATTTCGGCGATGAAATGACCTTTTTTTCCTCTTTCTACAAACTACAGATATGAAGTATATGGAAGCATATAAATGGGTGCAAACCTACAGAAAATATAAGTAAAAAAGACTGGTTAGTCTTTCCTTTGTCACTGACCTTGCCTATGTAAGAATTATCTTTTTAGTTATATTATAGCCCTGTAAATAGTAGAAAACTGACAAACGATATTTGTCAACAGAAATGCTGCTTTGGGGTCTAGTCAAGGATTTGACATGTATTTAAAAATTTATTTTTGGAACTGGGAATTCAGTCTCATTGGTAGAACGCATGCTAGGCAATCTCTCTAACTGTAAATGTGACATTCACCACCAAGAATCAGTTCAGATGAAAGTGTGACTTAAGATGGCCCAAGATGTTGATTTGACCACTGGGTCTTGACAAGTATTTGATTGGCTTCTTTAAAGTAGCTGTGTGATGTTTTTATATGGGAATATATTGAAATAAGGTAGTTTCACATAAAATATTTAATTTAAGAAAATAATTGTATGTTGCAAAAATATGACCAGCGAACTATAAAATAAAGTGATATGAAACACACCAGAATACAGATATTAAAAGTTTTAACATATTACTTCTGTATTTAATTTGTATATATCCTCTTCTACAAGGCTAAACAATTATAAAGGCTAGCATAGCAAAATAACAAAAATAAGAGAAGATGGAAAACCAAATTAAACATACAGCTGTCATGACAATGTCATGTGGAAAGTAATTTTTTTAAATATACCAAGTCTTAAAGTTGTTGTAACATAAGCTAAAACAGTAGCATATTTTTCTTTCATGTATCATTTTTGGGATTCAGCTCAAAGGACTGTAGGTGTTTTTCCTTGGACTAAGTATATATATTATAAACTGTCTAGTGACTTCTAAGTGGAAGAGAATAAAATAAAAGTGAGGTAAATATGTGACGATCTCAGAAGACTGCCTGATATAATATGAGTTGATTAGTAAAGCTAGGTATTATCTGCTGTGACCACCAAACTTAGAACATTTGTTAGCATGATCACTAGTTGTGTGATTATTTTACAGTCCCCTGGAAGACAACATGCCAATCTTAATGCCACTACCTATTTTGATTGGATTGTGAAAACCCATTCTAGGTACAAGTCCAGAATATTTGGTCCTCAGTTGGTGGTACTGTTGGGAACTTTGTGATACTTTTAGAGAAAGAAATTTAAGATAGAAAGTGAGTTGCTGAGGGCAATCTTTTGAAGCTCTACGGCATGGAACAACTTCCTGTTCTCCATCCCCTTCCTGCATATGAACTCAGTGTGACCAGACAGACAACTGCTCCTCTAACCTGGCTCCCTTTATCAGTCACCATATCTTACCCACCATGATTGATGGTATCTTTTTCTTCAGTGGTAAACAAGCATAAATTCTCTACTACTTAACTAGATTTGATAAGGAGGGTATTTTATCATACCAGTGAGACAATAACTAAGAAACCTTTATTATCCAGTTTTACATTCTGTGTACATTTTAAAAAATGATGTAAAATTTTGTCTTCTTCAGTAAACGATTGTGCAAAGCTGTTTATGCTTTCTATTTATTCCATGGCAACAGCATGATCAGATCAGAATTGTGATTGACTGCTCAGTTTAAATGTTGAAAATAGTTCATGGATTATCAAAACTTTTTTTTTTTTTTTTTTGGTTTTCCGAGACAGGGTTTCTCCATGTAGTTTTTGGTGCCTGTTCTGGATCTCGATCTGTATACCAGGCTGGCCTCAAACTCATAGAGATCTACCTGACTTTGCCTCCTAAGTGTTGGGATTAAAGGTGTGCGCCATCACTGCCCGGCAACAGTATTTTTTAAATATGAATCCCTGTCTTTATTTAGTGATTTTTTTTTTAGTCTGCTATGCATGTAGCTCTTTCCCTTAATATCTCTTTGCAGCTATTCCTGTGGCATAATTTCATTATATTAAAGTACTCTTCACTCTGAGCAGGGCACTAAATAAACCAACAAATGAAAGGAAATTCTGGAAGAGTTTATACAAAGTTGTAAAAAAAAAAAAACAATTAGGAGTTCATTATCTCCTTGAAGAGGAAGATTCCAAGAACCTCTTACTCCTGTACTTTTCATTACTCTAAGGCCAGAACTACTACATGGACAAAAGTGCCAAATTTTCTTACTATGCTGGTATGAACCCTGGTCCCCTTGAACAAAAGTTGCATCTGCTTTTATTTTTATGGTTTCTTTTAGGAGCACACAGTCCTTTAGGTTTTTCATTTCCTATGTTGGAAGCTTAACTGGGTAGCATCTTGCCCTGACTTCACCCTTCCTTTCTTTCCAGCATGGATAAGGCCTCATCTTAAACTCATTATCTCTTTTAGCACAAGCCTTATCTGCAACATTATGTCTCCTGGTGCTGTTTTTTTTTTTTTTTTTCTTTTTGAGGAAGAAAAAACATGAAGCCATACTGAGATCATCTAGCTAAACTTTCCAGAGTCTTTTCTCAGTTAATACAGATTGGCTTTCTCACTTTTTAGAATTCATCCACAATTTCATACATTTGAATGTGATATTCTATGTCTAAAATACTTCCTATGATAGGAATACATTATGTTTCATGATTAAACAAATTAAAGAATTCAAAGGAGTTACTTATTCTAAAGCCATACAACAACTATTTGGGAATAAAATATTTATAACCCTCCATTATTCTACTATAGTCTTCAAAGAATGGTGTGCAACTTATGTTCATATGTTTCAACATTCAGAAAGATATATCTTTTCTCTAGCCGTTCTTTCATTCTCTCTAGAGAAATCTGTTAATGCTGCCATGCATGGTCAAGAGAATGTCAACCCCACCAAATAGCAGAATTTATTATATACTATTTAGAATCTGCTCAAATTTTCCTAGATACTACCTGATAGTGTTTTTTATTATTATTATTTAAAATGCACTAATAAGCATTGTATAACTTTCCTTCCATTTTGAGTAAACTATATAGGATCAGTTCATTACATTATTTCCTTTATTTATTTTTTTTTCCACTGTCTTATTTTGTTTATTATGTTTGTTTATTTTATTTTATTTTATAATTTAATTTTACATATCAGCCACGGATTCCCTTGTTCTCCCCCCCTCCCCCACTCCCCCTTTTGGATATAGACTCCAGTACAACATTTATTAAAAACGTTCACTATGACTCAGGAAGATGTTTGACTTCCTATGTCACAAATGTTTTTGTTACATCACACAAATTGATAACAGGTTACCTCAAAGGGACTGGAAAATAAAAAGTTAGGGAAACAGCCCATTGGATTTAAAAACTAAGAAGATGCATTAATTTTATTTTATAATTTAATTTAATTTTACATATCAGCCACGGATTCCCTTGTTCTCCCCCCTTCCCACCCACTCCCCTGCCTTCCCTCCAGACCATTCCCCATTCCCATCTCCTCCAGGGCAAGGACTCCCCTGGGGATTCAGCGCAACCTGGTAGATTCAGTCCAGGCATGTCCAGCCCCCTCCTCCCAGGCTGAGCCAAATATCCCTGTATAAGCCCCAGGTTCCAAACAGCCAGCTCATGCACTGAGGACAGGTCCCGGTCCCACTGCCTGGATGCCTCCCAAATAGATCAAGCTAATCAACTGTCTCACTTATCCAGAGAGCCTGATCCAGTTGGGGACTCCTCAGCTATTGGTTTATAGTTCATGTGTTTCCATTCGTTTGGCTATTTGTCCCTGTGCTTTTTCCAATCTTGGTCTCAACACTTCTCGCTCATAAAAACCCTCTTCTTTCTCATCAATTGGACCCCAAGAAAGACACAGGGATCGCCCAATAACAGAGATATGGATGAGACCTACATGAACAACCTGGACGTGAGTGGGGGTAATGAAGGGCAAGGGTCGAGGGAAAGAGAGCTTAGGGGAGCAGGAGATCCCAGCTTGACCAAGAATAGAGAGGGAGAACAAGGAATAGGAGACCATGATAAATGAAGACCACATGAGAATAGGAAGAAGCAAAGTGCTAGAGAGGTCCACAGAAATCCACAAAGATACCTCCACAATAGACTACTGGCAATGGTCGAGAGAAAGCCTGAACTAACCTACTCGGGTGATAGGATGGCCAAAAATGCTAATTGTCATGCTAGAACCTCATCCAATGACTGAGGGAACCGGATGCAGAGATCCACGGCCAGGCCTCAGGTGGAGCTCCAGAAGAGGATGTATTTTAATGTAACTATAAAAAATACTGGATCAAAGAGAAATAACCCAAGACTCACAATGTTCACTTCTGAGACTGGTGTAATGTTGAGAATTGTAGCAATTTAAATATTATAATGGCTCTAATATATGCCTTAATTTTTATCCAACTGTTTAAACTATTACCATACCATAATAAAAGGATAGAGATGCTATGAGCCTGGTAGTTTTACTCCATAAGGTGCACCTAAGTGCTGAGAACTTATTAAAATTATTTAGAAAAGATATTTTAACAAGATAAAAATGCTATTGTTCCTATCTTGTTAATGCAAACTTTCTAGGAGAATCTATTTAATAGCAGACTTTGTGGTATTCTGGCACTTAGAATGTTTCTTTTGCCTCTTCTATAATGTTCCCTTAGCTGTAGATCCCAGAGCTGTAATGTAGATGTGTCTTTTGGATCTGGACTTCCCAAAATATGTTGATCTCTACACTTTGTCCAATGTTGCTTTCTGTTACAGTGTCCATTTTCTGAAAATAGTTTATTTTATGAGGAGGAGTAGCCACACTTATCTTTGGGTATAATGATAAGATTTAGAATATAGTATGGAGTTATTCTTGTTTAGCAACATGGTTCGAATAGTTATTTTTATAAGACAGATCTAAAGCTTCTCCAGCCCCAGGAATACGTTTCTTCCTGTTGAGTGAGCCTTAAGTCCAATTAAACAGCTATTTGTTGTCACCGACATTCAAATAAACATTCTTCACACAAAAAATTCATAAAAATTGTCACCAGAAACACTCATGTATTAAGTATTCTATCTCCATACAATCTTATATGACTCAGTCTTACAAAGTAGAAAATGTTTCCCTGTGAAGTAACATAGAGAACTCTGTAGGACAGTATTCTCAGTAAAACTAGCCAATCTCACAGAACGAATGATGCGCATTCACATATGTGTGAAATATTTTAAATAGCCAAAGCTGTAGCAACAAGAAGTGGATCTGTAGCTGTCATAGTGAAGAGATGATGTAAGGAGGAGCTGTTGTTCGTGGTTTACACACACACTTTATTTCTGTAAAACATACAAGTTCTAGAGATCAGCACTATACACATTAATGATACTGTACCTGCAAATTAATATCACCGCTAAATTCAGATATCATGTTAAATATTGTTGTCCAAATAAAAATAAACCCATGAATATTATAATAAATTCAACATACTGAATGAAAAACATTAAATATGTACCTCATTCAACAAAACAAAAACTGTTCTCTGGACTACCTTTAAAGTAAAAATAATACAAATACTGACCAAGTTGCTGAGTTCTACAGAAAACACTGATTGTAGCTGAAAATATCACAAGTCCCTATTCACAAAAGAAACAGAGAGTGTGAATCTTAACATCACTGTGCACACTGAAAGACCGATGTGTAGCTTAAAACAGCTCGGACTAACAGCTTGCTCACTTCACTCCTTTGGGATGATAGATCCCTAATGCTCAAATGATATTAGAATGCAATCTAGTTTGTTTATGCTATCTAGTGCTTGGCAATAGCTGAGTCTACTACCAGGCTGGGATTTTGGAAGAGAAAATTGCAGGAAGCTGTTGCCATGTAGATTCTCTTTGATGCATAATTCTATCAGCGATTAGGCTTTAATTGAAATAGTGGCTGTTATGGAAGAACATCACATAATTTGGAGACTTTAAATACCTTGCTTGTCATGAATTATTCCAGGAAACTATCCTAGTTGAGCGTCAAACACGTACACACTTTAAGATTGATACATTAAGAGTATGCTACTTTGGTATACCCCATTCCTGAAGGAAGATGTAACTGCTTAAGGCCAGATTTTTTCTGTAACATTCATTAAAATACAGAGTTTTGTTTTACTCTTTTTCTATTGGTCTTACTTTTATTTCTGTGTTTGCTTTATGATCATTGAGATCAAAGAAGGACTATCTGGATATGTAAGTATTCACTGGAATATAACAAACTCACCAGTGGCTACATCTCTGAAGATAAAGGAACCAAAGAAAAGCAAAAGAACTTGAAAAGAAGGGGTTGGAGTGCAGTTGGGATGGGATGAAAGGTAGTGTTACCAGCATGTATTATTTATGTAGATAAATAGCCTGTTAAACACTAAATTTAAAAAAAATGCAAACAGAAAATTATGTACTTACAGTGTTAGCTCAGTTACAACTTCATAATAATATGTGAGGTCAAGAAATTCTTTAAAACAAGACAACTTTATCTGAGCCCAAGGTATGTTGATAATAACTTGGCAATTCATATCCCAAGGGGAAAAAAAAAACAGTCCGTAGTAACTAAGAAAGGACTCTGGAAACTTTAGCTAGAGGACCTCAGTGTGATTTCGTGTGTATTCTTGCTCCTGTGCTGTGTGTTCTTTGCCTTTGTTGAGGTTTCGTTGGGGAAACATCTGAATCTTACTAGTATTATGAAGTATCTTTTAGATACTTTCTGCCTTTTGTAAAGTTTATTACTTAGTTTCAATTTTCCCTCATATTTTAGAGATATTGTAGTTAAAAGATAAACAAAAAGCAAATATTTATAAATCCAGAGCTTGAGAAATCATGTATCTTCTAATACTTATTTAATTTTTATTTTTTAAAAACAAATTATATGTGCATTTGTGGATGTATATATGTGCAAATATGCTCATGAAGGCAAGCATCCACACAGGACAGAGGAGGGTATTGGATTCCCTTTATCTGAAGTTACAGGTGGCTATGAGACACAGGACACTGGTACTGGAAATAGAATTTCAGTCCTCTGCAAGAGAGGTACTCATTCTGAATCACTAAGCCAACTCTTTAATCTTCTAATTTTCAGAACGATGGGATAATAACAGGATTTTGAGAGTCATACATAATGGAAAAGGTGGTATTGGAAATCATCTATCCTTATTTCTAGCAATAATGTTATACTGTTCCAGAAGGTTTGAAGAATGAAAAGATTAAGAAAGAACATACAGGCTTTTATCACTACCATATACTAGAACTTTAAGCAATTTCTATGGTAGAATATTGTAGGTGGAAGTTTTTCTGTGGCCCGCCCATCCCGCAGTCACTTGGACAAGTAAACACATAGAGACTTATATTACTTACAAACTGTATGGCCTAATGACTCAAGCGTCTCGCTGACTAGCTCCTATAACTTAATCCATTTCTATTAATCTATAAATCAACATGTGTTCTCTGACTTTTCCTGTATTTTCACATCTTGATTCTGCTGGTGGTGCTGGCTTCTTTGACTCTGCCCTTCCTCTTCCCAGCATTCTTCTAGTCTGCTTGCCCACCTATACTTCCTGCCTGGCTACTGACCAATCAGCACTTTATTTATCAAGCAATCAGAGCAACACATATTCATAGCATACAGAAAGACAACCCACAGCAGAATATTCCTCTATGCCTGGGTAGTTATACTTTCTATACTATAAGCCACTGGAGTTTAGTCCTATCTCTGCCATTAATATACTTATATATAGCACATCAAGGGGTTTCTCTTCCATGCAGTCACGCATATGTAGGAAAGGAAAAATTAAATCGGTGCCCTCTCCATTATTTTGAGTAAGTATGAGAACTGACTTGATATAAGACAAATCAAACAGAGGAAAACATATAAACATATTAATGTAAGTTATACAACACTTGGAAGAATTTTTTAAGGAAACAATGCCACAATGGCACACAAAAAAAAAAAAAAAAAAAAAATATTTTTATCCTTAATTTGACCAAACTGGAAATTGTGAAAATGTAATGAGGCAAAGTGGCCTAAGCTTGGGTATAAAACTGGCTCAGACAATCAGTGTAGATAATTTTCTCTCAACCTCAGTTCTCCTGTTGGTGATAAGAATGTCACTTTGCGGCCGGGCGGTGGTGGCGCACGCCTTTAATCCCAGCACTCGGGAGGCAGAGCCAGGCGGATCTCTGTGAGTTCGAGGCCAGCCTGGTCTCCAAAGCGAGTTCCAGGAAAGGCGCAAAGCTAAACAGAGAAACCCTGTCTCGAAAAACCAAAAAAAAAAAAAAAAAAAAAAAAAAAAAAAAAAAAAAAAAAAAAGAATGTCACTTTGCTACTAGTATTACAAAAAAATATGTTGCGCATATGAAAAATTCCTCTTTTATTTTTATTTTTTTTTTATTTTTATTTTTTTTTTCGAGACAGGGTTTCTCTGTGTAGCTTTGCGCCTCTCCTGGAACTCACTTGGTAGTCCAGGCTGGCCTTGAACTCACAGAGATCCGCCTGACTCTGCCTCCCGAGTGCTGGGATTAAAGGCGTGCGCCACCACCGCCCGGCTCCTCTTTTATTTTTAAGTAGAATAAAAATAAAAATGAATTTTCTCTACTGTTCCTATTTTTCTAAAAGGTTACTTCAAAAAGCTTCTTGTATCAAAGTGACCAGTTTGGCTGGAAAGTTCTGAATTTCTTTGGTATAAAATCCGGTAGACGTAGCAGAAGGATACTGAAGTCACCTTGTACTATAATTTATCAGCTTATTATTTATGTCAAAATAATCAATGTAATGTGCAACAGAATATGGAATTATTTTTATTCATGACTGACTAGGCAAATATATTTTATTATAAGATAACCCAAGTTCTATACTTTTTGCATATGAATATCTTATAATTATATTAAACAGAATGAATACAAGATTCTAAATTAGAAATATATCTGGAATTTGGAATTTTGTAGTGAGCAACAAGGAAGGCAAGAATATATAGCACACAATTTTATTTTTCTTTAGAGATATGGCTTATGTTTATCACTCATTTTGTTGTAAAAATGATAGTGTAAAATATACCAGTGATCATATGATAGTTTCAATTTTGTTTTTTGATGTTAGGCAGATAGGGCATAGGGACCAACTAAAGAGCCTATTAAAAAGAGATTCTGAAAAACTTACAGAGAATAATATTTTTTATTTGTTTAAAAAAGCTGTTTGTAAATCACACCCACATTCACCTTTTCCTTAGAGTTTTAAATACTTACTCACTAGCTCATTTTATTTTCTTGGCATAAATATTTGAAATAAAACATACATGTTAACAATTGTTTAAATTTAATTTGCATACATATGAAAATATTCTTTCTATAATATGTATTTTAAGGAACAAGTTAAAAATTTCCTAATCTGTTTATAACTTCAGATATGATAGAAACTGTGTAAATTCATTAATTAGAATTGAGAAAGTATATATTTCTGCTTGTTTGGGAAGGATTATAGGAAATATTTGCATACTTCAAATAAAGCACAGTTATGTTTAGTGCTTGGAATTATTTAGGAAATATGGGGCTCAACATAGTTTCAGATCATGGAACTGAATAATAATTTTTTTGCAGTCATTTAAATTTAGCCTCATTGATGATTATGTTATCTTTCTTACGAATCGGCATGACTATGTCTGAACATTTGAGATACGAGAATTTCTTTTCTACTTTTAGTATGAGGATTAGAATAAATTCTGGTTGAAAATTACACATAATGATGTTGATAAGATCTGATTATCTAACATGCTTATTTCTTCCTAGTTGGAGCCTGGGCCGTTATATGATCTGATGAGACTTTAATTAGAGTTGCATTTATCTCAGCATCAAAGTTGCCTGGGGCTCCAAAATAGGCAGCTCATGAAAATTAGCTATTGTTGGGGAGAAAATATTTAACATTTCAAATATTTGTATTTTGAAAATATTTCTTGCTCTTCTTAGTCTATGTGAAGATTTACTTAAATTTTCATCAATGAAATAAAAGAGTCGTCAGTGGACTCATAATGTTACCAAAGATCTCTGTGACCTGTAGCTAGAGTTTTCCTGCCTGGCCCACAGCCAGGACAAATCTCTATCATCCTGCCAGTCCCACAGCCACTCAGACCCAACCAAGTAAACACAGAGACTTGTATTGCTTACAAACTGTATGGCCGTGGCAGGCTTCTTGCTAACTGTTCTTACAGCTTAAATTAATCCATTTCCATTAATCTATACCTTGCCACATGGCTCGTGGCTTACCGTCATCTTCACCTGCTGTTTCTCATCGTGGCGGCTGGCAGTGTCTCTCTGACTCAGCTTTCCACTTCCCAGCTTTATTCTCCTCCTTGTCCCGCCTACACTTCCTGCCTAGCCAATGGCCAATCAGTGTTTTATTTATTGACTAATTAGCAACACATTTGCCATACAGAACATCCCACAGCAGTGACCAAACTTGTGCTTTTTAAAGCCGACACGTAAACTTTAACATTATGATGAAAGTGTGGAGAAGAGTGTATTATTACTAACCTTTACTATTAATAATTAAACCAACTTTGTTACTATTATAGGATAAAATTTCTTCCATTGCATCTTGAATTTCCTAAAATAACCCATGTGCTCCAGTTTAAGTAGATCCTGCCAAAACACTCCATCTTTGACAAAAGCTGAAAAGCAATGACTCTGACATGTGTAGCCCGTTTCTAGCATAGTATGATTCTATTTTTACTGTGTAAAATAAAGGATAGTGTAGTCATACAACAACTTCTTTAACTAGTAACCAATTACATCCACATTTGGAATTCAGTGCTGTTAAAATTATAATAAAATAAGTCACCATATATAGTCTATCTAGTTACACTTTGTTAAGTAAGAAGTCTTTAATAAATACATGATTAACAATTCATAAAATATATAGAATTATTGTATTCATAGTTTTCCATTATTGAATTCACTATCCTTATTTCTTACAAGAATTAATATCTAAAGTTATACTGAGTGGTTTTCCTGATGGCTAATGAAACAATAGTTGACAATGACCTGTATCTGTTAAGATAATAGGAATAGAAGTGGCTTTAATGTACATATACAGTATGTCTAAAATGATAGTAGCACAATTCTCTGAATTTAGTCACACACATTAGGATATGCACACGCAAAAATTTAATTACACTAAAAGTAACAAATTGAATTTAACTGCCTAAAACATAAAGAGTAAGCATTATATTTGATTCTAGACTTAGAAACTAAATTTACATGTTAGGACAGGTTTGTGGAGAATAGATAAGTGCACTTTATCTCAAAAGATATGAGAAATTAAGCACATTGGGAAGTCTTTTAGTCTTTTGCTGTGTGGCAGATGAGGACTGTAAAGTCTTTATTGTTCCTCCAACTAGGAGGAGTAAACAAAACTTGCCTTTTAAAATCAGAGCTGGTCTCCGGAAAAATTGTTCACTCAAAGAAAAATAGTATATAAACTTTTTTTTTTGAGCATCACAGGATTGACTCAACACAACCCTGTAGCATAGGCTGGGGTCTGCTGAAACATTCTCTAGAGACTCGGTCTCAAAGTAGAGATTTATATGAACTTATAAGTGTAGCTAAGCCCTGGACACAAGGGAGGCTACCATAATTCACAGAGAAAGTGAAGTAATTGTCAACTTTGCAAACTGCCCATCTGCCAAGTGAGTACAACAGAGACTTACCAACTAACATAAGAGACTGGGAGAACCTGTGGTGTAGAGTTGTCACAAATCCTCCTACAGATGTGAAACATAACAAGCTCCTTTAATTCCCCCCCCCCCCCAGGTTTCAAGGGTATTTGAATGCAAGGAATCTTTTATTGTTGTGTTCTGGAAAGAAGATGCATATTCAGGTTTTTCAGTTTTATATGAGTAAAGGAGATCCCATTAAAATACAATGTTACTTATAGTCACATATTGTTCACTGAATTCACTAAAAGTAAAGTCATTATAGACACTGATTCATGAGATGAGATCCAACAAAAATGTATTTCAGAAAATACATTAGTGAAAGGCTGTGATGAGTACATAATTTTTTAATTCAAAAAGAGTTCACCTTGTATAGATGGGCACAGTTACACAGTGGAGAGGAAAGAGAATATATATATGGAAGTTATGACTGAATTATAAAATAGAGCCTAGGAAGAATCTGAGGTTTTTTTTCCTATTTTGATGAAGTTACATAGAGACTATCATACGTAATACTATCAAATAGTAATAAATTTAATTTGTAATTATTCTGAAGTATCATGGATATGGAATGAAGACCTTATCACAGGGAAATTCCATTCTAAGTTTAATGATAAACACTGTTTACTGACATTTTTCAATTTTAAGTTGGAAAATTCTTCAGTACATTGATCCTCTCTTTATTAGCTCATCCTTTACTTAAGTGTTTCAAATATTTTCCTTTTCTGGCTTTTTTTTTTTTCCTCTTTTTTTTTTTTTGGTTTTTCGAGACAGGGTTTCTCTGTGTAGCTTTGCGCCTTTCCTGGAACTCGCTTTGGAGACCAGGCTGGCCTCGAACTCACAGAGATCCGCCTGGCTCTGCCTCCCGAGTGCTGGGATTAAAGGCGTGCGCCACCACCGCCCGGCCTTTTCTGGCTTTTTTAATTTTTGTTGATAACATATAAAATTTTATGAGTTTCGTTTTCTTTTCTTTTAGAAGATATTTCTTCATCCTCCCACATAATAGCAAGTATGAAAAAAATAAGTATTAGTATTTACACTGTAGTGTGATCTTAGTGACATTGTAAGACCTGTTTTGAGAAATAATTGAAATTCTTCATGCCTATAATTCCTGTCCAAGGAAATTTGAAATTTTACTCAATTTGCTTTATGGAGACATGACCATCTCTATTCTATTACAAATACACAGCTTTCATATAATACAAAATAGATTCTATGAAATGGCAATTTACTCTTTTTTTAAAAGCATGTTGGTTTGGATATCCAATGGTTTTTTCATCCTGTGGTTAATTATAGAATGATTATAAAAGTTTCAGTCTGATCTGGGTGCTAGAAAAAAAAGCAAAACCCTGTCTCAGACAGATTACACACTCAACATTTCCAAATACACAAGAATTATTTATGTATTTGTTTTTTTATATTTTTGGTGAAGTTTGAATATAAAATGTCTCTTCAATATACTAATATCCTATCAGTTTTTCTTTGAAACAATAAATACCAATCTTATTAATTATATATTACCAAAAATAAGAAATAGAGTATATTTATCACATTCTGAAACAATGGAAATATTTTCATAATGACATCTGGCCTCAAAACTTAGGAATACAAAATAAAACTAAAGTTCTTTGATCTTTAGTACAGAAATTATTCTGGACAGCTTCCAAATTTAGACAACACATATGAATCTAGATTTACCATCTTTGTGACATACAATAGGCTAACATTAAGCCTCTTTAATGCCAGGGATCAGAAGGGAAAAAGAAAACAGGGCACACCTGAAGTGTTCTAGAAGATAATGGAGAACTACCTACACTACTCAGTCAGTGGAACACTTCTCATGGAAATGTGGGCTGGGAGTTCACAGGTGCCTAGTTAACACAGTTCTGCAGGTTCATGCTTCACAAGGAAATTTCCTTTTCTAGGTACTAACTGCATAAGCCTTTGCATAATAGGATTCCTGAATAGAAATGTATGACTTGTCACAATTCTTTAGGAATGAATGTATTTATGAGGTGATCAAGTACAATTGATTACCAAATATACTCATCTAAATGAAAATGAATATTTTATAAATTTCTATCATACAGAAATGCATTTATACCAACAAACTGTTTAAAATTTTCAGAGATAGAGTTCTCCTTCCTAAAATTTTATTGAAAATATATTACCTTGATCTTAGAGTTGAAGACATTTTATTCTGGTTATAGAACATATTTCTCTGGAGAAAATCTTCCACACACATAATATCCAAGCTTTCCAATGTATTAATGTTATTGTTTATGAAACAGTGCACTAGTGCTGGGATCTAGTGAGAACATCAGCAATATTGTCAGTTACTTTGTTCAGTTTGAGTTCTTTATATTACAACACATATAGGAAAGAACAAAATTTGTCTACTCACCATTATTTCTAAAGAGGATTGGGAATATTTATGGTAAATGTGAGACAAATCACCTTGCTTGTGCTTCAAAATTTTATTTTTGAAGACTATAATAGCGCTGGGCTTGGTAGTACAAGTTTTTAATCCCAAATTTTGGATGCAGAAGTAGATAGATCTCTGTAAGTTTAATGACAGCCTGATACACAAAGTGAGTTCCAGGCCATCTGGAGCTACACAATCAAAAACAAAAGAAAACAAACAAATAAAATAATTAAGTAAATAAATAGATAAATAAAATTGATTAAAGAAAGTATAGCATACAAAGTTTTGTGGTATCATGAATGCATTATAATACTCAACTTAGTCTAAACAAAAATCTTTTTTTTTTTTTTTTGGTTTTTCGAGATAGGGTTTCTCTGTGTAGCTTTGCGCCTTTCCTGGAACTCGCTTTGGAGACCAGGCTGGCCTCGAACTCACAGAGATCCGCCTGGCTCTGCCTCCCGAGTGCTGGGATTAAAGGCGTGCACCACCACCGCCCGGCTCTAAACAAAAATCTTAAACATTTATAATTTCTTTTCCTCTTTTTCTTTCATTTTCCTTCTTCTCTCTCTCTCATTCTCACACTCTATTTTTTTTGAAATTGCTATGTAGATCATGTTGTTTTTGAACTCATAGAAATTCTACTACTTCTGCCTCTCAAGTGCTGGGATTAAAGGCATGTGCTACCATGCCTGGCCAACATTTATCATTTCTTTTTTTTTTTCCAGTCAGGGTTTCTCAGTGTAGTTTTGGTGTCTGTCCTGGATCTCGTTCTATAGACCAGGTTGGCCTCCAACTCACAGAGATCCACCTGGCTCTGCCTCCCAAGTGCTGGAATTAAAAGTGTGCACCATTATCACTCAGCTCATTTATCATTTCTTAAACATTTAATACTATTGTGTTTTAATTGTAAGGTGACAATTTTATCCAGAGTTGAAGAGATGCCTATATATTACCTTATTACCTATATTCTACAGAAAACAATGAAAGACACAATAAAATTTAAAATCCTATCAAACAGATTTGTCAACTCTGATCAATAATTTTGTTTTGACGACATAGTCTATAAATGAGATTCTTATTAAACTAGTGGCACCATTTAAAGGTCATGTGTATGACTTTGGCTTGTATTGTTTACTAAGCAAATATAATCACAAGGTATTTAAAGTATTCCATAAAGTTTCTTTATTGTTTGGTAAAGCATGGTTTGATTCAAAAATAAAATTTTTAGGTCAAGGAAGGAAAGTCATTAATAATCCTACTCAGCTATGATCCCTATATACAACAACAACTTACATAGAAAACTATAACTAATGATGCTATAGTGGCACTCATATCTTGGTGGTAAACAACAGCTATCTAATTAGGTATGACCCACTCAACAGGAGGGAAATCATATTGGTACTGGAAGCCTAGTCAACTTCCTGGGCTTAATGAGGTCATGGTTCTTAGAGGATAACCAACTATTGCTACTTCTCTAAACCAGCATATTTCCTAACTCTATTCATCCATTCTAATTATGTGTCCTTGTTCTCACAGTGACAGAGACATGTAACTTTCACCTCCCAAACAAACAAACAGGAAACACTCTTCTCTTTTCAGCACATAGAGAAAATTACTGGTAAAAAAAAAATGAAGAGAAAAACTGATTAGGGGCTATTCAGTCACAATTTGATACATTTACAACATAACCCACACACCTAAGTCTCAGGGAACTTCATGGAAGAGGTTACAGAAAGATTAGAAGAATCAGAGGACAAGAAAGTCTACTGAGAGATGGTGTCTCCTGCAAATTACAGGGAAATTTCACCCACAGTAACTCAACATATTGGCTACATACACAGGATTATGCCAATGCCAATGCCAACAGACATGATAATAAGGACTGGGAAAAGTAAATAGGACCCTGCCCCTAGACAAAGAACTACAGGAAGTAACAAGTGCTAATAGAGGGAAAATTAGTCTTTTCGAAGGTTCAGCACCCTAAGAGATTCAGTAACAAGCAGTCAGTCATGAAATCACATGCATACAGCCAACAGTAAATAAAATAAACGGGTTGGATTTGTATGTTTGTGAACACACATATATACCAAAATAATTAAATAAAAAGAGATCATGAAATTAAGAGGTAGGGAAGAAAGACATGTCAAGGGTAAGAGAAAGGAGAAGGAAAATATAGTTAAATTTAAATTTTTAAAAATCAAAACAGAAAACTAGCAGTGTTTTTTAAGTATTAAGTATCAGATATACATATTTGATATATTTAACTTTCATACTTTCTATTTCTTTATAAATTCTGATTTTGTGTTTTAATTTTATAGCTAGATACATGTTTGAACTGCCTAAAAAGATTTGTGTTATATATGCATATTTTATCTAAATACTTGATTAGAGGTATTTGTTTGTTTATAGTATTAACAAATCTCAATATCTGATATTTAAACTAGAATGTGTAATCTCATAGGAATACTCTTCAAATAATTTAAACGTGCTTGTATCTGATATGAATATTTAATTGATGTTTCCTAGAAATGAAAATTTATTTGGAATAATTAATCTATTTTAAATATTTAGCTGCAAAGATGTACAGGGAATATGATAAAGGAGAGCTGGTTTTCCATTATGAATCAGCTTCTTTTAAAACAGCATTCTATTCAATATCTTTTAAAATAACATTTAATTACATTTTTTTTCAGTGGATAGTAATCTACATTCAGAAATAAGCAGTGTTTTGGGAGAGAAGAAAATTGTCAAATGAACATCCTACTTCCTGGGAGGGACTGTGTGCAGAAAAGTTACATATATTTACATAACTATTGAAGAGAAAAGTGCTTTTAAACAGTATTTGTAATTATAGTTTCTTCTGAAAATGAATCATCAGTAATATAAGTGGAAAAAATGCTATTTTAATCAGGAACAAATGCAATGACTATTTCCAAAGAATCTACACTTTTGCATAGAAAATTTGGAGAATACCTGTGTTGTAGGATATACTTAATAGATAAGAATCTGAAAAGTATATCAATTGAAATATTTTTTTTTGTGTTAATAGTTTATATACAGTAAAGGATTATAATTTGAAGTACAATGCAGTGTATTTTTTATGAAGTAATTTGGTATCAACAAAAAATACTCATTTGTTTTCATTATATATACGTATATTTATACATATTACATATGGAATTCATTTGAAGAAAATGAAATATTTTGATGGATAGTAATGTGTATAAAAAATTCTAATGTATTTAAGTTAGTTTTCTCAATCAAATAATTTGTTCGTACAGCACAGTATTTTCTGATGTGAAGGAAGGTGTGTTATTGGTTAGTGGATGGATTATTAGTAATAATTATTCTTATTCATATGATGATATCTTCAAAGCTAAGTCCTTTCCTTAAATCACAGTGGGCTGCATCTGTCTCCCAAATGCTGAGACTACACTCATGAGTCAGCACACAGAAGGAAAAGAAAACTTAAAGTGATAGCACATTAAAAAAATTATTTGTCCCTGTGCTTTATCCAACCTTGGTCTCAACAATTCTTGCTCATATAAACCCTCCTCATTCTCGCTAATTGGACTCCCAGAGATCCACCCGGGGCCTGAGGGGTCCCCACTGGATCAGGCCCTCTGAACGGATGAGACAGTTGATTGGCTTGATCTGTTTGGGAGGCATCCAGGCAGTGGGACCAGATCTTGTGCTCATTGCATGAGTTGGCTGTTTGAAACCTGGGGCCTATGCAGGATTGTTTGGCTCGGCCTGGGAGGAGGGGACTAGACCTACCTGGACTGAGTCTACCAGGTTGACCTCAGTCTGTGGGGAAGGCTTTGCCCTGGAGGAGATGGGAATGGGGGGGGGGGTTGGGGGGAAGGTGAGGGGGACGGGAGGGGGGAGAACAAGGGAATCCGTGGCTGATATGTAGAACTGAATTGTATTGCAAAATAAATTAATAAAAAAAAAATAAAAATAAAAAAAATAAACAAATAAATACATAAATAAAAAAAAAATTACTGAAGAATCAATTGATGGATGCACTACAACTGTATTCTAATCAACACAGGTGTCTTAATAAAATACTCACAGAAAACGGTAAGAATATTTACTCGTCCATAATCATTAGAACATAAAATATATAGCAACAATGATAGGAAGGTGCTAGAAGATAGGATTTAACCAACTTGCTCTTAATCCCAAGGACGAAATTCAGTTAAATGAAAAACAACAAGCATCATCATGTCCACCACCCAAACTAGTAACCCGCATATGTCTGCCTGATGTACCTTGGTCCTAGAGTTCCAAGCGAAACTTAATAAGGTTAAGAGTTTAATGCAATAGTACTTTTACCCTACATATAGAAGAGTTTGAAAGATTATTTCCAATGATATACATATGTTCCTGTATAGTTTCATGCTTAGTTAGAGTCACCTCCTTCCTCTACTCACTAGGGCTCCAGAATTTGATGTAATTCTCTCCATACAATACTAAAAGCCTCCTCATGCCCACACAGAGACTAAAGTAAAATGATGAACTGAAATCTGAGAGTGGGCACAAGGCCATAGTCACACAGGCTTAAGAAGTAGAACGGAGATTATATTTTCGGTAACCATGATCCAGGGAGAGGTTTAAGGGGAATATATAAGTTCTAGACTGTATGGCCCTCTGAAAATTAGTAAAGAAAGGGTGAAGCCAAAGATGCATTCTGTTGTGGCATAGCAAGGGAAACATCTGGGAAATAATGAACCCTGACTGACAATTTCCTGATTTCTTGCATTACTCTTAAAGTTATCTGTAGCATATCCAGTAGGTCTCCATTGGGACAATATATGCAGTAGGAGTGAAAAGTTGTGGTTGTGCAAATTGTGGCACTAATTGTTGTTCTCTCAACACACCTGGTTCTTGTGCACTCTATTTGCCTAAAACTTTTCTGTTTTCTGGACAACTAACTTCCTTCACTTGTTTTCAGGTATTTCAAAGGCTGGTGTCACGTGAAAATCACTTTGCTAATTTTATACACTGGAGTTGACAGATTTTTTTTTTTTTGACACCAGATATCTCTGTGTAGCTCTGGTTTTCCTGGAATTTGCTCTGTAGACCAGGTTGGCTTCAAACTCAGAGATCCATCTGCCTCTGCCTCTGCCTCTGCCTCATGGGTACAGGGATTAAAGGCATTGCAAGGCTTGGGGTTGACAAATTCTTTGACCAATACTTTGATAAAATGCTCAACCCCATTTAAAATGTCTCATTCTGTACTGTGTTCATTTACAGATAATTCACCTACCTTTTACAGTATACAGACAGAAACTGGGTTTCTCTTTTTATTCCTATTCTGTATGTTATCTAAGAAATCTAATCTGCTAAGAGTAAAATTATACCTGAAATCGAAAGCAAGAATTAGTGTCTCATATAGTCAAAGTTTAAAGTTATTGGGCAAATTTCTAATGCAATGGTAGCCAAGCTGGAACTCAATGAACCTTGATACTCTATTTTACAGTGAGTTCATCTCAACTCTGTGTGTTACTGCACTGATAGTGGGAGCTACATAGAAACCTCTTGCTAACCTCCAACTCCCTCGTAGAAAAGGCCTTACATTTCTTTCATAGCCAATAAACTAGAGTTAAGTAGTGAGAGTTCCTCTGGTCCTTCTGGAAAATTTGAAAATGTTCTCCACTCTCCAGAAGATTAGCAGGGCTCTTCCTAGTGAGGAAATGCAAGCGCTGTCATAATTGATGTTACTTGTGTGACCATGTGCAGCTCTTGCCATGTCCTCATCCTGTGCTGTGGGATGGTCTGTATGTCAAATGTGTTGCTGATTGGTCAATAAATAAATCACTGATTGGCCCGTGGCCAGGCAGGAAGTATAGGCGGGACAAGGAGGAGAATAGAGCTGGGAAGTGGAAGGCTGAGTCAGAGAGACACTGCCAGCCGCCATGATGACAAGCCACATGTAAAGATGCCCGTAAGCCACGAGCCATGTGGCAAGGTATAGATTAATGAAAATAAATTAATTTAAGCTATAAAAACAGTTAACAAAAAGCCTGCCACGGCCATACAGTTTGCAACCAATATAAGTCTCTGTGTTTACTTGGTCGTATCTGAGTAACTGTGAGACTGGCAGGTGAGAGCGATTTGTACTGACTGTGGGCCAGACAAAAAAACTCTAGCTACAAATGTCGCCCAACGTGGGGCAAGAGTTTCCACCTAAAAACTGAGAAAAGATTCTAAAACGGAGCTAAAAACAGTTCCTAATTGTCTCTCTCAAATGAGTGGCAGCTTGCAGGTTTGAGCTACTGGTGGGTTCCTAGCGTGTGCGCTCGACCTACAGTATGGCAGGAATGAGGCCTCTGCAAGTGACACATTAAGCTGCATTGTGGATTTAGCCTTTGCTAGTACAAAACAAAAAAAGAGGTTTCTGGGCTACACGCTGCTTGGATAAAAGCATAGACCCACAATAGCTCCCAGAGCTGGTGGTAAAGTACCATGCCATGTTGGAAAGCTGAGGTGGGCGGAGCCAGCATCCACAGCTGCTTCAGCTTAAAACAATAGATTCACAATAAGCCAGACTCAGATGTAATAGTTTAAAATGTGTATAAAATATACGTAGGCTTAAAAGAGACCAAAAAGGTGATATATACAGTTATAAAAACAAATACATAGTTTTAAAAAATAAAGTCTTTAAAGAGACAATAAAATTAATATAAAAAATAAACCACATAAAGATAAATATTACACAGAGAATCTGGATTGTGTTGTCTTTGGGATTTTTAACTACAAAAAAACATTTGATTGTAAAAGCTGTTGAGTTATGCCAAAATGGATATTTTAAAGGTAACTTGACTTCAAAATTTAGATATAAGGATATGTTGCTTTGGAAAGGAGATTCTGTTTTTGTTTCCACAGAAAGCCAGAGACTATGGATTTGTTCCAGATTAAAATACATCAGGTTTGAGCAGCCAAGACCACCTGAAAGGTCTCCGATGACACCATGGCCCAGATGACCCAACATCCAGAACCATTTCAAGGCAACTGGTTCAGATAATACACCCTCATGGACTACTCCATAATCCTAAAATATTCTTTATGTCCCCATAAGATACAGCGCCCCCCTCCAACAGAAAGTAGTAAGAAAAGCTACGCCCAAATTCCCAAATATACCAAGCTGACTTTAAAAATATGTAAAGGTTAAAACCTTCCTTTTTAAGAAAAGAAAAGGGGAAGTGCTGTGGGATGGTCTGTATGTCAAATGTGTTGCTGATTGGTCAATAAATAAATCACTGATTGGCCCGTGGCCAGGCAGGAAGTATAGGCGGGACAAGGAGGAAAATAGAGCTGAGAAGTGGAAGGCTGAGTCAGAAAAACACTGCCAGCTGCCATGATGACAAGCCACATGTAAAGATGCCGGTAAGTCACGAGCCATGTGGCAAGGTATAGATTAATAAAAATAAATTAATTTAAGCTATAAAAACAGTTAACAAAAAGCCTGCCACGGCCATACAGTTTGTAACCAGTGTAAGTCTCTATGTTTACTTGGTCGGGTCTGAGTAACTGTGGGACTGACAGGTGAAAGAAATTTGTACTAACTGTGGGCCAGACAAAAAAACTCTAGCTACAATCCTGGGTTTTTTCATTCTAAAATTTACAGCAGTAAAACTGACAGGAAAGTTTCCATAAATATTAGATAGAAAGTCCTACATTATGTATAAAAGAACTCATGAAATCTAAACTCTTTTAAAATGATTCATAGCATTCTGTTGATTGAATATATTTTCTTTATTGCAGTCCTTAGTAATTTTCAAGCTTTGATTTTAATAGAAAGCATGCTTACATATCTTTCAAAATACCAAAGAAATGTCATTCAAGGAAAAGCAAAGTATTTTTGTGAAATACAACACTTTTCAAGTACTAATAGAAAGCATTTCTAACTATCTGATAAAACAACGGATTTTGGAGAAGGAATTTATAGGAATCAAAGCTCTTTCTCAAAGACACAGCATGCCAAAAATATTAAATTGACCTAAGGGACATTAACAAAAGAAAAAAGTAACTATACAAATTTTACCTATTTTACATGACACTAGATGCTTCATAAGATAATGACGACCCAATAAAGTGGTGAAACTGAACATATAATTCTAGGCTGAACACAGACATGCAATTGTTGAGAAGTAACAGTTATATGTGGGGAGTATAAAGAAGATAAGAAATGATGTGTAAGATTTATCTATAGAATATACCTTTCTCAAATCTGCATCTGCATTTTCTACCAAAAATAAAACACTTTTCCCATAAAAATTCCATTTTCCACATCCAGGAAGACAGGAAACTCCAGAGTTACCTGTAGATTAAAGTGTTCTTTTTTCAGAGGCATGTTTGTGGTGGCATATTATGACATTCTTCAGATTGAGACAAAAAAAATATTCAAAAGAGGAAAATTCTTATATACTGTGTTTCAGAATAGACCTAATATTTCAAATTTAATTTGACATTGAGAAATCCTATAAGCCTGAGAAACACTTTCAGATAGAACCATGAAGTCATATTATTGAGGGGAAATAAATTGATTTAGATATGTATAATGAATATTACAACAAGTGTTAGAAATCTGTGTAGAGCTGAAGGGCAAGTTAGAGCTGTGCCAGGAATATTCACAATCCATACTCCGTTTTATGGAATATGTGTGGTTTCTTTATAAATTATTTTACATATTATTGGATTGTGATTTTTGATCAAAAGACATTGTCTTTGTTTTTAACTATCTATAAGATGTTTCAAAATAATTAATTATATGATAGTGATACAGTGTCACACATTAAATTCACAGTTCATAAGTTTGGATTGATTTAAGAGATATGGTATAAGAATAAAGGCATTCAAATGTGATTTTAATTTTTGAGTTCTGCAGCACCTGACAAATGCAATGTCTAATTTAGCAAAATGAGAGTTAGGGAGGGCATTAGTATTACAATCCTGTGATGCTTGAATTCAGAGTATAACCTGTGGCGACACATTGGGTGCCCTATCAATGTAAAATTCTTTAGCTTGCTTGTAGCATTTGGACAGGTAGATGCGGTTACAGCCTTAGCTTGGGCATACATTTGGAAGCTACAATCTGCATTGTTCTTAAATCATTCTAGCCACTCTCCTGTATCTCTGATGCATACAGTGCTGAGGTTTAGTCAAGTTCAGTAAATAAAGCACATTGTTGAAAGATAGGATTTTAACTCTGTACTCCTTTTTTTTAAGCTATTCTGGTTTCTCGTTAAGACCCTGTGTCTCTAAAACATAGATGTTTTGACGGATCAATGGTAGCATGCCTCTAGGTATTTATCACAGAGCTTGTTGAAGTGTTTTTGCTGAAGCAAGATTTCTTCAATCCTTTATTAAGGGTTTGTTTTTGCTGAAGTCTTCCTATGGGTTATGTGTATGGCTTACAACATAAAATTGCAAATATGAACTTTAAAACAACCATCAAAAGCAATTTTAACATAGAATTTTTAAAATCCAGAAATCTTAATTCTCCCTCATCAGGTGTATGAGCATTGTATTCTTAGGTATTCAGTTAGTTCATTTTTTGTAAGTAAATATGTGTTTTTTGACATTTTATATTTACTTTAGCATGCTACTTGTACCTAAAAATTCAATAAGCATCACAACAATATTTACTATTGTTGCTGAAAATGGATCTTCTTAGAAAAGCATAACTGTAATACTCTCACTTTCATTTCATTAAATTCTTTTGTAAAACTGGTAATACTTATAAAAGATGAGGAGGAAAAATATGAAAAAGTATTTTCATTTTTACATTTCAAGATTTTAGGAAATAGCTTATTGGAAGTGGCATTCATTGCCAGCAATCTAAGGAAAAAATCAACAACTGTGTAATAGATTGAACATTATGTTCCATATAATAGATACCAATGATGTTGAATGGGCAATTTTTAGCTCACTTTTAGGTGTCAAATATGTGTGATCTGAGCTCCCAGAGAAGAAATTTCTCTTTAACACTTAGTCAAAACACTTTTGTGTTTCACTGTGCTTCTCGAAACTGTCAAGGTATTTCATTTAAATGATGAATAAAGTTATAAAAGGAAAACATACACTCTCCACAGTCAGCTAATGTCAAATTTAAAGCAGTGTATTAACCCAAGCGCCCAGGCTACATGAGAAGCTACATAACCCTGTCAAATTTTAGTACCATTTTAATGTCCATTTCAGACATGGAAATACAGGTAACTTAGTCATGAAAGAATGCAATATTTAATCTAAGTAGTATGAGGAATTATAGCAATAATAGAAACTGGTAAGTCTTTTGTCTACCAACTGTGTAGATTTGGAGAAGAATGAAACAGGACTTTTTCTGAGTAATCCTGGCTGTCCTGGAACTCATTCTGTAGACAAGGATGGGCTGAACTCACAGAGATCCACCTGTCCCTACATCCCAAGTGCTAGGATTAAAGTCTTGTGCCACTACCACCTGCCTTGTGTGGAATATTTTAATTTAAATAGAAATTTTAATTCTGCTTTTGACATTAGATTGAGTCTAGTTTCTTACTCTTATTTTCAAAGCCCATTAAATAACAAAATTTCTGCGTCATACACATAGAATTTTGCATGTATTTCGTCATTTTGTGCTAACCATCTCCATATAGCATAGCATCTTGCTATTCTATTTCTGAGGCCTCTGTCACATTTTGCCACATATATTAGAAAAATGACCCACAGGTTTCAAGCCCCATTTTCTTTTGGGTTATGGCTATATAAAAAGTCAATGTTGGGAGCATTTTCTGTGTTTATGTCCTGTTATTACTCTTTATCTTACATGCTATGAAATCTAAGTCTTAGTATTGAGATCTACACATTTACATATTAATAGCATCCATAATATGAGATTCCCTTCCAATGAGTTGGTCAAATTTTTCTTATATCCCTTCTGTCATAAAATCAAATATTGAATCCTTTCTCGGTTTATCCATAATATAATTCACTGCTTCCTTCTCTGAGTCTTCCTGAGCACCATTGTGATCTTCTGTGTTTCTCATTTCTGAGTTGCCCTACCTGCTTCTTCACTTAATATTCAGTTCAATTTTATTTTAAGTATTATTATGTATGCTTTTGCCACCTATAATACCAAAATAATTTAATGAGTTATATTTAAACACTAATCATTATTGTAGCTAGCCACATGCTCACAGTCACATTTTTGTGTTCTGCTTTATTGATACGTTGAAATTTCCATGGTGACTGCGCTTACATTTTTCACTCTTTATATTATCACATTTTGTTTTTGGTGAATGTAACTAAGTCAACCATCGTGTGTGTGTGTGTGTGTGTGTGTGTGTGTGTGTTTGTGTGTGTGGTGCATTTGTGTGTGGTATATGTCTGTATGGTGTTGTGGCATGAATCCAAATTGGTCTTAATAATAAAAACCCAGAATCAGGGGTAAACATGGAAAGATCAGAGAGACAAAAAAGCAAGTCATAGCTACCACCTCTTACTTTTCCAACTCCTCAGCCTGGAAGTGAGTGAGCTCTTCCCACCTTATACTTATCTCTCTCCCCATCCATATCACTTCCTGTCTGTACCTCCCAAGTGCTAGGATAAAAGGTGCGTGCCACCACTGCCTGGCTCTGTTTCTCTTTTAGACTGGATGAATATTATGCAGCACAGGGTGACCTTGAAATCACAGAGACATGTCTGCCTCTGCTTTCTGAGGGCTAGGATTAAAGGTGTGTGCCACCACTGCCTGGCCTCTATGACTAACTGGTGACTTAGCTCCTCACTGTGATCTTCAGGAAAGCTTTATTTGTTAGATCACAAACAAAATATCACCACATTGTATGTTTATGTGAGTCATGAAAAGATGAGCCCAAGTGTATGTATGAGCTTCTCAAAGGGGAGTTCTCAAATATAGTAACTCTTAAACTTTGAATATTATTATTCATTTAGATTGATTTTATATTTTATTGTATATGTACTATACACACACACACACACACACACACACACACACACACACACACACTTCTTCAGGAAGTAATTTAAAATAAGAACAACTAGAGAAGCTTCTATAGAAAAGATTTACTCCCAGCATATTCAAACCTTATTCCAATATGGGACATTCTTTATCAGAGATGACAACTGAGGCAAATTATCTTAAAATTTAGTAATTATAGCTTCTACTACCATAAATGTTTCTTAATGACATTAACTGCATACTCACAATCAAAGTAAATAACCATAATACAATTTTCCTTTTCCAAATTATATTCATTCCTCTTTTACTAAATGTATTATAGTAGTGTTTAATACTTTGCACTAATAGCCTGCATGTTTTGTACAACTTCCTGGTAGTTACGACTTAGAAAAATACTCTTCATCTGGACTACTAAAAACTGTTTCTCCAATAATTTTGTTAAAAATTGAAAGAATTCAGTCTTGAGAAGGACAGAAGTAAAGAAGATATCCACTGATGTTATGTTAAATTTATATTTTAGACCTGAAAATACTGACAGCAACTGTAGATTCTCTCACCTACATACTTTCCTTATTCTTCTCTAGAGTTCCCAAATTATTTAAATCTCTTTAAACAACTATCATATACCATGATGAAATTTTCTAGATTACTAGTTCCAAAGCATTTTTCTCATATAGCTGTTAAAATAAAAAAGGACTACGAAATGAAAATAACAACAAATGTTTGTCAAATGGTTTCAGAAAACATTCATTTTATATGTCTCTCTGGATACATAATTAAACCTAAAAAAAACTTATATTAATTTATATAGTTCAATATTTTGAATCATATAGGTTATGTACATATTACACAAAGACAAACAGAGGGCAGTAAATAAAGTAAATGGAATTAAATATTTATGAGAGGAATCTAGGTAAAAAATATATGTGTGGGCAGAGAGATGTCTCAGCAGTTAAGAGCACTCACTGACTGCTCTTTCAGAGGACACAGGTTCAATTCCCAGAACCAAAATAGCAGCTCACAACTGTAACTCCAGAATCCAATGCCCTCACACATCAGGCAAAACAAAAATGCACACAAATATGTGCAATTAAACTGATCTTTTGGGCCTCCATAGTTTTTCAATGTGAATGTTTAAAAAGTTAAAAAAAAACACAGAAGTACTACTTATTTCCTCTATTAGATAATAAAATATGGTTATATAAAATGATATCACTAAGAAATCTAGGTAAGCATTTTTTACAGTTTCTGTAACACCTTTTTAACTTTTATTTAAATACAATGCTATATCTGTTTTAACAATATAACTAAAATATACCATATTCCCATTGGAAAAAGCAGATTTTAAGTGTCACGATGGATTTGTGCCATAAAATTGTGTTTATGACACTATATCTTAGCTTTGATATAGCTGAAAAAATTATCACCTGAAGCTGTATTATAATGTACAAATTCTAGTGGCAAATAATATTCTATTTTACATAGAAATGTTTGGTTTTTATATTTTAAAATAGTTTTGTTTGTACTGATAGCACATTATTACCACAAACAATGTAGCTTTAGGCAATGGGAACTAATTTGTCACAATCATGGTGGGTTAGATGGGAGGAGTCCAAGATAAGACTCCATCAGATTTTATGTCCAGTGAACACATCCTTCATTTTGAATTGTTTTTTTCTGGGACAGAAGAGCACACTCCTTTAATTGCTGCATACAAGAGTTGGAGGTAAGAGAATTTCAGTGATGTAATGATATTGTATTCCTCAATATATCGTGCACCCTAATAAATTTATCTGGGGTCAGAGAACAGGACAGCCACTAGATAGACATAGAGGCCAGAAAATTTTGACACTCACACCTTTAATCTGATCACTTGGGAGGCAGAGATCCATCCGTATCTCTGAGTTTAAAGCCACACTAGAAACAGCCAGGCATGGTGTCTCATGCCTTTAATCCCAGGAAGTGAGTCTTTAATCCCAGGAAGTGATAGCAGAAAGGAGAAAGGTATTTAAGGCGTGAGGACCAAGAACTAGAGCCTGGTTACGTTTTCAGGCTTTCCAGAAGCAGTTCAGCTGAGAGGCATCCAGTCTGAGGATACAGGATCAGCTGAGGAATTGGCACGGTGAGGTAGCTGTGGCTTGTTCTGCTTCTCTGATCTTCCAGCATTCACCCCAATAACTGGCCTCAGGTTTGTTTTTATGAATAAGACCCTTTAAGATTCTTGCTACACGGTGTCTTTCAAACGAGCCAGGGCTATACAATAAAACTCTGTCTCCATCAGAAAATTAAAGAGTGAGAGGAAGGAAGGAAGGAAGGACGGAAGGAAGGAAGGAAGGAAGGAAGAAAGGAAGGAAGGAAGGAAGGAGGGAGGGAAGGAAGGAAGGAGGGAAGGAGGGAAAGAGAGAAAGAGTTGTCATCTTCTGACAATGACATCTTGTGGCAGACACATTCAAGGAACTCTTTTGTGTCTATGTTATAGGACATTGAGTGTTTTCATGAAAACTTGTTTTCATGATCTAATCATGGATCTTGCTCTCCAAAGTCCATAGTAGCAGAGTACTCATTATATTACCTTTTGTTACTTTATGTGGTCCTAAGTTAAGGCTTTTCAAGATTTCTCACCTACAGAGATCTTGTTTTCTACAAAAGGCTTATTCCTTCAAAAAATTATTTTTTAATTTACTTTATCATAGAGTAATATATCAAAATATATACTCTGTAACTCAGTAGCCTAGCAAAATTACAAGAAAATTACAGCAGAAGACAAAGCATTTCTTAATATTTACTATTAATATTTCTTAAAAGTGAAAAATAAAAAAAACATCCAATTGACTGAGATTTCCTATTGATTTTCTCAGAGTCTTTTCTTCACTGCATAGGGTACATTTTGTTTTCAGTTTTTAAGCCTACCAGAACAACTTAATTCTAAACATTTGGAAGAACGTCCAGCAATCTGTGAACTCATTAACTGTGGTTCTGATGCACATACAATCTAGAAACAACTGTTCTATGTGACCATGGCTCTCTTGGAATCATATCACTGCTACATAATATCCTTTATGCCTAATAGTGGGGTTCAGAAAACTTGGTGAAAGTTCTTTGGGAGAAGTTTAGATAAGTTTGCAATTGTAAGCTAGAGAAAGTCTATGATGTTTCAAGACAAGCTTTACCAGTAATTCTGCTGAAGACATAGAAGACCAGAATACTATTGAAAACATCAGCAGCAAAGAACACATTTGTGCAGTTTCAGAGGTAAAAGAGGATTTTTTGGCAATGGATATTTAGCAATGAGTCATTCATGTAATATTCCTGTTTATGCCTTGAGAATTTGTAGAAGGTCAAGTTTAAAGGTTATAAAACTATGACTCTGCTACAGAGAGTGTCAAGGGAACATGATATTTAAATAATAACATGGATATGTTGTAGAAATCTGATCAGTTCAGCCAATGGCTTCTGGATAACAAGCCCTAGGGCTTGGTCTTGTCTGCATACTTGACCACTTAAGAGCTGAGCAGGAGGGGGTCTCATACTCTCTTGGGTGGTCAGAGCCAGATCAAGCTGTGGAGAACAGCTTGCAGCTTGTTTTCCATTGCCCTTGGTCAGAAGGGCAGCTGGATCAGCAACAGCATTTACTTGCTCTGTATTCCTTCCTGAGTGTGAGCCACATTTTATTCCTTAATAAGTAAGTCTTCTTCCCAGACATCCATGGATTTCTTGACCGTGCCCTAGGGCTTGTTACCCTGAAGCCATTGACTGAATGGATCAAATTCCCACAACATGGATATTACCATCTGACTTGGCAGACTCACAGTGATACTGCAATCAAAATGCTTACTAGAAATACTTTTAAAAACATAGTTTTATAAGACATGTTGGGTGGTTGAAAACTGGGCCAGAAAGAGTGCTATCTCTAAAGAGAATACCTTGATAGTGTAACAAGACTTACCACCACTCCCAATTAGTGCATTCTCAAAGATTTTTGTTTAGATGACAGCACAGTGGTATCTTGAATAGGGATTCATCACCCACCCATGTTCAGCCATCATTACACACAAATC
Organism: Peromyscus californicus insignis; assembly: GCF_007827085.1. NCBI lineage: Eukaryota > Metazoa > Chordata > Mammalia > Rodentia > Cricetidae > Peromyscus > Peromyscus californicus. The sequence continues at coordinate 64,943,240 of NW_026294458.1, forward strand.
CTATTGCAATTTTGATCTAAACAGTCTTGTTATTGTTTGAGTTCCCAGGAGAAACTGATGTCATTTATGTAATGCTAATTTTTAGCAGCAATTTTGGGGGCATGGAGGTGAAGCATTTATCTAAATTGTTCTATTATCATTAAGAATTCTGGAGTCAAATATCAGGGCAAGATCCTGATAGATCAAAGAAGTGGCAGAAGAGTGACAAGCTATCTGTCTCTCTACACTTCCCAGATCAAAGAGAACTGCTAATATTTCCCAGCCCCTCCCTTCTCCTTCCTGCGTGTCTCTATCATATCTGGGGTCCTCCAAAATCTCTGTGGTCAATTCTTGTCAGCTAGTCACTGACTCCACACTCTCATCCAAGTTTAACTTTATTAACACAGACTCAGAATGTCAAAGTGAAGACAAATATCTTATAAGGTTGCCTCCTTTTTTGTCAAAATAAAAAGGAAAGGTTTTAACTCTAACACAGTAAAACTTATATTTATATATATATATATATATATATATATATATAATACTATATATATATAAAACAATTATCAAGATTTGTGTAAACAAAAGGGAGAGGTTTTTAACTCTAACATAGTAAAACTATATACAATAAGAACATTTATCAGGTAAGAATTATACTCACAATGTCTAGTCCATTTGAATTTGGAAATTTTGGAGAAAATACACTATTGTCTATTCTATCTTGGTGAATCCAAAGTTTTATACCTAAACCACTTTCTGTCATAACATAAAAATATCTTTTTTGATCTTAAAATATTTTCTTAGATAAACAACTTAAGCTTTTATGTCTCTCAATAAGCTTTATATATCTCTTTTGTGAGTTTCCTTTCTGAATTTGATAACTAAGAAAATAATACAACTATCTGGTATTCAACTCCCATCAGACACCGAAGAAGGATAAAGTATTATTTGAGTAAACAGGAAGTGTAGTGCAAGCCACTTCCAAATGTATAGAAATGACAGACATCTGGCTTCCTGGACAGTCACGCAAGGGGCCTCTGCAATGTTGGGGCATCTATCTTCTACTGACAGGCCTAGAATATCTGACAGACTTTTCTGTGAAGCAGGAACTTTGAAGCACTGTCTTACCTTGTATTGGCAAATTTCTGCAGTCATCTTCTTTTGTGCCCTGCTTGTCCAATTTGGGCAGCATACTGCCATCATTCAAGGCAATGGCAGTTTCTTTCCCAGTGGCTAACTTTGCTACAAATGAAAGCAAACTCCATATGGAGTTTCTTTGATACCCATCATATTCTCTGAAGTACATTGTTGCTTCCAAGAGCAAACATATCTCACTGTCATGAAATGCCTTATGTTATTAAAACATCTTAAACACTATATGCTGCAGATATCTGAAGTGTTTGAAGGTCATCTATCTTAAATATATGTTGAACCTTGAAACCATACCTAACATGACTACAAATTTTATTGTTATAGATGACTAACTACTGACTTTTCTTTTTTTACTTATCCTAAATAGTTTGCAATAATAGCTTTCAAGCACTAGAACTTTACATTACATTTTTAAATGAGCTGCATAGGTACAATAGTTTAAACAAGAGTAGAAACATATATACACTGTTATAACAAAAATAACCTTAAATTTATATCAGTATACAAAAATGCATTCATCAAGAGTAGAAACATATACAGTATGTTCTAACTAAAATTGCCTTAAATTTGTATCAATATACAAAACTCCATACCAATATTAAATATTTGAGATTAATAGTTGCTTTTTAGTTTAAAAGTAGATTCAATGATCTACCGTTTTATGCTATCATTCTTATTTCCCCCATTTTTTTTTTCTTTTCAGAAAGAGATCCCTGATTTGAACCTCCTTTGCTTAGTCTCCTCCCTGATCATGACCAGGAACAACTTGCAAACAACCCCATAAATAACGACAAACATCTGTAACCCACCAAATGCCCAAAAGCCATCCACCCCACCTCTTGAGAATGTGGGCTTGTATTCTTAAAATTACTTCCTGTTGTCTTGGTGTGACCGTATCTTTAGGGGACCATTAGAAAATTGAGATATGGTCAAGTCCTGGGATGAGCTAGCTGTTGTCCAGTCTCGGTGTGATGGGACAGTGCAAGGCTTATTTGAAGTCCTGACTGGGGTAGTCTTTGGCACTGGAGCTAACCTCTTTGATGTTGTCCTGAGCATTTTGTGTTTCGGGGCTGATCTTTGGGTGGTGTTTGTCAACTTAGTGAGGTTACTAAAATCCAGGTGGATTATCATTACAGGGTCCCATTATCTTCTTGGAGACCACAAATGTCAGTGCCAAGAATGATCAGGGTTCATTGGAGAAAACATAAACATTTTAAATATCATATGCAGCAGAACTCAGAAAGATTAAGGGAAAAGGCTCTTATCAGTCAATTCTTCATAGTGAACACAATTATCAAACCACTTTTTAGTGATAAAATATAAATTACCAAACTGATAATTAATTATAATTGACATTATATCAATCCCAATTCAGTAGGTTATCCCTTCATTTATATTTTCCATTTTCAAGACATCCATCATAGCACCATACAGAGTCCTAACTCCGTACATTATTAATATTACACAGTATGGATGTGGAGGGATTTAATACTACCTTACTCCCTTGTTCAGGTCTTCCCAGATGTCTCACGAATTCTGCTGACTTTTCACTTCTTCCAAAGTAGCAACAACAGTAAAGGCAGAGCTGTGTGGTGTAGCCACCTGTAGAGGCAGCAACATGGGGCTATGCAGGAAGTGGGCTGGGGACAGAGCAGGGTTCTCAGGCACCTGGCTAGTGTGGTGGGTGCTGAGGGCATGGCTGCCTGCCACAGTACCTCACAAGCCAGGCCAAGCATGTCTGCAGTTGCTCCTGTGCAGCCTGCAGCTAAGGGCATGAGCAGTGGGGGTGACGAGGGAGGTGAGGGTAGCAGGTGTGGGTGTGGGGGCCACCGGGATGACAGAGCCAGCAGCAGGTGCCCCATGTGCAGTGTGGAAGGTTCGGGACAGCAGAAACCTTAGCGGACATCGTAGCATGCAACGGTTTCATGTATTGGGCCCTTCTGCCCTTCTGACGTCAGCCTGGGGAGCAGGTGCAGGGAGATCACAACCAGAGTGGGGTTCTCAGGCACCTGGTTAGTGTGGTGGGTGCTGGGGACGTGGCTGCCTGCCACAGTACTTCAAAAGCTGCCACATGATCTCATGTCATGTGTTGGATGCCAGATGAAATGTTTATCTAAACTGTTCTATTATCAATAAACCTCGGGAGTCAAATATTGGGGTACAAAACCTAATATATCAAAGAAGCCAGAGAGGATCCACCAGGTCTCCTCTCTACACTTTCCTGATCAAAGAGAACCACTAATCTTCCTGAACTCTCCCCTACTGTACCTTTCTGTGCCTCTCTATTGTATCCTATATGCTCCAAAGTCTCTATGGTCAATTCTTGTAAATTAGTCCCTACTAGCTCCTCCACCACATCCAAGTTTAACTTTGCTGTCACAGTTTTGGAAAGTCACAGTTCAATCAAATATTCTGCAACATTGAAACTCTTTCAGATTTAAGAGAAAATTTGGAAGGCTAAGCAATGTATGTAACAGAGTTGACAAAAATAGTTTCTGATACAGAGATACCAGAAACTTTGACATGGAGATGAACCTGGAAGTCTTTTTGAGAAGAGCTGTAGAAACTGAACACTGAGAGCTCAAAGGGATTATCATTTGGCCTACAGCCACCAAGACCAAATACATATAGGCCAGGCTCAAGCCCTGGAATCCCCACATCCTCTTATCAGGGGCCCTGAATATTGGGCTAAGATTTACCTAGTTAATGTTTTATTCTGCTGAATTAGATCTGGTTCTCCAGTCTTGTTTTTCAAATTTATCCCTTATTGATAGGCAATATTAATCCTGTACCATTGTGTATCCTTGAAAATTATAATTTTACAAAAGCAAAGAAATAAAAACCAGGCTCTCATGCATATAAGGTTCTCATGCCTTGAGTCTGAGACGATGACTTGTACTTGGCTGCTGAGCAATATGGAAAGTGTTAAGACTGTGGGAATTCTTAGATTTGACTGAATGCATTTTGTATTATAAAATGGACATGGGTTTTGTGCTGGCCAGATTTGAAATGCTCTATTATCGTTTTAAATGTTTTCTAAAAGTTTGTGTGTCAAAGTATTATTTACCAACTGATGGTAATTTTTCTTCATCATTTTAATGCAATATAAATCTTTCACTAATTTATTTAACTGATATGTTCTGAAAACTTTCGATTTGCCAGACATTGTTAAGCATTCTGGGTATAGTAACAATAAACAAGACAGACTCTGGTGAACCTTGCCTAGGGTCTAGAGGTGGAATTAGTAGATTGTCAAGTTAGTAAACATTCACTTAGATAATGATAATATATGTTAGGATGAGAAAGATTCATAATCTCTGGGAGGCAACAAAGTAGGGGAGGATGTTAGCTTTAGAATCTTCTTCCTTCTGATTGATTTAATGTCCCATGTCTGCATATTATACTGGTAAAGTCATGATATTGTACAAATTTATATTAAATAAATAAGTACTGAATAAATAAGGCTATTTCTCTGGGTGTGAATTGTGGAAGCAAAACATAGATATAAAGAAGGAGTGGAAAGACAAGCATGACAAAGAGCTGCTTGAGAAAAGCCTGCAGAATGCAAACAAGCTCATTATAGATTTAAAATGATAAGCAGAATATAGAAATGGATAGAGCCAAAAGATAGACATCTCATGGTATGAAATTTAAAAAAAAAAATACTTTTGTCTCATTGAAATTCTGGGAAGAAAAACTAAGCAACAAATCATTATCTCTACATATTTCTTTTCATAATGTGGTTAGAGAAGAGGAAAAAAGAATGAGAAATTTGTTCAATATAGTGACTTTATCAGTATAGTAAGCAGACATGGAACATTAAAACAACCACAAGGAAAGATTCTAGAGCTAAAATGACTGTGTAGTAGATCACTTTGTGTCAGAGTTGGGAAACAGACACAACCAAATTGAGGTGCATATATACTTTGATCAAATGTGGCTTTTTTATAGACATATTTTCATCTAGTAAAATGTGAGCAGAAATCTTGAAGAAAATATTCACTTCATCAATAATCTATACAATTCTTACACTAGTCTATCTAGTAAAATTCTGATACTCAAAGAGATAATCTAAATTTGTGTGAAGTACTTATGTCTATGGACTGAAAATAGAAAAGTGTGTTGGCATGGACGTGCATTGAACTATGTTCTTAAAGGCATTGTGAATATTTCAAACTTATTTGTTATATTTATGGACATTTTTATGTCTTTCTGAAGTTCAAGAATTCTACTTGAACTTATTTGAAATAACTTTCACCTGACTTTCTTTTCATACCAATAACTTCATCCTAGTCATAAAATTTTATTGTCAATCATTCTTAGTTTTTTTTAACCTTTAAAATAGTTTCATAAAACAGAAACGACCTTTATCTTTATATATCACTATGCTCCTGAAGTTTACATCCTAAAATTAATCATAGGTCTAAAAAAATCATTATGGTTATCCAAATATCTAATTTTATGTTACCCAGATACTAAAATTTCAACAGCATGAAGGTAGCAAAATTTATTATAATTATTGTAATGAATAAAATATGAGGTTTTGAGGTATATAGAACATGGCCAGATCCTTGTGAAGTCCCTACCTTAACAGTTCAGGAAAACCACTTAACAAATAACATGGACAAGATTGAGTCTCTCCACACTAAAACTCAAACACCCAATTCCTGCATCTAGACTTCTATCATGTGACCTATCTTTTAAGTGTTATTTTTTGTTTGAAATATTGCAACATAATGCACAGGACTTCAGAGAAAGTGTTTAGATTAGAGGAAGGTGACAGTGTTGCCTAAGGGGTGTTGCATAGCCCGTGTGGCAGACAGAAGGGCCATTGTTACCGTGCTTGTGTTGGTGGTTATCATAGTTCATCCTATAAAGGTTACAAGAAAAGCTGTGTCATTGTTAACATCAGGATACTACTTTGACTTTTTTGTACTGTTTCTTTTTTTTTTTTAACCTCAGCCTGAAATATTTTTCTTTGTCATCTAGGACTGATCATACTGGCATACATTCCAGTAATAGGGCCCATCTAGATTAGTCTCTTCAAAGTGGACTCTAAAAGTTAAAATAGGAAAAAAAATTAATTATCAAATATTATTAAAACATGAACTGTAACTAGTTAATCAGGTACACATTATTATGTTTAATGATTTTAAAGAACTTCAGAGCCGGCTGAAAAAATACAACATTCTTAAGAGAAATGATCCAAATACTACTTCACAAGGTCAGTAAATTAGACAGAAGACCTTGTGAGAACAGTGTAGGCATGCCCTTGTTCCAACGTAAGAACTGAACTCACTGCAAAGTACTATTTAGAGTATTTATAGCCCTTCTACAACATATACTTCCCACACTAATTTAATATAATACTTGAAGTGTTAGCTTGAGCAATATGTCAACTGAAGTATTGCTGGCTCTACAGCTGGGGTCCCACCGCCTCTGATCCCGGGGGCAAGGGGTGAATAGACACAGAACCGATGGCACAGGCTCTGGTAGATTGTAAGCAATCTCATTTATTAAACCAAGGACTGACGTATTTACATGTGTACTTTTTGGCGGGCTCTGCTTCTAGTTGCTGTGTGTTTCCCGGTTGGCTCTGGGTCATCATGTCAGCAGTGGTCATCTTGGGAGTCCGGTTTCAGGGTTCTGTGGGTCAGGATACTACTGCACATGTCAGAACTCTTTCTTTGCTTAATGCATGGCCCAGTGCTTTTGGCCTTACCCGCCTCACTGAAGGACATCATATTAAATTTTAAAACAATGTTCTCTCAGTTTTATTCAAACAGAGGCAAGTTTCTCACAATAATTTTGCAGATATTCATGTCCTTTGATACACTATCATAATATATTAGAAATTAGTATATTTTTTCAGAGCTCTCTAAGTCTACTTGGTGTTGGCCATATGTCTATGGATATGGGACTATCCAATAGAATGGGAATTCTGTCAGTAGACACTAGTCTAAAAAAAGCATTCTTTATTCCCCAGCAGAAATCCACTGCTAAAAGCTCCCCAGTAAGGGACAGAGCAAGGACAACAAATTACTTACCTATGATAGAAATTGGAATGGACGTAGTGCAGATCTTGAGCAAGAAATAACAGTTATAAGTCCATCACTGTAAAGAGCCTGTCACTGAAGATCTCACATGCTTTGGTTGTAGAACATACATAAACCAATTCTAATGAAAAAGGAAACTTCCTACCTGTTGTTTAACATTCAGAGTACCAAAAGTACTATGCAGGCTTCTGGTGAAGGAAAGACATCAGTGATCTTACCCACAGCTGAACCCTCCATACTATAGTACCTACCTACAAAGCACACAGGGGTAATAGCAAGGTTAGTATAAGATAAATAAGCCTTTTTGTAAAAAATATTATCAGACTTAAGGATTGCTCCAGAGCAAGCAAGATGGTATTAACATCTTGGTCTTTGGCTTTTGGCTGGCAAGTTTCTGGGCAACTAGAGTAGAACATGATATTTTGATTTTGCTCAAAGATCATGCTGTCATACTCCTTGTATGTATTTTTATTTATACACATGAGCCTAGGCTGCTCTCATTCCTAATAAGAAAAGCTTTGCAGGGGGAAAAAGAAAGCAAAAGTTTCATAACTTCTCAAAGTACTGAAAATCTGAGCCTTGGGACTCAACCCAAATGCAACATTGTAACATGATTCTTAGATGGTCTTACTAATTAAAAAAAAAACAAAAAACAGAAACAAACAAACAAACAAAAAAACCCTGGAGCCAGATATTGGACTGAGAGCTGAAAGATCAGAGAAACAGAACAAGCCACAGCCAACCTCACCTTGCCAACTCCTCAGCTGATCCTATTTCCACGAATCCTCAGACTGAAAACCTCTGAGTCCTCACCCCTGAGGGTCTCAGTTGAACGCTTTAACCACTGGTTTACCTCTACAAAACCCTCAGTCTAAAGACAGCGAGTTTCTATTTCTTCACACCTTATATACCTTTTTCTGCCCTGCCATCTTACTACCTGGGATTAAAGGCCTGTGTGCTCCCCAAGCAAAGGCATGAGATCTCAAGTGCTGGGATTAAAGGCATGTGCCACCAAGCCAGGCTCTGTTCCCAGTGTGGCCTTGAAAACACAGAGATCCAGATGGATCTCTGTCTCCCGAGTAAGGGTGTGTGTCATCATTATCTGGCCTCTATGTCTGATCTAGTGGCCGTCTCTGTCCTCTGATCCTCAGATAAGTTTTATTGGGGTTCACAATATATCACCACAAAACATCTTTCTCAAAATCCCTACCCTCAGCCAAGGATCAGGGGACACTGTGCAAGAGGAAAAATATATAATGTGAGAGCCAGATGATGGGAGGAATATTAAGAAATGTCTCCTTTGGTTTTAAATTATGAAAATGTTCATCTGATTTTTACATTTATCTAACATTATAACCAAACTCCATGCTAAATTTTTTTTGAAACAGGGTTTCTCTGTGTAGTTTTGGTGCCTGTCCTGGATCTCACTCTGTAGACCAGGCTGGCCTCGAACTCACAGAGATCCGCCTGGCTCTTTCTCCCAAGTGCTGAGATAAAAGGTGTGTGCCCAAGTAAACTTCTAATAAGAAAGTTGAAAATTATTTTTTATTATATTTATTTTAATAACTTATTAGCAAAATAAGTATATTGAAAAATTTAACAATAGTAACTTGTAAAATGATTTTTTAAATGTGTTGGGCTCATTAATGATACAAATGGACAAACAGTGCAACAGATGGATGGGGTGATATTACTGTCACTACCACAACATTTAAGAAGATCTAGGTTTAAGGAAGATAAATTATTTACAACAGCAGTGAGCAGAGATCTTGAATGCCCTGATTTTCACATTTTTACATCAGTGTTTTATTCCAGAATACAAAACTAGTAAGTTTTTGCTAATTGTATTTATGATCTCAAATATTCCATTGGAAACATTCATGACATTCTTAAACTAAAGCTAATGAAGTATAATCAAGAAAATAATTATTATTTGTTGTGTATCTGGGTTGTATATAAGAATGAAGGTATATGTGTGCGTAAGTTTTTGTTTCTGCTTAATATTGTATTCAAATTTAAAAATATACAGACCAACTGCTGCCCAGGTCTCTAATGGTTAAATGTACATGAATATAAACCCTACATAGTTGGATGGTAATCTCCAAATGCTTCAGTCTAATTAAGTCATTAAAATCAATTTCTGAGGTTTTAGAGTGTATTCTATCAGATACTTCTTAGATCTGACATAGATCAAAGAGTAACAGAAACAGAAGAATTAAAAAGATATATTTTGATTAAATTAGCAATAATTTAACATGATTGTCATTACTCACATGCCTTAAAATTAAACTATTTGTCTTTCAAAAGTTAATCTGACTCCTTTTAAAAATTATTTATTTATTTATTTATTTATTTATCTATCTATTTATTTATTTATTTTACATCCTGGCCACAGTTTCCCCTTCCTTCTCTCCTTCCAGTCCCTTCCCCCAACTCCTCCTCTATTTGTGTTTAGGAAAGTGCGGGTCTCCCATGAGTGTCAAAAAAACATGGCATATCCAGTTGCAGTAAGACTAAGCACCTCCAGAGTATTAAGGCTGGGCATGCTGACCCATTTTAAGGACAAGGGTTCCAAAAGCTTGCAGAAGAGTCTGAGACAGACCCTGTTCCAACTATACTTTCAGGGATCATTTCTATTTTCTTAATAAATTTGACTCTTAAATGTCTGGACCAAAGAGATTTTTATATCCCAGCATTTACTTTAAGAAAAACAAAACCATATAATTCATGTTTATACTATGGGAAATATATTAGTCATTGTCCTCACTAAATCACAAACAACATTTGGATCTAGTAATATAGCTAACTGGTACAAAAGTTGCCACCATGTATAAGTCCCTCAGTTATACTTTGAGATGCATAAAAATTCTTATTTAATAATCAAAATTTTGTTGTAACAATTCATCTTAATTAACATGTACCATACTCACTTTAGGTTAATAAGGTAGAAAAAGATGAATCATATGTATGCTATTAAATATTACAGAAATTTACAATCAAATTGTGTTTACTAAATATCAAATTAATTAACAAAGGAAATTATATATCTGAAAGTATTACTAGTTTAATTTTCAGATTTTAATACAATTACATTATTTTCCTTTCCCTTCTCTCTTTCGAAACCATCCTATGTACTCTTCTTTTCTCTCTTTGAAATTCATGACCTCTGTTTACATTAATGGAATATATATATATATATATGTAAATATACATACATATATATAATGAAATATCCATTCAAAACATATACTGAACATATTTTCCAAAATATGCATATTTCAAAATATGGTCAAAAGAATGTGTTCAGTTAGTATAATGTTACTTGTATGTATATTTTCAGGGCCCACCATTTGGTATTAGACAGACTGTGAGATCTTCCCTGAGGAAGACTTTCTCCCATCATTAACATTCCTTACTAGTCTGCATTTTTTTTTGTGCATGATTAAAACTCCTTGGTGTTTTTCTGCTGTCACTTTGGCATGCCCGTTGTTGTTACTTTTCTTTAGCTCATGTTTAGGCCTTCTTGTTGGTGAGAGTTTTGGCTGTAGCTTCTCACATTTCTAGCATAAGCAATCTGAAAGCAAATTTCTTGACCCTCTAACACCTAGAGTCTTTCCATCCCCTCTTCCATCATATTCTCTGAGCTTTAGGTGTGGACGTCGTTTTATAGCAGTATCCAATATGCTTCACAACTGCATTTTTTTTTTCAAAAATAAAATTTCTTTTTTTTTCTTTTTTTTAATTATTTTTTAATTTTATAATTTAATTTAATTTTACATATCGGCCACGGATTCCCCTGTCCTCTCTCCTCCCGCCCCCCCACCCTCCCACCAATTCACCCCCCCTGTCCCATCTCTTCCAGGGCAAGGGCTCCCCTGGGTATTCAGCTCAGACTGGGAGATTCAGTTGAGGCAGGTTCAGTTCCCTCCTCCCTTCACCCAAGTTGAGCAAAGTGTCCCAGCATAGGTCCCAGGCTCCAAAAAGCCAGCTCATGCACTAAGGACAGGTCCTGGTCCCACTGTCTGGGGGACTCCCAAGTAGTTCAAGCTAATCGACTGTCTCACTTATCCAGAGGGCCTGATCCAGTTGGGGGCTCCTCAGGTATTGGTTCATAGTTCATGTGTTTCTACTAGCTTGGCTATTTGTCCCTGTGCTTTTTCCAATCATGGTCTCAACATCTCTTGCTCATACAGTCCCTCCTCTTTCTTACCAATTGGACTCCCGGAGCTTCACCTGGGACCTGGCTGTGGATCGCTGCATCTGCTTCTATCAGTCATTGGATGAGAGTTCTACCATGACAGTTAGGGCAGTTGACCATTGCCAGTAGTCTATTGTGGAGGTATCGTTGTGGATTTCTAGGGACCTCTCTAGCACTCTGCTTCTTCCTATTCTCATGTGGTCTTCATTTATCAAGGTCTCTATTTCCTTGTTCTCCCTCTCTGTTCTTCATCCAGCTGTGATCTCCTGCTCCCCTAAGCTCTCTTTTCCCCAACCCTTGCCCTTCATCACCCACCCGCCATGTCCAGTTTGCTCATGTACATCTTATCCATTTCTCTGTCATTGGGCAATCCCTGTGTCTTTCTAAGGGTCCTCTTTACTAGGTAGCCTCCCTGGAATTGTGAGTAGCAGTCTAATCATCCTTTGTTTTACATCTAGTATCCTCCTATGAGTGAATACATACCATGTTTGTCTTTCTGAGTCTGGGTTACCTCACTCAGGATGATTTTTTCTAGATCCATCCATTTGCCTGCAAACCTCATGATAGTTTACATGAGTGTCCCCAAAAATTTCACCAAGAAACTCACACAGTTTATAAACACCTTCAGCAACATAGCAGGATACAAGATTAAATCAAAAAAATCAATAGCCTTCCTATATACAATTGACAAACAGGCACATCTGACAGAGGGCTAATATCCAGAATAAATAAAAAACTCAAGAAATTAAACATCAAAATGCCCAACAGTCCAATTAAGAAATGGGCTATAGAGCTAAACAGAATTCTCAACAGAGGAAGCTCAAATGGCTGAAAGACATTTAAGGAATTGCTCAACATCCCTAATCATCAGGGAAATGCAAATCAAAATGACTCTGAGATACCACCTTATATCTGTCAGAATGGCTAAGGTCAAAAACACTGAAGACAGCTTATGCTGGAGATAATGTGGAGCAAAGGAAACTCTTCTCCACTGTTGGTGGGAATGCAAGTTTGTACAGCCACTTTGGAAATCAATATGGTGCTTTCTTAGAAAACTGGGAATCAATCTCCCCCAAGACCCAGCTATACCACTCTTGGGCATATTCCCAAGGAATGCTCAATCATACCACAAGGGCACATGCTCAGCTATGTTCATAGCAGTATTGTTTGTAATAGCCAGACCCTGGAAACAACCTAGATGCCCTTCAACTGAAGAATGGATAAATAAAATGTGGTACATATACACAATGGAGTACTACTCAGCAGAGAAACACAACTGCATTTTGATTGGTTGTGGTTTTCTTTAATCGTCTCTATCCGTTGCAAAGAGAAGTTTCCTTGAAGAAGAGTGAGGACTACACTTATCCTTGGGGTAAGGACAAGTATTTAGAATGTAGCTAGTAATTGTGCTAGTTTAAGATTTATAAACAGATGTTCAGAGGATTAAACACACTCTGTAAAGTGTAACAGTGAATTTTTGCTTTAAATTTCAACCTATGTTTTAAGAATTTTTTCCAGAAACCTTTTTATTTCATGTAAGTGGGTTTGGAAGTAGAATAGACTTAAAAAGGATGGAATTTAACAAGAGCAAGAGAATTTATCAAACTGTATCACTGCTAGCAGTTATATTTACAACATGTCAAATATGTCAATTAAATAAATAAGAAGCTAATGTATCATTGTAAGTAATTAATTTAGAATAAGTGGTTTCTATCCATGGAATTCTGATAGGCTAAGTTAAACTTTACATACTATCAAGTTTTTGAGACACCATATGCCTATCCCAAAGCTTGCATATCACAAAAATCTGGGTGTCTAGTCCAGTTCCATGGAGGCTCCCCAGGTGTGGATCTAAATTTCATGAGTTCCTACTACTTTGGTTTAGTAGTAGGTTTCCCCATCATGATCTTGATGCCCATTGCTCATAGAATCTCTCTTCTCTCTCTTGAACTGTACTCCTAGGCCCTCTGCATAAGTGAAACAGTTGTGTAGCTTGATCTGTTTAAGGGATCCCCTGGCAGTTAGATCAGGATCCATCCCTGGTGCATGAGCAAGCTTTTTGGAGCCCACTACCTATGGTGGGACATCTCGCACAGCCTTGAGGAATGGGGAGGGCTTCACCCCTAATGCTTGATACTGAAGGTATCAACTGCTGACTCCCCAGGGGAGTTCTCATCTTCTTATAGGAGAATGGAGGGTGGCTTGTTGGGGGGAGGCTGAAGGGGCAGCAGGAGGGAAGAGGGGGATCTGTGATTGGTATGTAAAATGAATAAAAAAAATTCTTAATAACAAATTCTGGGTGTATTTCTTTTTTTTCCCTTTGTTACTGATTTTCAACTTGACAAAAGCCAGAATTATATGGGGAGAGAAAACTCAATTGAGAAAATATTACCATCAGATTGCCTGTATACCAGTCTGTAGGCATTGTCTTGATTAATGTTTGAAGTAATAAGCCCAATCCAACTGCAGCCAGTGTCACCCTGCGTTGGTTGCTCTAGATGAAGTAAGAAAAGAGGCTGAGCATGCCACTAAGCAGCATCCCTGTTTGATCTGATTCAATTCCTGACCCCAAGTTCCTGCCTCAGCTTCCTGCCCTGACTTCCCTCAATGATAAATTGTGAACTAGCAATTATAAGATGAACTAAGCCTATTTATTCCCAGTTCCTTTTGATCGTGGTGTTTATATAATAGAAATCTAACTATGACACAATGGTTATTACTTAAATATCAAAATTTAATAGGTAGTTACCACCTTATATTAGTTTGTGATTTTTGTGCTATCATGGGATGGACACCTATACAGTATCAGCAAATTTTACATAACTGTTTTAATATTTTCATCCGTTTAGTTTATCTGATACTCACTGTTAGAATGCTGCATAATATGTAGTGGTATAGTATGAGAGACAAGTGTTTTCTATGGGTAGATAAATGTTTCACTATACTCTAAAGATAAAAATCTCCCCTTTATAGATGAGTAGCTCATTTATCAAAACCCATTTGATGCAGGAGAGGACAAATCTTGTAGAGATAATAATATGTTCTTTCATTAGCTATCAGGAAACAGGCTTAAACTGAGTTCATTCCATGACAGATAAGATGATTAGTCATATACTATCACTTTAGACCTGAGCTTTTTTTTAAAGATTTTATCCTTTTTATCATCATTATTTTAGAGATTTTCTTTCTCTGTTGCATTACATTATTGCATATGTTACTACTAAGAATGAATGAGCAAGGAAAAAGATGTCTATAACTTTTAGATCAGGTCAAAAGTTAGAATTTATATGTAAATTTTTGAAAATAGAAATTATTAATCTTTATTAAATTTACTGTCTAAATTTTTTCTGAGATTTTTATCATACCATTAGGAAAATGTTTTTGTAACTTTCAAGGTAATGCAAAGAAAACAAAACACACACAAATTAACTTAACAGAAATAATTTATGAGCAGGATTGATTTATGGATTCAGAGAAAAATTAGAGAAAAGTAAGATCAGAAGTATAATAATTGGATAAATTACTTTTGCACACTACGTCTGGGTTCATACATGTCATAATATTGGAGACCTTAAAACTGTGGAGAATTCCTTTGGATTTAAGTCTCAGACCTGAGTAGATAAGATTATGTCAATCTTGACACCACTAAAATCTTAGAAATTAAAACCTAATCTTATTGGGTCTCACTTAAGATGAATGACACTGGTAGAACCAAGCAGACAGAGAAAGTTTTCATGCAAAAATGAATAATCCTGCTGTGTGCTCCTGCCTAAATTCCTGCAAGACCTTCCTTTACAGAAGTTATCATGTAGATTCCACTAAGGAAGAATTATAAGCTCTGAGATGAAGTCTCAGTAAAACATTCCAGAACAAGGCCATATAAATTTCTAGTTTAAAAACAATGACAATTATTTTATGATATTTTCAAGGCTCTGACTTGTATATGTGTCAATATGTTATAGAATGACTGATTGAGATATACACTTCCAAGTATAGAAGTATAATATTCCCCCAAAGAACAAATTACATACAGTCTACAAAACACATATTTTTGTTATTGTACACAGCATATGAACTGGCATATGTTTCATTTTTATTTCTGGATTGAAACAGTTTTTTATACATGCACATATTAATGAAGGCATTAAAATAAATAAATGTTGCTATTTTATCTTTTCCTCTTCAACTGAAGTTAATGATGCATGAATTTATATTCTTAGAGATCATTTTTTTTTAGAGAAGGCAATCTAAACAGTGACTCCATTTCCATTAGTAAGTTTTTATGACCTAGTCTTTTTTAATATTTGATAAATAATCTTAAATATCAAGAAATGAGTGGCACTTTAAACTTTAATACATTGACAAATTATTTTAAAATAATAGTTTATTGTTACAAATAGCTGCTGAGGGATAGTCTGTATGTCAAATGCTCTGATTGGTCAATAAATAAAACACTGATTGGCCAGTGGCCAGGCAGGAAGTATAGGCGGGACTAACAGAGAGGAAAATTGAAAGAACAGGAAGGTGGGAGGAGACACTGCCAGCCACAGCCATGACAAGCAGCATGTTAAGATGCTGGTAAGCCACAAGCCACATGGCAAGGTATAGATTTATAGAAATGGATTAATTTAAGATATAAGAACAGTTAGCAAGAAGCCTGCCATGGCCATACAGTTTATAAGCAATATAAGTCTCTGTGTTTACTTGGTTGGGTCTGAGCAGCTGTGGGACTGGCGAGTGACAGAGATTTGTCCTGACTGTGGGCCAGGCAGGAAAACTATAGCTACAAATAGCTATTTAAATAGAACCTCTTAAATAATATAAAAGTCAAAATTCCTCTCTAGAATAATTTTTTCAAGATATTTTACCCCCAAAAATTAATAAATTATTGAACCATGGTCTTTGGTGCTACTCTATCTCAACATTCTCAGGCATTTATCATAAACATGTTGGAACAATGTCCATGAACAAAGCTATGTTAGGAGATTTCCAAGACCTTGTAAGGAAAATTAAGACTCTTGTAATCTCTCTTTCTCCATCACATGAGTTGATCTTGGAATGGGCTTCCATGCCCCTCCCAGTTGTAAGACTAAAAGTGAGCTTTACTTTAGATCATTCATTACCACTGGCTACTATGTGTTTATATGCCTCTACAGAAAAATATGGTTTTTTTTCCATGTGATGCTTGTCCAGGTGACCATTCTTAACCCTCATAGTAAAAAGTGTCTGATGCTCTGAATAAGGTGACTGTTGCATGAGACTTCCGTCTGTCTTGTTTTTAGGCTATGCTTTCCCAGATTCATGCCTCTAACTAGGGTGGTAAAAAAGCACTGAAGAAATTACATTGATATCATAAGTAATGTGCTGAGACAATTCGTATATTGAATAATTTTCAATTAAGAGCAGAACTCAAATGTATCAATCACTTTGTCAAATTTAGAGTTAAGAAATCCTTATATTCAAAAACATAAAATATTATGGATATTAACTGTTTATCCTAAGACCACCAGCCAAACTTTCACTAGGGAAAACACATTATGAATCCATGTCTCTGTCCTCTAAAATGTGAACTTTAGGAACATTTTAAATTTGCCTATGTAGTTTTTCTATTTCCCAATAAATTCTATGCAACATAAATATGAGCAGATATTTCTGAAGAAATGTATGGGAACATCTAATGATTCATTAACCCATGGACACTATAGGAAATTCATTTAAACATCATCATTTGTAAATATTATACATCTCATTTCTAAAATTTTAAAAAATGTGTTCTCTGAAATTCAATTATTTAATATATGAAAATGTGCAAGTGTCTTACTATGCATTTGCATTGTTTATTATACACATTTTTAAACTAAAGATATAATATCTTTTCCAGTTACTATTTTCTGACTAGCTACCATGAACTCTATGTATATCCCTCTATTCTTGGAGTATTTAATTTTACCAAATTTCCATAGTGAAATCTCATTCCACCCAGGCAAAAATATAGGAAGCTGAGATTTTGGGAAGCTAAAGAGTTCATGAAAACAAACCTCTTATGATCATCATGGTTTCGTGAACGAAACGGTAAAGGGAAAACAAGTATTTTCTCACTTATGAAAGCAGAAGGTCATGTACCAAATATCAAATCAATTGAACATTAATTTAAGACTTTGCAGTCTTTAGAAGTGTGAAAAAATGTCCAGTGTTTTTAAATCACTAATGTTATTGTAGTTTGTTAGAGACACATGAGCACAAAACTATATTTTAGTCCTATTATAAACTTTTCCATCTATAAGTGAATTGTATTGTTTTTTCTGAATTATCTCACAAAACAAGTATTTATTTCTATGCTTATTTTCTTTGGTCTTGATTCTACTCTTTATCCTTTTAATTAGAGTAACTGTGACCCAACTAGTATCGTGAATGTCTATGGGAAAATATAATTTGCTTCTGGCTTATCCTGATGTAGAAAGCATAAGTCACATCAGGATATGTTGTCAACTACCTTATACTGAGATAATAAAACTAAGATTTAAAAGTCTTTTTGATTAATTGTGTACAATAAGGTATTTGAATAAATCATATATCATCATTTTATGTATATTTATCAAAGTTGATTTCTTTAGATAGACTTGAATGTTGATATTAAACTAATGCTTAATCAACATGGAAAGCCATCTAATATGACTAATATAACTGTCATATTTTAAAGGGCTTTCGAGATTGATGATGTAGATCTTTTAACTTCTTACTGAATTTGTAAATGGATGCACAGCTGTACCTTCTTCTACTTACAATTCAGATAAAGCATAATTTCTATAAATACTAGATATTGACTAAATTGCTGTCAGCTTTATTATGAGACTAACATCTTAGTTTCATCAGAAAAAAAATCTATGCACATTTAGATCATCTTTTGTGCAATAAAGTCAATATCTGCCCAACCTGTAGATACATTTGCTAAATTCACATGAGGAAAAATGAATTTCATCCTTTTGGCCCAGTTCCAGAAGTGTCCTTTCCACAGCACCACAAAGAACATTATTCTTTACACTAAACAGAATGTGACCAATTAATAGATTTTGTGATATATTGCTATTAATACTGTGTTTATTCCTTTGGAAACATCACAGTAGAACTCAATTTTCTTTTATCCCTAGAATTATATTTTTAAATTCAATCACAATATTACTATCTGGACATTCAAACAACAATGTTACAGCTTCAAACTACTTCTTTTAATAGATAGTCTTTCAATTTCAACTATATATTTTATGTTCTGAAAGTTTATTAGTTTATTTCTGAATATTTAGGGCACACATGCATTTAATAGTTTCTATGAGAAAATAGTGATCATGTGAAAATCCTCAACAGATAGTAAATATCCTAATAAAATATGCTCTATATTTTTTTAGATGAGGAATTCTGCAAGACTCATTTAAATCACTGATTCCAAATTTAGGTAAAATGACAGTGTACATGAACTTGTGAAATGTAGATGTTGGGTATATTTCTTCCATTTTACATTAGAGGTCGGAGAAGTTTCATTATAAATGTGATGTTTGATTAAAGAGTCCATTTAGTCCATGAGACAAATGTGTGGGAAGGTCCTGAGCTCTGGAGAAAGAACAATATACGGCAGTGTGAGTAGTAAAAGTTTCTTTGTGAGTTTTGCCTAACAGACTCCTCTTAGATTGAACCATTCCATCCCGCAGGAATACTCCATAAAACAGGGAATAAACTACTCAAAATAGCAGCAGGAAGTCCCTGAAAACAGTCAGATTTTCTTCCCAAGAGTATGTAAGCAATGAAGTCAGCTGAGGCTCAGTCTCAAAGGAATCAAGCTGCATCAGAGACTCTGAGATAAGCCTACTTCTTTGGCAGATGTGAGAAGAGCTGAACTGCCCAGCAGAAACCTACAAAAGACTTAGACCAATTGAGCTCTTGGAAAGCATGTTCTCCAATCTATTGAACTGCCTGCAGGCTGTTCAGTGTGTTGCTGGTTGTAAACTTCTGTGAAATATCACCGATCCTAGGAGAAGCTTTTGTTAGACAGACATCTTTTAGTCATTCCTGCTCCTATGAGTAGGCCTTCACTAATATTCCTGTAATTAAACCCAATAAAATTCATTGTTTCACCAGGTTGTAAGTGTTGTTATTTGTATTTTGGACTATAAAGGTCTTCCTATTTGGAGTGAATAGATGTGTGCATGTGCGTGTGCGTGTGTGTGTGTGTGTGTTCCATCTCTCCAGGAACAGAATGTCGCACTGCAATGAGACATTGGTTAATACACAAGAAACATTGTTTGAAGTTATGGACATTATCTTTGCTGAAAATGACTCATACCATTGTAAGATATTGCGTCAAAAATGTTATGGCTTTATGCATATGCAAAAAAGCCATTCTGATTTGTAGCCAACATCAAAGAGCTTCAATGTATACAAAGTCCTAAAATACCCTCACCAGTTATCTTATGGTATATCATTCTTTAAAATGTTGGAGTGGAGGAAGAGACAGAGACAGAGATAGAGAGGCAGAGGTAAAAATACAGAGATACAGAAAAAGACCCATGAATTTTCAATAAAAAAAAATTGCAGTCAACATTGATAATTTTCTCTGCCCTTGTTTTAGATAGTATTTTTTTAATTGCTGTGGCAAAACATCATGACCAAAACCAACTTGTGGGTCAAAGGTTTAATAACACTCATATCACAATCCTTAGTAAGGCAAGTCAGGGAAGAAACTCAAGGCCAAAACCTTTAAATAGGAACTGATGCAGAGGCCACGTAGAAGTGCTCCTTATGAGATTGGTCCCCATGGCTTTCTCATCCTATTTTCTTATATAATCCAGGACCACATGTCCAGTGCCACAGCTCATAAGTGGGCTGGGAATTCCCACATCAATCAACAGTCAATGTCAATAAAGAAAATGCCCTATAGACTTGCCTATAGTCCAATTCTTGGAGACATTTTCTCAATTAAGATTCTGTCTTACAAGAAGACCTCAGTTTGTGTCAAGTTTGTGAGAAGTGTGAGGGAATAGGAGAATGAGGTAGATCACTTTTAGCTACTTAGCCTTCCTTTATATTCTAATTTATTTTAAAAGTTTAAAAAGTTATTCATTCTACTAGTATCATATTCTTTCCATTAATAATCATTAAAATAAATAAAAATCAAAGAAACACTTAACAAAGCACTCCATGTTTCAAATACTGTTCAAATAAAAAAGTCATAGAAGGAACAAAACTTTGAAATGAAATATAGAAAATAAAGCAGCTAGCAAGCACCATACTTGCATATACAGTCACATATATATATACATATATACATATATATATGTGTGTGTGTGTGTGTATGTGTGTGTGTGTTGTTCACTAATTGTTTATATAGATATAATAATATAATTCATTGATATAAATATATATAACAATTAGTGAAAAACAGACGACATGCATTTAAAGTATAGTGGGGGTGTGGGAGGGATTGGAGAGAGGAGTGAAGGGAGATTTTTAATTATAATTAATTTATAATTATAATTAATTTGTAATTAAATTATAATCTCAAAAACATAAAAGACACACATTAGCAATCAGAGCGCAGTTATGTTGACTCCTTAGCTAACAGATGTTTAACTCCATGATTATAAAGTTCTTTGTAATGCATCTTAAAGCTAAAACCATAGGTTTAGAGTTTTGTACATATTTTGATTTCTCCTCCAAACAGTTGGCTAGTTTGTGCAATAAATCTTTGAACTAATGACCAGAATACTCAAGATCCTACATTACAAATGACATTAACTTCATAGATCTATTAAGAGCATACAATTCTATATTAAACAGAGATATAGGGGACATTAAATGTCAATATTCAGATCCTAAGGTCAACATCCAATGGTAATATACTCATATTGACTGTCTTAGTGTCTTCACTCAGTATTAATTAGGAGGATACTCTTAAGTGTGAAATGTAGATATTAACTTTATTCATTTTGTGATTAAATTTATGTGATGTCAAACAGCATTTTGCATTTCTTTTTAATTTTTCAAACTGGACAAGAAATGTCCCATGAGAGTCAGACCTGCAGTATGGATGCAAAATTTCCTTTTATATTATCAAAGAAGTGATAGTGCTTAGGTAAATTATAATGCAAGATCAAAAAGAATCAGACATTCTACAATTTCTTGAAAAGAAAATTATTCTAAAATAGTCGATTGAAAATATTGTGTAATTTCAAAAAACTAAGAGTTAATTATATTACTTGTAAAGATCTTTAAGAAAGTTGAAGGCATATTTGTACAAAATATCAGGAAAAGCACCTGCAAATGATTGAAAAAGTATTTCAGGGCTAGAAAGCAACAGAAACTGCTCAGGTAACACAAAACACTCCAAATTATCCACCAAGCTTGAATATTAAGAAGTTTCATCTGGCCGGGCGGCGGCGGCGGCGCAAGCCTTTAATCCCAGCACTCAGGAGGCAGAGGCAGGCACATCTCTGTGAGTTCGAGGCCAACCTGGGTCACAGATTGAGTTTCAGGAAAGGCTCCAAAACTACACAGAGAAACCCTGTCTCAAAAAACCAAAAAAAAAAAAAAAAGAAGTTTCATTTTAAAACAATTAGGCGAGGTTAATTTTTTGTTTCCCAAATTTTCTTTATATGAAACTACTTAATAAATATAAAACTTATGACCTAAAATTCTTTAATATTCATATTCTTCTTTAAAGTGGAATGAACATGGAGAGCTAAGATGCCAGTATATTATTTAGAGTTCTCAACACAGACTGACAGAGAATAGATAAATAGACGATGATGATGACAGATAGATACATAGACAATAGATGATGTAAGGCTATATAATATGAGGTGTTTATATAAGAATAGGCTGACATAGATACTGTAGTTTGGCAGTCTTAATAGAGGTCACTGGTTGGTGGGAATATTAAGTAATGTAGTTACTTTGGAAATAAGCAAGAAGCCTTATCAAAAAGCTAAACATCCATCTACCTTATGACCCAGCTAAACACTTTCGCATCTATTTCTAAAGAACTATACCCTATGACAGAGTTACTTACACATTCAATCTTCATGGCTACTTTACGCATAACTGTTACGATATTAATTAGCCTAAATGTCTGTAAAGTGATAACATGGTAGTAAAATAAGCTACATGGGCACAATTTTATTTTGCTCATTACTTAAGAAAAACAAAATTATAAAACTGGCAAGATATTGGAGGGAACTAGAACATAAGCTGAGTGAAATATTCCAAAATAGGTATCACTGATCATTGTTGTTATATAAATCCCAGTTCTTTTTTTATTTCTGTGTTCAAATTGGAGAATCTGTCAAAGCCAGAAAATAAGATAAAAGCCTTAAGAGGCTGGTGGGGGAGAGATCCTGTGTAGAATTACAAAACTCATTTGACATAATTGTAGGAGAAGGGAAATACAAGGGTGAGGATTTTTAAACAAGGATGTAGACGGGGGATTAATGGAAAGGATTGCGTTAGAAGGAGAGTCAACCAAATCTAAATCTATATAAACAGAAACAGACACAGAACAAGTTAAATGGATTTTTTTTATAGCGTGTAAATGGAGGTGCCCAGAACAGACAGATAATGCAGGCCCAGTGGCCACAGGTTGTTGAATGAAGCATCCAGTGTGAGATGTGACTTTTCTTTTGAGCTTCTGGAGTAAGCATGAGAAGATCTCAGAAAAAAAAACAAAACACCATTGTTCTAGGCTATTTAATCAGAAGAGAAGATATGACTTTATTTCTGAAAACAACAGAAATGTATGCAGTGCACACATAAATCAAGCAGGACTGTGCTGTAAGCTTTCTCTTTGTTGACTAACTCCTACTCTGCTTGGATACGCGATTGTAGCTACTGGATGAAGGGAAAAATGTATCAATGTTCTTATTTAGCTGTATATTCTGAGTACTAAAATTCCAATCTACCAGAGAAGATGTGTCTACTGATAACACTGTTGTTATGATAGCTTTGGGGATAGCTCCTTGGTTTGCAATTACATTTTTGGGGCCACTTCTGTGGGAGGAAAAACAAATCTGGTACTGTGAATTTTCAGCAGCCTTGGCAATAACTTACTACTGATGTCATACTAAATAGGAATGTAACCAAATTAGTTTCTAAATATATGTGTTTACAGACCTAGACGAATGTTGCTCTCAGCTTGGCCCAGATAAGATCCTATTTATAGTGGTCAACAGTTAGTAGAGAGACTCAAAAGTTGTCAAGTGGTAAGAATATGTGACTAAAAATGTCTACACATTCTTGTTCTTTAAGGTCCATGGGATACCACAGAGGAGAGAGCAGAAAGATTGCCAGGACTAGGGTATGGAGAGAAGTGCCTGGGTATCACAGTCCTCGCAATAATGGTCTAACAGATGCTGCAGGTACTTGTTTCAGGTCCAAGTAAAGACATGAGAGTAAGAGGGGTACAAAGAAGAAAGTGACAAGTAGGAGTAGAGACATGGAGGAGGGGGATCTATACAATCCCAGACATCATCCGTGTGAAAAAGAAAAAAAATCAAAATTAAATAGAACTTTGAAAATGTTTAAAATAAGATAAAACTGTGCTAAGCACTTAGATTTACCAAGCACTTGGTTTCCCTTCATAAACACTTGAACATCACTCTCACAAGAAAAGAAAAGTAAGTCTTATTAGTTATAGAAAGAACAAAATTCATTGTTATATAGGTAATTGATTCCAGCATTACTATATTTAAGGTGACTAAAGTTTCCATACAAATAATTTCAAACTAAGCCAAACTTAAAGTGTTCAGTTATATTCTTTAGTATTTTCACTTCCATGATTTCCAATTGTTCTTTCTTTCTCAAAAATATGTACACTATGTTATTCTTTCAACAGATATTGATCACACATGCTTTATGTGAGGCTGTAGAGATGTAGTGGGAAAAAAATGACAGAATAACAAGTCCCTAGGTAGTCTTTAATACTGTTATTAAGAAGAATGGTTTGGGAGTCAAACATTTTAGTAACATGCCTATGGGTCTTTTGTGCTTCATTTAATAACCTATAATTTCCATATTGTAATCTGGAGATAATATTGTCCACAAGTTGAAACTAAAAAGAAGTGAACAATCATAGGGCACTCAGTGAACTCAGTTGAGCAGTGGAGAACATGCAAACTCTCTGTTAACTTCTATTAGCTTGTCCAGTGTGTCTTAAACTACTTAGCACTCACTGAATACTCTGCATTTGATTTAATGTTATCTACATTTCCTACAGAATTATCATTTGTACTTATATATGATTTATCCTGGGGATTATTGTTTTTTTAACTGTTTGTCAAATTCAATATAAAATAATACTGTCCAAATTTCAATGACGATTAGTAGTAAATGAAAGGCAATTTAGTTCATCCTTAGCTAGATAGGGTTTCTTTTGATTTTCTTAGAAAAATCAATTTTCATCTTTATCACAGTAGTGTCTGCAGTGAGTATTTTATCAACCCTTAGAAATCTTCACATGCCTCTCCAGTATGTATTTGTTTTTCTCCAGTCTGTTCTGCATGGCTGGACTTGGCAGGGATTACTTGGGCACCATCCCTTACAAAGACATTGTTATGTGTGATGATAATGCAATTGGTCTCTTCTCATGATTAGAACTTACAGAACAACCATGGTTTCTTTGCCCTTTCTTTATAACTTATTTTGTCACACAAACTGATTTATTGCTGATATTTGAACTCTTCCTTCATTCCCCACACCAGCACTGGTTTTGATTGTGAAAACAATCCAATGTCCTATTGAAAACACTGTAAAAATAAACTTGTATTTACCAGTGGATAGCTGCTGTTTAATGATTTAGCACCATTCTTTCTTTCTCCAGAGTCAGTAAAATGTCATTCATATTGTACTGTCTGTCACTTAGTTCTTTTTTTTCTGTCACACTAATATTTCCTATAGTTTTGCAAGAAAAATGACTTTCCCTTTACATATATTACCTTTATCTCATTTTAACATCATTTGTTCTTTTTGATTTCCCATTCCCCATGCCCAATTAAATGGGAATTAGCATCTTCTACATTTTAGCCATCTTTCTGTTTCTTTTCTTTCTTTCTTTCTTTCTTTCTTTCTTTCTTTCTTTCTTTCTTTCTTCATTTATTCATTTTTTATTAAAAAATTTTTTCATTCATTTTACACACCTTTCAAAGATCCCCCTCTTCCCTCCTACAGCTCTCCTAGTCTCCCCTCCCAACCCACCCCCCACTTCACCACACAAGAAGGCAAGTCCTCCCATGGGGAGGCACATCCAGTAGAGGCAAGTCCAAGCCCATCTTCCCGCATCGAGGTTACACAAGGTGACCCATCATAGGTAGTGGGCTCCAAAAAGACCCCTCATGCACCAGGGATAGATTTTGACCCTACCACCAGGGTACCCCCAAGCAGATCAAGCTATGCAATTGTCTCGCCATGCAGAGGGCCTAGTCCAGTCCCATACAGGCTCCACAGCCATTGATCCAACTTTCATGAGTTCCCACTAGTTTGGCTTGGTCATCTCTTCAGGTTTCCCCATCATGATTCTGATGCACTTGCTCATAGAATCCCTCCTCTGTCTCCTACTGGACTCCTAGAACTCTGTCTGATGTTTGGCTGTGGATCTCTGCATCTGCCTCCATCAGTCATTGGAGAAAAGTTCTGTGATGACAGTTAGGGTAATCTTGTTACACTAATGTTAGCAAATGCAACAACTTTCCATTATTCTAAATCTATAATATATTCTGTTAATTAATTCAAAATAACCTGTATCAATATTTTCTATTATATTGTTTTGAATATACAGGTCATTTCTGTTCAAATCTATTGACTCATATATGTTTGGCATTTAAATCCATAGCTATGATATCGTTGTATTCATGACTACTAATATTTCTCTGCTCATTGGCCACTCATTGGAATTTAGATTTAATGCCTTAATTTCTAGTACTCTCAAGCATTTGATTCTGACATGTCATTTGATATTTATTTTTTTCTTTGTCTTTACAGAATATGAAAAGTTTTATTAGTTCTTTGAGAGTTTTTTAGATGTTTTTATGATATTCACCACTATCCTCCAGCTATTCCCAGATCTCCTCTTCCTTACTCACTTAATTTTTTTTCCACCATCAAGACCAATTTGTGCAGACAAAATATTTTTAATATGCGGTCTTGTACTGAAGCACAATCAACTTACCAAAGGTGACTTGTTTGTGATTATTTTCTTGCTCATTAACATCTGTTATCAGACTAAAGACTGAATCTAGCTTTCTTCTATGGAATAGGAACCGCAACTGATATAAAACAAATAGAAGAATGTTGCATGATTTAAATATAACAGTGTCTCCCAAAATCATGTCTGAATCATAAACCCAGGTGAAGTGCTATCAAAAGTTGAAGGTCTTGGGATGTGATTAGGTTTTGAGGACAATGTTCTCACTAGAAATAGAATACTGAAATCAAAGAACCATGAAATTCCCAAAGGGATGCAAATTCTGAAGAAAAAAATGGATGCCAACCTAGGCTACTTTACTGGATTAAGTTATCCATCATAATTCAAAGAGTCCTTGATAAAAAGAGACAAAGGAATTTATGCTCATAAAACAAGCATGAAGAAGAATACTGCTTAGGTCTGAAAAGATAAATTAGGTCACCTCTTTTGATCTTGGGAACAACTCAACCAGCAACTGCAGTAATTCTAAACATATGTACCAAATTCAAGTGCTCCCAATTTTATAAAAAAGCAAGCACTAGAAGCCACAGATTAATCGTAATACATTCATCATATGTGATTTCAATATAGTACTTTTACCATTTGAAAGGTCATTCAGATACCTAAAATAAAATAAACAATAGAAACACTACAACTAAATATCAAAATAAACCAAACGTACCAAACAGACAACTCTAGAATATTCCATACAGAATATGTATCTACCACATTTAAGTATACAAACTGATTATCAACAAATAATCATGTCTTTTATCTGGACACAGTGGAATTAAGCCTAAAATTAATATAAAAACTTAATATCAGAAAATCACAAAATTATAGATCTTAAGCAATGTATTGTTAAATGATTGTTACTGGTTTATTGTAGAAATGAAGGAAATGGAAGTAACTGAAAGTGAATCCATACAAAAACTTGAAATACTATATAAGCAATCAGAAGGATATTTATAGCTCTAAATGCCTACATCAAAAAAAAAAAAAAATAAAAAAAGAACATAAAGAAATAGCTCAGTAATACCTTCCCAAACTTTGGGAAAATGAAAATAAAGTTAAAATTCAACAAAAATATGCCTGTAATTTTACATTTGTTCATAGAGGATTTTAAAATACATGGTAATATTAGGGTTGAAATCACAGCACTATTAATGCACTGACCTACGTATTGCAGCCCCCCACACAAATGCTAGTATTGTAAAACATTAGGCTCATTCTCCTTTCCTGTGCCAGTGCAGGCAAAGCTTTTATTTGTTTACCTACTCCATTACAGATATTAGACATGTGTATACTTCATGGTCCAGTTAATTTAATTAGGTTTTCAGATGGTTAGTTTACTTATTATTCCTTTGTATATGGAGCTTTGGTGACTGTATTTGGACTCCTGGCACAGGAGGACATTACCTACTTGAATAAACTTAAGAACATGTGATTTAATCGCTGCAATTTTACGGACTGTTACTTCTCTTGTGACTCTGGATTTTTGTTTTTCTTTTCACAGTTGTTCTTTATCTCATACACATGCTGAGGCCACTCAGTGTGGAAAGTGTCTTGGTTGGATACGACTGAAATAAAAGAAAAGAGGACCATCTATAGCCTTACTGACACCCTTCATGCTGAAGGACAACAGAGAATCCAGGCTCTGAGTCATACAAACAGAAGCTTGTCATAAAAATGAGACGGGAAAGAAGACCTGCTATGAAAAAGAGCTTATTAATTGTAATATTTATAGCTGAGTGATGGAAGATTTCCCATGTAGACAGACATTTGAGGAACAAACAAACTTTCATGATGCCTTCACTAACGCCAAATAACAGGGTCAGCAAAGAGAGTTCAGTTTGGCTGGATTTTATTTTCTATCATCGTAAAGGAATCAGGTTTCAATGATAATTTAACCAATGATAAAACATACATATTTTACAAACAAGTATTTATGAGTAGTTGACTACTAGAAAAGCAAACAGAGAAGGGAGACAGAGAAAGAAAGAGGCCTTCTGCCGGTTGTCTTGTTCTCATTTTTTCTGGTTGCTATAATCACTGAATTACTATTAACTGAAATACAATAACCAAGTTCTAGACAAATTCACCTGTACATAGATGATGAATTAACACAAGTAAGGGAGGCTACACAACCATGCAGAACCTTAAGGAATTATGAACCCTGAAGAGGGGGAAGACATTTACAATGGTGACCCTTTCGAATAGAGAGAGTGAAAAAACTTTAATAGTTACTGCTCTAGGAGACTGCAAGCTCTGTGTGGCCACCTTTATGGCAGAAAGAAACTGACATTTCTGCTTGACTATACATGTGATTGTTTACTGCACATTCAGGGATTGAACTGAGTGTTGATCATGCTAAGCATGTACTCTACTACGGAGCTATATTCAGAGCTCATGACACTTTATTCCTAAACTGTTGACATCAAAAATAATTTGCAAGATAAAAAAATGCATCTTGTTTATGCATTCCAGTTTTGCTCCTTTTCCTAGAATACTATTATCTGTGTGTTTATCTCATTGTTGCTCCCCCACCTGTGTGTGAGTGTGTGTGTGTGTGTGTGTGTGTGTGTGTGTGTGTGGTGGTGCATGCAATACACACAATGTCACAGTGTGTGCATAAGCCAGTGGATAATTATTTGACTCTCTCCTTCACTTTTGTTGATCAAGTGGTCTTTTTCTTGCTTCTATCACTGTGAAGCATACCATAGGATCTCTGGTCTGTTGCTTCCAGCTGATTTTCCAGCCCTGGTACCTCATCTTGCTTTGGAAGTGCTAAGATTACAGATACACCATCACATGTGGCTTTTTGCAGAGGTTCCATGGATCAAATTCACTTTGTCAAGAATGCATGACAAGTTTTGTTATACATAGAGCCATCTCACAAGTTCTATAATCCTGACTTTTATACTCATATAGTATGAGAAATTCATTGCAAATTTTAGAAGAAAACCAAATCACAGAATCTCCTGGAATTTAAGATTGGCATGCTGAAGTGGGGATAATGCACACATATTTCCAACTTTTTCTTTTCAATGTGTTTTATTTGAAATAACAGAAGATGAAGATCATGTATTTACAATAGCAGATCATGCCAAATGGGTATTATGTTAGTAAGCATATTGTAAAGGCATATAGAACCTTCAAGTCTAAATAACTAACCATTTTTATTTAAAGTTATTGTTCACATATCTAATTTTATATTATACAACACAGTTCAGGGTTTGAGAAGATAGCTCAATTGATACAGTGTTTACCTGGGAAGCATAAGGACTTGAGTCCCAGAAGTCAAATCGCAAAAGTCCAGCAAGACTTTGCAAGCTTGTAACTACAGCTCTAGAGAGGAAGGTAAGTACAGATGTCCAGAGATTTCTGGCAAGAGTATATAGCCTATTTGACAAAGTCTACATAAGTGAGGGAACTTGTCTCAAAACTAAGCTGGACGTGTTCCTGAGAGCCAACATCAGAGATTATTCTCTGGCCTCCACAAAAGTGTGAATCCTCCACACACATATTGATATGCATATGCATGAGTGCACATTCAGCCAAACACTCACACACGCATGCACAAACATGCATATATATGCATATATACAATTATATGTATCACACTACAGCACAAACACAAAAGTAGTCCAAGTATTACTGATAAAGGGATATCTCAGAGATTATAATTAGCAAATATTACCTTTAAGACATCCCTCTCTTAATTATTTAACATATTTTATAAATTTTTTATCTGATTTTAAACAGCAGGCCCATATTCTTCGAAATAAAATAGAAATAATTTTTGAGACCTCCTTCATGCCAGTGATTATTGTCAAACCCTATTCATCAAGAACTACGCTTAACTTCAAGGACATAATCGCCTTGTAAAGTGTGCAAATATATGTGTCAGTCTACACAGCATGATATCCTTGGTGCTAAAGGAAAATTAGTAGTTTTATAAGAGAAAGGCTGACCTATGCATTAAAATGACAATTAATGAAACAAGAGAAATCAACCTGTTGAAAAGTGGTGAGGATATTTGATACAGATATGCTCAAAGAACTATTAACCTGCATATATTATTCCCATAACACTATGAGACTAGAAATTTAGGTAGCTAGGTACAGCCAGGCTGTTATCAAGACATATGCTAGTTTGTAAGTTATTTGCTTCTGTGAAACTAGATCTTTCTCATCTGTGGTATGCATTGATTTTCCCTTGGACATAATAAAGTCAGGGAGAAAAATAGAGGAAGAAGCTGCCTCCTAAATGTAGTTCATGAACGGGGGTGGGGGATGGAAGGGGGAGGGACAAAGGAAGCTGAACTAGGATTTGAAGACCACTTTTGAATGCATAGTGAGTTCCATTCCCACTGGTACAGCATGAGACCTTGTTTCAAGATAACAAAACAAATAAACAACCTGAATGAACCTTGAGGTATAAAACTAAATCATGTAATTTGGTAATATAGTATGTGGAAAAAATAATCTTGAGAAATCAGAATTTTTCTCAATTGTAGCTGAAGTTTTCTCCAGTCCTACTCAGTCCCACAGACCCCACAGCTGCTTATAAAATAATCACTCAGAAGTTTATATTAATCCAAACTGCTAAGCCATTAGCTCAGGCTTACCGCGGTCTAGCTCTTTCACTTAAACTCAGCCCACTTCTGTTAATCTATATGTTGCCACGTGTTCTGTGGCTTTACCTGTGTGCCTGTTACATGTTGCTCCCTGGATGGCAGGCTGGCATTTGCTGACTCAGCCTTCCACTTCCCAGAATTCTCCTTGTCTGTTTATCCTGCCTATACTTCCTGCCTGGCTACTGGCCAATCAGGATTTTATTTATCAACCAATCAGAGCAACACATTCACAACATACAGAACATCCCACTGCACTCAATCCTTTAAAATTCTTCACAAATAACCTTTGATATGGTCTGTCAATCATATCATTTAAGGGTTGACTTAAAAGCAAGAGGCAGGTAGTATAATTAAATGTACATTAAGGAGGTCTTTGGAGTATATGTGTCAATTACAGTATCATAGAGGAGTCATAATAAAATTTTAAAAATTAAAATGAATTATTGCTCTTCAGGTTGGGAGGGATATGTGTTTACTGGAGTATAGGGAGAGGAATTGAACTGTTTAAGATTATATATACATATTATCTAAAATATCAAAAATGTTTTGAGAGTACTTAAGGTAAACCTTAATTTCTGTCATGGACAGATGGAAATTTAAATGTGTGATTAACATATCATGGAAACAATTAATTAATTAGACATTTCCTGTTTAGACTTCTATTATATATGGTGCATAGGGTGTGTGATTACCATATGTTATTAAGGGTAAATATTAATTATCTGTCAAAAGAATGTAGCGTTCAAGGCTGCCATTTCTTAGATATTCAATCACAATGTTTATTCAGAGATGTTGGATTATTCTGTCAACATAACATGCTCAGCAACACGTTTATTGAATGAGGCAAGCAAGGGACTTTGTGTCAGCTGAAAAATGAGGAGAGGTAACAGAAATTGTGACAATGGTGTCTGTCTAAATAAAGGAATCAGATAGAAATTGATAACTTATTATGTTTATATTCAAGGTCGACATAGCTTTATAAGAACACTACTTACACATGAAGAAGAAAATGCTTCAGAATCCCATTGTGCACAGACAATAAAATCCTAAGGCACTTTTGCGGAGAATGTCCTTCAGATATTTTCTGGGCACTTGTTACCTTCTTAAGAATTAGCTTTTTTTTCCAATGTACTATTTTTTTTTCATTCTCTTTCCCCCAATGGATTTTTGTGTAATATTCCTGTCTTGAAATTTACCTTTTATTTTAGCAACTAAGGAGTTTCTTGTCCTGAACTTAGTTGTTTGTAAATTGAGCTCCTTATTCCAATATGATAAAGGAATATAATGTAGTGTGGTGGTATTGTGTTCCCCAAAATATTGTGCACCCTAATAAATTTATCTGGAGTCAGAGACAGAATAGCCACTAGATACAAAGGCTAGAAAATGGTGGCTGTGAACCTTAAATCCTAGCATTCCAGAGGTAGAAATCCCTCTTGATCTCTGTGAATTCAAGGCCACATTGGAAACAGCCAGCCTTTAATCCTAAGAAGTGAGCCTTTAATCCCAGGGAGTGATGGCAGAAAGCAGAAAGATATATAAGGTGTGAAGACCAGAAACTAGAAGCATTTGGGTGGCTAAGCTTTTAGGCTTTGGAGCAGCAGTTTAGCTGAGACTCATTCTGGATGAGGACTCAGAGGCATCCAGTCTGAGGAAACAGGATCAGCTGAGGATCTGGCGAGGTGAGGTGGCTGTGGCCTGTTCTATCTCTCTGATCTTCCAGCATTCACCCCAATAACTGGCCTCAGGTTTGATTTTATTAATAAGACCTTTAAGATTCATGCTACAGTGTAGTATCCTAACGTCATGAAAAATAGCTTAAATACATAAGTATTGCTTGTTGTCTTAGTTACTTTTTATTGCTTTATGAGACATCATGACCAAGGCAATGTTTAGAACAAAGGTGTATTGTGGCCTTGCAGTGTCAGAGGGCAGTCCATGATCCTTCTAGTGGAGAGGATGGCAGCAGGCAGGCAGGATGTTGGAGCAACAGCTGAGTGCTAATTTCTCAGTCAACAAGAATGAGGTGAATGAGGTAGGAGAGAGAAAATGATAGAGAGAGTTTGAATGAGAGAGAGAAGGAGAGAGAGAGAGAGAGAGAGAGAGAGAGAGCACTAACTGGGAATGGTGGTCCCATTTATACACCTTCTCCAACAAGGTAACACCTTCTAATCTATTCCAAACAGACCTACCAACTGACTAAATATTCAAATATATGAGCCTGTGGGTGTCATTCTCTTTCAAATCAGATACCTGCTCAGTCTGTATATTATTACTTATATGTGTGTTTCAGGGATGATGGGCATGCCTCTGTGTGTGTGTGTGTGTGTGTGTGTGTGTGTGTGTGTGTGTGTGTGCCTGTGTGCCCATGTGTGTGTGCCCGTGTGTGTGTGTGTGTGTGTGTGTGTGTGTGTGTGTGTGTGTGTGTTAACAAAAATTAATAAAAAAGTTGGCAATGAGCTGGAAAGAGAGTAAGGAAGGATATATGAGAAAGTTGAGAGAAAGGGAAAAGGAATGCGATTATATTATAACATCAAGAAACAAATAAATGCATTACCTTTTAAGAGACATCTCAAAGTATTTCAGTATATCCACACTTTTATTTAAAACATTTTATTTCACTGTCCTGGGATATTGCATTTTTAAAAATAAGTATATTATTTTAAAATAGTACATACGTAGCATGAACTTACACTTTACTACCTGAAATTACCAAATTAGAAGCTTTGAATTTTCTATAGATTTATCATTCTATGGTGAAATGGCCACTATAACAAGTATTCCTGAAATGTAAGGGAAACACACAATAAGATCCATAATTGTATGAGATATCCTTGCATTGTCTACAATAAGTTAAATGATTCAATCTTGGTCTTTCTGTTGAGGTTAAGTATTTCTTTCTGAGCCTTTCTGAGAATGACTGTTTCTCAGTAGAATAATCACACTTAGATGCAAATCTGGCAGTAAACATCACATGCAACCTTCACTGGAATGTATCATTCACACTGAACTCAGAGAAATCAGTTTCATTGTCTCTTATCAGTTATTATCATAGTAATTCAGCTACATCAATAAGACAAGGAGATGAGAATAAAAAACCTGAAGAAGATAGAAGCAAAGGAAAGGTGTTTTGTCTGTTGGGGCTTGTCTTGATTGTTAATTAATGTAGGAGGGCCTCGCCCATTGTGGGAGGCACCATGTTTGGTTGGTTAAGTTTTCCTAAGCTGTATAAGGAAGCTGGCTGTGTTGGAATCTAGGCACCTCGGCCAGCATGTTCCTCTATAGCTTCTGTTTCAAGTTCGTGCAGAATTTCTGCCTAGATTTCCCTGACAGACTGTGACCAGGAAAACTAAATCAAATCAAGCCTACCTTACCCTAACTTTCTTTTGTCAATGTAGGTATCATGGCACCAGGAGTGAAAGAACAGATGTACAGACTATAAATCATAAAGTAAAGAGGTGAATAAAATACCATGTGCACAAAGGATGTGTTGGTAACTTTACATATGATTATTTCACATAGGACTTAAACATATTGTATTTTGTTGTTGTTGTTGTTGTTTTTACTTTGTATTGATTCTTAGGGGATTTCACTTCATGCATCCTGATCCCACTCATCTCCAGGTCTCCTGGCCTCAGCCCCCTGCCCTTGCAACATTCCCCCAAAAACAAAACGCAATTTAAAAGTGTAGTCAAAATGAACCAAACAAGCAAACAAAAAAACAAACAAAAAAAAAGAAAACAAAGTCTCCTCATGGAAGCTTTAGTGTGGTGCAGTGTTCACACAGTACTCATAGTATACCCCTTAGTCCATACATCTTTACTTGTAAGTGTTCACTGCATTGGATCATATGTCTCAAGCACTCTGGCTTCTGCTAGTGTATCACAGGGCTCTCACTAGGATCCCTCCTGAATATCGTGTTGTCCTGTGTCATGGAGATCCTTTATCTCGCATGGAGAACCTGCATTGTATCACAGGTTCAGCATCTTCAAATACTCCAGCAGTTCATAGATGAGGTGGATGTTGGGGTGGGCTAACTCATACCGCTGGGTCTGGGCATGGGTGGTAGTTGGATTCCTCAGCCTGCCAGCTTTTCCTCCTATCACCACCAGGGCAAGCTCTCTAGCACTGCCCCAACTAGTTCACCCAATGTAGCAGGCAGCAAGGAGCTGGATCAATTCTTTGCCTCTCAAGCCATAGGTTCTGGCTTACCCTCACTCACACCACCAGGGCCAGCTCTACTGTTTTGCCTAGACAAAATACAGGGCTCTCTCTCTCTCTCTCAATTGCTGCAGTTGGTGAGGAACAAAGCCTGCTATTCCATTCTCACAGCCTAGGGCCAGCTATCCCTCATTCTGCAGTTGGGAGCAGGTATGTTTCCGTCACCCATGTTACCATATGGCATACAAGGTAGAGGGCGGGTGCTGCTCTCCTGCTCTTATGTCCACAATACTCACCTGTTATGTCCCCCACTCGCCCAATCCCCCACACCCATGAGGGTTAGCTTAACTGTGCTTGCTGCCTGGGGGGAGGTGCAGGGCCTGCTTTCCTGATTTCTGCTGCCAGTGAGAGGCAGTACCAATTTTCCTACTCTCATAACCTCAAGGCAATTTCTCCCATCTGCCACAGACGGGAAGCAGCAGGGGAGGTGAGAGGTCTCCTCTCTCTCACCTACTTCACCAAATGACAGATGAGGGCTGGGATCAGGCACTTTCTAACCTGAACCCCCATCAACAGGGTCCGCTCTACCTGTACCATGCTGTCTGGGCAGGTGCAGGGTCCCATCTTCCTAGTGTTGCAATCGGTGGGGGGCAAGGCCAGCTTTCTCACTCTTGGGACACCAGGACCAACTTTTCTTGCCTACAACAGGTGGCAAGGGATGAGAGGCAAGGAGCTAGGGGACTATCCCTCCCACACCTCCACATGACAGACAGTGGGGCTAGCTCTCCCACTCTCAGGGCTTTAGGGCCAGCTCACCTGTACCCCAGCCAACAGGGACAACTCTACTGTGCTGCCCAGCGAGGTGCAGGGCCTCCTCTCTTGACTGCTACAGTTGGTGAGGGGCAAGACCACTTCTCCCTCATGCTGCATGGTGCAGCGAGTGAGCGACAGGGCCAACTCTATGCAGTCCTATCCTGCTTTTGGTGGCAACGGGAGCCAGGAGCCATGGACATCACCACAGACCGTGGTTGTGTCAGGTTGTCAGACTCAGACACGGCCCCTGATAGTAGCCTAGGCCCGGACATAATGGATACCCAGACATGGACCTAAATGTCAGTGTAGGCCATCCAGATCTGTATAGACAAGCAAGAGGCTCAGCCCTTGGGCACTAAGACAACAGTAGGTGCCACCCAAGACCCCTGACATCCCACACAGACCCCAGATGTGGTTGAACAATAGTCCCAGACATGGTCCTTGGCAGCAGCTTGGGCTGGGATGCCACCATGGCCCCGGTTAGCAGCACAGGTCACTCAGACCAACGTAGACCTAGTGGCAGCGTGTGGCCCTCAATCAACCACTTGACCCGAGGTTGCCAGAGATGAGGTGGCAACTCAGACCTCGGCATCTACATGGCCTGTGATGGCAACAGACTCCTCATACATCACTACAGACCCTGGCTGTGGCAGGGACACAGACCCAGACATGGCTCCAACTGTAGCTCGTGCACATACAATGCCATGGTCCCTAGTAGCAGCATATGTCACTCAGGTCTATATTGGTCTGGAATCAGCACAGCCCTCTGACAGTAACATGGTCAAAGGTGGCAGCCCAGATCCTGGGCCTCCATGTGGCCTTTGGTGGCAACACAGGCCATGTACATCAACAGAGACTCAGGCTATGGTAAGAACCATGGACCCAGACATAGGCTTTGGTAACAGCCTAGGCCTGGTTGTCATCATGGCCCTAATCTTGAACATGTATTTTTAATTAATTATTTACTAAGCATTCTAGAAAAATATATTGTAAACATGTGGGTTTTAATTTACTATTTATTTACTTTATATATATGCACAACATAGTAAGACTATTATATTGGAAATTGTGATGTGTACCAGATTTAATATACTAGCTAGACCTGTTCAGCAAAATGCTACATGTAGCTTGTTATTAGAAAAATATGCTTGAATATATTAGTCACTAGAAACAATGCCATGTTTTATATAAATTCATGTAAATAGACATGAGGTTGGTTAGTGATCAAAAAATAAAATCCCAGTGCTATACAGTCTAAATATTTATATAAAAGTACAACTGATACTCATTGTTCTAGTTGAGAATGATAACACAATTTAAAATTCATGTCTAAATTGTACTATTTTGATATATTATACTACCTTTTATATGAGATTCAAAAACAGCTTATGTGATATCATTCTTTACCTCTGTTGTTTTTAATGGAAACTTATGAGGTTACTATTTTCTGATTTACTGAGTTTTAACTGACAACTAAATTTGCATGTGTTTAAAGGTATAA
Organism: Peromyscus californicus insignis; assembly: GCF_007827085.1. NCBI lineage: Eukaryota > Metazoa > Chordata > Mammalia > Rodentia > Cricetidae > Peromyscus > Peromyscus californicus. The sequence continues at coordinate 64,980,956 of NW_026294458.1, forward strand.
TATGATAGTTTGATATACTTTTACACTATGAATGATTATCTCCATCAAGCCAATTAACACATACATCACCTCTCATCATTATACCTGTCCGTGTGTGTGTGTGTGTGTGTGTGTGTGTGTGTGTGTGTGTGTGTGTGTTAAATTTGAAATCTACTCTTTTAGAAATTTTGAAGAATACTGTATACTGTAGCTAATGATAATTACAGTGCTGTATATTACATGCCTGAAATTATACACCTTACACTAAAATTTTGTACTAATTATCAAACATCTTGCTTCTCCATATCCTAACTTGTTAGCCCTCCTCCTGTCTATTTTTCTATGAGATTAAAAGAAAACTTAAACAGTGCTGATTTGATATTCACCTGCCTACTTTATAAGTCTTTGAGGAAGTCTTACCCTGGCAGATACTCTTTTTGTGAAGAACACTGGCTGTGTTTCTGAATATTCACTTCCTTTACCCCAGTTATAGACATGAACAAAGATATTCTAACCATTCAAGGAGAACAGGATGGGATTATAGAAATCAAAAACACAAGGCAACATGATACAGCTCCTGAGAGTGTTTCATGATCACAAAATTCATCCATCAGCCTCCACAAATCCCATCACAACTTCACTGGAGGGCTCTGAACATGTTGAAGTATTAGTGGCTTTTGCTCCTGATAAGCAGATCTCAACTGTGGTTCTGTTGTCCAGTCTCTCATGATGACAGACATTCATTGGCTTATCCTATAGCAACAGTTCTCTGAAGTCCACGGAATGAAAACTTACAGCACTTTTGTTTTAGCCCTTTACTTGTTTTATGGTGGGTTTCACTGTGATAGCAAAAGCAATATTAGAAATAAAATGAAAGTACCATTTTCTAAACCAGAAAATCCTGCCATTTTCATGTTCTTTCCCTCTTTTTTTTTAAAAAAAAAATACTTTTCCTTTCAATAATTAGGGCATTGTATTTTGTAAGCTTGTTATTTAGTATAAAATAGCTTGAAATTAGGATAATGTTTCATCATTTTTAAAAAGTAAATATACTTAATGGATCTTTCAGAAAAATGAATTATCACATCTCATGAGGATTCACAATTGTGAATTTCACTATTTACAACCCACATGTCCTTTTTCTCTCAAGGGACAGTTATATGTTCTTTTAAATCAATAATGAAAATCATTAAAGTTTTATAACACTTGTTTCTTACATATTTTCTCCAGATTATAGGTATGTTCTTATCTTTGGTTCCCAATCTTCTTGACAATTGTTACCAAGGTTTATATCTGGAATCCTGTTTTCTCACTTGGTATGTAGTACCATATTAAAATTACTAAGTTGCTAATTATCATCCAATAAAAATGCAACCCCATCTAATATCACAAACTATGATCAATTTGTGGTACACAGAAATTATATCCTTGGTACTGACTTCTGAAATTCCTTCTAGTTGCTCTTGAATTCTGAAGTAAACATGTATTCTTGCTTACTATTTTTAATTACAACATTAAATAGTGCAATCATCCATATGTTTTTAAATTTGATATTTTCCTCCCTTTGTGATTTTATTTTTGGATGTGTTGTAAGTTTATTTTTAATAGATTCAATATAAAATGTTAGAAAATAAAACAAAACAAGAGGTAATTATTTAATATTTCCATGCCTGAAAGGACAATATATTTTCTATAATTAAAAAACAATTATACATGTATAATATTTAATGGCTAGTATTTTATGTTTACAGATGCTGATTTAAATTTTGTTAAGTGCTACACAATATATAATACTAGTTATAATATAAGTAAATAGATCTTCCTGATAAAATATATTAGTTTTAGATATTTTTTTTCAATTAACTACATACAATTAACAGACCCTTCAAATGGAAGCATTATTAATTTATAAATGAGAATTTACTGGTGTTGGAAGGAAGCTAGAATGACACACTTTCAGGATAGACCATGTTGAATTTTTTTTCTCAAGACAGGGTTTCTCTGTGTAGCTTTGCACCTTTCCTGGAACTCACTCTGTAGTCCAGGCTGGCCTTGAACTCACAGAGATCTGCCTGACTCTGCCTTCTGAGTGCTGGGATTAAAGGCATACACCATCACAGCCTAGCCAGGATAGAATTGATTGTTAGGTCCACAGATTAATAGTAAAAACGAGCAAGTGACTTGACTCATTGGTTAAAGACACTTGCTCTGAAGACTGATTATCTGAATACAATCCCCAAGATTGTACATATGCTGAAAGCAGACTGTTATCAGTTATCTTCACATATTCAATGGATCACACAGGCATGTGCATGCATGTGCATGTACACAAACACACACACACACACACACACACACACACACACACACACACACACACATACTCAAAATGATATTTCATAGTAAGCTTCTCATGAAAGGGTTGGTGTTGTTTTATTTTTAAATTAGAACAGAGGATTCTTTACTTTCAAAATAATTATTGAATCAGAATATTCTGATGACTCCACTTTCTATGTAACTCTACACAATATTTGAAAATATGAAACTAAAATTAAATAACCTTCTAATGCAAATTTTCAAAATTGTTCTTAAATCCTTTATGACCAAATTCAATACATGTTTGGATATAAAAAAAAATCTCTATTCAGTATGCCAATGAGACAGTCTGACAAACACAATTATTTTTACTACAGTAAAACTATATGGAATCATATATTGTGTTGCATATGAGGTACAATTTTAGACTAAGAGAAGTTGGAAACTTGTGTTGGGTAGTTTTCTTATTGTTGGGGCTAAACTACCTGACATAAATATTATCAAATTGGAAGGGTTTATTTTGACTAATGGTTTTGGAGAGTTTGTGTCATCATAGTAAAAATGGCATGTTGGAGCAGAGAATCACTCTGTCTTGTGACAGGAAGAAAAGAGACAGCCCAGGAACACACAGCTTACATTTCCTTTTATCCCTCCTCATTACCTCCAGCTCCCAGCACAAGGCAAAGTGCCAACTACATTTAGTGCAAGCACTTCTCCCTCAGTTGATAATTTCTGGAGACACTCAGAGACACACTCACATGTGTGACTCAGTCCCCAGCTGTTTGTAAAGCCAGCCAGGCTGACAATGAAGATTAGCCATCCTCATACTTGTATGTAGTTCAAAGAGTAAATGCATTTTGTGTTTGTTTCTTATGATATTTAGCAAAATGCTTGCTGAAGTCTAAAGCCAGTTTCATTATATTTGTGAGTCAAGAAAGAAAAAAATAAAGAGAAAAAGGAAGTAAAATGCAATACTAACATTTCTGAACTGTCAATTATTTTGTGTGTTTTGCATAAGATTTATATAAAAGAAATGCTTCATGACAATTGTGATAACATAAAATATAGATTTTATTATTTGAAATTGATTTAGTTTTATTTATATTGTTATGTGAATGTATACCTAGTCACAGTATGATAAGGAGTTAGGGTCATTTATTTTGTCAGGAAGATGTTTATCAGTGAGTACTAGATTTACAGAAATAAAATATATGCTCATCTCCTGTCACTTTCATCTACTGGTAAAACACCTCATTAGCTTAAACATCCATTTTTTTTCTCCTTAAAATAGAAAAGGCTCGACCTATATGACAAGTTTGCAGACTGATTATATGAAGAAATATATGAACTATAGTTATCTCAAAGCTGATCAAAATTTGAAACACCTAAAATACTGCCCTTGACTCCTAGATACAATGCTAAATGACTCTAATTCCCCTTCCAAATGAAAATATAAAGCTGCTTATATTATCATGATTGGGATCTTATCTTTTATTTATTACTTTGTATTTCATTCGAATCCTAACATTTCACTTTTTCTAATAAGAAGAGTTATTATGGCCAGAAACTTGACCTTGATATTTTTCTGTAATTTCAGTCTTTCTCTAATTTCAATTATATAAAACACATTTTATATAATTTTATAATTTTATAATTTATAATTTATATAATTTTAAATTCCATAAGACTAAGACCAATGGTATATTGTGAAGACACTAATTTTGACAGTTTTTTAAGCAGAATAAACATTCAATATTTTGTTTTTATCATATACCTGTCTTGTCTCCTCTTCACGTACCTCACTGTAACTATTTGATTGCATACAGCTGTCAAACTATTTGCACTCTTTGTATTATATTTGCTGTGTGTGTGGGGGGGGGGAGGGCAATAAGCCTCACTTTCACTTTACTTTGTGTTGCTAGAGTTTTCCTGCCTGGCCCACAGTCAGGACAAATCTCTCACCCGCCAGTGCCAAGCCGCTCAAACCCGATCAAGTAAACACAGAGACTTATATTGGTTACAAACTGTATGGCAGTGGCAGGCTTCTTGCTAATTGTTCTTATAGCTTAAATTAATCCATTTCTATTAATCTATACCTTGCCACGTGGCTTGTGGCTTACCGGTACTTTACATCTTCCTTGTCCTGATGGCGGCTGGCAGTGTCTCCTCCACCCAGCTTCCTGTTCCCTCAATGCTCCTCTCTGTTAGTCCCGCCTATACTTCCTGCCTGGCCACTGCCAATCAGTGATTTATTCATTGACCAATCAGCAACACATTTGACATACAGACCATCCCACAGCAACTTTGCATGGAGCAGTTTCCATACTTTTAAATTAAAATAAAAAAGAACCCTCATGATAAGTGTTAGCTAGATGGAAGAGAATTTTTACATTTGGTAATATTTATCTAGACGTGGTTTTCTGTTGTTTATAACCCCTGAATTTAGGAGGCAGAGACAGGGATAGTCCGGTGCACAAAGTGAGGTGATATTTATATTCCAATGTCTCTAAGCTCCTAGAGATAATCATTTTTGGAGGCAATGGTAATAAAGGCAAGAATAACTAGCTATTTAAGTGAGTGACCTAATCATAAATGCCAGAAAACATCATAGTCAAACAAATCAACATTGGCCAAGGTGAGAAAAGGGTCCTTGATGTAGTGAGACAAAGTTGTTTCTAAAGGTTTAGAACTATGGATAGATAGAAGAAGAGAGACATAGTGGAGCTTTGTGAAAGTGTTTTAGGACAAAGAAGTTACATGAAAAAAAAGGGGCAGAGCATTTCCATTGATTGATAGTCTCAGTGTCTTGAGAACTTTGATGAATTTGACTAAATTCCTGGTAATTACAGCAGGAGTTCAGAGCCTCTTCATTTATTTGCAACTGTTATATAAGATAAAACATAATATTTCCATGTTCAAGAATGTCCCTTTTTCTAGTGAACATAGTATTTTAATTATTAATTGATGAGTTTTATCTGACCCACAAGTTGACTTAGAACAACAAATGTTTTATATATGTTGTTTGAATATTCAGCATCTCTAAAGTATCACATGATAGAAGCTTGGCTACCAGTTACTGGAGACTCTGGAATTGATTAGATAACATCTGCTATGGTTTCATCAATGGATTAATACATTCATGAAGTCATAATTGTATATTATTTGGGGCAATGGTGAAAAATTATGAAGCATTAGGTGTCAAAACCCAGGTTATTGTGGGCACATCTTTGCGGGTTATTTTATCATTTCCTCCTCCTCTCTTTCTTTGTCTCTCTTTCTCTGTGTGTCTCTCTCAGTCTCTCTTTCTCTCTCTCTCTCTCTCTCTCTCTCTCTCTCTCTCTCTCTCACACACACACACACACACACATACACACACACACACGTCCTAGATATAATATGATGTTAACCAATCTTCTTTTATGATCTACCACCTCACCACTGAAGCACAGAAAAAAACAACAGAATAAAACTTGAAAGAATGAGCAAAACGTAAAAATGTTCCTTTATTACTGCAAATTATTTATTCCAAGTCTTTCTCATTGCTTCAAAATTCTGAATACAATATGTTAAAAGAATAACTTAATTTTAACATCATCCTTAAATACTAAGGATAATTAGTTTTTGACCCTTGAAAAGTATTATAACCAATGAGACTGTTACTTTGCTTTTTCTACATATTAAAAATATGTTGCAAATATATTTTAATATAATATTTTTCAAATCAGTGCCACTGATGTTAAATACAACTTAAAAATATGCTCTTATAATACATAAAATATCACTTCTTATAGTTCCAATTAACATTTATAAATGTTAATTATTGGAAAATTTTTACTTTACACTCTCTAAGTTACAATAGACATAGTTTACAAATTAATTAAAATTGTCTCCTGAAATTATTGTATTTATTCAATGTAAATTGTGAAAATTTATAAGGTTATATGATTATAAAAATAACCTTTTAGACTCTTCCTGTTGGAAAATGTCTAAGCACCTACTATATTATATATAATAAAATCCTAATCCATAATAATATATATCAGGTCCTGGTATTTATATTTAAAGTGCATTTCAATATACTTATGACATTTTTAGTCAAGTCAACTAAAAATACATCTCATTTTGTCAGGGAGGAAATACTTTGAATGAAAAAAAAAAGTACGATATTTGACTTCTACATGAATTTTTAACCTGTTTGCACAAATATATAAACTATTATAAATTATGGCTATGCCTCTATAATCCATATTAATTTTAACAACACATAATGCTGCTTATATTTTTAATGTTCAGTTTGTGAGGTATTCATGATTATTTTTCTTTATTTACATGTAAGGTTTTTTTTAATTGTTTAGCAAATTCTGCAGAATATGACCTCAAATAATTTGTTCCATAATAATGGATGTTACTATATAATGTCTTGATAGAGTATATGACTGATATCCTAGTTTTCTAGATATTTTCATGTTCGGTAATTATCTTTCAGTTCATGTCTTCAGCTGTGGGCTCCTTTGGAAAAAAAAAAAACTACAAACAATGTATTATCAGTGGGATATTGAATTCCAAGCTGTAGCTGTAATAGGGTGGAATGCAAATAAACACACATAGGTACATTAAAGGCAGCAGGGTATTTTCTGTGACCTGTTCAGGTTTGTTCTACTGATCAGCAGGCAGCTGCTTCAGGCAAGTTACTGGGAACAAGTCCCCGTAGAGAGCATGCTCCTTTGGTGTGTACTGATTCTAATAATTATCTCCCTGAGTATTGCTTAAGAAAAGCAGGAACATCTGCTCTGTTGGTCATTAAGACAACAGATTTGGGAAAACAGTTGTTATCATCAGAACCCACACTAATTGCTATCTTTAGAGATGTCTGATTTAGTAACTCTTACAGTGCAGTGATTGAACAACTGTAGAAGTTTCACTGTTCTCTTACATTGTGATGACACTTCCAAGAAAGTCAGAGTAATCTTTAGGGGAAATCTGCTGTAATTCTTTAAAAGTATACAACCCTGATATTCTTTACAGATATTCTGAGGATTGTTAGGGGCATGCATTCATGTCTCCCCCATTTTCTTACCTAATTTTCTTTAATTACTTGAATGAGATGTCCAAAATCTTTCCAGACATATCCTTAATGATATTTTTTTAAAAGCATTTGCAAATCAATGAATTACTGCACTACTGAAGAGACCACTGATAAGACTGTGTGCCAAGTCAACAAGGGGTGGTCTTGTGGTTGCTATTCTTGACTTAATTTCCACGACTGAAATCAACTGAACCCCAAATTGCTGGGCATACCTATCAGGGACATTTTTCTTAGCTGAATCACTTGAAGTCAGAAGATCCACTTCTAATCTATATCTTTGAGATGGAACACCTACCTTTCATCTGGGCCAGACCTCCTGCTGGCAGCTTATATAGAAGACAGTGCTTTCTTCACTTATACAACTCTGGGTCATTCCATAATTAAGATAGGTTTTGGTATATCAACTAACTTAAGATAGTCCTCCACAGGAGTATGCAAAGACTTAAATCCCTGATTCTGTTAAGTTGACAAGTAAGAAAACCCATTGCAACATGTGATTGCTTAAAGTACAAAATGATATCATATCTAGTAAATTATTAAAGATACACTAGTGTGCTTTAGAAAATGATTCTAATTGAAAAAGGTATAAAGAACTATTTCTATTACACTAACCTTTGTTATAAAATTAAGAAGACTGCATGAGTTTTAAGCTAATCTCAACTACATAGTTGGTTCAACGACAGCCTATTTCAAAACACTATGAAGCAAATAAATGAATGAGTGCAAAATGACTTTAGGTTTCTTTCTAATACTAACAATATATAACTCTGCAACCCCTCAGTAGAATATTATTCTTATCAGATATGAATATGGAAGATTGTGTAATATTTCCTTCTTAGTACAAAGTACTGATTGTATTGATGATCTAGCAATAAAATTTTATCCCCAAAGTCATTTGAGAGTAAAATCCTTCATGACAGCTAGTCTTTTTAACACATAAACTCTGGCTTCATGTATCTATTTCTGGACATTTCCACTTGAAGAGTCAACATGCTCAATATATCACTTTCATATATTTACATGTCCTGTGTTCTCTCCCCTGCTATATACCTTATTCAATGACCATTCCAGCCATGAAGCAAAAGTCAAGAAAGTTGACTCATTTCTTATTAGCATACACATTATCATTGATCCATTTATAAATTTTATTTTTCTTATCTTCAAGGATATCTTAGATGTAGTCATTTCTTTTGTTAAAAATAATGACAGTCTAAGACATAATCTTTTGCCAGGATCACTGAAATATCCTCTGAATTGCTTCTTCAGGCTCTAGATTTGCAAAAATCTAATGCATTTCCAGGTAACTAGACTAAGTAACCTTTTTTTTTTGGTTTTTTTTTTTTCGAGACAGGGTTTCTCTGTGTAGCTTTGCGCCTTTCCTGGTACTCGCTTTGGAGACCAGGCTGGCCTCGAACTCACAGAGATCCGCCTGCCTCTGCCTCCCGAGTGCTGGGATTAAAGGCATGCGCCACCACCGCCCGGCAACCTTTTTCAGGTAACAGTCATACAAGAGGCTTTTTTTTTTTTTTTTTTTTTCTGCTCAAAGTTCTATGGTTTCCCTAGCCTCAAGACCGAATGACAACTCTATTCTACACAAGGGCTAGAAATTCTATTGGTTCTACTGTCTCCTGTAGATACAGCCCTCCGATCTCTTTTTCTTAGCTCCTGACACAAGCCTTGTGTTAGCCTTACATGTTAGAACTGACTGAAATCATCAGAAACTGAGAAACCAATCATCAAACCTAATCATTTTAATATTTAAATAATACACCCTGATTTCAAACACATATTTTTAGAAATGAATACTATGTAATAAATCATTAATACTAAGCACATTCTAAAGGCAATTTATCTATCTTTATGTGGCATATTGTACCTATTTGGTGAAATAATGTAGAATTACTCTTCAGAACTTTTAAATGAATCCGATGACTACTAGACCACAAGGGATATTTTTTGGGGAAAACAGTACTTTCAGAGTATTTACTTTATAACTAGTAATTTTCTTTATCTAGTATACCTGTTGATTTATCTAACCTAAACACGGCTCATTGTCTTACTCTATAAATGCATTTATTCTTTACATTTTGTTTCAACCAAATGAAGATACTTCATAGGTTCATTCATTAAATACACCCATATATTTAGTATTTATTCAGTGTATTTTATCATTGACTTTACCTTTTCTTTCTTAAATTTATAACCAAACAAAATCTTCGAAGTTTTGAAGTTAATTATATCTTGGGTTTTTTTGTTCATTTGTTTTCAAATTATATGAAGAAGAAAATATGGAAAAAGCAGATACTTTGAATGCATTAAATATGTGCAATGTCTCAAGTAAGGCAGGCCTATTAGAATTAGGCCTTTTTGGGCAATGCTACCCAATGCCAGGAGCATTTTTCTCAATCAGAGGTCTGGAAGAACAACTTGTATTGTTGTACGGAGTAGACACATGCTTAGAGGTCAGAGCCGTGAACTGAAATTTGTTTCCTGAAATTAACACTAGAAGCCTAATGAAGTAGGGTGACTATTATCACAAATGGCACATCACAATACAACAATAATCATGAATATGTCATTCAACCATGATTTAATGTGCTTTGAAACAGTTCAGGGAAGTCCTTGAAATAAAATCCTGTAGTACAGTCAGTTTTTCCCCAGAAACCTTTCCACTATAAAGAAATTATGGCCACAAATAAAAGGTCAAATTACTGTCATGATATCCCATTCCATTTCAGGCTTTATTTTATCCAAAATAGTCATTCTATTTAAAAACCTAATTTCTCCTTTATTAGCGTAAGTTTTAGAATTATTTAGATAATAGTTTTTTAATATCTACTGATTAAAAATTTTAGTCTGTTGATATGCCATATCATGAGAGTGCAGTGAGTCACAAATTAGTTTTCACTTTGGAAACTATGTTTCATCACATGGATTTTTAGGATGATCTTGTAGTAGTAAATGACACTAAAAAGCAAACTGCTCAAGATCTGGATGCATTGGGAATTTCCTTTTATTTTGATAGGAGAGGAGAGGAGAGGAGAAGAGAGAAGAGGAGACCCAGATGCCATGGACATTATGTCCTTTATATAAACAGGGGATGCTGATATTGTATTCAAACTCTTTATACAATGTAGTTAGCTGGCCAATCCATCACAAAGTGTGAGTAGCTATTACAGATTAATAAGTGGAACAAAACCTCCAGGAAAAAGGAAGAAAGGCTCAGAGGTTTACACACATTCTTCAGTTCTCCCAAGTACAACAAAAGTGTTCAGTATCCACACTCCATCTACATCTTCTGAATGAGTAAGGTGTTACAGAGCAAAGGAATTTTCAGAAGACCTGAGCATGTCTAAACTATATCCTCGGGAAGATACAACTTGGATTTCCATTAAAGAACTTAGTAAGTATCCACTTGAAAAAGAAGAAATGGGGGAGAGTCTTGAAGAAGTTGCATCTAATAAAGAAGCTAAACACATAAGCATAAAAACAAACAGGGAAAAATCTTCTCAAATAAAGAATATTAAAAGTTCCCACCTGAGAGTTTACAGACCTCAAGAGAAAGAATGAAGAAGTTTGTCTTAAGATGAGTTTGAAAGGGTAGTCCAAACAGAAAGTGACAGAGAATGGCCCAGATTGGGAAGGTAAGAGAAATAGCAAAGACAGGTGGGAAGAATATGTCCTTGCCCAAAAGTCTAAAAATCATGACCCCAAAAAGAAGTCCAGAGAACAGGATCATCTTAAGAATGGGCCAGATGAGAATACCAGTGAGAAAATCAGAGCATCCTCTCTGAACCAGTCTCAAGGCAATGCTGAAGAATGTAAAAGAATTCTTGAAATAGACTTTTACAAAAATATCTTTAAGAAGCATTTTCTCATAAACCTTCCCGATTTAAGGTTAGATGACAATGATGCTGAAAAAAAAAAACTTGAATTTGATGAAGGCTCTTAAAGAGTTTTGGATGAGGAAGGCTCTGCATGAATCTGATGATAACTCAGATGACCAGGAAGAGAAAATCAATACCCTTAAGAAGGTTTTCACACCTCAGTCTGATGAGAAAGAAGATGTAGATGATGAGGGCTGTGAAGATGTTGAATAGGGGGAGAAGATGAGGCAGGTAAAGATCTCTTTGACAACTGAAATTAAAAGGAAGATAAAAGAGGTACAGATCCAAAGAATCATGAGAACATTCATGAGTAGTTGACTGAAGATAACAATTTCAATAGGAAGACATTTAGTTAGAAAGAGGAATCTGATGAGAAACACTTTGATGCTTCTTATGTGTCCATGTTACCTACACAAAATGTCAAGGGAGATAGGACAGTACACAGATGGTGTTTTGTCCTAAACTGTGATGAAGGAACCAAGGAGATTTAATTATTTCTGCTTACTTCTAGAAAAAGCACCCAATCTCATATATCCCGTACTTCAAACATGTTGCTAATACTGTTGCACCTAGCAGCCGTCCATCAGATATCTCCAACTTCTTCATTCTCATGGGTCTTTACATATCCAAGTGGAAAAATCAAGCAAATATGTATGTTATTTTGACTCCATTTTAATCTTGATTCAACAAATAAAGAAAAAAATACAGATCTACAGAGGCCATGGACATAAATATAAATTGATGTGAGAATTTTGTAAAAGAGATCAGGGTAATTTAGTCTGAATGACTTATTTGAAATGAAATATCTTCTGTATAGTATACAAAAGGTACAGTATTCCCTTCCAGATATCATAAATCTTTTCTGTTAAGTGAAAGTTTCAAATGTTTATACAAAAGAGAATATGTACTTCAATGTTCATAATTTTTGCTTTATTATTTTATTCCCCTGGAAAATATTCAATCAGATATCCAGGTAAGGAAATTAATCCATAGAGCATGTAAGAAGTTCATTCAAATGATCCAAGGAAAGTACTGGAGTTCTTATTAATTTCTTCCAGAAAATGAAATCTGCATTCATCTCACTAAGCAGGTTACCTTGCCATTCATTGAAATGCAAGATTAGCAGGATATTACTTGGCTTTCATTATAAGGCATAGTCCTCTCAAATTGAATTATGTTTGATGAAGTATTACAAATTATTTCTTCTCTTGGCACTTTAATTTTCTTAACATATCTTCAGTCTAGAGAGAATTAGCATAAGATTTAACACTGGCATGTCACATATTTAAATTTACCTGTTCAATCACACACATTTAATCAAGTTTTTATTTGAATACTTAATTGAAATTATTTTAGTTAACAGTCTAGCAGTTCAGCTACGTACTGAGTTCTTGGGCACAAAGGTGATTATATTTCTATCTATTAGCTGTTAGTTGTTTTGTCGACCATTGTGATTTCATTGTGAATCTTACATAAAGTGTAATTCTTAAGACTCTAAGTCTCCCAACACAAGCATTAAAAAAGTTGAGCGCGGGCGGTGGTGGTGCACGCCTTTAATCCCAGCACTCGGGAGGCAGAGCCAGGCGGAACTCTGCGAGTTCGAGGCCAGCCTGGGCTACCAAGTGAGTTCCAGGAGAGGTGCAAAGCTACACAGAGAAACCCTGTCTGGAAAAACCAAGAAAAAAAAAAAAGTTGAGCATTTTGCTACCTTGTAGTCTTGGTGGCTGGTGTGGATCAAGGCAGAGCTCTACTGAGAACCATGAAGGGATGAAGGAACCGTGGGGAAACAATGAAAAGAGAGCTCACATACATGCATCTCAGGTCTTAAGGTCCCTGGCGGCCATGGGCAAGGGGCAGGTACCTAGCAGCTACCTGCTGCCTCACTAGGGGCGACGCCTCAGGGAATGACACAGACAACCACCCACTACATATATGTAATAATATATATACATATACATATACATATACATATACATATACATATACATATACATACATATATATACATACATATATATATATATATATATTCCTGTTCCTGTTTAAGGGAATGGCAAGCCAAGACACTTAGTATTATTTTTCTCATCCTGTCATACTTTATAACTCTATAGACAAGAAATATTACTATACTCTCTGACCTCCTCTCCATCAAATAAAACATAGAAATAGGACTTTTATTCATATAAAGTTTGAACAAGTATAGAACCTTCAAATAATTTTATTGTATAATTGCAGAAAGTTCAATAAAAGTCAGCACCTGTGAATAAGAAATTATAGGGAGCAATTGTCTAGAGCATTAAAATGATAAATGTATAGATAAAAATTTAATATTTGAATTATAACTCTATAAATGACCACATTTTCTTTTATTAATATTTCATGAGTTACATAAGCTTAAAATTCTAAGCATTATATCTCCAGATATGCCTAGGAATTCAAAATAGAAGAGCTTATAATTCATTTATTAAGTTATACTTTATGTTGAAATGTACTTTAATGAATGGTAACAGAAAAAATATATTCATTTCCACATAATCTGCAGATTAAGACACCTAAACAAAACAGGATATCACCAACATGTTGCAGGAATATATAGTGAAAGATCCATTAAATACAAACATCTTTCTCATTTTGGAATATCCAAAATTCATATTGTAAAGGCAAAATTATTTAGAGTAACTTAAAAAAGAATTACAAAACCCCATTGTACATAAAGTGCCTAACAAAATAGGTAAATGAAACATTATAAATAATGGCAGAACATATACAATTATCTAGTTGAAAAAAGCTTGATGTTTCTGCTATTCTAGAGGCTGAGGAGAGTTTGTCTACTGAATGTCTGTGTGTAAGACCAGCTTTTAAAACACAGCAAAATTGTACCTGATACATTAGGATGAGCAGTCTGGGATGACATGACATGTCAAGGGTCTTGCTTAGGATAATAATATATCTTCCTAGATAAGTTAATTCTTGTTTGCTCAATTAAGTTCCTTGCATTCTGGGTGGTGCCTTCTAGTTTTATTACTTACTGTCCTCTGTGGAATTTTCTCAGTTGCTGGATACTACATTCCTAAGAATTTGCTGATATAGGCTTCATGATTACAATCCCATGCCTAGTATTCTTGCTTTAAGTCTCTGAATTTTTATTTAATTTGGAGATAGAAGGCAAATGCATTCTGTAAGCCTTTTAGATCATGTTTCAGTCAATTATATAAAAAAGACAGTCTTGTTCCATTTCTCCATGTTATACAAGGGAAGATGAGTGTCTTTACATTTCCCATCCCAAACACCATATGGAACACATTAAGTACCTGAGCAGAAGTACTATACTAATTGATAAAACATGAAAGCATGCCTGAATTACAACAGGTGATGATGGCAGGGATGAATTCATTATTATGAATGATTTTAGAACCATTTGCCATTAGTCACTTGCCCTTAATACTCTAGGTATGCATTTATCTTTTTTTCAGTCTGATATAAATCATTCCTGGTAAGTAGAAAGAAGCTATGCCAAATCCAGATAAGCATACTGAGTCTAATTTTCTGCTCACTGATGGCAAACAACTTACTTTTGGTATAAGGCAATCTCTGAAATTTTGTTTTTCTATTAAATCATGGGTAACAAATTTCAATGACATTGTGTATGATAATTTTAATTTGCAAACAAAGACACAAATGGTATATATCCAACAAATTGTAAAGTGTGTTATGCAACTTCTGAAATAAAAGGCATTGTTAGTTAGCATATTATTATCAACGATAGATGTTTAAACCAATTACATGAAACATGTGAAATAATATTAGTAAGCATAGTAAAATTACTTTAAGATAACTGATTAAATAAAATTTAGAAATAAGAAATTTCAATGTTCAATTTTCCAGAAGGTAATTCTGAGATTTTAATAACTATCATTATTTCTTTATAGGGAAAATATTAATTTTGTATATCAAAAGCAGGCTCAAATATATATATATATATATGTAATATTTAAGTGTATATATACATCACTATCAATTGATTGATTCAACTGTTTCTTCTTCGTATACAATTAATTGAAAATCTCTCACAAAGTATTCAGGAGTGCACCAAAAGAAATTGCATGGATCTTAACAAATTCTTAGAGACATTTTCATAGAATTATTATGCTAGGCAATAGTAAAGGAAAGCAATGTATCACTTAGTTCTGACATAAGGCATCCATCCTTAGTTACTTTCACCATAATTAACTTCAATATATTGGTCTAAGGTAGTAGTAGTTCCTTCATATATCTTTCCCTAGGATCTGGAAACTGTTAAAAAAAATGTATTTAGCATCACCAATGTAAAATATAAATGCAAAGATATAATAGAGATATTTCTGTAACAGAAATCATCTTTTCCTTTGTAGATTGATCTATATTCAATTATTTTGCCTATATAACCTATCAAATACTTTATTCATTTTGTACACTTTTGAAAACTGGTTTGGGAACTGTGACGCTCGAAGAGAAGAAATTCTAATGAAAACCTTTCATCAGGCCATAGGGAATAAAGGCAATAGTGCAAATGAAAGCTACAAATAGTATCCCTTCTGTCTGTAGCAATACCCTGGTTTCCTTGGTTAGAATGATGCTGAGGAAAAGAAATAAAGTACAATATCCAGCAGGCAGTATCCCTGCTGCTTTCAATCAATGGAAGAGCTCCCCAGTGGGCCTGAGATCACTGGAGTTCAATTTTAAATGTATCCAGGTCACACTCTAAGTACCAGGGTCACCAAGTCTGGAATCTGTTCTCATGCACGTGTGGAATTCTGTGCTTGATGGGATTTTCCTCCTACTCTCCTTATTTCTACATACCATGCAAAATCACATCCTTCTTGGCTACTTAACTGCAAACATAAGACATGACCTCTCTGTTTCCTAAATTTAATATTCCTAATTTTTTTCTGCTCCATATTCGGCCATTTATATAATTCAGGGAGAAGATAAGAAGGGATATATGGTATACCCTATATAATGAGTTGAATCTTCATTATGTTCAAACATGAGTAAAAATGACAATGGAAAATCAAGGTATTAGAAGGACAGAGAAAATTTAAGAATTAAGTAGTAAGAGTAAGTCAATTTGTCTCAACAATTTCATCTGATCTGTAACTCAATCTTGTTTTCTACTTTTCCAAACAAAGTTGTCTTCCTGAGAACTTCATGAATGTAGACAATCTGAGAACTGTCTCTGAGAATTTACAGGCCAAAATGATCATGCTGCTTTTAACTGGCCTCTGTGGTCAATCTATACTTAATCTGAATTCATCTCAGTGTTCAAAGGGCAAGGATAACTTTTCTCACTCTACACTGGGCACTACTGAGACTCACATACACGTTTAAAATACCATCTTATTTTCCATACTACGATCCTTGAATTAGATGGAAAAAAAAAAAAGTCACTGAATAACATCTGCAAGTCAAAGCCTGTAAACATCTCTTCCACTGTTATGCATGCTTTCCTCATTCATAGCCACCTTCTTGGGTACTGTTTATTATTCTTCTTGTATGAACACAGAAAACAGCCACTAAACTTATTTGACCAAGCAGGTAGGTGTGCTGCTGCCAGCCTCCAACATACAATTTGTCTTTAATACACTAGTAATATTTCACCATTCTGCTTACTACATTAAAATACATTAATAAGGATAAATGTGTGTACAGTTTGATTTAATTTTTCCTTCTTAGTATATGCAAATACTTTATTTAAAAAACATTTGGGGCTTAAATAAATATTGTGATTATATTACTGGGTGTTAAATCATCTAATGTCCAATGGTGGTAATTTATAATTATGCATTATTTGTATTAGTAGAAAGATTCAATTTTATGTTTTAAAAAAAGCATGCTATTTGTGGCCTTTGAATTTTCTTTAAAATATCTAAAATTTGTCTTTGATGGAATTGTTTTTCATTTTTACTGTTGTTATAACTAAAGTATTGATTTTATTATCATATTTGTATTATTATATCCCATCAAAAAGTGAGTGATTTCTCCGAGAATGTGGCAATTGAATTTTGCATGAGGTTACTGTGACCTTTACAACAATGACTGAAAAGTTAATATTCAATAGTAAATAGCTATATTGATTCAGGAAGATCCAATGAGCAAGTGAGAATGTTACTATCATCAAGTTATGTAGTCCACAAACACTAATGAACACCTTATTATGCCCAAGATGTATACATATACACACATATATACATACATATTATATATAGTCATTATGGTATTTGTACAATAGGGTAATTTGATGTTTTAATCATTTTCCTCTTTATTCATAAAGAGAAATTTTAACTCCAGAATTAGAATAAAAAAAAAGACTTGTCTATGAATTTATATGTGATATTATCAAAACAAGAAAAGTAAAAGAATTTTTAAACCCCACAGCTCTTACAACAATCTTCAAAACAATGGCAATATAATTTAAAATATAAGCAGAAAATCTAAAGCAAGACAAAGGTTGATGTGTTATAAAGGTTCTTACAGAATAAAACGTAATTTACTGACTAAAGCATTTCAGAGTGTGAAAAACCAATAATGAATAAGCTCCTGTAGCCAGCTTTCCTGTCCCAGCCAAAATAATAATTGTGTGTGTCCTGGAGCCTCCATCAGCACTTCTGGTTGGTGATGACTGGGACACGAGTGCGTTCATCAGCCCTAAGTATTACAGCATTCACTCCCTCATTCTAATCATCAAGACCAAAATTCAGTAAGCTAGACAGGAAAATTACAAATCACCATGTCTTGTTTTAACAGTTTAAGTGATTTTTGTAGTCCTGGAATGCTATTAAGTTGGTTAATGCTGCCTAGAAACATCACCCAGAAGCATTCTGGTTCACTGGTTTCTTGTTATTATGCTTCAGAAATATAAAATATCACTTGTATTAGAATACATGTAGTATGCATATTGAACTTGAATCCTGAAGTGGAAAATACGGCTAATGATGAACAAAAATGGGAGTTAAACAAAAGTGAAATGGTGAAAATTAGAATATGAGTTTGTGACAATGAGGAAGGTTTTAATGGTTCATCGTAAGCAATAAAAAGAACTCTGAACTGATCTCCACAGATCCATTATAAATTAGACAGTAGAAATAATTAATTGGGTACTTTGCAGGCCATTTCTTAAATACAATTAAAGAAAATGAATTAAACCTTAGACTTAGTTTTCTTAGAAGAAAACCAATAAATTCTGCAAATGGGATGGCTTATGTACATATTGTTTTCCTCAGAGAGTTACATAGTCTCATTCTTCACAAGCAGCAACCACAGTAACAGATGCTATGCATTTGGATTTGAGAACATCAGATTAGAATTGAAGCTCAATAATGCTTATTTTCAGAAACTCTTTACTCCATTAAATAATAAATTCCACAACATTGCACTTCATTTCCACCTTCTTCTTTGACTCAAATAGTACCTTGATTTTCAATCCATAAAAGATTCATAGAAAGTTATCCTCAAAAATCATGTAATGGTTGTCCATCATACAAGCTAAAATAAAATCCAACTCCATGGAAATAACTGAATGACAAATATTTCATTAGTTAGGAATTAGTTAACAAATTGTAATACAACCACAGTCATATGCATTCTCAATCTATTTTCATCAAAATGTTTTAAGTTGTAATTTTTCACTTATCAATTGGTTTAAATCACATGTAGTTGTTTTCTTTTCTTTTTTTTCTAGACAGTGTTTCTCTATGTAACAGTCCTGGCTGTCCTGGAACTTGCTTTGTAGAGCAGGTTGGCCTCAAACTCACAGAGATCCGACTGCCTCTGCCTCCCAAGTGTTGGGATTAAAGGCATGCACCAATGTCATCTGGCTGTTTTGTTTTCTTTTTGAGGATTTCAGATAAAATTACTGTGCTTACATGCTTTCCACCCCTCCATGACTCATCTCTGACTATTCCTTTGCTCCCTCTCCTTCTCAATTTTAGTACCTCTTATATTTTCATTATTATCATCATCATCATCATCATTATTATTATTATTATTATTATTATTATTATTATTATTTTCAAATAGAACCTGCTGGATCAAATTGATGTTACCTGTATTTACATGTATTAAGGGTCATCCATTTATAATTGGATAACCTATCAGGGAACACATTTCTAGGGAAGACTGATTCTCCTTTTCTTAGCTACCATAAATTGCCTATAGTTATTCACTCGGCCTCTTGCTTTTTGAGATTTCCCCATTCACATTTGGATGTCAACTGGTATTGTCACTTTAACTGATCTACTTTAGATGAGCATATCATTAAGATTACATGAGTGCAACTCTTGTCATATATAGAAGACACTAGTTCAGAAAAGACATCTTGGTCTTCTGGATCTTAGATATTTTTTCTGACATTGTCTACAGTATACCCTGAGCTTGTCCTATCAGGATACACTGTAGACATATGAATTGTGGTTTGTCACCCCAAGTCAGTTGTCTGTATTTCTCTGTATTTTGACCATTTATATATGTCTTTGATGGTTTCAATCTGCTGCAAAAAGAAACTTTTTCAATGATCGGTGAGAAATGTACTTCTCTACAAACAATCATCTTGTTACTGAACTAATTGTAGTCATACACCTGGATTTAGTAGGGTAGTTTTGAACTCACATATTACCTTCATATACTGATGCATGCCCCATAGAAACAGCTGAGTCCACTGAACACAGAGCTACTAGTGAATCCAATCTCCCTAATAGAGCTGAATCACAGCTTGCCATTACCCTCATCCCACATCCCAGGAAACACAAACAACTAAGAAACACAGGTCCTGCCAATCTTTATTATAAATCTGTATGAACCAGCAACCCACCTGAAGCAATGGCAATGTAATATGTCCAAGGAATGCCATAGGACACAGCACCCATAGAATTCTAAGTCATGATTACAGGCTATCTAAATGTTAGTGACAAGCAAATGTACAAACTGTTAGACTTACTAAGCAAACCAATACCAAGATACACTGGAATTATGAACAAACTCAATAACCAGATAAATCCAACGGAACACAAAGCTCCAAGGCAATACATCACAAGGAAAGGAAGGTGATAGATGGTATGGTAATGCCTTCAAGAACAAGTTATTGTAGAAAGCTAAATAAGGTCAAGAAGGATACAGAAAGGAAATGCGAATTAATAAGAAGGCAATTCAAGCTTTAGATGAAAAGTTAAGGAAGTAGATAAATGTCATACAAACCTCTCACAGAAACCATATTGCTAACACTACAGCAAATGACATGAAACAGCACTGAGGACACCTGAAGCATGATTAACCAGGCAGAAGGAACTATTTCTAAAATGACAGATAAACATAAACTAAAAAAAAAAGATGAGAAGCGCTTAAAAAGGAATTTTTATTTTATTTTTATTTTTATTTGTTATTAAGAGATTTTCTACTCATTTTACATACTAACCACAGATTTTCCTGTCCTCCCTCCTCCCACCCTCAATAAGCAATGGACACTGTCTCAACTAAATCTTTGCAGGTCAGATGAGAATCAGATCAAAGAATTAATAAGAATATTAAAATAATTAAAAACAAGGTTTCATATGAAAGGAGATCATAACATAAGCTGCTAGCCAAAGGTATGAATGCAGCTACCTTTCATAAATGAAAAAGAAACAGACTTTGGAACACATATAAGAGCAATTTTCATCATCATCATCATCATCATCATCATCATCATCATCTTCATCATCTGTTCACACTGTAAATAATAGAGAAAATCCTACAGTCCAGGCAAAATTTTAACAACCGTCATTACAAAAATATGACACAGCACACTCAATAGAAGACTCTCTTCTAGAAAGTGTTAAAGTGGGTTCAGAGAACAAAGTTCAAACAAAAAGGACAATGTGAAACAGGATCCTAATTAGTCTTATCAATAAAAACCAGCAGTCAGATATTGGATAAATAACCTGGAAGATCAGAGAAGCAAAGGAACAGCCACCAGAGAGTTCTTACCTCTCTCAATCCTTGGACCAAAAGGGGGAGATCCTGTCTCCTCCTGCCTTGTATTCCTGTCTCCACCTCCAGATTGTGTTGGGATTAACACCTGAGTCTTCCAAGTGCTGGTTTAAAAGGAATGAGCCTCCCAAGTGCTGGGATCAAAGGCATGAGCCTCCCAAGTGCTAGGATTAAAGGTGTGAGCTCCCTGAGTGCTGGGATTAAATACATGAGCCACCACTGCCTGGTTTATGTGGTTAACTAGTGACTAGCTCTGACCTCTGACCTCTGACTAGGCAAGCTTTATTTGTCAGAACACAAACAAAATATAATAATACAACAATAATAATCATGTTCAGTGTTTGCAAAGAATTTTCCTGACAAAACAGCAGCTCCACAAAGCCCACAGCACTAGCAGGCATTATCATGCAGCCCATTTGGCCAAATACACAAATAGTGGCAATGAGTGTTTTAGTCAGTAAGGCTAGTCCTAAAACAGGTAACAGGTTTTAATAACACCAGGCTCATCTTGGAGATGCAGACAGGAACTATAAGGTCTCATACAAAGGAAGAACAAGGACGAAAGCTGAGCAGTGTGCAGCTCTGACAGAAAAGGGGGATTTTCTCTGGTGCAGCCCGAATGATTATAATCCAGCACCATTTCAGCACCGTGGCTCTGAAGAATTCAGCATCGATGTCGCCACCTGAAGGAAGGAAATCTAGTTCCTATAAGATGACATTGGCTGCTTAGGGGTGTAACCTCAGTTCTAACAGTGGGGTAATAACTTACCCATTTGAGGGATATTCTCATAGGATAATCTGTTTTTGGTAAGTAGCCTTGCTTTGGGATAACTTCAGTCTTTTGTAATAAAGGTGCTTACTGAAAAGTTCTGTCATTCATAGAAGGGAAACCAAATGCAGATACTGAATCAAAACACACACACACACACACACACACACACACACACACACAAGCACGTGTGCCGTGGAAGCATAATAGAATCAGAGACAGATGTGATGTTAGACAAATAATATGAAGTCATCTCCAGTTGTGATCCATATCCTATTTGTAGACATTAAAATAGACTTATTAAAAAGTATCAAATGTAAACATCTTTGAGTAATTAAACCAGTATATGGGAAAGGCCTATTTGATATACACTAAGTAAAATAAAATTTCCATGCTCCAAATTGATAGGCAAATTTTTCTCCTATATTGTGTGTGTGTGTGTGTGTGTGTGTGTGTGTGTGTGTGTGTGTGTGTGTGTGTGTATCCTGGAGATTAAATTAAAGTGGTCAAGTTTAGAGGTAAGTTCTTCTACCTGGATATGGTAGCTTGTCAGTCCCCTCCTCCTCCTCTTCTTCCTCTCTCTCTCCCCCCCACCCCTGTCTCTGACAAGTTCTCATTATTTAGCATGCAATCCTCCTGCTACTACTCCCATGAGTAGTATTACAGGTGTGTAGATACGTCAGTGGGCTTTCTATTTCCATGATAAAGCATCCTAACCAAAAGCAACTTGAAAAAGAAATGAATTATTTGACTTACTTCCCTATCATAGCCCATCATCAATGGATGCCAAGGC
Organism: Peromyscus californicus insignis; assembly: GCF_007827085.1. Lineage (NCBI taxonomy): Eukaryota > Metazoa > Chordata > Mammalia > Rodentia > Cricetidae > Peromyscus > Peromyscus californicus. Next base: position 65,003,785 of record NW_026294458.1, read on the forward strand.
AGGAACTCAAAGCAGTTACCTGGAGGCAAAAACTGAAGCAGAGGCCATAGAGGAATGTTGTTCTCCATGACTTACTCAACCTGTTCTTTTCTGAAGAGGATATGGAGGGTGAGCAGATCTGGGGGAAAGTGGGGTGGGAGGCAGGGGGAGGGGAAATTGTGGTTGGGATGTATTGAGGCAGAGAAGAATCTATTTTCAATTTTAAAAAGCAGGAAAAGAATAAAAAAGGGAAGCATGCTTTTAAACCACACACACACACTAATTAATATGTACCACTATTTTTGTTTGTCAAAATTGAAACATTAAAATTTTTAATTTCCTAAGTATATGCAAAAGGAAAGAAACAGAACTAATAAAAGTGAGGGTGAATGTTGACCTCATTCAGTAGGTGTGTGCATGTCCTTTCTGGCCCCAGGAGGGACAAGAAGGAAAGATGGGTGTGGTGGTATTGTGTTCCCCAAAATATTGTGCACCCTAATAAACTTATCTGGGGTCACAGAACAGACAGGCACTAGATACGAAGGCTAGAAAATGGTGGCACTCACACCTTTAATCCTAGCATTCCAAAGACAGAAATCCCTCTGGATCTCTGTGAGTTCAAGGCCACATTGGAAACAGCCAAGCATTGTGACTCACACCTTTAATCCCAGAAAGCAAGCCTTTAATCCCAGGCAGTGGTGGTAGAAAGCAGAAAGGTTTATAAGGCGTGAGGACCAGAAAATAGAAGCATTTGGCTGGTTAAGCATTTGGCTGGTTAAGCGTTCAGGATTTCGAGCAGCAGTTCAGCTGAGAGCCATTGGGATGAGGACACAGAAGCTTCCAGTCTGAGGAAACAAGACCAGCTGAGAAGTTGGCCAGGTGAGGTTAGCTGTGGCTTGTTCTGTCTCTCTGATCTTCCAGTGTTCAACCCAATACCTGGCTCAGGTTTGATTTTATTAATAAGAACTTTTAAGATTCTTGCTACAGATGGGACCATACCTGGGAGAGTATGAGTGAAAAGAGGTGGACAACATCTCTAATGTTGACTACAGTGCCCTCATCGTCAGTGTGATGACAGTATGTAAGTGTTTTGAGTGGGCCAACATCCCTGAATTGTCACAGTTTGAGGGAAGCTGGACTGAATCCTGATAAGAAAAGCATGAAAGAGTAAGCTGTCAAGAGAGAGGAGTAAAGTCTGCACTCAGAAGAGGATCCTCGTGAGACAGAGCTGCTGGATGACCTACAACAGAAACCTGAATAGAATAGAAATTAGAAATTCCATGATGGGGAAACCTACAGAAACAACCAAACCAAGCTAGTGGGAACTCATAAACTTTAGACCAACAGCTGTGGAGCCTGCATGGGACTGCACTAGGCCCTCTGCACAAACAACACAGTTGTGTAACTTGATCTGTTTAAGGGGACCCTGGAAATGGGATCAGGATCTATCCCTAGTGCATGAGATGGATTTTTCCAGTCCATTATCTATGGCAGGACACCTTGCACAGCCTTGATACAGGAGGTAGGGGCTTGGACCTATCTCAATTGAATGTACCAGGCTTTGCTGACTTCCCATGGGAGGCCTTACCTTTTTAGGAGGAGGGGATGGGAGGTATGTTTGGGGAGGGGAGGCTGAGGGGGTGGGAGGACGGATGAGAGGGGCATCAGTGATTGGTATGTAAAATGAGTAAAAATTTTATTAATAAAGAATAAAAAGAAAGAATGAAGATCATAGGTAAGCTATACACAAGAGACATTCTGGGTTCAAAATTATACAAAAGTTTACACTTCTAAATTCACCACCAAGTAAAGTGCCAAGAGTTAAGATCCAACTAGGAGACCAGGAGACTGGACCAAGAAATACTTCAAGGGTTGTGGATATAGCTCAGTTGATAGAGAGTTTGCCTAGTATGCAGGAAAACCTGGGTTCAAATCCTAGTATGCCATAAACTGGGCATGGTGGTGTATACATGTAATTTTAGAACTGGGGAATTAGAGGCAAGGCTATCAGAAGTTCCAACAACTTTTGACTAGTTGGAGACCAGGCTGAGCTATATAACACCCTATCTCCTAAAAATTTAAAATAAAAATAAAAGTAGTAAAAACCCTAGAACAATAAAAATTCATGACATGATAGCAATATGGAGAGATGGAGCAGAGGTATGAGAGAACAGATGTAGGCATAATAGGAGATCTACAAGGAAAAACAGTGTTGTTTACAGAACGGAGAAACGCAGTAACAAACCAAAACCCATCTACCTAAGGACAGGCTCTCAAGTTTCAGCCAGGAACCAAGAGATTAAACTAATCACATTTATTTAATGCACTTTGCAAAGATAAAGACAGAAATCATATTTATGTATAGCAACTCAAAATATTATGCATAAAAAGAATTATATTAGTCCTGGAATTCTCCTTCTCAGTTTCAGGACCACAAAAGCAGTTTTGTGGATTTTCAACTTAAATATGATTTTTTTCCTGCTGAAATGAAAGATATTTGTGTATGTGTAAGGATTCAGCAAAGTGACACATATGAATTTGTAGCAAGAATCTTAGGGGGTCTTATTAATAAAATCAAAATTAAGGCCAGTTATTGGAGTGAATGCTGGAAGATCAGAGAAGCAGAACAAGCCACAGCTACCTCACCTTGCCAGTTCCTCAGCTGATCCTCTTTCCTCAGACTGGATGCCTCTGAGTCCTCATCCAGAATGAATCTCAGCTGAACTACTGCTAAAAGCCTAAAAGTTTAACCAGGTGAAAAGCTTCTAGTTTCTGATCTTCACACATTACATATGGTTCTGCTTTCTGCCATCACTCCCTGGGATTAAAGGCTCACTTCTTGGGATTAAAGACATGAGTCACCATGCTTGGCTGTATCCTTGAACACACAGAGATCCAGACCGATCTCTGCCTCTGGAATGTTAGGATTAAAGGCATGTGCTACCATTGCCTATCCTCTATGTTTAATATTGTGGCTGTTCTGCTCTCTGACCCCAGATAAGTTTATTAGAGTGCACAATATTTCGGGGAACACAATACCACCACATCTCTTTTCCTTCTTTCTTTTATTTCCCTCTATCCTTCCTTCTCTTCTATCTAGTGTTGAAAGAAATGGGGATGAGGGATAAAAGGAAAGAAAAGAATCAATACAGGAATAATATGGGGAAAAAAGTAGATTACTTGTCTCCAATATTGTACATCGGTGTCAACTTTTATATAGACATAAATTTTGAAATTTAATATTGCAAACATTCTTTTTGAAAGTTAAAGAGGCTGGGCAGTGGTGGCATGCTGTGGGATGGTCTGTATGTCAAATGTGTTGCTGATTGGTCAATAAATAAATTACTGATTGGCCCGTGGCCAGGCAGGAAGTATAGGCGGGACAAGGAGAGAGGAGAATTGAGGAAGGAGGAAGGAAAGGGAGACGAGCTGGAGCCACTGCCAAGACAAGGAAGATGTAAAGTACCGGTAAGCCACGAGCCACGTGGCAAAGTAAAGATTAATAGAAATGGGCTGAATATAAGAGTGAGAGCTAGACAATGATAGGCCTGAGCTAATGGCCAAGCAGTTTAAATAATTTAAGAGTCTGTGTCTTTGTTTTATAAGTGGGCTCTGGGACTGGCGGGACTTGGTGGTGGGAGCTGGAGAAAAATTCTCCAGCTACAGTGGCACACACCTTTAATCCCAGCACTCAGGAGGCAGAGCCAGGCAGATCTCTGTGAGTTCAATGCCAGCCTGGTCTACAGAGTGAGATCCAAAGTAGGCACCAAAACTACACTGAGAAACCCTGTCTCTAAAAAACACAAAACAAAACAAAAAGTTAAAAAGATAAATTAAATGTAATTACTTTAAACTTTATATTACCAGGAAGGAGAAAATAGTTCATTTATTTTCATTTGATTTTGAAATTTAAAGGCACAAGATACTGGATGGATGTCCCAACAGTTAAGATTTCATGTTGTTTTGAATAGGACTCCAGTTCTTGGACCCATGTATAGCCATAAAGTAGCTCAAAACTACTTGAACTCCATATTCAGAGAGATCTGATACTTCTGGCCTCTGAGAGCAATGCACCAATGTGCGTACTATGTCCTCATAAAGATAATTAAAATAACAAAAATAATATTTCATAAAATTAAAAGCACAAAATATTGTAATAACCTCCTTCAAGCATCAGATGCTCTATATTTGTATCACCACATATAAAAACATCCTTAAACTTTCTGTAACAATTTGAAGTAGTCAGAAGTTGTACCTTATTTTGTGGAAGAAAGGCCTATAGAGCCAGGTGCTAGTGAAGCGAGCCCCCAGGGAAAGTGTAGAGGGTGGAAGCTAAGTTGTTTACAAAAAAATATGATTGGAGCTTCAGGTCAAGAAAAATGATGTCAGTACATGATTTCCTCATACACAACACTGTAACTACTGTAGACTAGGCACATGATTTGGTAACCTTTAAGCTGATCAGACCAATGGGGGCATTTGCACCCCCCCCATTCTTGTTTTCTTTATGACTTAAAAGGAGCTTGTTGTTTTTAAATAAACAAGTCCTTGCCTGACTTACCTCCCTGCTGTTCCTGGAAAAAATGGAGGCCAGGGATGGGGTGAGAAGTGCACTTACCTCTCCTCAGTTCCAGGTCTCCCTTCTGTGGGAACCTAAGTTCCTGGTGGTGGGGCAGAGCCTCGCATTATTTGATGCAGCAAATACTTATTTTCACGTCTATTCTAAATTGAATTTTTCATTAACGTTTTATAACAATGGTCTATAGACTTCCTAGAAGTTATGTCTATATAGCAAATTAACACATTTTAATTTTTATTGAGCCCTTAAGATGAATGAGTCATAAAATCCCAGAGTTTCATAAGAAGTAAAAACAGGGAAGACTTGAGAATCTTACTGAAATTGATGAATAGAAGCCAATAGCTCCTATTTCTTTTGACAGTTGTGACCTTCTGCTCAGAGCTCAGGTCATAACTAATGGGAATGCTTTAGAGAGCAGAAATAATGAAAGGTGAATTATTTGGCCTTGGTCTGGGATAGATACCGAATGCCCAGAAACTAAACTTAAGGATCAGAATGAAATAAACAATTAACACCTGAACTCAAAAGGAAGAAAACTTCAAAATGTTCATGAATTTGGGGATGTCTTTATATAGCCACAGAAACTGTGATATCAAAAACCGAGGTTTTCCTTGTACTTTTTCAATCATGTACATTTTTTTTTCTTAGTTTTTTGAGACATCTCCTCAGGTCCTATGGTTGAGTCATTTGACAAAATTCATGCATAATATCAATGTATGTAATAACTGAGCACTTGCTGTAAAAAGAATTTGAAATTAGAAGGAGGAAGGGGAAAGGCAACTGCATTTATGAGGAGAATGTAAGACTTTCAGGTTGAGCTGAACAGCTGTAGGACAAACCCATATTTTTCTCTGTTCACTAATCACATATGGAAAAATGCTGTATACATACCATGTGTCCCAATAATGGCTTTTAAGGACTATTTAAAAAATAACACACATTTTGTGTCTGAAGAAAGCTTTCAACTTTATTATCTTTATACTTTTAGACTCTGGTAGGGAGTACTATTTATATGATTTAGAAATTTAATTGATCAATTGTGCTGATATTTTATCTGTGTCCCCCAATAAAGTTTATCTGAGGATCAGAGGTAAAAGCCAGCCACTACATTAGACATAGAAGTCAGGCAATGGTAGCACATGCCTTTAATCCTATCACTGGGGAGGCAGCGATCTGTCTGGATCTCTGTGAGTTCAAGGCATCACTGAGAACAGAGCCAGGTGTGGGGGCCCACGTCTTAAGTTTCAACACTGGTTAACCGTAAAGGTCTGGAGGTCTGTACAGACAGACAGGAAATGACAGAGCTGGGCAAGAAGAGGAAGTGATGTAGCTGATTGGAGAGAGGAAATGAGTTAGCAGAACAGAAAGGAATATAGGCGTGGGTAGACAGGAAGTAGGTCTCCTTGGACACTGAAGGTCGGTGAGATGTGGTTGGATTGTGTGGCTTGTCCTATTCCTCTGATCTCTCAGTGTTAACCCCAATTTCTGACTCTGTTTTTTTTTTAATTAATAAGAGAGTTTAGCAATTCATCTACAATGAGTTCTCAGCATCCATATGATTAATGATGCCCATATTTGCAGTCAGTAGAGAAAAGTGCCTCAAGCAGAGAGTAGGTGTTCATATTAAGTTCATAGACTGCTTTTATAGGTCTGTCTCAGTTCTACCACACTTATGATGATCCACGTAACAATTCTTCCCATTGTATCCACATAATACATGGATTTTTTATACCTAAATGACAAATAGATGAACAAATGAGCATTAGATCCATCTCCCAAACCTTGTCCTTAGTAGCCATTCCACTTGTAAAGCACCATTCAATAGTTTCAAACACTGGCATGTGGTTACCTAAGACGAAGGATAAAATCGATGGCTTAGTAGACTCTTAAAAGATTTGTTCCACAGTTCTGGATCTAGGGGTCTTCTACTCTTAAATGTCACTTATGTAACTGAGCTAGTATTCTTGACAAAACAACAAACATAAACAACAATAACAGCAGCAGCAAAATAAAAACAAAAACAAAAGCAAAACACTGCCTGACTTTGGTGAGACTCTGGCATAGTATATGAGAACAAATATCTGCTTATTTGTTCCACTAGTTTAGAAATTCTTAATTATTTATCAAGATCTACATCTTTTAAAAGCTTCCATGGGTAACACAAAAATTAGGAATTCCTCATTTATTTAAAAAGCATTCCTTATTTGCAAAATTTTAGTCTCTAATGTCCTTATCAGTTTAAGAACTCAATGTCTGTAATATGATTTGTATTTTGTATTGTGAAGATACATTTTCTCTTGTCCTACCATGACAATTATTAATCAAATAATAAGTGTCACTTTCCAAAATAAATATATGCATATATTTTTATATAATTTAGGTCTATATTTTATATAACATTGGCAAATTGATTTTAATTAACAGGAAGACTTTTTTATCTTTACATGAACTTTAATATTGCTATATTTAACTTTTATCAATTTTTCTGATATAACTGTTTTCTTGGCTAGGTTAGAAGGCAGATTTAAGATGAGTAAGTAAGAAAATGAGGATTGGGCCGGGCGTTGGTGGCACATGCCTTTAATCCCAGCACTTGGGAGGCAGAGGCAGGCGGATCTCTATGAGTTCAAGGCCAGCCTGGTCTCCAAAGCAAGTTCCAGGAAAGGCACAAAGCTACACAGAGAAACCCTGTCTCAAAAAAAAAAAAACAAAAAACAAACAAACAAACAAAAAACAAGAAAGGAATTGAGGATTGACCTGAGAGAAGTCAGGGAACCATTACATAAGATCAAAATACATTTTATAGAATTGCAAAAATAATAAAGAAAATATAATTTTTAAATGTATGAATTAGGATAAGTCAGTAGCATTAAGGTTAGGAAATACTTCTGGGTTATCTAAAAGATAGCATTTATAAGAAATAAATACTCAAAAATAGGCTTATTAAAGATGAAGTATTGTTATGGAACATCATTTGCCTAGAAATTAGCCAAAATAATTTGCATTTGAATCAGAAATTCAGGCTGAACAATTTGGCAAAAAATTAAAGAGAAAGTCAAGAATTTGGATATAGATAATTGCTGTTTAAAACATCAGCATGAAAATATGGCCAAACCTGTGTAAATTATGAGCCTTTCCTAAGAAGTATACGATATTTTATGTCCTACTTGGTGTTCTGACTGAAGTCACATGAGCTGTACTTAGCAGAAAATATGGAGGGAAACCTGATAGCTGAGGGTAGGATGCAGTGTTGTTCCAGGAAAGAAGATATTGATAAGACAAATATATCATGAAAAATAAACATCTACTGTTGTGTGTATTAAAACATCTCTTTAATGTTATATCTCATGGTACACAATTTAAATAGGCTATTGATGAACTGTTAGAAGCACAAACCATTTTGTAATAGTGAAGTGAATGTCAACTCTTAACTTCTAGATTAACAAAGTAAGTTCATCATGATCACAGTTTTTGAAGTGATCAGGTGAAGAGAAGAAGCCTTCAAACTCATGGAACTCAATGATGAATGAATGAATGAATGATGTGATTCTCTCTATTTGATTTGTAATTTCCATGACATATGTGATATGTTGGCATGACAGTTTTCTAGCTGAAACTGCTCCAGCATCCTATACTCACTCAATGGTCATATACTTCACAATTCTCACTAGGGAAGTAAGAATGTCTTCAAATCCAAACAATGCAAAAGGGGTGTAATTACTGTATATTCCTAGATGTGCCCTAAAGCCTTACACTCAAGGAATATTTTACATAATTACAGCACTAGTATCATTTAGGATTTTCATTATTTACCCTACCTCTGAATCAGAGTCTGCAGTGCAATAGTGCATCATGTGAAACTCAACATTCTCTAAACTACACAGATGTATGTACACATGACTGCACACTTTTTAAAAAATGGTATTTCTATCCAAACTTATACAACTTGGTGACTCATCTGTTTGCAACCTAAAGCAAGCCAAGGCCAAACACCTATTCCCCTAGACTAACTTTTTTGTGGTAGATTGTTTTGCATGTGGCTGTTGTGAGACTAGTTTGATTTTTTTTTAATTGACTAAATTCTTTGTAGCCATGTTAATTCTGACATGTGGATAAAGAAATTCTGAGCAGAGAAAACAAGAGATTTAAGAGGGAAAAATGTTAAAATCTACCATGAGAAAAAGCTCTGAGAACATTGTAAAGACCGTCCTTAAATAACTAGCAAGTGGTTACAAGAGAAGTTCCATTCCTGAGAGAGTGAGGTGTATTACACATTCAAGTATTCTCTGAAAAACAAGCCTTCACTTAAGGTCCTAAATCATACCATGTGTCTATAGGAGGCTAGTAAACTGAAATATGAGATGACATATAAGCACAGAGAGAGCACCATGTACCTCTTCTATTCTTGGATCCTCATAGAGAATTGTAAAGATCATTTGTGGTAAAAATGACACTTAATGCCATGCAAACTTTAAAAGAATGCACATTTTTCTAGATTAATTGACATCATAAATATTTGGTTAATTAGCTCTTATATGAAAACATAAGATGGAATAAATGTCAATAACTGAAAAAAAATATCCTAGATATTTTATGTAACATTATTTTATAATATTAATTTTTCCATACACTAAAAATGACATGAACAAATATTTTCTAAGTTTTGCAAGCTCTTGTCAAGAAAATAGTGACCTTGATCAATGGTATTCTACCTGTTTCATTTCTAGTGGTCCTTTTAGAATAGCATTTATTTCCCTCTAAGATTTCATGAAATTACTGCTAAGTCACTGAGTCTATTTTGTCACACTGAAGTGGCTTGTCAAAACTATAAAATTTTTGTTAGATTCTTTAAAAATTAGATAATTCTGTATAATGTCTTTGTGTGTAACTAAGGATTGGTTGTGGTCTCAGTAAAGCTGCTTTGGCCAAGTTCTCACATTGTAGGATCCACACTAGGTCAAGAGGCCCATGCTCTATCACTTACAGAAGCAGGTTTTCTAAAAGCAGGTTGTGGTGGCATTGTGTTCCCCAAAATATTGTGGACCCTAATAAATTTAACTGGGGTCAGAGAACAGACAGCCACTAGTTACAGAAGCTAGAAAATGGTCTTTAATCCTAGCATTCCAGATACAGAAATCCTTCGATCTTTGTGAGTTCAAGGCCACATTGGAAACTGCCAGGCATGGTGACACACGCCTTTCATCCCAAGAAGTGAGCCTTTAATCCCAAGGAGTGATGGAAAAAACAGAAAGATATATAAGGCATGAAGACCAGAAACTAGAAGCATTTGGCTGGACAAGCTTTAAGCTGGTTAAGCTTCAGGCTTTCAGCAGTTCAGCTATGAGCCATTGGGATGAGGACTCAGAAGCTTCCAGTCTGAGGAAACAGGACCAGCTGAGGAATTGGCAAGGTGAGGTAGCTGTGGCTTGTTCTGCTTCTCTGATCTTCCAGCATTCACCCCAATACCTGGCCCAAGGTTTGATTTTATTAATAAGACCATCTAAGATTCATGCTACAGCAGGTACACACCTTTCCTGTGGTGGGAGAAGGAACAGCTTACATGAAACTGCTTGAATTCAAGTTGCCTGGTATTTTCCACTGTGCCACTGAATCATCAGGCATGGTTACAGAGGACAACAGAAATATCAACTATAATGATATTTGTTTATGCTCATGTCTATAGAAAAGAAAAAGTACAGTGTAAAATTTCACAAGCAGTGGTTCTAGATTTGGTTCCCAAAACCTACTTGGTGGCTCACAAACATCTATAAACCAAATCTCAGGAGATCGAATGACCTCTCCTGGCCTCTAAGGGAACCAGAGATGAATGTAGTACACATAATACGTGAAGACTTTCATGCCCATAAAATAACAATAAATTAATCTTAAAAACAAGATCAAGTACCTACTTTCTCTTGAGATAATAAAGATTAAAATACAAATAAAACTTAAGGTACTGTATAAAGTTTAAATCATTGTGTAAATGAAAAGTACTTTACAACTGCTACAGTATTTAACATTAGATGAAATATAACTGAATTCTCTACATCAAGATGGATTCTAAATGCTATTAACCAAATGTACAAAGGACTCAAAATTATTCACACATTACCATGTGGAAAGGAGCATTTTTATTAGAGGCTAAGTGTCCTAGTTAGGATTACTATTGTTGTTATGAAACACAATGATCTAAAGCAAATTGGGGAGAAATGAGTCTATTTGGCTTACACTTTTACGTTACTGTCATTGAAGATAATCAGGACAGGAACTCCAACAGGGCAGAAATTTACTAAGGACGGTGGACAAAATTAATGATTTTTTTTTTGAAACATGAGTTAAAACAAGCATAGCCAGATAACAAGAAGAATAACATAGAATAAAGGCTAGTAGGCATAGATTGAACAGAAATTCTGTTGAAGGAATGGTCTAGTTACATCTTAGTAGCGCCCTAGAGAAAAGAAGTCGAGACATTGTAGGCTTTAAAGTGTGAATCTGAAGCAGTTCACATCACAACTCCAGGATCACAGTGAAGAACACGAAGTGAATGGTAAACACCATAAAGTCTACTCTTGTGAGGTGCCTGAAGGAAGACTATTTTTACTTTTATCTGAGAGGAATTTTTTCAGAAAAAAACATGAAATTATAGCAACATTCTAGTTCAGATTTTCATGTTGATATTTTTGTCTAAAAAATTCTGGGCAATCTAATATCTTTAAAGTGTTTCAGGTCAGTAGCATCTGAGACACTGGTAAGCAGCAGTACAAATATTCTATAGAGAAAATTCTTACAACACCAAGCCCTACAAATTACTACTGGTTCAGAACATCCATAGGTTAGGGAGATAATTGCATTGCTGAAAGTGTTTCCTACTTTAGCATTAGGACCTGAGTTTAATTCCCAACATTCATGTAGAAAAGCAAGCTATATGTATGCGTGCTTGTAATTCCAGTGCCAAGAAAGTAGAGGAAAGGGGATGCCAGGGGCTTGGTAGGCAGCCAGTTTAGCCAAACTGGTTAGCTCCAGGTCCATATGAGGAAATATTTGAGAAAATTAGCATGGAAATATAGTATAGACAATATCTAAAATTGGCGGTTAGCCTCCATATGGACATTTACACACATGTCATGCACATACAACAGCACACACATAATCATACATATAAGTGTACATATATACAGAGAGAGAGAGAGAGAGAGAGAGAGAGAGAGAGAGAGAGAGAGAGAGAGAATCATATTATATGTACATGGGCTTTAATCACCAAACCAAAGAAACCATCAAAGCCTGTAGACGTAGAAACATCACACCAATAGTGCACATACTTAAATAGTACATATGAAATTATAACAATGTTCTTATTTTATAAGGACATTGACATATGTAAGCCAATAGTCAGTGTAATTTTGAAATTGAAGACAAGAATAGGAGAGGAAATAATAACGTAACTTTACATAGCACATGACAATTCTAAATCACACAATAGGAACCTGTTGCAAAGTATGTTCACTAAATTTTGAAGTTTGATACTGCTTGTTTCTGAAAACTAGACATAGCTTATAATCAGTGAATTGGACTACTGAGCCCAGAAATTTGCATTCCATGTACAGAAATTAAGGGTTGAAAATTCTGAAGTAGAGTCAAGAGACAGAGAAGACTGGATGAGCCAATCTGACATCCAGACACTGTCATCTGGCCTTCTGAAAAGAGACAATGAAGATAAAGGGAGCACTATTTGACACAAAGACAAGAAATTATTCCCAAACTGGTAAAAATCAATAAAAGTAACAAGTAAAACTAATTAACCTAAATATCTTCACTTAGACAAAATGTAGCCAAACTTTATCAAATGTGATGGACTCATAATGTGACAGCACCATTGGAGGCAAGTGGAAAGGAGTAGATGTAACCAACGTTCAAGGTCATTGAGGGCATAGCCAGGAAATATAAATTCAATTTCTGATCACTTCCTATCGTTTTCTCTGTTTCCAGAACACCCCAGTGTAAGCAATGTGACTCTGTCATGTGTTTCTGCCATGACACTGGCAATTGGTTGGCCCAAAAAGAATGACAAAACACTCAAACAAATCTTTTTTTTAAAGAATTTCTCTCAAATATATAGTTTGTTATAGTGTCAAAATACGTAAGACAAAAGATGGTAAGAAAATTCCAAATTAAGATAGAAAGTAGTGTGGGTTTTGCATGAAAAGTAATAACAAAATACATACATAGACTATTGCCACTGAGTGTTCAGAGAAATATTCAGAATCAAATGGAAATGCTCCTGACATTGGATGAAGGACTTACAGTTTGAAATAGCTTCAAAGATTGTTACTGTGTGTTCAAGTTGTGTGATGTTTGTTTTTCTAACCTTCACTTAATTATGTATGTGAGACAATGCTTACATACCTGTGTGTATTTTTTGTGTATGTACGTATGGGGATACAAATGCACATGTTTATACAGATATCACTCATGCAGAGGTCTATCACTGAACCTAGATGAGACTGATTGCTTATGAGCCACAACAAATGTCCTTCCTTCACCTCAGTGTAGCACTATGGCTACTGGCATGTGTGACAGTGACTGGATTTTACATGGGTTTTGGGGATTTGAATTTAGTTCTTCATGCTTGAGAAGCAAATTCTTTAACCACTTAACCATACCTCCTTAGCAGCTGAAGTCTTCACTGGATATATTAGTTTAAAATTCTCATGTGTTAATCTTTTAATGAAACATTAAGATTTTAATGCTCTAATCCCGGTAATGACAACAAGTTAATCAGCTGATGAAGACATTTGGTTGAGAATTTCTAGTGACTGGTGTTTCATTTTAAATGTTGCACTAACTCTCATTTACTGAGGTCGTGCTATATGTCAAGCCCTCTACCAAGAATGTGAATCTATTTACTACACTAAAAATAAACATCAACTCAGTGGTTTCTGCAATATTATTTTCTCATTGTACTGAGGCAAATCAGTCACAAAGTAACTGCTGATGAAATACTTGCCTTTTGATAACTATAAAATTATAGTTATCTTTCAAAACACAAATAAAATATTTGGAGCTGAAAAATAATACGTTATATGATCACATAAAATTACAGCTTTGCAATTTTCAGTCAATTAAAATAATCTATAATATTACATATTTTATCTATTAATATTTTAATATAGTCAAATTATTTCAGATGCTATAATTTTCATTTATTATGACTTCGTGTCCCTGAATTTATATTTTGAAATACAAACCTGTCAAAGTTTCATTTATATTATATTTGTAAAATATAAGATATATTTTCAATGGTTTTTGTGAAACGTTTAAGTGATTTAAAACAGATCCTGTAATTAACTCTACTTTGCTAAATAATGGCTTAGCATTTTAGAATTTAGTAAGTACAATTTCTTAACACACACTGAATACCAATAATAACTTGAATAAATATTCAAGAAAGCCAGTAACTTCATGTAAATTAGAAATGGCAAAACTTAATAAGTTGATTTAATGCTAATGCATTCCATAGCCCCACTACAATTATATGAAAACTAATGCCTGATGAATTAAATCACAAAATATCAACCTACTGTATTAACATCGTGGGAATTATCTGTCAATATTAATTTCCCTAAACTGAGATATTCTACAATGACTTGCACACATTTATTAGATAATATAAAGCTTTGAATGTATCATATTCACGTTACATGTTTATATAAAACATTCTTAACACAGGAAACATCTGTATCTGTAACCTATCAGTCTATTAAATGAGGTAATACATGTGTGAATATGAATCAGGCTGATAATTCATCTTCAAAAATATTGCTACTGTTATTTTATGCTATTGTTTTCTGATTATTAAAATATCAGTAGCAAGATATAATGTACTTTTAAAATCATATTTACTGTTTGAATAATTCATGAGTTAATGTCTTTTGGAAAAGGAAAAGCTTGTAATTTTAAACTGACTTTTGACACTGTATTGTATTCATCCACTAAATCTGTATGGAGGGTGATAGATACCACAATGTTTTCTTTTATCTCTTATTTATTCTTTAAAATTAATCACATTGTAGGGGTTATCACGTCACTATGTTGTATGGAATACTGACAATGGTCTGCAATATTTTTTTAAAGCTTAGAAAAATGCAATAGTTTAATAACTGCAAATCAACTGGGATAAGAAATGGATACCAAGAACAAAAGAATAAAAATACATTTTGTGACTTCTATGAAACAGCTAATTACTTGAAAGACAATTTTCAAAACATACACATAAGAAATGTATAATTTGAGTAGTAATTCATTATTGAATAACTAGAATCAATACATAATAACATTTTGGGAAAGAAACTATCCATAAAATGGAAGGACAAAAATGATTTAAAATATTGTCCTGGAGAGTTGATTAAGAACACTTGTGGTTCTTGCAAGGGCCTGAATTATATCCCCAGCACAAACACCCTCAAATGATTCAACAATTCCAGGTACAGGGCCTCTGATTCACTCTTTTAGTCTCCTTGGCACCAGTCACATAGGTGATACATATACATAAATGAAAGTGAAAACCATATAAAATTAAATGAGTAAATCTAATAAAAAATGAAAGCAGTATAGCAAATGAAGACTATGTATCACCAATTACATGAACATATGCCATCATCTGTCACAGGCCTAGATACAATAAAGGCTGAATTAAATATCAACAAAATAAACAAAACAAAATATAATAAGGAAACTATGTGGCAATGTTTTAATGTGCATGCTTGGTGAAACATCATGTTGCTATAAACATTATTTATAAACGAACTGAAGAAGACAACTTTTAAAGTCATATTAGTCATTGCAAAGACAAAAACATAGAGAACAGGCTGGGCGGTGGTGGCACACACCTTTAATCCCAGCACTCGGGAGGCAGAGGCAGGCGGATCTCTGTGAGTTCGAGGTCACCCTAGTCAACAGAGTGAGTTCCAAAAAAGGCACAAAGCTACACAGAGAAACCCTGTCTCGTAAAATCAAAAGAGAACAAAATCCATCATGCCATCATGAAGAGAAATAAAAGGCAATGCTTTCAAAATGATGAAGCACAATCCAACAGCAAGATCAACATGGTTTAAAGGCTAAACTAATAAGCAAAGTGTCTTCTTGCAAAGACTAGAATCCATACAGTGAAATTAACTGGCCAATTCTATTTAGCAAACTCTATGAAGTTTGAGCTCATATAATAAGTGAAAAACAGAGGAAGAAAAAGTGACTGCTTTCAGATCACATGATTATGTAGAAAACCATAAAGAAAAAATAACTATGACAAAAATATTACTGGAATTATTTATCTGGTACAGTAATATGCCAAGGTATGATGTTTTATATGCAGAAGTGTACTCCCTTCCAAAATATATGCTGCATCTTTATCCAGATACCAGCAAGTGTGAATATTTATTAAAATGGGAGTTTCCTTATATATAATCAAATGAAAGTGGAGGCTTTATCTAATATGGGTGAGGGCAAAATTTAGACAGAGAAACCTGAAGGAATATCACATGACAGAGACAGAAATCTCAATGAGGAAGCTGACATCAATAAAATTAAAGGATGAAAAGTTGATACTGGAGTTTTAGGAGAAGAAGGAAGGTTCTATTCTGGACTTCTCACTTAATCAAGATTATATATGATAACTTACTTTCAAATTTGCAAAACTGATAATAAAGTTAAAATCTAAATAAGAAGAATGGTGGGTTATATCTAACGGATACAAGTAAGGAAGCATGACAATGTGAGGGACAGAAACTGCATGGCTGTTCTCTGTATTATTGATTCTCACTTCTCACCAAAACTTCTGTTTTCAGCAAATGCAATCAGAACTGGTCAAACTGCTGTGAACTACAGACCTTGTCATGTTTGGCCACAACTGATAGATCTATAAGAATCCCTACAGTTAAGACTCAGGGAACAGCATGGAAGCTGGGGTGGAAAGACTATACAAACTCAGATGTCTGCTGTGAGATTGTGTCTTTTACATATGACAGAGGGATCCACCAATGAAATCTCAATGATATGGATGACTAAACAAAACTCAGACAGTGTCAACAGCAATTGTCATGCCAAAGTAGATGGAAAAATCAAATAGGACCCTACTCTTATGCGAAGGGTACAGATAATTAATGGCTGCTGAGAGGAGAAGGAACAGTTTTCTCTATGTATGAGCCCCCTGATAGGTAATCCATTCTCTAGTGGGCAGCTCTAAATACATATACATATGAGTAGCAATACTTGGACCAGTAGGTTGTATTTATTTACTTATATGAATGTGAGTATATATGTATGTTTTTGTGTATGAGTATAACAATAGTGAAGAATTAGAGGACATGGATTAGAAAGGAAATTAAGGGAACCAGGAGAAATTGCAAAAAAAAAAGGAAGAAGTTAAATGATATAAATACAGTGCTTACATATGAAAATTGCAAACACCATAAATAAAAGTAATCAAGAAGATGATTTGGCAGTTTCTTGAAATATGAGCATAATCTAGACAAGTCCTCAAACACTGCTGCTGTGTTTAAAATCTACCTACTGATTTGAAAACCAAAGGCCCTTTAATATTTTTAAAGCTTTGTGTACAATTGCAATAAAATATGCATGCAAGAAAGATGCTCTGAAATGAGGTAATATTAAATATAGGCTACTGATTCAATGCAGTCTATTCAGAAATCCAAGAGAGTTATATTACATTTGCATGCTTCTCAACATTGTGTGCTGAAAATCAAGAAGCCAATCTGAAGAGACAATGAATGAGATGATTATAGCAATATATTCTAAAAATCAAACTCAATATGAGAGTCCCCAAAGAAGTTCTATTGTGGACGAATTATATAAAATTTAGAATATTTTAAGGTTTGACTCTGTTCTATATCGTATTCTTTCAGTGTGGATATGTAGAAACTCAAAAAAGAGCAAATTTTAACATATTAAAATTAGAATATTCTTCACAAAAATGAGGAAATCACTATTTTGAATTAAAAGTGCTATGCAATACTAATCTAAATTGCTAATATACATAATGAACCCATTAAAGGAGTTTGGAGAAAATATGTTTCCCTTTAAGTAACCTTATAAATAAGTGGACTCCATTATACTAAAGGGCATTAATTTGTATACAAACAATTAATTTTAATTGATACTTTTATTCTATGGAGATATGGGTCAAAAATTCCAATATTTTTATATGTGTGTACTGGGTTGGAAAAAGTTAAGAGGAAGTCTGACAGATGGTTAGAAATATCATACTGATGAAATAGTAATTTACATATAAACAAAGGGAATAGGATAGAATTAAGCATGTGGTTCTTAATTAGAATTAGATGTACCGGTGTGAATTAAAGTTTCCTTAATATAGATACAGATGGTTACAAAGATAAATGATAACACATAGATATATAATTTTGGACACAGTTCATGGGTTTTTTTCTTATACACTGAACTCAGAGTATTAGAAGCAGAATACTGTAGCAGCAGCAACAACAACAAAACTTAGTTTCTACTCATTGCATTCTATACCATTTTCCAAGGGAAAGAACCAAGTGTTCTTTAAAAAATGGTTGATTCTAATATATGATCAAGAAAGATAGAGTATGATCCTGGACTAACTCACACTAACAAAAAATAATGGCTAAAATGAAAATTAAGATTTGTTATAACATTTTCTTTTTTTTTTTTTTTTTTTTTTTTGGTTTTTCGAGACAGGGTTTCTCGTGTAGCTTTGTGCCTTTCCTGGAACTCGCTTTGGAGACCAGGCTGGCCTCGAACTCACAGAGATCCGCCTGCCTCTATAACATTTTCTTAACACATGCATGTCTCTGGATTGGAAGACTAGCATGACCACAAACAGAAAATGGTACTGTCCATCTATCCATAAAATTCTGGAATAAGCCATATGGAGATAGTAAGCAATATGATATCTCATTGACAAAGCCTGAAAATGAGTAATAATGAGTAATAAATTACTAATAAGTTTTAATCCAATGAGCAAATATATATCCAAAATGCATGTTGTATCCAATTAATGGTTTATTTAAATTCAGGGTATGAATTTAAATCTCCCATGAAAAAAATTTCCAAATGATCAATTTGGATTCTTTGTCCTCACAGAGATAACCTCAATCCATTAATGGAGGGCTTTCTGTGCATTGGTCTTCCTTCAGTGAGAATAATATGCATCTTAAAGAAAATGTAGTTGTTCAATGAATAAACTTGAAAGATCTTACATAAAGCAGGCTGTCAAAATAATTACCAGCAATGAGGATATGTGGATACAGATTCTGTGTGTCATTGTTAGATGTGATTTCAGATGCTGTTGACCTATCTGGTATTTATCCAGACATTCAGGCATTCATCAAAGTGTGAGGAAACTAGTAACAGCTGGGCACCTTACCACACGTTTGAATAACACTCTTCCCAACTGTTACAATCCTCAAAGACAAGCACAGTCTATGTAAATGGGGCAGACAAAAGGAGTCATACACCTAAAGGTAATCATAAACAGAAAGCTAATAGGACAAAAACTAAGAAAACCTAAAGCAACTTGATATTTTGGTCAATAATAATTATTACTCACCATCATTCTAATAAGAGTAACAATTATGTCAGACAATAAAAAAGATACCAGTGAGATAGAAGTGGGAACTTTCTTTACTAGTTTTCAATGATCTATTAAACTAAAACTGTACAAATCATTTTAAAGTTATTTTTGGAGATCAGTCTCCACTCTGTAGTTTTGGAAGTATATCAATTTTCTAAATTTTGTTGAAAATGTATATTGTGTGTGATTCTGAGAGTAGCAAAAAGTACTTGAAATTTTGTAATGTTTTACAATTGATCAGGCTTGTTTATAACCACAAACAAAAATGACTAAAACAATCCTCATTATTATTTCTTGATGGAAAACTTTATAGATCTTTAAGAGCATACTAACAGCAGAAATAATAACATAAATAGCAATAATCAATACTCTGATTCAGATAACACTGACTTCTCTTCTGACACCATCTAAGGTGACATATATGGAATGAATTGAGACAAATCTTAGTTATTTTTTCCTATTTTGATTAAAAATATCCTGAAAAACCATGACACTTGAAGGAAGAAGTGTCTATTTTGTTCACACTCAAGGATACAGTGAACCATGATGGAGAAATCAAAGGGATGTGATCCATGATAGCTGGTCCATTGCATCTTTAGCCAAGAAGCAGAAAGCAACAGATACTGCTGTTGAGGTAGATTCTTATCTTTTTAATTTTTTATTTATTTTCTTTTAATTTAATTAAAAAATAATTATACCAATCCTTTCACTCCCTTCAACCCTTCCCATATGATTCTTCCATGCCACTTCTCTTTCAAGTACATAGCTACTTTCATTAATTACTATTTTTATGTGTGTGAATAAATATACAAATGCAACTTGCTGAGACTCTTTTCTGGTACTAGTATACGTATACATGTGTCTTTAGAGAAAATAACTTTGTATTGAATAATCATTTAGGTTTTATTGACTTCATAGCTGCAATCCTGAGAATGTTGCATCCAGTAAACAGGGAGTTTTCCATCTCAAATGTCATAATTAAAATGGATCTTCACATGAATACTTTTATTTTTCGTGATTCTACATTCAATCTAGTTGACAATTACCATTAACTGTTACAACATCAATGCCCCAGCCAGCAGGGTCTTCAATGGGGACCTAAAGGGAGGGCTGGTGAATGAGAGGGACAAGAGACACAAAGAATGAGAGCAAGTCAGGATGTCTGATCAAGGTCCAAAATTTTATTTTTCTCTCAAGGCATATATAGGAAGGCAAAGGGGGTTGCAAGCAGGAAGGGACTTAATTACGGGGGTTGCGAGCATGAAGGGACTTAGTAATGTGGGTTGCAAGCAGGAAGGGACTTAATTATGGGCTGTTTGGCCAGCAGGAAATGTTGCTCTGAAGGTTATTTATCTACCCTTGTCTAACTGCCTGATTGCTTAACTGCAGCTCATTCACCTGATATCTGAGAAGAGGTTCTGGTATCTGTGGGAAGATGTTCTGGTGCTATGGAGACTTAAGCAAGGCCTAGATCTAAGAAAAGAGGAGAGAAACCCAAATATGGCAGCATGTGTGCCAAGGGTCACTTAGGCTTATGGCTCCCGTCACATCAAAATATTATTTCCTTTTATCTGGGTAATTCAGTTGAATAGTTTCATTGCAACAAGAGGTAGGGTGGTTGGGGGACTCCAAGGTTCAAAATTTGTGTTGTGAAGAAAATTTACCCCATGTACACTCCTACTTTCTCTTTTTCTTCATTCACTCTCGTCCCCAGGGATCGGTCGCTGCCCTTTTACTCCCCTCCCCTCAATAAACCTCTCACGTGGGCCCTGTTGTGTGGTGTGACTCCTTCCTGCCGTTTTTAAAATACAACATTTGGTGTCAAGTTTATGATAAGTTGTACAGTCTGACATTGAAATATCAAGTCCACTTTTCATGTCTGAGTTCTCTGACACTTACTCTCGTGGAGGAGTCTACAGTTAAATACAAAAGAAACTCCATTTCTTGCCCAGACCCCTTTTTATCTTTTTCTCTTAACTTTTGTATCTAACAAATAGATTCCAACCTACAGTACTTCAGCACCTCAACTACTCAATAGTTACAACTGAACATCCAAACACACGTTTAGATTCTTCTGTTTCACACATAAGCAGAAATAGGAATATGAAACTTTTTTACTGATCTAGAACACAGATCTTGGTCCATAATCATTATTGCTTTGTTTGAACAAGACAATCAGACAAAATGCATGCTACACTATAGGCTTGCCATTGAATTTCGTATTTTCTTTATATTATCTGAAATCCAACAGATGTAAACTCTTTATTAACTGTACTTTAACAAGAATTAAAATGAACAATTTTCCTATTGTAGCAATCAGGTTTGAAGTGAAAGGGAAATTTACCATTATACTTCTCACTCTGCATACCATCATCAATGTATATAAATGCTATTCACGTAAACTGGAAAAGTATGCATGGGTCACAGGAAAAAATACCCTATTCTCAGCTTCATTTGAAGATTGCTTATTTAACACTGAGATCAGAGGAGCACACAGAGAGACCATTCTCTATGCTCTCTGTTATAGCAATGAAGTTAAAATGCTCACAGGCTTCAGAGGGTTTTTTTTCTGCTAATGCTTTCATTTTTTGACCTTAGTAAATATGCACTGATAACTATTTTAGTCAAGGTTGGCACTTTAAAATCCCATCAAGCCTTCACCATGTATAGAATTATCTGCAGGTTATAGAAATATACAAAGGAATAGATTTGTTTCTGACCGATTACTATGGTTAGTTATCTCACAAAATACAGATCCTCTTTCAGGCAATTTTCACTTCTTAAAAAAAAAATTCCTGAAGTAAATTTCTAATACAAATGTAGTGTATATGACAGTTCCTAAAGATTTCATTTAGATAAAAATGAAATTGTGCATTAATTTAATTTAATAAGTATACATACAAATGTAAAAATTATTTTTAAGATTTAACTTGCTTTGTCTTCCTCTGAACATACTTCATTACTCATAAAAGAGAACACAAATTCTCAGGAGAGAGGAAAAGCAGTATCATTTAGCATGAATATTTAGCTGAATGATCACATCAGAATAGTTTACAAGAATATTGCAAGAATTTTATGAATGTAGATATAGAAAATATTTTTCTGATTTATACAGTAGGTTTTCTTTTGGATCAAGTAATTTCACTGAAAATTTAATTTTAATATTAGTACATGTAACTATTTTTTACTATTTAATTTTTCTTATCACTATCTCACTGTATGTCAGCATTTTTTATTTATTTATCAGATACATATGCAATATATATATATATATAGTATATATGTATATATATGGCTATTTTTCTGTGTGAGATCACATCTATAACTCACCTGAGCTTCCTTAATCTTATGCATCACTGGCCAGCAACATTTCAAAATTTGCAGGTATGAAATGATGTTTTCATTAACACTCTTAAATGAAGAATTGAAAAAAATTCTTTAAAGAAAACATATACTAAATCATAATCATTTGCTAAATAATGCAGTGATGTTGACAGGCTTTGCATTTTTAATTTTTAAATTCCCATTTATCTGTTAATCTCTGGAATAAATTAAACATTTATGTGTTTATTTTTGCAGTCTAGTAAAGTAGAACTCACTAGATAAGCTCAAACTGAGTTTAAAATAATATTTGAAATCATTCCTTTTTTTGAGATGGACATACCTGTTTATTTTTATATAAAGTGTTAAATCTTGGCTGAACATTTGATACTACAGGATATGGAGCAACTTTAATGTTTTTCTGAGTTGGTAGATATTTTTTATTTTCAACAATAATCAATGTTGAGAGTGGTGCTTTGCATAAATACATAGCACAAAATAGCAGGACTATGTTTATTGCTGTTTTAAAAATGGTTGGAGGGAACGGGAGAGAAGGTTCAGTGGTTAGAAGCCCATTCTCATCTAACAGTGACCTCTTGTAACTCCAGCTCCAGGGACTCCGAAACCTCTGGAGTCATCTGAACCCCACCCTCCCGATCATCCTTGTTAGTCATCTGAACCCCACCCTCCCGATCATTAAAAATAGAAAATAGCCGGGCGGTGGTGGCGCACGCCTTTAATCCCAGCACTCAGGAGGCAGAGGCCGGCGGATCTCTGTGAGTTCGAGGCCGGCCTGGGCTACCAAGTGAGTTCCAGGAAAGGCGCAAAGCTACACAGAGGAAACCCTGTCTCGAAAAACCAAAAAAAAAAAAAAAAAAAAAAAAAAAATAGAAAATAAATCCCTTTTGAAATGTTGGGTATTATACGCTAATCACAAGCAAAATCCATGTAGTATTTTTTTCTGAAAAACATTCTTTCTGTATATTTCTGTGAAGCTGCATTTCCTGCACTACACACATAAAACTAAAACATTAAAGAGAGAATCAAAGCAACTCTAGTGGGAAAGATTAGGATAAGGACAGGCAGACATGTAAACATCTATTATTTTCACCGTATCGTATTTTGGAAAATAATTACTACTTTTTTTAATAAGAAAAATTTTTGATTCATTTTACACACCAATCAAAGATCCCCCCTTTCTCCTGCCCCCTTTACCCGCCTTCCCCTCCTAACTCACCCTCCATTCTACCCCACAAGAAGGCAAGGCCTCCCATGGGAAGACACATCCAGTGGAGGCAAGTGCAAGCCCTTCATAGGTAGTGGGCTCCAAAAAGCCTTCTCATGCACCATGAATAGAATCTGATCCTACCACCAGGGCGCCCCAAGCAGATAAAGCTACATACATATCTGTCTCCTCATGCAGAGGGCCTAGCCCAGTCTCAAGCAGGCTCCACAGCCATTCATTGATCCAACTTTCACGAGTTCTCACTATTTTGGTTTGGTCATCTCTGCAGGTTTCCCCATCATGATCTTCATGCACTTGCTCGTAGAATCCCTCTTCTCTCTCATTCTTTACACTCTTTTAAAAGAGCTGAAGTATCATTCATTCAGTGAAATACTTATTTAATAACTTTAAAAACCGCTTGGAACATCTCAAGTGAGTAAAGCCTAGAGAGTAGATCACTAGGCTCCATCAAGTCTGTAGCTAAGAACTTCTGATTGGGCAACTGAGGGCTGTGTAGGTAGTATTCAGTGTGGCCGGAATGGAAGGTGTTACACCAGTTAACTGAAGCTACGGCCAGACAAATGACCATTTAAAACAAGATAGGAGAAGAAAGAGAGGAAAGAATAGAGAATGGCAGGTTGTTCCACAGGTATATTGTAGACTAATGATGACAGATAATTTTGTCAACAGTAATAATAATTAATTATAAACTATAAAACAATAATAGACATCACATCATTTTATGAAATATATACACATGCATATATCTATACATCCCCATATGCTATCATATCTTTTATCTAATCTGAATGTTGAAAAATCCTTATAATCTTTAAAAAATGTCTCTTAAAAGTGTTTAATATCAGAGCTGTGCAAACAAACATGTAATTGCTAAGTGTTAAATAGCTGTGGTATGATACCATGCTGGCTATGATTTCACATGGTTTATGAATATGGATTTTCTTTAAATATGACAAAAAATTCTTTAATATAAAACTAATAACATTATTTTTCAAAATCATGGTAAAAAAGACACTAAACGAGCTATTTAGAGTGAATAGTTGAAACATACATGGAATTGGATATTACATGTGAATTTCATGTTGTTAATCAATAGTGTCAGCCTTTTCTAAAGAATAAAATAACAGCAAATGTGGTTCCTTTCCTGGGTTTTATTTACTGCAATGGATATCAGGTAATTTTCTTATGTGGGGTTTTTAAGGCATAGTTTATTTCTCTTATTTATTCTAGGTCAATTGGGACCATCAGACTGGCCCATACAGAACATACTAAAACATCCATTCACTTCTTCCAGAACTACTGGAGTGGTCTCTTGAGTCATGGGCATTCAGAATCTTAGTTAGACACAAAACAGCCAGATTGAAGTCCAAACTTTATTTTCATCTTGGGTTCTTACCATAATTGTCTTCCACAGTCTTGAGTATCCATAACATTACAGCAGGTTTGTCTTTTTCCCAGGTAACATCCAAAGGCATTCTTAATTTAGTAGATATACTCATCTAAATTTAAAAATTAATTCCTTAGTATTCTACTTAACGTTACAAGAAGGCAAAACTCTTTAGCTTGGTCTGTAAAACAGGTATAAATATTCTAGAAGGAATGAACACTCACAATTTGGTGTTATTGCCCAAGCTCGATTGCAGGCTGATTAACTGTCATCATTCAAAAATTTATCTCACTGATTGTTAAACATACTTAGCCTTACCTACAGTCCCTTTATTTTGCTATGTTTCTTTAATTATAAATAATGTAAACAACTTTTCCCTGGACAACATCAAATTTGAAATCTGCATTGTTTATTTCACAGATTCATCTCTTTTTATGAAGTAACCAGATACTAGTCTATGGTTTATATATTGTATTAATTTGCTCAGTTTTCAATAACCCAGTACCATAGATGGGAAGTTATAAACAACACAGATCTATTTTGTTAAATCTCAGGACTCTACAAAGCCAGGATCAATGGGTTTGCAAGTTTGGTCTATGGGGAGTCTCTCAGGTTGCAAAGAACTGCTTTTCCATTGTGTCCAATTATATCTAAATGAGTACTCTCTACTGTGTTCTAAGGCCATTACTTCTGCACTGACAATATCCCACTCCAAATCTCATTCAGCCCTAATCACCTCTCTATGGACTTCCTATCCAGATGCAGTGAAATCAGGTTTAGAGTACTCAGTATGTAACACAATGTAGGTGATTTTTTCTACCTATGAAAATCAACTGCCATTCCACAAAATAATCTCAGCCAATCAGTAAGTGTATATGTGCTACCTAATTTCAATAAAACTATAAAAAACACAATCAGCAGTTTTTTTTGGGGGGGGTTAGTTATATATTAGATAGTCTTTGTTAGGTCTTTGAGAGAGATCTTTTCATTTACCATACACCTTAGAAACATACTGGAAATGTATTACAAGAAAGAGTCAATTCATATTTTAAAAAGAATACTGTACATGCAAAAGATTATTTTTATTTTAAGGAAATAAAGCTTCTAAATGGAGTTACTTATAAAATGCTGAAATTTAGATTTCTCCATATATATGCCAACCCTTTTACACATCACATTCATCTCAAATCCCTAAGGATCAAGGGGATGTTTTGAGAGTTTGCTATACATACATAAAACTGGAGGAAAGATGTGAGTCATGATTAAAGCATTACAAGTCTGCATAATAAGATCATCTTACTATCACATCAAGGCCCAGAAACACTACAGAAAACGACAACCAATCAAAGTGCAGAGTTGTGCAGTCCCGTTCCAATGGATAAATCTAGAACATAATTCCTGTACCTAAGGAACAGAGACCCACTCGTTCTCACAGTTGGAGGTCCCATAAAGTTACTAAGCTAACACCTGTAATTTATAAATATATCTTTGTTATTATACATATGTATTATGTGTGTGTGTGTGTGTGTGTGTGTGTATAATGCAGAAGACATGGTGCAGACCTAGTAGGTCCTCTGCTTGCTGCTTCAGTTTCTGTGAGCTCATATGTGCCTTGCTTAATTGATTCATAAGGCCTTGTTTTCCTGGTGTCCTCAGTCCACTATGGCTCTTACATACTTTCCAACTCTTCTTCCCCAGGTTTCCCTGAATTCTGGGTGTAGGGATTTGATGAAGACCTACCATTTAGACTCTTAGTAATGGCCACAGGTCTCTGTGTTTGTTCTCATCATCTAACTGCTGGACGGAGCTTCTCTAATGATGACTAGGTTAGACACTGACCTATGAGTATAGCAGAATATCACTAGGAATCATTTTATTGATTTTTTTCAAACCAGTATTATTTGGTTTAACCTTTGGTCTCTGGGTTAGGTATATAGTCTCTGGTTCTTGGTTACCCACGCAGTGTCACCTATGGATCCTTCCTCTTTGAGTAGGACTGAAATAAAATGAGACATTGGTTGTTTATATTAAATTAAATGAAGGTGAAGTTGTGTAGAACAGCAATGGAACCCAATGGGAAGGAGAGTGTTAAAGAAAGAGGGAAGAGTACGTAAGAATTTAATTTGGGGCAAATATGATCCATATTCAATGTATACCTGTATTTTTATTTAAAAGGTGTCATTAGAAATGTTTCTTCTTCAGCTGGGTGGTGGTGGACCACATCTTTAATCCCAGCATGCAGGAGGCAGAGCAGGGCAGATCTCTGTGAGTTCAAGGTCAGCCTGGTCTACAGAGTGAGATCCAGGATGGACGCCAAAACTACACAGAGAAACCCTGTCTTGAAAAAACAAATAAACAAAAAATGCTTCTTCATATAAGTATGCCTGTACTTGTCTTTGAAGATCTTAAAGGTACATCTTTGCATGTGTGTTGATGTCTATGAAACTTCTCTAAATTTTTTGGCTGCTATTCTTCTAATTTCATCTTTAGAGATAACAATGATGCATTTCTCTGACCATACTTCTATAGTCACATCTCCTTCTGAGTCTTCTCTTGTGACTTGTCATTTTTAAGAATTTGCAAGATGGATTTGTACCCTTACATATTAAACAGGATAAACTATCAGAATTCAGTCAGTTAGTAATACTCATCCATGATATTAATTTCCCTTTGACATGTAACCAAAAATCATCAGAGGTCTTAGAATTCAATAGTTTTGGAGGTGTGTTATACTACCTACAACTTCTTATAAATCAGTGAACTCATTTGCACCTAAAGCTGAGCATAACTTACAAAATAATCAGAATAGGCAGATAGGCAGTTGTTTTCCATAGTAAATCCTATCAATGTAAGGGGTGAAGTTGTGAGGGGGAAAATCATAGATGACTCTCTCTGCTACAACTCATGGGAAATAATAGAAAATCCTAGATCTTTGGATCAATATCTAAGTAAATACCTTAATCTTATTTATTAATATTAGCCCAGCTCTGCTCCACATAATTAAACATAATTTTCTTGTTGCAGTTGATATCAACACTTTAATTAAATTTGATTGTGTTACACTTGCCAAAGAATATGTTATTATCTTAATCTCTCAATATTATATTTCAAGATTTATTATGTTCTACAGACAAAGACAATATTTTCCATAGTGCTCACATTCCCAAGAGGTGGAATATGGGTGGGTTTTGGTCTTTAAGTGGATTATGGATGTTTGGCATTTTTTAGCAAGGTTAGTTGCAAGTTGTTATTGATCATGGTCAGGAAGGAAGCTAAACAAAGAAGGTTAGACTAAGGGATTTCTTTTTTTCTCCTTGTAGCAAGAATCTTAAAGGTACTTATTAATAAAATCAAACTCGGAGTCAGGTATTGGGGTGAATGCTGGAAGATCAGAGAAGCAGAACAGGCCACAGCCACCTCACCTCGCCAATTCCTCAGCTGATCCTGTTTCCTCAGACTGGATGCCTCTCAGGTGAACTGTGCTGCTCCAAAGTCTAAAAGCTTAACCATCTTGTCCTCATGCTTTAATTACCTTTCTTTCTGCCTCCTGCCATTGCTTCCTGGGATTAAAGGCATGAGTCACCATGCTTGGCTGTATCCTTGAACACACAGAGATCCAGGCAGATCTCTGCCTCTGGAGTGCTAGGATTAAAGGCGTGTGCTACCACTGCCTAACCTCTATGTTTAATTATTTAATTATTGTGGCTGTTCTGTTCTCTGACCCCAGATAAGTTTATTAGAGTGCACAATATTTCGGGGAACACAATACCACCACATCACTTTTCCTTCTTTCTTTTACCTCCCTCTATCCTTCCTTCTCTTCTATCTAGTGTTGAAGTAAATGGGGATGAGGGATAAAAGGGAAGAAAAGAATCAATACAGGAATGATATGGGGGAAAAAGTAGATTATTGAATCTAGTAAAAAGCAACTACTTAGGCCGGGCGGTGGTGGCGCACGCCTTTAATCCCAGCACTTGGGAGGCAGAGGCAGGTGGATCTTTGTGAGTTCGAGGCCAGCCTGGTCTACAGAGAGAGAGCCAGGAAAGGCGCAAAGCTACACAGAGAAACCCTGTCTCGAAAAACCAAAAAAAAAAAAAAAAAAAAAAAAAAAAAAGCAACTACTTGTCTCAAATATTGTACATTGGTGTCAATTTTTTATATTTACATAAATTTAAGGTTATTCTCATTATAACATATGGTTTTTGTGATTCTACTCTTGTATAAGGTATTGTACCTATGCGGCTCATTTAACAATGAAATGTAAAGTTCTGCTCTTTGAAAGCTATTGATACAAACTGTTTAGGATAATTAAGAAATGCAGGCTAGTTCTTAGTCACCTACAAAAATCAAACTTAGAATCATATTAGTTGTTTTCAAGGTCAAACAGAGATATATTTTAGATTGGTGCTCTTCAAACACTTCAGAGATCTACAGAACGTAGCATTTAAAATGTTTTAATAACATAAGGCTTTTCATGACAGTGAGATGTATCAGCTCCTGGCAGTACCAATCTACTCTAAAGAAGATAATGGGCATCAAAGAACCTCCATATGGGAGTTTGCTTTCTTTGTGCCAAGAAAGCACTGGGCAAGAAACTGTCCTTGCCTCAACTCCTGACAGGAGGCTGTCTAAATTGAACAAGCAGGACACTAAAGAAGGTCACTGCCTAAAACAAGATAGTCCTTCAAAATTCCTTTTTCACAGAAAAGTCTATCACATATTCTATGCTTATAGGCTGAAGATGTATACTCGAACATTGCAGAGGAACTTTGGATGACTGTTCAGGCAATGAACTGCCTCTATCATTTCTATAGTTTTGAAAGTTGCTTGCTGTGGTGGTATTGTGTTCCCCCAAAATATTGTGTACCCTAATAAACTTCTCTGGGGTCAGAGAACATAAAAGCCACTAGATACTTAGGATAGGCAGTGGTAACACACACACCTTTAATCCTAGCAGTCCAGAGGCAGAAATCCATCTGTTCAAGGATACAGCCAAGCATGGTGATTCATGCCTTTAATTTCAGAAAGTGAGACTTTAATCCCAGGGAGTGGTGGTAGAAAGCAGAAAGGTATATAAGGCGTGAGGACCAGAAACTAGAAGCTTTTAGCTGATTAAGCTTCAGGCTTTCGAGCAGCAGTTCAGCTGAGAGCCATTGGGATGAGGACACAGAAGCTTCCAGTCTGAGGAAACAAGACCAGTTGATAAGTTGGCCAGGTGAGGTTAGCTGTGGCTTGTTCTGGTTCTCTGATCTTCCAGTTCACCCCAATACCTGGCTCAGGTTTGATTATATTAATAAGACTCTTTAAGATTCCTGGTACAGCTTGCTCTGCCATTCCTGTTTACACAGGTAATATTTTATCCTTCTCAGGTCTCTGATGATGGTGAAGACCAAATTATAGTTTTACAGTTTTCCTTGCTACCAAATTTAAAAAAATGCTTACAAAAGAGATGTGAAGTTTATAAGATTGAAAAACATAAAAGCTTAAGTTGTTTATCTAAAAACTGTTTTAAGATCTAAAAGGATATTTTTAGGTTGGTAATACAAGTTATGATAGAGCATGGTGTATGTGTAAAACTTTTGACTCACCAAGATAGAACAGATAATACAGTACTTTCTCCAAAGTTGCCAAATACAAATGGACTGGACATTGTGAATGTAATTCTTACCTAATAATTGTTCTTATTTTATATATTTTTACTGTGTTAGATTTAAAACCTTTCCTTTTTACTTAGATAAAAAGGGAGAAATGGCCGGGTGGTGGTGGCGCACGCCTTTAATCCCAGCACTCGGGAGGCAGAGCCAGGCGGATCTCTGTGAGTTCGAGGCCAGCCTGGACTACCAAGTGAGTTCCAGGAAAGGCACAAAGCTACACAGAGAAACCCTGTCTCAAAAAACAAAAAAACAAAACAAAAAAAAGGGAGAAATGTTGTAGGATAATCTTTTTGTACACTGTGAAGATGTGTCTCTGCCAAAGCACCTTCCAATTGGTTAAATAAAGAGCTGAACAGCCAAAGCTAGACAGGAGAGTATAGGCAGGACTTCCAAACAGAGATAGGAGCTCTAGGAAGGAATCAGAGGGGCAGAGAATTGCCAGTGAGAACTGGAGGAAGTTGCATGTAATATACTGAGGAGAGGTAATGAGTCATGTGCCAAAACATAGATTAATATAAACAGATTAAGTTTAAGAGCTAGTTTGAAACAAGCCTAATCTATGTTCAAGCTTTCATACTTATTAAGAAGTCTCCATGTCATTATTTGTGAGTTAGTGATCCAAAGGAAGACCTGATATGTGTCTATACTAATTTATTTAATATTAACAATAGTAATTTGGTGAGTGAATGCAAAAAAGTGATATTCAATTATAGCACAACTTATTACAGATGTTATGTGTTTCAATGCTACAGGAGGTTTAACAATAAGGACAAGGATAACCATCACATGTAGGTAAAGCTTGAGAATATAATAAAGGAATTCCATTGATAGATAATTGGAGGAAGCTATAGATACAGGGAACAGCTCTAGATTTAGATGTATTGAAATATCTCTTACCAGTCACAGCTGTTATAACAGAAATAATATGAGAAGTTCTTGGAAAAGTAGTACAATATTCCATCCATCATCTCAGACTTTGCTAACTTAGAAAATAATAGGACAAACTTTTCATACTATTATTCGAATGATTGACCTTTGAGATTAACAGTTTTTATCATTTCAAAGTGGAAGTAAAACGGAAAAAATACTATTTAAATGAATATATATGAACAGATCTTCAAAAATCTTAAGACTATAAACTTGCTGTTTAGAACATCTCACAAAATCTTAAGGGAGCAAAATATATAAATATTTTGCATACAATGGGCAATTACATAGAGAAGGATACAATTTAATTAATTCATAATTTTTAATTTTTTTATTTTTCTTTTTTATTATTATTTTTTAATATTATATTTAATTTAATTTTACATAACAGCCATGGATTCCCCTGTCCTCCTCCTTCCAGCCCCCGCACCCTCCTCCCAATCCACCCCCATTCCCATCTCCTACAGCCAAACTTCCTAATTCATAATTTTGTTTGAAAGATTAATTGTATCTAAATATGCAGTCACCTTGTTTTTTTAAGTATATTTAATGAGTTGCTGAAATATAAGGTACTATTCATTTTGTGCTTCCTAAAATGTATTTTGTAAAATCTACCTAACATAGACACAATAAAGATGCTTGTAGCTTATTTTTCTATGAATATAATTTGAAAGCCTGATTTATATGCTTATTTTGCATAAGAACATTTTCAAAATAAATATATAATATGTATTATATAATCACATATTAATGAATCAGGCATTAATGTAAAGTAGTATATTTAAAGTGAGATTCTGTGTCACATACTGACAATGACTAATGCATAGCTGTTACCATGATTGTGAACTTACTGTCACACATACTTGGTGAACACATGTATTTTATCTGCATTCCATGAGAAGGGTATAAGAGTTATAAAGTGGATTCCTAACATGGCTTAGCTTAGAAAGGCTGTGGAAATGATAATGCTAGGCAGAGTGAAATCGCCAGAGATTTTTGTGACTTTTATTTACTAAACTTAAGAATACTGAGGACTGTATATAGTATATTTAGAAATAAATACTAAATGACTATAACACATTTACTATAAATATTGCCACAGGATGCAGCATTCAAAATATAGTGTGACATTAATAAACAGGCTTCAAATGTCTACTGAATTTATCCTCATGTTGTATGTTTATAGCCTCTGTTTGGATCAACTAGAAACTTGCAATGATAAAAAGGATGCTCTTGCATCTGTACTGCAACACACCTGCCCATACATTGCCAATGTAATACCAAATGCAGTGATGCATAATAAAATCTTCAGTCTACTTTTCATAATTAGTATGTTTATTCTTGCCCAATTTGTACTGCAGTTTTTTTGTATTAATTCATTGAGAATTTGTTAAAATATCTGTTGATCATATTTACCGCCACTACCAATTCTCAGAGTTCACCCTCACTTCCCCACCTCCTTCAACTTCATGTCCTAATTATTATTTTAATAACCCACCAAGTCCAATTTGTATTGCCCTCATATTCTTGGGTTTGAGTTTCTGAGTTTTATTGTTGTAGCTAGAGAGAACGGGGTGAATAATCACTTTCTCACCTGGCATATATGAATATTGTCAAGACAATGAAGGCAAAAGATAAAGACAAAGATAATATAACATATTTGTATGAAAACAGTGTTTGTAAATGGAAAAGTTTGAAGTATTTATCTAATCTTTCTTTGTCCATGTATACTTGGGAGTCAGATATTGGGGTAAGAATATGATTCATCAGAGAGGAAGTAGAAAAGTGGCCAGTGAACTCCTTGCTTTCTCCTTCCTTGATCCAAAAGTCAGAATCTTTCTAAACCCTACCTACTACTTCCTGTATCTCTCTGTATGTTCTCAGTTATCCAAAATATCTATGGTTAATTTTTGTTAGCTAGTGGCTAGCTCTGCTGCCTATTCAATGTAAACTTTATTGCCAGTCTTGGAAGTGTCAGAGTGTGATTGAAATATCCTACAATATGTCCCCCATTTTGTCTAAATAAAAAGGGAAGATTTTACTCTAACACAGTAAAACAATATACAGTAAGAACAATATTCAGGAAAGAATTACATTCACATTGTCCAGTCCATTTCCATTTGGCAAATTCAAAGAAAACACTCCACTTATCTTTATAATCTTGGTGAGTCCAAAGTTTTGTACCTAATTCACTTTCTATCCTAACTTGTATCACCAAACCAAAATTGTCTTTTTAGACCTCAAAACATCTTAGATGAACAATTTAAGCTTTTATGTCTCTCAACATTATACATTTTACACTGCTTTTTTGAGTTTCTTTTCTGAAACTGGTAACAAAAAAAAACTGTAACTATAACTATCTAATCTTCAACCTCATCAGAGACCCAAGAAGGATATAACACTACCTGAGTAAACAGGAAGTTCAGAACAAACAACCTCCCAAACTATAGAAAACATGGAGACATCTGGCTGCATGGATAGTCACCTAAGTTTCCTCTGCAATGTTGGGGCATCTATCTTTGGCCTACAAGCCAAGAATATCTGACATGATTTTTTGTGAAGCAGAAATTTTGAAGTACTCTACTACTTTGTTTTGCAATGTTTTGCAGTCATATTCTTTTGTTTCCTGCTCATATGATTTTTACAATATATTGTCAGCAGTTGAAGCAAGGACAGTTTCTTGCTCAGTGGTTAACTTCTGGCACACAAAAAAAGCAAACTTCATATAGAGTTTCTTTGATGCCATTTATCTTCTTTGAAGTAGATTGGTGCTGCCAGGAGCAGATATGTCTCACTGTTATGAAAACATTTATGTTCTTAAAACATTTTAAAAAACATGTTCTGTAGATCTCTAAAGCATTTAAATAACACTAGTCAATCTAAATTATATCTCTGTTTGACCTTGAAAACATACATAACATAATTACAAATTTGATTATTATAGATGATTAATTACTAATCAGTATTTCTTAATTATCAATAGTTTTTAATATTAACTACATCATTAAATGAGCTGCATAGGTGAAATAACTTTAACAAAAGTATTAACATATATACATTATAACAAAAAAGCCTTAATTTTGTATAAATATACAAAAATCCATACAATGTGAAGTATTTAAGACTAGTAGTTGATTTTTCAGTATAAAAATAGATTCAATAATCTACCCCTTTTCCTATCATTCCTATATCCTACCTATTTTATTTTCAGAATAGGGTCCTGAATCTAATCTCTTTTGCATAATTTCCTCTCTGACTGTGACCAATAACAACTTTCCACCAACCCCCCTAAATGACGATAAAAATCCATGATCCATCAAACAACCAAAGAACACCCACCCCACATCTTGGCAATGAAGACATCTTGTTCTTATAATTACTTCCTGATGTCTGGAAGGGATGGCAACTTTAGGGGACCCTAAGAAAATTGGGATAATGGTCAAGTCCTGTAAGAGCTAGCTCTATAATTTTTTGGTTAATCTCCATGTGATGGGAAAGTATAGAGCTTATCTGAAGTTCTAGCTAGAGTAATCTGTGAGGCTGTACTATTTCAGCTAAGTGCCTTAAAATTGTCATGAACAGTTTGCAGTTCACAGCTGATCTTTGTGTGATGTTTGTAAGCATAATGGCATTATTTCAGTCCAGGTGGTATAGCTGTTGTGGGGCCCCATCATCCTTCTGAGGACTTCAAACGTCACTGTTAGGAATGGTCACAGTTCATTGCAGAAAACTTAAACATTTTAAATGTCATGTGCTGCAGATTTCAGAGAGGTTAAAGGAAAACAATTGGTTAAGTAATCTAAGGTACACAAACTTAATTACTAATTATATGCTTCAGACTCAAGCCTGGGATCATATACAAGAAGACAGATGAAACCTAATTCTCAAATTAGTTAGTACTCTGTAGAACCATTAATATCATGACGGAAAGTTTAAACATATATATTAATCATATAAATTTTAAGAATATTTGTACTTTAAGAAAAATTTTAAAGATTCAAAATAAAACCAAGGGATTAAAAGACTGTTGGCAATAAAATAGTCCTTTAATTTTGGTTTATCTTCTGTCCCATACCAGGTGGCCCTTCTGACATGAGACAGATTTTGGATTTTCCTTTATCAAGCATGCTTAGGTTTAGAGAAGGAGAGAGCCAGGCTACAACTGCAAAGCCAGGTTTAATTTTGAATTGAACTGGAACTTATAAAACATAACACTTGTCCTTATACATCTGTAAACAAACATTTGTGAAGATTTATGACATTTTATCCTGTTAGAGGTGTCTTTATCATTAGGCCAATTTACTCATTTTTTTTTTTTCTTTTGGAAATTTTCTCTGGATGATTCATCCTTCTTCAGATGTCTCTTTTGTCCAGTGGCCTGCAGAATCCTTAGTTGTGTGCTTTTATTCTCCTGGAAAAACAAAAACAAAAACCTAACCGAACCCTAACTGTGGGCAGTTTGCCTTTTATGAAGATTATAGTTGATCAAGTGAAAAGCATTTGTTAGTCTTATAAGTTAGTTTAAATTGAGAATGGCCATGTTGTTTCATGAACTATGGCCTCTCCTAACCAAGAAGTCTCTCCTGTTCAAATCTAACCTTTATCAGTTTTGATGGTATCCACAGCTAGTTTTTTCTCCCATGGAAACAAAAGCAAAACCTCTTCCCCAACATAAAACAAACTCTGGTTTCCATTCTGAGGTCAACACATTCATAGAGATACCAACTTGTTCAATTCAGTAGGTTTTTCTACTATCCAATGTCTCTCTACAACTGTCATTCCATTCTCATTAGAATTTAAAAAATTTAAAATTAGTAAAGTATGTGTAATCTCTCTCAGAGTATCTTTATTACTCCTTTCTGTTTATTAACCATATCTTTAAAGTGTGATTCGACCTTTCTAAAACTACTTCTCCTGTAGGATTGTATGGCATACTTACAATATTCTTGATGGAATATGCAAAAAAAGAAACTGTTTCACTTTATTAGAGACATATGCTGGAGCATTTTGTACAGGTATTCTGTGGTGATATTTTATTTGTGCTTTAATAAATAAAGTTTGTAGATATAATGGTCTTATTAAATAAGAAACACAGAGCCAAATGCAGAGTTAAAAGCCCAAGAGTTCAGAGCAGTAGCTAAGAGCTGAGACTAAAACCGCCTTCTTACCACCTGTTGCCACTGCTGTCCTTCCTCTGAGAAAGAGATCTACTTCCTGTGTATCTGTGTTTTTAATTGACTTTCTGTTCTGCCTTCTCATTGGTTGTAAATCCAACCACATGACCTCCTCATCACTGCCTGTCTATATAGACCTCCAGGTCTCCAGTGTTGGTATTGAGATTAAAGGTGTGTGTCTCCATGCTGGTGGAGTCCTTGGGCACACAGAGATCTGCCAGTCATGATCAGGATTAAGGGCATGTGCTACCACTGCCAGACTTCTGCTATGGCTTGCTATTAGCTCTGACCCCCAGGTAACTTTATTTATTAACATACAAATAAAATCACATTTCAGCACAAATAAAATATCACCGTAAAAGTATGCCTAGAGATCAGAGGAAATAGCAAGCCATTTTAAGTAAACAAAGAAGTCAGGCAGCAGTAATACATGCCCTTATCAGGCAGGATCTCTGTGTGGTCAAGGCCACACTAGGGAACAGAGCCAAGCATGGTGACACATGCCTTTAATCCCAGTACCAACCATAGAGGCCTGAAGGTCTGTACAGACAGACAGAAAGTGACAGAGCTGTGTAGGAAGAGGAAGTGAGGTAGCTGGGCTAAGAGAGCAAATGAGAGGGCAGAACAGCAAGGCAATACAGGAGTGGGTAGACAGGAAGTAACTTGCATTTGGAAGCTGCAGCGTTGATGAGGTAAGGCTGGCTGGTGGCTTTCTCTGATCTCTCTAAGGCTTTAACCCAAATTTCTGTCTCCGTGTCTTTTTATTTTAATAAGACCATTTAGAAATTCGTCTATGGTATTCTCATATTGCCATAACTTCTAATCAGTATGTAATTATAGAATAAGCCATTTCAAAATTCAATGCAGTTGCCTATGAAATCCTGAATATGGTATGGCACACATACTTTAAGTTTCCAAACTCTACAAAATGAAACATGTCTATTTGCCAAATTTTGTTTCTTTGAGTACCCTTTGGGTTACTTTCTACAGGCAAAGGATTTTGGTTATACCAAGAAAAAGCAGGATATTTCTTACTATTATTTACTTGGCTTTGTTGCCTAGTGATAGAAAACCCTTTTTTTTTTTTCAAACCTTTGTAATTTATATGGTGTTCCTATGAAATTCTAGGGCTTCTGGCACATTTCTTAGCAATAACTGATCAATTTTATCATTACTTTGAGCTAGAGGGGCTGATAAACCCATATGGGTTCTTATATGTGTTATATATAGAAGGGGTGATTTCTATTTCTGTTTAGTTCTTCTAATTGAATAAATAGAAAGTTAATTCTGAATCATCTGGAACAAGTTCAGCATTTTCAATATGTAAAAAAAACTCTTTCAGCATAGTGAGAGTTAGTAACTATATTAAAAGGTTCTGGAAAATCTAATAATACCATGAGAATAGCATATAACTCTGACTTTTGAACAGAATCATAAAAGCTTTGAGCTACTTTACTTAAAGTTGCTGACTTATAACCTGTCTTATTTATTTGAATCAGTATAGATTGCAGGGGCTCCAGAAATTTGTGTTTCTTGTACAATGTGAGGATGGATATAATTAACTCTTTTTATAAAATGAAGTCTCTTGCTTTGGGATATTTGTTGCTAATCTGTCTCAAGAAATTACTGCAAGCACTTTACTAATGTTCATTTTCTGCCCATAATGAATCGATTTTAGCATTAGTAAAACATACCAGAATTTCTGTTGGGGTGTTCCTGTTAAATGACAAAGTCTTGTCATGAATCCTAATTAGTCTTTTTTTTTTTTTTTTTTTTTTTTTTTTTTTTTTTTTTTTTTTTTTTGGTTTTTTGAGACAGGGTTTCTCTGTGTAGCTTTGCGCCTTTTCCTGGATCTCGCTCTGTAGACCAGGCTGGCCTCGAACTCACAAAGATCCACCTGCTTCTGCCTCCCGAGTGCTGGGATTAAAGGCGTGCGCCACCACCGCCCAGCTCTAATTAGTCTTAATAATAAAAACACAGAGCCAGATATTGGAGTAAATGCTGAAAGATCAGAGAGACAAAGGCACAAGCTGCCACCCAGTCCCAGCCCCAAATGCCATAGGTGGCTGCATTCCAAATATCAATAATTAGCCACCCATTGACAGAGCCAGCCAGCTCTGTCATTCAGGTGGCCCCTGTGCCCCTGCTTCCTAGCACGTGGGCTTCCTTAATACATGCCAAGTTCATTTTCTGTTGGCCATCTACTGCTGGGCATGAGCCCTGCTGTGGGATGCCTTTCTGTATGCTGTGAATATGTATGGCTCCCATTGGATAATAAATAAAGCTGCATTGGCCTATGGCAGGGTGGGATGGAGACAGGCAAGAAAATCTAAAAGAGATTTTGAGGGAAGAAGGGCAGAGTCATTGAAATGTGAGCCTGTTGCCAAAGGAAAAACAAGACGTAAGCAAATTGGTAATGCCACAGCCACCTGGCAACACATAGATTAATATAAATGGGTTAATTTAAGATAAAAGAGCTAGCCAGCAAGAAGTTGAAGCTATAGGACATACAGTTTGCAATTGATATTAAGCCTCTGTGTAATTTTTTTTTATAAGTGACTGTGGGACTGCAGGCCGGTGGGGCCAGAGAAACAGGGACTGCAGGTCCAGGTGGGACCAGAGAAACTTCCGGCTACAGAGCCTTACTCTTAACAGTGGTTTGTTTCCTATGTTAGACTCTCTTGAAGAAAACTAATTTTTCATTTGCATGTAGTTGTCAAGTGGAGTTTGTTTCTCTGTTAGAGAAGGGGGCACGTGGACCCCATCTTGTGCAGACCTGTGCATGCCCTG
Organism: Peromyscus californicus insignis; assembly: GCF_007827085.1. Taxonomy (NCBI): domain Eukaryota; kingdom Metazoa; phylum Chordata; class Mammalia; order Rodentia; family Cricetidae; genus Peromyscus; species Peromyscus californicus. The sequence goes on from NW_026294458.1 coordinate 65,043,471, forward strand.
TGCATGCTGCCTATATTTCTAAGTTCATGTGTGCATCGATCCTGTTCATTTAAATGGTTTTGTTTCATTAATGTTCCTCATCCACTCTGGCTCTTACAATCTTTCTTCCTCCCCCATAGAGATTCCTGAGCCGTGAGGGGAGGAAGTTGATAGACTCATCCCTTTTAGGGCAGGGTTCTCTGGTCTCTCAGTCTCTTCACATTTTCTGTCTGTAGGTCTCTGTATTTGTTTTCAAAGACTGCACAAGGAAGCTTCTCTTATGTTAGCTGAGAAGAACTATCTATAAGTACAGCAAAATGTCATTAGGATGTAGCCAGAAGTTTCTCAGTCCTGCCCAGCCCCATGGCTGATCAGACCCAAGTAAACACACAGAGGATTATATTATTTACAAACTGTATGGCTTATGGCAGGCCTCTTGCTAGCTAGTTCTTATATCTTAAATTAACCCATTTCTATTAATCTATGTTTTGCCATGTGTTCTGTGGCTTACCCATCTGCTGGCATTTTGCTCCTTGGGCAACAGTCTGGCATCTCTTCAGACTCCACCTTTCTCTTTCCTGTCTCTCTCCTTGGATTTTCTGCCTGCCTCTAAGCTGCTTTGCCTTAGGCCAAAGCAGCTTATTTATTAACCAATGGGAACAACATATATTCACAGCATAAAGAAAGACATCCCCAGCATTAGGAGATTTTTTTTTTCCTTTAGCAAAATAGTAGTATTTGTTGAGATGTATTTGTTTGTTTGTTTGTTTTTCTCTTTCCCTGGCTACCTGGCATTATATTTTTGGCTACGTGAACAGCACTGGATATGGGTTCCATCTCATGGAGTGAGTCTTAAATCCAATCAGATATTGGTTGGTTACTCCTAAAAATTGAGTGCCACTGTTTCCATAGCCTATACTGCAGTCAGGTCAGAAGTAGATCAAAGTCCATAGTGATGAGGGTATTATGTAAGCACCAACTGGACTTATTCATGTCAAGGAGTTGTGTAGATATTATTCTCAACAACTGAACCTTACCCCTAGTTTGTGGAGAACCAGAAATGGCCTTGGAAAAAACCAAGGTCAAGGAAGATAGGACAATAAAGGAAGCAAAGGGAGAAACAGGTAAAATTAAATGACTTTTGATGGGTCACATGGGAAGTTAATATAGTTGAAGCTTCCTATATTATATACTTATATGAAGGTGATCTAAATGAAATCACAAACTTTATGGGGGAGACAGAAGCCCACCTGTAAATTGCCCATAACCAAATGAAGCTTCCAGTTGTAGCAGGAATTGTTAGAAGGTCTTATTAATAAAACAAATCTGCTGCCAGGTATTGGGGTGAATGCTGGAAGATCAGAGAAGCAGAACAAGCCACAGCTACCATACCTTGCCAATTCTTCAGTTGAGCCTGTTTCTTAAGACTGGATGCCTCTCAGTCCTCATCCAAATGGATTTCAGCTTAACTGCTACTCACAGCCTGAAAGCTTAACCAGCCAAAAGCTTCTAGTTTCTGGTCTTCACACCTTATATATCTTTCTGCTTTCTGCCATCACTCCCTGGGATTAAAGGCTTACTTCTTGGGATTAAAGGTGTGTATCACCATGCCTGGCTGTTTCCAATGTGGCCTTGAACTCACAGAGATCCAGAGGGATTTCTGCCTCTGGAATGCTAGGATTAAAGGTGTGAGTGCCACCATTTTCTAGCTTCTGTATCTAGTGGCTGTTCTGTTATTTGACCCCAGATAAGTGTATTAGGGTGAACAATATTTTGGGGAACACAGTACCACCACATCCAGTACCAGGGGTGGGTTACTTGTAATGATGTTGCTGGCCAAAGGCTTCCCATGGAAGCTCCCAAACAACCCGGGCATGGGATTTTTTTTTTAAATATGGCTTGCTGGATAGTGAACAACACCAAGTGATCTACCTGGTTCCACCTGTCTGGCACTAGGAGGCCAAGTGACCACTTTTACTGGCTTCTTTTACATGGGTTCTGGAACTGAATCAAGATCTTCATGGTTGTATAATAAGTGCTTTACTAACTCTGCCATCCAGCCAGTCCTTGAGTCTTTAGGAATGATTTCAGTTCCTTACACAAGTGGGTAAATGTCTAGATTCCCTTATCGACATATAAAGACAAAGGCGGCAGTTGGTAGACTGCATGAGAAATGAAGTTCCTCATGTGAACTTGATAATATTAGGAGACTCATCTTGGCCTTTCAGCCTAAAGGATCAGGAAAAATACATCTATAGATCAATGGTACTTTGTCATATTGACAAGAAACTTGTATATAGTAAATGCCATGAAGTCTTTACCATTATCTTTGCAAGCAATTTGTATCATTTTAAATAAATAAATGAATATTTTTAATTATCTTTCTTTTACTATCAAAATGACACTAATATTTATTTTTTTTCACAAATAAGATACCAATAAATTGAGTTTCAAACTTATGTTTCTAGTTCCCATTTGGTGTTGAGGCTTGTAATAGCTATTGTTAATGTATATGAGGGATGTTGGCACTGACTGAATACTATTCATATGAAGTTTGATGTCCCAGACACAAGGGACATGGAAAAAATGAGCAATGAGCAATGAGCAGAGAGTAACTATATAGAGTACATCCAACTAATTCTCAACACTCCATGAATATGGACAAACCTATGCATCTTCATAAAATGTAATGGAGGAGCTCAATATGTGATATGATAAAGGATTAAGAAAGTAGACACTGGGTTTTGCTAATTCCTGTATAATCTCAAAAATATGTGCAATGTATCAAGATGTTAAATTTTAATTTATTGGGAATTCAGAAGGATCTTTTCATAAACTTGAAGCTAAAATTTCTTGATTATTTTATGTGAATTTTAGCTAAATTATAGGAATGTATATGTTTGATACCTACTAAATTCTAAAAAAATACAGAAACAATATGCTAGTATTTAGCTTCTGGGAAGATAAAGAAAAAAAGATGATAAGTAAGTAGTATAATAGTGAAATAACAGGGACTTTTATTTTAACCACCAGCAGCTGTTCTGCAGATATATCTAAATTGCTCTAACATTTTATTGATGTATGTACCTATACATTATCTATCCTGGATTTAGTTGAATTGCAAGGATCTAATCAGGACTTCTAGACAAGATTAATTTTTGATTAAGATGTAATACCTGAGATAAAAAATCAAGGACACACATATCACTGTCCAGTGAAAGCCACTGGAACTATTAGCAGAGGAAGGGAAATTCCACCAAGGCTAGTTTGCCATCCCCACTGAATAAAAACTAGAAAATCAAAATTAGACTTCAGTATATCCATGAGGGAGTTTTGAGGAATGAAGCAGCCAAGAGAAGCAGGGGGTAGGTTATAAATTTTCTTAGACATGTTTTAAGCAAGAGTGAATGACTTGATTAGATTTATGCTGTGGAAACAACAAATCAATAAGAAGGCGCTTGTAGTAATTGAAGAAAAAGGCACAGTGCTTGTCTGACCTACAGCACGTGATGAAGGATAGGAAACAAAGAGCCCCAAGATTTAAGCCCTAAATGACAGCCAAATACTCAGGATAAAAATAAGAGCCCATTAACCAAAGGAGATCAAGTTACAAGCACCAGCCTCATTGGTTAATTATCTTTACATATTCTCAGAGACCTTTAATATCTATAACTCTCAATTTACACTGGCAAATTGAAGATTCTGTCAGTAATAACTTATCAAATTCTTACACAAATGTGCTGAGTTACTTTATGCAAAATTTTTGGCACAGAACCAATCTATAATACAAGTTAGCAATGAATGAAAAATAATTTCCTAAATATAACAGGTATCCATTTTTTCTATAAATTGCTCAGAAATATTTTATATCATATATACTATAGCATTATTTTTCATTTGATTTTATTGTTTTATCCATAATAGATTCATAGGTTAAAATTATACTGGTTATGGATTTTTTTCTTATAGTAAGATAAAACAAAAACTATCACATTGAAGTTGGACAAGGCAAACCAATGGAAAGAAAGAAGCCCAAGAGAAGGCATAGGAATCAGAAACCCACTTGTTTACATGCTCAGGAATTACATAAAAACAATGAAATGGAAACCATAATACATACACAGAAGACCTAGTACAGATCTGTGTAAACACTGTGAATGCTGCTTCAGTTTTTGTGAGTTCATATGAGCTTTGCCAATGTTATGAAATAAAGAATGAAGGAAAACCTACCCATTATGGTAAAGCTTAACAACTGAACTGTGGCTTCTACCTATTAGGAGATGGAAAATCAGTTTTATCCAATAAAGTGACACTGGGTTTATCAACCACTCCAGGACAGGTACCACATTAAAGAGACATTGACCAACATGTCATAAATTCCAAAGATGTTTTTGTGCGTATGATTTTATTTGTTTAGAGTTTGATGTATATTTTTTCTTTCTGGTTGGGGTTTCATTTTTTTCATGTTTTGTTTTTTTTTGTTGTTGTATTAGGTTCATGTTTGTCTTTAGAGAAAGAACTTAAAGTTTGGTGAGAAGTGAAGGGGAGAGGATCTGGTAGTAATTGGGGAGAGGAAGAATATGATCAAAATGTTTAAATTTAAAATTTATTTCAAACAATGGAAACATAATAAAGAAGAATGTCACTTCCTTTTTGGAAATTAAAATGGTAATAAAGCAAGACATCTTTTTGGGTTAACTTATGAAAAAATGTTTTTTTCTTAACATTAAGATATGGATATCAATGACAAAATTTTGAGAAGAAAATAGTTATAGAAAATATGACATTTATAGAAAGAATAATGACATTTAAATATTGTTGTTGTAAAATGAAATAAAAAATAAGTTGTCACAGGATTGCATTATTTACTGGGAAAACCTGTTTCTAAAGCTGTTGTGTGGCTCAGCCCTAGCACACACCTTTAACCCAAGAGCTTTTTGCTTAAACATTGTAAACAGGATTAAATAAAGTTAGTTGTAGGTCAAGAGGCAGAGCAAGCAATCAGTTGACATGACATAAACATAGAATTATTAAGATAAAACCATAGAGAGGAAGAGGCAGTCAGGAGGATGAATAGAGAGATGCAAAGGAAATAGAAAGGAAGAACAATCAGTTTGAAAAGGGATGGTTGCAGATATCAGAGGAAAGAGTCTTCTGGGACACTGATTGAGGAGGAAGGGCAGCTTGATTCTTTTTCTGCCTCTCTGAGCCAGTAGGTTTTCACTGCAGCATCTGGATCCCAAGTCTTTATTGGTAAAATGGAACCATTGAAATTTTCATAAAAGAGCATTTGGCGTTGAGACACAAACTCATGGCATGACTACACAGAAAGAGAAACCACTCCACCTGTGGACAAACTGAGAAATCAGATTTGGTATGACATCTGAGAAGTCCTCAAGGACAGAGTTAAGTAATATTAACCGGAAAAATCTTTCCTACATGGAGGATGGAAATATCATAATATGATATTTCATTATGTACATTATGATGCTGTACAGTGCTACTTTAGATGGCTTGAAAACAGAAGCAGAAAATAAAAATGTGAATAATTTAATTGAGATTGACATAATACCAATTATACTTAATATCAGTCTTGTAATTTATAATTGTCTTTACTAGTCACAGTATTTTTTGTGCCAAATATGAAACAGTGGTTTGATAATTGTGCCAAATATAAAAAGTGGGTTGATAATATACAACCCTTAGAGAGACTTTTAAATGAAAATAAGAAAAATACTCATGTCCTGAGGAGTTTAGACAATAACTACCATGCCACCACATAATGAAACTGAAGAGGGTAGCCCAAAGTTGTTAGAAAACCAGCAATAGTTTATCCAGTTATGACACAAGAACTACCAGCAGGTGATAGACAACCCCAAGGTTATCAAAAATCCTATGGAAACAGTAGATTTCAGGAGATTTAGGGAAGTGGTCATTTCATATATTATGCATTTACCCTATGTAATGCAGATGTTAAATTCATGGGTAACTCAAAACAGAATTGTCCCCGTAGACTGGAAAGTTTTAGAAACAGCAATATTGGAAATTGGTCCTCAGTTACAATGGGTAATATAGTGGAAAGAGGAAACTGGGTTCATAGAGAAATAAAGTAGGACTGGAGGTATTAATATCTCCAAAGGTCAGTTTCTAGGTGAAGGTCAATATGCTGTGTTACACAGGTGGCTTAAATTTGATGATCACACCATGGCTCGGTGTCATTAAATGCACGGGACAGGGCTAAAGAGTTAGGAACAAGAGCTGAGAAATTTACTAAAATTATCCAGGGTCCAAAGTAGCATTCACTGCTTTTTGCAAAGATTGAATGCATCTGTAAATGAATAGTATCAGATTCAGAAGTCAGACAAATATTAATCAAATTTATGATTTTTGAAATGCTAATTAAGAATGCAAAAGGGTGATAGACCTTTGATGACAATATCAGCACCAATAGATGGATGAATTAAAAATATGGCTGATATTGGATCTCACATTTATGATGTTACTCTGATAGAATTAATTTCAAAAAGTTGTTTTTGTACAATGCCAAGGGGCATTATAGAAAATCTTAAATGGACTGTTTTTTTTAATTTGTTTGACCATTTTTAAAATATAAGAATTACTGATTTGATAGTAGCAATAAACCTTCATATTCTTCAGCATTTTCAGCATAACAATCATAATTAAAAGAAATACATATATTGGATATTATCACATTACATGGATCATGGGAAACAACTCTAAATTGTAGTGAAATAATCTTTTTGTATACTGTGAAAACTCTGTCTCTCTGATTGGTTTAATAAAAAGCTGAATGGCCAGCTGGGCATAATTTGGTGGCAGAGAGTTTGCTGGGAAGAAGAAGATGGAGATTTCAGGAGACACAGAGCAAACAGGATGGACACCCTAGGGATGAGATAATAAAGTTGCAAGACAGAAAGTAAATAGAAATGGATTAATTTAAATTTTAACAACTAGTTAGACTCAAGCCTAAGCTATCAGCTGAGCTTTCATAATTAATAATAAGTCTCTGTGTCATTATTGGAGAGCAGATGATCCCAGTGAAAAAGTCTTACTACACTTAATAGAATCCCATACAAGGCATATTATCTTGTACAAAAATTGAAATAAGTCCAATGAGGTATAAGTAGCTAGGAAAAGCCTTGTAGTGTAGTCTTCTCTTACATGATAAAGGGAATGTATTTTAATACCAATACGTAGCTTTAATCCAGTGTTCTAAAACCTAAGGAAACCAGAATTTCAGCAATTCCTGAGGATTACCTCTTACATTTTTGTTTGTTTTGCATTCCATTCTGGAATCAGGCTATTATATTGAACAAAACTGTCTGGAATGCATGTATGTGACATTGGTACAGACTTACATTATTCAATTTCTAATAATAGAGTTAAGGTGGCTAGTTTAATCAAACATTAACTCTTATACAGATTGTGCTTGTGCCCCTCATAACACTTTCGTGTTAAGCTATAGCATTCAAACTATACATAAGTGCACAAAATATAGGCCCCAGTGAGCTTCCACACCATTCTTCCCATGTGAGGATTCAGAGAGAACTGTAGTCAGAAGTTTTCTGGGTCCCATCAGGCCTCCAGAGTCCAGACAAATCTCTTTCACCCACAGTTAGGCAGCTGCTCAGACTCAAACACACAGAGGCTTATAGGCTTATATTATCTATAACTTCTCAGCCATTAACTCAGGCTTATTACTGACTAGCTCTTACACTTAAATTAACCTATAATTCTTATCTATGTTTAGCCACATGGCTTGGAACCTTTTTCCAGTTCTGCCTTGTCGTCTGGTTTCCTCTGTGTCTGGTTGGCAACTCCTCACTCTGCCCTTTCTTTTCCCAGCATTCTCTTAGTCTGTTGCCCTGCCTATACTTCTTGCCTAGCTACTGGCCAATCAGTGTTTTATTAAACCAGTGTACAAGAGCATTATCCCACAGCATTTTCCCTTTTCTGTTTAATTAAAAAGGAAGGTTTCAACTTTAACATAGTAAAATTATATATAACAAACAGTTATCAAGCCACAATTACAATTATAATATCTAGTCTATTTATATTTGGCAAAATTAAAGAAAATATTCTATCTATCCTGTATTTGTGAGTTTAAAGTTTCATATCGAATTTATCTTTTATCGTAACCAAAGAAAATTACAACTCTCTATTCTTCAACTACATCAAAGACCCCAGAAGGATATAATATTACCTAAGTAAATAGGAAGTGCATTGTAAGCAACTTCCAAAAATCTGAAATGACAGAGACAGCTGGCTGCCTGGACAGTCACCCAAAGTTCCTCTGCAATGTTGAGGCATCCTTCTTCAGCCTAAAGGCTGAGGGAATTTTAGTCACTTCTCCCTGTGTCCTGTAGAATGTCTAGCAATTTCCTCTGCAAAGCAGGAATCTGAAGAACCATCTCATTTTGCAAGTTCAGTGGTCACCTTCCTACAGGTCCTACATGTCCAGTTTATACAACATATTGTCAATTAGTTGACACAAGAGCACTTTTTTGCTAACTTTGGCCACAAAGAAAGCAATCTCCATAATGAGTTTCAATGCCCACCATCCTCCTCAAAGTAATTGGTACTGCTAGGAGCAAACTTGTCTCATTGTTGTGAAACGTCTAAGTTTTTAAAACATTTTAAGTGCCATATTCTGTAGGTCTTTGAAGTGTTTGAAGATTACCCACTTAATTGTAATATATCTATGTATACCTAGAAAACTTCACTAACATGACTGTAAGTTTGATTATCATGGATGACTAGAAATTAATCTGTTTCTTAATTATACATTGCAATTTTAAATAAGTTACATAAACATAATACCGTAATATATACAGTATAACAGAATTTAAGTTTGCATCAACAAACCAAAACCCATAGCAATGTAAAACATTTTAAACAAGTTGCTGCTCTTTAAAAGTAAATTCAGTAATCTACCCTTTTATCCTATCATATCTATAATATCCCCTTTTCTTTTTAGAAAGAGATTGTATTTGTAATCAATCCCCTTTAAATAAAAATAAATGTTTATAAACAATATTGTCAGAATTTGGGAATAGCTTTGCATACTACTTCCTGATGGTTGGAGGCACTGGCAATCTTATGGGGATCCTAAGAAAATTAAGAATTATGGTCAAGTCCCAACTGGAGTAGTCTGTGTGGCTGCATTGTCTGAGCCAGTTTCTTTGAATTTGTTCTGGATGTTGGAACACCTGAAGACATCTCAGGGGGTCTTCCTTGCCACGGAAGCAATCTATAGATTCTCATCTTCTGTGGAAACAAAGCAGAACCTCTTTTCCAAAGCAATGTATCCTTACACACAAATTTTGAAGTCATGATAATATATATATATATATATATATATATATATATATATATATTGGTTTAACTCAGTAACCTATACAATCAAATGTCTTTCTGTAGTTAAAAATCCCAAAGATACTATAATCCAGACTCTGTGTGATTTCCATCTTTACATGACTTATTTTTATATGACTTTTACTGTCTCTTTAAAGACTTTATTTTTCAAAAACTATCTGTTTCTTTATACAACAGCATATATTACTTTTTCCTCTCTCTTCCAAGTCTACATACATTTTTACACACATTGTAAAGAGTTTAGAGTTTTGTTCCATCTGAATCTGTCTTACTGTGAATCTATAATCCTTCTCTGACCAGGACTGATTTTAAACTGTTAAACTGCATGGCTAGGATGAAAAGTCACAGCCTTGGCTGCTGACTTCACCTACCTCAGCTTCCCAATATGGTGGTGGTATGCCTACTGCCAACTCCAGGAAGCAGTGGTTCTATGCCTCCAACAAGCAGTATGTAGCCCAGAAACCTCTTTTGTCTGTATGAGTAAAGGCTAAATCCACCATGCAGTATGCTACATAGCTTGAAGACACCTTTGTGTACTGAGGTGGGAATCTGCCATACTGTACCACAGCCTGCCATGAGTGACATGAACTAAGAAGGGGCTCTTAGCTACATTTATAATCTCTTCTTAAACTTTCTTAGGTTTTAGGTGGAAAGTCTTGCCCCACATTGGGTGCCACCTATTAAGATCAATCCACATGAGTCTATTAAGTGGGTAACAGACTTTATTAAGATATAAATCGCAGGTGTTATTATGATCCCTCCTAGGTTTTTGGTGGAGTTGAAAACTAGATAGTTACAGTTATAATCTTCTCATATCTTAGCAAGAACATATTAGTTCTAGAGTCATAATCTTCAAGATAGGATAGCTATTGAAGTAATCTTGGTAATTTGCCATTTACCTACCTTCTGGACATTTCTGGACATTTGGCATGTCTTTGTTGTTTGATGTTATTCTTGTTAGTTGTAGTTCCATCTCTGTTTATGTTATTACCCTTTGTTTTTCCTGGACAATACTTGATAGTCATTCTTATTGTATATAGTTTGTATTAAGATTAGAACCTTCTTATTTAGACAAAAAAGGGAAATATAGTGGTATTTGCTGTGCCTATGACCTTGAACTATATGGCCCAAAGGAGGTGGTGAACTCTTATAAGGAGTTGGAGAAGGGTCACATGCCCTTCTCCCTGCTCCTACCAGAGAGGTGGATTTGATCCTGGTCAGATCAAAGGATGACTTCTCCTCTCTACTCTGTTCTGTAATCATGAGTGTATTTCCTCAATTTATATATTAATAAATTCTGTTACCTACTTAATAGACACATGGATTGACCTTAATAGAGAAGTTCTATGAACCAGGAAATTGACCAAATCTCATATACTTGATTTGATTACAGTATTTTACATGTGTGTAACTGAGGTAATTCAATTATAGTATTTGCAACCCCTGATCTTCTGGTTTCATTAGAATCATTATATTCTGCCTATCTGTCTTCAATCTATCATTTATCTATTTACCTATTTATTCATCTTTTGTTATCTGTCTACATATCTATTCAATTTAAAACTGGAATGAAATCCAGGGCATTCAACATGCTAGAGACATGTTTACCTCTGAATGATTCTATTTTTCCAAGATTGATATTATAAATTTTCTTCTTCCTAAATTTCTATTTAAATAACTCATAAAAGTTAAATTTTCAAACATGAAATAACTGCCCTTCATGTACAGTGGAGAATAGGGAGGAATGCAAACTACAAGTAAGAAACACTTAGAAATTCCTTATACCTGTGAAGTAAAGCATGAAATCAAGATTTGTATCAACCAAGACACTATTCAAGATTTCAAAATGTTAATTTGAAACTTGAAGTGAACAAATGCTACATTCCGTGATCAACACAGTTGGAGACAGACAAAATGAACAATAGAATCTCAAGAAGAGAGAACTTGATCTATGATTTACCTAACAGGCATCCTTCCTTATTCCCATTGCTTTTGAACATTATGCAAACATGTTCCCAAGTTTCAAATAAGTAATGGAAAGAAAGAAGTTATGTGGTATAATAGACTTCAGAAAGCTATGAAAATTAACCAACTGAAATTATATTTATAGTACTTTCTTTTAAATAAGAATTTTCTCATATTTTAATTTTACCACATATTTCAAAATTTAAATTCATAAAACCAAACATTCTACATTTAAGTATGTTGTATTATTTCATTTTAGGATATGTGTGTTTCAGTATTACAAATTTATAGATAATTGACAATATGATCTGTCACAAAATGCAACTGGTTTTGGAAATCATAAATATTAGTAATTTGTATTTAATTATACCTAGATTTATTTTTAAGTGAAGATATAATGTTAATAAACTAGAAAAATCAAAACATAAAGTAATAAATGGTAAAACTTAAGATATATCTGTGATTTATTCATACTCATTGCTTCATAGTGCTGTTAATAAAATAATTTTCAAAAGCAGCATATTTCTACTATTATTTGTTTAATATGATATTATTAATATACAATGACATCTCTTCCAACTTTCCTTCCTCTAGGACCTCCCAGGTATCTTCCCTCAAATTTTTCACATATCTCCTGACTTTCTTCACTGATTAATAATTATTACACACATACATCTATATGTATGTGTTAAGATACACACACACACACACACACACACACACACACACACACACACACACACACAAAATCAACAGGAAGATAATAATGAATGCAGCTGGAATCCTAGACAGCCTCTTTTGACTAGTGAGGTCATTGACCTTAGAAAATATTCTTCTACTACCACTTTGATTAGAACAGCATATTATTTTATTAAATTTAATTCTTATACTCATAGATATCCACAGCTACCATCCATCATAAAGAGGCTTTTCTTTACAGATGGAGACCATCACAGAAAAACGCAACTGAACGCAATGTTGAGATCAATAGATAATAAGGATCCCAAACCAACAGATCCATCTACATCACAGTCCTGACTCTGTGGCTCTGGGAATAGATATCCCAGACTAAGGTGTGGAAAATTGTCAGAACCAGAATACCAGAAAGTCAGTTGTCAAACAGTCTCTTCTATGGCTACATTTGTGAACAGGAAAACATTTCACAGGGTTTCACACCCAACCCCTGCAAGAAAAAGAACTACAGGCAATTCATGACTGCTAGAAGGAGACTTAGACCATCCTAGAGAAGAACCCTGTTATTCATTGTTCAAAGCATGTTTCTGTTTTGAGAAAATACTTTAAAGCTGTAACACATTTATCTTTTGCTTAATAATATAACAATCTGTTTTACAAACAGCAAAAATTTCATTCAACAAAAACTTGTCTTGATCTGTTTGGGAGGCATCCAGGCAGTGTGACCGGGTCAGGTGCTCATTGCATGAGTTGGCTGTTTGAAACCTGGGGCCTATGCAGGGTTGCTTGGCTCGGCCTGGGAGGAGGGGACTGGACCTGCCTGGACTGAGTCTACCAGGTTGATCTCAGTCCTCAGGGGAGGATTTGCTCTGGAGGAGCTGGAAATGGGGGGTGGGCTAGGAGGAAGGTGAGGGGAGCGGGAGGGGGGAGAACAAGGGAATCCGTGGCTGATATGTAGAACTGAATTGTATTGCAAAATAATAAAAAAAAAAGAATCTAAAAAAAAGAATAAAAAAACTTGTCACCTTCTTTATGTCATCATTTAGCATGAGAAGTGGATACATAAATATACAGCAGCTAAGGAACTGATGAAATTTGCAAAACACAATGTAGCGATGTACACAGGATGTGCTATTATATGTACTATTATTGTAATTAGTAAATAGCAGTCTAAAGGGTGATGTATCAGAGAAAAAATTGGAGGTACTGTTTTCTTTCTGTAATTTTGTCAATTGAATTATGGGATAGAATTCATATTAGTTTGGAAATAATGATGATTATAGACTTTCTTTGTTAGCTGTCAGAAAAACCAAGCAGTCTTTCTGCATGACCTTTCTCTTTTTTTTCTTTGTTGTGAGATTAAAATATAATTACATTTCTACCTACTTGTCCCTCCCTCCAAACCTTCTCACATACCCTTTCACCATTTTAACCAAATTCAAGTTTTTTTTCATTAATTGTATTGCCTACATATGTTTGCCAAGATTAACCTAGAGTCCTTTTATTCAACCCAACCTTTGTTGTGTATCAGAAGTATTAGAATTTCTAAACAAAACTTCCTAGGGATTTCTGGTGTTCAACATTAGGATACAAAAGAAGTAATTTTCACCCGTTAGTCCCAAGTGAAGAGTCTTACTTTATAGAAATGGGAAGACACAAATAAAACTAAAAGCTCCCCAAATGATATGAAGGACATGATTTGAATTTCTAAAACATGGCTCACAGTATAATTCTTACCCAAAGGCAAGATCTGCTCATGAATCCTGTAGAGAATATGTTTGAAAGAAAACATCACTGACAAGATCAAGAGGATTTCCCATGACTGTAGTAGAGGAAAATTTTAAAATAAAGTGAGAAGTGACAATTGGTGGGGGAAAAAAATCTATGAATGGAGATGAGATGCATAAGACCACCTTTAAGAGATTCTCTAAAGGGATTTAATTAATAGTTCATTTTCACCTGATGTTCAGTTGTGTTTTCTTCCTCAAATGATTCCCCTCACAAAATGAAAATGCCATGGATATACACAGTATACAAATTTTCATGTAATAACTGTATCTTAATATAAAATGTTTAAAAATTTTTAAACCATCATTTTTATTAGACTACTATCTTTAATCTTTAATATTTGTTGTAGAAAATTATACTTCTGAACCAAAAATAGAATGCCAATTATAGACAAATACACAAATATAAAAGTAATTCTACATTTTTCTCTTGGGAGAAAAATTTAGAAGAGTCAAGATTTTTGTTTGAATTCTAATTAAATTCTTGACCACTCTATTAGCTTTAAAATTTTAAGATAATGAAACATTATTAGAAAAGAATTACAATTGATAAGTGTAGGGTATCATTATTTAGTAAATAGACTCCTCCAGAGTAAATGTGTCCTGTTCCCAACAACTATGATTCAGCAAAATGCATTACTTCAATTTTATTAGTAGCTGAACCCTGCTAGAAACTAGAATTCTCCTATTCACCATTTCTTAGAAACAATTTTGATCACTGGGAGGTCACATGTTCTCTATAGTGTAAACTAGAAGTTAATACTTTTATTTGTATAATACCTCATGCATTTTCTAATTTAATTTATACCTAATTTAGACTGGTGACTGTTACCTCAAGATTAACATATGAAAGAATTCAGTTGGCAGAGGAAGTCCAGGAAAACCAATGCTCAGACAACAAATAGTAGAGTATTCTCAGAACGATTAGAAACTTAAGACTAAAATATTTGATCAACTGGCTTTTTTCCTCAAGAACAGAGAATACACAGGGAAACTTGAACTACACATAGATAGGAGATCATGTGGCTAGGAGCACACAACTTACTTTTCAGAGCTTTTTCTTTCAACCTTGTTGCCTGTTTCCATTCTTGATGGTGTTTTCCTTTCCTAAAGAGCATTAATTTCCTCTATATGTACATATTTGTGTCTGTGTCTTTCTGTGTGCCCCATGTGTGCAGATGCCCACAAAGACCAGAGGATGTAGCCATGTGGTGCAGCGGAAGCATGCTGGGCCCACAACCCAGACCCCACGCCATGCAGCTAGGGTGAGCAGGACTCCACCAAATGCAGCCTGGGCTTTCTAGCACTGGCATTCGAGAGGACACTAGCAACTCCTCTACACCAACCAGGACAATAAGCAGAGTCTCTAGAGATGGGTGGTTGGGCACTATTATGATATCTTTGTGATGAGGAAGCATCGCCCTGCTCAATGTCATGAGGTACCAAGCTGGACAAGAAGACCCACATGCAGGTCTGGGGCAGTCTGCCCTGGTATCCAAGGAGAAAACACTAGCCCACCTGGCACTTTACAGTACCAAACAGATAGACACTTCTGTGGTGAGCAAATATATGGTGTGCTACAGGACAGAGACAAAATGATTCAGGTCCTGTGGGCAGGATAATATCTATAGAGGCAAAATAAGTAAGGAGCAGGCTGAGGTAGGTGACTTGGTTGCTCCCCAGGGCCATGGTAATATCTTGGCCTAGACTGATGCTGGAGCCCAGTGTCTGGGCTCACGGTTCTGATGCAGCTGCAGTCTCTGGTGATGCCCATGGCTCCTGATACCACCAAATGCTGAGAGGACAGGGCTGTACAAAGTTGTCCCCCAGCAATGGCTTAACACTAAGGAGAACTGTTTCTCACTGGCCCAAGTTTTTAGGAGAGAGGGTCCCACACCTTACCTGGTCAGCATAATAGAGCTCACCCTCTTCACAGGGACATAGGTGAGCTGGCCCTGAAGTAATGACAATGGGAGATCAGGTCATGCCCCTCTCATATGCCATGTGGTAGCATGGGTAAGGGAAAGATGCCTTCCTTCCTTTGCCCCTCACCACCTGTAATAGGTGGGGGACCTGACCCAACCCTTCACCAGCTGCAGCACTCAGGAGACCAGGTCTTGGTCTCACGTGGGCAGCACAGTAGAGTTGACCCTGTTGACATGGGTGCAGGTGAGCCAGCCCTGGAAGCATGTGCTGTGGGATGTTCTGTATGACAAATGTGTTGCTCTGATTAGTTAGTAAATAAAACACAGATTGGCCAGTAGCTAGGCAGGAGGAAGTGTAGGCGGGACAAGGAGGAGAGAATTCTGGGAAGTGGAAGGCTGAGTCAGAGAGACTGCTGGCCTCTGCTATGACAAGCAACATGTGAAGATGCTGGTAAGCGCGAGCCACGTGGCAAGGTATAGATTTATAGAAATGGGTTAATTTAAGATATAAGAACAGTTAGCAAGAAGCCTGCTACGGCCATACATTTTGTAAGCAATATAAGTCTCTGTGTTTACTTGATTGAGTCTGAGCGGCTGTGGGACTGGCGGGTGACAGAGCTTTGTCCTGACTGTGGGCCAGGCAGGAAAACTCAAGCTACAGGCATGAGAGAGGCATAGCTGGTACTGTCTCCCTCATCTGTGGTGTGGTAGCTGGGATGAGGGAAAGATACCTTACCTCCTTAACCCTACTATCTCTAGCTAGGGAAGGAGATGACCCTCCCCTTTACCAGCTTCAACATTTGGGAGAACAGTCCCTGCACTTCATCTGGGTAGCACAGCCGAGCTGACCCTGTTTGCAGAGGTGTGTGTGTGTGTGTGTGTGTGTGTGTGTGTGTGTGTGTGTGTGTGTGTGCCAGCCCCAAAGTTGTGAGCATGGAAAAACTGTCTCCACTACTCATCTGTCATGTGGTGGTGAGGACAGGGGAGAGATGTCCCTACTTCTGTGTCACCTCTCACTGCCTACAACAGATGAGCTACCTGACTTTCCTCTTATCCCTTGCAGCACTTGGGAAAGTGTGCCCTGCTTCTCACCTGGGCAGCACTGTAGATCTAACTCTGTTGGTGGAGGTGCAGGTGAGCTGGCCCTGAGTGTGTGAGAGTGGGATAGCTGGTTACAGCCCCCGTCTGCTACGTGGTGGTATGGGTGAGGCCATGTCAGAGGAAGAACAGGTAAAAATTGAAGTTCCAGGTGCCAGCCCACCAGAAGGAAACTCTCTGATCAGTCAATCACAGACAGGCGAGGCCCAGAGACAACAGACCCCAGAACTGTCTTTTGCTTCTGCTATGCCTTTACATGTTTGCTGCTGCTATATTTCTCTGGTATTAGCAGGGTGTGAATGGGTGGGGGGAGATCCCCACTGCCTATAATGTAGTGTGTTTATCTCATAGATACATCCTGTTCTACTGGGCATTTTTATCTTTGGATTGTCATGAAGATGATTCCTTCCTAAACTGTAGTGTCTAATTGATAATAATAATTCAAAATGAAGTTTAAAGTAACCTCAGGTTGAATCAGATGCTTTCATAACAATTTTAAGATGAATAACTCCAGAAAACAATCTAAAGTTCACAAGGACACATACTTGAGTTATAGATTCATTAGATTAAGGTCAAAAAGTACAAATCAGTCCAATTGTTGCTAGCTGAATACTTACCTTTCTAGGTTTGGTTGATGATCAAAAGTGATGATTAATTCCTTGTACCCATTCTTACCCTCATATATTCTCTCCTGATATAAGAAACTATTGATGAGTGGGTATGCACCCTAAAGATTCAAAGTACAGCTGACTTTTTTATGTATAAATGTTTAGGTTTATGATCCCTTTATGATTCCTTATACGTTTACCCTTCAAAATAAATAATATGATTATTTCTTTGTAACTGCAATATGCAGCCTGCCAAAAAAAGAGTTGGCTGAGAAAAAAAGATACTCTTTGCTTGCTCATGTTCTGTTCTGTTAATCTGTAACAAGTTACATGATGTAAATGTATGTGAGTTATCAGGGTGACTTTGTTTTAATCATGTAAGGGAGATGAAAAACAAGTTGTTACCTGTATTAATTATAGTCATTCACTTGAAAAATGGAATGTAACCACATTGTAATTCCTACACTTCCTGAAAAATTTTGTTGGGGTATATAAGCTGTAGAAAAATATATACAGTATTGAGAAGAACAGAGAAGAAAAAAGAAGGAAACCCCCAAGAGAGTGTGTGAGTGTGTTTTTCCCTAATCCCCTCAGATAGATATCCCTTTGAGCCCTGTGCTACTGGAGGCTGGTTCCCCAGACAGCAGTAATGAGGGAAAGATACCCTCCCACTCTTGACCTTGCCACTTGTAGTGGGCAAGGCAGCTGAGCCTCCCCCTCCCCAGCTGCAGCACTCTGGAAAGTCACCCCTGCACCTTCCCTGGGCAGCATAGCAGAGCTGACCCTGTTGGCATTGTGTGGGTGACCTAGCCCAAGAATGTGTACTTGGAAGATCTGGCCGCATCCCTCATCTGCCATATAGCCATGTGGGCAGGGGAGAGATACCCTCCCCCACCCTCTCACCTCCTGTGGCTGATGGGAGAGCTGGCCCTTAGGTCATAAGAGCAAGAGAGCTGTCTTTGCCCCTCACCAGCTACAGTTCTTGGGAAAGTGGACCCTGTACCTTGCCTGGGCAACACAGAGCTGGCTCTCAAGGTGTAGGTGTGAGAAATCCAAACCTGAGGGTGTGCAATCAGGAGAACTGGCTTTTCTCATTGCCACAAGGGGAGAACTAGCCTGGGCAATGCTGGTGTGGACAGGGGAAAGCTGGGGGGGGCTCACCAACCCTGCAACTATCCAGGCCCAGAACCAGAATTATGAGTTGGCTCACCCCAATATCCATTCTATCCATGATCTCTGAGAGCACATGAAGTGGCTGGTTGTGCAGACCCAAACCTGCAGGACCTCAACAACAGGGCAACAACAGGATACACAAGAAGAATCCCAGTGAGGACCCAGCATCAATAGTGTAGCAGAAACCGAAGGCCTTGAACCAGACCAATGACTCTTTGCAATGAACACTTACAAGTATAGATGCATGGACAAAAGGGTTTACTGTGTGACTCACTGTTTCGCAGTATAGTTACTGTCATGAGACTTTTTCCTCTTTTCCTTTTTCTTTTCTTTTGTCTTTTTTTCTCTTAAATTTTATTTTATTTTTGGGGGATTGAAAGGACAGAGTTTAGATTTGGAGGGACGGGAAAATGAATGTAATCGAGATGCACGATGTGAAAAAAAAATAAAGAATAAATTTTAAATAGTTAAAAAAGAAAAAGACCAGAGCAATGTGCTAGATTTCTGGCAATAGAATTGTAGGTGTTATATGCTTTCAGCCAGAATGCTGAGAACCAAGCTAGAGGCCTTTGGAAGAGTAGCAAGATCGCTTCACCATGAATCCTCTCTCCAACCACCATTTTTCCTTTCTTAATAAACTGTCTTTATAAAAAAGTAAAATAAAATAAACTGTCATTATTTGCATTTCTAATTATATATCCAGGGTACAATAATAATTTGTCTTGGGTTACAAGACTTGCCTCAGCTCTGCTTTTCCTCTCAAATGCTCCTAACATGATTTTCAAGCTTCCTTTTGAGCCAGTTTTTAAATTCTTTTATTAACAAGACCAAGAAACAACAACAAAAACAAAAAAACAAAAAACAATCAAAACAGAACAAAAACGAACCAAGTTCCCAAGTAGCATCACAAAGTTGTGATTCTCACAAACGATTCTTCAGGTCACACATTAGTTTTATTTACAATGATTGAACAGACTCCAAAGTTCTCAGCTGAGCTGGAAATGAAGGACAGGTTTTTATTTGCAGAGCTTAATGATGTATAAAGAATGCACATGAAGTTATGTTTTATTATAAAGTAGTAAAATATTTTGATTCAGGACTCCTTCAAGCATAAATGTAATCTCAAACCTCACTACAAGTTTATTTTGCTAGAAAGGATCACAGATATCTCTCATCTTAGTCTCCTATTAGCTCAATTAACCACCTGTGTCATTTCATGGAATTAAATTAACCTGCAGTGACTATCAAGTTTTTTACTTACATATGAATACTTCCAGAATTAGTGACTAGTATTTCCACCTACTGTTACAGTGTTAAAATGGCACTGAGTGCAGAAATTTATTTGCTTAAAAACTTCAGAAAACTTAACCTTAAAAAACATTATTTTTTTATGAATCATGACAACGACTCCATGCATTGCAAATTGTATCCCCATAAATATAAATATACAAAAGAGAATTTGATATCCAAGGGAAAGGAGGATTGGCTCACAATATCAGACATAGCTTTCATTTTAAATGAATAAAATATCCTCTTGTTTTATATCACTTTCTGTTGTGGTTGCTTGCTTGAGGTCCATTTCCAATTCTCTGACTCCTTTGTGTGTGTTAAATTACTTGCCTGGAGATTGAATTTGAATTATGGGCGATTCATTAAGTCAACTCTCCAGTTTGTAGATTAATAGAAGCTTCCCATGGTGTTTCCCAACAAGACATCACAAGATTGCCTTGTGATTATTCCTAATTGACACATATTTAGTTTTGTCACTCTTTTATTGATGATATGAACTTAAGTAGAGTTCCAGAGTGTCACTCATTATGAATCGAGATCATCACACTAATTAGCAAAGTGCATGAATTATCCATTTATGGTTTCTGTTTCTCAAGTGTTCCATGAAAACTATAGATTCAGTAAAAAGGTACACAAATAAAAATGTTGAAAAGGACAATCCTTACCTTGCATAGTAAATAGCGATAATAAAAATGAAAGGGCTTATTTTATAAACCTGAAGATGCACTGTGAGTCATTAGAGTCGCAGGTCCATCATATGTTCATCATAACACATACAGGAACTCTAAAACTACCCTCTAAATTTCACTAAGAAAGATTTTTAGATGGAAATTACAAAAAATGTTACATTATTTTACAAGTACACAGAATAAAATAGGAAAACAAAGCCCAAACTTCAATGTTTTAAGAAATGCAGCTGAATTTAAGAACTCTTTCTGTCTCTGAATATGATTTGATTTTCATTTTTCAGGTCATATTGTCTGCGTTAAACCTTATTTATAGCATATCTGATTGCCTTAACATCCTGTAAAATGAATAAATTCACTTTCAACATAAATGATGATTCATACCATTGCAAGGTATATAAAAAGTACCATTATTCTTTTGAAAATATTCCAAGAAAAAATTCTGTTTACCTACTTATCTACATTTGGTCATAAATACCTATGACCAAACCAATAAATTCACTCTGTACAAGAAACAGTGTCTTTAAAAGCCTCACTGATAAGCTTTGAAGAGTTTAATTTGCTGATTGATTTAAACAAATATGAATGCAGGATTAGAAGTACGTTAGGGTTCTCAATCTTGTGATAACTTGCTTGTTACCATCCAATAACTCGGTGTAGACAAGGATGAAACGTTCTTCCAAGAAAATAATAAAAGGAAATTATAAAATTCTGTTTAACTTCTAAGCAGTTCTCTACTGTTGTTTATGAAGATCGGTCTAGGTATGACTTAAATTAGCCACAAACTCATGCCTAGCCTTGAACTCCTTATGCACCTGCCCATATGCTACAAGTGCTAGAATTATACATTTGTAGCAAATCATATTATGCATAGATATAAGCTGTAAATACATAAAAGTCACTTTTCTTTTGTATATCATATAATGTATAATATAATTAACATAATAAACTAAAAATGTGATGCATCTCTTATTATGAATCAATCCCCATGCTACCAACAGAATACATTCATCTTCAAATTCTAAATATACTCTGCTTAAAACTAGATAAAAATTCAGCTAATTCTCCAATTACAAACATGTACTACTATTGTGGCAACTCATCTAATAAGTTTTCTAAAATATGTTTAGAAAAAAATCTTAATGACATTAGTTTATGAAAATCTTAAGTACAAAAAGTGCAAATGCTGAATCACTCATATATGTTTGTGTATAACATATATATATATATATATATATATATATATATATATATATTTGCTTTTAGAAAAAAATAGCAAAATCTTGCTAGTTTCACAGATCATGTTCTTTCAAATAACAGTGCAGAGAACCATTAAATAGTTAAATACTCCATTGGTCTGGAAATTTAACACTAAATGAAAAAACAAACACCTCAGGAGGAAAAACATGTTTTCTTGTCTTTGTTTTTGTACTTTTGACTGATGATGAGAAACCAAATTCTGAATAAAGATACCATGGGAATTGCAAAAATAACACATGTGATTTTCAAAGTACTAAAGGATACAATAAATTGTAAGTGAAAAAGATGAGATACTGATCAAATTGAAGACTGTGTGAAACATTGAGACCAGAAATGTCAATCAAAAGTATACTATATAATTTCTTTCCTGAGGACTATTGGAATACCTCCTTATTCTTTATTAAGTTTCTTGGCAAAGAATATTATGAAACCGCTCACATTTAATTATGATTTGTGTCCTTTTTCTTGTTCTTTTTTATCTTCTCCAAATCTTCTCTGATGTGTGTGTGTGTGTGTGTGTGTGTGTGAGAGAGAGAGAGAGAGACAGAGAGAGAGAGAGACAGAGAGAGAGAGAGAGAAGAGAGAGACTTTGGTTCCATGATAAACATCCTCATCTCCTTTTGTATCTATGCCACACTAAAGTCAGAAGCAATGTGACTTAAGCCTGGAGACAAACTCACTATAACTTTGCAGACTGCAGCTCACAATGAGGGTTGCAGCTGGAGCATACTCTTGTCGTCTATGGTGGTTTGACTTAGAAATACCCACCTAGGTTCACATATTTGAACATTTGTTTTCCTTGGTGGTGATGCTGATGTTTTGGAAGTTATTGAGCTTTTATAATGCAGACTTTTTTTTTTATAATGCAGAAGAAAATGAACCCCTGGGGCCAGGTTTGAGAGTTTATAGCTCCAACTCCATTTCCAGTTCCTTCTGTATTTCTTGTTTGCAGTTAAAGATAGAATATCCAGGTTCTTGTGAGAGCAGTCTGCTGTCAGGCCAGCCGGGTCACTATGGCCTCTTCATCTGGAATATGAGGCCAAAAGAAACTCTTCCCTAAGTTGATTTTGGTCATGGTATTTTATCACAACAGAAAAGCTGGCACATCATGCATGTTTTATAGGCCTGCTCTAAATATTTTGTTTGTGATAGTTAAGTTTTAGGATCAAGCAAGCAAGGAAAACACATCCTGATAGTGGATACTTAGCTAGACCTAAAATTGTCTTAGGCTAAATCCCTCTACTCAATACCTTAGGAATCCTTGAGCATGACACCATATTTTATTAATATTACCATAAATAAGAGAAATAAGAATGTAACCCATAGTGTTTTTCTGTAATTATTGCCTGCAGCTTAAAACATTTTGAGATAATTAAATCATTGTGCATATAAAGAAAATTGAAACATTTAGTTATTTTTTTTAATTAGGCAAAGTCCAGATGCTCATGTAACTAGTACAGTTATGCAAAGGCTAGAAGATCCATTCAACAGATTTATTAGGGATTATTGACTCAAACAAGCAAAAGGTAAGTTTTAAATGTTCATACATCTCCGTCTCTTTAATAATTTTCAAAGAATGAGTCATCAACTTTTTGCATTCATTTCCCTGAAAGAATGTGTATTCCTTAGATTTTGAATGCTTCTTATACCTTTCTAGTCATCCCCTTCTTTAGGATAGCATAATTTTCTTCCATGATCTTGTTGAAAATGTTTTCTGGGTCTTTGTGCTTGGAATCTTCTCTTTCTTCTATTCCTATTATTTTGATACTGAAAATGGAAACACACACCACAAAAGGAAATTAATGTTAATGTTCTAGGTATCAGGATTCACTAGCATTGAATCCTATCAAAACAGTTCCTGAAGAAAGCTAAACGATGAAATCGAGCCAAGTTTTTAAAAATCTGAAGATTTGAATGAAAATAATACAGCATAGCCTCTAAGTGTTGTTTTGTGGAAACATGTCTTTACTTTTTATTGTCTCCTCCTAGTTTGTCTAATCGCCTTGGAAATAGGAACCCTATCAGGCTGACTGTTTTACAGGTAACTACATCATTATCCACCCCTCAGCACAACTAACACATCGTGGAAGTCAGCAGCTGCCTCCTTTAAATTGAAGCTAAAATTCTACTTAGGAGTTTTAGGAAAACAAGATATTAAAATCACTGCAGAAGATTATTCTCTCTCTCTCACACACACTTCATTTCTACCTCTTATCCCCCTGTGCACTATATCCCATGTTGTTCAGAACCAAAAGGAAAATACATTTACATACTAGAATAAAATAAAACAAGTGATAAGACTATATTAAAACCAGAACTTTACTACCGAGAAAAGTATTTGTCACAGAAACAAATTTATACAAGGAAGAAAGCATTACGTTTAGCTGATGCCCATTTTTTTGAGTCTGTGCTTGCTTACTGGACCCCTACTGTGGTGATGAGGGTTTGCCAAAGAGATTTTGTCTCCCATACTTTTGCACTGTCAGAACAACCCAAGTGACACAATTTGTCCTTTTACTTTCCCACTTCTTTTGTTTTCTCTTACACCTATTCATGGCACAGCTGTAGTACTACAGTAGACATACTAGCATCACTACAAAGTGGGAACACCCATGCATATAAACATTGAGCCAGAAAAACACCATATATATGCTTGTGTCATTACAGAAACTGTAGCAATACAACACCAAGGTCAGAGATGAAGTAGATGGTGTAACAAAATGAAGTAGGAATCATGAAATGAGAATACAGAGAAGTTTAGAAAACAGTGACCAAATTCCTGCTGCATCCCACGAACAATGGCAAGCAAGTTCAACGGAAACTTGGAGCTCCTTTGATGTACTGTCATTTGTGTTAAACTAAAGGTAACATCATTGACTTTGCGTTTTACAGATAGATGGGTTTATACTTGAGGGACTCAGAGAAAGAATCTCAAATGACTGAATTAGGGGGATTCAGCTCTATAATTTCATACACACTGTCTTGGTAAAGGATTTAAAAAAAGAGATGGAGAAGACTATAAAAAATTCAAAAGCTGAGAATATTCAGTGAGACCTAAATTTAAATAGATATGCATTGCTGGGTGAGTAGACAGACTGATGGGAAATATAGAAACATAAAATGGACTGAGGAGGAAAAACAATGCAAATATTTAAAATATGGGAAAGAATCTGAAAGGTAAGGTAGATTAATTTTCTTTCCACTGCAGAAAATTAGCCAGAACTTCTTTACGTGAAACAATAAAATGTATTATTTTACTAATCTGAAGGTTGAACTTTAAACTCGTCTCCCTGAGCTGAAGTCACAATGTGAGCAGGGCTAGTTCTATCTGAAAGTTGTGAAAGGAAAAATCCTGTTCCTTACCCTGTCAACTTAAGACACCTCATTGCCCTTCCGCACATCATCACAATGCCTTCTCTCATCTCATCTGCTGCTATGGTACTGGCTATCCTACTTCTCGCCTAAACAGAGCATTTTGGTTATGTCAAATACATCCAGGGAATTCAGGACAAGCTCTCCACAGATCCCACATACTACAAAATGCTCTCAGTGGTGCAATTATGCCATGAGTGCAAACTGTGTTCTTACTGAATTTGAAACCCACTCCAAGAGAAGACATATATAATGGTTAATTATATAATTGCTGGTAAACACCTGGAAGAAAATACACCTTCACTGTAACAAGCATTGGAAGGTATTTAATTCTGCTACTGGGCTAAATAGACATGTACCTAATCTGATTTTTAAATATTTACATTAATATTTTTAGACTAGTGTTACTATCTACATTGGCCAGAGAAGCTCCTTTTCTGTAGTGAACAATGATTAATGCAGGAAGACTTGTTACTAGTCAAAATGCTGAGAATTACTATTGGGTGTTCATCACTAAACAGGACTTTTAAACTAGCTCCTCCAGGGCTCAGGAATGGTCACAGAAAATGAAACTAAAAGATTATAGCAGCTACAGATAGAAGCACTCCTGTGGATCTCTGTCTTCTGAATATAATATAGCCAATGTAATCATTCACATAGAATGCTTTTGGCTGCTTACAGGAGATTTGAAGTCAACGTAAGAGATAGGAGGAGGACAAGTTTGAAGAAAAAAAAAGGGGGCCTGCAGGAATGGGCAGGTTGAAATATAAAGAAAAGGCAAATACTTCTAATTTAAAAACATCTGCAAACTAGCTTTACAATACAAGTTAACAGTCATAAGCCCTAAGATAGAAGCATGGCCAGGCGGTGGTGGCGCGCGCCTTTAATCCCAGCCCTCGGGAGGCAGAGGCAGGAGGATCTCTGTGAGTTCGAGGCCAGCCTGGGCTACCAAGTGAGTTCCAGGAAAGGCGCAAAGCTACACAGAGAAACCCTGTCTTGAAAAACCAAAAAAAAAAAAAAAAAAAAAAGATAGAAGCATGGAAATCTTAGGAAAGAAAAGAGATTTATGTTGCTTGCTCATAAGAAATACAACAGCAACATTTGCTATGAATGTTGAGGTATCATGATTGAAACATGGAGATGTCCCATTACATTTATTGGACCTGAAATACAAATTGGATCAAACATTGTTGGAAATATGGAGTACTAGGAAGGTCAAGATACTGCTTGTGAAAATGGGAAGTAACATTGCAAAACTTAAGAATCACTTAAGATTTTGTTGTTGGATTTAATATAGAGATATTCAAATAACCACATTATTCCTAGTAATATAGTGTTATGAAATCATAGAAGTCCATAAATAGTTAGAACTAAAGTATTCATTGTAGCATAGTTTCAGTTGCTATAATTTAGATTAATGTGAGAAGGTATCACATACAAAGAATGAGGTGTGGTGAAAAAATGGAATATAATGTAATAGAGTTAACTGGCATTCACATAGCAATCACATAAATGCACATCTACAAAAATGAAAAACTATGATCCTCATATAAGTTGAAATACAGGCTCTTTCATAACTTCAGTTATCTCACTACACACACACACACACACACACACACTATAATATATATATGCTCTATTTTCCTAAAATTTTCATATTCTCATCTTTCGTTATGGTTGAAAAAAATTCCATTGTGTGTATGCCAGATTTTTCTTACCTATTCAGATTTTGAGGGACACGTAGACATATACTATTTCCTTATCATTATGAGAAGAGCAGAAATGAACATAGTTGTTCCGATGTTTCCATAGTAGGATACTTTTCATACATTCTGAGTAATGACATAGCTGGGTCCTATGGCAGCTCTAGGCTTAGTGCTTTTGGGAAATCTCCACACTTACTTCCATAGTGTCTGCTTCAGTTTTACCACCCTACCAAGAGATAGTAGGGTTCGTCTTTCCCCACATCTCACCAGCATTTGTTGTGGTATGCATAGTGCCCTTGCACTACCTCTATAACAAAAAATTTTGACTCTTGCCTAACTTTCTGGAATAAACCCTGAAATCCTTGGAATATATGCTCCCAAAAGAAATGGGATCTTAAGCCCAGTGGTGGTGGCACACGACTTTAATCCCAGCACACAGGAGGCGGAGGCAAGAGGATCTCTGTGAGTTCGAGGCCAGCCTGCTCTACAAAGTGAGTTCCAGGAAAGGCGCAAAACTACACAGAGAAAACCTGTCTCGAAAAAACAAACAAACAAATAAATAAATAAACAAATAAATAAAAGAAATGGGACCTTGGACCAAGGCAGACAATGCATAACAGCAATATCAATAATAAAACTTAATAGGTGAGGGAGATTGAATGATTGGTTGATTGTGGAACTAAATTAATGAATGACCAAATTTAAATTCCATCCATTGAAATGAACAAGGGAGAAAAATATAAGAATTAGAGTTTTATGTCTGAAGAAAATCTCAGTTGCTGAAACTGGATAGACATAGGACTAACAGCTTACAAATTAAAACCAAGTATTTTCAGTAACAATCTTTAAAATATGCGGAGCTGGCAATGAAAATACCTGAGGGTTAAGCGCAGGTCTAAGCAGCTAGGCAGGTGTAACATGTGGCTTTTGAGTATATAACACTCTTTTTTTTTTAATATAATTAGAGTGGAGAACATTTCCCTATATAATAGATAAAAATCTTGAGTTAGTGATCAGTGGTTCTCACTTGAAATGAAAGAGAAAACAATGGAATATTTGCTTTTATGTGTTTGGATTTATGATACACTGTTTCATGTGGAAATATCTTCACCTTAAACAAATAGCTTCGAGCACTTTATTCACTGTTTGTATTTCAGCTAAGTGAGTTATTACTTCCAAATGATGAATGTATTTTTTATTTGACATTTTAAAATTGTTTTGTTTAAACTGTTATTGTTCACTATATTAGGGTTGCCGGTAAGTTTTTAAGACTAAGTGTCCTTTCACTATTTAAAGTCAGAACAGGGAAGTTTCTGACATTTTTTTTTGTCATCAGACATATTGTCGATCATATAAATGGTTATCCTTTGCCCCCAGTTCATGCACATAAAATTCTGATTGATGTCACTGGGAACCATGCATAGCTTTTCCAGAGTATTGAAGTTTGAAACTTTATGGTGTGTTCAGAATATCTTTGAAGTCCAGTTTCTGAGGAGAAATGCAACATTTAAAAAGTAGTTCTTCAGGGCTTATTCTTATCCACCGAGAGCAAGTTCAGATTGCCAATTTAAATGCAGGGTAAGCTAGGGTTGAAAAAAGTACAGTATTGGCTGTAAGAAGCTGATTTCTAATGGATTGTTTCAGTTTAATTCAATTCCTAGATGTATAGCTTGAAGGTTCATGGGGCAAACTTTCCACCTCTCTTTCTGAACACCAATATTCATAATTCATTTCACCCCACTTAATAATTGCAGATATTTCTTTTACTCATGGCAATGCTGTTAATAAAATGCATCACTTTCCCATCAAAAAAACAAATCAGATAAACAGCAAAGTTTTCAGTGAATTTTATTTTAAATCTATGACTAAGTATCTTGTTTCTTTTTGAATGTCTTGATGAATAGCATAGCTTTGCTGCAAACTCAGGGTCCTCCTTTCTCAGTGTCATAAGTGCTGAGAACACAGCTCTGAATCATCACACTTGTTCCCCCATTAAGCTCTCAGAAGAGTTTTTCATATTTTCTTACACTTATGTTACTAAAAATATATTAAGTATTCAATCAAAAAAATCTGAAAGTAATTTTTAGCATAAATAAATAAATAAGACCTTAAAAGATACAACATGAACAATTTTACGCACACACATGCACACACACACAGAGTTTCTTTTGAGATATCCCTTACATGAATGCATTAGGTAGAAAACTAAATGATAATGCTGACCAATAATTAATTGGACCATTTAATTAACATGAAATATTCTAAGCATTCAATTGCTAAGTAAAATATATAATATAACCACTCCTCAAAATCAAATTAATCAACACAAAGAATTTGATGTATGCACACACACACACACACACACACACACACACACACACACACACACACTTCTTCATAGGAAATAAAACAATGTTACCTGAAAGTTTCACATTACTCAGGCTGTAGATATAAATGTCATCATCATTATCATCATCATCTCATACTCTAATTTTCTAATTTGCTCTCTCTTAGTCTGGTTTTCACTTTGTAGCACAATTGGTTTATGTTTAACTCTCCTAGATCTGTGTATTTTCATTTTATTTATTTTGTAGTCTTGTTATCACTGTTCATACCTTGAGGTGTTTAAATAGTTTGCCAATGAGCCAGAAAACCTATATCAGTTTGGCATAAGCAGAGGTAAGTACCTATTTGACTTTTAGAAACTGGAATTTATGAGGCTGAGAGAGGACTCAGTGTGTAAGAACACTTGACCTGTAAGCATATGTATCTCACCTTGAATCCAAAACCAACATGTAAATAGTCTGCCCGGCATGAGTTTGTGTGACTCTAACTCCAATGGTGGTGTGAGATTGGGGAGCAAAGACAGGTAAATCCTGAGGACTTGCTATTGAGTCAGATTAAATGACACAGTAGGCTTCTAAATGTCTCAAGGCGATAAGGTGGAGAGATTGTAGAAGATTCCCAATGTTCTGCTTTGCCCTCTTCACGAAAGACCTTGTCATACACTTGCATACACACCCAAAACACTGTGAGAGAGAGATGAAGAGAGAAGATGCACACACACACACACACACACACACACACACACACACACACACACACAGCAGAGAGAGAAACAGAGAGAGTGAATGAGAGACAAAGAGAGAATACACACAGTAGAAAGAGAGAGAGAGAGAGAGAGAGAGAGAGAGAGAGAGAGAGAGAGAGAGAGAGAGAGAGAGAGAGAGAGAAACTCGTAACTGGTCTCTTTGATAGAGGATAAAATGCTGGACTTTTACGGAAAGTGTTAGTTTGAGTATAAAATTATCATGATATTGCAGATGAAGGGCACAGACAGACAATGGAACATCCAGGTGATAGCTGCCAGCCCACACTCATATTCTCTTCAATCTAGGGCACCTTTGTTCAGAGTCCCTTAAACAAAACTTCACTAATTAAAACAAACAAACTTGAAAGAACTACTCCATTTTTTTAAATTCTGACAAATTACAGGCTAAGTGTTTTGCATCCTGATTCCTCCAATAGTATCTCTAAATGGAAGCTACTTATTCTCTCATTGGAAACATACCATAATTGAACAATATTAGTGAGGTTACAGAACACAAGAAAGCAACCAACTTGTGGTGAGTTTTGTTGTTATTTTCCTCAAATGCCCAAGTAAAATGTAAAAATTATTTTTAAATGAGATAGATCATTAAAATAAGATTGGTCTTGAGCTGGTACAGGGAAAATAATTTATCTTCTACTCTATCCAGAATGAAATATTCATCTGGTTTAAATATTTTTTTTAGTTTTGTTATCACTGTTCAGATCTTGTAATGTTTAAGTAGCCTATAAATGAGCCACATATGGTTAAGATTCATACTTTCATAACAGATTCATAACAGAACATACTTTCTGTTCGTTTAAAGCATAAAATTGTCTATAAATTATATTTATTTTGCTGACTCGTAAACAAAAACAACACCAATGTATAAGTACATTGAAAGTTAAAAAAAAATGTACTTTAATTCTCCTGGAAATGAATGGAATTTTTTTTCCTTATCTCAGGTAAAAAAAATAGTGTCTCATTGAAAACTTTCTATTTTAATTTCTCTTCAGAATAAATTATTTAAATAGTTTGATGAAAATCTCTGCTCTTCTTCAACAATGGTAATATAAGCTATCTTGAGCTTTCAATCAGTTTAAATAATTTGACTATAAGGATACAGCCATTGTGAATTCCACAGGTCAAGAATAAGACCACTACCACAGTAAAAAGCCAAATTTGAAGAAAGTTTTTTTTTTTTAATTTATTTATTTATTATGTAGAGTGTTCTGCTTGCGTATATCCCTTTAGACCAGAAGAGGGAGCCGGATCTCATTACAGATGGTTGTGAGCCACCGTGTGGTTGCTGGGAATTGAACTCAGGACCTCTGGAAGAACAGCCAGTGCTCTTAACCTCTGAGCCATCTCTCCAGCCCCTGAAGAAAGTTGTAAATATTGGCCAGGTTGATGGACTCTCTGGCCACCTTCATCTCTGTTTTCCCAGAAAATGGTTCCAAGTCACGTTTCTGCAGAGCTTAAGAAGGCACAATCCATAATTCACCACATTTTCCATGAGGTCCAATCAGGAGCAAGCACACATCCTGATGTATTTCCAGCCCTGTGAGCCTCACATCCACATGTGATTAAATGCAGATGGGTCAAACAAACTTGTTTAGGGGAGTGACGTATTATCTCCCATAAATAATAGCCTCCTGCATTTCAGGAACTATGTGATCTTGGGCAAGGGGCTTATAGATCAGAGGCATTTTGGTTTCATGGATCTCTTAGGCATAGTAATTAAAACTTAAAATATAACTTTGGTTCTCACATTTCCCCCTTGAATTGTGTCCTGAGTCAAATCCTTGACTCCACGATAGGTATCTGTTTATATTGGGATCTAATAATTATCAGCTTAATGGTACCCAGACAGGAATTGTCACTTAATTAAGGCATCAGTGATGCAACAGTCAACAGCAATTAGCAGAAGCAGAGGAGACTAAGGCCCTGTGATGGCTAACCTCAGAGTTACTTTCTAGTATGAACCTGGAAATCAGAATAGGGACCAGTTATTTACTTCATCTCAGGTCCTCTTTTTTTTTTTCAATGATATTTTTAGTACAGCCAGATTATTTCTAATGATTCTTCAGTGGTTTGTAAATAAACAGCCATTTTCTGTTAAAGATATACAATAAGCTCTGTTTTACATAAAGCAGGTTGAGTGACCTATCATACTGTAGAACTATTTCAGCTACTGCATGGACCTGCTGATTGATCTGTGTCCATTTTGTTTTAACAGATACCTTTCCTGGTAACCCAATAGACACTATAGGTAGCAATTTAGTCCTTTATACCAGGGAGTATCCTTTTGATCTAACATTCCAGCCTGTTAGGGAACAAGGGCTGATGTACTCTCTTCTTTAACGACTTCCTACTGAAACTAGGAGGTTGATGTCAGGGCCCAACAGGACAGCAATGCTAGTCAAAGGCCAGTAGAAGTTTCAGGCACTGGAGTATTCATCAGAAGCATCTGGTTCATCAACCCAGCTCAAGAGACAGGGATCAATCACATTGGCTAGACTGGTCCACATCAGCTTTCAGCAAGTCCAGGGTTCACAGTTGTTTGGAGTATGCTGCAGTCAGCAGCTGATGCTTGTATGGTGTCTGGAAGCCAAGTAGAAATCTGCTGAGAAAGATATAGACTCTGGACAGAAGTTAAAATTTATGAACTTAAAGGAAAATATTACATTTGCAACTTTTATGCTCATAGTCATAGTAATTGGGAAAAGGGATGAGTCCCAAAACAGAGAGAGAGAGAGAGAGAGAGAGAGAGAGAGAGAGAGAGAGAGAGAGAGAGAGAGAGAGAGAGAGAGAGAGAGAGACCCAATTCCCCCATACTCAGAAATAGATGAGGAAACTTTGGCTGTACTTATCTGAAGTTCTTTTGACCTGTGAAAGGTGGATCCAATTCTTATGAGTCCCTATATTCTCCAAAGCTTTCAGGAAGTTTTTAGTTTCCAAAAAGACACAACAGTTTTAGTTATATTAGCATTTTCTGAGACCTTCAGAATGTACTTAAACTTTCACATCTTGAGACCTTTATATAATCTTAAAACATTTTCTTAGACCCTCAAAACTTACATAGACCTTAACACTTTTTCTTTCCATCAAATCATTTACCAGATACAGAAGAACTTATTCCTAAGAACACTCATTACAAATGATCCTTTAGTGGATAGGTACAATTGAAACCTGTTTATCTTTAAGCTTGTTAGCAAAGACAAGGATGCTAGACATATATTCTTAAGCATGAATAGACCTTAGGAAAGGAAAGGCATGCTGTGGTTATCGCTCTGTATAAATAAAATGCTGATTGTCCAGTAGCCAGGCAGGAAGTATAGGTGGGACAAGCAGAGAAGAGAATTCTGGGAACAGGAAGGCTGAGTCAGGAAACGCTGCCAGCCACCACGATGAGAAACAGATGTTAAGATACCAGTAAGCCACAAGCCACATAGCAACTTATAGATTAATAGAAATGGGTTGATTTAATATAAAAACAGGTAGCAAGAAACCTGCAATGGTCATACAGTTTATAAGAAATATAAGTCTCTGTGTGTTTACTTGGTTGTGTCTGAGAGGCTATGGGACTGGCGAGTGAGAGATTTGTCCTGACCATGTGCCAGGCAGGACCAGGAAAACTCTAGCCACAGAGGCAGTCTCTAAGCCTGTATTTCCCAACCTTCCCAATGATTTGACCTTTCAACACCGCTCCCTATGTCATGGTGACTCCCAACCATAAAAGCATTCTTGTTGATATTTCACAAGTGCAACTTTGCCACTGCTATGAATCTCAGGACAAGCACCCAACATGCAGACAGTCCTAGATTATCTCTGTAAAATGGTACTTCAGTTCCCAAAGTGTCAAACTCAAAAGTTGAGAAGTGGCTTTAGTCAATTTGCAGGATTGCTTAGGTGTTTAATATTTGGTGCGCATACCTGTGGCCTTAATTTTTAACTGCTTATTTTAAATTCAAATATTAATAATATAAAACATTATATAAACTTAAAATGTCCCACAGCCTTATAAATTTAAATATTTTAAAAGCTGTTCCTTACTGTGTTTTTCTATAATATCAATAATAAGGTATGTTTTTACTTCAACAGAGAAGATACAGGACACAACCACAATCTGCATAAGGCAAAACCAAGCTCCAATAGTGCAAACAATTCAAAGCTCAGCATCTGGGATTCATTCACAATCCTTTGGGTTTCTTGAGGGGCTTGAACCACCTGCTTGACCCCCCTGTTGGCATCAAAAACATAGCCTGTCTTCTAGATGCCAGCTTGCTCCATTTCATTGTAGCTGGTGCTTCTGGTTATTATTACATGGCACTGCATTTCCAGAACTGCTAGGGCCTCAGATGTTACCCATGAACCCTTCATGTCTTTAAAACCACTATCATCTGGGTGAATCTTAAGTTTCAAAGTTTGGCTGCCAGGGCAAGGTACATTCTTACATGTGGAGGTGTGGTTTTAATACATTAGTAAAAAAAAAAAGCGTTAAATTTTAAATCCTATTCTTCATGAACCTTGTTTTCAGGACAGGACAGGAATTATCATACAAAAATCTACCCTCAGTAGTTGGATGAGGTTTCTAGCACAACAATCAGGGTGTTTGGCCATCCCATCACCAGAGTAGGTCAGTTTGGGCTGTCTCTCGACCATTGCCGGCAGTCTGTTGTGTGGGTATCTTTGTGGATTTCTGTGGGCCTCTCTAGCACTTTGCTTCTTCCTGTTCTCATGTGGTCTTCATTTACCATGGTCTCCTATTCCTTGTTCTCCCTCTCTGTTGTTGATCCAGCTGGGATCTCCCGCTCCCCCAAGCTCTCTTTCCCTCGACCCTCGCCTTTCATTACCCCCACTCATGTCCAGGCTGTTCATGTAGATCTCATTCCATTTCTCTGTCATTGGGCGATCCCTGTGTCTTTCTTGGGGTCCTGTTTTCCGGGTAGCCTCCCTGGTGATGTGAGTAGCAGACAATTCATCCTTGTTTCATGTCTAGTATCCTGCTATGAGTGAGTACATACCATGTTTGTCTTTCTGAGTCTGGGTTACCTCACTCAGGATGATTTTTTCTAGATCCATCCATTTGTCTGAAAACCTCATGATGCCATTGTTTTTTTCTGCTGAGTAGTATTCCATTGTGTATATGTACCACATTTTGTTTATCCATTCTTCAGTTGAAGGGCATCTGGGTTGTTTCCATGTTCTGGCTATTACAAACAATGCTGATATGAACATAGCTGAACAAGTGCTCTTATGGTGTGGTTGAGCATTTCTTGGGTATATGCCCAAGAGTGGTATAGCTGGATCTTGGGGGAGATTGATTCCCAATTTTCTAAGAAAGCGCCATATTGATTTCCAAAGTGGTTGTACAAGCTTGCATTCCCACCAGCAGTGGAGGAGAGTTCCCCTAGCTCCACATCCTCTCCAGCATAAAGTGTCTTCAGTGTTTTTGATCTTAGCCATTCTGACAGGCGTAAGGTGGTATCTCGATCCATGACTAGGCCCTGGGTGGATCTCTGGGAGTCCAATTAACGAGAATGAGGAGGGTTTATATGAGCGAGAATTGTTGAGACCAAGGTTGGATAAAGCACAGGGACAAATAGTCAAATGAATGGAAACACATGAACTATGAACCAATGGCTGAGGGGTCCCCACTGGATCAGGCCCTCCGAATGGGTGAGACAGTTGATTGGCTTGATCTGTTTGGGAGGCATCCAGGCAGTGGGACCAGATCTTGTGCTCATTGCATGAGTTGGCTGTTTGAAACCTGGGGCCTATGCAGGATTGTTTGGCTCGGCCTGGGAGGAGGGGACTAGACCTACCTGGACTGAGTCTACCAGGTTGACCTCAGTCTGTGGGGAAGGCTTTGCCCTGGAGGAGATGGGAATGGGGGGGGGCGTTGGGGGGAAGGTGAGGGGGACGGGAGGGGGGAGAACAAGGGAATCCGTGACCGATATGTAGAACTGAATTGTATTGCAAAATAAATTAAAATAAATTAAAAAAAAATCTACCCTCATCCAAAATATCTTGAAGACCTGCCTTCTTAGTAGGACCATTTTACTAGTTACCTTTAATCAAAATTGCAGTGAAGTCACAGGACATCTGTCTTCTCCAATCCTAGCAAAGATGGATGCCAGTCATATAGCTGTCAAAAGATGGTGAAGTCACATGACATCTATCTTCTCCAATCATAGCAAAGATGGCAACCAGACCCATGGCTGCCTAGAGATAGTGGTAAACCATGTGTTGCTTATGTCCCAAAATGGAATCAATTCATAGGATCCATTCAAGATGATCTATGACTAGATGTTTAACTATCAACTCCAGTGTTACTAGTTTTAAGTTAAATTTTTGCATAAATTTTACAAGATTTTTAACTATATGAAATTTAAAAAAATAAATTTTGAGGTATAGAATGTTCACATGAACCAAGTCCAAAGTTTTTGGCTGTTCTGCTTGTTTCCTTTACTCTGTCACAGTGTCAAGCAGATCAGCTAACACAGGACAGAGGGGAGACTTTTAAATATGCTTGAGTCTAGAGAATGGAGAGCTATAACCCAACTCTAGAGCTACCATTCCAAACAAGAGAGAACAGCATAAAACAACTTTAATATTATCCACACCAAAAAGACATCTGAACTCTAGCTAACCCAAATCCAGCGACCAGAGAGCTCAGAGATAAATTGTGAGCCCTGGTCATTAAGGAAGCCATGGCATCAGTGAGGACAGGTGGCTCAGAGCAACAGAGCCAGCCAAAGCATCCAAACCATTTCTTTCTCAGCTCCACGTTCAAACAACACTTACACACATAACAGAAAACACAGGCAAAGCTTTCCATGGGAAACAGATAAACCTTACAAAAAAGAACTAGAACCAAGTGGACAGGTGGCGTCTTGCTATTTGCACTGGTCAAGAGAATATTAGGGTCCCATGAAATCCCCTCCATGCCCCAGATAGGAAATGCCACAAAACAGAACCAGACTATGACTCACCAGGATTCCTCCTTAGATGCTTGTTGTGTTTCTCAGCATAACAGTTCACTCCAATTTTCTGTGAATTGAAGGCAGCCTCAGGGTCCTGCAAAATATGAAGACCCTTGCTTCCTGAAATAGCCCTTCAGCCCCGGAGTTCTGGAGTGAAGGTCTAGATTTAGAATTTGAGTAGGTGGTCTGAGTCTCACTGGGACCTCCAGAAAATGTTAATCCCAATGGTTGAGAATGAGACCACTTCCACAGTTTTAAGCCAAAATTGAAGCTTTAATTAAATACTAGGCTTGATATCAATATAAAATATAAGATGTATAATGTTGATAAATGGCATATAACTTTAAGTTATTTTAATGACTGTTTCATGAAATTCTATGACTTTCAACAAGCTCTCATAATACTTGAGTCTCAGCTTCTATAACAAATTTTGTTAAAGATGTGATTGTTTAGGAAAGTGTGTTCTTTTTGTTATTGTTGTTGAAGATCATCTTGCCAATAAAAGCTATCTTCCCTACTTTCTCTTACCTACAGAGATCATAGAAATGAAGTCTTGACCTTTATTGAAGAGTCTTACATAGTGTTCACTATGAGTTAAAAGCGTAACGTTATAGATTTTGATAGGTTTTAAATATTGTCAGTATAATTATTTTTAATCAGGGTAAATATTAAGAGAATAATGAAGATTCATAAAGAAGTTTCCAGGAGCTCGGTCCAGTGCTTGACTGTGGATCTCTGCATCTGCTCCCATCTGTTACTGGATGACAGTTCTATGATGACAGTTAATGAAGGACTTACCCTTTCTGAGGAGTGGATAAGGGGGTGGGTAGAAAGGAGGAGGGGGGAGGGAACGAGAGGAGAGGAGGGAGAAGTAAATGTTGTTGGTATGTAAAATAAATAAATAAGTAAATATAAAAAAGAAGTTTCCATATTCTTTATTTACACATCTACATCCATAACACAGTTAACTGAATATTAACTAAAGGCAAGTAGACATTTATGTGG
Source organism: Peromyscus californicus insignis (assembly GCF_007827085.1). Classification (NCBI taxonomy): domain Eukaryota; kingdom Metazoa; phylum Chordata; class Mammalia; order Rodentia; family Cricetidae; genus Peromyscus; species Peromyscus californicus. The sequence continues at coordinate 65,081,491 of NW_026294458.1, forward strand.
TATTACTTATTATATACACCATTTGCATGATTTTATTCAGCTGCCAATTAAATTAACATCTGCAAGCAAGAGACTTTCTCCATTTTTCTTTGTATGAAAATCTATATTAAAGTTGCTAATATTTCTATATCAAATGGTTGATGCTTAGATGACACAAATAGATCTATCCTCATTCATTTTAATCCCTAGTTTTAAAGAAACATGTTTTTTAAGTCAAGGTTTCTGTCAAATGAGGCATAAACATTTAGACATAATGGAACAAAATTGTTAGAAAATACACATTGGAATTAGGGATGATCTTATGCAGAAGGTTAGTCATTCCTTGCTTGTAATTTAGTAATCATGAGGGAGCAGGAAGTGTCATGACATTTCAAAGTTTTTAGAATCATTTAAGAAACAGCAATTTCAAAAGAATGTTTTTCTGTGACACTGCACAGTGCGACAAAATGGCAAATTTGAAAATGATAACTTATGATAAAATTTCAAAGCAGTTCCTCTATCAGATTCACTGACATTTTCACAGTTCAGGCATATTCATCAGACAATCTTGTCATTTATAACAGAATTAGATTAATGGAATTGAAAGAATTTCTGTGTAGTTATATATTGTCAACATTATTCTAGTCTATTTCTTTTTTACAGAGGGTTTTGTTTATAGAATGTTATATCAAAATAACTGAAATAATAGAATCCCATGCACATAGATGAGTCCACAAAAGAATTTTATTTATTTTAAATACACATTTAAATTATGTATTATAATAAATTATAAAATTAGCAGACACAAGTTAATGTTGGTTTTAGGGAAATTATAAATTATGTTTATGTTATAATATATATATATATATATATATATAAATATGTATGTTGTGGAATGAGGGTTGTGAGAGACCATGGGAGCTCTAAGATACTGTGTGACAAAGGTCAGAGTGGATACATTAATCAGGATGATGGTGACCTGAAACAGGCTAGCGAACATATACCAGCATCACGGACAACTGAATGTTGTGTTCTCTTTGAACAACAGAACTAATAACTTACAAATTGACCACTTGGTTAAGCTAGTACTAAGTGTAGGTGATAATGCCTCCCTACATCAATAACAGGCAGATACAGACTTATAAAAATTCATAAAAGCTGCTGAAGTCAAAATAGAAGGCCAAAAATTGTAGTGATAATTATAGTGTCCCTTCCTGAAGAGTGAAAAAGTAGGATTATATACACATAGAATCACAGGAAGGAAAGAATGATGAAAGAAACAGAACGTAACAACTGTTCTAGAGAAAATGGACTTGATTATTATATTATATCAGCTAACAACCAGAGATACAATGGGTCATAAAACCACTTTTAAAGTTGAAGCTTTAGTGGGACCACATAATGAAGAGTTTAAAGTTGAGAACCAACTTACATTGTATCCTCTATTAAGCTTCACATACACAACAGCTAAAACAACCAATGTTAGAAACTGTAAGAGTAAAAAGGCATGTGTAGCAACCACAGTTCCTGATGGAGATGTTGGAACTATGAAGAACAATGCTATAAAGTCAAAGCTAAGGAATGTCAAGGCACTAGCAGTTGGGACACAACTGCATAAATAAGTATATAAAATCATAAATTGTCAGCCTTACTTGTTATTGTACAACCAAGGAAGCCAAGCATGAGCAGAATAGACACAGTGGTACAAAATGAAACTAAATATGGTCTGGAATTAGGAATATCCACTTACCAAGACCAGCATTTTTTTAGTTGCAATTTTTTTATTTAAGCTTGTCAATTTACACATTTATATTTGGTACAGTATGATTTCATTCTATCAATTTATCATTGAAAATCAATTCTTATATGGATGTGAGGACAGAAACAGAAACAAATTTCTTCATGTTATTTCTCTCAGTCTACAGCACCATGTAGCAAAGTGAAAAGGGGACCTCAGGGTTACAGTCATCACTCCCGCCCCTTGTGTCACTCTCCGTGAGAAGAGGCTGTGGTTGGTGATTTGCTTCACTGCATGAGAAAAGAGCCAGAAGACCCAGGATACTTCTTTCTTGAGATCTGCTCATACCCCAAACTGAAACCTAGGAGCATAGTGTGGGTCTAAATGAGAGAATTCTGCCAGGGGAGTCTTCTCTTGAATATACACCATGGTACTAATATCTGTTTGGGAACCAGCCAGTTTTCATTGTGTTTGAAAGTATAATGGAAACTTGGCAGCCAGTGCCTGTCCAGGGCAGACCAGAACTTCCTGCATAGGTTAACAAACATATGGTTATACAGCTCCATTTTAGACCCAGAGATCCTGGGGCATGGGTATTACTTTTTCTCAAACCGCCTAAGTGAGTAGATACCTACTTGTGCTAAGAATCTTGCTGTGCTGCTGGGTTTCCATCCCTACCTATATTATAGGCCTACTCAGGACTACTTACTTTTGGATAACTTGTGTGAGATGTAAGGTACAAAGTAGAAGTTTTCGGAGCTCCCCAGACATATTATACAATCATAGCAGAGAATTTATTGCCTAAATCTATTGTTATTAAGTGATAGGGGAAAACTGAAACAAAATTTGTTTAATTACATATATTAATAGTAAGAAAGCATTGTCTTCAGTCTATCTACAGTTAATTTAACATTGTAAAGTTTCAACAGCAATATACTTTAGATATCTAAAATATGAAATAACTATCATATAATTATAAAATGTATTGATGAATATGAATGAAGTTACTTGAATTTATAAAACATTGTATTAGTATAAGTCTATTTTATACTTTGATTTTGGGTTGATTACTCAATAAATGCTTTGTGATACTGAAAATGTAACTCACATTTCGGCAGAGTTTGGCTGTGAGGGGAGCTGCTGTGTAAAGAGGAATCAGTGTGTGTTAGAATATGTGGGGAGCTGCTGTGTAAAGAGGAATCAGTGTGTGTTAGAATATGTGGGTGGGTGTACAGAGGGAGATGAGGAAAGAGAATGAGTAGTTAGGCAGGAGAGAGAGTAAGAATGATTTTCAGAAAGAGATTCTGAGAAGTATGTACATAAAAAGAGATTTATAGTTGTATGTAAAGAGATGAAGCTGTGTGGAGACAGAGAGACTTTCAAAGAAAGAGATTTTTTTAAGATGAAGTAAAAGAGAATGTTACCATCAGAAAGTGTGTTTCCTCATTTACCCATCAGATAGATAAGAATTTTTCCTAAGCCCTCACCACATTTGTGGATTTTTTTTCACTACCTTGGTGCTGACTGGAGGTGGGTCCCCCAGTTAGTAATATCTGAGGACCACCAGCCCAGGGATAGCACTGCCCACCATGGACTGGGCCTTCCCTCATATTACTAGTTAAGAAAAGACTCCACAGCCTTTCTAGGTGAGGCTCCCCATCAGGGAGTTAACCTCCAGTGGGTCAACCTGTTGAGCAATAGTTGTCACCTGCTGTATACTCCCACAGTCTCTGCAACACAGATTTTCCTCTAGCTGTCCCTCGAAAAGACGAGACCTGCTGTCACATTGCTAATCCATCTGTCAGTGGCTAAGTAGACTGGTACCCTCTGATTTGTGCCAGGTACTACACTAGGTGATTTACATGTCTTTTTCTTTAATTCTTCCAGGGATAGGCCTAACACCAGAAATTTGGTGAGCTGTTTCAAGCCCCAAACCCCAACATAAGACATAGAATTGAGCACTAATCCTAGGATATTCTATCCGTATTGGTGAAATTATTAAGGCCACTCCAGGTAGTTAAAAGGGAGGTTTATTTTGTGGGGTAACTTACAAGTGAAGGGATAGGGTACAGGTTCTGGGAAAGGTGTAGCGCAGTCCGGCGGTGTTCTCTGGAGAACTCTGCTCGGGCTGCCTCCAGCGTCCAGCGTCCAGGGTCCAGGAACCAAGAGAGCCGGTGGTGTATAAGGATCTCGGGTCTTCAAGGTCCTCTCTTGGCCCCGCCTTGTAGGCATGACAGTTACCGATGGAAGCCTCAATGGGGGTTGGAACTTCCAGATCGAAGCTGGAATGGCTACCCACTACATATCTGGCTCTTTGATAGCAAGTCTATGAGACTGAAACTTTTGATGAAGAAGAGGCCCACCTTGGAAGTTGCATTATTGCATTCCATTTCTCGGGTCTCCTCTGTGGTCCAGACAATAATAATTCAAAGATACTTTTCAGATAATCTTTTCGTAGGTGAATTTAATAATTAGCCTAAATCTTAGTAGGCAGAAAGGAAGAGATGTCACTATTTTATTAGCCACTACAAGATTAAACTTTAAGAATTCTTTGGTAACTCTGGTCTGAAGTCCTGGCAGCCCAATACTACACGCATAGTCGTGTTTGAAAGTCTTCATTTCATGGTTGCACAATCAGAAGTTTGGCATCTTTGAGTTATATTCTCAGGAAACACTTTTCAATAAATAAATTTAAATGATAACACATGTCCCCCTCAAAAAATAAATGCTGTACTTTGAATTTCTGCAAGAATATCATGGTTTTTATGTAGCACCTATGCTGTATTTATAGTTTAAATAAACTTTAAGTTCACTTCTTTTTAATATTTTGTTTGCTAATGTGTAATTGTATAGCATTTCCTTTTTAATAAAAAGGACTTATTAGTATAATGTAAAATATTTTATAAATGTTACACAAATGTGAGGCAAAGTTAAAAGAGGATACATGTAATTGTTCAATAATATCTTTACTTGGTAGCTATTGTTTACCATTGAAAACTTGGATTATTGAAGGACTATATGAATCACTGTTAGAAAATACTCATTTGATATTGCTAGTCATTCTCAAGCTTAATACTTTAAATGTAAAAAAAAGGAATATTCCAATACTGAGAATAAAGTAAGAAAGAGGTTCTTTTAAGTATCATATTTTGTTGTCATTCTAAATATTCACAAAATGTATATGGTTTGCTATACAACATTAAATATTGTTTAAAGTATTAAATAGACTGATGTATTTACTTAAATCCAAATGTTGGGTGGAAGATTTTAACAGAAGGATTTCAACCCTACTTGATGGACTAGGGAATCTCTACATGAAACATCTTTTTTCTTTTATACTGTTTACATTTTTATGCAACATTTTTGATCTTATATTTTCTCCTCTCCCATCACCTCCTCATCACACTTCTCTACCTCTCTATCCACCCAGTTTAGTGTTCTGTCGCCAAAAAATAACAACAACAACAAAAAAGTAGAAACTGTTGTTGATTGTTTTACTCTTTTGGGGGCCTGCCACCCAGCTCCCAAATAAATCACACATGGAGGCTTATTCTTAATTATAAATGCCCAGATTTAGCTTGGCTTATTGCTAGCAAGCTTTCCTTAATTTTAAATTATCCCTGTCTATCTTTTCCTATTCTCTTACTTCTGTAACGCTTACTCTTACTCCATGACTGGCTGTGTAGCTGAATGGCTGGCCCCTGGAGTCCTACTCTTTCTCTGGCTACTTCTTTCCTTCTGTATATTCTCTCTGTCTGCCAGCCCCACCTATCCTTTCTCTCTCCTGCCTCAATATTGGCTGTTCAGTTCTTAGTTAGACCATTAATTATTTTGTACAGGGGAAGTAACACAGCTTCACAGAATTAAGCAAATGAAACATAAACAACACACCTTAAAACAATATTCTACAACAAGAAACATAAGACTGAAAAGAAATGCAGAAATAACAACAATTAATAGGACAAAAAAAATACCCAAACAAAACAAAAATTATAAAAAAAAAAAAATGTGGAGCCCATTTCCTGTTGTCCAACTTCTCCTGGAGAAAAGTAATCATCAATACAGAAAATATTCCTAAGAAGAAGCTTGGATAGATACTGTGATCCAAATATTAATGAATACTTGGTGTACAGATGTGGTTCGTATGCACACAATTGGCATGTGAATCAACACTATTTTGAGTTTTGCTTTTTCTCTTTAGCTTTCTGTTTGTCATTGACAAGTTTATATCATCTAGTTGCTTTTCTGCCTCGCCCTCACTTGTCTGACTTCTCCACCTGTCCATACATGACTAAGGATTATCTAAGGATTTTAATCACATTGCCTTGACTTTACCTTCTTCCTATTTCCATTTAGTTAGTTATTATTATTTATTATTTAGTTAGCTTTCTAAGAGCACATCTCCATCCTAATGATGTAATTTTAACTTTTGTCCTTCAAGATCTTATTTCCATGACATTAGGCATAAGGATTTCATCATAAACTTTGGGTTGTATATAATACTGAGATAATGCCTATATAATTAATATTATGGAAGAGAATGTTTACATATCGCTCAATAAAATTAGTGTTAAATTAATGCCTGATGATTCGAATATGTCTCCTCAAAATTCAGAAGTTTCAGTAGGATGGCATTCCTTCAAAGGAAAATTAGGTAATGAAATTTCAGTGGTGAATAAAATTAAGGTTTTAATTTCTCAAGTGGTCTCAAGTAGTCATTTTTGTCTTCCCACCTTTGATGAGTATAGAGATTTTTCTATGTGAAAAATGTACCCATACCATGTAATCTTGGGAGTAGCCTTCATCTCAAGAGTAAATATTCCAGCACATCATACTTGAACTTCCTGATCTATGAAACACTGAGGAAAAACTTTTCCATTCCTTATATACTGTCAGGTATCAGGTATTTTACTAAATGAGTTTAAAATAGGTTAGGCAATAAATCCATGCCATACTGTTGCTATTAATATAGGAATAACATAATGATAGTGTAACCAACTGATATTTGAGAAGGGTGAGCATGAAAGCAGCTCTCATCCCACTACCCATCCCAATTCCTTCAAAAAATTGTGGATTTGAAGATTCTGTGTCTGTAGTGTTAAAGCAAAGAAAGAAAGAACTAACTGACCCTCTAAATATATGGAAAGGAAAAACACTGACATTCTCTCCTGCATTCATTGAAGAGCTGGTGAAAAACAGAAGGCAAAATTCCAAGAATGTGAAGATAACTCTCTTCTACATAGCAAAATTTGTAATATCAAAAGTTAATCCTCTATGGCTCATATTCACATGACCATAAGGATTCACAGGGAATAGCAACCAACATCTTATTTAATGAAAAAAATCATTAGACATTAAATACATTTCAGTAGAAGATAAGAGAATTTCAGGCAATAATATTCAAAACAGTGGGATTTAGAGGCAAAGTGTACACTACATGGTTGTGTATGTATCCTATACATTGGCATAGGATAAAAATATATACAAAAAGAAGTTTTAGGTTGGCAAATAAAAATGAAGTTTTATTTATAAATCTTGAGAAAGACTTGTGTAGGCTGTAAAGACCTGGAAAGTCCAAGATTCTGACAGATGAGTGCTATCCTCAAAATCAAAGATGTCATTGTATTACTGTGTTTTCGAGACTGAAGGAAGTTAACAATGTTTCTTCTTCCTAGTGTGATAAAAAGTGAACAATTCAGATGTGCTATGGTGTGAAGATGTGATTCGTCATGTCCATTAGTTTCTAGAAACAGTATTGTTTGGGCCCAGCCAGACATTTCAAAGCTCTTACTCACAAACCATCCCAAAGTCATTCTTTATAACTAACTACTTTTCTTCTGCCTCTGAATCTAATGGCTGTACAGAAAAGTCAACCTATGTTCCTTTATTATTATCTGTGACCTTCAGATACTCAATTCATTACTTCTCAACATGTCCAGAGATAGTACCTCTTATTGGGAGTTTATTAAAAAACAAGATCTTGAGTTTTCATGTAAGACAACGAGATAATTGCTTTCCTAGGGAAATGAAGGATTTCCTGCAGCAGTTGGCCTTTTAAAGGTGAATAACTTGGTGGGAAATTAAATTCTTGATTATAGTTCTAACTGAAGCTATATATTATGTATCTGCAATCTAAGATGTGAATAAATATGGGATTATATTTCCCCCCTTTGTAAAATAAATGCATCACTATTTCCCAAAATATGTGACATTGTATTTTAAATAGAAATCCCTAGATTATAAATTTAGTAACGTGGAAAATTCGGGAATCTGATGTTGATGGAAAATGAAATAATAATACTATTTATGTTCTGTACTGAGAAGTAAGTAGAACATTCTGAAAAAGAAATAGGAACAGAATGGTAGGAGAGACATCCTATTCATTGAAATAAAGATTTAAGTAAAACTATAAACTAGAAATAAAATGGAGTCATTTTATTTTTAATTACTTAGTTCATGCTTTCATTTATAAATTAAAATATATAAGTACAGTGCACCAGTTTTCACAATAGTAACAATAAAAAGTCACAAACAAAAAATTCAACACAGATGTACATATATGTTTGTAACATTCTCATATCTTTTAAGTATACATTTGTGAATCCAATTTGAAGAATGGCTTTCATATCTAAATGAACTACTACATCTGCTTTTGGAATCATGATATCAACACTTAAAAGAATAAAATCTCAAGGTCAGATGCACAATGACTATAAAACACATGACACAATGACTATAAAACACATGAAAATAAAAAAAATTGGGAGATTTCAAATGAATAAAAGGTCATAATCATAGGCACTTACTACTTCTAAGAATGCGTACAGATTACAGACTGCTTTTGGATTATTCTAAGTAATTTTCAAACATAAGCACTGTTCCCACAGATGATCTAAAAATATATGTGAAAATTACTTTTAAAAGTCTATAAATTATAAAAGATTAAATGATAATTCAAAAGAAATAATGACATTTTGTTAAGGTTTTAAAAGTATTGTGACTTAATTTAGCAGTGGCTAAAAGTCAAAGTGTAAAATGTATTTAGTGCTTTAATTTTTTTAATTTTCATAATTAGAATTTGTTCTCTGAGAACCTTTAAAATTCTCCAAGCATTAGAAGTTGAGGAAAATTGAGAATCATATTTAGGAGGAAGGTGGCCAATGGTAGGTTGTCTTGCCACAGTAGATGCCGTATAACCATGAGCAAATGAGCAGCAATTGCTGACTTAATGTGTTACATAAAATAATGAAGACATAAAATTGGGAAGAATATAGATTGGGAGGAGCATAGAGGAAGAATAAGGGGTGGATGTGACCAAGTCATATTGAATGCATGTGTGAATTTTTCAAAAGATAAATAAAAATGAATAAAATAAACAAGCTTTGTATAAAATGAAAGTAATTAAGATGATCCTTGTTACTCTTGCAACTATGAGTTGGAAACATCAAAGTTAATTGAAAAATATCTCAATAGAAAAAAAATTATTTGGAATGAGTCAAACTGTTGGCTTAAATCCAAGAACCCAGTGTGCTGTTATATTTTACTCATATAGAAAATGATACAAAAGCTTTGTTCTCAATAATTCTTTTATTCATTACTATACTTGAAGCAAATAGTTTATCTTTAGATACTAGTGAGCATTGAGTCATCAACTAAAATTCTATAGACAGATGTAAGAATGCCAAAATGGCTATGTATCTTGTTCCTTGATACAACACTAATGTGCACTATGAAATACATTAGAAATATTTCATCCCAATTTCCAATTCTTTGGCAGGCTATTATTAAAATTACTTGCATTATTTACTGGACACCCACTGGTAAGACTCCACTTTATCAGTCTTGACCTAACTTTATTAATCCCTAGATGTGCTTAAATGTCTATCTTGAACTAATATTCATGCTCTTTTCAAAATTGGATTCTAAGATGATGTCCAAATTTATGACCCTTTTCTCCTTTCCTAAATAATATCTTCTATGATTAGTAAATATAATGTAATGTATTTTTAAAATATTTTTATTTTAAAGGTTAGCTTACAATTTATCTGAATCTTAGACATGAATTTACTACTGGAAGATTTTTTCACAGTATTCTTTAAAGTTATGGCTATGATGTTACAGTGAAACATCCAAGTATTCTTTTACAAACTCACATATTTAATATATTTATAGGTATCGTATTTGGAGATATAGAACAAAGTTTTAAAGTTCACTTATATTTTTGTGTCATCTGTCACTATCTACTCCCCATTTTTAAAAATATTTTGACCACTCATTCAATTATTATCTTTTTATTTTTGCTCATATTTGTTCAGTCAACATCTGAGTCTTCAGTCTTCAAGGGAGTGATTCAGTTTTCTTTCTTTGTTTCTTTATCTATTTCTTTGGGGTTTTTTGTTTTTTTCTTTCTTTCTTTTTCTCTTTCTTTCTTTCTTTCATCTATTTATCTTTAACTAATGAGAAATTTCATTTGTTTAATTTTTTCATAAGACACATTTTGATCATATTTTTCCTTGCCCCTTTCTCTTCCTAGATTCTCCTCACTTCTCCCACCCACTCAACTTTGTGTTCTTTCACTCTGTAACATAAATCAAAATTTGCAGAAAAGCAGATGGAGCTAGAAACCATGATACCAAGTGAGGTAACTTAGACCTCTCCCAGAATATTTCATGTTTTCTCTTTTATGTGGAAGTTAGCTTTTAAGTTTTTATACTTGTGCTTCAACCCAAATAACCTCAAAAGTAGGTAGCTAGTAATTGATCAGCTGTCTTTTAAAATAAGAAATTAGTTTACTAGTTTGTAATATTTAAAACAAATCATAAGTCCCTTGTACATGCTGCAGAATATTAGCCAAGTGTTAGTGTGTACATGTAGCAAGTTTTCTTTAAGTTGATACAGCCGGGAATATGAGCGAAACAATATTTTCAGAAAAATAAAACCAAAGCACCAGATAGGTAGATTCATATTAAGAATCAATGTATTTTTATCAATATTCCTAATTATCTAGATGGAATCTTAGAGGCACAAAAATTTAATTAAATAGTCACTCATTTTATTTTTTTCAAATTTAATCTTTTTTGAGAATAACATTCATGAGTATTGTATTTACATCATTTCCATTCCCCCCATTTGTATCTTTAAACTCCTAATGTGTCTCTCCTTGACCTTTCAAGCTCATGATTTTTTTTCTATAATTATTACTGCTAAACAAACACACACATTAGAAATTTCTGAGCCCACTTAATGTTGTGCTTAGGTGCGTGTGTTTAGGATTGACTACTTGGGATTTTATAACTTGTCAGGGTGCTCATACTTGAATCAAATGGATTCTCTTTCCCTCAGCATCCATTGACTGCCTGAACCTCTACATATAGGTTCTTAGACTTTTCTGAATCAACCTTTGTTTTTTCTTAAGGTGGCACATCGATGTTGTTATGCTTTGGTATGCATGTTGACAGTCAATCGTTGAAATATTTATCACTAATCAGGGGAAATATTATGCTTTTGTTCTTCTTGTTGCACTCCTCAAATTTCTTCAAAAGACATATTAAATAAAGGAAAGTGGGATGTCCCTTGGCTTTTACCTCAGGCTGAAGGCAGTTATTTGTCTTAAATGTTTAATTATTGTTCATGATGTTTACTCTTTCCTTGAAATTTTAATCTTCCAGACATTGAAGCTCTATTTTCTCAACCAATTTACCTGCTCATAGGCTCATGAATAAGGTTACTGAAAATATTTACTTTATTGTTATCATAGCCATATTCACCTGATTATTTGTATGACATAACTCTTCTTTCTACACATTGAGTGGATTCATTTGGCCCTGTCCTGATTAGATTTTGACAATTTGACACAAATTAGAATCATTTGGCAGGACAAACTTTAATTGATAAAGTGTCCCTATCAGTCTGCCTATAGGTAAGACTGTAGAACATTTTCTTGATTAATGACTTAGGCTGGAAGGCCTAGCTACTGAGAGCAGTACCACCCCTGGACAGATGGATCTGGATATCATAAGAAAGCAAAACACAGATAAAAACCTGGTAAACATTATTCCTCCATGTCATCTGTTTCAGTTCTTACCTCCAGGTTCATGTCTTGCAATCCTGCCTTAGTTTCCTTCAATGATGGACTATGCCCTAAAAATATGTAAGCCAACTAAACTCCTTTCTCCCCAAGTTGCTTTAATAATGGTCTTTCTTATGGGAATAAAAAGCAAACTAAGATAAAAAATTGGTACCAGAATGTGAACTAATGCTGCAAACAACAGGACTGTGATGTTTTCGGGAGGAATGTGGAAAGACATTAGTACTTAGAGATTAATGGGCTGTTCTGTGGTAGGTTGGAATATCAGAGTACTGAGAACAGTGATTAAACTGGCCCTGCCTGGACTAAGTCTACCAGGTTCATCTCAGTCCTTGGGGGAGGCTTTGCCCTGGAGGAGGTGGGAAAGGGGGGTGTGCTGGGAGGAAGGTGAGGGGGCGGGAGGGGTGAGAACAAGGGAATCCGTGTCTGATATGTAGAACTGAATTGTATTGCAAAACTAAAAAAAATGGAAGCCTATATTTCACAGTTTCAGAATGAAGTATGACATTCCCTTAAAGACTCTATAGGTACCATTCTTGTAATATTTTAATTAAGAATCTGTATTTCTGGTAAGCTGTGGATGAAAAATCCAATGTGGTTAGAAAAAGCACCACTAGAATGAAAATGTCACTTTATTGGAGCAATGGAAGCTGCTAAACTTTACAGAGAAATTAGGGGTGATAAAGAAGACCAAATGATTACTGTGGGAAAATATTCAAGGAATATTTCTTCAGGGTCAACACACAGAATCTGTGGTCCAGAGGGGAACAAGGCTGCATCTCATGCTGGTAGCTCAACTAGGTAATGTGTAAGAGTCTACCATGTGGTGCTGGTTTCAAAGCTTGAATAGATTACACAGAGCAGCTAGAGTTTCTTAATATAAGATTCCAGGAAAGCCATTAGTGAAAGCTTAGCTTCAGATGAAGTGGAGAACACAGGATTGAAATGGTCATGGAGAGAAACTGAGATTTGGTATCCTGAGAAGCTGGTGAAAGCCGTTTTCGAGTTTCAGTTGCACTGAAAACTCAGTGATAGAAGGGGTCATGGGAAGAGGCTTCAGCTTAACACCACATGTACAAGTCAGAGATCCTTAAGAGAGTCCAGTGGAAGATATTGATGAAGGTACAGCCTATGAAGACCCCATATTAGAGATGTCTGCTTAGTTGCATGACCACCAATAAGAGCAGCAGCTGTGGAGTGGAGCTATCCTGAGCCTGTGAAATGAACTTTTTATGTTGTTAATGGCAGAGACTGATAGGGGAGCTTCTCAAAACCTTTGGATCACAGACAATGATAATTGAATGACAGATAGTGGACATTGAGCTACAAGATCTCACACCCCCTGCCCCTCTTGATGTTTGGTTTTGCTTGGTTCAGATTGCAAGTATGCCCTTGTTCTTTTCTCTTGGAATAAGAAGTATATAACTCACTTTTAATTTCACCAGACTCCACAGTTAAGAGACTGGATTTTTTAAAGAGAGACTCACACTTTTTAGAAAGATTTTGGATATTTTAAAAAGACTAAACTTTTAAAGTATGTAGAATATTCAGATTTATATTTTATATTGTGATATTATTATCATGATATCTTAGAGATAAATTAGAAGGGGAAGTTTAAGATTTAATTCTAATGTAATGGTTTCAAGTCGACAATGTGCCATTTGCTATGGGATGATCCTTTTTAAGCTGTGAATATGTTACTCCCATTGGTTGACAAAAAAGCTATTTTGTCCAATATCCAGGGAGGATAAGTTTAGGCAGAAAAATCAAGCTGAGGACTGAGATGAAGAGGGCAGAGATAGGAGGCACAAGTCAGTTGCCCAAGCAGCAAGATGCCAAAGGACCTGTAAGCCACAGGCAACACGGTGATGCATAGATTAATAGAATGAGTTAATTTAAATGTAAGAACTATTTAATAATATGCCTGAGCCATGGCCAAACATTTATAATTAATCTAATTCTCTGTGTGGCAATTTGGGAAGTGGTTTCTGGGTATTTGGGAGTTGCTGGTGGGGCAGAAACTCCCTTCAACTTACAATCAGTTATCCCAGTTTCTTGTCAGCAAAACTGCTGGGGATGCTGCGAATGTGTTGCTCTGACTGATTGATTGGCCAATAGCCAGGAAGGAAGTATAGTATAGGTGGGATAAGCAAAAAAGAGAAATCTGGGAATAGGAAGGCTGAGTCAGGAGTCACCAGCCAGAGACAGAGGAAATGATGTGAAAGTACCAGTAAGCCACAAGCCACATGTCAACTTATAGATTGATAGAAATGGGTTAATTTAAGATATAAGAATTGAATAGCAAGAAGCCTGAGCCATTAGGCCAAACAGTTTAAATAATATAAGTGTCTGTGTGTTTATTTGGGTCTGAGTGGCTGCGGGCCCAGGCGAGACTGGAGAAAACTTCAGCAACACATAACACAAGTTATTTATTTGAGAAAAGGAACCTCAACTGAAAAAAAGAAAAGCTCCATCAATCTGCTGATGGGTAAGTCAGTATAAAATTTTCTTAATCACGGATTATTTTAAGAGGGCTCCACTCCTTAGAATCAGTGTCACCCCTTGGCAGATTATTCTAGATAGCATAACAAAGCAAGCTAAGTAAATCATGGAGAACAAACCTATGATCAGCACTCCTCCATGGCCTCTGCTTCAGGTTCCTGCTTTGAGCTCCTACCTTTATAGCCAGAGAGCAAATCAGATGGCAGAACATCAAGACATATAGGCCTGGGTAGACAAGAAGTTGCTTTTTTGGAGGTGCAGAGTTGGTGAGGTAAGGTTGGCTGGTGGCTTTCCCTATTTCCTTGATCTCTCTAAGGTTTTCATCCCTATATTTGACTCTGTGTTTTTTATTTAATAAGATCACTTAGAAATTCATCTACAATTGGTGCCCATGTGGCAAGAACTCATAAAACAAACAAACAAACAAACAAAAAAACGCTTATTGGATCACAGGGTCTCTGGCTAAGGCTGGTTGCATGGCTCAGGGTGGAGCATGTGGCCATGGTCTTTTTGACTTTCTTTCTCCTGGTGAGTGGTGGGCTCTTTCTCTGTCTCTAGATTCCCATCTTGTACTGCCACCACACTAGGTAGCTGCTTTGAAATTTTCTTACATTTCTACTGTTCTACGCAGTCGACAGACTTGGTAAGTCCATTAAGATATCTTAAAGAGTGAAATTAGTTAAAAGAGATTTTTTCCCCACATTAAAAAATGGGAAACATTTTGATATTTGTTATTTGATAACACATTAGGGAGTCTGAAAATGTAACAATTAAATGAGAGGATAATTAATGTTGATGGGATGTACGTAACATCAATTATGAATATTATTTGTTTAATCATTTTTATTTTAGCATTAAAGAGGTTGGTCAATTTAAGTGCCAAGATAAAAGCTTTAGAAAAACCTGTTAAAATAAATTGTAGAGAAATTCAGACCCAGACAGAAGAATTTAAAGGTGAAATTATTTTAGGGTTGAATTATGTGGTTACAGAGAGACATCCTGTTTTCAAACAACCAAAATTAATCTATCTGGCAACCTTACAGGAACTACTTGTTTAAGGGCATGTACAAGCTAATTGCACTCTAGTGGAAATGTTAGATTTAAGGAGATTTAAAGAAGCTATAGTATAATATAGCATGCATTCTCCATTTGTAAAGCAGATGTTAAACTTCTGATCAACTTCTAATAGAATTGTCCCTCAGGACTGGAAAGAATTAGTTACAGCCATCCCAGAGCCAGAAGCACAATTACAGTAAAGAACTTGGTTTAGAGAGAAAGCTAAAATGATAGAACAGCAGTGTAGGACTAGAGGTGTGGAAATTTCCCAGAATCAGCTTCTTGGAGAAGGCAATTATGCTGATATACAAAGACAATGTTTATATGATAAACAAACCGTAATTCTATGTTGCATGGCAGTCGCAAATGCATGGGACAGAATTGAGGAGGCAGGGAAGAAAATTGAATCATTTACAAAAGTTATACAGGGCCCCAAAGAAACCTTCATGGGTTTCTTATAAAAGCTGTCTTCAGCAATAAATAGAATGATACCAAATTCAGAAGCTAGACAGATAATAATTGAATCTTTGGCTTTTGAGAACATGAATGCATCATGCAAAAGAACAATCATGTTGTTAAAGACCAGATCAGCACCCTTGGAGGATTGGATCAGTGACAAAATTAATATTGAGTCTCATGACCATGATATGTGGATAGGAGAGGTGATATCAAAAGCTTTGAGGAAAAATAATGTCAGATGATTTAATTGCGGTAAACAAGGTCATTTAAAGATGGACTGTAAATAGGACATTTCTAGAAACAATTTTTCTTCAAGGAACAATGGCAACAGAACACCCCTCCCTTCTGGATTATGCAGAAGGTGTGGTAAGGATAAATATTGGTCCAACAAATGTAGATCAACAAGGGACAGACAAGGTAATCCTTTGCCTCTGTCCTTGGGAAACTCCAAGAGGGGCCTCATGCAGGCTGCAACAGCAAATTCAGATCAAGCTTTTTCTGCCATCATAGAAGAAACCCCTTCTCAGAGCAATTAAATAACTAAATGCCTATTGGAATAAATCAGGCTGCTCAGGGTGATAGAACAGCTGTAGCAGACAGAATAGGAAATTCAGGAGAAACCATAAAGCAATTTTTTGGGCAAACTTCTATAAATGAACAAAGACGAATAAATGATGTTCTCTTGGAAGGTTTGGTAGACATAGGTGCAGATGTTACAATAATTGCACCAGGATTTTGGCATCCTAATTGGCCTCTTCAAGAGGTAAATGTTTAGCTGTTAGGGATTGGAACATTATCTCAAGTGAAACAGAGCACTAGATGGCTTGATTATATAGGGCCAGAAGGGCAGAGAAGAAAATGAAAGCCATATGTGGCTAATAAAGCTATGAATTTATGTGGCCCTGATCTATTACAACAGTGGAATACCTAGATTAAAATTCTGTCAACCTCAGAAACAAACATAAACTAACACATGTTTCTGAGAGAAATATTAGAAGATATTATAAAGAGCAGTCACCAACCATCCAGATTATACAAGAACAGGGCACAACAACTGCTGATCTTTCAAAGACACCAACAGTTCTGTCTTTAAAATGTTTAACAGAAAAGCCTGTATGGGTTCAGCAATGGCCTTTAACAACAGAGAAACTACAGGCATTAGAAGAGCTGGTATGCCAGGCACTGGTGACACACCATTAATCTCAGCACTCGGGAGGCAGAGCCAGGTGGATCTCTGTGAGTTTGAGGCCAGCCTGATATACAGAGTGAGATCCAGGACAGGTACCAAAACTACACAGAGAAATCTTGTCTTGAACCAAAAAATAAAATAAAATAAAGTAGAAGAGCTGGTGCAAGAACAGTTAAATGGTTAGCATATTGAAGAATCAAGCAGTCCTTGGAATTCTCCTGTATTTGTTATTAAATATGTTATTAAAAATGGAGAATGGCAACAGACCTAAGAGCAAGTAACAAGGTAATTCAGCCAATGAGCTCTCTAAAGTCTGGAATTCCTTTGCCTACTTCATTACCTAAAGGATGGCCTATTATAGTTATCAATTTTAAAGGCTGTTTCTTCTCAATACCCTTACAAGAAAAGGAGAGAGAAAGATTTGTCTTCATGGTGCCTATATATAATAATTCTCAGCCAGTCAAGAGATACCAACCATAGAGTTAAGGAGGCCTGTATCCTGAAGTATGTGATGAGATATGTATTTCTGTATATAGCCTTCTGTACTATTAAAAGGTTGTTCTTATATAGTCTGTGATTTGAAATATATTTCAGATTTCAAAATAACTTTAGGTCTTCTTGTAATAGAAGCCATATCATAGATACAATCATCTTTAAAAGGAATGCTCTTGATAGAATCCACAAAGTACTTCATAGTAATATCATGTCCATCATTGTTTGGAGGCAGTTATTACAAAGACCCTCATACTGTGAGTGTAACGAGAACATCTCAAATATTATTCAACTGGACAGATTTGGTCTGCTTGAACTCATTGCATAATTACTCTCCAGAACAGCATAAGAGCTAATTGCTGCCTCAAGCTCCATTCAAGTTCAGACCTCAATAAAAATGATATTTTAAAAAAGCAAGAAAAATTGTTATTTGAATATGTGGTAAGCTATTACTCAATATGTTATTAAGTTATTCCACAAAACAAAAATAATTTAGTCTTATAACACTTTATCACACTTTGATTTGAAGCTTGCCCACCCCTCTAAACTCCTGCTCTATTTCTTTTGAGAGGAGGGCAGGTCTCCCATGGATATCAACTAAACATGGCATATCAAGTTGAAAACTGGGTGAGGCAGCCCACTATGAGTATAAGGGTCTCAAAAGCTTCCAAAAGAGTCAGAGACAGCCCCTGCTCCCATTGATAGAAGTCACACAAGGAGACAAAGCCACACAACTGTAACATATATGCAGAGGGCTAGGTCAATTCCATGCAGGCTCCTTGGTTTTTGGTTCAGTCTCTTTGAGTCTGTATGAGCCCAGATTACTTGATTCTGTAGGTTTTCTAATGATGTCCTTGAACCCCCTGGCTCCTGCAATCCTTCCTTTCCCTCTTTAGCAAGATTCCACGAGTTTGTCTAGTGTACGACTGTGGGTGTGTGCATCTGTTTCCATCATTTGCTGGAGGAAGCCACTTTGATGACAATTGGACATAAATATTTTAAAATATTTGATATTGGTGGACATTGGACATTAATTTTCAAAGATCATCAAATATTTCATTAAACATAGGAAATTACTATTTTGAGATTACAATATTTCTAAAAATAGTCTACTAAAAAGTCTGTTTCAAAGATCTTTGAGATGTACCACACACACAGCATATAAAATCTAATCTGTGCCTCACAGCATTGCCATAGTGATGTTTCAGAATCAATTTAGTTTTAACTAAAATACTAAAAAGGAAAATGGAATTAATCTTGAACACTGGAGTTTTTGTATAAATCAATAATTATCAGAGATGATTCACAGTTGAGGAATTTAACCTTAGAAATACAGGTTGGTTTAGGAAATACTTTCTGAGCTGATAACAAAGCCCACAATGTTTGCTCATACTGAATGTTGTAAAAAGAATTGTGTGATAAAAACTGAGTATGATAATGTCATATTAAAAAATCTAACTAAAGCATAATATATTCATCACTCAACAAAATAATCAAGTGTTTTTAGAATATATTACTAGTGTTGATAGGTTGGTCTGTATTTCACTCAATATATTTATCTTTATTCATTAACTCAAATATTGCAATAATAGTACACATCCCAACAAACATGGTTTACCAAACAATATCAATGACTTATTGAGAATTTTTGCTGTAGTTCAATTTTAGTAAAAATGTAATTTAAATGTTTCCAAAGGAATAGTCAGAATTTGAGATACAATACTGTGTAAAAAACAATTTGTAATTAAAACAAGCTAACTAGAAACAGCTGCCTCACTGTCAACTGAAATTCTTTATTGTTTTTAGTTAATTTCTTCTTAGCTTTAGCACTGACATGACACCATGTTACTAATCATTCACAGCAAGAAGAGATGTATGGGTGGTAAAATAGGACATGGACTATTGCCTTCTGAATAATTAGGTTGTGTATATTGTCAGCACAAACTGCAGTTAGCTTTTTATGTTTCAGCAAGATAATAATTCAATAAATATCTAAACAACACTGGATTAATGTTTGATATGTGTGAAAGTTCAAATGTCCCTGAAAACAACCAGTAAACTTCTTTGGTGTTTTATTGTAATTATTTCCTCACAAAGTCCTTTAATTCTTATCATGAAAGAATGTGAGTTGGCAATAAATGAGTTAAATCAGATACAGTCAACAGAAAGCAAGTCTTACTTATTAACTTCATAAGGAAAAAAGGCTCTACCAGGGAAGTGGGATGGGTAAGGCTAATGCTGCTAAAATATTGCTCAATAAGGCTATGTTTCCAGATTAATATGTTCCTGAATTGTAACACATTAGTGACTTACCCTGAGTTACCAAGAATGTATCAGTGCTGCATGAAGGAAAGAAACAAAAGCACTTCTCCTTGAAATTGTTTAACTGAGACCCAGGCCACATTTGAATTCTCTACTTCATTCTGCCTGGGTCTTCTGTCCCAATTCTCTGTTATATGAGGCTGAATCTCACTGACTGAGGTCTGTCTTGTTCATGTTTGTTCCTGTGTCTGTGTGTCTCCATCTCAATGGTTTTCTCTCACATGAACTCTTGTGTGTGTGTGTGGGGGGGGGGGTAGTATCTGCATGTATTTGATTAGTTTGGCAGTTTATCCCTAAGAAAGAGCTGTGCTCTGTGTTTATTGAACAGGATAGAAGAGATCACATAAGGAATGTTTTACAGAAATCTTGAACAGTTTCACAAGGGACTAAGCCACTTACTCAAACTGATCTCATCAAATATCATTGTTTATCAATCAATGTCAACAAATGGCTGTTTTCAAATTTTAGAGTAGATTTTTAAGAAGTTGCTTTCAACATCTGTATCTGCTGCTTTAAGCAAATGATAGACATACATTATCTCGGTCAGGGGCATGGACGAGTATACATAACAAGATTGCAGCTATGCATTAGCTTAGGTTGTAAAAGTTGGTTTAGTGGGAAACACAAGGTAAATAAGGTTGTTTGTCACATTGCTCTCTTTAAGACATAAACAAACAGCTGGAATACACAGTAGGCTAGCAACTTTAAGTCTGAAGTGACTCCAAGGTGCATTATTAACTTGGACATTATTAATTTGGTCCAACAAAAGCTCCATTCTTTATAATGTAAGAGATGTTTTTAAAATACTGCGTCTCCATCAACAATGCAGTATATGTAGAAACACCATGACTAAAAAGATAAACTAATATTCAAAGGAATCAGGTGGCATGATTTTTTTAAAGACAATATTGAAAATTATTTCAGTAAAAGGAAAGCAAAGGATCTGTGATGTGGACAAAGAATTTTTTTCTAGCAAAAGTAGTCGATGAACGGATTTAAGATCTCAGTTTCTATACGGCGCTGTGGGGGATGTTATTGGTTTATCTACAGGGAAATACATGGAAAGTGAAAGTATAAACACAATTTCAAAAGATATCAATCTTAACAAATCAGAAAACTTGTCAAGTGGTTTCAGAAATAATACCATTGACATTAAAAACGGAGGGTTTGTGCAGAGTATTAGAGACACTGAGGGCTCAGCACTAACATTTTGTACAGCAAACAGCTTTGGAAGGCATAGATAAAATACCTCGTAGGGACTGAATATGGAAATCCTTACTGTTCAGACTGATAGACACCATGTGTTTATTTGGGGGAAAAGGCAGGTCAGAATTGTCCCATGTACTTTCATGATCCATAATTTCCCCTATTTGGCTTTTTGACACAAACCCATTTTCAATTTGGCATTAATCTATGCCCCTTTTTGTCAAATCAATGGTTCTGGTGGGCAAGCTTATAGATGTGAATGCGAACTTTAAGTGTATTAATCCATGAGTCAGGTTCGAGGGATGGCTTAGTAGCTAATAGTGTTGTTCTTCCAGAGGGCCCAGTTCAATTTCCAGAACCTAAATGGTGGTTTACAATGTTCCGTAACTTCAGTATCAGGAAACTCTTAATGTGTTTCTGGCTTCCATGAGCACTGCATGCATGCAGGACACAGATAAACATGCAGAAAAAAGTTCATATATGTAAAATAGAAACTTAAAAAATTATGAGTAAAACATATCCTTTTTTCCCTCTGAAGCAGGGGACTGTCAAAAACTATAAATAAATGTTCACAGATCTTGCTATTTTGATTTCATGAAACTTCCAAAATGAGGAGACAGACAGCAATAATCAGTTGATGGTCAGTCTAAATGGCTCTCCCAATCCACCAGGTCTAATCTTTTGATTCAACCCAACTCCAGTAAAACTCTTTGAAAGTGAAAGTTGTGGAAATTGACAGACTTTTTTCACTGCCCTTATTTTCCTAAACCAGATTCTTGAGGAGGAATTACTGAACACTCACATCTCATCAGTCACTGTGAATAATCCAGAGATAATTTTATAGACACAGGGGGAATGAGGCTGGAGCTCAGTGTAGTGTTCTAACCTAGGATGTGTAAAGCTCTGGTTTCTATCTGAAGCACCACACTTAAAATAAAACACATGGAAGGACATGTGTGTGATATTTGGAAATAATGTGTTTTGGGGGAATTGGGATAAAATGAGATTTTTATCCTTGTGAGTCCTGGAATTAATTATCTATAAATACTAAGAGATGACTCTCCATATGTAAATGCAGTTTCTGGACAAAGAATATTATATTGTAAAGGAGACAGTGCAGTAGTAGTTTGTTTTATTTAACATACTATAGAGTAATGGTGAACAGATACTTAAGGGATTGGAAACAAGAACAATGAGATTAATCTAAACAGATAACTACTTATTTATCAGTCCTAGGTTGTTTCATCTGTAAATGTTTCATAGACTCTTTTCTTCTTCATTTTATTGAAAATAGATGTTTTTAACTACAATGTATTCTGATCACTATTCTCCCCACCCCAATTCCTCTGAGATTCCCTATACCTTCATTCCCACCCAAATCACAAAATTTTGGTCTTTCTTTGAAAGCAAATAGGCACCTAAAGAAGAATGCTAAAAACAAATAAGATAAAACAAAAACAATAAACTGGAATAAGACAAAAAAAGTCAGAAGAAACAGAGCCAATGGAAAAGCATAAGATATACATGTAGACACAGACATAAACATGTTCATACACACAGAGATCCTATAAATACACAAAACTGGAAGACATAATGTGTACATGAAGGACCTGTGCAAAGAATAAAAAAGTGGCAAAGAACTTCCAAAAGTAACATTTAATCTCCAAAGATGTCATTGAGTTCTTTTTATGTTGGGCATCTACTTCTGGTTATGGGGCCTGGCTTAGGGCTAATTTGTCTCCTTAGTGAGACTCCATTGGAAAGAACTGCTTTTTCATTTCCAAGTGTTTGTCAACTGCACATGGCTTCATGGTAGGGATGGGGGCTTGTGTTCACTTCTCCTCTCAGCAGTGGGACCTCATCTTACCCTGACCTGTGCAGGCCCTGTGCATGCTACAACAGTTTCTGAGTTCACATGCTTTCAGGTCCTGATGCATATGGAGGGCATTGTTTCATTAGTGTCCTCCATCTCTTCTGGCTCTTACACTCTTCCTGTCTCCTCTTCATCAGGGTTCCCTGATCCCTGAGGGGAGGAATTTGATGGAGACACCTGGTTTAGGCCTAAGTATTACAAGGTCATAGACTCTTTACCAGAAGGATTGGAGGACACCATGAGAACAAGGCCTTTAAATTGACATGATCAAAGCACATATGAACTCACAGAGATGGAGGCAGCATACACTGGTCCTGCACTGGTCTGTACCAGGTACATTGCAAATGTATTATGGCTTCCAGTTTAGTGTTTTTATGGGATTTCTGAATGTGTGAATGTGTGGGTTTCTGTTTCTTTTGCCTTCTCTTGGGCTTTTTTTTTCCTTCCATTTGTGAGTTTTGTCCAACTCCAATATGTTAGGTTTTGTATTATATTATATTATATTATATTATATTATATTATATTATATTATATTTATTATTATCCCTTAGAAACCTGTTTGCTTTCTAATGAAAGACAGAAAGGAATGGATACTTATGGGAGAGGGAGGGGTGGGACCAGGAGGAGTATAGGAAGGGGGAACTATAAAACTGTAATCAGCATATATTTGTCAGAAAAAAGATCTATTTTCAATAAAAGGGAACAAACAAAAAATAATTCATGTACTAACTTACTCAAAACAAATCTTAAAAGGTAACCTACTAAGGAATAAATAAAAGAATGAAGTAAGTTGGAAAAATGGGGAAACACACTTAATCACATCTTTCCAGGTAAGCTGGTAAGATAGATAATAGAGTCCACTGAAAAAGAAGACCACTAATGGTTTTACTTACCCAGTACTCTGCAAATACTGTCTAGATGTACAAAAGTTAACAGTCAGGGCGAATACTTCTAGTTTAGATCCACAATGATTTTCTCTCTTGCATCCATATCCACGTGTGTAGTATCTTCAGCAATAAGCTCTTATCATCTAGCTCTGTTGGCAACAACTTGTAATATTTTAAGGTGTCTCTGGGAGCTCCCCGATCAACAAGTCCTATGGACATATCCTATACCTGGGTCTGAAGTTTTTCTTTAAAGACCTATTATGTACAGGGCTGTTATTTTCTAGCCTTACAGTCAATCTGCCTTCCAATTGACTAATCAGAAAGTTGTCAGGGTGATATTTTCATAAAACTTTTGTTTTATTAACCATTCCCCATCTCTTCTTTTCCTCTATTTCCTCCCCCCACTCCATGTTTCAACCTTTCCTCCATGTGTACGCCTCCCTTCACCCCCATGTACCTGTATGCTACCGCCCACCCCCAAAGAACTCTCTTCCTAATTTCTTGCAGCTGTTTTTGTTTTATTGGGCTTCACTTGGTTTATTCATGTCCTCTCTTCATTCATTCAGGTATTTGTTTTTTTCTCTTTAAATTCTATGAGGTTTTTGAAAATGTTTTAAAGTTTTCATTTCAATTCTACTGTAACTTTGTAGTTTAGGGCACACTAGTTGAGAGAAGTTAACACATGGTGTGGAGCCACACACACACACACACATCAGTCAGCACTAATACATCATGATCTTCCTGAAAATATGTGAAAGGAGAACAGCTCGTGTTTGTCAAAACACAGCCAGTGAAGCTGTGAAGGAAAACCACCATTTTGGATATACTGGGTGGTGCAAGAGCTCCCAGGGTTTCCATGTCTCCACTCCTCAATTACATGTTTACAGACCTTGTGACATGAGTGCTGGGAGCTTGAACTCGGGTCCTCTTGTTTTCATAGCAAATTGTTCTTAAACCCTGAGTTATCTAATCAGTCCTTATCTTATAAAGCACTTTCATTTTTCAATGCAATCACCTTCTGAGTGTACTGGTAATTACTATTAATGGCTTTATAAATGTGGCCCTCTTTTCAGTAGTACCTACTTGTCAATATATATTATAATTAGTCACCAACTCAAGTCATTCTTTTTAATAAAATATATTCCTGGCTGGACATGGCAGCATACAACTTTAATTTCAGTCCCCAGCAGCAGAGACAGATTGGTCTCTGTGAGTTCAAAGCCAGCCTGGTCTATATAGAGTGTGCCATGCCATCTAAGGCTACATAGTAAGACCCTGTGTGTATCCACAGATGTGTGATGAGTGTGTTCCTAAGCAGGAGACTTCTCATCTCCCTTCAACCTTACTATCATAGCAGTAAGTCACACACTTAAAAGTGCTTTTGCAGAAGCGTTTAGTATCCTGCTATGTTTAAAACATTTCTTTGTAGAAATAAAACCTTTTTAATTGGCTTTAAACATATTTTCCTATTAGAATGGGACGATGCTTAAAAAGAGTATTCTCTAGCTGTAAAGAGAAGTGAGAACATAAAGCAGTCTTGTTGACAAACATGAAAATCTTATGACTGCAGTTCTCAGAATCCTTAAAAGAGTACAATTAAAATGGTTACATTCATCATTGAAAATGAAAACTTGGAATTAAGTATAAAAATCACATGGAGGAAATATATGAGAAGCATTTGCAAGAATAAAAGCTACGTAAAAAGCTGTCCTGCCAATATGACAATGAGGAAGTCCTCACTCTCCTGGAAGCTAAGATACTTCCTATGTTTCTGTTCCAGGAGTTGTCAGGCATGGTACACCATTCTATCCCCATTCCACAAAAATCTTCCTGCACACGGAAGGAGTTAACTCTGGTTTAGTGGTTCAATGCCATAGTTGAACATATTTGGGAGTTGATCTTTCCAAAACCCTAGAGTGAAATGTTGTGGTTCTGTCCCATTCTTTTTGTGAAGAGCCAGGAGATGTAATCACCTAAAACACCTATGCTGATGTTGTTTTTAATTCAAGTTTTCAAATGTTGCCAGCAGTAGGATATCATACAATGTGCCAATGTACCAAAATTTTATGTGTGTGTTTGCTTATATACATATAAAATATGTTATATATTATAGATATTACATATATCTCCCTGGTATTTGACAATATCAAATAGATGGCTATTTCACCCCCAAATTACAAAATATTTCATGTCATTTTTATTTATTAATATTTTATGACATTGGATCTCCTCTCTTAGCTTCTGGTTGTATACTGTAGCTGTTGCCTAGAAATAGAATAAAAATTAAGTAATGCATAATGTACACATATTGAATATCTTGCCTATCAACTGGCTTCATGGTAGTACATTTTAAAATCAAGTTAAATTATCTCAAAGCTTGTGTGTTTTATATATGTCTTTATAAAAACTATGTCACACTTTTGGTATAATTATTGATATACACAATTTCTACTACCTTGCTTCTCTGTTTCACAAACATCTAATAAATAATATTATATTGTCATGTTTCCATTATCAAAGTAACTGATGCATAACCAGGTTTTTAGAAACAAAATTACTATACAAATTAAGTAACCATTTTCAAGCAGATGTTTAAAGAAGAATAGTGATTCAATTCCCAAGATACTCAACAGACATACAAAGTACACCATGTTAAAATGTATTTTCCATGTAAAGACAAAAATAGACTTAATAAAATGAGAATCTGAATCAGAATATAAGTATAGCCGAATTTCTAAGTGGTCTTATTAAATAAAAAACACAGAGCCAAATATAGGAGTGAAAGCCTTAGAGATCAGGGAAATAGTGATAGCTACCAACCTTACCTCTCTTGCTCTGCAGCTGCCAAAAGGAGCTACTTCCTGTCTACCCACGCCTTTATTTCCTTGTTGTTCTTCCCTCTTCATTCTCTCTTAGCCCAGCTACCTCACTTCCTTGTCACTGCCTGTCTGTACAGACCTCCAATTCTCTATGGTTGGTACTAGGATTAAAGGCATGTGTCACCATGCTTGGCTGTTCCCTAATGTGTCCTTGAACACACAGAGACCCTGCCTGCCAGTGCTGCCACTGCCTGACATTTGTTTATGGCTTGCTATTTCCTCTGATCTCCAGGCAAATTTTCTTTAACATACAAATAAAATATCATCACATTTCAGTACAAATAAAATATCATCACATGTAAGTCTGATAGCCAACTTACAGTACAAGCATAACTGTGAGATACAGACTGGACATTGTATCAGATTGAAGAGCGATTCATCTTAAATGAAACAGTGTGTTATGGCATTAAGAGTGGAACAGCTTTAAGACTGCTGGCTGAGATGGCCAGCCATACAGATTACTCCAGCCAGAACCTCAGATAAGCCTTGCACTTTTCCATTATATAGAGACTGGCCAATAGCTAGCTCCCCTAGGACTTGATCATTATCTTAATATTTTTCAGGGTCGCTGAAAGATGACAGCATCCCCAGACAACAGGAATCAGTCTAGAGAACTCAACACTCACATTCCCAAGAAGTGGGATTGGTGGTTTTCGGTAATTCAGTGGACTCTGGATGTTTGTCATCATTCAGGGGTGTTGGTTACAAGTTGTTACTGGTCATGGTCAGGGAAAAAGCTAATCAAAGGTGATTATATTTAGAGATCTCTTTCTTTATTTCTTTTTTCCGAGAAAGGATTTCTCTATTTAGCTTTGCGCTTTTCCTGGATTTCACTCTGTAGACCAGGCTGGCCTTGAACTCACAAAGATCTGCCTGCCTCTGCCTCCCAAGTGCTGGGATTAAAGGTGGGCACCACCACCTCCAAGCAAGATCTCTTTTTAAAAGGAAAAATGGAGATATAATACTAAATGATGGGATAAAAGGGTGGATTGTTGAGTCTACTTTTTTTTTTTTTTTTTTTTTTTTTTTTGGTTTTTCGAGACAGGGTTTCTCTGTGTAGCTTTGCGCCTTTCCTGGAACTCGCTTTGGAGACCAGGCTGGCCTGGAACTCACAGAGATCTGCTGTGGGATGTTCTGTATGTCAAATGTGTTGCTGATTAGTCAATAATTAAAACACTGATTGGCCATTGGCTAGGCAGGAAGTGTAGGCGGGACAAGGAGGAGAATAAAGCTGGGAAGTAGAAGGCTGAGTCAGAGAGACACTGCCAGCCGCCACGATGAGAAACAGCATGTGAAGATGCCAGTAAGCCACGAGCCATGTGGCAAGGTATAGATTTATAAAAATGGATTAATTTAAGCTGAAAGAACAGTTAGCAAGAAGCCTGCCATGGCCATACAGTTTGAAACCAATACAAGTCTCTGTGTTTACTTCGTCGGGTCTGACGGCTGTGGGACTGGCAGGTGAGAGAGATTTGCCCTGACTGTGGGCCAGGCAGGAAAACTCTACCTACAAATGGCGTCCAACGTGGTGGCAAGAGTTTCCACCTAAAAACCTGAGAAAAGATTCTAAAACGGAGCTTAAAACAGTTCCTAATTGTCTCTCTCAAATGAGCAGCAGCTGCCGGTTTGAGCTACTGGTGGGTTCCTAGCATACACCCTGTGGCGGGAATGAGGCCTCTGCAAGTGGCACATTAAGCTGCATTGTGGATTTAGCCTTTGCTGGTACAAAACAAAAAAAAGAGGTTTCTGGGCTACACGCTGCTTGGATAAAAGCATAGACCCCCGATAGCTCCCAGAGCTGGCGGTAAACCATGGCTATGTTGGGAAGCTGAGGTGGGTGGATCCAGCAGCCACAGCTGCTGCAGTTTAAGGCAATAGATTCACAATAAGACAGATTCAGATGTAATAGTTTACAATGTGTGTAAAAGATACGTAGGCTTGAAAGAGACAAAAAAGATGATATATAGAGTTATAGAAACAAATACATAGTTTTAAAAAATAAAGTCTTTAAAGAGACAGTAAAGGTAGTATAAAAAATAAGCCACGTAAAAATGGATATTACACAGAGAATCTTCATTGTGTTGTCTTTGGGACTTTTAACTGCAGAAAAACATTTGATTGCAAAAGCTGTTGAGTTACGCCAAAATGTATATTTTAAAGGTATCTTGACTTCAAAATTTGAATATAAGGATATGTTACTTTGGAAAGGAGACTCTGCTTTTGTTCCCACAGAAAGCCAGAGGCTATGGATTTGTTCCAGATTAAGATACATCAGGTTTGACCAGCCAAGACCCCCTGAAAGGTCTCTGATGACACCATGGCCCAGATGATCCAACATCCAGAATGGTTTGAAGGCAACTGGCTCAGACGATACACCCTCATGGACTTTTCCATGATCCTAAAATTTTCTTTGTATCCCCATAAGATACAGCGCCCCCCTCCAGCAGGAAGTAGTAAGAGAAGCTACGCCCAAATTCCCAAATTATATGTAATTTTATTTTGTTAAGGTTAAAACCTTCCTTTTTTAAAAAAAAAAGGGGGGGAAGTGCTGTGGGATGTTCTGTATGTCAAATGTGTTGCTGATTAGTCAATAATTAAAACACTGATTGGCCATTGGCTAGGCAGGAAGTGTAGGCGGGACAAGGAGGAGAATAAAGCTGGGAAGTAGAAGGCTGAGTCAGAGAGACACTGCCAGCCGCCACGATGAGAAACAGCATGTGAAGATGCCAGTAAGCCACGAGCCATGTGGCAAGGTATAGATTTATAAAAATGGATTAATTTAAGCTGAAAGAACAGTTAGCAAGAAGCCTGCCATGGCCATACAGTTTGAAACCAATACAAGTCTCTGTGTTTACTTCGTCGGGTCTGACGGCTGTGGGACTGGCAGGTGAGAGAGATTTGCCCTGACTGTGGGCCAGGCAGGAAAACTCTACCTACAGAGATCCACCTGGCTCTGCTTCCCGAGTGCTGGGATTAAAGGCGTGCGCCACCACCACCCGGCATGAGTCTACTTTTGAACAACCCTTAGTCTCAAATATTTTCCATTGGTATGGATTTTTTATATTGATACAAATTTAAGGTTTTATTATACTATATATATATGCTTTGTTATATTGTGTATATGTCTTGTTTAAGGTATTGTACATATTTAGCTCATTTAAAAATGTAATGGAAAGTTTTAGTCCTTGAAAGCTATTTAGGATAATAAAAAATACAGGTTAACAGTCATCTATAACAATCAAACTTATAGTTATGTTAAGTATGTTTTCAAGGTTATACAGAGATATATTTTAGATAGATAATTGATCTTCAAACACTTCAAAAACCTACAGAATGTGGCATTTAAAATGTTATAATAACATAAGGCTATTCATTACAGAGAGACACATCTGCTCCTGGCAGCACCAATTTACTTCTCAAAAGGATGTTGGTCTTCAAAGAACCTCTAATTGGAGTTTACTTTCTTTGTGGCAAAAGCTAGCCATTAGCCAAGAAAGTACCCATGTGTCAAGCACTAAAAGTATGCTGTACAAACCAGTAAAGCAGGACCCAAAAGACCAACTGTTGAACTTTGCCAAGACAGGGAAAGACAGTCTTTCAAAAATTTCCTGCTTCACAGAAACGTCTGTCAAACATTCTAGGCCAATAGGCCAAAGATGGATGCCCCACCATTGCAGAGGAACCTTGGGATGACTGTCAAGGCAACTAGATTTCTGTCATTTCTTAGTTTTGGAAGTTGCTTTCTCTGTACTTCTTGTTTACTCAAGAAATATTTTATCCTTCTTGGGTCTCTGATAGAGATTGAAGACTAGATAGTTATAGTTTTACAGTTTTCCTTGTTACCAAAACCAGAGAAGAATTTACACAAAAGATGTAAAGTTTATAAGGTTGAGAGACATAAAGACTTAAATTGTTTATGTAAGAAAATGTTTTGAGATCTTAAAAGATAATTTTAAGATAGCAATACAAATTATGATAAAAGTGGTATAGACACAAAACTTTGGACTCAAAAAGATAAGATAAACAATGGATTATTTTCTTTGAATTTGCCAAATACAAATTGATTGGATATTGCAAATGTAACCCTTACTTGATAATTGTCCTTATTGTATATAGTTTTACTGTGTTAGAGTTAGAACTTTTCTTTTTATTTAGACGAAAAGGGGGGGGGAATATTGTGGAATAATCTTTTTGTACACTGTGAAGATATGTCATTCTGATTGATTTAAAAGCTGAATGGCTGATTGCTAGGCAGGATTTTCAGGAAGAGAGGAGGCTGAGAAGAAGAAAGGCAGAGTCACCAGTCAGAAGTGGAAGCACAATGGGTAAATGGAGATGAGGTAATCAGCGTGTAAAAGAATTCAGATTTAAAAGTATGGGTTAATTTAAGTTATAAGGGCTACTTAGAAACAAGCCTAAGCTATCTGCTGAGCATTCATAATTAATAAGTATCCATGTCATTATTGGGGTGGTCTTGACAAAAAGGTCTGATAACATTTGTGCAGATCTTGTGTATATTGTCACAATTACTAAGGTCACACATGCTACTGACCTGCTGAGTCCCAAGAACATTGTTTTCTTGACAATATCCACTAACTACAGCTCCTTCAATCTCTCCAATCACCATCACTTCTGCAAAGACCCCTGACTATTTAGGGGAAGAGTATGATATTTACATTCCGTATTAGAATAAGGCACTCCATTTCTCTTAATTATCTGCATATTGGCCAATTGAGGCTCACTATATTAACTTCCATCTATTGCAGAAAAGATTCTCTAATGTGGGTGGAGAGAAATTCTAATTCATTTTAATAGTATGCTCAGTTAGCAGGAGAATAATATTAGTTCTCCCTAGAGCCTAGGACATACCTCGCCACAGATTCCTGCCCTCATTAACAGTTCCCGGTGGTTCCCTCTCTGAGTGGCCTGTAAGTCAGAAAGTGGGCTGAGGAGATGGCCCAGGCTGTGAACTGCGCACTGGAAGTGTGCCGGTGTGAGTTCCATCCCCAGAACCTTTGCAAAACCCAAGTGCAGTGATATGGCATTGGTAATCCCAGCGTTAGAAGGTCAGAGACGTAAGCAGTGCTGTGGCTTGTCTTCCAAACAATTTAGGCAAGCAGGTAAAATCCACATTAAAAGAGAGATAACACATCAAAATTTAAGGTGGAACGATCTTAAGGAAGACACCTGATGCTGAGCTCTGTCCTGTACATGTATCCTCACACATGTATACACCACAAACACACATGTGTGAACACACAGTAATCTATACACATACACACAAAAATTATGAATATCTTATATGCACTTTTAAAATATCTATTTTATTATACACTATCATAAAACAATTACATCAATTCCCTCTAACATTTTATTCATTGAAAACATCCTATGAATTCCTCTTTTGAACTTTTTCAGTTCCTGGCCTCTTATTCCATTAATTGCTTTTACACACACACACACACACACACACACACACACACACACACGCACGCACGCACACACACGCACATGCACACACACATATGTATCTATTTGTCTCTCTATATATAGACATTAGTATGCACACACTCATAACTATTTATGTACGATGAGGGCTTATACTTATAAGTGCTTCTTGTATGAAGTACTGAATGTTTGCTTTTCAAAGCTTGTTTCTAGTACTAATAGATTAAACACTACCTGCCTTACAATTTACAGAAAAAGTGATGTACATAAGCTCCAGCTTACAAAGATATGAAATAACATGGATAATGAAATACATTACTAAACTAGCATTTCCTATATATTTTTTCTTACATAAATTTTTCTATTTATTTTAGAGAACAAATAAAAAAGGCTATTCATGAAGCCTGTTCAAGCTGTAAAATATCAGGGAAATTTTCTTCTCAATATTCTGAATAGAATCACAAAATGAGATTCATTATGAGGCTTATTTTTCATAATTATACTAAATGGAACAGATGGCAGTTTATTTCTACTACTTTACACTTGGTGCATAGGATCATTTAATTTTTATACCAATCTTCTTCTTTAAAGTAGAAAATGCTAAATTATTGATGTAATTTTCCCAGTTTTATATCCTCAAGTCCTCTCTTCGGAAGTCTCATAAATTTAACATTTGAAATATAAAGTATATTTTATAATGAGAAATGTCTGTTATGGTAAAATGAATTGTATTAAATCTTGTTTGCAAAATTCATATTTGTTATAACCATTATTTTACTTAGAACAAACAATAGAACATGTTATAGTCCTTCAACAAATGCTAATTACTCATCAGTTTACTTATAAATGAGTCATAGTAGATGATTGCCTATATTAGCATACTAATACAAATAATAGAATGAGAATATAAATGATGTATAAATTAGTTCTTTTATGTATTTTAACTTCCTTAAATCTATAACGTTTATACATATAAATATATGCCCTACATATGCATATACATAGATGAATATATAGGTAAATATATAATATAGGCAGAATTTAGATATTGAAAATGACAAATTCTGAGAGGCCGTTGCTGATATTAAAAATGCTAAATAATTGAGATTTTGGATTGAATTACTTGTCATTTTCTTGAAGGTGAAGTGAGTAAGATAACTGTCCTGTGAAAAGCACTCAGAACAAGAGTGTGATTTGACCATAAAACTCTATTTTTAGTAACATAATCATCCCAATTATTGGTGTGTTGCTAAAAGAAGGAACATCAGGCCCTGATTACATTAAAAGGGGACTAGATAGTGTTCCTTTGTTTTAAAATAGGTTAATCCTCTAAGACATCCAAAGTAATTCGTTGTTAACAACTTCATGTGAGCAATGCTTACATTCATAAGTACTTCCTCAATCATCAGTTTCCTTTTGAATTTAAGTATTTTGTAAATGTTTTGTTGTCAATCACATAACCAGAGAGATCTTAAAACCAAGGGTGGGGCTGGAGGGTTGTTAAGAGTGCTTACTGCTGTGTCAGAGGATTGGAATTTGTTTCCCAGCACCAGCATAGGAAAGTTCACAAATGTATTTAAGTCAAACTCCAAGGGATGCATTATATTATTCTGATCTCTCTGAGCATATGTGTACATAAATATTTGTATACAGTATATATGTATTGCATGTAAAATCACGTCTACACACTAGAATAAATCTAGGGTAAAATCTGAGGTATGATCATGTCAGTCATTTGATTAAATAATTGGAAACACCTAGAAATAGAAACAATTCAATTAAAACCAGGTTTAGCGATTTAAATGAGAAATGTCCCACATAGATTCAGGTACTGGAACGCTTCATTCACATCTAGTGGGGTGATTTTGGAAATGTAACAGAAGGGGTTATGACCTTGCTGGTGGAGGCATGTCATAGGGGATTGGTTTTGAGAGCTCATAGACTGGCCCTGCTTCCAATTCACTCTTCTTCCTGTTTGCAGGTACGATGCCATGTTTCAGCATCCTGCTCCACCTGCCTGCTGCCATGTCTTCTTGCCAGTATGGGTTCTCCTGACACTGTCAGCCAAACTCAATTTTCTTCCTTAAGTTGACTTTGATAACAGTATTTTATCAAAACAACAGAAAAGTAACTACGAACCAGGCTTTTCTTTTGACATGCTCCAGACTAAAAATTACAAAACGTATTACATACTGCCAATATTTCCCCCCTCATTCCACTATAGTTTTTACACAAACTTATAAAAGAATAACAGTTAAAATACAGACCATTATTTTTACCTTGTAAAATTTTGTTCTTATCATTTCCCTAATGTGCCACAGTGAATTGTACTTTAGATTTTTTTAATCAGTTGGGAGTGCAGTAATTATTTATTCTTCATTACTACTTACTTTCAATTTTGTAATTTCTACTATCCTGAAATAATGTTGAAAGATGACTTTTCATGATAGTTCAAAATTTAAAATTAATTCAAATAGTCAAGATATTGAAACACTCCAGATAATGAGCAATAGGTTATAGGAAGAAAGTATATGTTATTTTCATACATAATATATTGCTTATGTAATTGTATTTTCATATATAATTGTATATGAAATGAAATTAAAACAAACTTTTAAATGTTTTTGAGGAAGAGCACTTGATCCTGAGATAACATGGATAAATCTGGATGACATTTTCTTGATTGTGGTCACCAATCCTTGGTTATATACGGATGTCTGAAAGCAAACTGAGCCAGTGTGGCAGCACATGTCTGTAATCCCAGCTCTTGGGAAATAGAGGCAAAAGGATTGGGAGTTCTAAGCTAGCCTTAGCTAAATTGAGTCAAGACTGCACTGCATGGGATTCTCTCTAAACAAAGAAAGGAAACACACAATATACAAAGGTAAGCAAAACTGAGTGCATTGCACCAACTCTAGGGTAGTCAATATGGTAGAATATTGCGTATCCAGAAGTTTGTTAAAACAAAGATCTATTTCCTCACTATCAGAAGGAATGTGCACGTGGGAGTAGCAATATGCCATGCATACATGCCAGAAAAGAGATTTATGAATGTTGAATATTTATGAACTTTATGTTATGTAGCCTTTCTTGCCAAACTTCTGTCCTCCGTTTTACAACCAAAAGCTTCCTGTACCATATACTTGAAAAGAATACAAAATAAAAAGTGCAAAATGAAGATTGCATGAGAATAACCGTTTGTCACCTTAAAGAAAAGGAAAATGATAATCCTGAGAATACTTATTGGGATTCATTTTCAGAGTGTAAAACTGGAGTCAAACATACTTATTCTGCAAGCAAATTCTAGAAAAAACATTTGTTATAGTGGACTGGATAGGCTTTGTAGAAGAGAACTTTTATAAGAAATTCATCATTACAAGTATCAGTGCCCTATCTCTAGAACATCAGTTACTTGTACTTTAGTAGCATTAAATAACATTGACTGAGATAAGTTAGTTTATAGTACTTTAAATTTATTTTGTGCATAATGAATGCACAAAAAGTGAAACTCCACTTGGTGTCTTTTACTTGGACACCAAGAAAAACTACCTAAGGAGAAATAACTTATGAGAGGAGAGGTTTGCTTACAGTGTGCAGCTTCGGGAATACAATTCATCTTGGTGGGGAAAACTTGCCACTAGAAGCAGAAGGCAGCTCTTTGCATTGAATCAGGACTTAGGAAGCAGAAAGTAAAAAAGAATTGGTACCATTCTGTAAAATGTCAAGGCCTGCTCCTATTGACCTAACTCCTTCAGTATTGTTCCACCTCCTAAAGGTTCCAAAGGCTTGCCCAAGAGTGATGGTAACAATAGTGACCTGTAGTGACTTCCTGTCATGCCCTGAAGCACCGCCTCTAGAGAGGCAGCAGGTAGTTGCTAGGTACCTGCTAGTTGGGCGTGGCCGCCAGGGACCCTTAAGACCTGGGATGCACATATGTGCTTTTTCTACCTTGTGGATTTGAATGCTGAGACAAATCAGGGCAGAGCTCCCCAGAGAACAGCTTGGACCTTGCCTCACCCTTCCAGGATCCTGCTATAATCCCTTATTTCTGTCTTGTGAGTTAACCCCCAAATAAATTCCTTGGATCATTAAGCTTATTCCGTTGATTGATGGCGATTTAATCGCATTACCTTGAGCCAACATGGAGCAAACTCCAAACACCCGGGTGCCCACAGCCCTCAGCCTCTGTGGCTTCTGTGGCACACTTTCCAAGATTCCCAGCCCTCCTGGGACCCAGAACATACCTGCTTTGGCCCACAACTGGGTGGGCACCGCTCCCTCCCTCCCACCTCCCCAGTTGGTGTGCATCAGTTTCCTATTTTGGGCTACTAGCCTGTCCGCCCATCTCAGCATCTAAGATCCGTGAGGTAGAGAGACAGCATATTTGTATCCCAGGTCTTAAGGGTCCCTGGTGGCCACACCCAAGGGAGAGGTACCCAGCAGTTACCTGGTACCTCACTAGGGGCAGTATTTCAGGGCATGGCACAAACCACCACCCACGACAGTGACGCTCTGACACATGAGCCTAAGAAATATTTATGTATCCAGATTCAAATAAACAAAACTAAAGATTGATGGAAAGACAAGGTGTTATAAACAAAGGGTTACTCTAAGGCATCCATGTTTTCAATCAGTAAAGCTGATTGTTTACTAATACAGTGTTTATAAGAATTCATAGATCATGAGAATAAATCATAGGCCTACGTCCTTCCTTGGTGCTCTGCTGCACTTTATGGTATGCAGGCTCAGAATATGACAATGATTTTGGAGATAATGATCACCATTATAGCACAGAACCTGAGGACTTTTTTTCCTCGTGGTGATTACGATCTGTTTGTTGAACAAAACCAAGTGCCTGTCCACAGTAGGATATGAAAGTTAAGGCACTTAAGTAAGTCTTGGCTCCAGGGACAGGCTGTGGTAATGAAAACCTGCTAGGATAAACTCTAGTACTGGAAGAAATTGTGCATGCTGTTAAGAAAGGGAAGCCATCAATAGTCTTCTGCAGTTCAGACACCAATGGACCACATACAATGACCAGCATGACAGGATACCCCTACAGAGGCAATAGTGGCACTTAAATAACAGAGATTGCCATCAGTTCTCTTATATACTGAAGGCCTACGTAACATTAGTGAAACCAGACTTTGTACAATAAACTTAATCAACTACACAGAGCTAATGAGTTTTGATACTTTGTGAGCTCCTTATTTGGGGTGAATATCATATCTCAGGAAAAGTCTGTCACACAATAGCACATAACTCTCTAAATATTATTCTACTTTTTCATCATTTTAGATGCCAGAGACGCTGTTCTATACTCTACTCTGTGAAGAGACTCTGTTCTATACTATATTCTGTGAAAACAAGCTTCAAATCATTCCACCCATATACAGTGAAATATGTTATTTGTCTTTCTCTAGCTGATTTGTCTCACTTAACACAATTTCCATAAGCTTCATTAGCACATAAGTACATGATTTCTTTTTTGTAGCTAAATATTACCTCATTACACACAAGCATGCACACATCCACATTCTCCTTATACGCTCATCTTTCTTTGGATCACTGATACATTCTGCCCTCTCTGCCATACCGTTAGGATGAACTACTGTGGCAAGTAGATAAAGGCTCAGTGATACAGACAAATGAAACTCTGCCTTTCTGCTACCTTACTTTATCATGTGAGCGAAATAACATAAGTAATAGAAAATAGCCCACCATGATATGGATCCAGGTCCATGCTTTGCAACTGTTTCACTGTATTCAGCACAGAGCCTTAGGGGTCATTTTGCTCCATCAATCCCAACAGCATCCTCAAAGCATAAACATCTATAGTGGATGACAGTATCATGTAGCTCTACATATCATACCTACCCTCTTTAACTGGAACACAATCTATGTGAAAACCTACGTGTAACAGAAAGGCTTATAAATATCTTACTCAGGGACTAGCAAGAGGTTCCACTAAAAATTTCATAAGAATCTACATTGACAGTATTTCTGTAATGTACTCTTTTATAGTAATGATTCTTACCTAAACAACTGAGAAAATTATTTTTAAGCTAATTTTTCATTGCTAAGTAAAGAATGAGGTTTTACATTTGTTTCTCTAATACTGTTTTTTTATATTTTTAGTTTGATTGTATGTGTTGAGTATATTATTTTACTCTATTTGGGCATAATATCTTATGAATATATGTGTCCTAATGGGAACTTCAATGCAAGTGAAATACTTTGTCTAAAAAATAAAATCTATTCTGTATGATATTCAAAGCATATATAGAGTAGCATTTATTTTATGTGCCACATAATATTTTTTGTACAATGATCCATTATATCTCCCAATAAGACAGAAATGATATTTGTCTTACTAAGACAGACAAATAAGTTAAGATCATTATC
This sequence comes from Peromyscus californicus insignis, assembly GCF_007827085.1. Taxonomy (NCBI): domain Eukaryota; kingdom Metazoa; phylum Chordata; class Mammalia; order Rodentia; family Cricetidae; genus Peromyscus; species Peromyscus californicus. The sequence continues at coordinate 65,120,013 of NW_026294458.1, forward strand.
TGAATTTTCAACATGCATGTAGCAAATACATTTGAAGACTTACTAATGTCTTATTAGTAGATAAATTAATTTCAATCTCAAACCATGATATCTGTAACTCTAGATAAGCATTTATCCTCCTTGTAATGAATGAGTTTGGCATAAAAATAAAGTTTTATTAATTATTTTTTATGCTTGTCATAAAGGCAAAAAAACCTCTTGAAAATAATGCATATACACATAAATATATGTATATGTATGTGGATACAGGTATATATGTACACATACACATGTAAATAAAACAATAAAGAGTAATTGCATTTTAATTCAAGACATTTATGAACAGGGAATTTATTCTACCACACCAAAGAGTCTTTACAAATAGGAAACTTCAATGTTTTAATTAAAGCAGCCAAAACCAGGACATGAGTTACTCAGCTCATTTGTTTCCTGACTTTTTTATGTCAAGTTAAATACTCCTAAGGTAGGTCATATAATTCAGTGACCTTTAAAGTAAAATTGAAATATTTGATTTTACTACTTTTCTTTACTCTTTTTCTCTCTCCACATGCAGCCTATAAATGCCAGTAAAATTAATTGCCTAATTACAGGGAACAAAAACATTGCCTTTAGAAAGATTTCGAATTTGTATATCCTGCTGTGGAGATCTTGCTTGACTACCTGACCTATACAGTCTACACTTCTTAAAGAAAGAAAATAAGCAGTCTACTTTGGAGCACATTTTAACTCGTAATGAGGACAACAAAATTGCCCTATAATTTTAGGTCACTTATATTTAAGGGCTATAAGGTATTAGTCTGGAGCAACTTTCCTGCTTGTTCTTTAAACACACACACACACACACACACACACACACACACACACACACACAAGACATTAAGGAGAGTAATATGAAAGGTAAAATCATCATGTATTTGTGATACAAAGAACTTTATTATCAAGTTGCATACATGAGTTATGTATACATGAGGGACACATACTCTTTTTTACTACATGTGGCTGTGGATTCTGACCCATCTCTTTTCTAGGTATTTGAGACCCATCTGTCAAACTCAGCTTTTTTGCTATGGATGGCTTAGCGTTGGGGGGTACCCATGGGCATCACAACTGGCAGGGAATTTAGAGGAGGTGAAAATGGAAACTTGTTAGAGCTCGACTTTGTCGTTCAGACCTACCAAAAATAGCTAAGGAGTCTGATGCCATGGTTTAATTCTCAAACACATTGAAACACAGTCAAACTTTGGGGAAAAGGTTATCAAAGTGACAATTCTCATAACAAAGCTTCAGGCAAGGCTACATAGAAAGTCCCTTATAAAGTAGCAAAGCATCTATGACCTTTACAATATGAATGAGTTCTATTGGCAGATACAGGGTTAGGGCCTAGAGGAAGGATCTGTGATAAACATACAGATGGATTTTATTGGTGTGGAGTATAAAGTGCATGGGTCATATTTCATAAGAATGATTTCTACTCACTGAGAGATAAAGCCCAGGCTTAGGGTCTAAACTAGTCTCAGAACTTGGGGGAAATTCAGGTGGAGGCTGGCTCGTAATCGAATAGCAAGGGACCACCAGGTTGTTTGACCATTTTCACTCCAGCATTCTGGAGACCAGGCATCATTCATTTCTTCCATCGAAGAAAACAGGACCATGTGCTTAGTAACCCTGGTTTCCAATATGAACACTAAGCTGTTCTTCCTACAGCTTAGAGGCATTTTATAGCCTAAAAACTAGGAGACTTGGGTATAATAGTGATATCCCATGGATTTTATGGAAGATTTGTGGCATGGTAAAGAATTTGATAAAAATATCCTGAATGAAATTCTTAAAGGATGAATTGTATAAAGGAAAGTAAAAGCTAAAAGACTTGAGAAAACTGTTAGTCTCTTTGTTCAGAGTGATGCTGTATGACATGCATAAGGTGTCCTTATTTATCTAATTTTATTACCTTTTATTTTCACATGGTGGGGATTAAACCCACAGCATCATTCGCACTAGTGAATACCTCACCCTTGAACTACATCACAGCCCCAGTGTCTAGTTTTGCTTATTCCTTGGTTTTGTGTGCATGATTATTTTTGCCCTTATGTAGCATGTAAGTTCCTGATGCTCAGGAGGCCAGGAGAGGGTGTCATATTCGGGGAATTGGAGTTACAGTCAGTTATGGACCACACTGTGTGGCAGCTGGCAACTGAATCTGAGTCGTTTTCAAAAGCAATAAGCTTTCTCAACCACTGAGATATGTCTCCAGCTTAATACAAGTATTTGTTTGCAATTTTATGGGTTTTAAGGGCTTTAAAAAAATCCTTCAAAATGGGAAAATTTCTGGATTTCATAATATAGGAACTCAGGTTTAACTTATAAACAAGATATTTGACTGGCTGTAGAATAGTGTGATGGGAGAATAAGCAGTTGTTTCTCTTTCATTCAAAATGAAAAAATTATAGAATATATTTTGATTATATTATTTTCATTACCCAAAATTCTCCCTGATCCTCCCCACACCCTGGCACTCTTTGTTTAATTACACAATAACATATTTTCCAAAAGTGACAGTGACTTTTACTTTGAGATAACAAACAACTTGTCTGTTCACAACTGTGAGCTCCTTTGTGAGTATTTGTATATCCTGAGTTAGTACAAAAGTCTTCTCAGAGAAGGATGCCATTGGTGAAATGCTATATATATATATGAACTTAAAACGTTTCAATTGTGACAGGATGTTATCATCATCAACTTTATATAATTTGAAAGTGGCTTGTGCTGCCCTGTGTATAGAGGTGTGCCATGCACTGCATTACACTGAGAAGCTGTTGAAATAGACAATAAACAGAATATATTAGCTAAGCCTAGAAATGCAAAATGTTTGCTGGTTGCTGATTGGACTGCACTGAGCAATTCATTTAAATAATGCTGGCTATGAAGGCCTTGGGGTGATTATGATACTAAGGTTGTAGCAATCTAACACTGAGTGTTATTTATTACTGTAGATTCAAGTATGGACTAAATGCAATTGTTTAATGGAGTCTAACAGTGGGGATAAGTAATTCTTCACAACATAGCTGTAGTGAAATAGGCCTCAGTCAATAAACTATTTGCTTATCTTTATTTGTGACCATATTAACTATTTGTATTAGTGAGAAAACTGTTTTGTCTATCACTAAGCATTAAATCAATATGTTGTACCATCTATGAACACTATTGAAGGTTTTCATACAGCTGAAGCTTACTGCCTGGATTCTGGTAGGGGCTCAAATAATGTTGCACAAAGTGTTAAGTGCCAAAAACAAGCTTATGAAACTAAAGAAGAGGGAGACCCATCTGGGACAAACCTTCATATAGTGTGAGAAATCACGTAACCAAAAATGTGGTATTTTGAGTCTTAGCACACAATGAATAGTAACACATATGACTTAGCAAGATGATGATGCCTTGCTTATTCATCACACAACTGAGGTTCAGACATCTGCACTGTGACTAAATGGATCACATGGATGGGAATAAGGGAGGAGCAGATTGAGCGTCACTCTCCATTTGCTAATCACAGAGAGTCAGAGAGTGAAATAATCTATTGACAATGAAATCAGATCTCTAAGACCGCATGTTGCCCCATACTTAGACTGAGACCTCTACATTATAAGTCAACTTACCAAAAATGATCCTACCATTTGCTTAGAGTGGTAGAATGCTTAGGCATTATATTGTTTTAATTTTGCCAGTCAGGAGTTCACACTAGGCTAGGGTAGACTAAGCTGAAAGTATTACAGAGACTAAATACCAACGGGTCCACTTGTCAGATTGGGCAGGTAGCCACCACGTTCTACGGAGCACACGGACTTCCTATGAAAGCAGCACTCAGGACAGGATAATAGAATAATAGTGTTGGTTAGTCAGATAAAGTACTTGACAAGCATAAATAACAAACTTTCTCCCTTGTCTAGTTGTAAGAGAAAATAATTTTAGGCTATGGAGATGACCATATATAATTGACAGCAATGTTTAAATTTAAAAAAAAAAAAGCTTAAAAAGACTTGATTAAGGATTCACTAGAAAGGCATACAGGAAGGAAAGGTCTACATATCACTTTTACTTCTAGTGTTTGGGGTACTAAAGAATAAAGGAATTTTAGAATTGAATTGAGAGACTTTCACTGAGGAAACAAAAATTCAAATTTTGCTCATTGTAAGTTTCTGTTTAAACAAAAGAGAAAATTAGAAAACAATTAGAAGTATAAAAATAGAGTGTATATATTATCTTGAGACAATGGAGCTTTATTTTCGCTAATTAAAGGTTAAGCAAAGAAAGGTGAAATAAATTGAAAATGCCTCACACATGGAAAGACATTTGCTGGAAAGGTATTTGTCTGCTCATTGGTAAAGAGAAGATTAACAAAAAAAGATGGGAAGAAAGGAAGAAATAAAGCAAAAGAAAAATGTTCACAAAAGTGGAACAGTGATATTATAAAATGTATATTCTGCCATATGAAAGATCTTTCAAAACAAGGTAGGGATCCTGGGATAAGAAGACCATTTTCACACATGTAAATACCTATACCCTGGGAATTTTCATTGTCAGATTTGAAACAGCTAATTGCTCTATGTTTTATATGGTATACGGTAAATACATTGAATCAGGGAGCATAAGACTGTAAAAGGAATAGCTATATAAAAATCATACCTACTGTGCATTCAGTATTTCTTTGCATTTTCTATTCACTTCAGTTTCTCTTTATTTAAATGTTTATTCTACTTCCAGTCTGACTTTTCTAAGCAACTTATTTATCTCATAATTAAATATAATTAAAAGTAATAATATGGCAAAAGATTTCTTTAAATTTGGTACTAAGTGGCCTATGGATATTTTTCTTTCAGTTTTTAAATTTTTTAATTCATTTTACATATCAACCACAGTTCCTCCTCCCATCTCTTCTCCTGCTCACCCCACTCCCTCATATCACTCCCACCCCACCCCACCCCCATCCACTCCTCCAAAAAGTAAGGCCTCCCATGAGGAGTCAGCAAATCCTGGAACATTAATTTGAGGCAGGACCATACCCTACCCCCTGCATCAGAGCTGAGCAAGGCATCCCACCATAGGGAATGGGCTCCAGAAAGCCTTCTCATGCACCACAGGTAGATCCTGGTCCCACTGCCAAGAGGTCCTCAAACAGACCAAGCTACGCAACTGTCTTCCACTTGCAGAGGGCCTAGTTCAGTCCCATGCAGGCTCTGAAGCTGTTGGTCTAGAGTCCATGAGTTCCCATGAGCTTGGTCCAGTTGTTCCTGTAGATTTTCCCATCATGATCTTGACACCCCCGCCCCCCGCCCTTTGCTCATATAATCCCTCTCTTTGACTAGACTTCCAGAGCTCGGCCTGGTGCTTGGAGTGGATCTCTGCATATGCTTCCATCAGTTACTGGATGAAGACTCTATGATGACAGTTAGGGTATTCACCAATCTGATGACAAGGGAAGGTCAGTTCAGGCACCTTCTCAACAACTGCTAGTAGTCTTAGCTGGGGTCATCCTGTGGATCCCTGGAATTTCCCTAGCATCAGGTTTCTCCCTACCCCCATAATGGCTCTTTCAAGAATGGATAAGGAAAATGTGGTACATTTACACAATGCACAATGGAGTATAGTACTACTCAGCTGTAAAAAAAAAAAAAAATAACATCATGAAATTTGCAGACAAATGGATGGAACTAGAAAATATTGTTCTGAGTGAGGTAACCCAGACTAACAAAGACAAACATGGTATTTACTCACTCATAAGTATATACTAGATGTAAACCAAAGGATTGCACAACAGCTCCAGAGAAGCTAGGTAACTAGGAAGACCCTAAGTGGGACACATGGATCACCCTGGGAAGGGGAAACAGATGAGATATCCTGGTAAAACTGGGGATGGGGGGAGGGGTGGAGCAGTAGATGGGTGAGCATGGAGGGTGAGAACATGAGGGAATGGGATGGCCAAGCTGGGGAAGGGATGGAGTGGGAGAACAATAGAAGAGATATTTTTCAATTAGAGAAACCAAGTAAAAATACAAAACATTGAAGGATATCTATATAGTTTCCTAAGTAATTTAATTATGTTGATAAATTTAATGTTTTGTAAATGATAAAAATTTTTTATTTCTATCTTAGGGATATTTCACAAAAGAATTAAAAACATCATATGACTTCAGGTTTGTACCTCATGATAAGTTAAACAGACAATGCACATAAGTAGGTAGTAAGTATTCTATATGCTGGTTTTCTCATGACTAACAAATGTTCTTTGCTCATGAATGAGCAGGCTTGTTCATCCTGACAGTATACACATATGCACATTACACTTACAATACATTTGTTTACACATGTAGTGTATACATTTTTGTAAATAACTCTATGGATGAAATATTTAGCTGTTGTTTAAAAATTAAATAAATTTCAATTTATATACTTTCTTTTCTAAATACAGTTTGACACCCAGTAATCAGACTTTCCCCATCTCTTCTAAATTTTGACTTATTAAAATGATTATAACACTTCAATTGGTGTTCCCATATTTACACCATTGTTTAAACAATTTTCTATAAATAACTTTATATAAATTTATTCCAAGGTTCTTCTATTATAGCTCTTGCCAGTACCTAATACCTGTGACATACTCTGACTGGTTGATAAGTTATAAGCTTACACATTCTCAGGGTTCATGAAATGCAATTCAGAATATTTCTGGGTTAGTATACTCCTTTGAAATCCATAAAATGGTTAGTTCACTGATCGGGATGCATGGAAAGCTCAACTAATCTCTGACAGACATAAAATTTTAAGAAGAAAGAGAATCAAATAGAATTTCACTAAAATAAATGGTTCATGGAATAGTACCCTAACTTGATTTAAGAACTTTAATAGAGTGATCTGATTTATTTCTGAGATAATGGCTGTTTCTCTGTGAGAAAAGGGAAAAGACAATCACTTTCAATTGTTTTGAATGTGGTTACCTGCATATATATATATATATATATATATATACATATACATATATATATACATACATATATATATATATAAAGTGTATATTTTGATAAGCCTTCTGAGCAGTAGACACTAATGCAAATACATGAATTATTTAGGCATGAATCTTCTGACCAATAAAGTTTAAATATTGTTCATTGAACTCATAAAGTAGTATATGGATCATGACTAGTTTTCAAACTTTATAACTTCTATTGTAAAAGTATTTAATTAATTACATTTCAAGCCAGGGGGTGGTGGCACATGCCTTTAATCCCAGCACTTGGGAGGCAGAGGCAGGCTGATCTTTGTGAGTTCGAGGCCAGCCTGGTCTACAGATCGAGATCCAGGAAAGGCACAAAGCTACACAGAGAAATCCTGCCTCGGAAAAACAATAACAAAAGAAAAATTAAATTTAAATGTGCTAAAGTTCAAAGAAATGTCAAAATAGAGTAGAACTTAGTACTAAGAGGATTGAATTACCTTGCCTTGAATATTTGACTATGAATTACTTAGTAAAGGGACTTAGGAGTTTGTTAAGTATTACAAATAATGTATTACTATATTATTATTGCAATGTCTTTGGAAATGCCTACTTCACAGTTTAAGGAAAATAAAAAAGAATGAAGATCATAAGAAAACTGCCATGTTTGGAAGTAGTCTATTATGTAACTATAATTGGTAATATTTGAAAGAGAGACAGCAATGGCCCAAGTGATATGCATTTCCGATAATACTCTCCCTTAAATGCATTATAATTCTGTCATCAAATATATTTGAGGTGTGGCTACCAAATTAACTTGTCAATGTCAACCTGGTAACTTAACATTATTTACAAACCTACTGATTAACTTTGGAATAGGTACCTTGGCAAACTAAATTTCTAAACTATTATAGACAGATTTTTTGTTGAAATTCTAGTAATGATCTTTCATTTACTAAAATGTTGAAGTTCAGATACCTAGTGATACATGCATATACTAAACTTTTGGAAGAGGCAGAATAATGGTGTCTGGAGGAGGGTTTTCTATCTGTGATTATGATTCTGGAAGGGTTAATTATGCATGGATTTAATGGATACTTTAAAATTCATAGTGGATTGCCTTGCTATAGATATCTAATCAATCACACCATTACATTAACAACCTTAGGGTAGTTAACTAACCAGCATTCATATATCTGTTGCCTTGTAATTGTAGTTCTCCAATTAATTTTCACCAGAATCACCCAAAGAGATCCTGAAACTACAAATTACTGAGTCTCTTCCCCATGATGTCTGATTGTCTGCATTCCATGTAGGGACTGATCACTTTCATTTTTAGCAGCTTCCCAAGTCATGATGAGGCATCTATGTAGAGACAACTACTGATTTAGAGCAAGGCATTAGACTGGGGGAAAAATAGAAGTTCCAAAGGAGCATGAAAAACACAGCACTCCTTGTTAACAAAACAAGTTCCAAAGCATCTCAAAGTTCACAGTACTCTTAGGATGTGATAGAAGCTTTGGAAAATGTTACACTAAATAATAAACCACTATTGACAAGTGTGTTAATTAAGACCCTGAGAATATATATCACCATGAGAATATTTCTCTTGTGAAAATATTTCTTCAAAATGGACATGTGTTCAATGCGTAAGAATTCCATAAAAATAGCCACTCCTGGTATATGAAATACAATGAGAATGTATTAGAAAATATAAGGCAAATATCATCTATTCAAGTTACAAGTGGAGAGACACAGCAATTCAATCAAACGACATGTCTAAGTACATCTGCATAAACAAGGTGATACTACATTCTTTGAGTTAGCGTTTTTGTGTGTGTACTGTAAACCAGCCCAGCTTTTGCAGTCTTCTTACCTTGGGCCCACCAGCTATGGAATATAGAAATGTGTCACCGTGTGTAACATGATTTACCACTTTTGTTAATTGTTTTTCTTCCTAATCACAGAGATTCTTTGTTCCTTGTGGAACTTTTCATGATTTTCAAGCTGGTGAAGCCACTAATGCCTGTGATCTGTGCTGCAGCCAGAAGCCAAGTTGAGGTCTCTGGTCCTTGCTGCCACTGGCTATTATGGGCAAGAAAACTTTTGTCACAGTGATATCAATGATTGCACACTAATAATTGAGTATGGGAGACATTGAAAGCTTCTGTGACAACCTCTCCCCCGCTTCAGATAAAAAAATAAGAAAGAAGAAGAAAAAAGGAAAAGACCCCAGACAGGAAGCTATTGAAGAGAGTCCTTAAAAATTGCCACAAAGATGCTGAAGTGCATCTCTTCTCTTCACAGTCAATGGCTCCTGGTGGTGGGTGGGGAAGAACTCGGTAATCTGTAAGTGGATGACCACTGGGAGTTTGAAGATGCTCCAATAAGTCAACACAAATTGGACTTGGTGCATTTTTTTTCTTTTTCTCCTTTCTTTCCTGTCTTCTTTGTTTTTAGGGGAAGGCTCAAGGATGGGAAAACAGACCTGGGAGGAATGGGAAATGAATGTGACTGGTGCATTTGTGAAATTCCCAAATAAGTAATAAAAATACAAATAAGTGACAGTGGAGGATTTATCTCTAAATATGAAACTGAATTTGCTGTCTAAGTTTCCTGGAACTTAAAAGAGTGGGAGGACAGAAAGAATGCAGGAGCCAGAAGGTAGTAAGAGTGTTGCTAAATTGCTAAATTGCCAAATGACATCTTCTAGACACAATTCAATCATTGTAATTATACACTCAAATCTGTAGAGGTTAATGACATCTGAACAGCACAAGACTGCCCCTGTCAATCATCAGTCTTGGAAAAGGGGCTTGTGAAATTCTACCACTTACTGATAAATTGGTGGCTACTGACAGAGTCTAGGAGACAGGGAGTTACTGTATGTAGTTATAAAAGCATTGGCTTCAATGGATATTTTCCAGCAGGCTACAATAGACATTTCTAAATTCATGGTCAAACAAATGACGTTGGCTAAACTCAGTGGGTCACAAAACAGAAAGTCATGAATATGGGGAAAGATTTTGTAGGGAAGGGGAAAGGCTTACAGAGACAGAAAGGAAGGAAGGCATGTCAAGAGCACAAATAAATAAAATGCATTATATTCTTGTCTAATATGATCAAATAATGCAATCACTTAAAGCAAGACAATTTGAAGTTGTGATATGAATTTTATTTCACAGACATACTGTTTAAAACTGATAAAAGTTGCCACTAAAATATTTTCTTTGTGAATTTTCAAAACCTACCAACCTGATGTCTGACTGAACTATTGATAAATGAGGTGTATAGTAAAAATGTAATTTGTTAGGGTTTTTTTAACTGCTGTTCAATTTATTTTAATACATTACTGGTTTAGAATTTTTATGAGCCAGAAGTTAAAGAAAACAACAGTATAGATATTAATGGAACATAGAAAGATATTTTTATGATATATGTATCAAGTAATAATCTATGTTGCTTGATATATTTAACTACACTTCTTTAAAACATACTTTGTTAAAAAATTCACATATTTCTAAGAGGAACATTAAATGAAGTCAGCAGATTGTATTTATATATATAGGTATTACAATAATAACTAATGAAGAATAGCATGAAGTTGAGAGAGAGTTAGAAGGGAAGAACATGGTATGTATGAAATTCTCAAAGATAGTAGCAAAATAAATGTTTAAAATGAGCATTTAAATTGAGTCTGAAAGGTACCATATATGATGGAAGTTTTCTAGATTTGCAAAATACAACTTTAATAAACAACTTTTGTAATTCAGAATAGCTGAAACAAAATAATCTCTTAGAAATAATATATGTATCAATTGCTGAGGTACAGTTTAGAGGTGTTAAGTTGATTTTCCTATATTGTCATCATATTGTTAAGTTATGAGTAGTGTCTGCACCTATTGCTGCACACTGTAAAAAGAAACCTCTCTGACCAAAATGGCAGCATGTATGATTATACACACACACACACACACACACACACACACACACACACACACACACACACAAAAATGCCCCCTACGCGCACATTTAATATTTGAAGCAAATTTTGATGGGTACATTACATCCATTTAGCGAAATAACAGCAGTAGCTTATCCAAAAAGATCCGTAACACCCATCCTCCCAACCCTACTGCCAAGCCATATGTTTTTATCTGATTTTATAGTACTAAACAAGCCTTCTATTCCATTAAGCTGGCCTCAGATTCATCCAGAGAGTGGTTGATTACACCCATAGGAACATGCAACTACTATACCAGTGGGGTAGTGTTGCATTCAGGTTCCACAACTGAATAAGATTGCTGATGACAGTTGTTCCCTAGCAGCCTCAACTATTAAGACACAGAAGGCTTTAAGCAAGTACAAAATGCTGTTTTAAATTTTTAGCATATATATTATTAGCACTTTTAAATCAATAGTATAAATCTATATACATGGGTGCCAATATATACATGTGCATGGATATTGTTAAGAATAGCATCATTTTATTGCATAGATTCATAAACTCATAGGCAAAATACGTAAATGAAAATCAAAATTAAATTATAAAACCTCAAATTATGTTATTAAGTTATGTTTTCCTTTTATTGAAAATATATTTTTTATCACGTAAAATATCCTGATTATGGCTACCCCTCACTCAAATTCTCCCAGATCCTCTCCACATCCCTTCCCATCTGAATCCACCCATGTCTGTCTCTCATTAGAAAATAGGTTTCCAAGGGATAATAATAAAATCTAATAAAATAAAGTCCATGGAATAGGAAAAAATAAATAAATGTAAGGAAAAGAGCTTAAATAAAGACACAAAATTCAGAGATCCACATGTTTGAACACTCAGGAATCCTATAAAAATCATTAAACTGAAAACTATAAGGTATATGCAGAGGACCTGTCTGATACAAAGAGAGAAAAAAAAACTAAAAATTAAAAAAATGGTAAAGACAAAATTATAAAGTGTAAATTGGACATGATAAGTGAAAACAATAAGATGGTGTCAGGGAGGAAAGGGGACCAAATTTGTTAAACATATTGGTTGATATCCTAAGAACTAAAAAAAGAAAAAATACTAAAATGCAAAATAAAAATAAAACATGTTTTGTAGAGAGTAGTATAATAGGATATAAAACACAACACAAACTCATCTAGTTTAGTTTATATTTGTATCAATACTGTTCTGAAAGAAGTGGTTTTTATAAGGTGGAGTTCTAAGACATTTTTTTCCCTAAGATTGTAGACTCTTGGAATATCATTTAAGTAAACAATACTTCAGATGATTAAATATTCCAAACTAGTTTGGAAATTGAAAAGTAGGTTTTGACACAGGGATCGCCCAATGACAGAGAAATGGAATGAGATCTACATGAACAGCCTGGACATGAGTGGGGGTAATGAAAGGCGAGGGTCGAGGGAAAGAGAGCTTGGGGGAGCGGGAGATCCCAGCTGGATCAACAACAGAGAGGGAGAACAAGGAATAGGAGACCATGGTAAATAAAGACCACATGAGAACAGGAAGAAGCAAAGTGCTAGAGAGGCCCACAGAAATCCACAAAGATACCCACACAACAGACTGCCGGCAATGGTCGAGAGACAGCCCGAACTGACCTACTCTGGTGATGGGATGGCCAAACACCCTAATTGTTGTGCTAGAAACCTCATCCAACTACTGAGGGATCTGGATGCAGAGATCCATGACTAGGCCCTGGGTGGATCTCTGGGAGTCCAATTAACGAGAATGAGGAGGGTTTATATGACCGAGAATTGTTGAGACCAAGGTTGGATAAAGCACAGGGACAAATAGCCAAATGAATGGAAACACATGAACTATGAACCAATGGCTGAGGGGTCCACACTGGATCAGGCCCCCCGAATGGGTGAGACAGTTGATTGGCTTGATCTGTTTGGGAGGCATCCAGGCAGTGGGACCAGATCTTGTGCTCATTGCATGAGTTGGCTGTTTGAAACCTGGGGCCTATGCAGGATTGTTTGGCTCGGCCTGGGAGGAGGGGACTAGACCTACCTGGACTGAGTCTACCAGGTTGACCTCAGTCTGTGGGGAAGGCTTTGCCCTGGAGGAGATGGGAATGGGGGGGGGGGCGTTGGGGGGAAGGTGAGGGGGACGGGAGGGGGGAGAACAAGGGAATCCGTGACCGATATGTAGAACTGAATTGTATTGCAAAATAAATTAAAATAAATTAAAAAAAAAAAGAGAAAAAAAAAAAAACAAAAAAAAAAAAACAAAAAAACAAAAAAAAAAAAAAAGTATCTAACTATCTGCCATGGAATATATTAAACAGTTGGTGAATATGATTCATTGGGGGTTTCATTCAAATTTTCCTATTTAGGCAAAACACTTAACACCCGAATGAAATCCATTTATAGGACTTTATTTTAAGTTTCCCTTCTCTCTCCCTTGTTATGTATTTACCTAATTAGATGTGAAGAAATAACTATAAATGCCATTTTTCCAAAAAAGTTACAAATAATGTTTTTTAAATTTTCTGGTGGTTAGAGATATAAACAAGGAATTTACCTTAAAAAAGTGGACATAATCCTGTGTTTTCTGCAACATTTATGCCATTATGGCAAAAGTAAACATGCACATATTAAGCTAATCAAAATAATATAGCTGATTGCATTTCATTTATGATGAAATTCATTATAGTCAAAAATAAAAGTGCCAATAGATGAATTGATTTTGCTAAATAAAATTGTGGTCAGATTGAAAATTTAACATTCCCTATACTATTCTGTCATAGAAAACATTATACCAATGCCATAGCTTTCTTCCTGCTTCCAAATAAAGGCTTTGCATCAGAAATGCTCTAAACTCCTATAATTTTATTATTGAAAATGGGAATGGTTCCTGTATCCCTGTCTTTTGTGGATGTGTGAAGGTAAATGTAGCATGTTTGTAACTGTATATGGTGAGGTATTTAGCAACTCTAAATTCAAATATAGCAAAATGACATTTTTGAGACAATAGCAAATAACTTACACTGTCTGAATTCTGCTTATCTTGAATACACCTACCAATATAGAAATGTAGAAAAACATGATGACTGTCTATAGAATGTACACTTACCACTGTTACAGGAAAGATTACATTATTCCCAGATATGTTGAACACCTCAGAAACAATGATTTTGAAGAGAGATTGTGTTTTTATCCCATGTAGCATTTTTAAATAGCTCTAGGTAATGAGAAATTATGACAGATACTAGAGTTAGTTCAGAAAAAAAGGCAGAATAGACAGATCAAAGCTTTTCTCTTCACAGCTGAAACAAAATGAGAAACAAGAAACAAATATCAAAAAGTAACTTTTGTCTAAACACCATGAAGCAGTCAGAGATTTGGAGATACCAAGTGAACACTGAATCAGGAAAACAGAATAATTTAAAATATATGGAGGATGATGATAAGATATTTTCACTTGTCTTTTTCACTTCCCCGGCCAATTTGGTGGTATTTTAGAAGAAACGCACATATTCCCAATGTGATATCATGGACTTAGGTCTCTGAGGGAGAACACAAGTTTTTATTGCCAAGTTAATGAGTAGATGAGTCAGATCATCCCTAGAGACATCATGGTAGATGGGTATAACTCATGAAGCTCAGAAAATGAAGCGTTAGAAAAAAGATAAAGTTTAAATGAACTTAAGGTAGAATTCTGGAAGCCAGGGACTAGAAGACAGAGGGCATTCAAAAGAGCCAAGGCAACAGGGAAACAGAAAAACCTGACACATTTTTGATATGAGATTTCTTTTGCTGATTAGTCTGGAAACAATTTAAACTTTGTCTTGGGTTGACCAGTAGGCTATGCACACATCTAAAACAAGTGTCATCTATCATTTTTGTGTTGTTCCTGTAACTATTGCTTATTGGCTTGCTTGTTTGATACTTAATTTTTAGTGCACTAGAAAATTTCTGTGAAAATATTAAATGAGTAATAAAGTGAGATTTTAGTGGCCACACACAATAATATAAACTCTATGTAAAAGCTATTAGAAAGTGTCACAAGGCAAACGCACCACCATAGCTTTCAACAACTAAAACAATGCAATAACAAAATATGTCATATCCATAATACTCAAATGTCTACCTTTAAATAGATGATCGCATCGCTTAAGAAGTAAAAATGATGCTGTAGTCAACTGATCAAAGAAAATTGTTAAAAACTAACCACAAAGAAGCCCAACTTGACTTACTAGACAAATGTTTCAAAATTATATTAAATATCCTAACAAAAACATATTTAAGGTATATTTATCCTGAGTAATAAAAAAGGTGTTTTCATAAAAATTCAGAATTACCAAAAAAAGATAGTATTTATAAAAGAAGCCAAGTGATTCAGAGTAATAAAATATAATAGCTTATAAAAATAGAGAAAATCAAAACCAGATATGCACAAATAGATGAGAATCAGTGAACTTCATAAGAAGAAACTGTAAATTGTGTAGAAAAAAGAGGTTAGTGATCATCCTAAGAGACTAGAGCACTATCCAAGTAAATGCTACTCAACACTGCTAAATTTCCAGAATATATAAAGAGAGTAGATCTGGGCACAGGTGTCACTTAAACATGTAATCCCAGCTCTTGAGAGATTGAAGAAGAAACAATGGTTTACGTTTGAGAAAAGCCTAAGATACGAGTCAGATTTTTTCACTAAACAAAGAAACAAATGAGAAAGGATAAGACAAAGGAACAGAATGATAAGTGAAGAAAAAGTGATCCAAGATCTCCAAATACCAGAAAGAAAGGGAAGAAAGAAAGAAAGGAAGGAAGGAAGGAAGAAGGAAGGAAGGAAGAAAGGAAGAAAGAAAGAAGGAAGGAAGGAAGGAAAGAAGGAAGACAGGAAGGAAGGAAAGAAAGAAAGAAGGAAGGAAGGAAGAAAGAAGAAAAGAAAAGCAAATGGCTGGGCAGTGGTGGCGCAGGCCTTTAATCCCAGCACTCAGGAGGCAGAGCCAGGCGGATCTCTGTGAGCTCAAGGCTAGGCTGGTCTACAGAGCGAGATCCACGACAGGCACAAAAACTACACTGAGAAACCCTGTCTTGAAAAACAAAATAAAAAAGTCCAAGTTTTAAAACAAATGCCATATAGCTGGCATGCTGGTGTCCACTAACAATTAGAGCACTCATGAGGTAGAAACAGGAACACTGAGAGATGAGGCAAGTTTGGGCAACTTAGGCAAACCTGGATCAGCATGGAATATATAACATGACTTTATCAAATAGAATTAAGTCAAATGCAAAACAAAGTAGAGATGAATATAGAATCAGTACTGAGACGGTATCAATAGGCTTTCATTTACATTCATACTTTATGATTTAACCAAATGTATTTAAAACATTCTATCTCCTCATTTTTTTGAATGATGCAGAAAATAATATAATTTCCTGACACACTGCTATTATAAAAATGACAAATTAGAAAGATAAGTTTGACTTACAAATGCATAAAATTTTGTTAATATAAAATTTAATTAAATTATATAAAATGCTATTCACTTGGATTGAAAGGGTTCAATATCACAAACTTTGATAATTAGAAAATTTTTGAAATTAAGTAATGTATGAGAAATATTATGCTTTGGTAATTTATTATAAGAATTTGTTATGTATGTAAGCATACACAAATATGATATATCATACACACACACACACACACATATATATATATATATATCTGGGATGAACTTAGAATTTACCTAAGTGCAAAATGGTCTTATTAATTTACAGGAAACAATGCAATGTTTTCTGAAGAAGGCCTTTAGTTTCTACCACAGAAAACCTCTAAATGAGGGAAAGAAGAAATGATACTGGGGTGGAAAGTAAAAATGAAAAGAGCTGTGTTATGCTGGAATTTCAGCTCTCTCAAGTTTTGATGTTTGCTCTTTTCGACAAGGGGATAAGAAAACTTTGGGAGGGCTTTTAACACATCAACTGTTTTAACAGACTCATTCAGCCTGCTATTATAGAATAGGAAGGGAGCAGAGTGACCATTTACCGCCTTCTGATGCTGTGAAATTGCATGCTGATTTCTCACAAGGAACAAAGCATCATTCTAGCTGATGAATATATTGAATGTTTAAAAAAAATGTGGTCAGCAGAAAATGTCCACTGTTGAAGGAAAATTTCTAACACAAGCTGATGCCTGTTGCCTAATCCTTTCTAAGAGGTTTCTCAGTTCAACCTAGCTCTAGAATGCGCTGGAGAATTCAGCAAGGTTCTTGGATTTGCATTTCATTTCACCTTCCTCTCTTTCTGATAAGGCTGACAATTATTCCTCATACATGTTAAGAGTGTGCCTGTTTGCATTTATTTATCCAATTATTTATCTGATTACCCCCTTATCAGTCTCCCTGGTGATTATTTTCCCTTTCTGGATTTTAAATGTCACAATGTCTCAAGGTCCAGTCCCTCAGTCTGCTACATTTGTAACTACTTTCACTTTATGTACTGTAACAACATTGTGGATTTCTCATTTCTTCAGGTGGATGTCTTTGCTATCAGTCATTATTTCTTGTTTTAATATGCTGTGATGGGTACCTCAGGAAAGAACATTAGCTCTACTTTGTGTGTCTTGCACACAATCACCTTTCACTATGGAACTGTGTCCCTTCCCAGTTGTACACATCCCCAACTTTTCATGTCAGGATTGCTTGTTTCCTAACTTTTCCTATTTTCGTGCTGCTGGTTCAACTATAGTCACAAACACCCTTTGAAATTCTAATACATTTTAGTCTTATTTTAAAATTTATGATGGCTTACATCTCTCTTACACTTAAATTTCTCATGATTAGACATACATATTATGTGTAAGCTCCTCTTTCAAATGAATTGTTATTTTGAATAAGATTGATTACTGTCTTATCCAGAAAAGAGAATGGCTATCTGCAAAACTCCATGAAGGTCAGATGCAGGCCAGGTCAAAATTTTTCTTTCATTTACCCCACCACTTTTTTTTTTTTTTAATACCGAAGCCTGATGTCAGCAGGGTATGTGTGTGGGTATGAAGAATACATCTAGGAAGTCAATGCTTTCAGCATGGGTGTGATGTAAAAGTTCTGTGTTTACATGTTTCAATCAAATACCACTTCTGATTTCCCCATATGGGGAATCAGTGCTTGCCTATTTTTGAAGCTAGAAGGCATAATGTCATAGTTACCTTTTGCATTGAGCATTGAGATAGAACATTGACCTGTGATTCCATTGAACTTGTACCTGTGGCTCCTCATTGAATACAGTCCTGAAACAGTCCAACTTGGAAGCTACTTCAGCATTTTTGTTTATGGGCACAGTATCTCTCTCCTACACATTTGAGATATTCTGTCTTTCTGTCCTCCTTTTTCCTGTGTTGTGTTCCAGACTCAATGCTTCCTTATTGCTTTTCCTTCCTGAAATACAAAATCCCCTCTGAGGACCTTTGCATAGTCTCTCTCTCTCTCTCTGCCAGGGTTCCTTTGCTTCCAGTGAAGATCAGAACTAAGTTTAATGATTGTTTCATAATTTTAAATAAAAGATAATATTTAGTGTAGCTATACTAACTCTTTAATTTTCATGTCTTTGATAATTTCCTTCCCTATAAAATTTCCCTCCTCACTATGTTTCACAATTTTAAAAAAGAATTATATAACGTTGATGAAAATAATGAGTAGGCTTGAATTTATTTTCACAGACTGACCTAAGGCTATGTGAACAGACATCATGTGTCTTACTAGAAGGCAGAGGTGATAGAGAGCATACATCCCCTCCAGACACATCTTTTGCACATAACTGAAACATTAGTGATATATGTGATGGTATATATACACCCATTCAGCTTTTCTACTATCAGGCAAACATACAAGTGTAACTTAACCAAAGATTTCCAGTAAATTTACAGTAAACATACTTTCCACAGGAATATGGAAGAGATTGCATTTATTTTGACATTTGCTATTTCCACCTCATGATTTTCCCATTCCATTGTTGGTTTCTTGGGAGATTATTCTTTCTTTCTCAGCCTTTTGGCTAAGATCAAGTGTAGTATCTCTTCTTATTTTTTTAATTTGCATGAAGAGTTTTATCTGACTTGTTGGCAAGTTTACAAATGTGTTTGAAGTTTAATATTTGCATTTCAAAGCACATAACCAGCAGATATGACTTTTTCTTCTAGATCTGTACCTGAATAATTGCTACATGTATCTTGGGTTTGTTCCATTCCATGGTTAAAACTACGTAAGAGTGGGTGGAACGTGGTAGTTGGAGTTCCTCAGGGGAGGGGCCTGGCCATTTGTGACTCAAGAGGCTTACAAAACCTCATAATAGTGCCACTCCCTATGAAATCATGAGGGTCATTTACATTCAAACTACCAGAGGATCCTGCTAAAGTCTGTACACATTGCAGCATGATCATTCACAATTATTTTACTGTTATTGCCTCCATATTGATCATCTATACTCAGGTAAAACTGTAAGACTCATATCCATTTTGTTTCTCTAGGACTAGAGATACATATAGAAAATAGTTACAATATATGTTAAAAGGAATGGTTGTTTCTCTAATCACTCATATAGTAAATAAAAAAAGCAATGGGTGCTGTGGGTGATTGATTGATAAATAAAATCCTGATTGGCCAGTAGCCAGGCAGGAAGGATAAGGTAGGTGGGACAAGGAGAGGAAGAATTCTGGGAGGTGGAAGGCTGAGACAGAGAAGCTGCCATGGCAAGCAAGATATAAGGTACTGGAAAGCCATGAGCCATGTGGCAACTTATAGACTAATAGATATGGGTTAATTTTAGATATAGGAACTAGATAGCAAGAAGCCTGAACCATTAGGCCAAACAGTTTAAATAGTATAAGCATCTGTGTGTTCACCTTATAAGTGGGCTTCGGGACTGCCAGAGCTTGGTGGGAGCTGGAGAGAAACTCTCCAGCTACAAATGGGCTCAAACTGCTATAGTTTAAATATTAATATCATCCTCCAAATGAATCTATTTTCTCAAAATTCATCTGTTGAAATTTCATATCAAATGCAATATTATTGGAAGGTGATTGAGGTGAGCACTAAAAAGTGTGTCTGTAGGAGTGGTCTCCCAGTTACTGTGCGGCATGGAGTGAACATACTCTGAGTGCACATCAGACACCAACTCTGCTGATGTGGACAGAGAACAGTTTGTCATTTAAGATTGAATGTTTAATAGAATTGTGTTCTACATACATTAGGAAGGGAAAGAATTGGACTCCTTAAACTTGGAACAGATGTATCTGAGCTAAAGTTCATGAGTGCTGAACACAAAGAACATGGAACCATTTGAAGAAGCAGCCTATTTTCTTTCTTTATACTACAACAGATTCACAAAGCCTCTCCCAATGACCTGAACTAAGATAACTCTGCTGGGTAACAACATTTCTTTCTGTAAAGTGATCTAAGTTCCTATTTGATTATTAAACCAAAGGATAGCATTAAGTCACATAGCTGGGTCCCATACATGAGAAGTTAGCCCACCTATGGTCTCTGGAGTCACTGAAATCAGATAATGTATGCCAGCAGGCAACAGTACAAAAGCATTAAGAGGTTATTCCTTGCTAGTAACAGACCAGACTATTAATCTGATCAAGATGGTACTTGATATTTTAGAGTTCTATACATTGAAAGAATTTTATGGACTTCAAGAGAATTCAAAATCAATTCTAGAGTGCTCTAGGCGGGGTTCTCAAAATAGTATTGACACTATTATACAGAGTAAAATTTTCAGATCTGTAAAAAACTATGTTATGGCTCAGTGAAGAGGACTAAGGCTTTGAAAATCTCAAGAAGTTTACAGTGCCATGAGTTTCCTAATTTTATGTAGAGTATACTCATTATAAACTTAACAGTGACTATTGTCTACAGGACAGTAACAATGAGCAGAAGTTATGTCAATGAAACCAATCATTACAGTGATGTAAAATTTCAGAAGCACAAAGGCAAAATGGTAACATATATCTTTCATGGCAACAGAAATGTCACATATTCCTCTAAGTAAGCTGAAATATAACAATTAAGGAGCCCTGTTCTAAAAAGACATAGTAACAGCTAATAGATAAACTCTGTTCTTGGAGGATTATGCTCATCACCAATGGCTGTGTGTGTGTTTGTTGGTGAGTGTGTGTGTGTGTGTGTGTGTGTGTGTGTGTGTGTGTGTGTGTATTCATAATATATCCAATACAGAAGAGTCAAAAATTTATATAAATTATAAATAGCTCTCATAGAAAGTCTCAGTCCCTGTCCTGGTTTCTCAGCCTGGGAGTCTGAGGATTAAATCAGTGGGTGTGTTCCCTTGAGAAATAACCTGAAACTTATATGTGTGTGTGTGTGTGTGTGTGTGTGTGTGTGTGTGTGTGTGTGTGTTTGTATACACATATATGTATGTATATATGTGTGCATATATATATATATATATATATGATTATTTTTATTATTTTACCCATGGGACCTATGGCTATAAGCACATTTAGAAAAGGAGCATTGTATCTTATCGTACAGTCTGTGAGCAGACACTGATACTGAGGAAAATCAATTTTGATCAAAGCCCTGCATCAACATTAGATTCAGGAAATCAGGCAATAAATGTGTTTCTACTATTCATTCATCACTCATAGGGTGCAAAGGAACACAGTATTTCACATTAATTGGAAATATATCATTCTATGTATATAACAGCTAGCAGAACACTATTTTGTTCCTAGAAATATTTATTGACAATAATTTTTGTAGAAAGGCAAGGCAAGGGTGATGAAAATACTTCCCTACATGTCGAAGCCAAGAGAGTCAAGAAAAGCAATGTGGAGCCGATTTGCCTACTAGAAACGACTTTAGATATCAGGGAAAATCTTTGAGGTACATAAAGTAGCACCACATTCCATTTAATTTACCTTCTTAGACACAACAAAGATCAAATGTGACAAGAGACTGGCATAAACTTCTGACAGAATATTAGTCCTTCAGAACTGCTCTATCAGGGCAGTGTTCACAGTAGAAGAAAACCAGTTATGTGATGTGACAACTCTAGTTTCCAAATCTAGAACTTTCATTTTTTTAATAACATAATCTAGGAAAAATAAGCCTAAACATACAATGCATCATAATGTTTTCTATTGTTTTAGTTAACAATATTGCATAAATTTATATAGATCTCATTTGGCTGCTTATTGGATTTCAGGAAAGTCTGAAATTTTATTATTTTTAAATATAAAATTTGAAAAATGTTTTCATTAAACCTTCCTTCTTGGAAAAAGACAACCGGATGAGATTGCCTCACAGTTAGAATTTTCACAGTTAGAAACATGCTCAAAAATTGAAATTAATTTTTAAACAAATAATTCTTTGGTTTTATTTGCCCAGTCTTGTAGACAGTGTGTATAAGCATTACATTGCTGCTTTTAGAACAAAGTTTCAAATCATTTTTCTTGAACATAGGGATAAATTCCAGCCCAGCACATATGACTGTAGGTCTAGTAACACAGAAACATGCACATAAATACACTAATACTTACACACACATGCATACACACATACATGAACACACATGAATACACACATACTTACACACACATGCATGCATGCATACATGAACACACATGAATACACACATATGCATACACACACACACACACACACACACACACACACACACACACACACACAGACACACATACATATGTGTGTGGGTATCTCTGCAAGCTCTACCAGACTGCAGAGAGAGGCAATAAGAAAATTTGTTTCAACATGACTCAGTAGCTGGTATTGGTTCGATCTTCTGGTGTCTGACTCCAAGCTATTTCTTTCTGGTATATTTAAACATAGCATAATTTGGTGAAAACTCTTGTGATGATAATTATCTCAATCTTGTGTGCACAACAAAACATACATAAATCTCCCTGAGGAACAAATTAACTAAATACAGATCAGATGTGATTGCAGTGAAACTCTCTGTAAAGTCCATAAAGATGGGTTCTATAAATTGACTGAAACAAAAAATGAGAAGCCTCACATAAGGGCCTGGGGAGGGTCTGATGCCAGAAATGGCTCTGGCACAGAAATAGTACAAAAGTCGCTAGCTAGTAAGCACATCCACTCCTATCATTCTGGGCAGATAACAAGTATTGTATTCCTTCCTGTGAAGAAATCACCCTGTATGCTTAACATTCCAGGTACCCTTAATCCTGATCCAAGAACACAAAAATCTCCATGTTTCCTTCATACATGCGCATGCATGCATACACACATACATACACACACGGGCACACACATGTATGCACACAAACATACAAATGCATACATGCGTATGAATACACACAACATGCATAAACACATAAATGCATATAAACATACATACACACATTCATAAACATATACACACACATAGCACATAGCCTTATACATATGCAGACATACATACATACACATAAGCAGACACAAAATCATCTTCACAATAATATTTATTACATACTATCAAAGTATCAGAATAAATTAACTAGAAATATACGTTAGGAATTCTATACATTCCCAAAGGTATATGTGTTTATATCCAACTTAAGATGCTGTAAATATCATATTTAAATTAATATTAAACATTTTAGAGGTCATAAATATCAATTATTAAAATGAAGGCACATAAGCAAACAAATTTAGAATATACATAGGAAGAAATATTAAATTAGAATTCAAAGCATAATAGTCCATCTGAAAGAGGACTGATTTCCAAAATATATAAAGAACTCAAGAAACTAGACATCAAAACAAAAATAGTCAAATTTAAAAATGAAGTACAGTTAATTTAGATGTTCTCTCTGTGCTTTTTGGTTAATTTGGATAAGACCTTATCTATCTTGTTGATTTTCTCAAAGAACCAAATCTTTCGTTTCATTGATTCTTTGTATAATTTTTCTTTGTTTCTATTTTATTGATTTCAGCCCTGAATTTGATTATTTCCTGGCATCTGTTTCTCCTGGGAAAAGGAAATAGAAGAGATCTCCTGGGTAGACTGGGGTCTAGTGGGGATGGGAAAATAAGGTATTGGGTTGGGGGTGTGGGAGGATGGAGAGAGTAAAGAAAGAGACATTTTGATATGGGGGGCATTTTAAGGTCAAGTAGAAACCTAGTGCAAGGGAAATTCCCACAAATCTACAGTGATGACCGAAGCTAAGACTCCTAGAAATAGTTGAGAGGGTGCCTGTACTGTAATCACATTGGTAACAATCAAAATTGTCATCACAGAGCCTCATCCAGTGACTGATGGAAACAGATGCAGAGTTCCACAGCCAAGCACTGGGCCTAGCTGGAGGAATCCCATTGAAGAGAGGGAGGAAGGATTATATGAGCCAGGGGGTCAAGGTCATCACAAGAAACAACTAACCTGGACCCATAGGTGCTGTGGGATGTTCTGTATGTCAAATGTGTTGCTGATTAGTCAATAATTAAAATACTGATTGGCCATTGGCTAGGCAGGAAGTGTAGGCGGGACAAGGAGGAGAATAAAGCTGGGAAGTGGAAGGCTGAGTCAGAGAGACACTGCCAGCCGCCACGATGAGAAACAGCATGTGAAGATGCCGGTAAGCCACGAGCCATGTGGCAAGGTATAGATTTATAAAAATGGATTAATTTAAGCTGAAAGAACAGTTAGCAAGAAGCCTGCCATGGCCATACAGTTTGAAACCAATACAAGTCTCTGTGTTTACTTGGTCTGGTCTGACGGCTGTGGGACTGGCAGGTGAGAGAGATTTGCCCTGACTGTGGGCCAGGCAGGAAAACTCTAGCAACAAATGGCGTCCAACGTGGTGGCAAGAGTTTCCACCTAAAACCTGAGAAAAGATTCTAAAACGGAGCTAAAAACAGTTCCTAATTGTCTCTCTCAAATGAGCGGCAGCTGCTGGTTTGAGCTACTGGTGGGTTCCTAGCGTGCGTGCTCGACCTGCCTGTGGCGGGAATGAGGCCTTTGCAAGTGGCACTTTGAGCTGCATGGTGGATTTAGCCTTTGCTGGTGCAGAGCAAAAGGGGAGGTTTCTGGGCTACACGCTGCTTGGCTAAAAGCATAGACCCCCGATAGCTCCCAGAGCTGGCGGTAAACCATGGCCATGTTGGGAAGCTGAGGTGGGTGGATCCAGCAGCCACAGCTGCTGCAGTTTAAGGCAATAGATTTACAATAAGACAGATTCAGATGTAATAGTTTACAATGTGTGTAAAAGATACGTAGGCTTGAAAGAGACAAAAAAGATGATATATAGAGTTATAGAAACAAATACATAGTTTTAAAAAATAAAGTCTTTAAAGAGACAGTAAAGGTAGTATAAAAAATAAGCCACGTAAAAATGGATATTACACAGAGAATCTGCATTGTGTTGTCTTTGGGACTTTTAACTGCAGAAAAACATTTGATTGTAAAAGCTGTTGAGTTATGCCAAAATGTATATTTTAAAGGTACCTTGACTTCAAAATTTGGATATAAGGATATGTTACTTTGGAAAGGAGACTCTGCTTTTGTTTCCACAGAAAGCCAGAGGCTGTGGATTTGTTCCAGATTAAGACACATCAGGTTTGACCAGCCAAGACCCCCTGAAAGGTCTCCGATGACACCATGGCCCAGATGATCCAACATCCAGAATGGTTTGAAGGCAACTGGCTCAGACGATACACCTTCATGGACTATTCCATAATCCTAAAATTTTCTTTGTTTCCCCATAAGATACAGCGCCCCCCTCCAGCAGGAAGTAGTAAGAGAAGCTACGCCCAAATTCCCAAATTGTATGTAATTTTACTTTGTTAAGGTTAAAACCTTCCTTTTTTTTTTTTTTAAAAAAAAGGGGGGAAGTGCTGTGGGATGTTCTGTATGTCAAATGTGTTGCTGATTAGTCAATAATTAAAATACTGATTGGCCATTGGCTAGGCAGGAAGTGTAGGCGGGACAAGGAGGAGAATAAAGCTGGGAAGTGGAAGGCTGAGTCAGAGAGACACTGCCAGCCGCCACGATGAGAAACAGCATGTGAAGATGCCGGTAAGCCACGAGCCATGTGGCAAGGTATAGATTTATAAAAATGGATTAATTTAAGCTGAAAGAACAGTTAGCAAGAAGCCTGCCATGGCCATACAGTTTGAAACCAATACAAGTCTCTGTGTTTACTTGGTCTGGTCTGACGGCTGTGGGACTGGCAGGTGAGAGAGATTTGCCCTGACTGTGGGCCAGGCAGGAAAACTCTAGCAACACATAGGAGCTCAGAGACCAACAGCTAGGGATCCTGCATGGGAGTGACCCCAGGCCCTTTACATATGTATAGCTTGATCTAAGCATAGGTCTCCTAGAGGTGGAAGCAGGGACTGTCCCTGAAGCTTTGCCTCGCCTCCAGGAATCGATTCCTCATGCTGGGTTGCCTTACCCAACCTTAATGCCAGGGGAGGAGCCCAGTCCTACTTGATATGCCATGTTTTGTTGCCACCCACTGGAGTCCTGTCCCTTTCGAACAGAGACAGAGGAGCAGTGAATTGGGGGAAGGACAAGAGTTAGGGGTGGGGGAGGGAATGGGAGGAGAGGAAGGAGAGGAAACTGTGGTCAGGATGTAAAATAAATGAATAAATTTAATTAAAAATAATAAGTATAATAGTCTATCATTTGCTTAACCATTCCATTAAGTTTATCCTTTCACGTTTGTCAAGCAATCATTTTTAAAAGATAAAATGTTTACATTTTCATTTGAAATAATATAAGAATCAAATAGAAATTTATGAGTACTTCAGTGCTTGCTCAGTTACTGAATACTGCTGTGTGCTTTTTATTCACTTAATCTTGCCATTACTAACCTGACATAAAGATCAGAAAACATCTAGGACTACTAGAGGAAAAATTTACAGCCAGTATATATTTCAATATCAAAAGTTCCTTTTTATATATTTTTAAGCGAAATTGAATTAAACTAAAAATATTTAGCGATAGAAATTTCTAGCTGTGTTAGTTATTTTCTTGTCACTGTGGTCAAATGCGTGAGGGGTAGCAACTTAACGGAGAAAGAGGTTTGTTTGGCTTACAGTTAGAGGACACAGTTCACCTTGGTGAGAATGTCAGGGCCACAGGGGCTTGGAGCAGTTGGTCACATTGAACTCACAGTTAGGAATTAGAGAGCTGAATGGTGGTTCTTGGCTCACTTTCATCTTTTAATTTAGTCCCAGACCTGAATCCATGGAATAGTGCAACTCACATTTAGTATGGGTCTTCCCAACATAATTAACCTAGTCTAGAAAATCCCTCATAGGAATGCTCAGAGATATGTTTCCATGGTAATTCTAAATCCTATCATTTTAACATTTACAATTAACCATAATATAGGCCAATGGGAATGTTTATGTTTATTTCTTGCTTGATTTTAGATTATTTTCATGCTGTATTGGTTCGGATAGTAATTTATTCTCTTGTTTGAATAATTTTCACATACATAGTTAAATAAGGAAGCTAGTTAATCACAAGTATCCTATATAAATTTAAATATGACTTTATTTACTCTCTTAGATAACATATAAATAATAATATTCTCATAGAATATTTTTAAAAACATAAGAAAATAATTAGTCTTTTAAATTCTAGTTTCAAAAACATGATATTGGAAAGGAAATAGCAGAATTTCTCTAGTTTAACAATTTTATATTTAAATATATATCATTTAAATGTATAATATACAATTTACATTATAAAAATTATCTTTAAAATAATTAGCAAGTAAATAGGTCAGTAAATCAACACATTTTAAAGTAGAAAAAAAATCTCACTAACCAGACATAATCACTTCCAATTTCCTTTCATTCTCAGTTGGAGAAATGACAGAGGGTATAGCATTCAATTCTGTGCTCCTGCCTTATCCTCCATTTCCTTAGAGTGCTAGTATTGTGCTGTGCCAGAACCATTGAGATTGTCTTCATACACATTCATCTTGACATCAAGATGCATGAGAAAGGATCCTGAGCATCAAGTCACTGCACAATAAAGAAAAGTCTTAAGAGAAGACTTTCAGAAGACAAACACCTCATATTGAAATAGTTACGTCAGAAGGAAAAGCCCAATCTGAAAACTTCCCAAAATCCACTGCAAGCCAAAATTTGAAATCTCTGCACCCTGATCCTCACTGAGGTGTATTATAATTATCATGTAAAAAAGAACAGTCAAATTACAGAACAAAGGAGTTTTCATGTGTAGTCTTTTTAGGGGGCAATATTGAAGAATTCAAATGTAATGGATTGAATATTATGACCCTCAGATTGCATGTTGAAATCCTAACTCTTAACATGATAGCATTAGAAAGGCTTTTGAGAGTTAATTAGATAAGCAGGGATGAGCCCACATGACTGATAATGTTCTCGTAAGCCGAGCTTCACTTTACCTAACAACTTGAACTATTTCAGACACAATTTAAGCAAATAATTCGTTATCATTTTGATACAATATTTAAATGAAATATTGAAATGGAAAAAAATTGGCAAATAGAAAATGGTGAGTATTGATCTGTGCTCTGTTAAATGGTTTAAATGTATGGTATGAGCATTGACAATTTAATAAAAGTCTAAGAACAACAGCAGTGTAAATGATGAATAAACTAAAATAGCATAGAAGATTGAGAAAAATTTATGATGACATATGAGGAAATCTAAAAAAAAATAGATAGAGGTGAAAATAAATCAATACACATACCATCTGGTTATAGGGACATACTTAAGTGTCCAAGTACTGACAGGTACAAACACAGCAACAGGCCATGAGTGATGCACAAAAGAAGTCAATTAATCAAGTTTCCCCAAAGGGAAGAGATACATTCAAGGTACACGCTGACAAAAAATCATTTTAGTTATGAATAAAAACAGCTCAATCTGTAAAGAGGGAAATATGATGGTCATATGTTATCAATAGACTCTAGATATTCAGATCATCTTGATTTATTTATTCTATCCATTGAATAAATATTTATAGACCTTTTATGCATCAATTGCTATAGGCTTTAGGTCTCTGAAACGAAATATCAAACTAGAGTCAAAAAGATTAACTTGCAGAGGAGGAGATAAATACTAAAATCCCTTGGGTAAGAAGATTATTACAAATACATACACTGCAAAATGAACAAAATGAAAAAAAGTGTGGCAGGTTCATAGAAGCTGACAATTACCAGGTAAGAGATGCTTTAGAACTGTGTTTTGAAAAATAAACAGTAGCATGCTTAATTCTTCGAGTATCTGAAAGTTAATATTTGCTCGATATAAACGGACATTTGTAAAATGATTTTTATAGAGCACATTAGTAAATCATTGAAAATATGACTTTTTTATAAATTCTATGGTGTATAAATAATGCACATAATATATCATATTGCTATCCAGGGAGAAAGTCAAAGTTCAAATATCCAAGTATGCTCTTTGGTAAAGAAAGGTGGCTCAGTAGTTAAGATGCATCTAGCTCTTCCAGAGGACCCAAATTCAGTCTCCAGTACTGGAGCACAACAGCTTGCAACTCTGTTTCCAAAGCATCAGAAACTGTCTTCTGGTTTACACAGGCACTAATGTATGAATAGCCACACACAAACTTAGAAATATATACATTTTTAATGTGTTGTCTACTGTAAGTAAATAATTTATCTAACATCATAGAGTGAAAAAATATTAATCAAAACTATGGTAAACTAAGTACAATCTGAATATTTTCTAATTTTTAGGGGAATATTGCCATCAATATTCTTATGCCATTATATAATGGGGAAAATTGAGGTTTACGAATCTTAAATGTCCACTGAGAATTTAAAAATTCTGCTCTAGCTTGAAATTTAATGAATTGGACATTTCATAAATTTGGGCTTCAATTATTTTTTAATTGTGTTTCACATGTACTGTGAAAAATAATTTCACGGATTACATTTCATTGTTATGACATAATAACCTTCATCTCTATGATACGGTTCTATTTTCATGTATTATGGTACACATTCCTTATCCCTGTACTGGGAATAATCTCAATTATGTCTACTTTCATATAAACAGATAATGGGTATTTCTGTTTTCCTCTTATTACAGGTATTTTGGGCAAAGAACATTGACAAGACTAGTTAAAATTATTAAATCATATTAAAATATTTTCTGCTGCTGTGATAAAAATAACCCAACAAAAATAACTTAAATAAAGGCTTCATTGGCTTACAGTTCTAGAATGCTGGAGTCTGTCATGGCAGGTAAAATATAGCAACAATCAGGGTGAACATGGTATGAGGGTCAGGAAGACAGATGATCATGTCTTCATCCACACACTTGAAAAAGAGAAAGAAGGGGGAGTAGGTAATGCTATAAATACTCAAAACCCACCCCAGTTACTTATCTCCTTAGCAGGGCTCTATTCTCCTAAATATTTCTTCCATAACCCCCCATTACTACATTCCCAGAGAGAAGGAACAATCCTTCCTGATGTTCCAAAACATAACTAGACATAACATGATTTTTCTCGCCTTGGTGGTCCTCAGTAGAAGTCATTTAATATGATAGATATAAAGTGATGTTCTTCTTCACAAATTTTATTTGAATTTTATATTTAATTATTTATTGGATAATCATATTCGGTTTTATTTATCATTTTTCGATGAGAAAATACAGCTACATGTTACCAGTTTTCTATCACGGTGAAAAAATTCTTAAGACAGTTTAGGGGAAGGAAGGCGAATTTTGGATAGGTATTTCAGAGATTTCAGCCTATGATTTCTTGCTCCACCGCTGTCCCAGGGCAGGCCAGAAAAATAAATCTGCTCACCTGATTACACATGGAGAAAAGAAAGATCCAGAAGATTAGCCTATGGATACATTCTTTCAGGGAATGTCCCAGTGATCTAATTCTTGGGAATTCTACCACCCAATAGCCAATGAGCTTAGTAACATAATTATTCTTTAATGAATCTACTGCCTTCATGGCCCCATCACCTGTCAATAGCTCCATATGCAGTGAACCAGCTGTCAAGAAATGACTGATGTGAGTGGCAATTTTCTTATCAAGCAACAACATCCTAGGACAAATAAAATCATATTCATCAATAAAAACATCTCAATTACTTTTACATAATCAAATAACTAGAGTCCTTGGGAAACTGTAAGTATATTATTTCAGAAGGAAAATTCTTAATCATTTGATGATATTATGAGTCATAGCTGGGTCACAATGGGAGAATAGGAAATATGGATGCTATATATTTTGTCTAGGTTACATTATAACAGTACTTACCAATCTGTACATGGAAATGTTACTGCCATTATTCCTTCAACCTAAGATCATTTGTGTGTGTGTGTGTGTGTGTGTGTGTGTGTGTGTGTGTGTGTGTGTGTGTGTGTGTGTGTATGTGTGTGTGATCTTAGAAAGGACAGCCCCTTCTAACCCTAAGGTAGAAAACACATTACTTTAGCATGCTTAGGCACTGGTAAATAATCAAAGCCAAGCATTTCTGCCAGAGCAGTGGATAAAAAAAGGAAAGACAAACAAACTTTCATAAAGTGTTTACTTTCAGATCATGTATACATTCAAAAGTGCAAAATGAAATAGATCACTACTATAATCCTCCCTATTCTTACTTACTTAAAAAGTTCCCATTTATATGCGAAGAACTGTTATCAAGGTCAGGAGGAAAAATAAGTCCTGGGAAATTCTTCAGTGTATTGTCAAGGTGTTCCTATTCCTATTCCCACGGGAAATTTTTAGAGTTCTCTAATGTCACACTTTTGAAATTTTAATTGCCTAAATCTATTGTTATTGATTAAGTGATAGGGAAAAACCAAAACAATATTTGTTTAATTATATATATTAAAAGTAAGAAAGCATTATCTTCAATCTATCTACAGTAAATTTAACATTGTAAAGTTTCAACAGCAATATACTTTAGATATCTAAAATATAAAATAATTATCATATACTTTATAAGTATATTGATGAATGTGCACAACATTACTTGAATTTATAAAACATTGTATTAATATAAGTCTATTTTATACTTTGATTTTGGGATGCATAAGCCACCATGAATAAAAAGAACTCCTCTTCAATGACAAAGTTTGGAATGGAAAATGCATTATTTTCAGATACATATTAACTCCCCACATGATTTGCCAACTATTGCATATAATGTCACACTCTAATATGCACAGATTTATAACTGTAATAATTTATAATGTTCTAGTTTATAATGAGAGTACTGTTTTGTAGAGAAAGATTTTTATTAATTCCTTGAGAATCATATGTTTTGTTTTGTACACTTTAATCTCCTCCCTGGCCCCACCCACATCCAACATCCAGCCCTTCCATATCTAACTAACTTTGTGTCCTCATGCTTGTAAAACCCAGCAAGTCCAATTGATGTTGCCTTTGTATTTTTAGGTGTGTGGACATTCACTGAATTGTGTTAGATGTAACAGTGGTCACACATCTAACCAAAACTAAATCTAACATATTTGGCAGCTCTTAATTGTCAATTTCTCACTAAGGGTGGAACTTCATGCTACCAAACACCCTCATGTTGGGAGTTTTATCTATCTTGAGCCTGAACAGAACTTGTGCCTGCTGTCATAAGCACAATGAGTTCATATGTGCAATTTCCCTACTGTGTCCAGAAAACTGTTTCTTTCTAATCATCTAGACTCCGTGGAAGATAAATGCTATGGCATCTTAATTTGTCTCCAGGATGAATACTTTTTGATAAAGGTTTTACAGAGTTTAAAAATGAGAACTCAAAAATGTTATTGTATGCTTAAGCAATTAGAATGAATCAGTTTTTTTCTAATAATATGAATTTGCAATTATTTGGAGCCAGCATAAAGTAGTCACAATTTTAGCAATAATTGCAGCTTTCCGTTTTACAGAGCAGGGCCTGTGGCAACATGCAATTTCTCACTGAATTATCTTTTTGATAACTCACATCAATGGCATCCTAAGGTTTACACAAGGTCAGTTTTCTTTTCTGACAATGACTTTATGATAACAACTTTAATTGCTCCTGATCTAGACAACTTCACACATTCATACAATAACATTGTATCAATCTATACTAACATATAATTAAAATACTAATGATTGGTTCACTAATATGTTTTCATGAATTACAAGGACTGATGAATAAATATTTTGTAATGCTATGAAATCTCCATATTATCAAAGTGTTAAAATATAAGCAGAAAATATATGCACATACTGCTTAGTGTAGAGCACAAATATTAACTATGCTCATATATTATTGTCTAAATATTATGTGATATTTCTATGTTTTTCATAGTATATTTCCTACAAATAGATATTCAATATGGTAATAAAATGCAATATTAAAGTTACAAAGAGGTCCTATATGTAAATATGTATATTTTAATGTGACTAAGGAATACAATTAGACTATGTATGACATTCTTAGGAATAGGCATTTAAAATTATATGAAAATATCTTAATATATAATATCATATTAATAAACTAGTGAGGGAGTGTGGGAAGATGGGTCAGTGGGTAAAGGCACTTGCCACCAAACCTGAGACTCTGAATTTAATCTTTAGGACCCACATGGCAGATGTAGAAAACTTGCTTCACCAAGTTGTCCTTGTTGCATACACACACACACACACACAAAAACCTTGCATATACACACACATGCAGATGACAGAGAAATAAAGAGAGAGAAAGACAGAGACATATCACAAGTATGAATGCAAAAATTTAAAAAATGTAATAAAACTTTAAAAATACTAATGATAGATTCATTATCATATTTTCATGAAGTACAAGGACTAGTGAACGAAAATGGTTGTAAAGTACCGACATATCTATTGGTAGCATATGTTACATGCTCCACCTGAGCTTGGGTCATGAATACATTTAAACAATAGACTAAAAGTAGAAACTATTAGCCCACAGCGTTATAGATGCATGAGTAGCCTAATTAACAAATGTGTTGATGCTCCACTCATACCCCCATTCCATTACTCAATTCCACAGGCTCAGCATGATTGTTTTGTCTGATGCCATTTGGTCCTCTTGATCACTCCCATGCTGCAGTGTGCCTTGTCCAGCTGCTGATACTGATCACTAGCTCAGGTTGCTGCAAGTGCAATTATCTTCTTGCTCCGCAGTACTCTAATTAAAGCATACTGTCTCACCGAGCTTCTCCCACTAAAAGCAATTGGAAACACCCCATCTGTAGAAGCTCACTTAAAATTTATTTCTAAATTTTGTGTAGTAGTTATGCAAGAGGATTGGATGTATTCCAACAAAATCTTAGCTAAATCTTTCCTACCATTTTTGACATAGCCACATATTAGTGTATATTAGAGAGAAATAGAAACCAAAAAATAGGCTTGAAAGAAGCCATCAGAGGCACAGTTACTCAAATACATCCTTCAGTCTCCATCTCATTGTTTTCAAAGTACCCACCAATGTTTTCATTCTCTCTATTCAATACTATGGACAACGACTCTGTTTCCAATAATTTTAACGCCAAAAGTCATACAAATAACATTACCTGCTCACCTCTAGGATATGTCAACCCTATGCTTTTAACTCTGAAAAAAATGAAATGTATAATTATGGAAATACAATTTAATTCTTTATGGCAAGCTTTTTCATCTGAATCATGAGAAAGTGACTTGAGAACTACTTTGATCTTATTTATTAAATTTGTCATCATGACTTATCATGTGAAGCTTTATATATATATATATATATATATATATATATATATATATGTCTTAAAATAATATTTTGTTTGATGACTTCTGTCAACATTAGGAATACATTGTAAGGCACTGTTACTAAGGTTTTCACTGACATTGCCACTGTAGCATCTATGTGTGTATGTATTTGGGTAGCATATTTGTGTGTATGTGTGTGTGTGTGTGTGTGTGTGTGTGTGTGTGTGTGTGTATGTTTATGTGCATGTATATGTATGTGTTTATGTGTGTTTATTTATATATGCATGTGTGTATGTGCATTCCTTATATATAATATATATGCATGTTTATTTATTACGTGTGTGTACACGCACATTTGTGTATAAGTACATGTATGTGTATGCCGGCTAGGTTATTCTTTTTTTTTATTGTCAGTTTGACATAGCTAGGGTCCTCTGTGAAAAGGGAACCTCAACTGAGAAAATGCCTCCATCTCACTGCCTTGTAGGCAAGTCTATGACAGAATTTTCTCAATTGATGGTTGAAAGACCAGTTCATGGTCTCTGTTTCTGTTCCTTCCTCCAGGATCTTAACTTGAGTTACCACCCTGGCTTTTCTTCATCATGACTTCTAAACTGTAATGGTCAAATGAACCCTGTCCAACAAAAGTTGGTTGGGCTAGCTTTTATTAGAAAGCAAACTATGACTCTCTCTCTCTCTCTCTCTCTCTCTCTCTCTCTCTCTCTCTCTCTCTCTGTGTGTGTGTGTGTGTGTGTGTGTGTGTGTGTGTGTGTGTGTGTGTGTGTGTCTGTGTGCATATGCATGTATGCGTAGACTTGGAGACAAGAGGACAATACAGTACAGAGATACAGGTTCTCTTACGGATTGTCGTTCTCCAAGTAGACTAGGCTAGCTAGCCTAAGTACCAGAATGCTGCCTGTCTCCTCCTTTCTTAGCATATGGCTTACAGTTGTTTACTGTGGTTCCTGCATTTTTTTCGTATGTATTCTAGGAATCACAGTCAGGGTCTCATGCTTGGGAAGCAAGTGCTTTAACAAATGGTCCATCACCTGTCCTGAATTCTGTAGTCCTGGGCTCAGCAAATTTAGGTAAGATCATAATGAAGGTGGATAAGTTTCTAAGCAGTAAATGTGATGCTTAGTAACTATATACTGTACAATATCTTACCTACGATTGCTAACAGTGAGTAAAATTCAAGATAGGCTTAGAAGCATACGACTATTTGTATAGGTATAAATATTGATATTATCATTATGACTGACAATTTAATTTGTGTAGAATAAAATAAATACATTTAAATTTTGATCTCTGCATGCACCAGTGAAATTATTGCTTCACTCAAAATAATGAAGAGATAAATTTTTCTAAGGAAAAATATATGATTTTCAAAATCCTCTCTGTTACTATATTTTGTTGGTTCAATGAATTTTAAAAAAAATAATTAAAATATTTAATACAGGAAGGTTTTGAAATCCGTATTTTACCAGAGGCAATAATAGCCAATTATCTCTTTCTTCCTCTCATATTCCTTTCAGCTTTTCATCTGGAAACAGCTGCTTTGCTTCTTGGCTGCAGGCTCTGAAGGAGATGAGGCAGTGATTATTCAGTACCAGGAAGCCAAATCCTTCCTCCTTTTGTTCTTTTGCTTGTTATTTGTTCACAGGAGAATTACAAAATTCCTTCAGAGAGTCACACGTTCTCACTCTGTCAAACCCTACTCTCACCTGGTGAAACTACCCTTTGCCCAGAAAAAAAGAGCTCAAAATGCTTAGATTGTACATTCATCATGATTGAAGGCAAAACACCCTAAGTAAATATCTAAGAGTTTGCAGGAGAAGGTTACGCCCTAATTTCATCCCTTGTTTTCTGGGCACAGATCTTCTAGTTACTCAGAACCCAATGTCATTGTTTCAGAAACTTTAACAGTGCTTAAAAAAATCAAGAAATTCAAATAGCTGAGTATCTTATGAGAAGTGAGGTGTTATATGTAAACCATGGGGCCATTCTAGCAGGCCAAAGATTTATGAGGCATGTAGTATTTCATAAGACTAGTGGATCTCATTATCATTCATTAAAGTTCTTTTTCTTTTTGTGCTAAATGAATCCTTCAGTCTGATGAAATACATCCCAAGATGCCCTATAAGTAACCAGAAATTTATACATTAATGGTGACAGAAACATCATTGGCACAACAGAGATAGCTATGTGGGTCAATGCAACAAATTTCTAATTTCTCAAGAGAAAATGATTCTGTAGTAATTGAGTTGAAAACAAATGTCTAGCAAAGTCCTCAAGAAATTGGTTTTTCTATGTGGAAAGCAGCTGGGCTTTGTGGGTGAAAGATTTGAAATTCTTCAGATGCATAATCTTGGTAAAAGTGAGTTCATACATCTATGACTTGACACTTGAAAACACTGCTCATATATGCATTGAACAAATCCCACATGGCCAAGAAGAAAGGGCACCTTATATGCATCAGTCACGTAGCTGTGAAATAATTCATCTCAGATAATGTTTCCATTGAAATGAAAATCGTTCTATGATTTAAAGATTATTGCACCTTCTTATTTGTGTGTGTGTGTGTGTGTGTGTGTGTGTGTGTGTGTGTGTGTGTGTGTGCGCGTGTGTGAGTGTGTGTGTGTGCACTCACACACGCGCACATGGGCAGGTATGCCTATGAGGTTACTTACATGTGCACACATATGGAGGCCAGAGACTAAATCAGGCATCTTTCTCAATAATCCTCCACCTATTTTAGAGACAAGGTATCTCACTAAACCTGAACTCACCAATCTGCCTAGCCTGGTAAACCCCAGGATCCTCAAGTTCCCACCTCTTCAGCACAGGGATTACAACTCCAACCATATGCCATCAGTGTAGCATGGGTATTGAATATTCTTACCTAAGTACTCATGCTTTATCAGCAGCCGCCTTTCCAGCTTAGCCATCTTCCAGTTCCATTATCACTTATCTTAGCACACATGCAAATTAGTCCACTGCTATTCTTGCATTCCAGATTGATTTGACTACATTTATCTATCAATTGAGCCGTTCCAGAGCAAATGCATCTACCCTCACTAGACCACATACACATCAATATATAATTTACTACCAATAATATGCTTTATTATGAACCTATGTCATGCATCTCGATTAAGATTATCACCAAAGGCAAGACATGAATATAAGTTAGTTTTTCTTCTAATTGATACACAGAAACAAAATTTTCATGATATCCTAAAACTTTACCTACATCCATTATGGTTGTATATGAATTCATATAAGAGTAAAGAATGATTGACATGGTAGAGAATTCTGAGTTTGAGACAATCTCTTCCACTTAATGAATTCCGTGAACTAATGTGCACTAACTAACGTTATGTTACTTATATTTCCATCAACCTAGTTATTTTGTGGATCTGTGAGTACTGAAAGGCCTGTATCTAAGATGCTTAATACCAAAAGGTCTGTTTCCCTGATTCTATTAAAATCCATTATTTAAGTGTAAATTGAGGTTCTCAGTCAGAAGATTAATTTTGCTCAGAAATCTTGGCATTTAGAAAGAAAACTGAAAATTTGATCACAAATTGCTTTTGCAATTCTTCCTTCAAAGAAGTAGAATCTATTTTTTTTTTCTTCCTTCAAAATTGAAAGAGATTTGTCAATTACTCCCATCAGTACAGAATTCAGCTAAGGAAGAGTGCTTACTGTGCAAGCATAAGGAGATGGAGGTAACTCTGGATCCTTTTCACCTGCATTGAAGCTGGGCATGACACACACATTAAGGTTAATGATATGGACAGGGGAAAGGAAAGGGAGCGAGTTGGGTGGTTCTAGATATTCACTGAGCCAATTTATCCCAAATTGTGATGTCACTGAGAAACCAGTCTTTAGGCAGAGAAATGACTGAGAAAATAAAGCAATCTGCTAGTTAATTTTAGCTGTTAAGTTCATACAGCCTAGACTCACCAAGAAAGAAGTTTCAACTGAGGTACATAAGATTGGTCTGAGAACATATTTTAGATTATTACCTTAATTGTTATTTGATGTAAGAGGGCCCAGCCCATGATGGGCAATACTGTTGCCTGAGCAAGCAGTCCTGTCTTGTATCAGAATGTTAGCTAGACACAAGTCAGCAAGAACGCAAGCCCAAAGCAATCCCCCCATGGGTGGTTTGTTTTTCAAGTTACTGCTTCAGTTTCTGTCCTGATATGCCTCAATTAGGGAATGTAACCAGTCAGCTGAAATGAATATATCCTTTCCACTCCGAAGTTGCTTTTTGTCAGTCTTTTATTACATGGACAGAGAAGAAACTAGAATAGATATCCTGAGATTATCTTGGGTCTCCACACGTGTCTGCACAGGTGAACACCAACTCTCCACACAGAGACACAGTAGAATTTGGTAGAAACAACGAAGTCATCAACAGATGTAATCTTGCAGGAACAGAGTGTATACTGGAGATCAGTGTTTACACTGGTTGTTAGGCTACAAACAGTGCCAAGACACAAAGTACAAGAAATGAAACAAGGTATGAGTGACAGATAAGTTGAAACCAAATCCTGAGGATAGTCTAAGCCATTAGGAAGCTGTTCTCTTATGAAAATAAAACATCCTATGGAGTTGTCCTTCATTAAAGTAAAATGACCAAGTCTTTTTGTACCCTCAGCACAATCACCACATTCTTTCATGTATGACCTTTTGACTTTTGGATAAGTATAGATGAGATGCTCCAGCAACAGAGACCACTTTTGAAAAAAAAAAGTTACATGGAAAGATTTTCTAACAACAGCATCTCCAATGGTTCAGTAACATGTTCTTTCTTAAAATGGATGTGCTTTCAGAGATGACCACTTAGTATTGGACAACAAATTGGTGTATTATTCTCCAGAAAAGCCTCTTTATTCACTATCAACATTCCTTAGTTGCCTGTAGTACTTTGTGTATAATTTTGTACTCATGATCTTTAATTTTATACAGAATGAACAGGTTGTATATAAAAATATATACATATGTGCACACAATAACAATTAATTGTTAAAAAAATTGAGAGGAAGCAAGAAGGGGCTTAGGGGGGAGGGAAGAAGAAATAATGTAATTATAATTTTAAAATATATAAGAAGTAATAAAAAGGATACTGACTTTAAAATTGAAAAAGAAGATGAATATGGATAACCTCCACCATACCATCTTCTAAATCTAAGCTTTAAAATCTGTGTGATTACTCTGTTATTGCATATATATATATATATATATATATATATATATATATATATATATAAACACTTATATATAAACACACACATATATAAATTGTGAAGATGTTCTAACTTTCATGGACTTGAGGAGGAACTGTCTTTTTCAAAGATGTCAATTTTCTAGTAAGAGCAAAAACCTTTTCTCTGGATATGACCTCAATATATAGACCAATCACACATGAGTTCCTATTTCCTATCCATTTAAGCACATCAAGATCTTGCAGTTCAAAATCCTTTCTCTTATATCATCCCAAGTTTAATCATTTAACAGTTTTGAACAACCACCAGGCTCATTCTCCCTCATATTATTCAATAAAACTCCAGACCTCCACACTTTTGCACTTCTTTTTTCAACAACATTAATTCATACATCTGTATTATTTTCCTATATTCAATCTAATTTAAGAGTATTATTACATATTGATGTTAATAGATACTATTTAAAATATTTGTATATTTTTGACCATAATAAAATTTACCATTTGTATTTACTATTTATATTTTTGAATATAAGTTTAAAGATTAAATCTCAAATAAGGATCTAACTATATACCAAAATGCCTACTCCTTTTAGAAAACCATGTATTGAGTGAGAAAACTCACTAAGGAAAGAATAAATCAGTGAAAATACTTGAGTATTTAAAAAAGGTAATTATGAAAAAATTCTCTAAGAAGTAATTTTTTTGAGAAAAAAATCTGTACTCATCAAATTTTGTGTTTGAATGACATAGGCATCTTTATATGTTCTATTTAGAGATTTATACAGCACTACAATTGTAAGACGAATTGCTAAATGGTCTTATTAATAAAAAAAAACAGAGCCAGATATTGGGGTAAAAACTGAGAGATTAGGGAAGCAGAAGGAAACCAGTCACATTCTTACCACTAGAAATCATCAGCCAAAAAGAGGAAGAGCCACTTCCTGTATACTCATGCCTACATACATTTCTGTCCCTGCCATCTCACTTCCTCTACATCACTTCCTCTTTCTGCCCAGCGCTGTCACTTTCTATCTGTCTGTACAGACCTCCAGACCTTTATTGTTAACTAGTGTTGAAATTTAAAGGCATGTGCCACCATGCCTGACTCAGTTCCCAGTGTGGCCTTGAACTCATAGAGATCCAGATGAATCTCTACCTCCTGAATGCTAGGATTAAAGGTGTGTGCTACCATTGCCTGACTTCTATGTTTAATATAGTGGCTGAGTTTTTCCTCTGATCTCCAAGAAAGCTTGATTTAATAGAGCACAAATAAAATATCACCACATACAATATTTTAGTAGAAAGCTAAAACATAACTAATTTAGTGAAATACTACAGAAATTCCCGTGTTTCCTTGGGATTATTGTATCTCTGACAAAAAAGGTGTTTTAAAATAATTAAAAGTAAATATGATTTCTCCAGTCAAGGTTTATATGTAGCCAGTTTTATTTAATGTAGTTTATTTCATACTAGTAAGCAATAATGCCTTGCCCTGCAAATTCCTGGGGAAAGAAGTTTCTTTTATTAGAATTTCTTATTTTCTTTGGGAGTCATACATACTCTAGTGTTAGGTATTTGTCTCAAAAAGAACATTTAAAAAATAAGTACAATGTAAAAAATTAGCACAATGCTAAAACTAGATATTTACCACAGATTCAGTGGCTCCAGACACTGCCTATATAAAACAGATTTCCAATTATCGTGTTGCTGCAATATCAGGGGGGAAATTATCCTTTATTTATCTAACTTACTGAAACACATCAGTACAAAAGCCAATCATTAAATTTTAAATATTAAGATGGCATTTATAAGAAGTTGAAAGTAATTTAAATTTAACTAAATGAAAGACAATTCAAGGAAAAGAATTATTTTTATTCACTGTAACATTTAAATGATAATGCTTAATATAAATGTGTTGGATGAATCTTTTTCCAATATTTTAAATTTTTAAATAGATTTAAATCACTCAAATTAATGGATTTGTCTCTAAAACAACTCATTTGTTCTTTTTTCATTATAAATATGGAAGGATGATTCCATATTGGTCAAAAGAGCCTCAGATAATTATCTTAAAATTATTTATGTCTACACAAATTTAATTTTAGTGTTTGATATATTCACTGTGCTGTTCAGTTTCAGTGTTGCCTTATAAAAAGGGAACATTGGAATGAAGGTATTAAAACAAAAATTATAAAAGTTGATTGTATATGATAGCAATCAAAGTTTTAAAGTTTGGAATTTATAAATAAATTCATTCTTTCAAAAAATGCTTTTAGTGTCATTTCTGTTTCTGTGATAAATACCCTCAGTGGTGAGAAGCAACATAGAAAGGAAAGTGTGGTGGTATTTTACTTGTACTAAAATGTGATTTTTACAGCACCCCACTCCAGCAGGAAGTAGTAAGAGAAGCTACGCCCAAATTCCCAAATTATATGTAATTTTACTTTGTTAAGGTTAAAACCTTCCTTTTTTTTTAAAAAAAAAAAAAAGGAGTAAGTGCTGTGGGATGGTCTGTATGTCAAATGTGTTGCTGATTGGTCAATAAATAAATCACTGATTGGCCATTGGCTAGGCAGGAAGTGTAGGCGGGACAAGAAGGAGAATAAAGCTGGGAAGTGGAAGGCTGAGTCAGAGAGACACACTGCCAGCCGCCATGATGAGAAACAGCATGTGAAGATGCCGGTAAGCCACGAGCCATGTGGCAAGGTATAGATTAATGGAAATGGATTAATTTAAGCTGTAAGAACAGTTAGCAAGAAGCCTGCCACGGCCATACAGTTTGTAAGCAATATAAGTCTCTGTGTTTACTTGGTCGGGTCTGAGCTGCTATGGGGCTGGAGGGTGACAGAGATTTGTCCTGATTGTGGGGCAGGCAGAAAAACTCTAGCTACAGGAAAGGGTTTATTTACCTTCTAATTCCAGGTGAGGAAGTCAAACTTGCAGGAGCTTGAGTCAGCTAGTCCATCAAATCCAATATCAAGAGCAGAGAGAAACCCAGATATACGTTTCATGCTTGCTTTCTTCACCTTTATACTATTCACTATTCCTGCATAAAGAATTGCATTGCCCACAGCATACTGGATCTTCTTAGATAAATAACAGTTAAGATTTTCCCTCAGAGATATGTCCTAAAGTTTAACCTGATAATTCACCATTGAGACTCTCTTCCAGTTCTAGGCTGTGGCAAGTTGGTAGTTGTATGTATGTTGCTGTAACAAAACATGATGATTAAGACCTACTGTATATAAAAAGACTTCATTTGGGCTAATAATTCCAGCAGGATATGTCCATTATCTTTGGAACCATGGCAGAAGGCGGCAGGAAGAGCAGCAGGAACAGGATAGTCACAGCTCACATCCATTACAATCATGAAGCAGATCTCAAAGCCCATCTCCAGTGAAGAACTTCCTCTAGGAAGGCCATATCATCAAAACCTCAGAAATAGTATCATCAATTGGGAACCAAGTATTTAGAGCCCTGACACTATGAGGAATATTTCCCATTCACACTACCTTAATAGTTTAAATTCAGCAAAACAGAGGTGTTTAATGAAGTGCTAATACGTTCTGTGTGGTCATTGATTAATCTCTAAAACTCTTCTGTGAGCTTGTATCAAGTATTGGGAGAGCCGGGCGGTGGTGGCGCACTCCTTTAATCCCAGCACTCAGGAGGCAGAGCCAGGCGGATCTCTGTGAGTTCGAGGCCAGCCTGGACTACCAAGTGAGTTTCAGGAAAGGCGCAAAGCTACACAGAGAAACCCTGTCTCGAAAAACCAAAAAAAAAAAAAAAAAAAAAAAGTATTGGGAGAGACACAGAAACACACAACTGTAAGAGCAGCCATAATTCCCCAGTATGAAATCCTACATTTGTTCCCAGTAAAAAGAAAAAAAAGACCATCATCCTGTTATGTGAAATGTTTTGGCTGAGTATGTCTAATTCCCAAATTAAGATATTAATATCATCAAAATCCAAAATAAGTGATCATATTTTAAGTCAGGGTCTTTACAGAGGCAATATGTTAAAGTGAAGTCATTAGAGTGCACCAAATTTAATATTAATAATATTATCAGACAAAAAAAAATATTAGACATGGACAGTGATAAGAGCAGGACATAGAAACTGGCCAGGTAGTTCTAGGACAAACACCTAAAAAGTAAGCAGTTGCCCTGGCCCAAAGCAGGAGGTAGCCAAATTGACTCAAAGTCCAAGCCCTAATGATTTGCAAGTCTCAGTTCTTGAGGGGGAATGTTACAGGTAGTAGAGGCTTAGAAGCGATTGAGGATAACTACTCCAACCTGGCAAGTTGGCTTTGGACCCCACCTCTCACTTCCCTAGTAACACTAAAAAAGTAAACACCATAACTGCCTCTCCTTAGGACCTCCATTACCATAAAGAATGCTTTAGGTTCCAGGGCTTTTCGAGACCTGATAGAACGGAATCTAATTTCTACTTCTGGCCAGTTTATAAAGATATCCAAAGATTAAAATATTGCCTCTTCCCCTAACAGTTAACTCAGCTGAGTCTATTAATCACCTGGTGCTAGACCACCAACACAAGAAATCCTCCTCACCTACTGACATGTTAAGGAGGTATGTGGAATAATTATCCATTTAATGGGAGTGGTGGTACACACCATTAATCCCAAGACTCAGGAGGCAGAGGCAGGTAGGTCTCTGTGAGTTCAAGGCCAGCCTGTTCTGTAGACTGAGTTCCAGGACAGCCAAGGCTTCTACACAGAGAAACCCTGTCTAATA
The DNA here is from genome assembly GCF_007827085.1 of Peromyscus californicus insignis. Lineage (NCBI taxonomy): Eukaryota > Metazoa > Chordata > Mammalia > Rodentia > Cricetidae > Peromyscus > Peromyscus californicus. Next base: position 65,164,675 of record NW_026294458.1, read on the forward strand.
TATATATATATGTTCTGTCTATAGACAACAAATGAAAAAACATGAAATACTAATCTTATTACTCAACCAATGAAGAACTTATACATAAAAATAAATTGTAATGAAATTATTTGATACTATATTTATATTTTAAAATAAACAGAAAAAATCATTATGATAATCAACCTTAAGTTTGTTGTGCTAATTAATGTCAGAAATTAACATCATTCAAACTTACTTGGTGTGTTATCTGTTTTTTGTAACTTTTCTCATGTAATTTGTTTAACAAATCCTTGGTCTTTAAATGTATGTAAATTCCAATAATATGAAAATTGTAATTTGATCTGAGAGAGCTAGGAATAAACAGGAAATCAATTATCAATTCGAAAAACCTTTTAAGTGCTACCACTCTGTTAATAATTTGTTATTTTTATATTAACAAACTGACTTCCTTGAAAAAAACTGGCAATTTGAAGTCAGATTTGCAAAAGTTATCATTGTTAATGCAAGGCAATTTGCTGAACTGAAAGATCATTATTCTATCTTTTAAGGCAGAAAAATTATCTAAGCCTATTAAGATAAAAGTAATTACTTCTTATTTTGTACTTTAAAATTATTCTACCACTATCCATAAATATCTTCTGTGATCTAAATAGGTAAGACATTAAATGTGTAAAAACCTATTACAAAATATTTTTGATCTACCACATTTCACTTTTCAAAGTTAGTCACATTCAGTATATATATAAAACATTGCTGTAATAGTTTTCATATTTTATACTTTATTCAGATATATGTTCATATAATAATATGAATATGAACACAAATGATGTAACAAGGTCAATGTTCTTTCCTATAACACATGTAAAGACTGATGTCAGTCTAAACCAAGATGATATTATGGTCAAATTCTTTTCCTAAAACTTAACTGGCAGTACACAAAACTGGAAATATTATAACCACATTCTCTTCTTATTTTACATTAACTTTATTCTGAATAAGTATAATCTTATTAATCAATCCATGAAGAACCTGTACAGAAAAATAAATTGTAATTTTGTTGGAGCCAAGAATACTCAAGAATCCCATTTCCTTTTTGAGGTCAATGACTTTAAAAAACATATTCCCTAAGGGCTTATTGCCTAGATATTAACTATAATGAAACAAAATTAATATTTTCCTTTCACAATTTTTATAGGATCTGAGTGGGGATAAAGATCTTAAGAAAGGCTTTGAGCACAGAATCAATTCTGCCCTTTGTTGTATGACACCTGGGTCTATCATGAAATCTTTTCAATTGAAATGTGCTGTTTAAACGACCTTACCTCCAAGAGAAGTCTTCCATTTCTGTGAACTCTTACATCTACAATTTCCAATGTAGATGTAAAATAGCAGTTTAACTGGATTATCTCCTCTTTTCTTTTTCTGAAATCATCCTCTGCTGTCATGAGAACCACTATTTTGTTTAAACCATTTTTACTATCACTGTTTCTTTACTAAGGGCTGACAAATGGAAAGCTCTCAGGAAACTGAAAAGCTGGAGTGAACTGAAAAGTAAGCCAAGGCATTTTAAGAAAATGTTAACATAGAGAAATAAATTTTCTTTATCAAAGAAGTAAGTGAATACATTACATCAGCTTCCTATTGGCTTTTACTCTGCCACGCATCCTTTTAGGAAATTTGACACATGAAATTCAGCTGCATTTCTTTTCATAATTTTAATTTGAGCCACAATCACAGCAAGTCATTATTATGCTAATTTTAGTAAAATAAACCATGAAGTCTCCCCAGATAAAGTAGCAGTAAATTATTAAAATAGCCTTCCTTTCACATTGGAATTACTTTATCTCACTGTTTAGGATTAAACTTCATCACATTTATCTAGAGAACTATCCAAGGGAAAAAACCTAGTAAATCTTAATTACTAGTGAAACTTTTCTGTGATTATTGAAATTCTCATATCCTTATGCAAGTTCTAGTGAATTGTCTTATTAAAATTGTGAAGTCTAGTTCTTTCTTGGCAGGAAGTCCTGCTGAAATATCTATTGGACTGAAGGTGGTAACTGTAGAATGATGTTAATGGAGTCATATTCTGATATTCTTAATATACAAATAACCATGCCATTATCTTCTTGCTTTACGAAATAGCCAAATAATTCAACTAAAGATAATAATTATTATTCTTATATCTCACATTGGTCTTTTATATTTTGCAGTCAAACTCACTTTAAGTTTTTCTGTGATGGTTAATCTTGGTTGTAACTTTGATTGAATCTGGGATCAACTAAGAAACATGGCTATGGAGAATATGGGTAAGCAAGCCCATGAGAATATTCCAAAGAAAACTTAGCTGAGTGGAGAAGACCCTCCTTGAGTGCACAACACTTTCTGGTACAGCCCACAAATAAAGAGACCTAAAGAAAACTCATGCTATTTTTGCTACCTTTACTCCTTGATACTGAAAACTACTCTGTTGTTGCTATTGTTACCCTTTGCTATTATTAGGACGCAGAGCCTGCAGCCCTCCACTGTGGACTTATGACCAGTGGCCCTTCAGGGTAATATAGGTCTTTGGTGCCAAATCGGAACTCCTGAAGCTTCTGTCCCCATTAACTACTGGCTTTTCAACTGTCCAGTAGACAGATAACCAGTGTTGAACCTCCCAGCATATATTGTGCAATCCAACTGCTTTAGTTTTCTTTCTATTACTGTGATAAAACACTCTCGCGCCGGGCGGTGGTGGCGCACGCCTTTAATCCCAGCACTCGGGAGGCAGAGCCAGGCGGATCTCTGTGAGTTCAAGGCCAGCCTGGTCTCCAAAGCGAGTTCCAGGAAAGGCGCAAAGCTACACAGAGAAACCCTGTCTCGAAAAAACCAAAAAAAAAAAAAAAAAAACACTCTCGCAAAACACGATTTTAGGGAGGAGAAAGTATTTTTGGCTTAGACTTCCAGGTGACAGTCCATCAGAGAAAGAAGAAACTCAAGCAGGAATTTGAAGGAGCACTCAAGGGAGAAGGGTGCTTGCTGGCTGACTCTCTAGCTTGCTTGCAGATGGATGCACCTTTCCTATACAATCCAGGGCTGCTTGGATATGGATGCTGCCACATAGAGTGGGATGAACTCTTCTGTATTCATTAATAATCAAGAAAATCCCCCTCAGACATGCCCATTTTCCAGTATAACTTTGGCAATTTCTAAACTGAGGTTACATTTCAGATGACTAGGTTGCATCAAATTAAGAATCTAATAAATCAAATAAATTGCCTTTGTAGTATATATTCATTATCTTAGTTCTATGGCCATAGAAAACCCCAACTAATGTACATTCATTATTGCTTTGATTTTTCCCTTTCTCTTATCGGTCTGTAAGAACCAGACTTTGCCATAGGGATGGGAAATAAAACCAACCAAAATCTTTACTGGGAATTAACTATTCTTATTGATTATTGGACCTAGCCTTTTCTTTTCATGAGGATCCAACTGTTTATAGCAAATAAACATGAGGACAACAAAAGTGCCCCCACACTTCATAGCATTTGATTTCACAGTTTGACTTGCAAATGATATAGCTGCAACTTAACAAAAATCATGATTCACAACTGGAACAATGAAATCCTTTTTCTATTTGGTATATGGAATGTTTTCTTTTGAAAGACCCTACAACATGAAATTAGTTAAGATCTATGGGATTTTTCTCCCCAGAAGGTGGGTTGAGAAGCCTTTACATGCAAAGAAAATTCACTATTAAATTATGACATTAGGGGATTTAGGTCAGTTGAGTCTTTATGAAATCACTGTAGTAGAAAATAATCAGGAAACTCATATGGACTGGTTGTGTACAGTCCTCAGTATAATGAAAAAGAAGAGTATCCTAATAAGAATTAAAAAGAAAAGTTCAAAAAGAGTTATAACTGATTTTAATAAATGTCATACCATTATAGATCAGAAGAATAGTGTGAGAATATGGCTTCTCACAATGTTATACCCACTACTTTTTCAGTCTTTTCTTCTCTCAGTAAAACACAAAGAGTGCAAAAGATTATCATTTTGGTTCTGTTTAAAGAGAGGAGCAGCAGAACACTTTGTTTACATACATTTAAAGAAATAGTATTGTTAATGTTTTCTCCCAGTGTACAGAATATATGCATGATAATGAATATTTGATCAGTTATTAGGAATTACAGAAGTTTTTTATAATTTATTAATTTTTATTTTATGTACATTGGTATTTTGCCTGAATATATGTCTGTGTGAGGGTGTGGGACCCCTGGAACTGGAGTTACAGACAGTTTTGAGCTGCCATGTGGGGGCTGGGAATTGAACCTGGGTCCTCTGGAAGAGCAGCCAGTGCTCTTAACCACTAAGCCATCTCTCTAGCCCGGAATTACAGAAGTTTAAATGAAAACTGTTCAGTCTGAAATAAAGATTTTAGTGTTGTTTGCTCTTTCAAAAGTCTGATTCTATCAGTACTGGCATGTTTGTGGCTTACCACTGCCTAAGTTTTATTTTCAGGAACATCTCACATTGAGTCATGCCAGAATATAACAATAAAAAAGGACATTAGGATCATAGGTCTTTTTGGTAATGAAGTGATGGATTGCCTTATTTCTTTTTACTTCCTTCTTCACTACATGACTTTGAGTAAATGTCGAAGACTGTAATAAATTGACATTATATTTCCAAACCCTTTCCGTCGTACTGAAGGTCACTTGGACATGAGGTTTCCAGAAGTTTCCAATAACATATTACTGGCTAGATAATACATAAAGAAGAATTTTCAAGGAGCTTCGGAGGTGTGGATTTAAATGCTAATTATGCCCAGAAATGCATAGCTCCTTTTTACAAGATAATACTCAAAACTGCATCACAGAAGGCATAGATCCCAGCTAAATGTGTTTTTAGCATTAAATATTCTGAAATCCATGAAATAATGCAAAGCTGATTGAATCTCCCTTAAGATAACAAACATTATTTAACTTTGATTAATCATGGTATTTTGCTCAGACATCAAGTATTCTAATCAAATTTTCACATGCAGAAATCTAAGGATACAAAAGCTTTGCAAATAAACTTACACAGGTAGTGGTGTCTCTCGCTCAACCAACAAAACAGCTGGGCTTTCAAAAACAGGAGCTAAATCCTGACTTTGTCCTAAATAGCTGGGCCAATGTGGGTACAGTATTTGCCTTCATAACAGGGGTGTAATAGGACAGAATAGATGGAATGAATTACACAAAATCTTTCTTGATGTTATCTGGACATTTATATATGTATTTGTCATTCTTATATTTTTAATATGATTGATATTATACACACTTAAGACTACACAAACATACGTTTCTATTATTGTCAAACATACAATATTTTCTACTTACATCATTCATGCTGAATTTTCTAATAAGTCCATTCTTATCAAACATAATTTAAAGCTACACAATTTTAAATTACTTGTTTTTTACCATCTCACCATTAAGATTTGACACCCTCTTCAAACTTAGATGATGAAAGAAAAAAAGTTTCATGATGCATATATGAGAGATTTTAAGGAGAAGGACTTTAAGTTCTGGAAGGTATTAGAGGCCTGAATGGATATCTCTAGGAGTGGGATCATGAACAGATCTTTTGCAGCTTTTGAGAAAGAAAACTAGAAAATTTTGTGTGTGCCAGAATTTTGAGCAGCTTAAATCCAGCATATTTACCGCATTCTATCAGTTTAATCTCACCCAGTTTATGAAATAAATGTCAGTTGCTGGGATAATTATCATATTTTGGGATGTTGCCAAAGGAATGAATATCAGAGCTTGTGGGAGACATAGCATTCAAGAGACAGAGTAGACCCAGAGGAAAGAGGTACCGAAGAGGACCTGCATAGGAGCAAGACTCAGGACTCTCTATACACAGAAAATCCTTTCCTGACTTGTTTCAGGTAGTAAAAAAAAAAAAATGCTTTGTTTTATTTTATCAGAGAAAATATGCAGTAATGTGGTCGTCTGTGAGGAGGATGTTCTGAGATTGGGCTCTTGGGCAAGATATGTGATCAGTGCTATTCCTCAGCCATATGGGTAGTATTGTCCAAGTTTCCTTCAAATTTACATGCGTGTAGAGAGAGACTTTGTATATAATTCTCGCCATAGCTCTTGACATATAGCATTGCCATGAAAAGATAGAAACATTTTAAAACACAAAGATATTTTAAGAATCAGAAGTGCAAAGCCAGGCACAAATAGCAATGATAACAAATTTTCTACTGCCAATTTATAGTGATGTACAGCCTCATTGTTACAGAACAGGGTTGACTGAAAACACATCATAGACATTGTCAGCATCATGAAAAACAAACAAAATAACAAACTAACAACAAAATTCTAAGACCCTATTGCTGCAACAGATCATACCAAACCATCTCCCCATCTCCTCCTAAACTCCCTCCCACCACATATCACTGTATCCTAGCCCCCAACTCAAGCAGACATATCCTGCTCAACCAGAGGGCATGCTATCAGAAAAACAAGCACAAGCTTCAGCAGATCCTCTCTCTCTCTCTCTCTCTCTCTCTCTCTTCAACCCAAGCCCTCAGTCACATCCCTAGCACTCAATAGATCTGCAGCTGAAGCTCTGAAGCTTTCCTTCCCCCAACTCCAGCCCCATTCCCTGTGGATCCCACAGACCATGCCCTTTCATCCTCCTCTACCAAAAGTCACTGTATCCAAGCCTCAAGCGTCAGTAGGCATTCCCTTTGAACACACCAACTGAGCAGACCAGTGAATCAGGTAAATCACAGACATCACACAATCTGAAAATCCAGAAAAGAAACAGAAACCAAAGAGGAAAACACCCACCTAACACATCAAACCCAGAGATCAGCACCTGGACCTATAATCATTACAAATCCAGGTGCCAAGATGACAGCTTAAGAATACAATCAAGGGCTGGGCGGTGGTGGCACACGCCTTTAGTCCCAGCACTCTGGAGGCAGAGGCAGGTAGATCTCTGTGAATTCGAGGCAAGCCTGGGCTATAGAGTGAGTTCCAGGACAAGCTCCAAAGCTACACAGAGTAACCCTGTCTCTAAAAAAAAAAAAAACAAAAAAAGAACACAATCAACAACAGCCAGGACAATGTCTCCACTGGAGCCCAGCTACCCTACCACAGCAGTCCCTGAATATTCCAGTATAGCTGAAGTACAACAAAAAGGACTTTAAAATTAACCACATGATGAAAATGATAGAGGGCCATAATGAGAAAATGAATAAAGCCCTTAAAGAAAACCAGGAAAACAACAACAATTATAGGAAATGAATAAATCACTTAAAGACATCAGAGAAAATGCAAACCAACAACTGGAGAAAATAAATAAATCCCTCTGGAAGGACAGAGTGGGAGAGCAATAAAAGAGATATCTTGATAGAGGGAAACATTATGGGGTTAGGGAGAAAGCAGGTGATAGGGAAATTCCCAGGAATCTACAAGGATTGACCTCAGCTTAGACTACTAGCAATAATGAAGAGGGTTCCTGAATTGACCTACCCCAGTAATCAGATGGCAAATAACCTACTTGTCCTCATAGACCCTTCAACCAGTAACTGATGGAATCAGATGTAGAGATCCACAGCCAAGCACAAGGCCAAGCTCCAGGAGTCCAGTTTAAGAAAGGGAAGAGGGATTATATGAGCAAGGTGAGTCAAGATCATGATGGGGAAATCTACAGAGACAACTTAACCAAGCTTGTAGGAACTCACGAACTTTAGACCTGTGGAACTTTAGACCTGTGGAACTTGCATGGAACTGGACTAGGCCTTCTGCATGTAGGAAACGGTTGTGTTGCTTGGTTTGTCTGAGGGACCCCTGGCAGTGGGATCAGGATCTATCCTTGGTGTATGAGCAGGCTTTTTGGAGCCCTTTACCTATGGTGGGACACCTTGTACAGCCTTGATGCAGGAGGACGGGCTTGGACCTCACTCACCTGAATATGTCAGGCTCTGCTGACTCCCCCTGGGAGGCCTTATCTTTTCAGGGGAGATAATGGGGGATTGCTGGGAAAAGGCTTGGGGTGGGAGAAGGGAAGAGGGGGATCTGTGGTTGGTATGTAAAATGAATAAAAATTTCCTGAATAATGAAAAATAAATGAACAGATATATAAATCTACATACCTATGGACACCAATTTGTAACCCCATTTTTTATGTTGAGTTCTTTGACCCATTTGGACTTGACTATTGTGCAGGGTGATACATATGGCTCTACTTGCAATCTTCTTTATACAGATATCCAGTTTGACCACATCAACTGTGATGTGGCTTTCTTTCTGTACAGAACACTGATAAAGCTTGATGAGGCTTTCTTTCTGTACAGAACACTGATAGAGCAGGAACTAATATCAACAATTAATGTACATGGTCCTTGTTGTCACAGGAGACCATGCTGATGTTCATAGTCAAGACTGCCACTGGACATCATGGTGATGGATGTGATCCATGCTGGACCCAAGTGGATGTCCATGATCCATGATCCATGGGAAACCATGTAGAAGTCCATGATCTGTGCTGCTGCTGGCTGTTATTGAAGCTACTGTTGGAGTGATACTGATCACTACAACTCACAACTTAGAATGAAAGACATTGAAGGATTCTACAACAACTCCCCTACCTCAAGAAACAGTCTAGATATGAAGCCACTGAATAAAGTCCTTTAAAACTGGAATAAAGGTCAGGCAGTGTTGATGCCTTTCGAGGCAGAGGCAGGCTGATCTCTGAGTTTGAGGCTAACAGAATTTACAGAATGAGTTCCAGGTCAGCCAGGGCTATACAGAGAGACCCTTTCTGAAAACTCAAAAGCAAAAACAAAAAAAAAAATGGGATAAAGATGCTGAAGTGTAGCTCTTCACAGTTGACCACTTCTCGTGGTTTCTCAGTTAAGGTTTGTACTGCTGTGAAGAGATACCATGACTACAACAATTATTATACAGAAAAACAATTACTTGGGGGCCTTACAATTCAAAAGTTTAGTCCATTATCTTCATGGTGCAACATGGTGGTGTGTAGATGAATTTCTAAGCAGTCTTATTAAATAATAATAATAAAAAAAACATGGAGCCAGAAATAGGGTTGAAAATCTGACAGAGATCACAGGAATCATAACAGTCACCAGCTAACCTTACCTCTTCACGCTGCAGCTTCCAAAGTGCGAGCTACTTCCTGTCTTACCCGTGCCTTTATTGCCTTTCTGTTCTGCCCTTCATTGTCTATCTTAGCCAAGCTACCTCACTTCCTTGCCAGTGTCTCTCTGTACAGACCTCCAGGTCTCTATGGTTGGTACTGGGATTACAGGCATGTGTTACCACACTTGGCTCTGCTCCCTAGTATGGCCTTGAACACACTGATATCCAGATGGATTAAGGGCATGTGCTAACATTGCATGACTTCTGTTTTTACTAATAGTGGCTGACCTTTATCCTCTGATCCTCAGATAAATTTTATTGGGGGACACAGATAAATTATCACCACAGCAGTGTGCAGACAGACATGTTGCTGGAGAAAGGAACTGAGACTCCTACATCTTGACTCACAGGCAACAGGAAGTGGTCTGTCTCAATAAATGTGGCTTGAACATACCTGAGACCTCAAAGCCTGCCTCAATAGTGACACACTTCCTCCAAGAAGACCACACCTACTCCAACAAGGTCACACCTCCTAATAGTGCCACTCAAATTTGGGGAAGGCATTTTCTCGCAAACTACCACATTCCACTCCCTGGGCCCCAAAGGTTAGGAAAAATACATCCTGTCCAACTTCAAAAGTCCCTGTAGTCTCATATAACAGTCTCAAACTTATTTAAAAGTCTAAAATTCTAGCATGACAATTAGGGTGTTTGGCCATCCCATCACCAGAGTGGGTCAGTTCGGGCTCTCTTGCCCTGGAGGAGGTGGGAATGGGGGTGGGCTGGGGAGAAGGGAAGGGGGGTGAGAGGGGGGGAGAACAAGGGAATCCGTGGCTGATATGTAGAACTGAATGGTATTGTAAAATAAAAATAAATAGATAAATATATAAATAAATAAAAATAAATAAAACGTCTAAAATTCAAAATCGACTCTGAGATTCATGTATTCTCTTACCTGCAATCCCCTGTAAAATCAAAATCAAAAAGCAGATCACACACTTCCAACATATAATGGCAAACGATATACATTACTGTTCCAAAACATAGGAAGGGAGCATAGTGAAGAAATACTGGACCAAAGCAAAACCCAGCTGAGCAAATTCCAAACTCTGCCTTTGCATGTCTGATGTCAAATCTGTCTTCAGATCTCCAACTCCTCTCAGCTTTGCTGACTACAACATACTTCTTTCTCTTGGGCTGTTTCTACTCCCTCTTATCAGCTTTCCTCAGCAAGTATCCCATGACTCTGGCATCTACAACCTCTTGGGGGTATGCAAGGCAATCCAGGCTTCAAATTCACAGGTACTCAAAATAGCATCTCTGGGCCTCCATTCAGGAACACCCCTGACACATGCATTACCACAGTGGCCTTTCTTAGTCTCAGAGGAAATTCCCATAACCCGTTTCTTCTTTGCTTCACTCTAAAGCCAGAACCACATGGTGGCACCTGCCCATTTCTGCTGCTTGCAGTGGCTGAAACACGGCCCCCTTGTTATATACTGGATAGTTGACACAAGCTAGGGTTTTCAGAGGAAGGAGTTGAGGAAAGGCCTCCCAAAGATCCAGCTGTAAGGCATTTTCTCATTTAGTGATCAATGTAGGAGGGCCTCACCCATGGTGGGTGATGCCATCCCTGGGCTGCTGGACCTGGGTTCTATAAGAAGGTGAACTGAGCATCCATGAGAAGCAAGCCAGGAAGCAGCACCCCTCCATGGCCTTTACATCAGCTCCTGCCTCTTTAATTCTGTCCTATTTGAGTTCCTGTCCTGACTTCCTTCAATGATGAACAGCAATTCTGAAGTATAAGCCAAATAAACCCTTTCCTCCCCAACTTGCCTTTTGGTCATGATGTTTCATCCCAGCAATGGAAACCCTAACTAAGACAAATTGCATCTTCACTAGCTTTCTGTTTTTGATGGTTTTCTTCACTGGCTGAGCTTGGCTGTTCTGAAACTGGATCTGTAGACCAGGCTGGCCTGGTTTGAAGCTTCATCTGTATGCATATTCTAAAACACCACACTGAAACTATTAATACTACAGTTAATACATGGAAATTCATAATGGTTAATTTTTTTCAATTTAAAGCTTAATTTTGGTAATCTCAGATGCATTCTAATTCATTTCTAAGGCTTAAAAAAAACTATACTTAGAGTGTATTTACAAAAGGAATCTACAAAATTAGGTATAAATCTCCCCAGCTCCCACTCCTCCTGAGAATGATGACCAGAGCTGAATTTCTAAGTATACCCCACAAATTTAAACCCATTATCCTGTTATAGTGAAACTGAATGGATTAAATGGATTAAAAAGAAATTTAGGGTTAAAGTTGAGAGAATAAGAACAGTAGGAATGAGAAGTAAAATGGCCAGAAGCTGAATGTGAGATACACAGTCTGACCAGATAAGAAGGAGGAATAGGACCCAAAGGAAAACAGCAAAGCTCTCCTTAACAAACTCTAGTTGGACCCTATAAAGCAACAACAGACCCTAGCCCAGGAACATATGCAGCAATAAAACCCTGACTGAGACAGATGTTATTACCAGAACTGGGGTATTGCTCTGATTGGCCTGAACATGTTTTTGTTTGGAAGAATCTGGGCTTTGGTACTTTGAGTTAGGAAATTCTTTAAGAACTGCTCAATGGGCCATGCTAGAAGGAACATGAAAGATTTGAAATGTGGGGGCCCATTTAATTGTGGTGTCTTACAATTTCAGAGGTTTAGTCCCTTATCACGGTAGGACATGTCAGCCTGCAGGCAAACATAGAGTTGGAGAAGGAGCTGGGAGTTCTATATCTTGATCTACAGTAACAGGAAGTGAACTGTCTACTACACTGGATGTTGCTTGAACACAGGAGACCTCAAAGCCAACCTGCAAAATGACAGACTTCCTCCAACAAGGCCATCTATATTCCAGAAAAGCCCCATCTCCTAATAGTGCCACTCCCTTTGATGGCCAATGTCTTTCAAACCACCACACAGAATATTAATGCAGTCTTCAATAGTGGTCCGCTTACAATTCCATTTAAGTAAGTTCCAGTGAAAATATAAGTACATATGTATAAAAGGGTTTGTATAATAAAGTATTGCCTAAAAGTGTAGCCTACTTCTACAGATTCAATATATAATGTATCATGTGTTAATCTGTCATTGATCACTCTAGCTACATACTACTTATGTATTATTATTCATGGATTCTTATGTGTTGTTTCAAAATATATTCTTTATATGTAAATTCATCTCACCATTTCTCTTTTCAAAGGAGTTGTAAAACTGTACCAAATGTGACACTATATTTATTTAAAAGAAAGAAGGAATGGAAGAAATGTGCCTCTGTCTCCATTATTACTCTCATTTTGCCAGTATCTATCTACTGACAGACATTTCCTGACTATTACAATTAGTTATATCCGCAGCATTACTGAGCAGAATTTCCTGTTAACCTTAAATGACTGCAATTAAAATACCAGTTTCTAGTAAGGAAATTTACTCAGATTAATTTTTGAAATGTCAGCTTCTCTTTGAAAAGATGACAACTGACAAATGTATGTAATGGATGTAGAGTAGATGATGAGGATTTCTTTACTATGTAAAGCAAAAAAAGATTAATCTTTTTACTCTATGAGAAAATTAGGAAAACTAATACTATTTTTTTTTCATTTTATTATTGTTATTCACAGTTAACCATTAGTCCACCTCAAAGAATCTGTATAATCACTTGTCAGAATTAGAATACTCAACTCTTAAAATTGGTTACCTATGCAATTGAGTTCTTTTCTAATACATATGAACATTTTTATGACATGATTCAATTTAAGAATATGATTGAAAGCTTTCCAGCTAGACATGTGTTGCTTATGCCTTATCTTGAGTTAATAACTTTGTCCATTCAGGTACAGGTCTGCATATCTCTTGGGATGATTACTCTGGAATGAGCTGGATAGCTGCCCTTCTCAACTCACCTCCTGTAGTTTCTACTCCTAGAGGAAAGAGGTCTAGGGATTTCTCTGAGACATTGAGTTGTTGAAGAAATTCTATGTATATGAGAAAGAACTAACTCTCAGAGGCATAAATCCTTTAAAAGGTTAAAACTTGGGGGTGGGGTAAGCATACATGTGGTACTTAAGGAACAACTCCACATGGTCACTAACTCCTTTAATTGGTAGTTCATCCCTTCCTCCCTGCCTTATGTAGGGTCTGAAAATTAAATTCAGGCTGTCAGACCAGCAGGAAGCAGCTTTACCTATTGAGACACCTCCCTGGTTCAAGACAGATAATTGTTAATGTGAGGGCTGAGGAGATTAAGTGGCTCAGCAATTAAGAGTACTTCTCTTGTAAAGGACCCAAGTTTGATTCCAAGAACCAAATTCCTGGTTGATCAGTTTACAAGTCCCTGAACTTCCAGCTCCAGGGCATTTGAAACCTTTTTCTAGTCTTTACAGGCACTGGGATACACGTACACACACAGACTTGCAAACACATACAGGTAAAAGAAAATGCTCTTCAAAGTAGTCATACTGAGATAAATGCACACACTACATGATTCAGTCATTCATAAATTTTAAAAGTTAGTTGTCAACATATATTTTGAACACTGCAGTCATTACCACAATTAACTTTATATGTATCTTAGTCCTTTCTGACTTATTCTCAATCCTCTTTATTAAGGTATCTACATCCATTCTTAAATATTCAAATTTTAGGATTGTTTCCTAAAAAACTGTAATTTGAGTAGTTTGTTAAACACAAGGAATACTTCAGATTTTTTTTCACTTTCACTGTACTGAAATGAGATAGAGTAATATATACAGTACATTACCATTTTTCCGGCCATGTGTATATGAACAGAGAGAATGAAATAGAAAAAGAATAATACTGGGATACTGTCAGAATATGATTCCATCACAATTCAATAGACAGTAGAATCTTTTAAATTTAATCAAGTGCCTTTCTTTAACTCCCCAGTACTCTACTGGCTGTGACTAGGAATGCTGAAATAAGAGTGCATCAGCACAAGACTTTCCTCCGATATTCCAGCTACATGAATTACTGATTTTCCACACACATAAGATTCTATAGTGACGAAAATAAGAACTAATGTCAAAAACATTTAATTTCAAGTCCTTAAGATAGTAATGTGTTTCTTCATGAATTAAGTAGTTTATACTCCCAAAATGTAAAATTTATTTTTAAAACACATCAGTCTGTAAAAAGACATAAACTTTGCACCAAAGTTCCTTGCTGATTCATCTCAAGTAGTCACTGCTGAATAATTTTAGCCTAAAAACAATAAACAGGTGGGATGATGGAAAAAAAAAAACCAAGTAGGCTTTTTGTGGTATCATTTTATACTGAAAAATAAAAATAAAAATGTCTTCAGCATTTCGTGCTGCCAGTGTATTCAGTTGGCAAATGCACAGTGTCACAGTATTTTAAGAGCAGGCATTTTGCCATCATAGCAGATGGTTGTGCATATTGACAGCCAATGATCATGTATGTCTAAGATTGGTGCATCTAGAGGCAGAGTACTCAGCAAAGAAAGTCAATTAACACAATGTCCAGAGTTCCCACAGTTAATGCAAAAGGATACAGTAAAATGTTGATTCATCTTTTAGCACCTAATTCCTTACTTATCTATGGAAAAACCACAATCACAGCAAAGAGCTCACTCTAATACAATCAGAAGGACACTACTGTGTATATCCAATGGAAGTGGAATCCCTTGGTTGAAGGGCTGCCTGCATTTCATGTATATTTCAGCACTTCTCACAACTGCAAAATAGTGTTCTCAACACAAACAAACTTTAACAGGGTTTTGTTTGGAATAAAGCAAGATGAAGAGCAAATAATTTACGTGATCAAATGTAAGACAAATTGCTAAACAATCTTATTAATAAAAAACCTGGAGCCAGATATTGGGGTGAAAGATGAAATATCAGAGAAGCAGAAAGAAGCCAGCCATGTTCTTACTGCTAGCAAATCCTCAGCCCAAGAGAGAGCTACTTCCTGTATATTCACGCCTGTATTCTCTTCTCTGCCCTTCCATCTCACTTCTTCTCTATACCCAGCTACATCACTTCCTCTTTCTGCCCAGCTCTATCACTTCCTGTCTGTCTGTACAGACCTCAAGACCTCTATGGTTAACTAGTGCTGGGATTAAAGGTATGTGCCACCACGCCTGGATCTGTTCCCCCTGTAGCCTTGAACTTATAAAGATCCAGATGAATCTCTGACTCCCAAATGCTAGGATTAAAGGCATGTGCTACCACTACCTGACCTCTGTGTTTAATATAGTGGCTGGCTTTTTCCTCTGTTCCCCAGATAAGCTTTATTGGGGTGTACAAATAAAATATCACCACAATCAAATAATTTTCAAAATGATTGATAAGTATTTGGTATTCTACCTGGAATATTATTTATATTTTATCTCCACTAATCCTAGCATTGTATAAAACCATGACAATGTTTTCATTGCTAATTTGGTTTCCATACAAATTTGTTACAAGTAGAAAGCTTTAAGTTAGAATTTATTAATAACAGACATTGTTAAAAATACTTTTGCAAAAACTAATTGTTGGTTTTCAAACCGACAATGTAAAAGTCAAACATATCTAAATTCATTGGCAAATAAGCAAGTTCTTTTTTATCAACAAGTTCATTTTTCTCTAATTTTTAACATGTTTTTATTACTCTTTGACAGTTTCATACATTAATATAATGAACTTTTATATTCTATCCCTTCTTCATTTTTTCCCTCACTGAAATTCTCCCTCCTGTCAGTGACCTCCTATTTTCATGCTTTTGTGTGTGAGTAGTTATAGGAGAATATTTATTCATTTTCTTTCTCTAAGAGGAAAGCACAATAAATTTATCTAAGTTTTTAAATTATTTATTTCCTATTTTGGAATATAATAGATTATATCACTTCCCCTTTCTCTTTCCTCACTACAAATTCACACATATACCTTGCTCTTTTTCAAATCCATGGCCCCTTTGGTCATTAATATATGTATATACATATATTCCTAAATACACAAATACAACAAACTCAGTTGATATAATATTACTTGTATATATGTTTTAAGGCTGACCATTTGGCATTGGGTAACCAACTGGTGTGCTTCTTCCTGGCTAAGACCATCTCTCCCAATCTCAGCATTCCTTAGTTCCCTGTAGTTCTTGGTGTAGGATTGAGACAACATTGGCTTGACCTCCTCCCACTCCCATACAGTTTGGGTTGTCTATTGTTGTTCTTGTTCAGATCAATTTTAGTCAGTCATGGTGCTGAGACTTTGGGTCCCACTTCTGACATTACTGGAAGATATACTCTCACACCAAATTCCTTTACCATCTTTCTGCACTCTCTTCTGCAAAGCTCCTTAGGCTTTAGGTGTGACAGTGTTCTGTAGCGATATCTCTTGAGATTGGTCTCCACAATTCTGAACCTTGATCGGGTGTGATTTCCTGTTATAATCTTCCTCCATTGTAGAGAGAAGCTTCCTTGGTAAGGAGTGAGAACTTCACTTATCTGTGGTTATAAAGACGAATAATTAGATTACTGTTCAGTATTATGTTTGTTTAGTGAAGTGATAGTTGTAGGCTCTTCTTCAAGATCCCTAACTATCTCTGGGTAATTGTCTATGTTTCCAGTACCAGGCAAGATTATCTTCTTGCTGAATGACTCTAAAGTCCCATTAGAGAGACATGCTTTCTTTTGTACATGAACCAAATGAACTTTACCGGAGAGTGCACTGAAGACAGATAAAAGAAACGATTCTACCCAAGTGTATGACAATAAACCAGTGAGTTTATTGGGTAATATATACAAAAGTATAGATGAAGGGTTGCTTACAAGTATATGACTCAAAGGTATTGGATCAGCAGAAGTCCACCATATCCTGTGTCATGACTCTGTAAAGCTACATCTATAGATCTTCCTGCAGTTTAGTTGACCAAAGAGTTTCACTTGGTATCACCAGTCACTGTGTACATAAAAGTGGAGAAGGGGACCTCATAAGTCTTATTACTTTTAGGAAATTCCTGAGTCTTGTGAACTGTTTGCATACTGAGCCTTTCAAATTTTCTTTGTATGTTGAGCCTTAATGATTCTACCTCCAACATACATTATTTCATTTTGGAGGAAATTGTTCAAATAAAATGTCCTAGTTTTAATTGTGTTATTAAAATTGTGACTCTATTACAAACTCAAAGCAAATGTGAAAATGATTTTAGAACAACATACTATATACATTTTTACCTAAACACAAATTTATCAGCAAAACAACAAAACACACACTCATTTTAAAGCATATTTAAATTCATAAATTGAAAATTTTCTATGCTAAAGGAAGTGATCACCTATGTCTGTAACCTGATACACTTGAGAAATATTGGAAGTTCAAGGACAGCTTAAATAACATAGTTGTAATTATATGTTCAGAATAAATTGACCTATGACACAGTCAATAGAATTTATAACATATAATTAAATACATGATTGAACACACCTTTCAAACAACTTCAAGTTTATCCACCCATTGTTTTATGGTGTTGTCCCGGACAAAGGTATGCACCACATAAAGGACTGAACTATAGCAAAGACCATTAAAAAGATGATCATCAGAAAAAAAAAATACAGTAGTTTTCTCCTAGAAGGATTACATTTCTTTCCTATTGTGCTTCAATTTCAACAAACATGAATTAATATGCTTCAGACATCATTGAAATATCTAATAAGCATAGGAAGGCTAGGGCCATATTAGACAACCAACAACAAACACAACTACATCCTTTATGATGGTAATATCTGTTACTTTAATATCAGAAAGACCTAATTGTTATGTGTTTTTCTCAAATGAGATTTTATAAATGCAAAGATAAATGTGCATGTTTTAATGTGCTGGGGGAAAATGGTGTTTTCAAAGTAAGCTTAATTTTCTTTTTGTATGAGCTTCCTGTTTGTTCTAAATATGTAAAAACAGTTTAGCCTGATCCAACTTGACATTATTTTGAATATTGTTAGGTACTACACAATAGCCTCTGACAAAATAACCCTGGAAACTGAAGTGTATAAAATATGCAAGCCGGGCGGTGGTGGCGCACGCCTTTAATCCCAGCACTCGGGAGGCAGAGCCAGGCGGATCTCTGTGAGTTCGAGGCCAGCCTGGGCTACCAAGTGAGTTCCAGGAGAGGCACAAAGCTACACAGAGAAACCCTGTCTCGAAAAAACCAAAATAAATAAATAAATAAATAAATAAATAAATAAATAAAATATGCAAAAGGAAAATAACATAAATTGGTGCGTGTTAGCTTACACAAAGGAAATATCAAGGCTGTACCTACACAAGCATCTCTTGTGACTACAATCTCTAATTACTCAGAAATCTTTAAATCACAGAATTGACAAATTTTATAGTTTTGACATTTACTTTTGTTCTTACTTTATAAATGTGTTCACAAAAAGAAGATATTTGGCCTCCGGCTTTGCTACCCGGCATCCATCTTGATTATGTACTAGAAGAAAAGTATTAATTCTTTCTATGGATTCTCATTGATATCTATCTTAAGCATAAATTTTAATGAACATGTTTATATAAAGCTCATTTATCAAAAATAAAATACACTTACATAACTGTTCTATAATTACCCTAGAAAACTGTTGAAGACTGGGAAAAGTTCTCAAGAAGTTTAGGATAAAGAGCATTTTATAATAATAAATGGTTATATTTTTATTCTGTGCATTTTGTGTCTTAACTAAATGTCCATTGAAATGATCTAGTTTGACAATCTAGATTTTAAAATGTACAGATGATCTTGTCTAAATCTATTCACCATGTGTAAATCAACTATTCTGTATTTCAGTTTATATAATAATACATGGATTCACCCATACCCAGGTGAATATCTGTTCTACAAACATTTAAGATATTTATAATGTATTTTGTATAATTTCTCTTGATCATATTTTTGGACTTCATGTGCTCTTAATGTTTTTACTAACGGTGATTGAATTAGAGTGATCTAATCACATTTAGATCCCTACATCAGCCTAACTTTCCCAGAATCATGTGCATTAAGATGTGTAGTCTTGAGAGGATTCCTCCAGATGCCATACAGGAAGCAAACCCCATGAAGAGATGAGGGTGAAAACCAGGTGCAAATTGACTTCAACCTAGATCTGATTTGGGAAGTGGTTCATTTTCAGCTTACTTATAACACAATAGTTATAAGTACAATATGGTAAAAGGTTTCCAAGAGACACTCATTTGAATTCCAAGCATGATAAAACTTAAGGCATGACTACATAGAAACTCTTTCACAAAGTACATGTGACCATGAGGGTGGGTTCTATAGTTAAAGGGCATAAAATCTAGTGTGGTCTCTGATCAATAGTATACAGGTCTGCAGGCAAAAAAGTACATGTGACATCTCCCCTAAGGTTAACGGAAGAGTCTGGAATAATCATTTTGGGTAATTTGGGTGAGATCTGCCTCTATGGTAAAAGGAAGATGAGCTGTGCATCAACAGATAGCAAAAAGGTTGTTAACCAGGTTGTTAACAAAATCCACTCCCAGACTTTTGGGTAAGACAAAAGGTAATTTATCTCTACTAAGAAGAGGCCCCTGTGTATTTAACATTTCTGTTTTTTCTTAATGCTTCTATGTGAGAGGCAAGGACCTTTGTGGCCCAACATAGTATAAATTCAGTTTTCATTCAACAAATATTAATTGAGCAAGGTTTTGACATTTAGAATAATGGCAGTTTCTTCTGTTGAGAATTCTCTGTTTAGCTCTATAGCCCATTTTTTAATTGGACTTTTGGGTATTTTGATGTATAATATCTTGAGTTCTATATATATTCTGGATATCAACCCAGATGTCAGATGTGGGGTTGGTGAAGTTCTTTCCCATTCTGTAGGCTGTCATTTTGTCTTATTGACCGTGTCCTTTGCCTTACAAAAGCTTCTCAATTTCAAGAGATCCCATTTTATCTATCTATCTATCTATCTATCTATCTATCTATCTATTTATTTATTTTGGTTTTTCGAGACAGAGTTTCTCTGCATAGTTTTGGTACCTGTCCTGGAGCTCGCTCTGTAGACCAGGCTAGCCTCGAACTCACAGAGATCCCCTTGGCTCTGCCTCCCGAGTGCTGGGATTAAAGATTTGTGCCACCAATGCCTGACCTAGAGGTCCCATTTATTAATTGTTTCTCTCAGTTTCTGTGCTATTAGTGTTATATTTAAGAAGTGATCTTCAGTGTCAATGCATTCAAGATTACTTCCTACTTTCTCTTCTATCATGTTCAGAGTAACTAGATTTATGTTGAGGTCTTTGATCCACTTGGACTTAAGTTTTGTGCATGGTGACAGATATGGATCTATTTGCAATCTTCTACTTGTTGACATCCAGTTATTCCAGCACCGTTTGTTGAAGATGCTCTCTTTTTACCATTGTTTAGTTTGGGCTTCTTTGTCAAAAATCATGTTCATAGGTGTATGGGTCTTCAGTTCAGTTCCATTGGTCCACATGCTGGTTTTTATGCCAGTACCAAGCTATTTTTATTACTGTAGCTCTTTAGTAGAGCTTGAAGTCAAGGATTGTGATGCCTCCAGAGGTTGTTTTATTGTACAGGATTCTTTTGGCTATCCTGGGTTTTTTGTTTTTCCATATGAAGTTGAGTATTGTTCTTTCCAGGTCTGTGAAGAATTGTGTTGGTATTTTGATGGTGATTGCATTGAAACTTTAGATTGCTTTTGGTAAGATTGCCATTTTTACGATGTTAGTCCTCCCTATCCATGAGAATGGTAGATCTTTCCATTTTCTAACATCTTCTTCAATTTCTATCTTCAGGTACTTAAAGTTCTTTTCTTATAGGTCCTTCACTTGCTTAGTTAGAGTTACCCCAAGGTATTTAAGGAATTGCTCAACATCCTTAATCTTCAGGGAAATGCAAATCAAAATGACATCAGAATGACTAAGATCAAAAACACTGAAGACAGCTTATGTTGGACAGGATGTGGAACAAGGGGAATACTCCTACACTGTTGGTGGGAATGCAAACTTGTACAGCCACTTTGGAAATCAATATGGTGCTTTCTTAGAAAATTGGGAATCAACCTCCCTCAAGACCCAGCTATACTACTCTTAGTCATATACCCAAGGAATGCTCAATCATACCTCAAGAACACATGTTCAACTATGTTCATAGCCACATTATATGTAATAGCCAGAACCTGGAAACAACCTAGATGCCCTTCAACTGAAGGATGAATAAATAAAATGTGGTACATATACACAATGGAGTAATACTCAGCAGAGAAAAACAATGACAGCATGAGGTTTGCAGGCAAATAGACAGATCTAGAAAATATGATGAGTGAGGTAAACCAGACTCAGAAAGACAAACATGGTATGTACTGACTCATAAGTGGATACTAGATGTAAAGCAAAGGATAACCATACTGCAACTCACAACTCCAGGGAGGCTACCTAGTAAAGAGGACCCTCAGAAAGACACAGGGATCACCCAGCAACAGAGAAATGGATGAGTTCTACATGAGCAAAATGGGGGTGGGGGGTAATAGAGGGCAAGCCTTGGGGAAAGAGAGCCTAGGGGAGCAAGATGTCCCAGGTGGATCAGGAACAGAGTGGGAGAACAAGGAAAGAGACACCATGATAAATAAAGACCCCATGGGAATAGAGAAAACCTGAGTGCTGGGGAGGTCCCCAGGAATCCACAAAGATACCTCCACTATAGACTACTGGCAATGGTTGAGAGAGTGCCTGAGCTGACCTACTCTGGTAATCAGATGGCTGAACGCCCTAACTCTCATGATAGAACTCTCATCCAGTGACTGGTGGAAGCAGATTGCAGAGATCCAGGGCCAAACCCCAGGTGGAGCTCTAGGAGTCTAACTGGCAAGAGAAAGGAGGGATTTTATGAGCAAGAGATAGCGAGACCATGATGGAAAAAGCACAGGGACAAATAGCCAAACTAGTGGAATCACATGAACTGTGAACCAATGGCTGAGGAGCCCCCATGGAACTGGACCAGGCCCTCTGGATAAGTGAGACAGTTAATGAGTTTGAACTGTTTAGGAGGCCCCCAGACAGTGGAACCAGGACCTGTCCTTGGTGCATGAGCTGGCTTTTTGGAACCTAGGGCCTATGCTGAGACACTTTGCTCAACCTTGGTGCAGGGAGGAGGGGACTGGATCTGTCTCAACTGAATCTACCAGGCTGGGCTGACTCCCTAGGGGAGACCTTGCCTTGGAGGAGGTGTGAATAGAGGGTGGATTGGCAGGGGGGGGGAGGCTGAGAGGGGAGGAGGGAGGACAGGGGAATCTGTGGCTGATATGTAAAATTAAATTAATTATAATATTAATTATTATATAAAAATGAATAATGGCAGTGTTTCATTTGGAAGTGGGATACTCAAGAAACAGAGATACAGAATGATATGAATCAATCCCTGAGCCTAAATTTCAGAAGCAATGAGGGCTTTGAGAATGGCCATTCCACTGAGTCATGCCTATGTCACATTACGTTCAGAAAACTCTTTCGGGAAGCTGATCATTTTTCATCACAAATTAGAGAATTGCACCAGAAGCATCCCTTCAAAGTTCCCTGATGATCCATTAACATCTGGCCTCATTTCTGGGGAATCTTCTTACATTACTGCCTTGATATTAATTTCCTCTAAGGACCCACTTATCAATCATCTTATTAATCTCTTATACAGAGTTCTGATGTTGTTGAGTGATAATCTATCTATTGTTGTCTATTTTGTATTTTGTTTGATTGGCTTGTTACAGTTATTCATCTGTGAGTGTGTGTGTGTGTGTGTGTGTGTGTGTGTGTGTGTGTGTGTATTTGTGTGTATGTATATGAGGAACAACAACTTTTAGGAATTGACTCTGTTATTGCACCATGTGATTCTCAGGAATAAACGTGGAACTCAATTTTCTTCCATAGTGGAAGACACCTTGCCCTTGGACACCTAGCCCAGATGTTTGCTTAAATCCTTAAATCTAAATGTCAACATCTAAAATATTCTTGCTGTTTGTGTATTGTACTTTGATGTAAAAGAGAGATGTCCTCTCAACTATGACCAAGGAGAGAATAAAATTCCAATTATTATCCTCTGTCCTTCACAAGTGAACCTGCACACACACACATACACACACACACACACACACACACACACACACACACACACACACACAGAGAGAGAGAGAGAGAGAGAGAGAGAGAGAGAGAGAGAGAGAGAGAGAGAGAGAGAGACCCACCCACTAAAATTTGTTCTCTCATACTTGCAGAGAGTTAGAATTGAATCGTTTCTGGACTGAAACTAAATTGTGGATCTTTTGTACTTCCGTATGGAATCTAAGATTATTTATTTCAATTTTTGTGAAGGATTGTAATGGAATTCTGATGAAGGTTGAATTGAATATATAGGTTACTATTGGTAGAATGGACATTTTCCCTATATTACCTTTGCCAATCTTTGAGCATTGGAAGTCTTTCAATATCATGGCACATTTTTAATTTCAAATGTGTGGAGCTGCCAGCAGATGTAACATATTCACTAGTATATAGAGCAATAGGCAGACAGTCACTGGCAGAGAAACACAATGCCATACAGGGGCCACAAACAGAAGGACACAGACTGAGCTCAGGTAGGTGAGCACAAATAGAAGGCAGGGAAGACAAAGACTCATTTCAGACCAGAAACTTACCTGCCTCTGATCGCAAAGACAGATTTTCCCAAACTTTACACTGAAGAGGCTTTCCCCCCGCAGGGATGGTTATATCGTAGATTACTTCACTATTCTCTCTACATCCTCTGGTTTTCTGATGTCTTTATCCTTTTCGCCCATTCTCTAAATCCATGTTGATATTGTGTTGTCTAATCCTTAATCAAATTTTACAATCCATCATTCCCTTTAGTCAGTGACTCTGGTTATTATATCCTAAACTTGAAGGACAAAAATTTATAAAACACCAAGCAGCAAGTTTTAGAAGGGAAGCTATTGAGGGTTTATATGTGAGAGCTTAAGAATTCAGAAAGCTTCAAAATTCTTATGTAGCAAATCAGGGCCAAAAGAATCAGTCATCATCCAACTGCTGGTCTGCGGCTTTTTATAGGACATGCCAGAGAACCCAGGATGAGACATGGGAGAGTGAGTAGGTCAGTTAAGTATGCCCACCCAAGAACTGTTGTCAGGAGCCTGACAGTTTTGGTCACATTGTCATGTGCACCCCGAAGGAAGATAGCAAGAAACCAGTACAAGGACCAGAGCTGCCTTTGGCATGTGAGTTTCCCACAGATTCTTGGCAAAGCACGAGATTTGTAACTGCTGATTTGGAGGGCTCTGTCCAGTGTGGCCTTCCCCGATTTTCTCCTTGTTCTCTTCACAGTGAAGAGCTGCATCGATTCTCCTAGAATGAATGGCGTTGAAGGATCATTGGATAAAATCTCTGGAAGCAGGAGTCAAATATATCTCTTCCTCTTTAAATGTATTTGTTCTGGTGTTTTCTAACAGTGAGGAAAGGCAGGCAGCATACTCCTTATTTTTCATTATAAAAAACAAGGTATCTGCCTCTACAAAAGTTACACCATATGATGTGCAATTTTATTTAATTGATTCAATTCAATAAGTTTATAAAATACACAAGGAACATTTTAACGTCTTTGGTTGGGAGCACACTTTTGACTTAAATATTCAAGCAATAATTATAATTTTAAAATATTCTGTGTCTTAAGGAGAAAAGGATAGCAGTTTAAAGATTCAAAGGTAATTTTCATAGACAATCGCTTCATCCTGTGATGAAATAATATGCAAAATACATCAAATATAATTCTGCGATAATTTAATATTCAATGTGAGAAAAATATGTGAAATGTTAAAATATGATTGCTATGGCAACTATGAGCTTTGTGAAGCTGAAATATCATTTCTCATGTAAAGTCTATAAAGGCTGGAGCTTAATTAGATGCTCCCATAGATACCATTATCTTTTAAAATTCTTCTATAATGTTATTTCATATTATACAAAATAACCACTTAAAATGCTATTCTGATTATCCACCATTTACAAAATATTTACTACTTAAGAGAGATTCAAGGTATCAAAAAATATAATTTAAACCACTGTGTTAATAATAAAGGGGTCCAATTTCTAACAATTTTGGTAACAAATATTTTTGCATTTTTAAAATTTGTCCAGAATGTTTATAATCAGTATTATAAAAATATTTTATTTTACACATAATTGATATTACCTGAAATAATGGTAAAGTCCAGATTTTCATCATTTTCCTGGGAGTAGTGATATAGTTTTCATGGACATAAGTTTATATCATAAAATTTTATTATTTCAATTACAGATGTGCCTGGAACATGCTTAGAGGCTTTGGAAATATTCTAATAAATTTTATATGATAGAATAAATAAATAATCTTTTGAACTATAATTTCATATTTCATTTCACATGAAATGCACTATTTACTCTAAATACATATTTGTATCAATTTTCAGAGCAATAAATCACTTTCCTCAAAAACTCTTTCTTGAATTGTTCATTGCAATGAACTGGGATAATCATAAAGTTAAAAGATGAAACAACACATTACATAGGTTGAAAACTTTATGTCTGCTTATAATTTTCAAATAAATTTACAGTCTAAAAACATCCATTGAAAGAATCAATTGATAATTTTAATTGAACTAAAATAATCATTTTGGCATAGTTTTACTTATTTTGTATTTTTGTTCCTATTGTGCTTATATTTGTCTAAATCTTTAAGCTTGATGACCCAATATATAAGAAATTTATAATCATAAATAATTCAATAGTAATAGTCATTTTTGCTACAACTTTTTAAAAGTGTAGATCAATAGGAACTTCTGATTATGTTATTTTATGTGCTTGTCATTGGTGCAGCACATGGTAGAGTTAAATTTCTGAAAAAAGTGTTGCATTCAAGTGTGACTTTTTAATGAAATCAAAGAATCAGTTATTGACCACTTTCAGTTTATTATAACCCTATTTACAGTCCATGGAACCTTCTCTTTTTTTTGAGTCTACTTTTATCAGTGTATTGAAAGGTTATATCTGTGAGTGTCTCTGAATATCACATAATTATTATATGTCTCCTTCTAGAGAAAAAACTCTGTCTCCATGAAATATCTCTGAGTTATGTTCTTTATGAGAACACAAAATTCAAGTGTTTTTAATTCTTTATGGTTATTTATTTAAAAAATTATTGTTCTTTACTTTGATACACAATTTGGAATTTGGTCACATAATACTTAAGGCTAACAAAAATAAAATTGACAATCTGGGCTAGCAGGATGAAGACACAGAAGTCTCTATAATGCAAAGGAATCCAAAAGTAGACTCTTGCCTGTGGAAGTCAGTCTTTTTGATCTGCTCAGGGCTTAACTTGATTGAAGTCTGCCCTTATTAAGGATGCAAATATTCTGTACCCAAAGTTCAAGTTAAGAAGCCCTAAAGAAACAAAGCTGGGTTCCATCCCTTGGAGAGTTTAGCTATTCCAATTATACGTTCTGGAATTGCATAATCAGACACAAGATATGTTAATGGACCACTTGTGAGAGAGTTATTATAGCCTAAAACCCTATTGATCACTTGAATTTTACAAGTTTGTGATTGGTGGTTCACAGTAATATTTTGCGTTTCTGCAAAATACAAAGATAGTGTTTCATAGTGCCTACAATGTCTAATTATACTGTTAACTCAAATCTGGTTAACCTATAAAAATAAGGCTTTAGATCACTCTTCTGAGGAGAGAGAAATATCAATCATATTGAATTTGGCAGTACAACAAGGTCCTTCACCCAAGAGCCCCAGCATTCTCTTCATCAAATAGATACTGGGTCTGTACGCAAGAGAAAGTCTCCAAACTGATTGAAAGATCATGGCTTTGTGATTCTACAGTTGAGATTTGACTTTATTTACTTATTATAGGAATTTCAATTTTATATGATAATTTAAGAATTCAATATAATTGGGCTTCATTAAGGGCTAGGCTCCCAACTAAAAGTATAAGAATTTAATATAATTGTATACACTTCATTTCTAGGAACACCACGCTGAATTATGACTGTTTTAATCACAACGTCTTGGTTATTGTGTCCAATTGCATATTCTGTATATCGATCTTTTGTCAATTATACAGTTTCTAGACTTATTCTTTACTATAGTATTTCCTTTGAGGCAGAGGAATTTTTTTTAGCATGATCAATTACACAGGTGTACTTATGCCACTTTCCTATGTGTTTGGGGTCATGTAGAAGATTCTTGGCCACAATCAGCGAGAAAGAGGAGGGATTGTATGAGCGAGAATTATTGAGACCAACTTTGGAAAAAGCACAGGGACAAATAGTCACACTTTGCTTAGCCTGGGAGGAGGGGACGGGACCTGCCTGGACTGAATCTACCAGGTTTTGAGCTGAATCCCCAGGGGAGTCCTTGCCCTGGAGGAGATGGGAATGAGGTGTGTGGGCTGGGGAGACGGGAGGGGGGAGGACAGGGGAATCTGTGGCTGATATGTAAAATTAAATCAAGTTACAAAATTAAAAAAATAACAACAACAAAAAAGAAAACCTTTTAAGATGCTATTGAAATCCTAAAACATATTTTTCCATGGACATTATAAAATAAATGGAAATTTCATCATCCTTCCCGCCCCCCCCCCCAAAAAAAAGATTCTTGGCCAAAAACCATACTCAGAAGAGATTTTTCTCTTTCCCTCTAATGGTTTCAGCATTTTGCATTGAGGTATGAAGAAATGAACATACTCATTATGCTGATATATTATTCATCTGGACATTTATTTAAATGCCAACCTGTGTAACTATTGTGTCAACTAACATACATTAATATGATTACAAACTGTTGAGATATTACTCTTGTTTGAAGCATTTAACCTAAAGTGTATCCTCAGAAAATGACTAAAATTGACTGTCCTCTATTGCTCTTCAGTGATACCACTTTGAATATATTCTCAGATTCATGGAGAAAAACATATTTTTCTTTAATATAAATGTATTGGTTTTTTGAGACTTTTGTACAATATGCTTTGGTCATTTCCACACATGACCCATTTCCTTTGTGATCCATCCTCTACTTTCCTGCCCAAACTGTGTTCTCTTCCTCTCTGCACCCACTCACCAAGACGAATTTGTGTTGCGTATGTGTTCTTGGATGTGCGGCCTTCTTCTAGAACATTGTCAACTTACCAGGGGCAGCATACCTAAAGAAAACTGATTCTCACTCTGTCTTCCTAGCTATAAATGCCACTAGATCATCGGCTAAGGCGTGAGACTGTGAGCATCTCTCCTCTTGATGTTGAGATACAATCAGACTTGAGCTTGCACACGTCTTGTACATGATATGTCAACTGCTGAGAGTTCATATGTGCAGTGCCCTGCTACGTCTGGAAGGTGGGTTTCTTTTAGTCACCTACTTCTTCTGATACAGATGTACTTTCTGCCTCCTTATCTATAATAATAACTGAATCTTGAAAGGAG
The DNA here is from genome assembly GCF_007827085.1 of Peromyscus californicus insignis. NCBI lineage: Eukaryota > Metazoa > Chordata > Mammalia > Rodentia > Cricetidae > Peromyscus > Peromyscus californicus. The sequence goes on from NW_026294458.1 coordinate 65,193,367, forward strand.
GAAGTGTGATATAGATATTCTATTTAAGGTAAGCATTCTGAAGTCTCTTATCCTTTGCATCTTGACAAGCTGTGAGTTAGTGTATTAGTCTTCATCTACTTCCAAGAAATGTTTCCCTGATAAGTGTTGAGAGATGCATTAATCTATGGGTATAACAATAAGTCATTAGAAGTCAGTTTGGTACTATGGCCATTTACCAAAATAGTATTATCTTCTTCCCTGAGTTCTGTGACCTGTTTAGCTGTATGTTCAGGACTAATAATAGTACTAAGTACGATTTTCATCTGTTTTGGTTATTGTTAACCTTCAAAATAAAAGTGTCACGGTTGCCTCGCTGGGGTATCTTGCAGACTAGTCATTGGAGTAGGCAGGCCTTATAGCTGGGTAGGAATACTGATTGGTTTTATCTCTTGGAAGCTTGCATATTGCCTTCAAATACTGTGAGAACTAGTCAAGGAGGAGGCTTCTAGTTCAGTTCCAGTTTGATTCTTCTGAGTTCTGTGTCTAAAATGTATGGTATCTTCAGCAGCAGTCTCATCTTCGAGTTTTGGGAAACAATGAAAGTCAACACAATAGCCAAAATCATTTGAGGAGTCTCTTGGACTCCTCTGGGCAACGAGACAAAAGGAAGTTGGCCATGGCTACTAACCGGATTTTGGTAAAATAGTCTATGGATGTTAGGGATATGAGAAAAATAGGGGTGATGAGAGCTTTATCTAACAGGAGAACAGGGAAGTCAATAGAATGGGAGAAGGAAGAGGAGGAGTAAAATAAAAATAGGGATGTTTGAAAAAGCCACTTTATGGACTGTAATCAGACATATTTACATATATAATATCTAAGTATATATAACATATATATATGTGTGTGTGTAATTTATATGAACTTATGCCACATATCATTTTGGGATGCTAATGATCCCCCAAAACATAATAGACTTTCTAATGAAAGATTTATTGTATCCAAAACTTACTCTCAAATTAGTTAAATCATGATATTAATATTTAGGTGATTAAAAAAAGTAGCCTTGGAAAATTTTAAATCTTGTAGCTTTAACTGATTAGTGAATAAGCAAGTGTCTTTATGGTTAAGTAGAAATAGCCTTTGTGTTTCCCTCAGATAAAACTAGGCAGGCTTCTTTTTTTCTTTATTTCTGCCCTTTGCCCTTGAGCATATACTTTAAAAAATCTATTATCATACATTTCTCTTTAACTCTTTTGATTTAATCTTTTCAAGTCTCTGGATGGTGTTTCAATGCAGCAATTTCTTTCTTCAGGGTGTTTGAATTTTAATGATTAAGAAAGTTAACATGCCTAACTCTTCATCTCTGTGGGACCCTGCAATCTGACAGCAGCTGACTTGGAGTAAGACTGAAAGAAATCCATCAAGAAGATGGGAGAGATCCACTTATCAAGGAAGTACATTTGACCTAATTGCAAGGAAAAATCAAAAATATGCTGGACATATCCACTTCCTACCTAGCATTCTTTTCTGTTTTTTTTTTTGTTTTGTTTTGTTTTTTTTGTTTTTCGAGACAGGGTTTCTCTGTGTAGCTTTGTGCCTTTCCTGGAACTCACTTTGGAGACCAGGTTGGCCTTGAACTCACAGAGATCCACCTGGCTCTGCCTCCCGAGTGCTGGGATTAAAGGCGTGCGCCACCACCGCCCGGCTGCATTCTTTTCTATATCATGAAAATTCACTCTTAGAGATCAAAAGTGAACAAATAAGTAAAATAAATAAATAAAAACTTGGTCCCTTACCTTTCAAAGTAAACAGTATCATCTCATGTTAGAAAATCACTGGCTATAAATGTTTTGTTACATCAAAACTTTACAAAATATCAAACACAAAGCAATATATCAAAGCTAAAACTAAGGAAATTTCTTGGCAATAGGTAGAGAATTATGTTTAACCTCTTTGAAATCAGTCACACACGTTCTCCTGGTATGTGTATAAGTACTCTAATTCTGGTTTTACTTTCAGTATGTTTTAAAGATGTTGTCCATTTAGAACATTCAGTGTGTGACTTTATTGTTCCATCTCAATACTTACTTAACATTGGTTATCCTCTAAACAAAATCATTTGCAGATTTTATCTTTACCTAGTGTGTTGACTTATATAAACAGCTACTTTATATTTTATGAGACAACCCTTGCTAAACAAACAAAATTTAAAAAATGCCCATCAGTTTATGTACTATAAAATATTGTAATGTGATCTAATCCATAGCCATCATCAGAAAGTGATTTGGATTTTTGTTTTGATGCTTAGTTCCAGGTAGTTTCTTCAAGTAAAATGAAATCTGAACCAAGAGATTTAAAACTATGACTTCTCAAGGATGATGTGTCAAATTCACTCAGTGTCTTTATCTGCTTGCTGGAACTGTGAAGTGACAGCAACAATGTTTCTCTTTAAAAATATTTGGAGATTTTTAAATATTGTATTTTAATATTGGTTGTCAATGTATACAATGAATCCATACCCTGTATTTTCTGTTTTATCTCAAATGCCAATGCTAATGCTTCAAACTTAAAAGTGTCTTTAAATTCTGCTCCCGGGTCAGAGAATTTGCAAAAGCAGAATCCTGAAATGGATTTCGGTAGCTGTCAGTCATCTCAAGCTCTGAACAACCAAACCATTTTTACAAAAGCTGAAGCGTTACCAACTACCCCAAAGCAGTTTACCTGTCAAATGACACTTTGATGGTTTCTCTTTCCATATTTCTATTTCTTTTATCTTCACATATTATCATTTTGTGTTTTAACTTCCCAGGAGAGAACTGATCTTGGACTGAATGCCGTCTAGGAAAATATTCACACTTCTAGCAATGTATGTAAAATATTTTCTTAGCATTTTAAAGAATCGAATAGTTTTCATTGATCTTTTGTTCACAAAAATGAATAGCTATTCTTTCCTTTATTTCCTTTTCAAGTTAAGATATAGAATTAAGCATTTAGGTTAAAGATAAAAATGACATGTGTTCATATATAATGTACCTTAGGAGCTTTTGTTATATAAAATATTGCATGTAATCCCATATATATGTTTATATAATTGTGTAAATTTTATCTCAATTATATTTTTCATCTTTTAAGGAGTATGTACATATGATAGCTATATGTGCATCAAGATATTTAGTTGATAATTGTCTTAGTTTGCTTTGTATTGCTGTGATAAACATCATGACCAAAATAAATCTGGAGAAGAAAGAGTTTGTTTGGCATAGACATCTAATCATAGTCCATCACTGACAGAAGCCAAGGGATACGTTCACTGGGGCAGGAACTGAATCAGAAGCCATGGAGGAACACTGCTTATTGGCTTGTTCTAATGGCTGGCTCAGTTTGCTTTCTCATACAACCCAGAAGCACCTTTCCAGTGCTGTTACTGCCCACAGCACGCTCGGTCCTCCCACATCAGTCATAATGAAAATGCCTGACAGTTTTGTTTAGAGACCAATTTAATGGAGGAATTTCAAGTTCAAGTTAGAAGTTTCTTCTTCCCAGGTCACCAGAGATTGTGTCAAGTTGACAAAATGTAGTGGCCAAGTGAACAATTTAATTATTATGGTTTTAATAATTGGTGTTGACATTTTATATTTTAAGGCAAAAATTATTAAAACTGTAATAATTTAATTGTTGAGATGACCACTACCTTTCTTAAAATATCTTTTCAGGTACTGCCACTTAACTTTAACAACAAAACTGCATTAAATTCAAACCAGAAGCGTACTTTCAGGCTTAACTACTAAAAATGCTTTTGTATTTTCAATTTTAATTTCTCATAAATTCACGGCCATCTTCTGACTTACTGCAATTCTACATTAAGAAGTTTTTCTTTTTTAAAAAATGTTGCAATTTGTCATTAGTTTATGCTAGAGAGGAAGCAGACATGAGCCATGACTTATGTGTGCTGGTAGCAAAGCATGCTGACATAGGTTCCCCCTATGATGTATGTCCCTGGGATTGAATTCAGGCCATCATGGTTAGTACAATCATCTTTACCTGCTAATAGTACCTCAGGTAATGATGTTCTAGATGAGAAGAATGAGATACTTTTGCATCTTTTAAAATCAAGAAAAATGTTAAATAAATATTTAATAGTTAAACTTTATGCTATACAAAACAACTTGATTTACAACAAATTATTCTATAATAGTTCTTAAAATATCCAAATAGTTTTTCAAATAAACACATGTATAATTAATGGAAGGATTTAGAGGGAGAAAAGGAAAGGGAGAAATGCAACTAAATTGCATTCTCAAAAATAAAGAATAAAAATGAATAAAAAAAAAAAACAAAAAAAGAGACCAAACCATGACCCTGCATGTGCACTGTCAGTATGCATTGTAGGACTCCTCATACGTCCTTCTCTATGTAAACACCATCTCTCTCCTGCTTTGTGAATGGCTTCATATGTTTGGGTATTGCCTTAATAAAACTTGGCTGTAAAATATCTAAAGACATGCTTCTGATTTTTTTACTTACTTTATTTCATCCCAATAACAAAACATATCAAGAAGAAAAATAAAGAAACTAGAAATTCATATGTACTACGTATATCATAGAGCATGTAAACATAATCATACATAATAAAATCTGGCTTAAAAATTTAAACCTTTTCTTTATACACTGTTGCACTTTCTGGGCCATAGCACATGACAGTTTACACTTTAGAATCATTATCCCTCTAGGAGTAAGTATCCAGATCTAAATCAGTGATTAGGATAAGGGAGAGATTACAGCAGTTGACAAGTTGAGTATCACAGCTTTTTAAGTCATGGCTCACTGCCCCAGATGGTATTACAAAAATCAATGTGGGGGTTGTAATACTTAGAAAGTGGTAAAACATTTCTGAATATATGATGCCAAATAATTAATTCAACATAAAAACTATAAATTTAAAGTTTCCAACAGGCCTCATCTGTGTAGCATCACGTGATTTCACTGCACCCTTACACATAAATAAACATTACAGATTGCATTGTGCATATCATCACACCATGCAACATCACCACATACATTTTAAAAGTCTTGGTTCAGATGTGAGACTATTCTTTATTATGGATTTCAGTATTTTTACTGTACACACAATGTTTTCTGTTCTTATTAAAACTTAGTGATCTATTGAGGGTAGATTTTTATAAACTGTGGCTAATAGGAATCTATTTTATGTATTTATATGTGAACTTCTAATTTTATCAACATCATTCGTTGACTAGACTATTTTTTAATCTATTACACATTTATAACATTTTTGTTTGTGGGTTTACATTTTTGCTTGTTTATTCTTGGTTTTCTAATCTATGATGTGCTTGTTTGTCTATCTGCCAGTTTCAGGATGGATTTCTCATTATTGCTCCCTAGTATAGCTTGAAGCTACCCGCTACCCATGATAATCCCTCATTCACCATTTTCTTCTTCTTCTTCTTCTTCTTCTTCTTCTTCTTCTTCTTCTTCTTCTTCTTCTTCTTCATCATCATCATCATCATCATTTCTGGGTTGCTATGTCTATCCAGAGCTTTTGTGCTTCCATATAAATTTTAACACTTTTAAAATTTCTGTGAAGAATATCATTGAAACTTTGATTGAAATTCTAACAAATAGGTGTGTTGTTTTGCTATCACAGCTATTTCCCAATATTAATTCTCCATATTTAATGAGCATAGGAAATCCTCATGGCTGTTTTCTTCTTTGGTTCCCTTCTTCATTCTTTTTCCCATTGATAGTTCTCTCTTTTTGTTTTGTTGAAAAGAAATTTTTTTCATACATTATGGTCTAATTATGGTTTTCCCTCCCCTGATTCTTCCCAGTCTTGTTCCCCCTCCCCAGACCTCTCCTGCCATCTGAATCCATCCATTTCTATCTCTTTTTTTAAAAATGGTCATCTAAGGGACAATAATAAAATAAAATATAATTAGATTAAGTAAAAACAAACCAATCAGATTGGAAAGAAAACAAAAAATATATGGAAAAGTACAAAGAAAAAGCACAGAATACTTACAAAGAGGCATACAATTTGCATATATAAGAATCCCATAAAAAACACAAAACCAGAAGCCATGATATATTCTCTAAGGATCTGTAAGGTGAAAAAGAAGTAATAAAATGTAAAAAAATAAATAAATAAAATGAAAACATTGTTCCACCACAACATTATGAGACAAAGATCCTCCAAATCATGCCACTAAGTTAGTTTTCTGTTAGCCATCTACTGCTGTAAACAGAGTCTACCCTTACAAATAGTTTCTTTACCCACTGAGACTCCCTTGAATAAAGTTATTTTTTTTTCTATTTGTAAGTGGTTATCAATCGGATATAGTTTCTGACTTAGGGATGGGGACATTTGTCCACATCTCCTTCATTTATAGGACTCCATCTGTACAGACCTAAGCTTTGCCATAGTCTCTGTTAGTTCATATTGTGTTGGTCCTGAAGTGTATAGAAGATTTTGATTCTTTGATGTCTTTCATTCCTTCTGGATCTTACACTGTTTCTAACACCGCTTCCACAGGGGTCCCTGAGCCCAGAGGGGAGTGATTTGGTGGAGACTTGCCTTTTAGGGATGAGTGTTCTAAGGTGTCTCACTCTCTGCATATTGTCTAGATGTGGGTCTCTGTATTTGTACCCACCTGCTACAGGCAGAGCCATTCTGGTGATGGTTGTATAAGGCACCAATCTATGAGTATAGCAGAATGACATTAGCAGTCAATTTTATTTCTTCTTTCCTTGAGTAAAACAGTAGTATTTGGTTTTCCCCTAGAAGCCTTTACTATCTAATCTCAAGTTTTTTGGTCACACAGCACCATTGGATATTTCATCTTGCAGAGTAAACCTTAAGTACAATTAGATATTTTTTGGTTAATCCTGCAATCTTTGGGCCACTATTGCACCAGCATAGCTTGCAGAGAGGCTGTTATTGTAGATTGCAGGGTTTATAAACGGTTTGGTGTTTGCCATTTCTTTTTGGTAGCATTTAGCCATTTCTGTCCCAAGAACACCAGCATTTAGGTAGCCACCATCTCGACTTTTCTTTGTTTAATGTGTCATGTAGGTGTTGTCTTTAGCAATAGAACATTGCATCACTTTGTGGAGAGCAACCTACAGTCTTGGGAACAACCAGTGTTATTTGAAAGTTCCTTGTGACTCATTTGGCCAACAACTCAGTTATATGTAACCATTCCCAGTACAAGAAGCTTCCTTTGGTGTTGAGAGTTGCCCAGATGAGGCTTTGTCTCCCCCATTATTTGATAGTTTCATTAGATTTCTCATATATATATATATATATATATATATATATATATATATATATATATGTGTGTGTGTGTGTGTGTGTGTGTGTGTGTGTATGCATACATACATGTATATGTATATAAATAGATAGAAAGTTTGCAAAGATTTTAGTAACTTAGGTTTCCAAAAAACCTAATGGCTCCTCCTCATTTTAGTTCCCTTTACCCATATTCTCTTTTATTCTGCCTCTTCCCTCTGCCTCCCCATATGGTCCCCATGTTCCCGCCTCCATCCCCATCCATAGGATCCTATTTCCCCTTTCTAGGGAGAGTCATTCCTTCCACCTAGTCCCTTACTCTATACCAACCAGTGGTTCTATGGATTGTAATTTGTTTATCACCAAGTTAACAGGTAACATCCACATGCAAGTAATTACATGCCATATTTGTCTTTTTACTTCTGGATTGCCTCACTCGGGCTAATTTTTTTTTTTTCGAGTTCTATCCATTTGCCTTCAAATTCCATGACATTTTCTTTGTAAAAGTCTTTACTTCCAACCAATCACCAGAGCAGGTCATCTCAGGCCCTCTCAACACCATTGCCAGTAGTCTATAGTGGAGGAATCTTTGTGGATTTCTGGGGACCTCTCTAGCACTCTTCTTCCTATTCCCATGGTGTCTTCATTTACCATGGTGTCTCTTTCCTCGTTCTCCCACTCTGTTCCTTATCCAGCTGGGACCTCCTGCTCCCCTAACCTCTTTCCCCTGACACTTGTTCTCTATTACCCTCCCCCCTCACACCCAGTTTGCTTATGTAGATCTCATCTATTTCTCTGTCATTGGGTGATCCCTATGTCTTTCTTAGGGTCCTCTTTACTAGCTAGCCTCCCTAGAGTGTGAGCTGCAGTCTGGTTATCCTTTGCTTTATATCTAGTATTCACTTACGAGTGAGTATATACCCTGTTTCTCTTTCTGAGTCTGGGTTACCTCACTCAGGATGATTTTTTTCTAGTTCTATCCATTTGCCTGCAAACCTCATGATGTCATTGTTTTTCTTTGTTGGGTAGTACTCCATTGTGTATATGTACCACATTTTATTTATCCATTGTTCATTTGAAGGGCATCTAGGTTGTTTCCAGGTTCTGTCTATCACAAATAATGCTGCTACAAACATAGTTGTGCATGTGCCCTTGTGGTATTATTGAGCATTCCTTGGGTATGTGCCCAAGAGGTGTATAGCTGAGTCTTGAGGAAGATCAATTCCCAATTTTCTGAGAAACTACCACACTGATTTCTAAAGTTGCTGTAGGAGTTTTGAACTGTCATGATAGAACTCTCATCCATCTAATGGAAGCAGATGCAGAGATCCCTGGCCAAGCCCTAGTTGGAGCTCCAGGAGTCCAATCAACAAGAGATAGGAGGGATTGTATGAGCAAGAGATATTGAGACCATGATTGGCTAAAGCACATGGATGAATAGTCAAACTAGCAGAAATGCATGAACTATGAACCAACAGATGAGGAGCCCCCATGGAACTGGACCAAGCTCTCTGGATAAGTGAGACAGTTGATTAGCTTGAACTATTTAGGAGGCCCCCAGGCAGTAGGACCAGGAACTCTCCTTGGAACATGAGCTGGCTTTTTGGAACCTAGGGTATATGCTGGGACATTTTTCTCAACTTAGGTGAAGAGAGGAGGAGATTAGACCTGCCTAAACTGAATCTACCAGGCTAAGTTGAATCCCCAGGGGAGTCCTTGCTCTGGAGTAGATGGGACTGAGGGTGGAATGGGGGGAGGGCGGGAGGGGAGGGAGGAGCAGGAGGAGGGAGGACTGGGAAATACATGGCTGACATGTAAAATTAAATTAATTATAAAATTAAAAAATAAACACAGTGTTTCTCTCATTAAAGTGATAAAAAAAAAAAAAAAAAAAAAAAAAAAAAAAAAGTCTTTACTTCCTTGGTCAGGCTTATCCTAAAGTATTTTCAGAGGCATTTGCAAGTAGGACTGTTCCTCCAACTTCTTCCTCAGTTAATAAATGGAGTAATACAATTTATACACATTTACAAAAATACAAAATATAATTTTCCAAACAACACATGAACATGAAAAACTGTTTAACTTCATAAATGACCATAGAAATGTTGATTAAAACTACATTGAGATTCCAATTGAACTAAGTCAAAATGGCAATAATTAAAAAGTTCAGGTGAAGATGTAGATAAGAGAACCCATATGTATTGCTGGTAGGAATAAAAGCTAGTACAGTCACTAAGAAAATCCAGTATGGAGGTTCTTAAACCTCAAACAATAAATAAGCCAAATGATCTAGCTATGCCACTTCTGGGCACTTACTTACACATAAATATTAAAGAATTACTCATAGTTCTAAATTAAAGGAACATCCTAGATATTCAACAACAGAGGAATATCTAAATAAAATATTGAATATAAACACAATGGCACCTTTTCAAGCATGAAGATTAATAAAGTCATATCATATTTCAGGATGTACCTGGAGATAATGTCATTATCCATTGTTCCATCTCTTTTCTATTTTGCAGGAGAATGTTCCTTTACTTTTAAATTCCTTCCCACTTTGTGGAGATAACCTGCTGTGCGAAATTCTTTTCTTTACTAGACACAGTAATTTTATTACTGCCGTGAGTATTTTTCTTCATTCATTCAGTTGTTTCTTTCTGCCTTGGTGAAGCTATTTTGCCTTTGCCTTAGACTGAAAATTGGGGCACAAAGAATGTTCTCATAAAAGGAGCTCTCCACTGTCATGTATTATATGTATGGTAGTGCCAAGTTTAGGAGGTATGGAGTGCTTTCCATTGGTATTCAAGAAACTTGACACCCATTTACATATGAATAATATTAACTGGTCTCAGTGGTTTGTCAAATAAAAGTTAAGAGGTCAGGCTGGTAGCAGGATATGGAGAGAGTTAAAAGATGAAGATGTGGGGTAGGTATGATCATATTTCATTGTGTATATATATGAAATTCTAATAACAAGACAAAACTTGAGAAACAAAGTTACTTCCTAGTTACTACTTGGATGAGTTTCTTGAACTCAATATGTGCAAATCCTCTCCTCAATATTGTTCTGAATTCTTCGTTATATGTGTGTCTCTACAATTTCATTACTATAGAAGGCAAAATCACTATTTTGGAGCTTAATTGACTGTTCTACTTGATACAAGAGTGAAACTTTCATGGCTTAGTAAAATCTAAATTTACTTTAAAGTAAAAATATTTTTCATCACCCTCACTGAGGACATATTACTATGAACCAAAATATTTTATTTAAATCAAAAGAGACTTGTTATTATTAACATTATGATATTGCACGAAAATATGAATGTGTGTGTGCAGGCACATGAACATGTGTTATTAACCCCTTTAAGTCATGAACCCCTTTAAAATGGAGAACAAAATTTACTATTGCCATGGACAACTATCTGGAGTTTGAAAATACCACCAAGAGGCAATGAGATTAACTCATCAATAATGTAAATATTATTTGTCAATAGCTCAATTAAGACAATATTCCAATATAGCCATATTAGGCAGAAAGTAGGCTGTTCTGTGTCTATAGTCCTTAAGGAGCAGATGTGGTTCATTGTATCAGATACAGCTTGGAGGAGCAGCATGTGCTTGCAACTTAAAGGGGATGGTGTACACTTGCTTTTATTCTATCAAAACGTGTCTTTGAAATGTGTTTGTCTAAAAGCTGGCATTCTGTCACACATGTTAAAAATAACTCAATACAAGTCACGTGTAAGATTCTTTGTACTCTCAGAGGAATCATGCGGTGTCAGCTATGCCCTGGTACTCAGGGACCTTGGGGAGCTACTTGTGTTCAGGTGTCATTTATGACTTATAGCTTAAGGTTTAGACTCATAGTGTTACTGGACATGCATAATTAACTGTACAACTTAATAAATTTATACACACAAATTTATTATAATGAAAGAAAATATTGTACAGAATTCACAAAGTAAAGACCTCTGTGCCAATGCTGCCTATTGAAAATTGCATTAAGTTTAGCCATAATTTATGAAAAGATTGGAAAGAAAATAAGGTATTTAAGGCTGTAAGGTTTTCCGGGAACAGGAAAGAAACAGATACATGAACATTGGAAAAAACAGCAGATGGCATACATTCTAAGACATGGCTGTTCCAAGAGAGTTTTTTGAACCCTATTGCTACAAGCCAGGATAAAGGAAGAATAGAATTGGATACAATAATGAGAGATTTCCAAAAGGCTTTAATGCAGGAATAAAATGTCACTTCAGCCACACACAGACACTGAAGAACAACACTGTACGTATCATATAAGAACAGCACTATAAGCTAGGAGCTGGGGCCACTGCCAGTTCAGGCTGTAGTCCCATGAGTCTTGCCTTTCTCAAGTTCATACTCCAAGTCTGGGGAGTTAGGCCACAGCATCTCCCCAGAGAAGACACTTCCTACCCTTGCTAATGACTTCCCAAGTGATATCTTTCCTCTTCCCACCCGTCTTCCAGAAAACAATCAGCTCCTTCCAAGAGAAGCAAAATGGTGTAACTGTGAACACATCTCTTTCAACAAACACATATAACAGGAGAAGCCATCCCCCTGCATTCAAAGGGAGGTTGTGTGGCTGCTGGGGAGGATTTCAGTGTCTGGGAATTCTCGATCTGTTCTTCTAGGGCATGGGATGCTAAAGCCCCTTGTGCCCTGTACTCTCCTGTTCCTGGACTTTGAAAGCCCTAACAGATACGAGTGGACATAGACAACATTCACATTACAGGGATGAATGATAAATTTGTAGTGTGAAATTGAGACATTAAAGAGCCAGGAGTTGAAATTACCATTACAAACACAATGCATCAAGTTGCCTCTGGCTACGTTTTGGACCTACAGAATTTTTCATAAATATGAGAAAAACAAAATATATAGCATTTCAACAAACGTGTGATATTTCATCATTTATTTTAAACCTAAGATGATAACGAACTAACATTATTGTTTGTTTTACTCAAGAATGCTTTAACTATATAACAAATGACAGAAAAAATACAATTTTTATTTCAAATATGTTCAGAAATGCATGTTTATCTGAGTTGTTGAAAGAGTAAGTCCTTAGTGTAAGTCTACTTATCTATTTATTATCTTCAAATTTCTTCATCTATATTTAGTGCTGTTCATCCTAAATCAAGCAGCTAACTCTACTACTCTGTTACAACATGCTTTGGCAAATTAATTGCATAATGTGGAATTCTAAAGAGGATGCATCTCATTTTATCATAGATCTTCAATAATTCTGTATGAGCCATCATGACACTTTACTTTCCTTTTGCAATTATTACTAATTCATTCTTTTATAAATGAAATTTCATACTATCTGTTTCATCTATATTTATCATGCTATAGAAGATTTTAAAAATTTTGTCACCATAGTTATACTTTACTGATAAAAGAGAGGATGCAGGTGCATTCAATTTTGTGGAAAATAAGTTATAAGGATCATCAGACATTATCTGAGGAGTTTTACTGATAAATTAGAAAAAAACAATATAAGACGGTTTTTTAAAGAAATAAATGAAAGAAAAACACAGAATTATATACATATATATAATATTTAATGCCTCTGTGTGTGTTTGTGCATGTGCATATATGTGTGTTATAATATATATAACACATGCATATATAACACAATATTAATATATATATATTGTTAATATTAGTGTCATTAGACTGTACAAATACATAAATGTATGTATGTGCTGACACTTCCACACTTTATATTAAAAATGACACTACGTGGCTTATATATTGTGTACCCAAATAAACTTAACTGGGGGGCAGAGAACAGAACAGCCACTATATTAAACATAGGTTTAGGCAGTGGTAGCACATGCCTTTAATCCTAGCATTCTGGAGGCAGAAATCCATCTGGATCTCTGAGTTCAAAGCCACACTGGTAACAGCCAGGCATGGTGACACGCACCTTTAATCCCAGGAAGTAATGGCAGGAAGCAGAAAAATATATAAGGCACGAGGACGAGGAATGAGATCCTTTTTAAGCTTTTAGCTTTTAGCAGCAGTTCAGCTGAGATCCATTCGAATGAGGATTCAGAGGCTTTCAATTTGAGGAAACAAGATCAGCTGAGGGACTGGCAAGGTGAGGTTGGATATGACTTGTTCTGTTTCTCTGATCTCTCAGTGCTCACCCCAATACCTGGCTCCGGGCTTGTTTTTATTAACAGGACATTTTAAGATTCATGCTATAGTCCTAAAACATCCTGATGTCCATCCTTGATGGGGTACTTCAAGCCAGGTTAGTTTGCTTACAGACTAATGGATCATTAAGAGACACGGCCTGCATTATCCTACTTCTACTGTGTCTATGCAGATCTCCCCTATGTTCCTGTTGCTCACTGTCTCTGTTGAGTCTGAGTGGTGTATCTGAAAACAGAATGGTAAGAGATCGAGCCCTAGTGTTTAATTGCCCTGCACATGCTCACACTTGATGGGCAGAGACAAAAATATCAGGCTGCCTACCTAAACTTGTCCTAATAGTTTGCATTTGACAGAGGTAGAAAGAGGACAATGTATTTTTCTGGAGTACCTTTATGCATATCAATGTAACACCCCAGGCAAATAGATGAAGAAAAGTAGTATAAGGAACGAATCAAAAAAGCTATCTTCTTTAATTTGCAATGTATCATTTTTCAAAACATGTAAGCCCATCATAAATTTAGAAAAATGACTGTGAAACAGCATTTAAATCATTCAAACTTTGAGTCAATATATTCATGTAAATCTACCACAGCTGTAAAAAATTGTTACCATCAAATGAAAAAATATCTAATGTTTCTGTTTTCCCCCCTGGCTCCTTCAATGTGTAATGTATGAATCCTCTTATGTAGTCCTCTGAGTTCTTAGGGCAGGATAATATAAAGAGTTTCAGAAAAAACCTCAACAATGATCTTGCTTTCTCTGTGTCAAATTCTAAATATCATTTACATGCAAAGCTTAAGTATTTTAACATTTTCAAAATGTTAATTTTTTATGAAAAATCATCTGGTTGATATATTTTTGGGTTTGGGATGCAAAAAAAACCCCAAGTAATTAGTTCAATAAACTTAAAATACAGAGAATGTTTTACCTCTCTTTCATAAAAAATGTTAACTTGATGGTAACTTCAAAAGTTCAAATTTATAAATTAAGAAATAAAAGGGAACAGGGAGAAATGGGGTGCTAGAGAAGTTCCCAGGAATCCACAATGATGACCCCCCTGCCCCCCCCCCCCCCCCCCCCCCCCCCCCCGCCCACCTTAGACTACTAGCAACAGTGGAGAGGGTGCCTGAACTGGCCTACTCCTATAATCAGATTGGTGAAGACTCTAACTGTCATCACAGAACCTTCATCCAGTAACTGATGGAAGCAGATGCAGAGTTCCACAGCCAAGCATCAAGCATCAGGAGTCCAGTGGAAGAGAAGGAAGAGGCATTCTATGAGCAAGGGGCATCAAGATCATGATGGGGAAACCTACAGAGACAACCAAACCAAACTAGTGAGAACTCATGAACTGTGTACCAACAGCTATGAAGCCTCCATGGGACTGGACTAGGCCCTCTGCATTAGTGAGACAGTTGTGTAGCTTGACCTGCTGAAGGGGCCCATGGCAGTAGGATCAGGATCCATCTCTGCTACATGAGTGTGCTTTTTGGAGCCCAGTGCCTATGGTGGATGGGTCAGCTTACACAGCCTTGGTTCAGAAGGAGGGGCTTGAAACTGCCTCAACTGAATGTACCAGGCTCTTCTGACTCCCCATGGGAGGCCTTGCATTGGAAGTGGTGGGAATGGGGAATGGGGGGAGGTTGAGGGGCAGGAGGAGCGGGGGAGGGGCACTTGTGGTTGATATGTAAAATGAACAGAAAATTTCTTAATAATAATAATAATAATAATAAAATACACCACAGGACAGTTACTACTCTTAAATTTGTAGAAATCAATCTCAAAAGAACAAGTATTAAGCTTGACTTATTGTTCACATTGATGGCTAGAAGGATAATAAATGTTTAAAATGGAAAAAAAAGAAATGTTTCTAGATATTTCTCATAACCAAACATATTTTCTTACGTGTCTTTTTAAAAAGATGTCTTTATTCTTTGAGAAGTTCATACACTATAGTTTTTTTTATCATATTTACCTCACTAACTTCCCCATACTACCCTTTCCTCCTTTACCTCACTGCTCACCTAACTTCAAGTTTACTTTTCTTTTATTTCCTTTTTCCTACCTTCAGAGTCCAGTTTGTGTGACCCAAATACTCTTTGAAGGAGCACTGCCCTGCAGTGTGGTGAATAGAACTACAGGTATCATGTCCTTAAACGAAGCTGACAGCCGGGCGGTGGTGGCACACACCTTTAATTTCAGCACTCTGGAGTCAGAGTCAGGTGGATCTCTGTGAGTTTGAGGCCAGCCTGGTCTACAGAGCAAGATCCAAGACAGGCACCAAAACTACACAGAGAACCCCTGTCTTGGAAAAGAAGAAGAAGAAGAAGAAGAAGAAGAAGAAGAAGAAGAAGAAGAAGAAGAAGAAGAAGAAGAAGCTGACTTCTCCTCTCCCAGCAGCCACTAATGTCCATAGCTCCTCAGCTAATGGACAGTTTTGTGCCCACCTCCCACTGCCATGATGGGATTTGTTTCTTGCTTGAGTCTCTGTTGAGAAAAGCAAAAATGATTTAATCAAAGTCTGTTGGCTGCTTCCTTATAGTTTTCAAAAATCCAAAATAAATCTCGTACTAAACTATGGTATTTCATGATGCCATTTTTTCCGCTAATCTTACACTGAAACTGTAAAATAGTCTATTGTAAAAAATTCAAAATTGAGAATAAATTTACTTCATAGATATTTTCAAACACGTAGGCAGTGGGAGCAAGATCCTAATATCTCCTTAGTGTCGTACTCTCTAGCAAGTCAAAACATTTGTTTAGAATCTTAGTCATTCCTCTAATTTACTTAGAATTAAACAGTGTTTATATTAAAGAAAATTCAAAGAAAGTACTAATAAACAGATTCATAAAAAGAAATGTGGAAGAATTTCCTCCCAGGGTATGTAACTCAATTATTTATTACACCATTTCCTCAAAGCTTACAGGGCCCTTTGGCCTCCTTATTGCTGTCTTTGTTCTGAAAGATAGAAATAAAATCAATAGAATTATTTCATGTATCCTTCTTGAAAGTGACAGGTAAGCTATGCTCACTTTTCAACCTTACTGAAAACTCTAGTCTAGGATCCTTTAGATGATCTGAAAGTGTCACAAGAAACCTCAATTAAAGGAATAACTCCCGAAACTTTGAGACTTCTATTTCATAGTTAGACACTATTAGCTTTAAAATAATCAAATTACTGAGACCATGAAGATTAATTTGTCTCTGATGTGTCAGTAGTTTTCACAAGCCACGTAACAGTGAATATTCTCTTCATCATAAGAAACAGTGACATCCAGAGAAATTATAGACATTATAGGGAATGATTTGGTGTCAGACACAAAACTAAACATTAATAAGTCAACATCTATAACCTTAAATATAACTTAACTACTTACAATATAGGATGTCTAAACACAAAATGGAAATATAAGACTTAGATCTTAAACACAATATTTTCAAATTATCCAGATGCTTGAAATATGTACTCTTCTCATTGTAGGAGTCTTCTTCCAAACATACATTGTCATATTACAGATGGAGGTGTTAAACACTAGTGACAGCCAGATGTCAATAGAAGTTATAGAAAACAATGTAAATCTGCAAGCATCCTCCCTAAAGAAACTTCTGATGAGACACACTTTACAGTATTTTTCTTGTGATAAAAAAAGTGTTTATTTTCATAGATTTTTCACTGTTACTTAAAATTCAGTAAATAGACTGTTTTTCATCTCAGTTTTGGGTTTCACCAATGTGAGCCTCTTAAGAGACTGAATCCATCTCAGTAGTTACATCAGAGGCATACCACTAAGACCTAGATTATGAACAGCACAACTGCTTTTATGTGAAGATGAGCTCTGCAGCAAGAGACTGCCAAGCAAAAACTCTTAAACCCATAGTTCCCTTCAAATCATTTTCTGAAACACAATAGATGAAGCAAAAGTAAGAACTAGGTGGTTACAATTTGGCAGTATTAAACAGTCTCCTCAAGTGTTTTATTCCTCCAAAAAGAGTAACAGAAAAACCACACGCACACAGATAAAGACTTATTTATATTCTCTACAGGATCCAGAAGCAATGAATTATAATAGGTTTCCTTTTTTTTTCATTTTTAAAATGAAAGGGGGTAATTATCTAAATGCATCAGGTAGAAAATTACTATAAAATTGTGGAAGGAATTTCATTTTGTTTGTGAGATGGGCAGATGGAAAAAATTTAAAAAAAAATAAAGAATTTTAAGTCAAGACAAGAGACAAATTTCAACTTTGGGAATTTCAAATCTGCCCAGGTGAAACGTTTAATAACACACAAAAGAGGAAACACAGAAACCAGTTCTAAGATTTATATGTCCCTGCAAGTATTAAGCTAAATGGCCAATGTTCTACAGTCTAGTGGAGGAAACAAGACTTTTGGGTGAGAGACAGTAGCTTTCCTACATCAAAAATGACTACATCTGTGCAGGAGCAGCATCCCCAGCACTAAGCCAGGCAAAGCTGAACTGAGAGCTGTATGATTGGACGAGGTTAGGCAAAGCTAGTATAGGAGCCTTGTCCTGGAGTTGGGCCTGAGGAATTGGAGATGGAGAGGAGGTGAATGGGAAAGTAGAGGAGTGACTTACCAGGCAAAGAAGAGGTTCTTAGAACATGAGTCTGTAGACGTCAAGATGAAAGCGGGTGCAGGGATTGATGGGAGAACGGAGAAGCTCCGTCTGAGGCAAACACAGTTTGGGAACGAAGCAGGGTTTTTGGCTTAGAGTATGAATCTAAGCCTGTGAGTATGGATATGGCTGCAGGTGGAAGGAAGGAGTGACGTACTCATCAAACATGGCTTTACAGCAAATGGTGATCACTACAAAAAGCAGTTAATCCAACAAACAACAACCAGCACAACGGTCCATAACCAAGTGATGAACTGATCATGGCAATCCCAACTCCAACAGTTGCATTTAAATAAGAGTCCTATGCCTAAGTTTCAGGAAACTTAAAGGAAGATGGGACAGAAATTCATAGGAGTGATAGAATCAGAAAATCTGCTGTGAGATCGTGTCTTCTAGAAATGACAGGGAAGATACACCCATGATATTTCAACAATCAACTATATAAACAAGATCTGGACAAGGACGATATTAATACATGCTAAAACAGAAGTGGGGAATATCACGGGGTTCTAACCCTTAACAAAGAACTATAAGCAACTAATGGCTGAAAGAGACTTAGTCTCTCACAGGGATGAGACTGCTACTTGATTATCCAATACCAAATGATGCTTCAAAACATACACACAAATCACACTAATTGGACTCAGCAGATTGTAATAATATATATATATATATTATTATTACAATTCATATATATATATATATATATATATATATATATATATGAAAAAATGTCATCAAATTGAAAGTAGTGTGGATTGGAAGGAGAAAAGGAAAGTAGGGAAGTGATAGAATTATATTTTAATTTTTAAAAATTAATACAAATTGTTAATATTAAAGAAGGACATGGATGGAGAGATGACTGAGTAACTAAGAACAATTGCTAGTCTTTATTACCCATAATCAGTAATAAATAACAAAAAGTCACACAGAGCTATCTGTAATTCAAGGTCTAGTATATCTGATATCTTCTTCTGGCCTGCACTGGCACCAGGCACTTCCATAATTAACATATATATGACAGTTAAAACACTGATATACATAAAATAAAAATAAATTTTAAGGAAGAAGAAAATAACATTATTTGAGTATTTTGAGCCTTTAGTGTACAATTCCTATGAGGAGAGGCAAGGCAGCTCAGGAAGTTCTTGCATATGAGATAAGCTTCAATTATTATTTAATTATTATTATTCTATATAATTATTCTCTAGTTCTCTTTCTTTAGAGAACCCTAATAAGGACCTGAACAATTTTGAAACAGTTGTCAGGTACTTTGAAGAATCTTCTTAGATTTGGGCTTGAAGGATGTTTTCTTCATAGGATTACAGTCATTGAGTTTTGGGAAGAACATCACTTGAAATAAATTGTCTTTCATCTTATTCTATCTGGGTGTACACTGCACCCAATGATCATCTGTTGATCATCTGTCATGGGTATGTTACTTTTAATAATTAAGGTAAAATAGTGTTGATTAATGTAAAATAGCTGATATTCACTTTCTGAACTCTTTGGAAGTTACCATCCCACTCACATTCATACTGAGGACAGTGAAGGTCATATTTAATCTCTTGGAGAGGAGACATCTTTGCATGTCACTTGGATTTTCTGTAAGGAAGAAAGAACGCCTTATCTCCTTGTAATTATTTTATCAATCTTTTTTTATAATATTTGTTTTCAGGATGCTACAGGTCTCCCTCTGGAGCTCATAGAAATTTTCAGAGGAGGAAATAACAAAAAGATTATAAGAGCCAGTGGGTATGGAAGACACCAAGGGAACAAGACATTCTAGACACAGCAGGATTGATATACAAACTTATATAAACTCACAGAACCTGTGGAAGCATGCACAGGGCCTATACAGGTCTAAGTCAGATGGGATCCCAGGACTGAGAGGTAAAGTGAACACAGGCTCCTACCACTCATCAAGAAGCTCTCTCCATCTCATAATGTCTCACAAAGAAAAATTAGTTTTCTCCAACAGAGTCTAACTGGGTACCAAATCACAGGAATGGATAGGTCCCATGTCCAGCTATTGCCAACACAAAATAAAGTCAATGGTAATTTTAAAGGATTTTTGTCTCATATTGTTTTGTCTAGACATCTTTGTTTTGTTAGTTTGTTTTACATATGTCTTTTGCTTAAGTGTTACGTTTTCTGGTTTTGTTTCCCTGGGTTTTCTCTGTGTGTAAATATCTGTGTCTTTGAATCTATATGTGTTTCTTATGCTTTTTCTTTCATCTTTTTTTCTCTCTTTTTGCTTGTTTTGCCCTATTCTGATTTGTTTATATTTTATCTTATTTTATATTAATTTTTTAAATGCCTGGATTTTTTTGTTTCTTTGTCTAATGAGAGAAAGAATAGATGTGGATTTAGGTGGCTGGGGAGGTGGGTGCGATCTAGGAGGAACTGGGTAAGAGGAACCATAATCGGACTGTATTTTATGAAAAAAAAAACTTTTTCAATAAGAAAAAAAAAACAGGCTGTTATACCATGTTGGGGCCATCCTAGCCCTTCCCTCCTGCATCAAGGCTGAGTAAGGCATTGAACCATAGGGAATTGGGTCTAAAATACCAGTTTGTGGACACGGGGTAAGCCCTGATCCCATTGCCAGGGGACCCATTAGCACATCAAGCCACAGCAAATTTCACTCACATTCAGAGGGCCTAGTTCGGTCCCATGCAGGCTCCCCAGCTATCAGTCTAGAGTCCATGAGCTCCCATTAGCTTGGGTCAGCTATTTCTGTGGTTTTTGTCAGCCATTTCTGTGGTTTTTCCCATCATGATTCTGACCCCCTCCCCCCCTTGCTCTTGTAATCCTTCCTCCCTCTCTTCAACTGAACTCCAGGATCTTGAAGGCCTTACTCTCTATGAGGATGGGACAGGGGTGGGATGGGGGTAGATGGAGAGAGCAGAAAAAGAGGGAGGAAGGGGAACTTGGGTTGGTATGTAAAAAGAAAGAAAATCTTTTTTGAATAAAAAATTATATATATATATGTATACATATATAAAGAAAAAGGAAAAAGAGGAGGAGGAGGGGTCAGGAGGAAAGATGATTGAAAGTTGGGAGATGGACGTAAAGTGCTGCTTGGGAAACAGTTCAGCAAAAGCAGCGATTGAGGGACAATATAATAAATATAATGCAATATAAATGTTTTTATTAATGCGTGGAATAACTATAAATAAAATAAAATAGAAAATATTTTTAAAAAGGATTCTACAAGTCCATTGTGTATGTTGCCTTTCTCAACTACATTTTCTCACTTTTCAGAAGTTTGATTTATTCAAATTAGGATACCTTAGAAAAGTATGAGAAATCAAGTTCTCGCCTCAGAGTTTGCTTGTTCTGTCCAGTTTATGCAACTGGACAAGCAGTCTTTTTTTTTTCTTTCTGTCATCTCAATTTTTGCTAGAAATCTTAGAGTCCTTCTAAACATGCTTCTTATGCAGAGATTGCATTAGGATCTGTTAGTTTGCTCAGTCTGCCCCAAAATAAAATACAACAGATGACTAACAATACATAAAATTGTTTTTCTCACATTTGGGAGGCTAGAAGGTTTTGATTGAGACCCCAATGGGCTTTGAGTCTCCCAAGTCCTCTTTCTGGATTGACAGATGTCTTTGTCTTTACACACAGCCTTTGTTTTACACATGGATGTACAGAATTTCTTCTTTTAAAAAAACCTAATTGATTTGGATTTTGCTCTACATATAATCACCGTGAAGCTTATTGTTGCAACATACATATTCAGAAAAATAAAATATAGCCCCTTGTCTTAGAAAAATATATGAGTCACTGAAGTGGTTCATTTTCCTGTCTCTGCAAATTCCACTTCTGGAATGGATGTTCTGGCAATTTGTCAACTTCAGTACTGGAAACAAAGACTAACAAACAGAAAAATTTAAACTTTTACTTTTGTTATAATTTTGTCCTCTGCAAATTACTCATTGTTTGACCTATAACAGATGATCTAACTATGTAAAATAAGTTTTCTTTTCATATATTAATGTTATCTTTTAAAAAGTAATGTATGACTTATAAGTAAGTCATATCATCTCCAAATGGAACCTATGGTATAATGTTGAAAAAAAATTTCAGAACAAGTGATTCTAATGAGTAAGAAAGAACCAAGTTGTCTGTATTTTCTTTGAAAATTTCATTCTTGTATACTTCTTAATATACCAATAGCAGAATTCCCTTTCCCTGATAAGCAGGTAACAAAGGCAATAAATGAATATGAATAAGATCTCTTTTACTTTCCTTCAACTGTTTTTCCATTAGATTTTACAGTTTAGTCAAAACAAACAAGTAGATGTTTTTGTTAATAACCTTATAAGAGCTTGCAGAAAATCTGATAAAAATTTGCAACAAATCAAAGGAAATGAACAAATAATGAGACAAGCAGATGCACACAGGAATAAAGACAATCAGCAATGACTCTATTTTTGCATGTTGCTCCTTGGTGGCTCGTCTGAAGATCCCGATGATTACTGCCTCAGGAAAACAATTGAGAGAAATCAGTGCTCCACTAATATTCTGCCTTTTTATAGGAGTTATAGATTGCCATAACAGTAAGCAGCAATGGAAGACTGTGAATGTTTTATAAACAGATATTTCCCTGCATTTTATTCAAATGTATCTAAACCAAATGAATATTACTCCAACCAATTTATTTTAGTGACAAAATATAATCATTGAATATATAAATCATATCTCAGAGATAAATCAGTGATTATTTTAGATTATTATGTTTTGTTATCATCATATGTGTATGACATACATAAGAAGGTCACATACTAAGAATATTCATATTACTTTCCATTTATTTATCTACTTTGCTTTACTTAATTTCTCATTCGATATACTAAATACTTGCATCTATCTTCATTTTCAGTTAACTATAAAATAATAGCACACAAGCATAAATTAAATACATTATATTTCAAGTGTCTTTTTCTCAATTAAAGTAGCCCTTGATTTTTTTTAAAAAAAATCTGTATACCCTTACAAGATACATGGAAGACCAATAGCATATTCCTGGGCTAATAGTAAACAAAGGGTCTACTGGGATTCCTTTTCATATGAAAATAGTTTTTTTCTACTGAATTGGTAGAACAGAAACTGATTTTAACCCATATTGTTGCAAATTTTGATTTTTAAACTATTCTCATAAGTGTCTGCAATATTATTCATTTAGAAAGACTTCTTTTTAGACAAATCAATGTTTTCTGATTCCACACAAAACTTGATGCATTTTTGAACTGTGGCAATGTGGAATTGATGAAGCTTATCTGTAGGTTTTGCATTTGCAGGTATAGAAACGTATAGTCATTTAAACATAATTCTTTAAACTTTGAACTTGTTATATTATTAAAGTAATTATGAAAGCTGACCATATAAATATAAACATGAGCAATTAGCCATTATTTGTTTGTGCTGTTAATTAGCAGTAAGTGTCAGAAGACACACATTTTATATAGAGATGAGAGAGGTGAACACAAATGAAACACAAATGGAATGGAACTGCTAAATAGGCTTCAGGATAAATTCCACAGGAATTTAGAGCTCAGAGATTAATAAATTAAAATTCATTTACTTACAGGTATTTGTAATGCTATGCCTTTTCACTAGTATTTATATAGAATGTGAAATATTTTCAAAACCAATTCCTATTAATATCACTTGAAAGAATAATTTTCACTCCTGTTTGAAAAGTTGGTTCATGACTTCACTCTTAAAAATATGATATATATTTTGTGAAATCAAACATATGTAGGAAAAAATGTTCTCGCCCTCCAAGTTTCAAAGATTCCCAAACTAATTTAGCAAGATCTTGTGTTTTATAAGACATTACAAACTGATAATGTGGTAAAAAAAAAAAGTGTGTTATGTTAGAAATTTTTCAGGGCTTAATTTGGCTATTTCTTTTCTGTGAATCTATTTAACATGACTTGAACAACAGAATAGGACTGTAAGTCAATACACGAGCATACAAAATCTGCCCCTACTTCCTTAAAATCATTGCTAACTTCCAAAGCAACTCTGAAAGAACAATTCACTAGTAAAACAGTAACTGTATGATTTCTCTATTAAATAAAAATACTATAAAAAAGTAGACAGAAACAGGATTGAATGATAGATTAGGATGTTTTTTTACAACTATGTGAGTCAAGGTAATGAATTTTTATTTCAACTCACCAAAATAATTTGGAAGGAAGAAGCACAAATTATTTATTGCTATAATAATGTAATACCTTAATAATTCATATATTCTCTCACAAAAACTATGGGTGGACATCAAAACATATTCTACATACTAGGGTGATGTATGAAATTAAAAAAAAGATAAAAATCTAGAGAACTCTTTCAAATACAATGTGTAAGTATCTGGGGGAGTGTGGTGTGGTTCCAGAAGAGGAAGAAAACAGTTTTAGCTCTGTAACCCCAGGCTAAATTTATACATATGTTTATATTTTGTCAGGAAATATGTGGTAATAGAGTTGACTTTTTTTTGTTTTGTGGTACTGGAGCTTTAACTCATGCTAGGCACATACCTCTAAGCTCACTTGCTAAGCCCTTTGGCCTTTGTTTTAGGACACGATCTCCATAGATGATCTGGGCTTGTCAGTAAAATGATTCTCTTGCTTTGGCTTCCTGAATAACAGATGTTACAGATGTGTGATGACTCACTGGTCAGGAGCAATTTCCTATTTTGCAGAAAAATAAGCCGCCAGCGTGGTTTGGTTCTTTGTCATGTCCAGACCTTCAAGGAGTAATGCTCTGAAAGCAAAACCATTCATCTGCAGGGTGTTTGCAAAGCAAGGGGAAAGCTCGGAGTTTACCAGATCAGTAGAAGGGCTTCCCCAGTGGCCTCCTATGGTCTAGGCAGTAAAAAAGAAAGATGGGCAAAGAAATCCTTTCTGAGAGGGTGAGGGGCAGTGTCCAGATTTCATTAAACCTATACTATAGATTGAGACTGAAAGATGGTATAGATATATTACCATAGGATGCCATCTCCCGGAGCTCATTGTCTAGCAAGAAACTTCAGATCACTAGAGGAGACTCTGTAAAGGTCAAGGGAGGTGAGTATAAATGTTCTGGAAATAAGAAGTTAATTTAGACAACAGGGAACAGGCAGGCTCTTGTAGCTATTCAAGGAAACCATGCAGAGTAAGTTGACAAAGCACTAAATCACTTCCAATTCTGCCACCTTAAGCATTTTGAAAGTTAACAGCCCAATAAGGGGTCACCATAACAACAAAGAAATTAGATTTTTATGTGGATATACCTTTATATGGTTTTTATTTTAAAATACTTTTATTTGTTTTTCACTTTTGAGATATCACATTCCACACATTTACTATATTAAAATTTACACTTTCAACTGCTCTTTGCTAAAGTCAAACATATGCACACCATATTTATTAAAGAGAGTTAAAAATGTAATTTTTGAGTTTCTCATTAATCTTATTATCTACAAGAAGGCAACCCTGAAAGAAACTATAAATAATAATTTTAAAGCAAAACACTCAGATATAAGCATGAAAACAAATAGCTCCAACTTAGATATTATATAAATATAAAAACTTAACAGTTGCATAGAGGTCAGATCTACAGATTCTTTATATCAGTATGATTGACAGTTAATAAAATCTTCATAAGTTGGGTAGTAGTATCTGGACCCATAACTCAGAAAAGGGAAGCACCACCTCCAAAATTCAAGGATCTGAAGCCACTGAGTAAAGGTTTCTCGGTCCATATCTCAGAGAATGGCAGCTTTTGTACTCAAAATGTAGAGATTCATCATAAGTATGTTGGCAGGGAACGCAAGGCCCAAAGGTCCTTGGACTATATCCAGATATCTAGCTGGGTATGCACACACATAACACCTCTGGTGGTTTGTCTACTGAATGCAGGTCTCTGGAAAGGTATTATAGAGTTCTGCATGGTGGTTCCTAAGAAAGACTAGAAATACATTCCTCATGCGAACCAACTATACCAGTCCTAGGCATATACCCAAAGGACTCTATTCCCTACTACAGAGATATGCGCTCAATCAAGTTCACAGTTGCTATATTTACAATAGCTTGAACAGAACCACCCTAGGTGTTCATGAATGAATAGTGAAAATAAGAAACTGAATTTCAGTCAGCTGTAAAAAAAAAGAAAATTATTGAACTTGAAAATTGAAATCATTTGTAAAATGCCAGATTTGCAAACAGAATTATTAAAGTGTTTAGTAGTATCATGAGTCAATGGAAAACAAAAAGGTTAAAGTCTAAAAAAGAGTAGATCCATGATATGAAATACTCAAAAGATTTAATATACTGAATACAGAGTATAACAATGACATTATGAGTAGATTGATTATTGTTTTCATACAATGAGGAAAACGAATACATACACATACATATATATATATATATATATATGTGATTATGGATTATGGATGTGGTTTCTTAGCTTCATTATAATTATCCCATGTTTGAATCTCTAACAAGATAAGGTGTGCCTTAAAGTCACACCATTAAATTAGAAATTTTTGCAAGTATTCAAGGCAGCAAGATGGGGAGGACATTACAGCATCTAGAAATGGACAATAGTAATAGCTCTTAGTTGTCTCCCAACACTGGAAGGTAAGTCTCTATTGCTGAAGAAACCACACACTTCATCTGAATATGGACATGGAATATTAGAGCTGAATCTGATCTTGAAAGCCTTGTTCCTGCAGTCTGCCTTCATAGTACCAGATACTATTATGTAAGCTTCTAATGGAGGGAAGCAATCAACAATGCCACCCAGCTATGATGCCTACTGACTACAACATTGACCAGCAGGGAAAGATGTTTCGAAAGGTGCAATGGTGGTACTAATATCTTGGCAGTAACCACCAGCTAACTAATTAGACAAGTGGCCCACTAAATATGGAAATCATACCTGGTACTAGGAACCTCGACAGTTACCCCAGGATAGGGAGGTCATAGATCTTAGAAAAGAACCTACTACCATCACTGTATTAAACCAGCATAATATTTTTTTCTTTTTTTTTTTTTTTTTTTTGGTTTTTCGAGACAGGGTTTCTCTGTGTAGCTTTGCGTCTGTCCTGGAACTCACTTGGTAGCCCAGACTGGCCTCGAACTCACAGAGATCCGCCTGGCTCTGCCTCCCGAGTGCTGGGATTAAAGGCGTGCACCACCACCGCCCGGCAAACCAGCATAATATTAACTGCATTCTAAAACATATCCTTATGCCCAGAGATAAGTATAGCTCATCTCCAATCAAAGAATCTCCTCTTTACTGAAAAATCTAAAAAGTTACAAAAAAACAGAACTGGTCATAATCCAGAATTCAATAGATTGGTGTATAATCCAGATCCAAAAGATATATCTACAGTACAACTCCTGCAGCTAGGCTCAGAGAACATTGCAGAAAGTGACATATAAAGATAGCAAGAGCCAGCAGACCAAAATGTCTGCTGTGAGAGCGTTTCTCTTAGAAATGATAAGAAAATTACACTCATGATACTTCAACAATATGACTGTCTAAACAATATATAACAAACTATAACAGAAGCATGCATGCTAACATGGAAGGCAGAAACCTCACAGGGTCTCCACCTAAAGATAAGAATTGCATACTCCCAATGGCTGCTGAGAGGAGAATTTGACTTCTCTCTCTCTCTCTCTCTCTCTCTCTCTCTCTCTCTCTCTCTCTCTCTCTCTCTGTGTGTGTGTGTGTGTGTGTGTGTGTGTGTAAAGACTAATACTCAAAAACAAGCCATCAATTTTAGAAAAACTGGAAGACATGGAAGAAGTTGGAAGGAGGAACCATGGGAAGGGTTGGAGGGGAGAAAGGGAAAGAAGGAAGTATGTGATTATATTTTAATTTTTAAAAAAAATATAAAATATATGTTCTCAGTCCTTAAATGAATAAAATCAGAAAGCAATCACATATTCTTTATTTCTTCTGAAAAAATATGAAGATTAGGTAGTGGGATCACACATATGTGATATTTCTAAATATTATAAAGATCAAGTAAAAAAGACCCAAGAAAATAAAATTTTAAAATATGGTACTACATAAGGTATGACACAACTTAACGAAATTTGTGTGATACAACATAAAATATACTTAAAGAAAAATTTGTAACTTTAAACCATATGAGAAAAGGAAAAACACATGCAATAGATAATTTATATTTTATATTACAAGCCAGAAAAAGAAACACAAGCAAGAAGAGAAAGCAAATTAGAGTTTGGGTAGCTATGTAGGTGTATGCATTTCTCTGAGCATGTTTGCTTAGGAGCTGTGTTCTTCACTGGAACTTTATTTGGGGTTCTCACAGGTCTAGGCACTACAAGAGTCATGTGTAGGAGCATCAATCCAAGAGTCCATGCTAGGAAAGTCAGTCAAAACATCAGTTGTAGGAGAGTCAATCTCCTTTGTGAAGCTGGTCAAGCAACTCTTTGTAATAAACTTTGGTTGCAGCCATGACTTTCCCCCTCAAAATAAAATCCTTAAAAAAGAGAAATGAATATTTCTGTATGTAAATATATTTATTTCATTATATTCTCACTGAATACTGTAAGTAACGCAAAAAGAACTGAGTTCACTTACTAAAGGTCAGAATTAGAGGATGCTTATATTATTATGGACACTGATTTCGTCATCATGGAACTATTTTTTCAGAAGTTGCTTATAGCATTTTAAGAAAGATTTATTTTCTATTAAATCACAATTTGTTAAGAACAGTGATAATAGGCCAGGAAGTACATAAGTTGTTCCCAGACTCCATTTAAAATTAATTCAATGTCTCAAATACAGTAAAATTTCACAAATACCTTGATTCTGCTGTCCATTTTTTAAAGATTTTATAGAAATTTCCATTGTTTTAGTATTTAATCATGGATCATTGTCTAGAGCACAGTATTTTATACATGTTGATGCATTTAACTTCACATGATTTTAAGACAAATTAAGGAAAAAGTAATTATCATCTTCAAAGGCACAGAAACTAAGTGATATCTTCATATGGTGTTCTCTTTAGTGAAATTCATTTTCATTCAATATTTGCATGATGATATAGTATGAAAACTGTTGGGTGACTTTCATAATTTTGTACATTTGTAAAGATAAATTGCCCTCTTTTGAGCAATAACAGTGAAATTTTAGGGAAGTGGGGTGTTCTGCACATCACTATGAAAATGTACAGAACAAAATTGACAAAGAAAAAAGAAGTTTAATATTTTTGCTTTACCTAAGGTTAAAGAAGAATGACCCTGAATTTATTATCTCAAAGTACAATGATCACTACTGAGAGGAAAGACTATATTTGTAGGACAACAAGTTAATCTCTTAATGGAATCTATTGTCTTTTTTAAACATTACTATTTTCACTTTGTATTCTGCTTCTCTGGACCTCCCCTGAAATACATCTTCATTACTGTCTTATTAACTTTGAAGAAGGTCTTTTTATTTCTCAGATTTGTTAATTATTTCCATTGAGAATTCTGACCTGATATTGTTTGTTGAGGGATCACATCTCTAAATGCAGAGCTTAACATGGAGGATACACTGTCATTCACAAAACCTCATTAATTAAGAAGTCCTATACCTGAGGTAAATCAAACTACATGACAGAAAGAATTGTATATACTACTGCTTAATGACATATAAAATGTCGTAGAATAAAGATGTAAAAGAAAAAATAAAAAACACACTTTTGTATGAGGCTGCTCTTGTTAAGCTAATCAACAGATGTTTCTTTCTTCTAGAATAACAAGTTAGAAAGCAAAGACTAAAAAAATTTAGATTAACTTCTATTTGCTACTTATTAAAAAGTTAAAAGCAATGCAAAAATAAATAAAAAGAAAAAATATGGACACTGAATAAGAGCTCTAGCAATGTTTGAATACAAAACAATAGTCTTCGACAAGGTAAGTTCATAATTACAAACAAAAGATGAATCATTGTTGTGATATGGTGAGACTATTATAAAATAGCAATGTTTAGCAAATGCTTTGGGTAAAAGAGAAATGGAAAAAAAAGATTTTGCCTTTCACTGGATCATCTTATACATTACTGTAATCTGCTTGATAGTATGAAAGTATTTAAAGCTGCTCTGATCTAGATTTATTCATGCAATTTCTAATAGGACTGAGGAAACCAAGTTAGTGCTATATTAACATACCCTAAACCAACCAGAGATTCTTATCTTCAAGTTATGTTTGAAACTTCAAACATATGATTGTGTACAACTTAGAAGGTGTTTCTCAAGTACAACTAAAGCACCAGTCACCATGTGTATATCTCCAAAGAAAATATAACCAGCTTTTCTCCCCTGCAAGACATAACTACATCTGAATCATTCTCCTATTTCCAGAGTGAGTTGAAGATATCTGAATAAGTACAATTCTTCCAACTGCTGAGATGTTAAAAGATTTCTTGTTTCTAGACATAGAGTACACAAATTTTTATATAAAGAGGTTAAGGCACACACATTAAGCGACTACTGAAAAATAATTATATATGGAAACAACCATACAACAAATTAAACTGAATTTACTACTCAGAATGTTCCAGGGAGGATGAATTAGTGAATTCTACATATTAAAATATGCAAGAATTAAGAAACTCTCAGAATTCATTGTCAATAATTCCACTCTCATCCTTATATCAATTTCCTCTGGAATTATATCTCCATGAGCTCAGAACTGAGTATTTTGTGATTATCTTCTTCAGATATTAGAATATTCCCTGCTACACACAGACTAAGCCAAATGGTACAAAGGGCATTTATATTGTACTTTCATCATTAAATGGTTTCATTTATCTTCCCAAAGAAACTGACTAAATAACTTTTTTATAATCCTTAATCATGAGGTTACATTTATAGCAAAATCTGTAGCACCAATTTGATCTGGAGATTCTTCTAAGCAATGTGATCATGTACTGTTAACAAATTCATTAATAACACTCCTGGAAGTCAATACTGAGACTCATAACCAGTAGCTTCCTTGTGAGATACTGAATTTGACAGAATTAGAAGCATTTTCTAACAGAGAACATCAAATTGAGGCTTCTGAGAAAAATATGTAAAAACCTCAGATCAAATTATTGTGAAGCAAGGCCAAATCACTGTAATAATCCAATGGGGTCACGTCATAACAAGCTGTTCTTCACTATGTTGGACAAAGATCCCCACTAAATTCTGATGTTAACACTATCATTTTTCACCCTCTTTCCCTTATCACGGTTTTCTTCCCCCTTCATTTTCTTCCTTGTCTGTTCGATGTGTATATATTTTTACTCTTTCTATAATTGTTGATCAAAACATCCTTATTATGAAGCCATTCTTAGATTTATTTTATAAATCCTCTGTATTAGCTGTTAACTGACATCTGTCTTTAAAGACAACATCCTCTGTGCAATTTTTATTTCACCAAATGAGACAATAGACAAATCATTCTATTTCTACTTATATTTATATAGACAGATTACCTTTAAAATGAACTTGTTATTTTATTAGTGTCAGATTCTATTGATGATTTTATCTTTCTAATCTACCACTTCCCCCAAAAATATAATCAACTATAGTAACCTGTTAATCAGACACGATAGAAATGATTTATTCTTCAATTATTTCCTGAATAAAAAATTTACTTCCTCCTGAGTTAAATTACTAATGTGGGGGTTTAACAAGGCAACTCCACATAGTTAAAAGGAGGTTTATTTTGGGGTAACTTACAGCCAGTAAAAGGGTTGGTTACAGGATCCAGGAGAGGTGACATGCAGTCCAGTGGGGTCCTCTGGAGAATTCTGACTCTGTCTGCCATCCAGCATTCAGGATCATGAGGAACCAAGAGGGTCAGCACCAATGGATCTCAGGTCTTAAGGGCTCCTGCCCCAGCCACGCCCCAGGGGCAGGTCCTAGGTAGGTGTGGCAGTGTTTCATGGTCAAAGCTGTAACAGCTACCCACTACAAATTACCATAGAACTAAATGTATAACTCAGTCTATCTAAGGTCATGAATTTGGCTAACAGTTGCAAACATCTGCTATTTGACCTAATACTCCAAAGATATATGTTCAGATACTTTTATTAACTTAAAAACATGAAATCTGTTCCTATTTTCCTCCTACAAATATACATGCTTTATGAGAATATTAATCTAAAATTATCTGCATGACAAGTCTCATTAATCTCTAAGACTATACGTTCTGACCTAGGTATAGTTATCAAAGTGTGAATATCATTGATTAGAGAAGCACTGTAAGTGAAGAAATTGTTTGTT
This sequence comes from Peromyscus californicus insignis, assembly GCF_007827085.1. Classification (NCBI taxonomy): domain Eukaryota; kingdom Metazoa; phylum Chordata; class Mammalia; order Rodentia; family Cricetidae; genus Peromyscus; species Peromyscus californicus. Next base: position 65,225,756 of record NW_026294458.1, read on the forward strand.
TATGTGAATCAGTGTAGTGATTACAGTTTGGGGACTGCAAACAAAGAAAAGTCTATATGAAATATGTCACTAACTGTGGCAGAAGTTGTAAGTAATGTGCCCTTTGTGCCATGGGGAAGTCACAGTGGTGTCAACTTGTAGGCAAAAGAAGTGATGGATAATTACACTGTGCTTTATTTCTTGCTGCCTGGCCATGGTAGCATGTGAACCATTGTTAACATATTGCTATAGTTAGAGATACAACAATAAAACAAGCAATGTGGAACGACTATATACAACCTTATGTAAATTGTCTAAAATTTATCTTCATCCTTATGGGATTGCTATCTCAGGGTGGGAAACTGGGTTTTCTGCTTACATCTTATCTTTACTTGATTGTATTCCATTCTTACACTGGTCATGTGGTCATAATGTTGTCGCCCCAGGGTTTTACAAAGTTTTATTTTTTCATTTATTTGTTTGTTTTTCTATTTATTTTTATTGCTATGTCTCACTATGTGACTCGGGCTAGCGTAAATCTCACCATGTATTCCAAACCGGTCTTTACGGTTTACAAATTACAATCATCCTCTCTCAGTAATCTGACTGCTGAAATCATCCATGTACACTACCACATCAGGCTTCCATCAAGAATCTTAAATATTTCTCTGTAGCTGCCCTTTCATCAAAATGATCACTGTAATAATATAGTAACCAGAGCTCAAGAAAACCAACAGTTACACTTACTAGTAAGAACAAGTAATCCATTATTCACACAATGCAAATGTATCTCTAAATGTACTCGACAGTATTTCACACGTAAGAAAGTAACCAAGAGGGAGAGTGAGGGATTAAAACACAAATGGACAATGCTTGAAAACTACACAATACAGAATTTCTCCATAGGAAATCGGATTCGTTCTTTTGATGTCAAAAGTAGCCTGAAAACATGTGGCATACATTCTTACACACCACACACACACACACACACACACACACACACACACACACACACACACATACACACATACACACACAAACATTAATAAAAAGAAAAGTATTCAACACTGAGTGAAATAAAATTTTGTACAATTTCACTATGAATTTTCATTTGAATATGAAACAATAAGTTCAAGCATTTACATAGGAATATAAATGCAGCTGTCACAAATAAGAATGCCTGTTACGAGCAACACAAATAAACACAGAAATCCACTAAAAACACAAAATCAGAAACCATAATATAGAAATAAAAGACTTTTAGGGTGATAAATTAGAAAAATAAAATCCCAGACACAGCATGATGAGAAAAAGGAAATCCAAAAATACCACTGAGCTTGTTTTCTGTTGGCTATCGACTGCTTGGCATGGGGCCTGGCCTTGAGAATGGTTTTTATACCCAGTGAGAATACATTGGAGAAAACTAATGTTTTACTTTCAGGTAGATATATATATATGGAGTTATGGATGTTGGCTCATGTTCATCTTCACTCTCAGTCTTGGGATCTGTAGAGGACCTGTGCATGCTGCCATAATCTCTTTGAGTACATATGTTCATCAGTCTTGCTGTGTTTTGGAAGGCCTTATTTCCTTGGTATTTTGCATCCTATCTGGCTTTTAAAGTCTTTCCACTTCTTCTTGTGCAGGGTTCCCTAAATCCTGAGGAGAGAGAATGGATGAAGACATCCAATTAGGATGAGTATACAAAGATCTCTCACACTGTGTACATTGTCCTGCTGTGGGTCTCTATGTTTATTTCCAGCTGCTGCAGAAGGATGACTCCCGAATGATAAGTGAGCAAGACACTGATCTATGAGTACAGCATAATGTCCTTAGGAGTCATTTTGTTGCTACCAAGACAGAACCCCAGCTATACATTTATCCTCATCAAATGAAGACTCCAGGTCCAGAAACGGGTTCTGTATAATTGCGCTTTTGGTTAAAGGGATCCAATGGGAACCCCTAAGTAGCACAGACAATTGTCAAGGCTATTAGTAGCTCTCCACACACTGATAGTAAGGCCTTATTTCAGAAAGCAATTCTTACACAATACATTGGACATGGATAATTTGAGATATTACCTACCTAGAACCTTTACCCCTATTGATCAGGGGCAATGATACTGGAAGGTAGATTACATGCTACCACAGGAGAAAGGTAAACACCAAATCAGCTACAAACACTTCAATCTACAATAGTGACTTATGTTCATGATGTACTAATAGAATAGTGGCACAAAACTTATGGAACTAATCAATCAATACCTGATTGGATTTAAGGTCCACTCCATGAGATGAAAGCCATTCTCAACATCACTTTGGTGTTCAAGAATCCAAGACTAGACAGGCCAGGGACATATAGAAAATTTATTTACATTAATCTATCAATAATTTAGAATATTCTATACTGAAAAGTGTTAGGACTGCAGGATAAGGATGTTGTTGATGATTTATTCATAATATGACAATCACCTTATTTTGAATGCATAACTGCAGAAAAATAAAAATCTAAATTGGAAATCCACAAGAAAATATTCAAGCCCTAGAAATTTAATTAATGGTTAGCATTTCTGGGATGATTATTTCCAAAAATTTTAAATAAATTACTGAATTACTTTCCCCTAGAATGTGAATGATATCCTTTTTTAGCTACATGGATTTAATCATTTATATATTTTAGAAGCTAGTTAATTTATATAAGTTGGCTAGACCTTATTCAAGCTACCAGACAAAATTAAATACACTAACATAGCTAAAATTCTTACAGCAATGTCTGTCCTGTAATGACCATTCAGTGCACATTAACCATTATTAGAATTACTCATTCATTTGTAACTTAAAATGTACCAAATCCTTAATATAATAGAGACAATTTTTCCTTCATTTTCTTTTCACCATCATGCATATACTTCTGCTGCAACATTATCAAAATTGCACCATAGTCAGAGGTTATTTTAAAGTCTGAGATATTCATTGATTCAGTTCTGAAATTGTCTGGTCTTTTATTTCTCCTCTGGGTTAACAGTTAATGAAGATTCCCAGCAGAGTGTTAAGGTAGCAATTACAGCAGAATTTTTGAGCTGCAAGAGCTCAGTTGAAAAGCAAATTCTATCTTAATCAAAGCCCCTTTGGGAAAGTGAAGGCAAAGGATAACATAGCTGCTGCAGAGGTTGAGGATCTGTGGAGCAAAGACCTAATTTTGTTGCTCTTACTGCCTAAGAGTTCCTAGTCTCAGGAAGCCTTAATATACTACATCATTTTATGTAATATATGACTACATAATTGAATTTATATAATAAATAGTATTATATAATATACAATCCAGGAAAACTAGGTGCCTCTGTTCTTAGGTTTAGGAAGTTCTTGTCTGGAGATGAATGCTATTCTACCATTTGAAATAACAACATGTAGGTAAGATTATTCCTTAATTTCTGTTTGATTTTCTAATTAATAAAGTCAATATGATAGTTTTATATAATTTGGAAAACACGGGACAATGCAGTAAATGGGTGAAATAGAATGTCTGTCACCTTGTTTTAATGGTATGGCTATTGAAATGTAAAATAAATTTATTTAATAATGTAGAAGCTTCCTGTGTGTCTTAGAGTTACTATTGCTGTGCTGAAACATCATCACCAAAAGCCTCTTGGTGAGCAAAGGGTTTATTTGGATTATTCTTCCACATCATTGCTCAACTTTGAAGGAATTCAGAGCAGAAACTCAAGTAGAGAAGGAACCTGGAGGCAGGAATTGATGCAGAGGCCCTGGGGAATGGTGCTGCTTACTGGCTTGCTCTTCATAATTGGTTCAGGTTGCTTTCTTACAGAACCCAGGAGGTCTAGCCTACAGCCTCTAATTATGGAAGTATTTTTTCAACTGAGTTGCCTTCCCCTCCAATGTTCCTTGTGTCAAGTTGACATAAAGCTAGCAAGTAAACCAACTTCGTCACATTGACACACAAACACATCATCATTTTGCCACAATTTTTTCTTTCTTATTCATCCCCAAGATCATATGCTAACATTAATATGAACATAACAATAGAAAACATTCCAAATATTAAAGGTCACACAGTCTTTAAAACTTCAAACATGTAAAGTCCAAATTCTCTTCAAAGTACTCAAACTTTCTTTTAGAAACCAAAGTCTTTGTAAAGCTCCAAAATCTCTTTAAAAGTTTAACATATCTAAACTGTAGGCTTACAGTTTAAAATTGTAAATTTTAAAATCAAACATTAATATTTTCTTCTTCAAAAGAGAAGAACCAGGGCACAATCACAATTATATCAAAGCAAAAACAAACTATTAGGATAATCTTTTTGTATACTGTGTGAATATTTGTTTCTGTCCCTCTTGACCTGCCTAAGGCACGTTCAGGTGGTTTTATACAGAGCTGAATGGCCAATCAGTGGAAAGGAGAGGATATATGGGACTTCCAGAGAGAGATTGGAACTCTGGGATTGAATCTGAGGCACAGGAAATTCACCATCCAGATGGAGAGGAAGTCAGACACATAGTACTGAGGAGAGGTAAAGAGCCATGTTGCAGATTATAGATTAATATAAAAGGGTCAATTTAAGTTTTAAGATCCAGTTGGGAAAAAGCTTAAGCTAATGCCAAACTTTCATGATTAATAAAACGTCTTAGTGTCATTATTCAGGAGTTGATGGTCCAAAGAAAGACCCAATACATTTGGCACCCAGTGTAAGTTTTTGTATTTTCAGGACAAAAGGAACAGATACCAATGAAGACAAGTTGCCCTGTTTATTCAACCTCTCAGAATGCCTCTGTTGCCATTTTCTCAAAAATCTACATCCAAGATAACTTCAATGCAGCTAGTTAAAATGGTCCAGTCTCAGAGACTATATCAGCCAAAACTTCAGTTAAGTCCTATACTGTCCCATCACACAGAGACTGGACAACAACTGATATAGTTAGTTCCCTGAGGATTTGACCATTATCCCAATTTTTTTAGGGTCCTCTAAAGATGTTGTCTTTCCCAGACAACAGGAAGCAAAATCAAGAAAATGATGTCCACATTCTTGAGAAGTGGGGTGAATGGTCTTTGGTCATTCAGTGGGTTATGGATATTTGTCATTATTTAGGGCAGTTGGTTGCAAGGTTTTATTGGCCATAGTCAGGAAGGAAACTAAGAAAAGGAGGTTATATTAAGAAATTGCTTTCTTTCTTTTTTCTGTCCTCTCTCCTTCTTTCTCTCCTATCTAGTATTGGGAGGAAAAGAGGGAATAGAAGAAGAAATGAAAAGAAAGGGGGGATATAGGAATGATAAAATAAAGGGTAGATTAGTGAATCTATCTTTACACTAAACAGCAACTACTAGTCTCAAATATTTTACCATGATATGCATTTTTGTATATTGATACAAATTTAAGGGTTTTTTTCATTACAACATACTATATACATGTTTTTACTCTTATTTAAGGTATTGCACCTATGCAGCTCATTTATAAATGTAATGTAAAGTTCTAGTCCTTGAAAGCTATTATTACAAATGTTTAGGATTGTTAAAAAATGTAGGTTCATAGTCACCTATAGCAATCAAACTTGTAGTCATATTAGGTATGTTTTCAAGGGTCTGGTTCTAGTAGCACCAATCTACTTCAAAGAAGAGGATGGCATCAAACAACCTCCATATGGAGTTTGCTTTCATTTGTGGCAAAGTTAGCCACTGGGAAAGAAATGGCTATTGCCTCACCTGCTGACATTAAAATGTCCAAATTGGACAAGCAGGATACAAAGGAAGTTTACTGTAGAACTTTCCCAAGACAAGTTAGGCCAATCCTTAAAAATTCTTGCTTCACAGAAAATTCTGTCAGACACTCTGGACCTGTAGGCAAAAGATAAATAATCCAATGTTGCAGAGGAACCTTGGGTGACTGTCCAGTAAGCCAGCTGTTTTTGTCATTTCTATAGTTTTGAAAGTTGTGTGCGCTACACTTCCTGTTTAGTCAGGTAATATTTATACTTCTCATGTCTCTGATGGGGTTGAAGATAAGATAGTTATAGTTTATAGTTTTCCTTATTATCACATTCAGAAAAGAAAATCACAAAAGAAATGAAACATTAAAAAAGGTTGAGAAACATAAAAACTTAAGTTTTTAGGTTGGTAACACAAGCAATGACAGAAAGTAGCTGAGGTATAAAACTTTGGACTCACCAAGATAGGATAGTTAATAGAGTATTTTCCCTGAAATTGCCAAATACAAATGGACCGGACTTTGTGAATGTAACTCTTACCTGATAATTGTTCTTATTGTATATAGAATCCTCTGGGATTGTCCAAAAGACTTGGGTCACGTCGTTGGTTCTGTCCTCTGTAGCAAACACAGCTCATCTTCTAAGCTCAGGCAGACTGCACTTCATTGCTGCTGGTGTTCTCGGTACTCATCCCATTGTGCTGTCGTCTCCATAATCCTGGGTCTTCTATTGCAAATGGGCTGCATCTTCGCCAACAGTCATTCCTGGTCTCTCTTTATGGTGCAAACCTTAATTTTTCTCCATGACTACTTCAATCCTGGGGCTTCAACTGTTACTATGGTTGCAACTTCACTAATGGCCTTCCTGGTGTCTTGATGTTCTCCATGACTCCTTTATACCTGCAAGACGAGTACCACTTGCAGGATTCCTTATGCTCCCAGCACGATGGACAACTTTGGCTATTTCTGGAACACAGCTTCTGTGTGCTGACTCAGAAGAAACAATTCCCAAAGATTTCACCTCGGTGGTCCTGGTCTCATCTTGATCACCTAGCTCTGGCTGACCAGCAACAACTGTCTCAGCAAGCAAACGTTTTACTTTAGTGATTCTGGTGTCTTGTTAATCACAGCCTATGTTCATCTCTCCCTAACAAGAATCACAGATTCTTTACACAAATGACCCGGTAGAGTCTTTGCTTCCTCTGAAACTTTGCAAGCCAGGCCTGCATCATCTTCAGGGTTCTCAGCTTTCTCATCTTCTAAGCTCTGGTAGAACAGTAGACTGAGCTCTCAATGCTCAATGGATTTTCCAGCTTTAAGATCCAAAGTCCTTCCAAAATCCTCCCCAAAACACATGGTCATATTGTCTGTCACAGCAATGGCCCTACTATCCTGATATCAATTTCTGTTTTAGTTAGGATTACTATTGCTATGATGAAAAGTCATGAACAAAAGCAGTTTGGGGAGGAAAAGGTTTATTTTGGTTATTCTTCTACATCGCAGTTCATCATTGAAGGAATCAGGACAGAAACTCATATAGGGAAGGAACCTGGAGGTAAGCACTGACTCAGAGGCCATTTAGGAGTGATGCTTATTGTTTTATTCCACATTGCTTGCTCAACCTGATTTTTATAGGACTCAGAACCACCAGCCAAAGGACCTATCCATCCTATGGCTAACTAGTTAGGAAAATGCTCTACAGACTTGCCTACACCCTGATCTTATGGAAACATTTTTTCAACTGAGGTTCCCTCTCCTCTGATGACTTTACCTTGTTTCAAGTTGACTCTCTGATGTATACATATATGAAAGAATTTAAATGGAGTCACCATAGGATGAGGGGAGGGAGACAGTGTTCCATTAAGATATCTTGTGACATGAACTAACATCTAAAGGACCAGGAATAGGTTACAACTTGTTGAGTCATTGGCTAAATGAGTCACATGAACAGTTTTCCTCAAAATTAATAGGCTACTGTCAAGACTACTGTTTGCTCTACACAACCTGAGAGTAAGGCCCTATTGCTGAGGACATTTACTTATGTCACTGGACACAAAGAAGTTGAGTTGGTACCCAAATAGTAGCTTCACCCACACTGACTAGCATTCAAACTATATCTTGATATTTTTCCTGTATTGTTATACAATTTCCCCTGGGATCTTACAGAGGGTGAATTCTATCAATATTGTTTCCCAGGTCTCTTATTGACAAAAATACTGAAGCAGAGAATTAAGGTGATTTACAATGGGAAAATTGTTTTGCTGGGATAGATATAATAGTGATAACAATGATAAATAATGAGAAGAAACATTGAACATAATTTACCTGCCATGTAGATTTTCCTTGCCTAGATGTCTCAATCCCAGATGAAATATTAGAAGCTTAAGCTTATTAATCATTTTTTGGAACAGGATTTTAAAAGTTATAGCCAAATAAAGCAGTTCAATTTTGAATAATACAGGGACTAATGGGAAACGTTTTAGAAGTTTCAGCCCCTTGGTTAGTTTCTGTGGTAGTCTCCAAACTTCCAGTCAATACCTAGAGCACTGTATAAGTGGCCATTTTATTGCTATTTTAAAATATATTTCAACAATTAAAAAACACGTTTTTATTAGAAAGTATACTTTATATTGAAATAACTCCTCAAATCCAAATGGAGAAATAATATTTATATAATAATCAGACATGAATAAAATCTTTGTAGAGTGTTTTGTACAGATTAGTATAATTGATGCTTCCTAGACAGACTTTTTAGCACAAGAAGATAAGTGATCCTAGAAAGGCAGTCAGTAATAAGCTCACAAAAACATGAATGTGGAGCCCATTCCCTAAGGTGGGATGCCTTGCTCAGCCTTAATGGAGTAGGGAGGGGTTTGGTCCTGCCCCAACTTGGTGTACCAGCCTCTGTTGACTCACCAAGGCAGTCCTTACCCACTATGAGGGCAGATGGGGGGTGGGGTGAGAATAGGTGGGCAGGGAGTGGGAGAAAGCAAGGTAGGGGGAAATGTGGTTGGTATGTAGTAAAATGAAAAATAAATAAATAAAAACGGTAAAAAAATAAAAAAATGAATGTACTTAATATCATAGAGCTATACACTTTAAGAAATAATATTCTACAACTGAATATGCCTGTACTTAGAGCTACAAGCAGTACATAGCTTTAATTTATAGCATAATTGCATAGCCCACAAAACATGTCTTGATTTTTTTTTATATTCAGCAAAAATAATTCGGCATCCAACATTTTATTTTTCTGAGACAACAGAGTGAATAAAATTATGTGGGAATGTTACTCTATGAAGTCCTCAAAGAGTCCATAGCATGCCCTGATTGTCCACTTCCTATGCCGGATGTGAATGAGCCTGAGAGTCTTTCTCAAGCAAAGCAATTAGGATCTGTGCTTTTTGTCCTTGCCTCAATGTGTGATTAAAGCTAGATTTGTTTTCTTTCAGCTGGTCCTATTTCCACATGAATGATTCTTCAAGTTAAATGTGCCCACTCAAAAATAATTCTTCTCATAAACATCAATTGAAAACCACCTTAAATAGAAACACTGTCTTGGAAAAATCAGAATGTATTTTTGAATCAAGATGGCCGAGACTTCTTACAAATAAGCTGATGCTAATATCTTGTAATTATTTTGCATGCTTTATCTGTTAGAAAAATATCTGCTCTCACTGGTTATCACTGGAGTTTATATGGAGCTCTGGTTTGTTCATATTTTCAGAAGGAAATACTGCTGCAGTTAATCATGCACTATCAAATATAGTCTATTCTTCTGATGTTATATTTAGTAAAGCAACTGTCACACTTCATATTTTAATATTTGTGGCAAAACAAGAGAACAAGTGTCCTCTAATACTTTGACCTATTTGGGTGATATTATCCTGAGTTCAGAAATGATTATATAAACATGATAATACTAACATTGATGATAAAAGTATGTCCTAGGTGTGGAGGACTCTGGATTCTCTCTAGCATGAGTAGACTTTGGATTCTGGAAGAATATATTTCTCAGTATGGCACTGTAACATCTCAAATGAACAGAGTTTATATAAATAAGAAATTATCTGGCTACAAGTCCTTTCTGGAAACTTACTGGAGAATCTTTTAAATAGAAGAACTTGAAAATAACAGCAGACCACTCTGTAAAGCATAAAGTTTAAACAAATTTGGCTCATGTTCCCTTAAAAAAAAACAGTTATTTATATTCTTCCTGTCTCTCTGTATCTTTGTCTGGCCTTTCTGTCTGTCTATTTTTCTCTTGCTCTCTTTTGGTGGTATATGTTTGTGTGTTTGTATATGCTTGTATTTGTGTGTACATGTGTGCATGCACGTGTGTGTGTGTGTGTGTGTGTGTGTGTGTGTGTGTGTGTGTGTGTGTGTAGGAGAGAGAGAGAGAGAGAGAGAGAGAGAGAGAGAGAGAGAGGAGGAAAGATGCATCCAAGGTGTGTACATAGAGGCAAAAGAATAACTTTCTATAACTGATTTTCTCCTTGTACTTTCACATAGTTCTCTGTGCCTTGAACTCAGGTCTCCACAATTAGAGTCAAGAGCCTTGACTCTCTGAATATGGGTTCCTGGACTTACACCTTTGTTCCAACACCGTTGTTGAGCTGTGGGAAATGCTGGTGGAAGCGAATGTAGGTAGACAGGCATGTAGTGCAAAACATCCAGTTCTCTCAAACAAGTTCGGGTTCATGATAGCTATGCTGGTGAGTTTTAACTGCCAACTTGACACAAACTAAAATCACTTGGAAAGGAGTTTTAGTAAGGAAATAGCTAAGTCAGGCTGTCTGTAGGCACAGAGGGGATTGACTTGACTATTGGCTGATATATAATATTGTGCCCTGGCAGGGGGTCTTTTACAGAACAAGAGGAAAGAAAGCTAGTAAAGACAAGCAAGGGAACAAGGAAGTAAGAAAACATGCATTTATTTCTCTCTGCTCTTGCCTATCTAAGTAAGGCGGCTAGTTGCTTGATTTCCAGCCTTTCTTTTCCTCTCACTGATGGAATTTTCAGTCAAATGAACCTTTTATCCCCCAAGCTCCTTTTCTAGCAGATATTTATCACAACAACTGAAATGAAACTAGAACACCTACTTTCTTGGAAAACGAAATTACTATTTTTCTTTTTCTTTGTCAAAGAATACACTTAATATGAACTTCTCATTCTGATCACTTTTCAGCCTAAATCTAAAGTTCACCTGGAAGTTTGGTGGGAATTACACATTACATGATTCTAGGGTCTCCTTTTAAAAGAGAATTTACAACAAGCAATGGAGAAAAATCCATACTAAATATACTCTTATCATACTTCCTTAAATATTAGTAATACTTCACTGAATAAAATAGGCATCTCTTTTACTTACAACAGTTAAATATTTCCTCCTGCTGGGTTGCCTTGTACAGCCTTAATATGAGGTGAGGTGCCTAGTCGTATTGTAACTTGATACACCACATTTGGTTGGTATTCCAGGGAGGCCTGCAACATTCTGAAGGGAAAGGGAGGAGGAGTGCTTCTGGGGAAGAGGGAGGTGGAAGGACGGGACTTAGAGGAAAGGAGGGAGGAGAAACTGCAGTCAGGATGTAATATATGAGAGAAGAATAAGTAAACACACACAAACATATGTATATATATATATATACATGTATATATGCTTTGTGACATGTTTTCTAAAGAGATCTAATTTAGATATAGTAGCTATATATTTTATAAGTGTCATTAAAAATGATAGAGCCATAGTTAACATTTGTTAAGTTAGCTAAGTAATAGAAATGGGGATTATGAAGGTAAAAATTGCTGGAAACTTCAAATATAAAACTGGTATGATAAAGGCAAAGTTGTATATATACATAAAGTGATATATGCACACAAGTAGCAAAAGTGGACTCAGTAGGTTGTATTTATATACTGTACATACATACACATATCAGTGTATATATAACAATAGTAATAAAATAAAAGATGCTATTGATTTGTGAGAGGGAGTGAAACATAGGCAGGTGGCCTGGAGAGCCTGTGAACCACAACAATGACCAGCATGTCATGATAATCTTAAGGGCACAAAAGTGGAGTGAATACATTGGTAGCAACAAACACCTCTTCCATTGGACTGAAGACACACACACATCAAGAGGGAAGTGATGCCTGGTAAAGGAAACATAGCTGACTACCCAGAGCTGATGAAGTCATGAATCTTGGAGGAGACGTGCAAAGGCCACTTTATTAAGGCAGTGTCATCCCCAACTAAAGTCTACTTGTCCTTACAAACACAAATAAGTGTAGCCCTCACCACTCATCAAGAAAACTTCTCTTTGCAGTAGGTGGAAACCATTACAAGGTTGTGGAGACCAGTCCTAATGGCTGCATTTACCTAACAGCTCTTCACCTAAGGCTTATGAAACATTGCAGACGAGGAGGCAGAAGATTGTAAGAGCCACAAGGTCAAGAATTTTGCTGTGAGGCTGTGTCATGTAGGAGTGTCAGAAGCTACACCCATAAAGTCTCACCAACATGGTTGCCTAAGCATGAGATTGGCAAGGATAATAATGATAGACATAGCAATATGATAGCAGAAAGCTCATAAACAAAGAAGTACAGGTAAATAATAAATGTGGAGAGCAAGAGAAATAGTCATCCCCGGGGAAGAACACATCAATTGGTTGCTCAACACCAATACCTGAAAATATTTATATACAAGTTACATCTTTCAGTGAGCAGGTTACATTTATATATGTAGCAATATGTACAGGCATGCACACACACACACACACACACACACACACACACACACACACACACACACCAATTAATGAAAAAAGGAGGCCATTAATTTCAAAGCAAATTAAAAAGACAAAAAGGATGAATATGTATGTATTCATCATATATTTAGAGAAAATAACACACTCTTATATGTCTATTATACGTTTACCAATTATTGTATATGCAATGCAATGAAGAATAAAATACTATATATTTGCATATCATTAGATACATTAATTCCTGACCACAGTTAAACTTTAGAATTCAATACACAAGTTAAGCATTTCAATGTATTAACTGCTCATTGTATAAATAACCTCAGAGCATACATTTGAAAGGGCTTGATGTATTTGATTTAGGCAATCATATCACAGCAAATTAGTAATACTTAAGAAATGAAGAAATGAGAATTTCTCTAAATATTCCACTCAGGTCTAATGTAAGGCCAGTATCAGATACATCTCAAAGTTTTTTAATGTCAGAAGGCTATTAGCTGGCGAATAATTCCTTACTTTGGAAAATTTAGCATATATTTAAAGGAAACTAGTATTTATAGTTAAATAAAAATTTTACAACATTTTTTTTAATTTGACTTTAATGTAGACAAGTTAAATGTTCTATATTTATATCTTCTTTTACAAATGATAGGACCATTAATACATTACTGATATACTAATTTAAAATATTATATAGACTAATGTACTACACATTTTAAGTCAGATTTCTATAAAAAGCATATAATCTGAAATATTCAATGAGTTAACAAACTGTTTAAAACAAAAATCATGTATGTACATATTTTGTTTTTCCACTAGCAAGTTTAATTACAATTTATTGAATTAATGTATTTTATTGGATGTTAGTGAAATGAGTTTTATGGTATTTAAGAAAGATTTATATTCTCAGGACTCAAAATAAATACTTTCTGTACTATTGTCCAGACTGATGACTTTCTTAACTAAAAATATGATAAATAATATGAGTCTCCTATTTTTATCTAGAATATGAAAGAGTTTTACTTAGAGCAGATGTTGAAGACAGGAATACTATTAAATGGAGTGAAGATAATAGGTAAAATTAAAGTAGACAGGTGGAGTATTAGAGAGAGAGACATAAACATGGAGGGAAGTGTAAGTATGGGTGAAATCAGAAGGTTGGGGTAATGGTAACTCATGGAAGAGTGTAGGAAGCGGCATATTGAAATGTATTTCACAGTCCAAGTAAAAATGCAACTGGGGGAGGGAGTTGAAAGATAGTTCTTGTTTTAAGAGCACTGGTTGCTCTTCCAGATGATCCAGGATTAGTTCTAGTACCCTCATGGTACCTCTCAAAGGTATAATTGAAGGGATAGTGGGACACATTCAAAATGAAAGAAGTGGGGTAGATACTGAGGACTATAGGATTAAACAGGGATGGGAGTTGAGGGATAAGACAGAGGTGGGTTTGGTGGATGGGTTAACTAAAACTACAGATGTACTAAAAAGCCTTATAGAAATGCATTAACTAGTAATATAATCAAAAGATAAAGTTTTAAAAATAAAATGTTCAAATGGGTGTACCTTGCATGGGTAGACAATGAAGTTCCTGGAAGTCATGGAGTATTAAAGAAAAATTTCAGTGTATGGCATGGGATATCCCCTATTGGTTATTGGTCACCAAGGCCCTGGAGGTCTCCAAAGCAATTCACATTTTTATCATCACACTTGATTACCCACCAAAATTGCATGGTGATAAGATCCAGTTGTTGAAGGCACAACCCACTTAGGCTACATGACAAAATAAACATTCAAGCTCCGGAAACTAGGAAGCTTTCTTTATTCTGGATAGCTTTTATACATCTGAAAGGTGCTAAGAAGACCAACTGGAGAGAAAAAATACCAAAGGTCATATGCAACAGTGGACCCTGCATATTGCAATAGTGACTTCCTTGGCAAAATATGCCATTATTTACACATATATTAAGGAGTAGCTAAGCATATTCTAACTGGATTTAAGTCTCAGTCCAAAGGGATTCATATCTTTCACTGTAATCTTGTTCAAAAACCCATATATGGGTAAAATTCAAAGTTTTATAACACATTTAGGTCCACTTAATGTTGCCCGTGTAGAAATGGTTGTGGGGCCATTCACTGCATAATGAGAAATCTACAGTAGATGTACCCTCCAAAAGAATTATTTTTCCTTCTGCAGAAACTATCAATAGATGTGAAGTTACAAAGGGGATGTGTAGAGAGTCATATAGGGTGATTTGGAGGAAGAGAATGGGTATCATAGGATATATGGCCATATTTAGTTGTACAGATGTTTGAAATTCTCAAAGAATAAAGATATAAAACTTTTCTATTAGAAGTCAGTGGTTAAATATAGGAAGTGTTGTCAGTCTCACTGGATCTCCAGGAACTCTGAGAATATCCCTATCTCTACCTCCCAAGGATTAGAGGTATGCATCACCAAGCCTCATAACACACAAGCATGATTTTTAAAAATATTCTTTGATAATTTGATACTTGTATACAATGTATTAAGATCACATCCATTCTCTTTTTTCATCCACCCAGTTCCTGGAGATCCCTCTACCAATTTTCCCTCTAAGATCCTTGTACTTCATTTTTTTTATTTTTTAAATATTCCACTGTGTCAATGTAGTACTAGCCACAAGTATGAGTGTGAAACCATCCACTGTAGTACAGACAACCTACAGGTAGCCACACTTCCAAAGAAAATCGACTGTTCCTCATTGTGATGTTTAATATTTCTGTGTTGTAGTGAGCAACTAAAAAAAACTATGCATATACATTTTCCCAAACATTTGTCATACTTCTATGATGAGAATATTCAAGCCATCTGTTCTAGCAAATTTGAAATGGGTGATAGACGACTTTTAACTAGGATCATCATTGGGTGTGATGATAATGCACTCCCAACTTTTTCTTCTGTTGTAGCTGTGACGTCACTAACCAGTTTCTTTGTCATCTCCTCCCAGGCTATGAGACCCTTGGCTTCAATATTTTACATACGTAACTTAGCCTACAGCTGGTTATTTTACAGAGTCAGACATTGAGTAAAGTCAAATAGCAGCTGAAAATAAGACAGAACAAGACACAACACATACTGTGATTTTAAAATGAGCAAAATAACTGACTAGACAAACTCATAACAGATAACAAAGTAACAGAAAAGTATAAAAATACTAAACACCAATAATCATGAGATAGGCATTCAAACCATGAGGAGATCTCTAATTACTTCAGTTATAACAGCTTTTTGGAAAGAGAGTCAATAACTCATATAAAACTAAAGAAAAAAGAACAAGTACTTCAGCTACATTTATGTAATTTGTTTAATTATTTAATTTCAGCTTAATTTATTTAATTTGTTATGATAATATGGAAAAAAGTTTAGAAATAATGGGAAGGGCATGCACACGTGCACACACACACACATACATACACCAGAGAGAGAGAGAATGAGAGAGGAAGACAGACAGACAGAGAACCAATTTGCAGAAAGTAAAATTATTTTATGTTGATGAGAAACATACTTTTGTTCAACCACTATAGAAAACAACATCATTATTTCTCAAAATATAAATATAGAGTCACCTTATTTTTTTTAAAAAACTCCACTGCTAAGCCTATGCCCAGGGGATTTTTTTAATTGGGTATACTTTCATTGAATGTAATAAGCACATAGAGATGAATTATTGATTTGACAAAATTAACATTTTTAGAGATGAAACTCTTACAAACGTTATACTAAGTTTAGAGGTAAAGTTTATAAACATAGGAGGCCTTGTATTATGAGTTGCTGCCTCTTGAAGCATAAAGGGATATTCTCAAATAATATTAAGTTGATTTCTATTCATTTCATATTAGTTAAAAATTGTATGTGTTTTTGATGTATTTAAGTATTTCCCTTTTTTTCAGTTTCTCTGGTAGTACGTCTATCTAAGAGCTCTTGAATTTGAGCATTTTTAATAGAAAAGATTTTTCCATGAGTAATCTATTTTCCTGCTTGTTTTGTTTCAGTTATACCCTGTATTACCTCTTGGTATAGGACAAATTACAGATCTCTCAGACATGTTCCTTGGATACCGCTCTTATTGGTTCATAATATTAACACCACATGTGATACAGCATGACACAGTAACTCAATGTGCAGATACTAAATACACTGTACCAATATATGAAGCACTGGACATTACTTGTATTTACATTGGTTTAGGAACAACAATCTCATTTTGTGTAGATTCTAGGTTGTTTAAAGAGATTATTAAATATTAGATTATTTTTTGCATACCAACAAGAAGAGTAAAATTTCTAAGAATTCATTAATTGTAAGCAAAAGTAGAAATACATGTGATAAAAGATTCATTCAACACATCGTTATTATTTCTATTTTACAGTTAAGAAAAACAAGTCATGGGGAAGTCTAACAACTATCTCCTGTTAGGAAACTGCTAAGGGCTGAATCTAAGATCGAAACACAGGCAAGTTTCTGAGACAGGGCATCTATGACACAGACATGACAGTCAGGGGAGAGTCCAACAGTGTAAGCACTGGAATCATACATCAGTAATTCCAGGAGTACTGTTTAATTAGCAGAGCTATCTGATTGCAATGTCTACATCCTTTGTCATTTCCAAATGCAACTCAGGTACAGGAGTTTACATGTGTGTAGCTAAATCGGGTTGGACTCCCTAAAAAGGCCAAAGTCATTTCACTGTTTTCTTCCAAATGGCCTGTCATGGCTGAGTTTCAATTTAGTTCCAAGTCTGGCCATTACCTTATTTTTTGAGCATATGATGGTTGAGGCTTTTCTTATACCCATTGTCTGTGCTCCTATTTTAAATTTTATTGTTTTTTCAAATTAAATGTAATCACATAATTTTCTCCTTTAACTTTCCTCCCTCTAAGCTCCTCCCATGTACACTCTCCCTTGTTCACTCTCTCAAATTTTGTTAATTACTGATATGTGTGTATATATATATAGTTATTGATATGATTTATATATAATATAATTACACACACAGTATACATGTTTGTGTGTGTGTGTGCATATGTGTGTGTGTGTGTCTACAATCTGCTCAGTTCATATAATGTTACTTGTACGTAAATTAATTTAGGATTGACCACTTGGCATTGGATAACCTGTAATGTTCTGTTCCCTGGGGAAGGGCATTTTCTTCTACTCTCAGCAATCCTTAGTTGTCTATAGTTATTTGTGTAGGGTTAGGACCCCATGAGACTTCCTCCTATCATTTTAGAGTGTCTGTGGGTTCAGGTCATCTTGGAAGTAAGCATCTGCTCTCTCAGTGTCAATCTTATATTTACACTTGACTTTCACAGAATCTTCCAACAAGAGCTACTTGACATGCTCTCACATGAGTGCTTGTCTCTGTTGAAGCAATCCCAGACAATGAGAACAATTGGTAACACATATGTTCATTTCTTAAAACACATTCAGGATTTTCTCCAAATTGCTCCTTACTTGCTCTTCCACGTGTACACATATACATCAAACATACCATACTTAACGTTATCACACTTAAGTAGTGATGATATCCTTAATGCAAATGGGACTAATTTATATTTCTTTTTGAAAATGTTTGTTTTATAAAGTAAATTTTAATTGAAAGAAGACTATCTTACAATTTCTTGAAGAAATAAAAAATTGTGTAAAGATGATATATAAGTATTAAATGTACTTGACATTTTCACTCCTCATATTCTAGGTAATCACAAGTCTATTCCTTCAATCTCCATTATACCTTAGAAAAAGCTAAAAGTAATGAGATAATTGAGTGTAGACCAATCCCTGTTTCCTTGGAATTTGTGTGAGGTTCAACAATAACCCTACTGTGACCAAAAAAGTATGACCGTCAGGGGAAGCCTCAGACACTTCATGGACATGTCTCTCAGTTTGAAGAAGACTGTATGAGAAAGAAAGAGTATTATTTTTCCTTTCTGTGCATGTACTAGGTGATATGAAACATCCTATTGCAAGAATAAATAAAATACAACCATATAACTACATCATCTCAGATACAAGTCTAAGAATGATCTAGCAGAAGAGAAGATAAATGAAAAACTGTCCAGGTTATCAGCGAGAATAAGAAACAATCTAGATGCAAAAAGAGCCATCCCTTAAGTCTACTACTCTTTAGACTTTCTTAGTGTAGCAGCATTTAATTTATTACAAAATAATCCCTTTGAGGAAAAAAAACTTTACTTATATGGTCTGAATATGATATTGTTTGAAATAGTCACCTGAGCATTGTATTGTTTGATACATTCACATATTCAACTGTCTGTCAAACAAATCATTTCATTCATGACTTCAGGGAAGAAAGTAGAATTCTTAATACTTTCATACTTAGTTTTATTGTTTTTTGAAATGAATTTTATTATGTATGTCTGGAAATGTTTCTTATTTTTATTTTTTTATTTTGACATTATAATATAATCATAACATTTCTCACTTCCCTTTCCTTCCTCCACCTCCATCTCATATATGCCCGCTTGTTTATGAGAGCTAATATACTTTAGAAAAAAATTATCTGAATGCCAAGAGCCTAAAAGAATCATAACTCAGAGCCTATATCATGAGCCACAGCGTGGGAATAAATAAAAAAACAATCAAGACATTCTCCTACTAGGAAAAGAAATACATGTTTGTAAAACTACAATGGATAGACTTCACAAATGATGAGGGAAATTAACAAAATGCAGGTCAGTAAACAATGGCCATAATGCAGCTTATACCAGACTAAAAACTTAATAGAATAAACAGAAGTGTTGTTGAATTGATACATTGTGCCTAGCTCCAAAATAGTAACTTGAAGTAACTGCATCCTTATCACAATAGCTCAAACCAAACACCAAATCAAATATTTGGCAAATATATTTAGTTAGTGACAGTGGACAGCAAATTAAACTATAAATAGATAAAGTAAAAACCTTAGTATCACTTCACAGAGAGCTGGTACTCTGAGTAGTGTTTTTTAGATCTATCAAAAGGAAATCCTCAGTGGGATGCCAAAGCAGAAGCAGTGCATTGTCTCTTGGCCCAGAGGCCACATGTGGAGACTGATTTCATCCTCTGATTCAAGGCTGTGATTGGCCATAATGATGGACACAGATGAATCGGAGACTCAACTCACCAGATCCCAACAGGGGATTAGATATAGCTAAATCACATTCTTTGTACATTGGAATATACTTAAGTTTCCTTCACCAATATTGTAATATTGTCCTTATTAATCCGGAGCCTCAGATGTTCTGTGAGAAGACAGGATACTGGGCTCTTCTGAACAGTAGCCACATTCATTCTCTGATAACCACGTGTCTTTGCCTCTATAGTTCATGCAAAACAAAAGCTTACTGCTCAGAGTTCTGTATTTACTAAATCCAAGTCAAGATGCTGCCACATTTACTGGGACAGGTTCTCCAAGATATAGTACCATCTGTGGCAATGGATAGTGAATTATGAAATAAGTATTCTTTTATAAGGGCATCACTCCACTCCATGCTTGAGATGGTTATGGAGTAATCTCTTTTAGATTATTTAGGTTATTCCATTTTGTAATACAATCAAAATGCAGAAGACATTAAATACTATAATCTTGGGTGACACAAACATTCAAAATGTCTAAAATTAAGAGACTGTGGCAACCACTTTGATCTTAGACCTATTTTAATTCTGATTCTTGATTAAAATCACCTTAGTTACAGAGAACTATTTATTGTTTTCTAATATATTTTAATTGGACCAGGATTTTATCATTTCTTCCCCCACTCCAATTTCCTCCTTCTATCCTTTCCAAGTACCCTTCCTGAAGCCTCTCCCATGATCCACCCACTTTCAAGTTGATAGCTTCTTTTTTTTTTATTACTGTTGTTTCGCATGCACACATTTGTATGCATGCTCACATGTGTGTATGCATGAATGGGCACAAATATATATAAATGCAACCTCTTGAGTCGATCTTTGCTCATGGTGTATTTGTGATTTCAACACTTGCCATACTTCACTGGACAATCAATAAGTAAACTGGTCCCTTAAAGAAGCTAATTCTTTTTTCAGCAGTCATTAGTTCCCTGTAGTTTAGGTGTAAGTGAAATTGACCTCCTTCATGTTAATATGTCCATAGATATTGCCATTGTTCTGGTCTCATTTACACACTCATTCCTAGGAGAGACTGTTTCACAGAAGACTTCCTCCTTCTTTCAAGACTTCCTCCTTCCTTCATCATGATGCATAGATGAAGGAATTGTGATGCAGCTGTATCTGTTAAGGTTGGGCTATCCATGATCTTCTGATCTGTGCATTGTGTCCAGTTGTGGTTTCCTGTGATAATCTCCATTGACTATAAGAGTGACTTCAACACTGAGATGTGATTGTGTCACTTAACTGTGTATATAAAGATAAAATTTAGAATGTTGTAAGGAATCATGTTGATCTTACAAAGTGGTGCTAGCAGATCCATACTGCTGAAAAATTGTTTGGGACTCTGGGTGTGATATGGTGATATTTTATGTGTACTGAAATGTGATTTTATTTGTATGTTAATAAATAAAGTTCCCTGGGGGTCAGAGCTAATAGCAAGTCATAGCAGAGTCTGGCGTTGGTGGCACACACCTTTAATCCCAGCTCTTGGGAGTCAGAGCTAGGCGGATCTCTGTGTGTTCAAGGATACAGCCAGCATGGAGACACACCGCCTTTAATCTCAATACCAACCATAGAAGACCTGGAGGTCTGTACAGACAGGCAGTGACAAGGAAGTCATGTGGTTGGATTTACAACCAATGAGAAGGCAGAATAGAAAGTCAATAAAAAGCACAAACACACAGGAAGTAGGTCTCTTGTGGAGAGGTAGGACAGCAGCGGCAGTGAAGGGTAAGGTTTTTAATCTCAGCTCTTAGCTATTGCTCTGACCTCTTGGCTTTCATCTCTGAATCGGCTCTGTTTTTTATTTAATAAGACGGTTACACCTACGGTGTGATCATAGCTAGAAAATTTTCAGAAAGTTACTGTTAGTCGCTAATGATCATTAAGGCACCTTAGGAAAAGGCCATGAGTGAGTTGGTATTTCAAGACTGAAACTTGTAGTTTTCTATCTTGAGCTGACTGGAAATATAAGCCATTGTTTTTTAATGACATACATTTGAGGTACTCTTATAAGAATAGCAGTACTGCTCTCTCATAGGACAGGCTCAGAATTTCATTAGAAAAATGTGTACTCCCAAGAACACAGATGCTTGATTATTTTTACAGCCTCTTCCAGGCTAGGCAAGGAATGGATTTCTATGAACAGAACTCTGCATGACTAAGCTTGTGTTGGGCCTGTGGGTATGATGGCCCAAGGTTAAAGTATTGAGTATAAAACACCCCAAGTTATTTGTTGTGATGAAGATGATTGCTTAAAACAGGAGGGATATGAAATGAGAAAGCGATGGATTGAACAGATGGCAAAGAATAGGATGCTGGAAGGTGTTAAGAATTCCAAGTTAATTCTGCAAGAAATGTTTATATGCTACAAGTGAGGGAAGACACAAAATAAAGGACTCAGTTAAGACTCTAGCTTGCTAAATGGAATGAAAGACAATGTCTTGAACCAAGATATCATTAGATAAATGTTGCTTAAGGGATGTTGATGAGCATTGCTTAGCTTTTGAGCATGGAAAACAGAGCATTTCTTTCTAAATGCATTAGAATACCTAATGCTTAAACAAATGGTGCACTCATATTGAAAATGCTAAGGGAAACCGAGAATAGTGCCAGAGTGTTTAGAGATAGCACAGAACAGAGTGAAGTAAATGGAGGAGAGGAAGATGGATGCCATAGCCTGTGCTCAGAAATGACTCGCTTTGGCTAATCTTGAAGTTAGTTGTCACTACTCAATACACAGATAGTAACAGGGAAACACAAGAAGATTCAAAAGAGAGGAACATTTATTAAAAGTGCGTGCGTGTGTGTGTGTGTGTGTGTGTGTGTGTGTGTGTGTGTGTGTGTGTTCTACAAACCAAAACAATTTAAAGTAAAATTTTGCTCCAGTTTGAATATTTATATCCTCTAAAGTATATGTTAAAAATTATTGCCATTATGTGTTCAGAATTTACATAATGAGCTGGGTATATGACTCATCAGTAAAGTAGTGCTTTGTATACAAGCATTAGGACCTGAGTTTGAAAACCAGATCTCACCTTAAAAAATAAAATGATAATAATAATAAAAAAAATCTAAGTATGGTGAAATGTGCATGCAATCTATGCACTGGGGAAGTGCAGATAGGTGGATCCCTAGCCAGTCCATTCTACTGGGTTTCAAAATCAAAACATGATTCCTGAGTAAACATATCTGAGGTTTACATCTGACTTCCATGTAAACTTTCATAAATGTGCACAGATGTGTGTTTTCCCTGTTCTACACACACACAGGCCCACATGAGCACACATTTACACACACACACACACACACACACACACACACACACACACACATACACACACACATACGTACAGAGAGAGAGAGAAAGGCAGGGGATACGTTTAAGTGAATTGGTTACAAGGGCTCTGTGAGTGGATTATGCCAGTTAGTTTGGTGTCAGTATTTGGCCCCCCATTTCTGTGTCTTTTTTTCTCTGGGCCTTCCAGCAAACAGAAAAGACTTACATTGAAAGCAGATAACAGTCCATACTAGATCCTGAATCTGCTGTTACCTGGATCTAACCTACTAAAATGATTGAAAATATAAGATAACATATTATCTAAGGGATATAGATTAATATTAGCCTATAGAGCTGTTAGAAGATGATTTCTTATTTATTAATTACTTAGTTTCAGAAAACATCCCATAGAATAAAGGATGAGATAATTGAATGTTCCGAAAAGAAAGAGAACAAATTGAAGAATCACCCTTTCCAGATCCCTTCTTTATATGATATAATTTACAGGACATGTAACCTAGTCCTTTATGATCTTGTATAAGTTTATGCATATTTTATTCATTTTATTGCTCTTGACTAACATATTTTCAATTTTTGAAGTGCATAGAAACTGTGCCAAGTTGTAGGTAAGTCTTGATGCATATTTATGTGTATGTTTCTCCGTGTGTGAGAGAGAGAGAAAGAGAGAAAGAGAGAGGTGGGGTGTTGAAAAATAAGAATGCTTAAGGTTTTTGGAGTTTAAACTTACAGTGTAAAATGTATGTTTTATCCTTAAGAATAAAACACTTCTATACTTTAACTGATGGCTTAAGGTGCATATATACACAGTATGACTATAGACCTTCTCATATTTCCTATAAATAAAATAAGATACTAGAACATAGTTGTATATGTTGCAGTAATTAATGGTTTAATAAAATGCTTATGAAGACAGCAGCCCCTGTGGTACTAGACATACATATCAGCATATATGAATGAACTGGTAATGTTTTAGATTAATCAACTCCATTTGTGTCCCTAAAGTGGTTCATATTACCAAAGACTATATGTGCTCAGTACTTTCAAACTAACTATAAGTTTATATAAATATCAGTTTGGTATGCACTCATATGTTTAGAAAATCTAAGGTGTCATCTCTAACTTCTGAGTGTCAATATAACCACCAACACTGACAATGTGAATGCTGACATTTTTAATACCTTGTATTAAAATCTGAAGTTATCCTTAAAATCGTAGATTTGGTTCTATTTCTGTTTGAAAGTCCACAGTTGTGTTCATTCTATTTTATGATTTATTTCTGTCCCCTTTGAAAGTAAATACCTTGTTATACTCCCTTAATGGAAGTCAAGAAGCAATAGAATGTAAATAGCTACAGATATTATCTCAAGTAAAACAAATTTGTGAATGCAGTCATTCATAGATTAAACAGGATGTAACTTATACACTTCTACAGGTAATAATTCCTGCAGGGCTAACGGATAAGGCAATGAAATATTAGAAAAACAAGTTCAAGGATGCTTTAGGGTGATTCCTTATCAACCAATGTTTTTCCACTCTTATCTGAGAACACACATAAACCACAGTTATTATAGACTGTGATAATAATGCTTCTTCTAGAATATAAATTAATTTAATATGGCCTTGCTAACATGGAATATTTTCATCATCATAAAGTGAATCTGATCATATACATGGCTGCCACTGAAGGCTAGAGAAAGCTTTACATTTTAGCACAGGTGACACTCATCGATGGCCTGACAGTATTTCATTAAAGGTGACAGTGTGGACTGTTCATGATGCTGATCACAAACGAGCACAGCTAAAAGAGTGCACTGTGCACAAAACTTCAGGTGGATGAAATAATGCCAGCCAGAGCTGTTAAGAATCTAAGCAGGCCCTTCGCTGATGGGCAAGCAAGATTGGGGAAGAAATCATACCCACAAGCACAGTCTTAGCAGAAATACACTGTGTTCATCACTTTTCCCATCGCTGCAAGAAAACAGCTGGCAAAAGCAACCCAAGGGAGAACATACATACACAAACATGCGCACATACACACACATACACACAAACAAGCACACACACACACACACACACACACACACACACATATACACACACACAAACATGCACACACACAAATACACACACACAAATACACACATAAATATACACACACATACACACAAACAAGCACACACACACACACACACATACACACACAAACATGCACACACATATACATATACACACAAACATGCACACACACAAATACACACACAAATATACACACATACACACAAACATGCAAACACACACATACATGCACACACAAACATGCACACACAAACATACATACACATACACAAACATGCACACACAAACAAACATACACACACAAACATGCACACACATATAATATATGTGTTCCGTTTATAGTTCTAGGGGATACAGTCTACGGGGGTTGATGAGGCATGACTGCAAAAGCAGGAGTTAGCTCGTCACAGTGCATCTGAGGTCAGAAAGCAGAGTGATCAAATCCATGGATTAGCTCCTTTCTCCATTGTATACAGTCCAGGAGTCCAACACAGGATACAGTGCCACTTGTCTTTAGGCTAGCTCTTCCCACTTCAACGGACCTAATCTAGAAATTCCTCATAACAGATGTGTTTATTTAGTTTATATAACAAGTTTATTTCATGATTCCAAATCCAAAAAAATGATGTTAACATACACTGTAAAACTCTGTACTCTAAAGCAAGTGCAGCAGTGGATTATGCCTTTGTCACACATTACCAGGCAGTCAAGTTTCTATAAAATCTATCTGGGGAATTAGTTTTCATCAGAAACCTGAAGGCTTGAGACATTTTTATTATGGAAAGAATTCTATCCTTATTTATTGGAGGGTAATTGTTCCTATGGTATTTTTATTGTTTAAACTTAAGACTGTAATAAATAATACCTCAAATAAATCAAATCATTAGCCATATATTTCACAAGTAAATCTTCTCTAAGCTTTAAAATAGTTTTGCAAGGAATCTCTTGTTCAAATTGTATTACAAATGGTGTTCTAAACCCAAGATTCACCCACATCCAAAATTTAACAGGACGCAATAAATAATCTGCAGAATTTTAATTCATATGTGGGAAAATAAGTTATGATTTTGATAGAATAAGTTATAAAGCAAAAAATTACACTACCTCCATTTCCTCCAATATAAAATAAGGAATTAATTCTATAAAACTTTGTGCAAATTATGGTCCATTATATAACTCATGAAATTTCATTGCCATCTTGATAATTTACATAAAAGCAAAAGGAGCAAACAAATCAAGAATCAAGACAGAATTGAAACATAAGATATTATTTCACAGGAAATAATTATAATCATAAAATACTCAATTTTCCATATCTCATGGAAATATATTTAACTCCAAAAAACCAAACAAAAATTTAAAAGCTACAATGGTAGCTAATGATTCAGTGCTAGCAAAATCATGATTATTGGAGGAGAATCTACAACCCTTTAATTTATGAAATCATAATCCACAACAATCGTCTATAAAATATTTGTCATTATATGCACAGATAAGTGTATTCTGCATGCCTCATCATGAAAATTTCTCTCTGCGTCCGATAGAAACCACTGCATGAAATCACAACCAAACAAAATGCAGAGTTATGGAGCCATGTTCCAATGGATACACCTACAAAACATTCCCACACTTAAGGCTCAACAGTTTGCTGTAAAGCTGTATCTCCTAGGAATATCAGAGGAATGCCACTTGGTCCCATCAACGCAATGGCACAAACGTGAGCTGAACAAAGCTGGCCACAGTGAGCATGCCTAACTGGAGTGAGGAAATCCTGTGAGGTCTCGAACCTACACAAAGAACTGTAGTCAACTGAGTAAAGTTGGGAGTAGTACAAGTGGCCTTCCCCAAGGAAAGTATACAAAGTGGTTTTCCAGTGACAAGTGGTCAGCTCTGAAAGTATTATATGGGCTGAACAGGTTATATTAAAAAATAAAAGTTCATATACACATATATGTATTTGATAACAATTAACAAAAATCATGGCCATGAATTTTAAGGAAAGTGGGGAGGGGTGGATGGGAGGATTTTGAGGGAGGAAAGGGAAGAATGAAAATTTTGTAATTAAATTTTAATCTCAAAAGATTGCAATGTCCTTAGATACAGAAACAAGTTGATACACAAGTGCTATTGGATTCTCATTTAATCATGTCTATATTAACAACTTCTCCAAGGATCTGAGTTTCAGACTTACTGATTGTTTCATTTTGTTTCCTGGCATTCCTCTACAGCATAACTGTTGATACAAAGCATATGTTGTTGACACAGCATAAGTGGTATGAGATGAAGTATAGAAGGAAGATGCCAGTGTTGTGTACTAACACACACAATGATGCCATTTATGACGATGAAGCTAGATAATATTACACATTTAAGCAGTTCTACAGAAGTTAATTTGGAAAGACTGATAGCAGAGCCACTCCAAGATACCTAAGTAAATAAATACACACATAAATGCAGTTTTATACAAGGCAGTTTATCCTCCCAGGAATCTAAAAATTAAAGCACACACATTGATATAAGATTAAGAAAAATTCTTCAGCAAAACTTCTCATAGCAATCCAATGCCTTAGAGTCTGTAGCCACAGAAGACAGATGGCTGAGGACACACAGTCATTCTGGCTGTATTTGCACACACAGGTGGAGATCAATAACACTGTCAAGTAGCTATTTCATTCTCACCACAGGCATTAGAGTAAAGAGAGGGCATGTTCAGGGTCTGTGCCTTGATGCTCACAATGGAAGAAAGGATCAGA
Source organism: Peromyscus californicus insignis (assembly GCF_007827085.1). NCBI lineage: Eukaryota > Metazoa > Chordata > Mammalia > Rodentia > Cricetidae > Peromyscus > Peromyscus californicus. The sequence continues at coordinate 65,253,512 of NW_026294458.1, forward strand.
ATCGAGGTGGTGTCCAGTGTTGTTCCTATTCCGACGAACGACACTAACAATCTGAAAAGATTTTTTAATCATTCCTGTACTTGGTTTTGTTTTATTGTTCCTCTGAGAATGGCATATCCTTCCCACAAAGGGTAATAATGGTAATGGATGTTTCATATTTTTTAATCTTCCAAAATGGTTCTTTTAAAAGATATTTATTTTAAGCTTAAATATAAAACATGTTTTTTAATCAACTACAGTTGGACATTTGATATTGGATTCCAGGCTGCACAGCTACTACTAATTCCAACTTTATTTCCATTAATGCCTCAAAGATTTAGAAATGTGATATATTCACATGTTCAAAACTGGAAAATAATTTTTTACCATCAGAAGACACATTTGAAGAAGAGGAATCTCATTTAATCCCGAGTATGATATAACAAACGAATGATTGAAGTTGTGTTACTTTGAAATTAATAACAACCTGGGGAATTTTTCTTTATCATCTCACATAAAGTGCTTATCTTTAAAACCTCACATTCTCTTTCAGAAACTTTTCCATATATAAGTATTGTTTTTCCTTATTTTAAATAATTTGTCAACGGTTCTGTGAAAATCAATCATATTTATCATACCCTAGTCTTTTATAAGTTCATGTGGAAATAAAAATAAAATAATAAAATCTAGGCTACTTGTTAAATTCTTTATTAAACCCTTTCACACCATTTTCCTCTCAATCATGTGTCTAAGATACATATGCAATCAACATAAAACTTTTGTCTCACCAAATTATTTTCTGCACCCCCCAAAAATACCCTGATTTGGGACAATATTGCTAATGTTGTGTCCAGTCAAGGTAAATATAAAGTGAAATGTATATGTAAAGGTAAAAATAAATTCATTATTTTTAAATCTCCCTTGTCATTTATTGATATAAACATGATTCTAGTAAGACAGAACAACAGTTTTCTTCCTTCCTTCCTCCCTCCCTCCCTCCCTCCCTCCCTCTCTCTTCCCCCCTCATTCTTTTTCTCTTTCATTTGTTGTTTTTTGTTTATTCATTTTGTTGTGTTTTGTTTCTCAAGACAGGATACCTCTGTGTAGCTCTGGTTGTCCTGGAACTAGCTCTGTAGTTCATACAGCCCTCTAACTCAGAGATTTGTCTACCTATGCATCCTGAGTGCTGGGATTAAAAACATTTTTAAATTAAAGGCACCACCATGCCTATCTCAAAGTTTCCCAAAAGAAAACTGACAAAAATTATGTCAGATTTGTAGGTGAAAAACAGTTTTAAGTTTACTAAATTTAACCATAATTCTCTGGGTCTTATAAAAGAATTTATAATGATAACTATGAATTACAACTAGTAAGCAATATTATTCAGTTGTGAAATTTATGTTCCATAATACCACAACTTTATCTAAATATAGCCTGAATTTAGTAAATAAAAACTTTGTTTTAATTCTTAAAACTTTATTTCTAAGTATAAAACTAGTTAAATAAAAACTAGTGTTAATTCTGTGTGTGTTTTATATGCAACAAAACAAATTGAATCTATACCTTAAAAGATGTTTATACAAGCATGTACATGCGCGTTTACACCCACATACACGTTGAGGAATACTGGATTAGCCGGTTCCATATAGTGAATGGAGGGGACTTTTGCCACTGTCCTGCATAACTATGATAATGAATGAAGTCTATGGTCTCCATCAGGAAAGCTTTTGTATTAAATTAATGAATTACATTATATAGATTATTTACCACCAATGTCTAAAGAGTAGTTTCAAATGGAATTTAACCTAACAGAGCATGTACTACATAAGTTTCAGAGGAAAATGGATAGGAAAGGAAGACAAGACTTTCCTCTCTTCAAACAGAATAGCTATTTACAAGTCTAGAGGGTAAAGCATGGCTAATACATAGGTGATGATATAGGACCATACTATGCAACACACATTTATTCAAGTGTAATTTTTCTATCAATTTGATACATCCCTTTTCTTATTTTTGCAGGCTATGATTAGTTTAGGGGTATTTCCTCTATGTTGAAATAACTTATTATGCAAGACAAGTTAGAGTATTGAACTAAATAATTTTTCCTATTTGGTGTTCAAGTTTTGAACTACAAATACTGCATTAGCTAATATTATACTGATGTTTCTATAGAAATGTCAAATACCTTCCAAAAATTAGAAGTTATTTGATGATGGCCCTGGGGTGATTGTGGTACAACTACCTATTAGTAGATATTTGCTAATAAGAATCTTACTTAGAAATATGAAAATTAATACATGTTGAGATTCAGTCATCTCAACATATGTACTTCTGGTAAGCAGAAACTGGTTTTAGTAATTGGTATCTTATGCACGAAGAGATAACCAGGTGTAGAATATTTATAGATGCCGAAGCTATGACAAGGCTAATGAATAATAAAGCCTCTATGTCTTTGTAAAGTTTCTAGGGATTCATAAAGATAAAGAAATTTAATCAGGATGTCTCATCTATTTCCCCTTCCCAGAATGATCTATGCATCCTTCTTAGGGTCCTCCTGTTAACTAGCTTCTCTGTAGCTGTGGGTTGTAGTCTGGTTATCCTTTGCTTTCCATCTAGAATCCACTTAAGAGTGAGTACATGCCATGTTGAGATCTCCTGAGTAAACTATGGGTAAGGGAGTGGCAATAGAGGGGAGGGAAAGGGGGTATGAGAGCATAAGGGAATGGGGTGGTAGAGCTGGAACAGGGATGGAATGAGAGAGCAACAAAAGAGATACCATGATAGAGGGAGAGAGACATCATGGGGTTAGGGGGAAACTGGGTGCTAGAGAAGTTCCCAGGAATCTACAAGGATGACCCCAGCTTAGACTACTAGCAATAGTGGAGAGGGTGCCTGAACTGGCTTACCCCAGTAATCAGATCAGTGAATACCTTAACTATCACCATAGAACCTTTATCTAGTAATTGATGGAAGCAGATAGGGGGAGGCACAGCCAAGCATCAGGCCGAGCTCCAGAAGTCCAGTTGAAGAGAGGGAAGAGGGATTATATGAGCAAGGGGCATCAAGATCAAGATGGGGAACCTATAGAGATAACCAAACCAAACTAGTGGTAACTCATGAACTTTAGACCAGCAGCTATGGCGCCTCCATGGGACTGGACTAGGCCCTCTGCATAAACAAGACAATTGTGTAGCTTGGTCTGTTTAAGGGGCCCTTGGCAGTGGGATCAGGATCTATTTTTCCTGGTGCAATAGCTGGCATTTTGGAGCCCATTACCTATGGTGGGACACCTTGCACAGCCTTGATGCGGGGGGAGGGGCTTGGACCTGCCTCAGCTGAATGTACCAGGCTTTGATGACTCCCATAGGAGGCCTTACCTTTTCAGAGAAGGGGACGGGGGAGGGGGGGTTGTTGGAGAAAAAGCCTAAAGGTGAGCTGGAGGAGGGATGAGAGAGGGATCTGTGGTTGGTGTGTAAAATGAACCAAAAAATTCTTAATTAAAAAAAGGAAAAAAAAAAGGTTGGTACAGATAAATAGGGTATTTAAAAACTTAATATTAGAGTTTAATCTTCAAAATAACAAAAGCATGCGTTTTTAACTCCAAATGGATAGACACACTTGGTAAAATGAGGCAGTCATTACCCATTCCAGATTCACACATCTCAGGGCACGTCGCCTCTTGTGCTTCTTACGGCATCCTAAAGAAAACCCAGAGAGATATTGTTTGGAGAGACGCATGTCATATGCACCTTTAAACATTTTTTAGCAAATAGGAGCAATAAGCTTTAAGCAGATTTTTAAATCATACATTGGCAAATATAGTTTCATAAGTAAGAAAACTCTGGTGAATATGTGGAGACATAACTAACAGGCTGAATACAGTATGACATCAGCATTCTAAACTTCCACATAAGGCTTTTTTTTTTTTTTTTTTTTTTTTTTTTTTTTTTTGGTTTTTCGAGACAGGGTTTCTCTGTGTAGCTTTGCGCCTTTCCTGGAACTCGCTTTGGAGACCAGGCTGGCCTCGAACTCACAGAGATCCGCCTGGCTCTGCCTCCCGAGTGCTGGGATTAAAGGCGTGCGCCACCACCGCCCGGCCACATAAGGCTTTTATTGCGTAGATACAAGTAGTTCCAAGGCCTGGGGATAAGATAAGAGTGATGGTGGCACTATTCATGACAAGAATAATGTATTTGTGAGAAAAGAATCAAAAGAGCTTGTATCTACTACTTGTGCTTTGCTATGAGAAAATATAACCAGGCAGATGACCACCCGCGAGCCAAGGAACAGACTCTTGTCAGGTTCCGCACATGTCTGCCAACTCGTTATCCTTGGACTTCTCACCCTCCAGCCCTGAAAGAAATAAATGTTCATTGCTTAAGCCACCCAGTCCATGATAATTTGTTACAGTAGCCTGAACTGATGAAGTGACTGAGACACATTGTAATGCAATGAAATGAAATCGATAAAAGAAGATTTATGTGTTTTCCTACTCAGATTAAAAAACGGTGTTCAAAGAGCACAGAAACAAAATGAATTGGCTTTAAGAAGTCAGCTCTTAGAGGAGAGGGGAGTTCAGGGCTCTTTTTATGTCGGTTTTTTGTTTTTTGGTTGTTTGACTTTTCTACCTACTATAACAGCATGCATTAAAGTGATAACCAAAAATTAACACCCAATGTACATTTGCTTAATATTTGAATCTGAAAATGGAACCTAAAAATTAAAGAAAAAAGCAAAATTAAATTATGAATTATGCAAGAGTTAGTTTGATGGCTTTGAAATAATGAGGTTTTCAAAACTATGTATTTGGTTTGAGGAGACTTTAAAGAAGGGTATTAGTTCAATATATTATTAAAAGCAAAATAAAATCATCTAAATTGACTTGCTTTCTTATTATTCTACACAGCTGCTTAAATATTGTGTGTGTCCTCATTTAGAAGATAAATGATAAAAAGTCACGCCTAAGATGTTTCATATGACTTGTCACTGCATGACAGAGCAAGAGTTAATCACTACCTCATAAGAAGTGAGATTCACAAATACAGTGTGATTACTAGAGAGGCTCACTAGGCAGTATTTGCAAGAATGTGTACAAGGTATAGGATGATCACAGGTAATCGTCTAGCAACCCATGGTAAAATGGGTATATTCTGAATCAGATAAATAGAGCAAAGGATTACATAGATGTAGAGATATATTTTGCAGAAAATGCCTTATGATAAAATAAACAAATCTTATATTGAAAGATGCCCATACACTGGGTGAGAGAATCAGAAAAATATATCCACTTTGCATTGCCACTTCTCACCATTGACAAATATGCCTGGAGTCTGGAGAGACAGAAATGACTTCAAGATTTCCAATGAAAGCATTTTGCTAACATTGGCAGTAGTTCTCTTCCATCTACTATTTTAGCAGTTATTAGAGACAGAGAAAAACAAATGATTCTAAGGAAACAAGAGCAGCTTGTTTCCCAAGGTGAAGAATTTGTTATCAAATATATATTTATCCTTATTAAAGGTATCCAATTAAATTTTTATCTAAATTGTTTATTTGCATAAAGTAGAGAAAGGGTGTTTCAGTATGTTGAATATATCAAAAATACCTTTGCTAAACATAGTCATTTACCAAGTTCAACTGTCATTACAGTTGGATGATAAGAGAAAGGAGTGTTGTGTCCATATATTCACAATGAGTAGATGTTCAGACCACAAATTCTAAAACATTTAAATCTCAACTCTCACAAGAAGAAAATTCAAAGCAGTTCATTTTGTTCTGAGGAATTCCTTGTTATTTTGTTCTGTTAATCTCCTCTAGAGAGAATACTGGAGAAACAGAACCCTGGGTGCTTGAAGTAAATTGCCATATTTTACCTCTTAAAGAAAAGATTGAAATATCATTCTTCATAATAAGTCATCATAAATTCATATGTGAGAATGATTTAGGAAATAATTCAATTAATATGTATCATTGCCACTGGCCATTCATCTGTTTCTTTCTAATCTTATACTTTTATGATCACAGAAAATCATGGGGGTCCTGTGTGCAATTGAAACTGCTATAAGATGCAGAAGAAAAATATTGCTTATTATTTCTAAGATGTCAGCACAATGACTGATTACTGATTGCTCTAATTCTTCGGAGGACATCAGCATTTTAGGCTTCAGATGTGCACTAACATAAACTTAAATGCTTTTCTTTCTCAAGTAAACCCAAGTAAGCTCTGTTAGGTCTTCTAGCAGGACAAAAATCAAAAGACATTGCCTACTCTCATCACATTATTTAGTGATGAGAGATTAGATAGTCACAGAGACCCATGGCATACATCAGCTTTGCAGAAGACCATCAGATTGACTCTGCCTTTCAGAATCTGTACCTGGGTCTTACGTACCAAGCAAGTGATTTTCAAAATGAAATGGTGAGCAGCCAGTGTGGGGATTATACAAGAGTAGAATGGTGTTGATAACCTCTGTTTCACTGCCTTGATACAATCAGTTTTTAAATGCTATTCTATGTTATATGTGTAGGTTTCTCCACTCTATTCTGTTTTATTTTATAGAGTTTCAAGTCCAAACATTTTTTTTTCTTTTCTCTCTCTTTTTTTTTTTCTTTTTTGGTTTTTTGAGACAGGGTTTCTCTGTGTAGCTTGGGCTGTCCTGGAACTCACTCTGTAGAAGTAGACCAGTCTTGTTGGGGAATATTATTTAAGGTATATTATTTTTGTTTATGTTGCATTTGTTTAACTCTGTGCAGTTGTGATCTGTGCCTGTCTAAAACACCTGATAGCCTAATAGAGATCTGAATGGCCAATATCGAGGCAGGGGAGAGAAACAGGAGGGGCTGGCATACAGAAGGGATAAATAGAAGAAGAAATCTGAGAGGAAAAGAAGTAGCCAGAGGAGGAGGAGGACTCCAGCAGCCAGCCACCCAGCTACAGAGCAAGCCACAGAGTATGAGAACGATTTACAGAAGTAAAAGAATGGGAAAACCCCAGAGTTAAAAGGTAGACTGGATAAGTTAAGGAAAGCTGACAAGAAACAAGCCAAGCAAAGACTGGGCATTCATAATTAAGAATAAGCCTCTGTGTATGATTTATTTGGGAGCTGGGTGGTGGGTGCCCCAAAAGAGCCAAAAGAGTAAGAAAACAAACAAACAACACACCCTGGCCTTGAACTCACAGATATCCACCTGCCTTTGCCTCTCTGAGTGCTAGAATTAAAGGTGTGCACCACCACCACCTGGCTAAATACAAACATTTTACATTATCACTATACTAGAATATTTTGAAAACATATGCACTAGAAAAGCCACTCTCGGTATAACAAATATAATTTAGCATTCACTCCTTCTGGCTATTAAGGATGATCTTATCCCATAATAAGTGTCTGCCTTAATATTAGTGATAGTAAATAAAGTTATGACCTTAGCATTAGTTCCTTCTGAAATTAGTTGCTTCATTGACTTTCACTCTATGATCTCATGATCTACCTTTCAGTATGAAAGAGACTGTTGGAAAACATTCACAAGACAAATTAAAATCAAAATAGATCTAGGCCGGGTGGTGGTGGCGCACGCCTTTAATCCCAGCACTCGGGAGGCAAAGCCAGGCGGATCACTGTGAGTTCGAGGCCAGCCTGGGCTACCAAGTGAGTTCCAGGACAGGTGCAAAGCTACACAGAGAAACCCTGTCTCGAAAAACCAAAAAAAAAAAAAAAAATAGATCTAACATATTCAAGCATGGAAGCATTTGTGTTCAGGCTGGCAAGTGAGTGAGGGAAATTTTATTAAGGACTATTGAGCTGACCTAGTATTTATGTTATACATAGATTGGGTTGGCAGAAAAATACAGCAGATAGAATTATCAAAAAACAATCTGAGGAACACATTAATGCAAGAAATGATGTAGTTAAATTATTTAAGATTTTATGTTATGAAAGGTTGTATTGGACATTGTATGTTATGGTGGTAAATACTAATTAAATAAATTACTGAAATAATTAATTGGAATAAACTATAGTACTCAATGTCAGAAACATCAGCAGAGCATATTTGTACTAATGATTTATATTACTGAAACTAATGACTCTTCATAATGACACAAAAATAACAGACTAAATACTTAGTATAAAGTAAAACTTTTAGGCACACACAATTTAATAAAATTAAATGAAATGGCAATAATATCATATTTTCAATATTACTACAAGAAGTCATATGATCTTACATTTGACATCTTTATTTTGATCCTATAGCCTAGTAAGAATCACATATAAGAAAATTACACTGAAAATTTTGTTGAAAGACATGCAAAATATAGTTAATTCATTCTATTTAAAAACAAAATAATGCACAAAAAATACAAAATGCATATTACTGAAGATCCTACACACTTTTTGCATAATATAGAGAAACCTAACTGGAAATGAGCTGGAAGCTTCCTCTATGCTGGTTATTTTTCAATATCCTGGAAGGTCTATGCAGGCTGTTGGGATAAAAAAAAAAAAGTATTCTAGAGTCTTCGCATGGATGCTGGATGGATGTGCACAAGAGTGAGGCCATGACAGTCAGGCATGGATATAGAATGGATTAGGGTGGGGAGGTTCTCCCTCACTGCTGAACTTATTCCTGTTGATAGATTAAGGGGCAGAGTGAATCACTGTCTCCAGCTCACTAGTAATCTCTCCAGGGGCCAAGGATAGTTGAAATCCCATGGGATAATTGGATTGCATTATATGCATGTATGAAAGTGTGAAAAACCAACAAAAGAAAAAGAAAACAAAGAAGAAATAGTAAGTAGAAAAATAAAATATTTGACAATGTTACTGGTTTTTAAACTGAAAATGACATTATACAAAGTAATTTGTGTGACAGAGACAGGGTATGACTGTAAAGTAATCAAGATTCCTTTTGGGAAATATCAGCTTTCCTTATCCCATAGATTACACCTTCTCTGTATCCCCGTGGAATTATTCTACATGTCCCCGTGGAACAAAACATTTCCATTCCCCACCTATTCTCTCTGCATTCCCTTTACTTGACCACTGATTTATAATAGAAGTCTCTATTATAGTTTGCATTATTTTAAGTTTGAATTTATATAGTGATGCTATAAATTGGATATCTCAATCATTTAAACATTCTCTAGATGCTCCTCTGCTGAGCAAGTTATTAAAATGACCAATGTGGATTATATCTTTAATATTTGATTTTAATTAATACATTGCTTACTAGGTAAGCACTGACTACATGTGAAGAGCTGCCTATTTTTTTCATTCAAAATCCCAATGTCATTAATCTATCTCATAACACTAACAGTGGAAACAAAAGTCATTGAGTGGTATACCAAGCATCCTGTCTTATATATATGGAAACTCAGTTCTTCATTCAAACTCTTGTCTACTCTCCTTCAATGACCCTCAAAATATCTCAGGCCTGCTCATATTCAACTTGCGTTTATAGTTTTTTCCATCTACCAAACAATTTCCTAAAATATGCTCATGTCATGCTCCCATATTATTTCTCTGTCTATGCTTATTAAGGCCATTCTTGGCTGTTTCACTTATAATCAACACATTACCACATCCATTGCATCCTAGTCTCTCTTACACTAATTTTCTGTAAAGTACATATTATCATTGGGTATAGAATTAAGGATACTAATTGGATATTTACTTTATGGCTTTAATCAAAATCTGTTTCATGGAAACACTGACCAGCAAATTGTATACATATACACATTTATTTATTTCAAGAATGATTAGCATTTTTACATGGATAATGCTAGTCATTTTTTTTTACTAACCTTAGAACAATTAGTCAACATGTCGTTCCTTACCATGGCAGCCAACATAAGCCAATATCCAATAGTGCCCAGTAGCAGCAGAACCCCATGTGTCCCTCATTCAGGCCATGACTAAATGTTGAGAGGCTCAGTCTGTGAAGAGCAATTGCAGGCAACTACCACTACTATGAGTTCATGATTACAGTGGCGAAGTCATGCCTACAAAATATAATTCTGCCGGGCGGTGGTGGCGCACACCTTTAATCCCAGCACTCGGGAGGCAGAGCCAGGCGGATCTCTGTGAGTTCTAGGCCAGCCTGGGCTACCAAGTGAGTTCCAGGACAGGTGCAAAGCTACACAGAGAAACCCTGTCTCGAAAAACCAATATATATATATATATATATATATATATATATATATATATATATATATATATATATAATTCCATAAACCTTCTACTCATGACCCCACTCTCACATTCTTTCTTCCCCCTCTTCCGCAATGTTCCCTAAGGCTTGGGTGGGTGATGTTTTTGTCCTGTTTAGACCTGGGCACTCAATCCTCATTTACTCACTTAAGACCATTTTGCTGTATCTGATAGACATTGTGAGTAAGTAAGAAGGTTTTAAAAAGCTTCTAATTGCTTTTATTTCCCTCCATTTTTGACAATGGGCAACACTGTCAGTCAGGCTAGTAGAAAGAGAGAAGTTACAGTACCTTTGAAAACCATTAGGATCCTCAGCCTTACAATGATAACAGTTTCAATAGTGACATGAAACTTTAACCTGTATTTATCATTCTACCTTATATGTTTTCAAAGGGAAAAAAATAAAAGGCTAGGATATATAGCATTAGATCTATAAATTCAGGTTCTAATTAAGAGATAGATACTGTAATCAATCCATACAAATCTAGGCAAAATGCCTCTTTCTCCCTACTTCTTGTGGATCTGGATGTAGAATGCTCATCTATTTATTTCTTCAGCACCATGCATATGAATTTATCTTAGAAAATAATTTTTAAAAATAAGAAAAATAACACATAAGTTATGACCAGTGAATTTATATCACCACTAAAGAAAATAGTATGTTTGTATAAGTACCCCAAATTAAACATTTTCAAAAGAAAGTATGGGGCACAATTTAAGCTGGCTACTGCACAAATGGGCAATAGATGCAAGATGAAGGCAACTGCCAGTTCTCAGTGAAGAAACTGTTCTGAAATATGACCACTAAATGAAGTACCTATAAAATTTATACCACACTGGAAAAGCAAATGAGTAGCAGGAATCTTAAAAAGTTCTTAGTAATAAAAACAAACCTGGAGCCAGTTATTGGGGTGAATTCTGGAAGATCAGAGAAGCAGAAAAAGCCACAGCTACCTCACCTTGCCAGTTCCTCAGCTGATCCTGTTTCCTCAGACTGAAAGGTTCTGTGTCCTCATCCAAAATGGGTTTCAGCTGAACTGGTGCTCAAAAGCTTAAAATCTTAACCAGCCAAAAGCTTAACCAGCCAAATGCTTCTAGTTTCTGGTCCTCGTGTCTTGTATACCTTTCTGCTTTCTACCACCACTCTGTGGGATTAAAGGCTGGCTTTCTGGGATTAAAGGCGTGAGTCACCATGCTTGGCTGTGTCCTTGAACACATGGATTTCTGCCTCTGGAATGCTAGGATTAAAGGCGTGTGCTACCACTGACTATCCTCTATGTTTAATACTGGCTATTCTGCCTCTGACCTCAGATAAGTTTATTAGCGTGCACAATATTTTGGGGAACACAATACCACCACACAAATGATTATAAAACTATAAATAGATAAACTCAGGTGTACGGTGTTATTAAATTTAGCACAGTTAGATCAATGCCTTACTTAAAGCTATTAAAATTATTTAGTTCATTACATTTCTTGCAACAACTTTATGGACAAATTTCTGTGTCTTATTCAGTGTGACTTAGATCAATTGCATTGGTGGCCATATTTTGTGAGGGAACATATTTTATCTTCTTCAATGTGGTCTTTTTTTTCAACTATTCATAATGAAATTAATTTATTATTAGATTGACTTTGGGTCCAATAATTCAGATGTGAAATCAGCAATCCTATAATACTAAAAGTAAATGTCCTTGGCCAATGAGGAACACATACTGTCTTTACCTTAGTGAAAGTTATTAGTGATAGAAACCCTGGAAAGTCTATATGTACCAGAAAACAGGAAAAAAGCCAGAAGTTTATCTTATGAACCAGGAATAGTGCTCTGTGAACCAGTATGAGTATGTTATGAATCAGGAAGTGGGCTCTGTAAACCTGGAAGGGAGATCTAGGAGCCAGGAAGAGGCTCTAGACATAAGGAACAGGACTCCGGGAACAAGGAACTGAATTCTGTAAACCCAATGAAGGAGTTATTAACCAGGGCTACTATCCAATTGTTAACAGTGTGATTACACATTTCCAACCTACATAAATAATAAAAAGCTTCTGTTTATCAAGTGTGCAATATGTGGTGCTCTGTCATACTGAGACAAAAATCAAACAAAACAATAGATAGGTTATTGTCCACAATGATTAAATCCTTTTTAACTATTACAACTGCAGTTCTATGTTTCTTTCTTGCATATATTAACAATAATACAGCTTCATTATATAGTGGATAGATTTAATTGTGTTTTCACCAGCACTGTAGAGTGTAGGGCTTTCTTTGACCTTGAATCCTTGTTATTTATCTATTTTCTTTAAAAAAAAATATTTACTTAAAATTGCATGAGCATTTTTGTCCGCATGTTTGTCAGCATATACCTGTGAAAGCCGGAAGAGCACATCTAACCTCCTGAGACTAGAGATATATACAGTTGCAAACCGCCATGTGGGTACTGGGAATCTAACAAGTATCCCCTGAAAGGGCAGTATCCTCTGAAAGGGCAGCCAGTGCTCTTAAACAATGAGGCATCTTTTCAAACCCCCTTATCTGTTATCTTCGGATAACTATTGTGACAGTGGTAAAATGAAATCTCAATGTGGTTTTTATTTGCAATGGTATCTAAATATACTGGATATATATATATTTTTTAGTTCCTTCCATTCCCTTGATATTAATCATTTTAAGGAAAAATAATTGCTTCTATTTTGCAGTCTTACTCTTCAAACTGCTAACGGTTTCTTTTACTGGAGAGCTTTCTGTATTTGAGAGACTGTTTAATACAATCTATTAAAATATGTGTATTTTTAAAATTATGTCTCTTTTAAAGGACATATGATTTGAGTAGGAACTAGCTGAAGAATATCCCCAAATGTTCAAATGACAAGTGAGACTTAGTAGCTCTCCAAATCCTTCTAATAATTGTTAATTATTCTGGAGCCTTTTTTGAAAAAATAATTATGTTAATACTACACTATGCTTTCAAAGGAATCAGTGAAATTTCTTCAAAGCATCTACTGGAAGGAATAAATGTCATTTAAGTTATTTTTAATTGGTCTTCCTCATTAAATTGCAGTTCACTACTTTTAATTATTCAATTCAAAGACATTGAGTACTTCCATTCAGTCTTCAAAGTAACAGAAGTTGATGCAAATAGGATAGAATTGGGATTCCTACTATTCCTTGCTGATATACATTAAAAGCTGATATTTTATATTTTCATTCCTATGGCAGCCAAAGTTTGAATTTTGGGTAGCCTAATGAATGTAAATATTAGGGAATAAAAATAATTAGATGAAACAATGGTATGCATATATATATATATATATATATATAAATTCATATACTAATAAGGAAAAACTTGAATAATATAATTTTGAACATTTAAGTTAAATCATTTCACTTAAATTAATAGTATTCATATTTTATCTTCATAACATTATGAGCAGAGTACTAAGTCCTTCACAGGTTTACATATTAAGTATATGGTGTCCAGATATTGGTGTTGTTTTAAAAGAGTCTTAAAACTTTGGGAGAGTCAGCATAATTCCAGGTAGCAGTTTATTGCGGGGAGGACAGTCCCATGCCATAACTGTCCATAATTCCTTCCCATTTCAGACTACCATCAGAGCTTGATAAAATCCTGATTTTGAAGGCATGCAGGATGCAGCTTTGCACCAAGGCTATAGAAAGCTGCCCAGGGCAGGCAACATATAAGATGGTTGGATGCCATTAGAACATAAAGCTGAAATAAAGCCTGCTTTGCAGTTGAGGCCCCAGAATACTGAAGTTCCAGAAACAGGTTTCCGTTAAGAAAAATTTCAGGCTCAAAATATTCTCCCACAATTATTTGAGAAGACTATTCCCACTAAGAAATCCACTTTTCTCTTTGCAGAGTATTTCCTCTCAAATATTAGGCAAGAATAATTAATTTCATATTTTCTATTGATTACTTCCAAGACCTAACAATTAAATTGACATAGAACAACAATATCTAATAATGCATAGGCAAATTGAGAGCTTGGAGTCACAGCATGTGTTTGAGAGTGGCAATCTTTGAAAATATGTAATGTTTAAAAAATAACTCTTCTTTGGATACTTCCATATGATCAAAATTTATGTGTAATAACTGCAGATATTAGCAATGACTACATACATCATAAATATATGTGTGTGTTCCCTTTTCTTCTCTTTTGTTTTGAAAATAATTTATGAGACAGTCTATACCTAGAAATTAAATAGCATTCAAATAAAAGACATTTGTCACAATCCAGATTAACATCAATTATACATTAAAGGAACGTTTCTTGGGAATGATATTTAGCCATAACATAGTTTGTTATTGCATTGGAGAATATTGTTTATATAATTTCATTTCTTCTCCACTCCTGGTTAACAACATCTGTCTGCTTTCAACCCATCCTGCAAGTTGGAGAAGTGATAATGTTGAGGACACAATTCTCCTGAGTGCTTCTGAAGATGTGAATAACCTTTAAACCTCCGCTTCAGCTCTTAAGATGGGACCACAGATCCTGGACCTCGGCTGTATCTCAAATTTTTCTGAGCCTTGATGACTACTCCCGGTGACAAATGGAACATATTCTACAAACTACCTTGCACAAATAATACTTTTGGATTGCTTGTTGTGCTCACTTGCAGAGCTGAATGATCCATTTGTCTTCTAACCCTTAAGGATAAAAATGCATTAGTCTTGTTCCTTCTCCTCCAATCAGTGCTATTTTTCTTCTTGTGAGTGAATGGTTGTGTGGAACCTCTGTCTGTCATTTTAAGAACCAGTTTTTGAAAGCTTCACCGTGATTTGGGACTCTATATTCTCCTATAAACTTCAGTCTAAGGCTGTGAGTGACTAGAAAGGAAAGGGTAAATATTTCAGGGCAAAACTGTTTTCCTTCATAACAACTGCTTAACTCTGTACAGATCTTTAAATATTGAGAGTACTGCATACATTATTCTATAGGAAAGCGTAACAGGTGACAATGATGGCTATAAATATTTTAATTGTATCTACTAAGGTAAAATCCTATAATTATATTAGAGACAGCATATTGTATTTTCCAAGACCATGATTTTTACAAGACATTTCCCTGGGTTCAAACACTAACTAGAGTTATATGCCTTCTGTGTAACCTTGGGTTAATAACCTCTTCCCATTGTAAGTGTCACATCCATTCTATCAAAGCAAACCTGTGTTAGTGAGAAATATAAGCATATCAAGAAGAAATGTAGGCACAAATGTTGTGTTGCCAACTGAAAATCTAATGAACCATTTGTATGTGTACTTATGAGCATACTTCATGGTGATTTCAACTTATTTAGGAAAACAACCAATGTATAGCAATGTGCCCCTCAATATTGTTTGCAAAGAATTGTTCAGGTTAAGGGTTGGGGAAAAGAGAGCTTAGGGGAGTGGGAGTTCCCAGCTGGATCAGGAGCAGAGTGGAATAACGGGGAGGCAGATACCATGATAAATGAAGACCCCAGGGGAATAGGAAGAAGCAGAGTGCTAGAGAGGTCCCCAGAAATCCACAAAGATACATCCACTGTAGACTATTGGCAATGGTCGAGAGAGTGCCTGAGCTGACTAATTTAGTGACCAAATGGCCCGAATACCCTGGCTATCATGATAGAACTCTCATCCAGTGTCTGATGGAAGAAGATGCAGAGATCCACGGCCAAGCTCCAGGTGGAGCTCCGGAAGTCCAATCAGTGAGAGAGAGGAGGGACTGTATGATATTGAGATCATGATTGGAAAAAGCACAGGGACAAATAGCCAAACTAGTGGAAAGGCATGAACTGTGAACCAGTTGCTGAGAAGCCCCCATGGAACTGGACCAGGCCCTCTGGATAAGTGAAACAATTGATGAGCTTGAACTGTTTGGGAGGCCCCCAGACAGTGGAGCTGGGACCTGTTCTTGGTGTATGAGCTGGCTTTTTGGAGCCTGGGGCCTATGCTGGGACACTTTGCTCTGTCCTGGTGTAGGGAGGAGGGGACTGGACCTGCCTTGGCTGAGTCTACCAGGCTGGGCTGACTCCCCAGGGAAGACCTTGCCTTGGAGGAGGTGGGAATGGGGGGTAGTGGATTGCCGGGAGAGGGGTAGGGGTGGGAGGAGGGAGGACAGGGGAATCTGTGGCTGATATGTGAAATTACATAAAAATATTTGGAAAAAATAAAGTTAAATTAAAAAAAGAATTGTTCAGTACGTATGAGCTGAGTTCTTGAGTGCATGAAAACAAAAATAATATAATGGTATTGCTAATTTATATTTGTGGTGATCAAGATAGTACAATTTTGCTAAATGGTAGAATATTCATGCTTTTGAATATTCTTGGTATAACAGTTTAGATAAGGATTCCCTGAAACAACTTTATTATGACAACTTCAATTACAGGAAACATATTGTCAGATTATCCTGTCCTAGCTTAATGCCCTCTTTAGACTCAGATATTTTCTTCCTTGGAACATGAACCAAGAATATATGATCCATACTATACCATTAGAAAAAATAGAAGAAACTTAAACTCAGGATTTTATAAAGAAAGAAATGATGACATTGAGGTAAGGAACCAATGACATAAGCTAAACCAAAACATAAAAATGAATTCACCATACAAGAATTATCAAGGACAAAAAAATGCTTCTCTGTATGATTTGTGGCAGTTTCTTCTGAGATCATAACCTTCCATCTTGGAGGGAAACTACTGAAGACACAAGAAGTGAAGGGGGACGTTAAATAGAACACTTTTTCAAAGATAGGATGTTAAGAGGAATGTAAACTGATAGGATGCTCTAAGTGAGGGTCTTAACATTGTCTATCCTGCACGAAAACTCATTAAATTTAGGAACTATAAACCTCAATGGCTTCTTGAAGACCCAGACACTAATCAGCTTCACTGATCCCATCCCTCTTCGTGTATGTGTAAACAGTAAGGGTTGGTGAAGAATACTCTCAGCTGAGATGAGCAGCCTGGAAGAAGCAGAAAACAGCCAAGCAGACTGGAAGAGACCAGATAAGCCAGTTACCAGAAAAAGTCTCCAACCTGTCAAGTTGCCTGAAAGTTGTTCTGTGTCCTCAGACTTTCCAGCTTTCATGAGCTATTTACCCATGCTTTTAGTGAGGCTTTAGTGACGTGGTTGCTTTTCTGCCATTTTGTTAGTAACTGCTCACACATATTCCTTTAAGCAGTCAAAAAAAACCCTCACTTATTCACCAAGTGGAACTTTCACAGCATACTCACTTGGGTCTATTATTGGTTCTCTATCGAGATTAGGATATTTTTGTTCATGTCTTCTGAGGGATAATGTTATACAACACTATAATACCTAAGAGCTTTGTAACCAGAAATATTGTTTAGATGGAAAGTTTTTTTTAATGCCACAAGATTGCTTCATAAGAATAGAAAGTATATGGACATGAGTAAATATTTTAGAATGTATAAATGAAAAATTAAGGGGGAAATAGGAAAAGTCATGGTTCCAGACGTCACATAATTATGATAAATAATAAATAAATAGATAAATAAATAGTAAAGGTCATCCAAAAGATACTAAACTCACTCTGTTATATTTATATTGCTATTACAAAGTACCATGACTAAGGCCACTTATAAAATAAAGCATTGAGTTGTGCTTATGGTTTCAGAGCATTAGAGTACATGATGGCAGTACAAAGATGTGACTAAAGGAAAAGATAAGAGCTTATATGCTGATTCTCAAGTAGGAGACAAAGACAGGACACACTGGGAAAGATGCCAGTCTTTCAAAACCTCAAGGCCCATTATTCCCAGTGACACACCTCCTTCAACAAAGCCATAAGTTTTACTCTTTTCCAAATAGCTCCACCAACAAGGGACAAAATATTTGAATATATGGGACTATCGTGTCAATTCTCATTAAAACCACCACTGTCCCTAGCCTCTGTAGGCTCCTGGCCATATCATAATGCAAAAGCATTCACATCAGCTTTTAAAGTCCCCAAGTCTCTCACAGACTCAGTAGTGTTTAAAAGTGCAAAGTCCAAGTCTCTTCAGAGATTCAAGGGAATCTCTTAATCCTATCCACCTATAAAATCAAAATGCAAATTACATGCTTTCAACACACAATAGCACAGAATGTATATTATCATTCCTAAAGGGAGTGATCAGGGCATAATGAGGAAATGCTGCAACAAAGAAAAGACCTAAACCTCCCAGGGAAAATTTCAAATCCCTTCACTCCATGTCTGAGGTGAAGGGGCTTACATGACTCTTCCCTTTTGGCATTATTGTCTGCAACATATTTCCCTCTCCTCAGCTGTTCCCACTACCTGCATGCAGCTCCCCTTGAAGTAAATCCTATGGCTCTTGCACCTTTAACATATTGGGGTCTCCAACAAAGCTCAGATTTCAATTTCACAGAGTCACAAAAAGGCCTCTAAAAGTCTTCATTAAAAAGACTCCCTTATCCTACACCTGACCTCAGCAGTTCTCCTTAACCACAAAGAAAGATTTCATATCTACTTACTCAGATCTTCTACGACTCTAAAACCAAAACCACACTGATGATGTTCCCAAGTATGACTAGCAACTGGCAGAGAACCCTGGCCTACTTAATCTCATTTGTAACATCTTTGATCTTTGATTTGCTTTTTAGGAGCAGAAAATTCCTTAAACTTTTTTCTTTCACAAATTTCAGGTTTAAGTGGCTGGATAGAGCCCTAAAGTTAACTCTTTTTCTTACCCCAATGTAGATCAGGCTTTACCTTGATCACCTTACCTCTATGAGCACAAACTTTGCGCAAAACTAAATTTCCCATTGCTCTGTTTTCTCTGCAAAGTGTACTTTTTATAATTCTTTTTCCCTCCTTACTCTTTTTTTATTATAGACATGCATAATACTGATTACTGTTTACCACGTGACAGAGACAATGTTAGTCTGTCTTGAAATTTCCATAGACAAATAAATTAAAAGACTACTTTTCAATTTAGCTATAGGACAGTTCTTAGGACAAAGATAAAAGGAAGCCACCTTTTATGCCATAATAGCACAAAAATGGTTTCTAGCCTAGTTGCTAATATGGTAAGTCCACTCTAAATACTTCTGTTGTCCAACTTCCTACCAGATTATCCAATATGTTCTGCAAATAACTTATATGATATTATTCATATGTTAAAATTTGAATATTAATAAATGCTGTATCCGCAATTAAACATTTTGCTTGTATTGTTTCATTGATAAATTCTATTAAATTAAGGAAAATATTACCAATTCTACAAAAGTTTTTCCAAGAAATGGGCAGACTACTTCAACTTTTATTTTACAAAGATATAATTACTCACAAAAACAAATACAATTATTCACCTGGACAAAAAGTTGGTAAAAGTGCAATGAAAACAGAGGAGAAAAAACTAAAAATTTAACCCTTCAGGAACTTGAGAGAATGTGAAAATTTGCAAATCAAATATATGAATATTTAAAAAGGATGTTTATTTGTCCATGCTTGTTTACTCCTGTAATGTAAGGTTGCTTACATCAAACTATGACATTGACTGTAGTATTCTCTTTTAATCTAAGGAGGAGGCAAAGAACATATTTAAATAAAAGTATAATATGAACATTTGATAAAATTTATATTCAGTATTAAAAATTCTAAATTTAGTTTCATTTTTATTATAGTTGAATAAAATTCAATTTTATATTTAATATAAATACAGCATTCTTGATCAAAACTGTGACCATATGCACAAGATCTGTACAACACTAGCCCTTCGACATTTCATCAGACATAGGGGAAATCACTAGTTACCATCCTGCCTTGAGTCTGCATTTACTGTGCATTGAGGAATGGAGTCAAATCATGTACCTGTTGCAGTGGAAATGTTGCCCGTGCTCCAGGAAATAACCACCAACTCGTTCTTCTGTAGGCGACTCTAAATAAACTAAGTGAAGCATACACAAAAAGATGTGATGAAAGTAGGAAATAGACTTGCTGGAAAAGGGTTCCAGAGGGAGACTGATAGTGTGTGATGAGAGCAGCAAACGGAAGATGAAGATGACTAAAATTCTTTGTACAGGTGTTTGAAGCTGTCAGAGAATGAAAAGTATGCAGAGAAGAAAAAACTCACAGTATTAAAAAAATACAGTTAATTTAGTCAATCTGATAAACTATTCCCCACTTATCTATGAGACATATGTTTCAAGATGCCCAGATGATAGCCACAACTAAGCCACAGAGTACAGCCAGGGTTTTGCATACAGAGTCTATGCTTATTCCCGTATGATTGCAGCTCTCTAGTTGAGTGCAATGGGGTACCTACTAAGGTAGGCTCTAGGCAGTCAGTGTTGTGCTGGTGAAAGTGACCTTCCTCTAAAAGCATTAGCCCTCCACAAGGAATAACATAAGCAGACATGGAAATTCACACAAAATCTGGTCAATGCTAGCCTCAGAGAAAAGGCTTTAAGAATATCTGCAAAATCATTTCTATGCTCTTTAATTTTTGATTAGAAATTGTCTGTCCTGTCCAGTGAATGAATACTCCAGTTCCAGAGTGTCCTGCACACTCATATAATATTCTAATTTCAACAATTAGACATGAAACAATTTATAAGAGTAAATAAACTGTTCTTTAAATCTTATATACTGATATTACTGTTTATTATGATAATAATCTGAAAGTAAATCAAAATGATCACTTCATATATTATCTAAGCTTCTAAACATAATCTAACAGCTTTCAATAATTACTCTGCATTTAGGAAATTGCATAGGTGCAGACATGAGGATATTCTGGGAGGTGATGGGGGAGAGGAAACTATGAACATAATATATTGTATGAAAACAATTATTTTCAACTTAGAAAAAAAGCATTTCATCATAGCAACTCATCATTTTAATCTGTAAATTTTTTCAGTTTGATTTCTGTAATTTATCTTTTGTGTTCTCTGATATTTGCTTCTTATTTGATTTGAAAGTTTTTGAATTAATCAAAATTAGTAAAATTGCAATAGCTTTCACAACTGTCTTAAAAGTAGGCTTTTAGAGTGAAATTATAGAGTATAGAAAATGATTCAAATCACAACAGTTTTAAAGTTAATATTGAGTAAGAAGAGTGAACTGTCATTGCTTGCTTAGGGTTAAGTATTGAAATTGGAGGCAAGGACAAAACCTAAGTGTCAAATCATAGAGAGTTTTTATTCTGACCATTTAAGGATATGTACTCAAATTTAGATACTTTGAAAGAAAACTTTTTCACGGTGCTGACTGAGTAATAAGGTATATAGGGAAACTCAATTTCCTCACCATTACTTGCTCTTTATGGTATATTACAGAACTGCTGTATTATGTTGAAATACAAAAAAAAATGAAGATTTGATAACACATCAATGTGACACCTTAATATTGCCTTCCTGTAGCAGAAAATGCTCACAAAAATCTTATGAGATAAAATTGACGCTTCCTTACTTCAGCTACAACTTCAATTGAGGTTTGATCTTTTTATGAAAGAGGAAGAAAGGTAAAAATTTTCAAGGATTATTATTTTTGCCTCTTATTTTGTTTTCAGGGAAGTAATATGTGCTTGAAAAATAAGACAAACAGAGCTGAACTCACTCTGTGATGCAATGAATGTGTTTTCTGTATTGGTATAAAACATACTCCTGATGCTGCTGAAGTATGAAGTGATTACATTTGATTAGGTAGGTCCATTTACACCCAAAAGCATGCACACTGATTTACCTGGAGGGCTCATTACTCCCTTCTTTGTGTTCCTTCTCCCAAATGTACAGCTTCATTTTCTGTTGCCTCTTTATTAGGGCACTTCCTTACACATTTCTTGTGATCACCAACTTGGTACTATTTGAAAGGTGAACACTTCAATTTCCTCTCTTTTACAAGATTTAGTTATTTGTTGAAAACTCCTCTTTAACTGCCTACGGGATGGTAAAGAGCAAGGCATGTGAAAATAGATACATTGCATTTAACCTGGTGTCAAGAAACAAATAGAAAAATAGATTTTTAAAGGCTGAATAGGTATTATGAAATATATGTTTGAAAGCCTGCTGAGAACTCAGGAAACCAAGGGAGAGAATAGGTGTGTCTGTATGTAGCAATTCATGGAGACTATTTTTGAAGCCCTTGAACTTGTACTTCCATGATACAAACCAGATATAAAAACTTAGGATCCGGCGCACGCCTTTAATCCCAGCACTCGGGAGGCAGAGCCAGGCGGATCTCTGTGAGTTCGAGGCCAGCCTGGTCTCCAAAGCGAGTTCCAGGAAAGGCGCAAAGCTACACAGAGAAACCCTGTCTCGAAAAACCAAAAAAAAAAAAAAAAAAAAAAAAAAAAAAAACTTAGGATCATTTTATCACCCACAATGTAGGTTCCCCAAGTAAAGTTCCTTATATGGAGAGAAATGAAAATCACAACTGACTATTTCTTCAAAACCTTCAAATTAACACTGCAGTATCTTCCCACATTGACCTATAAAACAGTAGAAAGCAGTGAACTCTGCTGGGCGAAGGCTAAAGTTGAGCAATGGCTGGAGGATACAGCCATAAGAAGTGCGACAATACCGCCATCTACCGCTTGAAATATCTGCCCATACATATGACAGAGCATTGTTTATGTTTTATAATGACAAAAGTACACATCACCTCTCTTTTGCAACTTTCAAGTAACTTTATGCAAGTGCATATATCTCATAACATGAATTTGTAAAAATCTCTGATTGTGTTGAATTTTGAAAGCTCATTACCAAATAATAATAATATTCTTTCTAAAGGTTTTTCTTAAGTGTAGATGTAGGCTCATGCTATGAATAAAAATACCAGTGGATTTCAGATATTTCAGATAAAAATGAAATTTTTACTTTTTTCAATTTTCCATTTTTAAAATATTTGACCATTTATGACTTCTGTACACTATTAAGTGATCACATTTGGCTCTACCATCACTTTCTCTTATACCCCCACAGACCTTAACTGTCTTCTCCCCAACCAGCCCTGCACCTACTTACCTGTCTCTTTTTGTGCATTTGCAAGCCCTGTGGGGTTTTTACAGATTCTATGTGGGTTCATGATTTGCAATGGCCACACTCTGCCTACTCCAGTCCTGTTAGCCCTTTCTTCGGTGTCCCCTGAGCCTCAGTGTAGGGGATAAAAATACCCATTCAGAACTGAGCACTCAGTTAGTTGCTCCTTATGCTCACTTTGAGTAGTTATAGGACTCTATGTTGAACACCACTCACTTATAAAAGAGGATTCTCAGACTAACGCTGATGAAAGTATTTAAAAGCAAGCTAAAATAAAGGTCCATTTAGAAAACATAAGTTTGAATACTCCACTGAGCTCAAGGAATCTTTGGGCATGAGCTTTTGACCAAGTTGACAATTCCCAGCATGCGTTTCCTCCCGTGGTGGGGCCTCAGATCTAATCATTAAGTCTGCAGTTGTCCTGCTTCGGCTCTGTCACTATGGGCAAATCTAACAATTGAGTATTGTAGTAGACAGCATTCAAAGCTGGACTAGATTGTTGATGACTTTTCTCCACAATGGCCTGCATATCACCCTCTAGCACTGAATGCTGAGCAGCAGGGAAGAGCACCCCGTTTAGTTCTGGTTTCATTTTTCTATGTCTTGTATCTCAATTTGTCACTTTACAGACATATCACAAGACAAAAAGGTTTCATTTCTACTATTCTACCCATAATATATAGCACATTTAGTTTCAATAAAAACTATTGGTCTAGTTTTATTGAATTTGGTTACACTCATAAAAGTAGTTTTAGAAACTATGAAATACATTGATGTTTAACTGACTTTTTGTTTCTATGTAATTAAAGAGACAAAACACCATAAATAGGGGGAACGATTCTGACAGTCAGTCTAGGAAGTGAATCACTGAAGAGATAATACAAAGAAAGGCAATTGCCTAGATGCATTCACTGAGTATTTCTCCTTCTCAACAATCTGTGTTTTGTTTTGTTTTGTTTGGATTTTCGAGGCAGGGTTTCTCTGTGTAGTTTTGGTGCCTGTCCTGGATCTCACTCTGTAGACCAAGTTGGCCTTGAAATCACATAGATCCACCTGGCTCTGCCTCTCAAGTTCTGGCATTAAAGGCGAGCACCACCACCAACCAGCTTGCAATCTGTGTTTTTATTATGACTATATAGTATTACCATTCTTCCAGATGGCTAGCCAAGCTATTTCATGCTTACTATCATTCACCTCTATATAAACAATAAAATTCTGAAAATTTAGGATTAACCAAGGAAATGTCCCACTAGGATAAATAGATGTAAATTCTCATGTGCATAGTGGATTATATATTGTAGATCTGTTAAGAGATGTGAACTAGTTACAGAAGTTTCACTTAGGAATCAGTTTTCTCACTGCTTCTGCAACCTCTAGAGATCATAAGCATTATGTGTAGCACGAATCTTAAAAGTTCTTATTAATAAAATCAAACCTGGGGACAGGTATTGGGGTGAATGCTGAAAGATCAGAGAAGCAAAACAAGCCACAGCCACCTCACCTCGCTAGTTCCTCAGCTGATCCTGTTTCCTCAGACTGGAAGCCTCTGTATCCTCATCCAAATGGGTCTCAGCTGAACTGCTGCTAGAAGCCTGAAAGCTTAACCAGCTCTAGTTCCTGGTTTTCATGCCTTATATACCTTTCTGCTTTCTTCCATCACTTCCTGGGATTAAAGGTGTGAGTCACCATGTCTGGCTGTTTCCAATGTGGGCTTGAACTCACAGAAGTGTGGATGGATCTCTGTCTCCCAAGTGATAAGATTAAAGGTGTGAGTGACACCATTTTCTGCCCTCTGTATCTAGTGGCTGTTCTGTAAATTTATTGGGTGCACAATATTTTGGGGAACACAATACCACAATTATGTAGCTCATCATGCCTCCTTTCATCAATGCAAAATGCAGCCTTTTCTACTCCTTCCTTCAACACTTACCTATACATTATCTCCATAGGATGGTGTAGAAGATAATCTGGAAGCAAAGTGAATTAAATTCCCTCAAAAGGATGGAAGGAGGAAGAAAAGGAGGGAGAAAGGAAGGAGGGAGGAAGTTGAAATAGGGAGGGAAGGAAGGAAGGAGGGAGGGAGGAGGGAAAGGAAGGATCATAAAGAAGGAAAGAAGGAGGGAGGGAAGGAAGGAAGGATAAAAAGGAAAGGAGGATGGAAAGAAGAAAGGATGGAAGGAAGGACAAAGGAAGGGAAAACAAGGAAGGAAAGTTAATTGTTAAAGTTTTAAAATGTTTTGTATTCATTTGAAATTTGAAAGATTATGTGTGAATGAATGATCAAAGCAAAACTTTCAAGCAGTAAAATTAAATTAAAAATTTATAGGATGGAGAGATGGTTTAGTGGTTAAGACTGTTTGGTGCTTTAGCAGAAAGCATATCAGGCAGCAGATATGTGCCTGTGACTTCAACTCCAGTGGATCCAATGCCATGTTGTGACCTATACAGGTACCTTCACACAAGTTACATATACATACACACAGACACATATACACATAAAAACTTTTAAAATAAATCTTAATAACACGTATAATATTAACAATGAGTCATCTGATTTTTTATCTTCACAAAGTTAACTGCACTTTGATTAACAGTTTTTGTTTTGTTTTGTTTTGTTTTGTTTTGTTTTTTGTTTCTCTACCAAATTATAATTTTTACACGAAAATTAGCTTCTTGCAATTTCTGTTTTCAAATGGAACAGGAAAAGTAATAGTACAATATTACAATAAGTAAAATGAAAATGAAAATAATCGTCATCATCACCATCATCATCATCATCATCAACAACAACAACAGTAGATGCAGCAGCAACACATTGTAGAAAAAAGGACTTCGGGGAATATAATTCCAAACAGAAGATGCAAAGTCAGCAATTTTCTACCACATGCTGGCCTAACATGAAGGAAGTAAAAATCTCTGAGGTTTGTTTGGTTTTCATTATTTTTTTATTTAAATTCCACACAGATATACAATACATCGTGGTCATATCCACCTCCCTCTTTCTTTCTCTACATCTTCCTGCCCCCTCAACATACAGCCTACATCCCTCCCAATTTGTGTTTATATATGCATTCATATGTTTATGAGTGTGTATGTATACATATATGTGATATATTTACAATTTACAAATATATAGTTATAATTGTTAATTGCAATTACTGCTGTGTAGTCAGTCACCAGGGCATGAGTAACATACTAACAGCTGTGACCCCCCTCCAAAGAAAAGTGACTCAGCGTCCCTCAGCAGCTATCAGCTACTATTAACTCCTTAATCTAGGGATGGAGCTTTGGGACTCCTTCCCCAAACTGTGCAGGAATTAATTCCCTTGATCTTATAGGTCTTGTAACTATAGTTGATGTAAATTCATATGTGTAACAGCTATGTCATGTCCGAAGTCTGGCATTTAAAATGTTCAGCTCTCCTCCCCATCCACATTATCCTCCCCATCCATGACCGCCCCCCCTGAGACTTAGAAGTGAGGATTGATACAAATATTCCATTTACAGCTAAGCACTCGTTGTCGAGTCTTCTCCACATTTTTAACAGTTATGAGTTCTCTGTGCACTAAGTACAACCTTCTGCAGTAAGAAGTTTCTCTAACACGGATGAAAACACACAAATACATAGATAAAAAATAAGTAGAAAGAAGTTTGACAGTCCGATTATTTAACAAATTTAGTATTAATATGGCCTATGGTTTAACTTTAGGCTTTGACCATATTTAAAGAATCATTTATTTCTTTCTGTAGAGCAAGAATCGAATCAAATCAAGAGGGTGGTTGGTTACCATTAGAAACAGCCTTCTCACTACTGCACCATGGACATACATTACCTAGCAATTAATTACACACACATGTGGAGTCCAGCCCTGAGTAATATCATTAATGCTGCCCACCAGAAATGTGTTTAGCACTTCTCAGCACTATGCAAGCTAGCCAGCAGGTAGAGTTCCCTGGTCAGTTCAAGACTCTATGTCTTACAACCAAAATGTATAGTGTTCTCAACAATAGAGACCAAATATCTAGTTATGTAATGGACAAATAAAAAGTAGAAATGGAAATAGCCTATCTTTTGGGGGGGTGATAATCACCAACAAATAACTTGTAGAGAAATAACCTGTATCTGCACTGATATTTTCACTTAATATCTATGCCTTTGGGAAACAGCATGCTTTCTCTTCTTTTCTACATAATCTTTCAGTGGCCTAGATTCACTCAGCATTATATATTCACAGGTGTTTGGAGTTCAGGTAATTAAAGTACTATGGTTCATTTATTTATACAATACAACTTTCTGTCCATTACATAATAATTTCCAGTCTTTCTGTTTCTAACAAGGTTTCTATGCAAATGACTAACAACATAAATAAGAGTTGAACCATGCAGTTGCATGCTTACTTTTATCCCTCAAACTCTGTTTTAGTTTAGCTATTTTTCAAATTCCACAAGCCCAAAACTAAATGATCTTTCATGACCAACACGATGAATACAACTCTGAAGCTCTGTTGTAGAAATAAAACTGCCTTTTAGAATGATAGAATAAACACCGTGATGATGCAGTAGGACTAAAGGTTTTGGCAGTATGTGGATAGGGTCTTTGTTTAAAGGTAAGTGCGCTTTTCTCTGTGTCCCAATATCCCCACATGTTCAATGTAGACGAAGATAATTTTTGATATGGCTTATCTCCTCACTGGTAACTCCTTACAGCATATGGCTCAACTGTATGCATTGGATTGAACTACATTGCATTAAGGTTATCTGAAACAAGAAAACATAATGATTAAGGAATGTTCCTAATGGGTCCTTTCCAAGTGAACAGGCTTTCAAAATACAGATAAGAGGAAGGGGAAAATCTTGAAGACAAAGTTGATTCCTGACCCCAATGTCTCTAGAAAACAGAGCCAAATTTTCAAGAACGTAAGTTCTTCTCCGGTCATTTTTAATCAGAAAATATATTTTCATTTTTTTCTACTCAAAGATCAGCTTCTCTTAGCCTTCATTACAAATAATCCATGGTGACATTTTAACTATGACTTGCTGAAGATTGCTAGCTCTAGCCTTCTTTGCTGAACCCACTTTCTGTTGCCTAGGGCAAGAACATTTATCTGGGTGGGTTTTTTTTCCCTATGTTTTCAATTTGTCCTTTTTTTTTTTAGTCACACATTAGACAATTTGAATAAAAGATGACAAAACCCAAAACTAATACCAGAAATAATATAATTTTATAAATTATGAAGTATTTTCTTGTAAGAGAGTCATGTTAGATGTTCAAAGGCAAGCACAGAAGTTTGATAATGTCAGGAAGAAAGATTATCTGTGAAATAGACTTTCAGTTAAATTGGTTGAAGAGAATCCATATGTACAACATAGCCCATAACTAGGGAAAAGAATACATCTTTCTTCTGTACAAACATTTGTTTATTTTTAAAAATCTTTGCTACTAGCAAAGCACACAGATTTGGTTGAATCAATGGCATGCATCAGTTGAACAACAATTTAAGCTTTTAAGAAAATCAAAAAAATTATAAGTCAAAATGAAAAAATATACAAAAAAAAAATTTTAAGACCTCACTTGAAATAAATAAATTGGCATGTCTATGACTGACATCACTGAACATTTTTTCTTACATCTACAATGCCCCTTTTATATCTTTCCCTCTGAGAGATAATTGTCTGATTAATGTTCCAGAAATTCAAAGTTGTTATTATGAGTGATTAGGATTATGTCAAGAAAATATATAGGCACAATTATATCTAACATATTAGCAGCTAATTATCATCTGCTATAGCTGAATACAAGATTAAGAAAACATTATGACATCTGTGATAAAATTAATAATTATCTTTCATAAACAAATTTATGAATCCAAAAATAGACCACATAGTTAATCCACAAATAATTATTGTAATTGTTTGACAAAATCAAAGCAAATTTCAGACACCTTGAGTAACAAACTTTTAAAATCCTGGGGCTCTTAACATATAGAAGACACTGTGCAAGCTGCTAAGGGGTAGGATCAGTATTTAGTACTATGAGATGTAAAGCTTATGAACCATAACAGTGAATGGACAAACAAGAAACTCACAATGATGAAATAGTGCCACTTTGATTGTAGGGCCTCAAACATTCATCTAATTGGATCCATTCAGCATGAACTAATGTTTGGTTCTGTAAACAAAGTTACCTGTGGATGGAAAGACCATAGGCCAGAGAGAAGAACCGTCTATGGACATTTTCCTAAGGCAATATAATTTATAACTGTATTCTAAATACCTTTCTAAATATCAGCAACTGTAGCCTTCAGCTCTCATTGAAAAGCTTCATTTTGCGAAAGTTAGAGACTACTACAAAGATCCAGAGTTTGTCAGCTTCAGAACATGAAGATATGGAAGCAAGTCATATGTCTATCCACAGATGAATGAATGAATGCAATATACTTGTTCAATGGAATATAATTTAACCTGAAAAAAAAAACCTCTAAAATACATGGATGATAATATGGATTGCCTTGAGGACATTAAGCTAAATGACAGAAGGCTGTCGTGTGTCAAGTTGTGCATGATTTCATTTCTAGATAGCTGAAGATGACTTTGAACTTCTGATCCTTCTCCCTGTACTTCCCAAGTGCTGGGATTACAGATGTGAGCCACCAATCCAGTTCTACAAGGTGTTGGGGATTGATCCAAGGAATGATTACATTTCTGTGGCATCTCTGTAATAGTCAATCTCAAAGACACTGGGAGCAGACCGGCAGTGAACAGTAGCTATGGGACCAGAGAAATGAGGACTTGCTAACCCACAGCTGTACGGTTCACTTACCTAAGATTATTAAATTCTAGAAATCTGCTGTATGGCACAGTA
This sequence comes from Peromyscus californicus insignis, assembly GCF_007827085.1. Taxonomy (NCBI): domain Eukaryota; kingdom Metazoa; phylum Chordata; class Mammalia; order Rodentia; family Cricetidae; genus Peromyscus; species Peromyscus californicus. The sequence continues at coordinate 65,283,571 of NW_026294458.1, forward strand.
CTGTATTTTACAGTGCCACATGGCAAGGTAAAAAAACTCATTAGGACAATGTATCTCATATTTAGTTCCAGTAGAAAAGTAAAAATTTTAAAAGAGCACTCACAGATGTATGTATAACCATATAAATTTTGTGTTATTAAAAACAGATAAATGCTAAAAACCAAGAACAGAAAATAAATGACTTTGAGTCCCATACCCCAAATGATACATTTACAATAATTCCTACACCTAATGCTCAAGGAAGATTCTAGAAGAAGAGGCAGTGAGATGATGAAATCCAGAAAAATCATAAGCTCTCAAAAGTATGGTTGCTGAACATGATAAGCACAATGACAACACCAACTGACATGCTCTTGAAGACAAGAGATATTTCACAATGTCCCAAAACCTAAATAAAGAGTTACAAGTGATCACAGTCTGCTGAGAGAGACCATAAGCCTCTTCCATGAGCACTCCCCATATGGGTTGTCCAATTCCGAGTGGTCAGTCCTGAATATATACATATGAGCAATATTAAATGGCTACAGTATATATATATATATATATATATATATATATATATATATATATATATAATGTGTGTATACATATATATGTGTGTATACACACATACATATACATATAAATATATACAGCATATATATATTCATATACACACATCTATTTACATGGAAAATAATAATTAAGGGAGAGATCATGAATTTGAGTGGGGGAAATCAGGAAGTTTGAAGAGAATGATATGAGTGGAAGTAATATATATGCACTGCTCATGAATGATGTTCTCAAAAACAAAGTTATTAAATAAAAATTCTATTTTTTTCTGTTCATTGCAATGAGAAAGTCATCTTAAAATAATCTATAGATGATTCAAGGGTAAATTTTCTTCACACATATAATAAATACCTAGGTATCAATGGTAGCTTCTTCATATTTGGAAGTTTTCAGTCTCATGAGGCAGGTGTGGGATATAAGTGGAGTGAAAAATATTGTTAATTTATATGGCAAACACTTCACAATAACCTTGTATTTAATCATAGGCTCTTAATTATGGGTTTCACTTAAAATTTCAGTCTCATAATTTAGTGCAACAGAAATGAATCAAATGATTCTATGTGGGTAAATATTGAAAGGAGTTTTTGTAAATAAATATCATCATTCCAATATATCAGAGTTTTGATTATTCGTCTTTATATGAGGACTATATTAAATAGGGCTCTTATATTTTTGAATTGTGGGAGGATATTATAAATCTTCCTTTTGTCTTTTTTGGCAATTATTTATTTTCATAGTAAATTGTTATTAGTATATAGTTATATGTCTTAATTTTTAATCAGTTAAAACAATACATTCCCTGGTATTATTGCCTTAGACTGAATTTTCTCCGCAGTGTTTTGACTCGTACATATTTGATGAACCATAGCACCAAGTTTCGTTTTGAATGATTGCCCATTAAATATGTATAATTTAATTTTTAATTAACCATTTTATTTAATATTCATACATAGACATAATGTGTTTGGAGCCAATATAAACACCACTACCTTCCCTCCAATTCATCCTCTCTGGTGATATTTTGTTTGTGCTCTAATATATAAAGTTTTCCTGAAGATCAGAGGGCAGAGTCAGCCATAGAAGGCAGGCAGTGGTGGCACACACCTTTAATACCAGCACTTAGAAGGAGGAAGCAGGAAGATCAGGAGTTCAAGGCCATCCTGGACTACATGAGATTGAATCTGTCTAAAGGAGAGACAGAGCTAATCGGTGGTGGTAGCTCACATTTTTAATCCCTGTACTAGGGAGGTGGATACAGGAATATAAGGTGGGTGCAGACAGGATCTCAGAGGCATTCGGTCAGAGGATTCATAGAGATCGGGTCTTGCCCCACATTTGACTGAAATGTAGGTGAGGTAAGAGGTGGCTGTGGCTTGTCTCTCTGACCTTTCACCATTTACCCTGATATCTGGATCCGGGTTTTTTTATTAAAACCAATTGGAATTCGGGCTACAATCCTCTGTTTTCCACTTTTTCTTCCCAAGTTCATGTGCATTTTCCCCTTGATATTTAAAAGTACCTACTTAGTCTATTTAATGCTGACTCTGTGGGACTTTGTGCTGGAGCCTGGGTAGCCTCTAAAAGTCAGAATCAGTACAACAAAGTGACACTCTCCCCTTAGCCATCAACTTCCAACATATCTTCAGATGGGGTAGAATTTCATGAGCCCTTCCCACATCCATTCAGGGATTGTTGCTGGCTTGATCTTGTGCAAATCAGTCACTGTGAGTTCCTGTGTTCAATTATGCTGTCCTATCTCTAACTCCACTTCCAAAGACGAGCATTGAACCTTAGAGGGCAGTGGTGCAATACAATTACTCCATTGAGAACTGAGTACTCCAGTCTCTTATTCTCAGAAAATTTAACAATTATGGGTCTCTTTATCAGTGCCTATTTACTGAAAAAAAAAAAAACTTCTGTAATGATGATTTCTACACAAATATTTGTGCAAATGTTTATGTGGGCAGACCTTTGTGTTGCCTGAATGAGCTTGGATGTTATAAATGTTTTATTTTTTTTAACAAAGATATATTTAGTTCATTAACTCCTTCTAATTTAAATATCAAGGGAAATGAAGTACAGAATGTTAGTCTTTTATGTACTATCAGTAATAAGTGCTGAACTCATATGCAGCAGAACCAAGTATGCTTGGTGGATTTGTAATCAATACATAGCACAGGATATAGGAACACATTTTAACTTTCCCAGTGAGAAATCTGAAGTAATCTAGAGTAGCTCACTGATCACAGGTGGCCATTTCTTCAGGAAAGGTCTTTGTCAGCATCTTTAAATTAGGAAAACAGAAACATCAGTTTTAGATACTGATGAAGGCTCATAAGTGCGAAAACTCAATGCATCATGACTGAAATAATGGAAAGTTATTAAGAAATGTTATCAACTAAAATGAGCTGCCAGATGCACCTTACTCCTGAGTAAGCAAAAGAAAGGCAACAGAGGCTTATAAAATCTGTCACAACTCTTTATGATAATTTGCACTAAACAATGGGAATCATCTAGTTTTCAATTAACACACTTTTAGAAACATGAGTTATTTCATGACTATACAATGAAATTCTGCCATCTACCTTGATAAAATGTTCGTTTTCTTCTTTCTAAACTACCAATGAATAATGGGAATTCTAAAATGCCAGCAACAATATTTATATCAAATATATCAAGTGCCTCTATGTTACCAGAGAAAAGAAACACAGGGTTACTATAAAACCAAAAGTCTAACTAGTTTCTGTGTTGTTGGATATTAAGAAAATGGAGAGGATGAAGGCAATGCACATTTGAGACTCTGACTCTAATTCCCAATGTTATTTTCAAGGCTTGCCTTGATTCAGATCATGGTCTCATCCCTGGCCAATAAGCTATTTGCAATTGATAGTTTCTGGGAGAGTAAAAATCAAATTTCTTCAATGATGTAACACATGGTGTATCAATCATACTCCAAAGCTGTCCCAATGAAAGTGATATAAAGAGAGAAAGAAATACTGGAACAGTAATGGTTAAATGGAATGGAGTGTTTGAGGACAGGGTAAAGGAATGAGTAGAATGATAGTTAATGAACAGTAAGTCCTTTGAAACTGCAATATTGAAACCTACCACAGTAGAAGCTTCCCAAAATATATAGATATTTATACACCTAAGAGAATTTTAATTGAAATACCCTGTAAAGGAGGGTAAATACTTCTCCCAGACACCATGGACTATCATGTCAAAAGTCCAATTCTAGTTATAGATTTTCTAATTTGACTTTTTGATCATTGAGGTCTCAAAGGCACCAAACATTTCAGAATATTGTCATTGTTCTTGATAATCCTTAAGAATATGATGATAATATCCAGTTGCTGAAAACATTATATTATTCAGCCATGAACTATGAAGAAATCAAGCTGGTAAGGACCTTGAACCTTCATCCATACTGGGTAACTTACAGCTTTGATGATGTTACTGACGGAGGACAGTAGCCACTACCTGTACCCAGCTCCGAGCACTGTTAGAGACAGTAACCTGGAGGGATAGGTGTACTGGTGCCACAGCTGCCTTCGTGTTTTGAGAGTAAGTATCTACTTTAACATTTAATGGAGGCCCACTTCAAAATATGGAATGGTACCAATACCTTAGGGAAACATCTGTAGTGGCTAAAAAAATGACCCTGTGAAGAATGGATGACTACCACTCTGCTTAATGGTCATTGTATTGAACTGAGCCTAGAGTTTCAATATACTTAGGTTTTTATCTGATGTAAGTATATTTATATTTGTCAGAAGCATATGTAAATAGACATAGTATTAAACTGACCACTATGTTTTGGTATACCCAGTGTTATACTTGAAATGAGGAGACCAACTCAGATTATAAAATATATGTGAGTGTTACTACAGATATAACAACAAATATTATTTATGATACAATTTCGAGAGAAATGCCTTCCCCAAGACGCCACCTACAATAAGGACAATGGTCCCTAGACTCCTCAATATATTCTAGTCACTATTCTTCAGGTAGGAAAATACAATTCATATTGAAAACTAAGTAGAGTAGTCTAATATCAAACTGAAAAACTCATAATCCTCTTTTAAAAAAACTAATTTAAGAAATTCGTCACAGTAGCTATTTAAACATGTGTGTGTGTGTGTGTGTGTGTGTGTGTGTGTGTGTGTGTGTGTGTGTGTGTGTGTTTGTGTACATACACTTAGGAATTTTCTACAGTAATAGGTTTCTCAGCAACCTTTTGAACATGTATGTCCTGTTTAAAACTCTTAAGTTGCACAGAAGAAAGAGAAAGATTTCAACTTTCTTCAAAAACATTCTTAGTTTTTAAAATGTGCAATTCATTATGTTCTCCAGAAATTTAATGGAAAGCACATGAGTTCTACTTCTTGTCCAAAAAAATCTGATGATGTTGTTAGTACAGAAAAACTTTTTAAGGGTATAATTCAGGCTCTAAATACAGGCCACAGGTGTGAGAATTCTGCACGATGGAAGAGGTATGGCAATACTATTTTACACACATTAATTGGTAACAGAAATTAGTGAGATTTTATGTTTTTCTTCCATGCAAAGACCTTGATTTCGTATCATATTATTATAGCTTTCTGGTTTTTTTTTTGTTTTATGGGTTTTTGTTTTATTTTTTAGTTTTATTTTTTAGTTTTTAATCTACTGTTTGGGATCATTTGGTTTTGTTCCTATTAAAACTTGTCATGAAAGTAAGGAGTTTATCAGGTTTCCCTCTAGAATTTTCATCATATTATAAGCAACGAAAGAGAGGGATACAGAAGAGTTTAGAGAAAGAAAAAGTAGGGAAGTGATTTAATTATGTTCTGAGCTCCTGAAATAAAAGAAATAGTTTTTAAAAATATATTTATTATAAACATAGACGTTATCAGTCTACCCTACCTGCCAAGTAAGCAGACCCACTATGACTACAATGTTAAGCTAGTGCCTGGCAGCTGCAGCTCCTGTGACTCCATGAGGGGAGGGTCTGAGGTTACTGGATCAATGGGAGGTTGGGAAGAGAGATCAGAGCTGGGCCACTAGTGGAAATGACTCTTGAGAGCTATGACCATGCTGGCCTCTCTGCATCCTGCTGTGGGATGGTCTGTATGTCAAATGTGTTGCTGATTGGTCAATGAATAAATCACTGATTGGTCAGTGGCCAGGCAGGAAGTAAGGCAGGACTAACAGAGGAGAATTGAGAGAAGTGGAAGGCTGAGTCAGAGAGACACTGCCAGCCGCCATGATGAGAAACAGCATGTGAAGATGCCGGTAAGCCACGAGCCATGTGGCAAGGTATAGATTAATGGAAATGGATTAATTTAAGCTATAAGAACAGTTAGCAAGAAGCCTGCCACGGCCATACAGTTTGTAACCAATATAAGTCTCTGTGTTTACTTGGTCAGGTCTGAGAGGCTGTGGGACTGGCGGGTGAGAGAGATTTGTCCTGACTGTGGGCCAGGCAGGAAAACTCAAGCAACAGCATCCCAGATTGCATGATCACAAGACCTTCAAAGAGCAATGCTTGTGCATCAGCTCTGATCTCCAAATCCCATGATATGCTTTTGTTTTCCAGCAACAAAGAAATACAAAGAAACAACTTGTAGCAAAGTGAGCTCTGCTAAACACATCAACACAATGAAAAGCAAACTATAAAAAAAAAATATTACTCTCAATGGTACCTTCTAAATGTGTGTTTTTGTATTTGTTTTCATGTCTAAAACCTGGCTGTAGAAATATCAAATAAACATTTTTCTGTAATATTGTATTTTTATGTATGAAAACTTTTATATCCAGTCTATAATTACATAAATAAATATGAGATACAGGCAGGTTTAATTTAAATATATGCAAGCACCTGCATGTACACACACAGAGAGATAAATTGCATAAACATTACACAGTATTTTTCTGTCACTTCATCATTTCCAGCCCAGCTTTACGATAAATTTCATTAGCAGTACCACTGACCACTCCCACGATACAGTTCTGCCTTTTGAGTGCATAAGTTAAAAGCTAGATATTGAAATAAGCAATGAGATTGATAATAATGCACAAGTTCCAGCATGCTTTTGCAGAAGCATTGGTATGTAATAATGACTTCTTGAGACATTCTCTATCTTCTTTGCCTGGTGCAATTTTTCATCATGGCACAGTTAGTACTAAATACCTTGGTTGTTTGGCTGAAGGCATTTATAACTGAAATTGTGCTAGACTTGTATTCAACATTTCAGACTCATAAGGCAAAGCAATTTTGATTGAGAACAAAGAGCAAAGTAAAACTAGATGGGCAAGCTAACTGGGTAAGGCCAGTTATTAAATCAGTAGCAGGAAACACAGCAAGTGAGAGTGAGGATGAAGAAGATAATTGAAGACGTCAGTCAATAACACTAAAATGTCTTTCATTCAAAAATAACAATTTAAAATAAGTACAACTACAAGATATATGATAGCACTACTTTCTCAGCACCTAATTTACCTTCTTCTCACCTAGAACTCTACAATCAACACTGATCTCTGGTGGGAAACAATTAGACATGACACTTCAATGTTCTCCTGACTCTGGCTTAGAAAACAGTATCAGAATTGTTTATTATTGTAGGAAAATATGTGAACACTAGAGATTTCAGAGTTTTTACTTGCAAAGAGTTCAATGAGTACAATCTTGTTGTAGGTGTTTAATCTTATTAATTGGATTCAGAAAATATGTGTTTCACAGTGGTATTAAGGTGGCTCTAAAATCTTCATTGACAAAAATCATTATAAACCATGCTATTTACAGATTGTGTTTCTTATAAATTGCAGAAACTCATTCCATGATAAATAAAACATACCTCAAAGAAGATCACTAAATTTTTAACTAACAGTAAATTATTGATCTTAAAAATAGTGTTTTATTATGCTCCATAGTAAAGAATGACTGATCATTAATATTCATTTACGCTGATACCTTTAGTCCTAATGTGAATATAAAAAATAATGTATCCCATCTTTCCTTTCTCAATTAACACAGGAGTCTTATGGTAAAACTTGACAGGGGACTTATTCAGTGTTTTAAGGACATGTCTGGTAGACAAGGCCCTTGTTTTGAGAATTTAGAAAACCAGAATTCTGAGAGAAAGGAGGACTGTTAAAACCTTACTTACAAGGTTTGAGAGACCCTCCATGCTGCATTCTAGGAAAAAATACATCTGGTGTGTGTGAATATGAAAACTTGTTTGAAAGAAGAGTACATGAGTAAGGAGTATCAGAAAGTGGAGAATTTGTAGGGTGCTTCTCCAGAAAATGAATAATTTAGTAAATGTTCAGGCAAACAAACACTTAGAATTCCACTAAACATTGGAAGAGTGTCAGTCCCAGGCTGGCAGCAGAGTTGGCATTATCTTACATGGTGTAAATTTTGTAGACTTGCAGAGTTCTGAGGTATTGTGGGCTTGCAATAAAGTTTTAAGGAAAAAATGAATAAGATTACACAATGCATATCAACGTCAGATTCCTTACAAGAAGATGCTTAGAAGCCAATGCATGGCGAGGCAAAGGTGTAACCTAAGTGGAGATGGAGACCTTGGGATGCTGTAAAAGGCAATAACATGAGATACCTTTGTAAAAATTCTGGAATCAAAGTATATCCTACACAAGAAAAAGATCATATGAGCTTCAAAGGCATGGGCATAGATTTGCCCAAAACTATTGAAGTTAAGAGGATGCTATGAACCTAATTGCTAGATGTGGCACTATAAAATTTTAGTGTTTGGTATGCTAGTTTTGTATGATTTTAGTCTACGTTTTTAATTATCCTCCTGTTTCTCCTTTTTAAAATGAACATCTTTACTCTGTGCTCATGTATATGGCTTGTCTCCTTGAGTTTGTAGGGCCTCACAACTAAAATTTCACTTTGGGTCTTAGAGGGGACTTTGGACTTTTGAATAATGTTGAGACACTTAAGATGGTGGAAAGTTTTGAAGTTGAGTTGAAAGCCATTGGTGTTATGAAATGGACCTATGCCTTTGGGGAGGAAGGGTTGTCATGTTATGGCTTAAATCGAAACTATCCCCTACTTAACCATATCTTTGAATACCTGGTCACTCAATTATAGAATCATTTTTAGGAGGTTGTGTAACATTTAAAGCACATAGCACATGGTAATGAAATACATCACAAGGCCCAAATGTTTGAGGGTTAGACTATTCTAATTTGAGTATATGAACCCTACATAGAAAATAAGGCAATAACAACACATTTGGACTCCCACAGACTGACCCACTCTGGGCTTTCTACCATAATGGACTATGGACTTCCTACACTGTAATCTGAGAACAACGTTTCCCCCATTTGCTTTGCCAAGCAGTTATTTGCTATGAGGATTACAGAAGTAAATAATACAATTTAAATAAATATATCTATTTTTTCCTGGATTCTCTATATTTTAAATGGAAATTGGTAGACATTCCATCTATAAACATTTTTGAAATATCCTTGGTGACTGTAATTATATAAATTAAATAACTCATCTCCCTGTCTTCTCTCTCTCTTTCTCTCTCTCTCTCTCTCTCTCTCTCTCTCTCTCTCTCTCTCTCTCTCTCTCTCTCTCTCTCTCTCTCTCATACACACACACACACACACACACACACACACACACACACACACTTATACTCTCAAAACACATGTTATTCATTACAAAGTACATGTTTTGAGAGGATGGAGTATGCATCATTATCTTTCAATGTTTGATTGCTTTGAGCTTAAAAGTGACATGAATCACCTAGTATTACCCTTACTGTCAAATGACTTAAGGTCACAAAATTGTTAAATAGATGACATAATATCATCTACAGGTTGAATATGTTTCCAAATTGTATGACTCAAGTTGACGTCAAAGTCATGATAAATTAATGTTGTATCAACATTACATATGTTTTTATTTCAACACATATGAAAGTATGAGGTATAGTCAGTAGAGTTAGCGGAATCAATTGACACTAATGTTAAATATGTATACACAGATAGCTACATAGCCAGATAAGAATGTGCAAGGAATACATGGCAATAATGAAGTACGGGTAAAAATTCGCTAACCATGAACACTTATATTCCATGGAATAAACAAAGAAAAATTAGGTCTCATCTTTATCTCAAGCTCTAATTATATGTAACTATGCATGTGATCATCTGTCTCTGTATTTACATCTGTGAACCTACTTGTTTTATGAATGGATTCAATTGGACACCATAATTATAATGAAAATTTATAAGAGTAAATGAATCTAAATGAACTTATAACATTATGTAAGCAATTTGAATAATGAACTAGCTGCAGTAAATGCCCTAAAGACTCTTAGGTAGCTGGCTTGTTTCTTTCACAAAAATCAATAAAAGTGATGATGACTTTGTGTGCCAGCCTACCTAAGGAAAAAGAAAAGATACAAATAACTTACATTGGAAATCAAAATGAAGATGTCATTTCAACTCTCCAATATAGTAAAAGGTAAAAACAGAGTGCTAAAAAGTGGTGTATGCTCCCAAAGTTGGCAGCATATATGAAATGAACCATATCTTTGTAATGCACAATGTTATAACACTTTACAAAAGGAAATCCACCTGAATATGCTTGTGTCCACTAAAAATAAAATCAATAATTAATACCCTCATAAACTCCAAGTCCAGATGAGTTCACTGATACATTCTAGCAACTATCTGTAGAGGAAATTGTACACATTCTCCAGTAATTCTTTCAGAAAATAGAAGCAGAGGATTTAATATGTCTAATTCATTCTGACATTATAGCCAAGCCCCAAACCACTATCAGAATAAAACAGAGTTTAAAAAACAGAGACCACAGTGTTTCAGGAACCAGAATAGAAAATTATCTGGAAAAATCATAGCAATTAACAAGTAAAAGTATGAAAGTATGTTCCATTCTGTAAATTCCATTCTGTATTAAACAAAATAACATTAAAATATCACTATACACCCTAGACATGTATAACCCCAAAGAGGAATCTCATTTTATGTTAGCAAGAATGTAGGTTAGGACCTCTCATTCTTTTCCAGTGAGAAAGCAAGCATACACAGGCTCTTTCCAGGACAGCTTATTATTTTATTGGGTAACCGAAGAAACTCTTACTATATATGACATAATGGTAAAACTTGAGAAATTGATGGTACCTGGGATCAGTCGAAAGAAAGGTCTCGAGTCATTCCTTGAAGTCCTTTTCAGGGAATGGTAGTTGGGAGAAGACAACCCACAAGAGTCCGAACACCTTAAGAAGGGTATGAAGAGGTCCTATAAAAACTCAGCACTGTCACCTGCCTCTTTGTTTCGTACTGTGGTGTGTCCATACCATTGCTGATGCTGCTGTTACTCACCACTGACATCAGAACCCAGATTTTACACCCTTCAAAGTGTGCTGTGGACCCGTAGATCTCCAGCAATCCTCCACATCTTAGCTCCACATATTAGCTGCCTGGGAAACATCAGGCCTCATGCGCTGAGTGGTTACCAGATTCTCTAGCTACATAGTGTACAGGCAGCCATGGTTGGACTACCGGTACTGTACCACGTAAGCTAATCTAAATATTCCCCTTCTATAATATTGTTATTACGTTGTCATACATTTTAAATTCATTTTTTTTATTAGTGACCGTCATCATCACCATCTTATCAATCAGTATTCACTTCAGCATTTATGATGGAGCCTTTTTCTTTTCTTCTTTTTTTTCTATTTTAAAAAAGATTTTTAGCATGGGAGAGATGGCTCAGCAGTTAAGAGCACTGGCTGCTCTTCCAGAGAACCCAGGTTAAGTCCCAGGACCCACATGGCAGCTCACAACTGTCTGTAACTCCAGTTCTAGGGGATCTGACACCCACATACAGACACACAGACAGGTGAGACAACAACGCACATAATACACTCCCACACAGACACGTACACAGAATTAAAAAGAAAATAAAGTTTGTTAAATGATTTTTTTAATTCATTTTTAAATTAATTTTTGCACAAAAAATATTTTTATTACATCTCCCCATCAACAATTGCTCCCAGATCCTCTTCATCTCTAGATCCACCAAACTTTGTAAAACTCTGTTTCTCTTTTAAAAAAAAAAGAAAATCAAAGCAACGTTAAAAAAAATAATAAGACAAAAAATACCTAAGGCAAAACAAATAGCACACAAACAAAAACTTGGAATCCATTGTGTGTTGACAAATCTTCCTGGGCATAGTGCCTGCCCTAGAATGTGATTAACATAATGAGTGACACTCCATTGCAATTGTCTCTTTCCTAGTATGTATCTATATAAAAAACGCTTTCATAATATTAATCCATTATAATGGTTCTGTTCCTCTAGACAACTTTCAATAAATATACTGTGCAATCCAGCAATTATTCTTGTTTTTTAAAATCATGTGCATATATATTTAGAAGAGTTTTGTTCATAGAACTCAAAACAACCAAGATGCTTTTTTCCAGTGTCATGGAAAATGAATCAATGCTAAAAGTTAATGAACTATGAAGTCATGAGGAAAATTTAATGCATACAGTTAATGAAAGAAGCCATTCTCAATATATACATGCTGTTTTCAACTCTATAAAGATTACAGAATGACAAATGTGTGAGACAGTAGAAAGACTGATCACTTTAGGAAGTCATGAGGCAAAAAGAGGGATGATTTGTACAGCCCAGAGAATTCTGAGTGGAGTCAAATATTTTGTATAACTCTATAATACTCCCACCTAAGCTTTGGAAAATCCATTTTATGACCTGTAGTGTTACCTGACACTGTTGATAGTACAAAATCCTGTGTGGGTATGTGGGTGTGTCCAAACATATAATACATACACACCATGATAACTAATTTAGAAATTAGGCATATCAAGTCATTAAATTCATTAACTAGGATAACAATATAGAAATGAATGCATAAATGTGGTTCTCTTCCTTGTTCTCTGTGTGATCTACTGTACTATATTTTTATGTTGAAGTTGACAAAGGATTCTAAAGTTCAGGAAGATAAAACTTCAGGTCAGTAGGCCTACTATACAATAGTGGATTCATATCCTATACTGTTATTTAAAAGTAGATGTTATTCAAAAGCAAGAGTCAATTCCAATGTACACTACAGGATTTTTATGACAAAAAATGGCTTGATTTAGGTTAATTCATCATAAGACATGTAAAAACACACAAATGCATTCATTTTTTGCCAGCAAATAACCAAGTCTAAAAAAATAACTGCAGTAGAAACATGTTGTTAGAATTAAAAACTGGCATTTGATACTGTGTTGGAAGAAACCCTACAAGTGACGAGATACAAACCAGATAATAATCATCATAAAAATACCTTATGTATAAAAAGTAGAAGGAAATTGTCACATAAAGTTTAATTGCAGTTGGTTTAAAGGTCATAGTTTGACAAAACTGTGAATGATCATCAGTTATCCTTTGGATGTAGTTATAGCATGCTACATCTAAGCATGGGTTCCATATCTGCCTTCCCAAATAATCTCAAGCTAAAAAAAAAATAAAAAAACCTTATATGTATGATATGAGCCTGCACAGAGATATTTTCCTTCTTGTTTTCAAGGAATAAACTATATTCATATTATATGAGACAGCATAGGTATTATGCATGTACATTGCACGTTAATACTTTATCACTCATGTAAGATTTGGTATCTGTAATGGGAACTGTAACCAGTTTTTCATCACAGATATAAATAAATAACTGTCTAGAGGATAATTGAAAATTTAAGTAGAGTTAAATTACAGTAAAGAACCCAGATTTCCCATTATCTGTGTTAATGGACATGTCCAATTGTGAAGAAATCATAAATGCAGCATTTTCCCTTGCAACAATTATGGATTATGGGATTACTCACTTTAAAATTTAGATTGCTCAATTTTGAGATGCAAGAGATGGTTTCTTTACTGTTTTGATTTAGTTTTTCATTCTAATTGAGTTTCCTTTAACAATCTTTCAGGTTCCTCTCTCTTTCTGTTCATTAATTTCTATTCATAAAAGAAATCAATTAATGCTCATTGGTAAAGATGAGAATTGCATACTGATTCTGTGTCTACTTAAGTCCTTGTCTCTTCTTCATGGGATATTGACTTCTGTCAATTAAACTGCTCCAATCTTACTCCAAACTTGACAGACAATACGGAGCAATCTATAGGGTTTGGGAGTGATGGTAATGGTGGTCAAGCAATGCCTATGATTTGGTGAGTAATTTATAGAACTGGGTTGTTTTCTTTGTTTTTATTGCTAATTTGAGACAGGTTTTCTCTATGTAACAGCCCTGGCTGTGCTGGAACACACTTTTGTAGACCAGGCTAGTCACGAACTCATGGAGATCTAACTGTCTCTGCCTCCTGAGTGCCGGGACTAACAGCATGCACCATCAGGCCCTGTGGTAAGTTTTCCTTACCCTCACAAATAACCTACATTGTGAAATATCATCAGTTTCAGTAATGATTATATCTTATACCTTCTCTCCCATGCTGCTATCTTATGTTTTTATTGACTCAGGAATTGAGTAGTTTAAAATTCCATTCCACTGTTTGTCCTTAAAAAAATCATCATATAAGTACTTTGCATTTTACATTTTGACTTAGACTATCATGAGACTACTTTTGGTATCATTGTCACAGTAGCAGGTCCTAAAATGACATCATTTTGGTGTGCTCCTAGGAAAAGTGATGATTGACCAGGATATTCAAGTGAATAAGGAAAGAAAGAACACATCACCAGTATAAAAGCTCAGTACTGGCATAGACAATTGGAACTCAGCTCTTCCTCAGACTACTGGACACTAGAGTGTGCCTACTCAGTTGAAGGAAGAAATATCCAGAATATAGATCCACTTGCTCTCTTTCCTCGATGTTAAGAATTTTCTAACATGTTTTCATTAGCAATGTGTCAAGTTTTTCATTGGATATTAGTTATGTTTATGACAAGAAAAAATGTCATGATTTTATCATGAAGGGAGTAGCCCACAAGACCCTAAAATTCCCTAAGGGGCATTTAACAAGTGTTGGGAGAGGAGATGTTCAGTTCTTTATAGTGTAGCCACTGAGTTGTCCTTGCTCTAGCAAATCACTTCCACTCACCCTCATTCAAGAAACTTACTGCTCACACCAAAAAAGGAGATATAAAATAGCCTTGATGACTGAAGGGTTTCATCAGGACAGAAGGGGATGAGAATAGGGGTTTAAGATGTCAACAAACTATAATATACGTCTATGAAATTATCAAACAGATTTCTCTGGAATTAAGAAATGACTGGTGTGTGTACTTAGAGTGAAACCCAGCAGGTCACTGGCAGTATATGCTGAGTAGAATGAACTTTTCCTTTCTTTGAACTAACTGTTCTCATTTCCCTGAGTGAGGCTGTGACTTAAAACAGCTGAATACTTAGTAGCAGAAGAAGGATATGTATTTATCATTGAAATTTCATGTCACATAATTATAAGCAAAAGATGACAACTCAATTTTATTTAAAACCAAATATCATAGAATATTTGCTACTAAAACTGTTTTCAAGTAATTAATACTTTGTTATCAAATGAATACCAACAGAGATCAGAATTGTGACCCTAACAGACACTGAAGAAAGAGTAGAAAATGGTAGTGAGTGAAACCAACACACACACATGCCATGCACACCTTTGCACATGAAACTCGTTAAACACATCTGAAGACACTAATTTAAAAGTTTAAGAATAAGGGCTGGACAGATGTCTCAGTGGTTAAGAACATTTGTTGTTCTTGTAGCAGACCTGCATTCTGTTCTTGGCATCCACAATGGGGTTCACAACTTTCCCTAAAGACACTCTCTTCTGGCCTGTGCAAGCAATGTGGAATCATATGGCACACATGCATAAATATAGGCAAGAAATTCATACACATAGAGCAAAATTAAATGAATCTTTAACAAGTTTAAAGATTGACATAACTTGAGCTTGGACACAGAGGACCAAAAATCAAAGTTTATCTAAGCACCACTGACAATCAGTTAAATCCCAGCTTCCTTTAAGACTTATTTTAACTGTACATACCCATGTATGACCATGTGGTAACTTATTGTTCAATACAAAGTATAATGATAAATTCATGGTATCTCATATTTTTATCTCATACCTAACCTTATGAAGTCTTGATTAACATGAAATAAATATACATATTTATGAGGAATGGTATAAAATTTTGATGAGGGTATACAATGTATACCAATCTTATCAGATTCATGAATTTTTTTCATGGTGTTGTCATTACTTTTTATGGAAAATTTTAGTTCCCACCTACTCTAGCTTGAATACAAATTCTGATCCTCATTTGGAGATACTGTCTATCAGGTTTTTTTTTATTTATTTTTTTCAAGAATTTTATCATTTATTTTTATTGCAGCAAAAATATTGAAAACCAAATGTTTCAGTGATCCTGAAGTATGCCATACCTCATGATCCACAGTGCTCTCCAGGCAGGACAGTAAGTCAATGGCCTCCCCCAGTCATCTCCCCGCTCTCAGCCACTCTACAGCCACCTCTATATTCTATTTCCATGAGATAGGCCCTTCAAGACTGCGCACTAATGACAGTCTATCTGTGTCTGCATATTTCTGATACTGTCTATTGCCCACTACTTCCTCTTATTGGTCATTCTTTCCTAATTCAACATTATCTCTCCCTTTCGCAAAACCTAGTCGTTGGATTTTCTTGCCAACCTTCAGTGATTCCCATAGCATGAATGTTCAAGCAAGCAATGCTGCCTGTATTCTGTGAGAAAATTTAAGACATTAGAAATTCCAAGCAAAGAAACATACAGCTCCCACTATCACCAACAGGACATTCATATTGTTCTACACCTAGTTCAATTTTCTCTGAGGAAAAGGTACACTACAAATAAAACAAAAGCCCTTATTGCCCTAACTCCTATTTTTCTTCTCTCCTCACTTCCCATAAACATTACTGAATACTATGTGTTCACGTATGTTGTATTGTATTTGTAGTATATATGTAGCATCTGCTACAACATATAACACTGCATTTTTGTGAATAGATGTTACATAAAGAGTATCATGCTTTAAATGTTCTGACATAACTTTTTTTTTTTCAATCAACATTGTAAGGAATTTTGAGAAGTACACAGGTTGATGTTGGTTCTAGATATAAAGCAAAAGATAACCACACTACAACCCACAGCTCCAGAGAAGCTAGGCAACAAGGAGGACCCAAAAAGGGACACATGGATCGTCCTGGGAAGGGGGAAATAGATGATATCTCCACAAGTAAACTGGGGGAGAGGGGAGGCAATAGATGGTATGGGATGAGGGGTGAAAACATGAGGGAATGGGATGGTCAAGCTGGAACAGGGATGGAGTGGGAGAGCAATGAAAGAGATACCATGATAGAGGGAGACTTCATGGAGATAGGGAGAAACCTCGTGCTAGGGGAGCTCCCAGGAATCCATAAGGATGACCCCAGCTTAGAATACTAGCAATAGTGAAGAGGGTGTCTGAACTGGCTTACCCTGGTCATCAGATTGGTGAATAACCTAACTGCCATCATAGAGCCTCCATCCAGTAACTGATGGAAGCAGATGCAGGTATCCACAGCCAAGTACCAGACTGAGCTCTAGGAGTCCAGTTGAAGAAAGGAAAGAGGGATTCTATGAGGAAGGAGCATCAAGATCATGATGAGGAAACCTACAGAGACAACCCAACCAAGCTAGTGGGAACTCATGAACTTTAGACCAACAGCTGTGGAGCCTCCATGGGACTAGACTAAACTCTATATATAAGTGAGACAGTTGTGTAGCTTGATCTGCTTAAAGGGATGCCTAGCAGTAGGATCAGGATCCATCCCTGGTGCATGAGCTGGCTTTTTGGAGCCCATTACCTGTGCTGGGCCACCTTCCACAGTCTTGATGTAGTGGGAGGTGCTTGGACATGCCTCATCTGAATGTACCAGTCTTTGCTAACTCCCCATTGGAAGCCTTACCTTTCAGAGGAGGGAACGGGGGCATGGCTTGGGCAAGGAAGGCTGAGGGGGTGAGAGGAGGGAAGAGAGCAGGATCTGTGATTGGTATGTAAAATGAATAAAAATTTTCTTACTAAAGAAAAAAAAGAAATCCTACAGAAATTAAAATGAATGAACTACGTGTATCAGTTTTATAATCTGAGAAATAGAAAGGTTTGCTAAAGAATTTCTATTTTCCAGCCTGGACATTTGGTTACAAGGGCTCAAGATGTCGAATCAAATTATTCAGTGAGCCCTCCTCTGAATTCAGTGTCAGAAATGGATTAAAGATATTTAGCCTCTGGGGCTGGTGAAATATTTTAGTGAGTAAAGGTGCTTGCCACCAAGCCTGATGACCTAAGTTCAATCTGAAGGAACCCTGTGGTAGTGTGAGAGAATTGATTCTAAGAAATTATTCTCTGACCTCCTCAGAAGTGTTGACATGCCATCACTCTCTCCTCTCTCTCTCTCTCTCTCTCTCTCTCTCTCTCTCTCTCTCTCTCTCTCTCTCTCTCCCCCTCACACACACACACACACACACCAAAAATGTGCCTATACACACACAGTCACACACAAAAACAAAAATACACAATAATTTAAAAATTACAGCAATTACTTTCTATTCATATGTGAAAATATTTATAATATACTCATATGATTGTTTTAATTTATCAATATGAACTCAGATTAATATGAAGAAAAATTACTATTGAGAAACAGAATAAAGAAATTTCTTTTTCTCATCTTTTGAAAATGTCCTAACTATGATAAAAAAAAAAGTAGCTTTGCTAGTAAACATCAATTTTCACCATTTCACCATAGAAGTAAATGCTAAAATACCCAATATTTCAAGATGTCACTGCAATAACTCTTCTAGCCATCAGAATTCCCTGGTGTGACAGAGTCTTTGATCCTGGCCACCACAACACTTAGCTTGCTCAGTGATGCCTATAACAATTCATTTTGTATTTTAGAAAAATTAGTCAGGGATGTTATCTCCAAATCAGGTTGCCAAAGCTAACTGCAAGGAACTATCATTACCCTTGCCCGGAGGAAAAGTCGAGTTTATTAAGAAACTCATATGTACATGTCATAAATCACCATTTAATGTGTCTGCTGGTGAGTACAGAGAAAGAGAGGGCATGGACCTCTATTGGAGATCATTGGTAGAATTCCTGCTACCTTTGTTTACATCATCCCCGAAAAGTCCCCAAGGCCCTTTAAACAAATGCCAGGTCAGCCATAACTCTGAGCCGAAAATTAAGAAGTTAGGGTTCATAGGAGCATTAATATTGCCTTGAGCACCACAGAGCTGTGGAGTCAAGAGGTAAGAAGTCACTGCCTTCAATTTCATGGAAACTGTGCATCCATAGTTAAGGGAACTAATTGAGAAAATAAGACTGGCCAACTTCAAAAACCTGAAAAGGGCAACATACAGAAGAGCAAATTATTTCTCAGCTGTCCTTTTGGCCTATAAGTAAAAGCATAGAATCATTACATCATTTTCTGTGTATTAATAAGAAAAAATAAAAGTGTTGTAGTATATGGGCATGCATTAGTATTATTTCATATCAAAGTTTTATTTATGTTCTAAATACAAGTGAAATTAATGATTGTGAATTTAATATAAATTTCTTGTGAGGAAACATAATAAAAAGATAATTCATAATGAAATTTCACATTCACTTTATTTTAATAAAACTGGTCTCAATTTTGGTTGTAAATTTACTGTCTTGTAGACTTTTTCATATATATGCACAAATAAATTTCATATAGTTCTACAAGACAGTTCTCTTCAGTTTACTGAATCACAGGTAACAATATTTTTGAAGAGTAATAAGAATCTAGTTATGGTTATTTCTTGGTGTTCAATGACAATGCCAAGTGCTTAATTTTTATCTTATCTTTAAAGCATGGGTAACGTGAAGGACTTGATAGTGTACATCATTGCCTTCCTGCAGTTCCAGACATGTTTGAATTGCTTCCAGTGACAGATCCAAGAACTCTAACTCTGCTATTCGGTGTTAGGGAAGGATTAGGAGAGGAACATTCCAGAAATGGTACAGCAATAACCTCCAGAAATCCACTCACAATAGCAGTGAGAGCAGTGATAAACCCTGCCAAAAATCAATGCTTCCAGAGCTCTAGAAATTCAACAACTCTTTACAACAATCAAAGAAGTATATGTTTTAAAAGTCACTAAAAACAGTGAGGCTGGTGGTGTTTAATTTTCCTATGTTCTAATCATCACTCCCCTACTGTCTTTCTAAGTCATCATTGGGTACATAGCAGCTGTGAAATATCACAGCAGAGATACAAGTCAAGGATGAGAAAGAGATTTGGAATTCACTCTAAAGCCCCACCCCCACAACATTGCAGCTACTTAACTAGCCTGGTGGCTTCCTGTAAGCTTCAATTGAAGAACTTGTGACTTTTTTTTTCTCCTTGAAATAGCGTTTATGTAATAAAAAAAAAAAAATAAATGGTTTTTTTTTTTGTTTTTGTCTTTTGCTTTAAAAAATATTTGCTGACACCTTAAGAGTCTTACTTTTATTCCTATCTCTTTCCTTACTACATTCTGCCTGGAAAGCTAAGTGAGGGATCCAATGGCTTCATTTATTTATTTGACTTTTAAATCAGTGTAATTTAATTCCTTCACCACATGTAGGCATCCTTACACCTGTCTCACCTCTTTATAGTAATAAAAATATCACAAGCTATATTTTCTTATTTTCCATTAAGCCATTTACGCATCAAATTGAAAGGAAAGTCCTCCTATACTCATCAAGCTTCAATATGCAAATCAGAAAATTCTGGCACCCTTTTTGTGAATGCATTTGGAGTAACTCACTTGGCATCTGAAGCAAAATTTGAATGTGTGTCTATACAGTCTCAACAGGAAGAAAAATAAATCTTGTGAGTAGGATGTCTAGGTGAGGTCCACCATAACGGGCTTTCTTCTCTTGTTTAGTGTGTTACTTGGTTCCACTGAGTGCAGATAAGCATGTTGCTTCATGCAGAGTAGCTTGAAGTTTAAGCTGTGTTTAGTTTGCTAAATTAAAAGATCTAAATAAGAAGTTTCAATAATTGACATTCTGGGATATGAATAGGCTATTTAGACCTCGTTCAAATGGCCCTGTACCTTGTGCTTTAACTTTCTTGTGTATCATAGAATGTGCTGGGTGTCTCTATTCTAGTACATACATGGCCAACATTAAGTTCCATAGGGAGACCCTATGTGATATACAAGCTTGGTGAGCATTCACTCATGTGGAAAAACAATAAGTACAAATATAAGAACAGTCGTTATTTAAAGATTTGAGTAACTAAGGTCTGTGCTCTTAAAGGACGGTAGTTTATAAGATTCTCCACATTGCCTGTACTGTTTTTCTTATCTCTGTCAAAGCAAAGTTCATGAACCTCAGGACTAAGTGACAAATACCTTTGGCAGCTCTCTAAAACAGCCACTTAAACCCTATATAGCCTTCATTTTCCTGAGCAAGCCTCTAAATATGTCAGCACTTGCTTGAGGCTCTCTGGCAGAAGAAATGCAGAAAGTGAACAGTGTAGAGTATCCACTCCTTAAAATATATCGAGTATCCATACAATCAGAAAGGAGGAATTATAGGAAGACTGGATATAGGAAAAAGAAAATAGAATCACTTAAACAGAGATGCATTTTGACAAGTTGGAAAACCAGAAATCACTTAAAGAATTATGTTTGGCACCTGTACAACAGAGACTTGAATTTGATCAAATTAAATTATAACTCCCGGATCTATACCTTGTTTGATGAAATAGAACCCGAAAGATGAATGTCAATATCTTAGCCTCCTAGGCAAAATGGTAAATATGGTCCAATGTTAATTATAATAGGATTTTCAAGAACCGAGATACCTTATCACTACTTGTGTTTTTCCTAGTAATAAAATTTTTCCCATTTCTAATTTGAAAAAAGAATAAAATGAAGCAGAACTCAATCAATTTTTATAATCTCAGTGTTGTGACTTCTTTCTTTGGACTCCATGCATAAAATTATTCAAATTATCACTCTAATTCAGAAAAGTTAAGGACTTTCCAACTATATCTGAAAGTATGATCATTAATTTTTCAATCGCTTTTATATCTACGCTTTTCTTACACCACTAGAGGAACCCACTACACCTTTATTACTTCCCATGGGGTACACTTAGGGCCTTGAAATCAGTCAGAGTCCTCGCAGCCAAAAACTTGATTATCTCCAACTCTCTCCAATAATGCAAACATGGAAATATATTTAATGAATTCTCTCCCAGGAAGACTCTTCTGACATGGTCATTCAGAGCATGTGGGCACTCATTAATGAAGATCATTTGAAGAGGAAAAGGTCATTGCTCCACACATAGTTCACATTCTAACACCATAACTACATTGTTAAAATATCTCATCTTCAGAGCTTTTGAAGGGCTCTGGGTATAAAATGCTACTTACTTGGAAGTCTTAGAGGAATTTACATTGTTATTTGTTCATGTGTTTATCATTATGGGAAAGCCTCTTTCAACAAAGTGTCTAGAATCTGCCCAAGTTGTTCTACAATAGGCATTCCTATTACAGCAGATACTCATTTATATTATTCCTGTTACTTCTCACTTTCAAATTTTTGCACCTTATTCTCTTCTTTCTGGAAAGTCTGGATCATTAGGAATGGTCTTGAGTTATCAAAAGACTGTTTAAAAAAAACCTAGGCATCTTGAACCTGTGCTATATGTGCTTAGAGTACAAATTGCTTGTCAAACCCTGGGATTCTGTGGAAAGAGATGGTTTCACTGGATCTGGGACTATTCTGACAAAATAGCAGAAAATCTTTCATGGAAAAAGTACTGCACACACACAGTACAGTCACTGGAAACTCTACCACAGCTCAGAAAAATTATAGCATATCAGAGGCAGAAGATTACATGTATTATCAGTCCCTTATGGATTCCTTGGTGCACAGAGAATATGACCCTTCTTTCCAATCCATAGGCTGCTTGAGCAGAAACTTAAGACTGATTAAGGAAGGAACTAAAAGTCCATAAATTTGTACTTGTCATTTTGCTACACATGATGAACCTAGTTGAAGATTTGCTGGTAGTCATTCTTTAACTGAGACATCTTTGATAAAATGAGGCCAAATGTCTTGTAGTTAGCCAAATTTCAGGCAGTCCTTGCACTATATGACTTAGCCAAAAAGATACAAAATTAAAAAGAGCCTCATCTATAATGTTTCATAGATTCTTAGGTCATAAGAAATGTCCGATTTATCATGCAATTATTCTTTACCCAGTATTGGAAATCTGCTTACTCACAGATTCTCCAAATATAAATAAAAGTCAGTCATGTCTAGAGGAGCACAAAGCCTGTATACAGGTCAGGGTCTCATTTCCTAACTCACTATAGACTACTAAGCATTGAAGATGATGCTGGCCAAATGAATTGTTTCAGGCTAAAGTCTTTTACTAACTATAATGGATTCTATACCACTACCTAGATTCCTTGTTCACATTGTCAAACCTTTTGATTATTCTCAATAAAAATATTAAATAAAATCACCTAACAGTCTAGTAAATGTTACAGAACACCAGCCATTGTTACATCCTATGCAAAATTAGACATAGGGCAGAATATTCAGATTAAGTAGTCTGAATGAGATGTAACTGTTAATTAAGAAATTAAATAGAGTTATTGATAATGACAGTTATGTGACTGTGTGTTTGCGTGTGTGTGTGTGTGTGTGTGTGTGTGTGTGTGTGTGTGTGTGTGTGTGTTCCATGTGTGCACACAGAGGCCAGAGAACAATCATATGTGCCATTACTCAGGAAGCCAATGTGGTTTTTTGAGCCAGGATCTCTCTTTGGCCAGGAACTTGCCAAGCAGTCTAGGCTAGCTGACCAGTGTACTCCAGGATCTATCTATACTTACTTCCACAACATTAGGAAAATTAGCACACACTACTTTGCCCAGATGATTTGTTGTTTGTGTTTGCTTTGTCCTGTTTATAGTGTGGAATCTAGGAAATGGAACACACATCTTCATTCATAAAAGAAAAGAACTTTAGGACTATTCTATCAACAACTAATCAACTCTTTCTAATCTTTCACTTTTGAGTACCACAAAACTTTTCCATACTTTAAATCCTCAAATGCAAAGAAATTTAACTATACTATATCAGTTTATCTATGTTTAGTATATACCAGTAAATGAGTGAATATAATTTACAATTTTAGTGTGAGGCATTTTAGAGATGTGTTAGACTGAATCTTCTATCCTTATTATAATGTTCATTCATGAAAAACTGGATTATCAAAAACTGGCAATTTTATTTAATTTTTTGAGACTGTATAATTTAACATCTGTGCATTACTATCATATATAAGTAAATGTAAAATTTATTCTAGCAGGAATGCCATTTTACTAGATAACTTTAGATTCAAGTGAAAATTCTGGGATTCATTTACATACACATTGATTTATAGACCATATACAAATGAGTCAAATCAGCACTATACATAACCTTAAACATATATTTGTATATGTACTGAAGGAAGTGAAAGCATCAGTTCTCTAATACACATCTGTGTGTCATTTTACCATTCCTAATTAAGTAAAATTCTATAAGAGGAAACTCATTTTTCCTTGTATTTCACCTTGATTAAACATTTCACTTTTAACATATCTAGATGAAACCACAGGTTATTCTATGAAGGTCACCTAAATTATACTAAGAAAATTTAATTAATTGACAAAGGTTTGCTGGATATTTCTGTATGATTAAAAACTCCATTGTAATTATCTACATTAAGATTATTATTAAGAACTAGACACTGACCCTTTGTTAGATTAACTGATCAATTTAGGCAATCATAGCTAATATACTAACAAGCCACCCAGTTATCTTCTGCAATTACTCCACAGGTCAAAGTTTCTAACCTTAGAATAATCAGCAATAAGGACTAATACATTCAAAGCCTCCTTTTGAAGAAAAGAGCATTATTTTTAAGTTTTGTAAAGTTCACTTAAAAAGATATTTCTTAAGCTTTAGCCGCTTGACTAATATTACACTTTTAAGATGAAGTAAAGTGTATCATTTTAATTCTTCAATTTGTAATTATTGAAAATACTTTCCCTTTTTATAGAGATTATGAATATATTAATTACCACAAATTTAAGAATATACTTGCTATCTTCTTGTTATTCTTTTTGATGAATTAAATTCTCTAAATTAAAAAAAATTCTTATATTCCTGCCCCCAAAATGATAAAAGTTGAATGCTAGTATTTAAGAACTAAAGAACAAATATCAAGTCCTTTTAATAGTAATGATATCAACTTATTTTGGCCATATACATACATACATATACATGTATATGGCCAAAATATACTTGTGTGTGTGTGTGTGTGTTATTACTTAAAAGAGGAAAGATAATTTGACAACTGCTATGACTAAATGTATGAAGCTTGCTGAAGTATTAATCCCTAATACTCAACATGATGCCATTTGAAGGTAAGGACTCTGAGAGGTACTTATGGATATAGATTAATCTAAGAGAAGTAGAATCCTCAGGATAGGATATTTCAAACTGAGATCAGAGTGAGAAATGCTTAAATCCACATCTATTCTTTTGAGACCAGTGTTCAAAGATACTTTACAGTGGATACTGCAATCTTCAAATCTGAAATGATGTTTCTTTAGGTAAAAATGGGTCTCTTTCCCATGACAGGGGTAACTTTGATATGTGAAAAGAACCACCTAGAAAGTACTCAGCAACCGTTACTTTGAATTGGTGCTGCACCCTAAAGCAGTAAATCTCTTTTATTGAGAATAGCGTTTCAAGTAACTGACAGGTTGCTATTGATCCACGGCTGAAAATTCATTTATGATTGGAAAACCATCCACATCACTCAATTTAAGAACATAGCAGAGTGCAAACAGGACGTGTATTTTTCTGTCCTTTAACCACAGTATTGGATTCATCCCCAATCTTCAACATAATAAACAATATTTATTAAGTGCTTAGTACCTATCCTGTCATGTTTAGAAATCTGTATATAAATTAATTTATTCACCATGCCAATAGTGTAATGTCAATGATAATTATGCTGTAATCAAAATTTTACTGATTGGAAATCTAAGTAACAAAGAATTTACAAAATTATTCCAAAATATGCTCCCACAATAACTAGAACAATTTATCTTCAAAGTCAGTGTCATTAATCAAAGCCCCTACAATGTGAGTTTCTGGGAGATAGAGGCACAAGAAATGACAAATTGTCAAGTGTTTCATGTTTATTACTTATAAAAAATTTAAAAATTTGTATTTACACTCATGTAATTTATTAGAAAATTTTGCAAAATATCTTGTAAAGAATTTTGAATTTCATATGGAATCCAGATATAAAAACCTATAAACATTATGAGAGAGTCTGTCCTAGTTGACTTTAACTGTTAACTTGACCCAGCATGGAGTCATTTGAGAAACTAGTCTTCTTTAAAAAATAAAACCACATCATCATTTTGCATAATTCTAAGTTCGGATCAAAGTAAATAGAATAACAACAAAATCCCCCACAATACATAGTACCCTACCTTGCTACTCTGTGAGGGTGACCATTTTGTGAATCAAGAACCAAAGGACAGGAGAGAAGAAAGTAACCAATAGATGTGAACAAAAGCCAGATGGTTCAGGAACAGTCAAGAGTACTGGAGAACACACGGGGAAATAGATAGAGTGCAGAGGCTTTGCAGGGGGAATCTATAATCTACTTCTTTCATGCAAAATGTCATCCTCAGGGTGGGCTCCTGTGCTATTGCCTTATCTTCATTAATGTTCAGTCCCTATAAATTCATAAAGTAGATTGGTTTGAGTGGGTCCGAAGATCCTTGGAGCAAACTCTGAGGAGACAGATCTCAAGTAGTTCTTGCACATAAAGTCACAGCTACTGTAAGTTTATGTGTGTAACTGTACTTCGGCGTGAAGAGAAAACTTCTTTCCCAATAGTCCTCCTATTGTTGTTTTTTGACTTTCTTGGGGGCCTGCCACCCAGCTCCCAAATAAATCACACAAGGAGGCTTATTCTTACTTATGAATGCCTGGCCTTGGCTTAGCTTAGTTTCTAGCCAGCTTTCCTTAACTTATTCCGACTACCTTTTGTCTCTGGGCTTTTCCCATTCTCTCACTTCTATGAATCTCACTCTTACTCCGTGGCTTGCCGTGTAGCTAGATGGCTGGCTCTTGGAGTCCTCCTTCGCTGGTTTCTTCAGCTTAGATCTCTCCTCCCAGTTTTCTCTTTCTATTTATCCTCTCTGCCTTCCAGCCTCACCTATCCTTTCTCCTGCCTTGCTAGTGGCCAGTTCCATATTAGACCACCAGGTGTTTTACCCAGGCACAGTAACACAGCTTCAAAGAGTTAAACCAACGCAATATAAACAAAAGTAACACACCTTAAAATATTCTAATACATTCCCCCTTTTTGTCTAAATAAAACTAAAGGTTTTAACTTTTACATAGTATAACCATATACAACAAAACCAGTTATCAAGTAAGAATTAATTTACAATATTCAGTCCAATTGCAGTTATTATATTCAAAGTAAATAATGCATAATCTATCCTATCTTAGTGAACCCCAAATTTTACACCTAATTTATTTTCTATCATAACTAAGAATAACTTCAACTATAACTATTTATTCTTCAACTTCATTAAAGACCCAGAAGGATGTAATATTATTTAACAACAGAGAAATTTGGTTGCCTGGACAGTCACCAAAAGTTCCTCTAATATTGGGGCATCCATCTTCAGCCTACAGGCCTAGAGCATCTGGCAGACTCTTCTGTGAAGCAGGAATTTTGAAGGACTGTTCTGCCTTGTTTCGTCAAAGTTCAACAGTTTTTTTTTTTTCCTGTGCCCTGCATGTCCAATCTGCACAGCACATTGTCAGCAGTCAAAGGCTTTTCTTTGCCCAGTGGCTAACCTTGCCACACTGAAAGCAAACTCCATAAGGAATTTCTTCAATGCCCATCATCTTCTCTGAAGTAAATTGGTACTACCAGGAGCAGATGTGTCTCATTATCATGAAAAACTATAAATTAACCACACATTTTAAATATCATATTCCATAGGTCTTTGAAACTTTTGAAGACTATCTATCTAAATTATATCTATATATGATCTGGAAAGCATACATAATATATCTACAAGTTTGATTGTTATAAATGACTAATTACTGACCTATGCTTCTTGATTGTCCTATATAGTTTATAATAATAGCTTTCAAAAACTAGAACTTCACCCTACATTTCCAAATGAACTGCATAGGCACAATACCTCAAACAAAAATAGAAACATACATACAATATGTTGTAACAAAAATAAACTTAAATTTTTACCAATATAAAAAAATCCTTTAAACAAGAGTAGAAGCATATATACAGTGTTAGTAAAGTAACTTTAAATTTGTATCAATATACTGTATTCCCCTAAATGATAACAAACATCCATAACCCACTAAATCCAAAAGCCACTCACACTCCCAAGTTCTTGGGAATGTGGACGTAGTTTTCTCCACACTTCTTGCTGCTTTCTGTGGATGAAGTATCTTTAGGGTCCCAAGAGAAAATTTGAGATAATAAACAAGTCCTGGGAAGACCAGCAGTAACCTTTGCTGATAGATTTCACCTGTTAAGTTTTAGGAGGTCTTGCTCAATCAAACCTGATCCATATTAATCCTGAAGGAATCCACAACCTCTTATCTCCTGTGGGAACAAAACTCCACAGCATTTTTGATTTCCATTTGACAGATATATTTTTTACTTCTTTTTTAAAGTTAAGGCATTTCTAAAATATCCAGATTAGTTCAATTTAGCAGCCCACTTCACAATCCCATGTGTCCTAGCAGCTGTCTTTTGCTTCTTAACAATCAGAAAATTCAAAATCAACACACACAGGATTGTAGCTGGAGAATTTTTCTCCAGCTCCCACCACCAAGTCCCGCCAGTCCCAGAACCCATTTATAAAATAAACACACAGACTCTTACATTATTTAAACTGCTTGGCCATTAGCTCAGGCCTATCATTGTCTAGCTCTCACTCTTATATTCAGCCCATTTCTATTAATCTTTACTTTGCCACGTGGCTCGTGGCTTCCCGGTACTTTACATCTTCCTTGTCTTGGCGGTGGCTCCAGCTGCACTCCCTTTCCTTCCTCCTTCCTCAATTCTCCTCTCTCCTTGTCCCGCCTATACTTCCTGCCTGGTCACTGGCCAAACAGTGCTTTATTTATATCGAGTGATATCCACAGCACAGGATCCTGGCTACCTGTGGATTTCCCATCTTACATGGCTTTTTTCCTTTACTCTCTCTTTAAATATTTCATTATTATTTTAAAACTATTTTTTCTATAATTCTCAAAACCTTTTTCTTTTTTTTTAGCCTATACACATTTTAAAACACACTGTAACTTGTTGAGAGCTCTTTTACTGAGCAGCTCTAGTCCTTTTTGACCATATGAGAAAACCCTTGACTGATAAGGTACACCTATATTCTCCACGTTATGTGTCTCTCGGCTGGCTCTGCTTGGCTCTGAGGTCGTGAAAGCCAAACCTAAAGCTCACGGCCCAATGACTGAAAACTGTATTCAACCTTCCTAGCTGTGGAAGCCAGTACTGTGTTGCCACAGGTAGTTTTACTTAGCTCTTGGTTTTTGTTCAGAGCTGCCCTACAGGTGGAACAGCAGCGCCTCTTAAAGGATACATCTTTTGTTGTTGTTCATTTTTCTCAGGCTCTAAATGGATTTTCGAGCCCCATGTTGGGTGCCAATTTGTTGTTTTGGGGGGCCTTCCACCTATCTCCCAAATAAATCACACAGGGAGGCTCATTCTTACTTATGAATGCCCAGTCTTAGCTTGACTTAGTTTCTTGCCAGTTTTGCTTAACTTATTCTGACTACCTTTTGCCCCTGGGCTTTTCCAGTTCTCTAACTTCTGTGAAGTTACTCTTACTTCATGGCTTGCTGTGTACCTGGGTGGCTGGCCCCTGAAGTCCTTCTCCTTCTCTGGCTCCTCGAGCATGGATCTCTCCTCCCAGTCTTCTCTTTCTATTTATTCTCTCTGCCTTCCAGCCCCACCTATCCTTTCTCCTGCCTTGCTAGTGGCCAGTTCCTTATCAGACCACCAGGTGTTTTTTACACAGGCACAGTAACACAGTGTCACAGAGTTAAACAAATGCAACATAAACAAAAGTAACACACCTTAAAATATTCTATTACATTCTCCGCTACTTAGGTGTCTCATGGTCGTTTTATCTCCTGTTCTGAGATAATCACCAAGGTTTGGAGGGAAGATATGAGATAGATGTCCCCATTAGGGCTGAGCACTCCACAGGCTTTGAAATCCATATTTTTTTCTACTGATATTCACACATATTCATTGAAAGATTATAAGAGGCAAAATCGAAAATTCTGGAATCAAATTAAAGAAGAGCTTTTAAACTGTTCATTTGAAACTTTTTAGCTTATCAACAGGAAGAACTCCACAATTTAAAACCACCTTATCCTGGCAGGACCATGAACAGGAGCAGGCATATATGTTGCTTGCAGAAGCTCTAAGCAAAGCATATCTGTGGTGCTGTTTTATTTGTGCTGAAATATGGTGATATTTTATTTGTGCTTTAATAAATAAAGCTTGCCTAGAGATCAGAGGAAATAGCAAGCCATTTTAAGTAAACAAAGAAGTCGGGCAATGGTAGCACATGCCCTTAATCCTATCATTTGGCAGGCAGGATCTCTGTGTGTTCAAAGCCTCACTGGAAGCAGAGCCAGGTGGGGTGGCACACTCCTTAAAATTCCAACACTAGTTAACCATGGAGGTTTGGAGGTCTGTACAGACAGACAGGAATTGTCAGAGCTGGGCAGAAAGAGGAAGTGATGTAGCTGAGCAGAGACAGCAAATCAGGTGGCAGAACAGCAAGGCATATAGGGATGGGTAGACAGGAAGTTGCAGCATTTGGAAGCTGCAAAGTTGGTGAGGTGAAGTTGGCTGGTGGCTTTCCTTATTTCCCTGATCTATAAGGCTTTCACCCCTATATTTGATTCTGTGATTTTTATTTAATAAGACCATTTAGAAATTTGTCTACACATATATCAGCTGGTACTGCCCCCAAGAATTTTTACTGTCCAGTCCCAGTTTGCAAACAAAAGTAGCTAATTTTCACATAGCAGCTGTAAAACATGAGACAACATCAAGACTGCTAATTACTCAGTAAGTGGTGCAGAGGTGAATTTTATCAGGACAGCAAGTCATAAATGTTTATCATCAGGCAACACTAATAATTGATACATTGCAAACTGTTAAACATAACAAAAGACAAACATTTCCCCCTATGACAGCAAAGAAGGCGCATACCATTAAAGAGTTTTCTGAGGATGGGAAATAAATGAGCTTGATGTCCTCATAAATTTGGAGAACCTAGGTTTAAAACTTCTGCAATAAAATTTCTGTTTCCATCTGTCTTAGGATCTTGCGTATAGATTATTCTTGAAAGTAACAATTAGGGATTTCTTACCTAGTTCTTGGCCCATATGCGCAGTCATTCTTGATGGCATCATGGAACTTGCTTTTAGAAATGTTACTTGAATACTACTGAAGTCCTATAATCTCAGTTCACTGTATTTATATCACAGATAATATCTCAGTAAACAAAACAGGTGTCTATACGGTGTGTCTTACATTACTCTTGATTCAGCACTGCATCGTAACAAGGGCCTTTACAAAGAAGCCCTTGGGGAGACATAGAAGCATACAGTCCTCTGGGCACTAGAAAGTAGAACAAGATCGATGCTGCCTCACAAGCAGAATGTTAAATATTTGGAGTGATTTGTTTTGAAAATCTGAAATTATATATTCGTGGTGTACATGAAAGCCTGAAAAATCTTTATCTGTCCCTTTTATGCTGCTTTCCCTGCTAAAGCAACTAGGCCAAAAGAAACACTGCTTCATGTTATTATTAATAAACCCAGCAATTTCATGTCTCAAAAATTTGATGCCTTTCAGATTTAGAATAGTTCCTCAAACTTCCAAGCCACATGAGATCCTGCAGTCCTCACTCTCTTTTCTACAATGTTTTTCTTAAAGAAATGATCCTTGGCTTGGACAGAAATGAAAGCCCAGTTTTACAGTAAGATATCTCTGATCTGCATATGCATGCATGAGCAACTATGCCCATTTGCACACATGCATAACATACACACACACACACACACACACACACGCACATACACACACACAGAGCACTCCTGAGAGGAATTTAGTGAAGTAGCTATGAAAATATATTTGAGAAATCATTGCATTGTTTTTAAATTTTAACACCATCACTTGTAAGTTTAAAAGAGCCTTATATGTTTGATGTCCCTTCCTTTTCGGAAACGGATGACTTGAAAAGAAATGGACTAGAAAGTTGATAACAAATATCAAGTAGTAAGTGCAGTGATCACAGAAAAACTGTTAAAATGTTTACTCTAAAGGGAATAGTTACCAAACAGAATTGTTGTTACTGCTAATGCTTGATTTTATCAAAATAAATTAAATGTGAAAGGAATATAGTCCTTAAAACAACCAATACTATTCTATAAGCTTATATTATTACTGCTTCCCAGAGCACCTTGTTTTCAAGCTTCACCTCATTTCAGAGGACATCAACTGCTACTTTTCGTACAGTTAAGGTGAAAAAGATTCAGATAAAGCAAAGCACTTCATTTTTGTGTTGGAAAACAAATAACAATGAATGGTGTCTTTCCAGATGCCTGGGATTTTGTCAACATAAATGAGATCTTATTAATGATTTCTCTGTTTGTATAAAGCAAGTAGAAATGCAATTAAATTTTTATCAAATAAATATTTAGTAAAAGCAAAAACCTATTGTTCGATTTACTTATAAACTGGTAAGTTAAGAAAGACTAAACCACAAATAAGACCAAATATTGCTGAATAATAATTGGGTTCTCCTAAGGTACTTTCCAACTAGAAAGTTCTACATTTTAATGGTGATGCTTCCTTTTATATAACATAAATCTTAAAATTCAGTTTAAATCAAATTCTAAATACTGAGGATTGCTACCGTACTGCTAAAATCACAAAGCAGTTGAATATGTGCATGCGTTTCTATCTGCAGTCATCTTGTCTTTTACCTTATTCAGTTCGAAATGCCAAACTCCACACCGTAGCACCCAATCTTAACGAGAAATAAACTGACTGTTTTATAAGAAGTCATGCCGACACTAATTAGAGCTCCCATGATTATGGAGATTTATAAGGTCGCAAATTGAAAATCCAAGTTGTCATCTCTGTCTTTCATCTCCTTTGGTATTTATCAGCCACCTCTGATGTGACCTAATATTTCTCTGACTTGTAGGTAAGATCTTCAGAATGTATTAACTTAACAGATGGCTAACTTCTATCAACCCAAACATTATGAATAACCATCAAATATCATAAAAATATCTGTGATAGAGAATTCCTGTTTGGCTATGAACTTCCTACTTTACTTCCTGCCAATCCACTAAGAGACTTCATTAACTTATTACTTTCTTTGTTGTGACTAGAAAACATTCCTGTAACCTCTTCCACAGTAGAACATTTGAACCACAATATTCTGGGTCCATGTCCCTAGGCCAGGGCCACTCATATTTGATTCAGAAATATATGATCTTTTATTATTATTAGACTTAAAAGAGTCTTTTGGCAAAGCATTAATATTTAGGTCTCTTATAAATGGGAACCAATTCTTACATGGCAGAAGGTCAGGTCATGACCCAGATATCTCAGGGTTCTGTTTCCTCAATTAGTCAAATAAGTAGAGAGGGTATGGCCATAAGATTCTAGATTAACATAATGTTGGTTCAGTCTTCACACTATTCCTCAAGGTCCAACCCAGAGAACACCATGAAAAGATTCAAACAAATATTTGAAGTCTGAGTTTGCCTTCTAGTTGTATCTTAGGCCCTGCATTCTCACTAGTAGGCCAGCTGTTCCAGATCCAAGAATAGTGTGGTCTTTTCATTCTGCTGCAAAATGTACCACTATGGTACAAATCTTGTTTTTAAATGTGGTTGGCAATTGTTTTCCATTTTGAATAGTGAACAAAATTTGAATATTGGAGCACTGAATAATGGTGATCTGAATGTGAATTACCTGCACTGATTTGATGAAAAATTTGCAAAATCAACATTTAAAACAAAGCCTCAAGTTTCCCAAGACTCAGTTCTATGAAATACATCATTTTATGGGCAATTTTCTTGAATTTCTTTTTTTTAGTTTTTTGAAACAGATTAAGTGAAAACAATAAACTGGCTCTCCCATGTAAAGAAGAAATGAAGAAATTGATAAAAAATAACCTGAGTAGGGAAAGGAAGCTTCATATTCAGAAACCATGTCCCATGGGATGATAGATTTCAAAGGAGAGCTAAGAGCTAGAACTGAGAAGTGGCTTAGTGCAAGCTCAGGAAATGCCCATAATTCAGTTAGGGTCTGCTTGTCATTAAAGTTTTGTGTCAAGCTAGTGAAGACATGTGGGTACAGCAACAAGGTACTAATTTAGTTTTCAGTGGAAGCAGAGATTAAAAAAAATAGGTTTCGGGCAGGGAAGGATCTAGTTCCTATAAACATTTGTGCTGCATTAAATTTGAAACACCCTTAAAATAAAGAATTAGTAAGCTGGGTAGAATGTACATTGATAATTTTATAACTGTACAATTAATTTGAATTCACATTTTTCTTGCTTCATGAACTCTATAGTGACAAATAAAAGCTATATTTTAAGATTTACTCTATGATATTGATACATATATATTGTACAGTGAACAATAACCTAATTCGTCAAAATGTCCATCATCATATTTAGTTACATTGGTGTGTGTGTGTGTGTGTGTGTGTGTGTGTGTGTGTGTGTGTGTGTTTGTCTAAATGCACTGTCTTGGTATATACATATGCGTTGTGCTGGCCTGTATGTGTGTGCACAGGATGATGTGGTTTTTGTGTTTGTGTGCGTATATGCTGAAGGAACTTCATCTATAAGCTTTCTACAACCTTCAACAAGGCATCAACAGTATCAGTAACTGTATCAGCTCTACTGTACATCTCATCCACAACACTCACTCACTTTCAAAGGAAGTTTTGCCTTTCAGAGCAATATCTGTTCTCTTCTCCACCTCACTAGCTATTGGCAATGGCTCCCATGCACTCCATTTTGAGAATTCTGTCCTTTTTAGACTCCACATGTGAGGGAGGTTATGAACTACTTGTTTTCCTGGGTCTGGCTTACTTCACTTAGCCTTTTACTTTCTAGGCTCATGCAGGTTATTACATGATAGAATATCTTTATTATTAATGGTCAAATAATACCCATTTAGTCTCTCTTTCTCTCATGTGTGTGTCCATATTCTTCTTATCAATTATCCATCAATGGGTACTTACGCTGTTTCCGTACACTGACTGTTGTGAATTAAACACTCTTTGTAAGGTAGAAAGCACCTGCTCTTCATGTTACTCTGGTATCCTTGACAACTTCCTACATATTTGACTTCTCTAGAACATTTTAAAATAGGACTGATGAAGAATAGAGGACATCATACAATGTCATTAAAGAAATAACAATTATACATAGGTTCATTGCAGTTCCTGACACTTTGTTAACTTGGAAATATTTTCTTTCATTAGTGTTTTCTACCATATCATATTTGATAATAATAAAATTACCTATAATTTGATATCAAGTAAGAGTCCCAGAGCGTCTATTCTTCAACTTGACTCTATTTTTAATTGAATTTGATTTTAGAGTTAGATAAACCAACATTTGTATCCTAAATCAGAATTCCTTAGTTGTCTAAAATTTGGAGATGTCATTTAGCTTGGGCTTTTTCCTATTAAGATAAAGGTGATTGTAGTCAGAAATTTTCTCCAGTCCTGCCCAGCCCTGAGGTCCCATAGCTGCTTATAAAATAATTACACAGTGGCTTAACATTATTTATAACTGCTTGGCCATTAGCTCAAGCTTATTACTGACTAGCTCTTACACTTAAGTTAACCCATAATTCTTATCCATGTTTAGCCATGTGGCTTGGTACCTTTTCTCAGTTCTGCCTTGTCATCTTCTTCTGTGTCTGG
Source organism: Peromyscus californicus insignis (assembly GCF_007827085.1). Classification (NCBI taxonomy): domain Eukaryota; kingdom Metazoa; phylum Chordata; class Mammalia; order Rodentia; family Cricetidae; genus Peromyscus; species Peromyscus californicus. The sequence goes on from NW_026294458.1 coordinate 65,319,319, forward strand.
CTGGCAACTCCTAACTCAGCTCTTCCTCATTCTAGAGTTCTCTTCATCTGCTTACCCCCTCCCCCATACTTCCTGCCTGGCTACTGGCCAATCAGTGTTTTATTTAACAACCAATCAGAGCAACACATATTACAACATACAGAATGACATCCCATATCACTTTCTCTTTTCTGTCTAATCAAAAAGGAAGGTTTTAACTTTAACTGTAAAGTTATTTACAACAAAACAGTTATCAAGCAAGAATTACAGTTACAATATTCAGTCTACTTATATTTGACAAATTCAAAGAAAATATTTTATTTATCTTATGTTTGTGAGTCCAAGGCTTCATATCTAATTTATCTTTTATCATGACCAAGGAAAACTATAATTATAACTATCTAGTCTTCAACTACATCAACTACCTCAGAAAGATACAATATTACCTAAGCAAACAGGAAGAGCATTGTAAGCAACTTCCAAAAATCTAGAATGACAGACACAGGTGGCTACCTGAACAGTTACCCAAAGTTTCTCTGCAACATTGGAGCATCCATTTTCAGCCTACAGGTCTAGAGTCTCTTGGTCACTTCTCTATGTCCTGTAGAATGTCCTGCTAGCAGCTCCTCTATGAATCAGGAACCTGAAAGACCATCTCACCTTGCAAAGTTCAATGGTTAGCTTCCTATGAGTCCTGAATGTCCAGTCAATACAACATTTTGTCAAGCAAATGATAAAGGTGATTGTAGTCAGAAATTTTCTTGTTTAAGAATAGTTTCTTGCCCAAACGGCTATTTTTGCAAAGAAGAAGATAAACTCTTTATGGAGTGTCTTCAACGCTCATCCTCCTCTTTGAAGTAGATTAGTTCTCCCAGGAGCAGACGTGTCTCAATGTCCAGAAAGTCAAAGTTCTTAAAACATTTTAAATGCCATATTCTGTGGGTCTTAGAAGTGTTTGAAGATTACCTACCTAATTGAAATATATCTGTGTATACCTAGAAAATTTAACTAACATGACTATAAGTGTGATTATCATAGGTGACTAATTATTAATCTATTTCTTAATTACACATTATAATTTTAAATGAGTTGCATAAACATATCTTAAACAAGAGTAGAAATATACATACAGTATAACAAAATTATCTTTAAATTTGTAATAAACTAAAATCTATAGCAATGTAAAACATTTCAAAGAAGTTGTTGCTCTTTAAAAGTAGATTCAATAATCTACTCTTTCATCCTATCAAATCTACACTATCCCCTTTTCTTCTTTAGAAGGAAATTTTATTTATAATCAACCTGCTTTAAATAAAAATAAACACTCATAAACAATATTTTGGGAATTAGTGTGTAGCTTTTCATACTACTTCCTGCTGGATGAGAGCTCTCGCAATCTAATGGGGATCCTGAGAAAATTAAGAATTATGGTCAAGTCCTGACTGGAGTAGTCTATGATGCTGTATTCTCTGAGCTAGTTGCCTTGAAGCTGTTTTTAGATGTTTGAAAGAGGAAGAGCTGAGTCAGGTGACAGATAAGACAGAGACCTTACAATGCCATTTGGAAAATAGTGAGTTCATGCATGTGCCTAACCACCTAGACAACCATTGCTACATTTTTTTATTCATCTTAATTTGTTACTTCTAAATTTAGACAATATTTATTTACCTTCTTATTTTGATACTGTATTTGTTTCCTTAAGATGCCTTATTTCCTTTACTTCTCTCTCTGACTATACCATCAACTAAACAAATATTTACCTAATCAAAAATTATTATAAGTTGTTCTTTAAGAATATTTTTGAGAAAATTACTATTAAACATGTTAAAATAAAAAAATTTAGGTGGACATGGACGCCAGGTAATTATCCAAAAGCCTACATAAAACAAAAAATCTGAGTAGGAGAAAAATAATCAGGCAGCTAAACTGCTCTTAAAATGAATCACCAGCCTTTTTCTTCATTTGATCTTAGACAGAAATACATCTTAGTGCCTTCTGGGTCATGCCAATTTAGCTTTTAGGTCTCAGTTGTCCTTAACTTCTATAACCAAATAAGCTAACTCCTTCTAATAAGCATCTACATATACTTGTCTATCTATAATCTATCTATTCTGTATTTATGTCATATTTTACTGACTCTGTTTGGTCCCTCCTTAATACAAAATTACATGTTGCATAGTACAAGATAGCCTAAAATCATATCTACAGTCTCACTGTAAAAGAATGAGCTTCAAATACATCACTATCAAATGCTTATGTTAATACATTCCCTTAGAATCGACTTTTTAATTTTGTCCTTGGAAATTACATAAATGTACATAATACATTTTGTTCACACTTATGTTCTACCTCCTATTCTTTTCCTTCCATCTCCTACTTGTCCTCTCTTCCCCAAACCGTTCTCTCTCCACTACCATTTCTTGGGGTTTTTTTGTTGTTGTTTGTGTATTTATCCCTGTGAGTAACCCTAGTCTAACTCAGTGAACCACAAAAATTAAAACAAAAAGGCTTAATCGAAAATTTTCCAACCATGTTACTGTCCTTAAGCATTCTTCACTGGCAATGAAATCTAGCATGATAGTGAAAGCTGTATGAGAACAGATGAATTTAGAGTCTTCTGATAAAAAGCAAATCTTGTTCTAGTATGTTAAATTATACCTGTAATGTGTAAGTTGAAGCATCACTCTCTAGTGCCACATAGTTATGACTTTACTTAGAAACATGACATACATATGTATCTACATCATATGAGGCCACTCGGCAGTAAACAAGGCCCTTAATCAGTATGACCATGACCATGGCCTTACAAAAGGGCACCCGATGTTGAGGCCTGTATGGGAGTAGATGAGCCCTTGTTACCACAGTGTACAGGAAAGAGTGAACTGCTGCTGTTGCCAATAGAGGGAGGATCAACACTCCAACAAACCAACGTAAGTTAGAAGTAGGGCAGGGAGGGCTCTACCCTGCAGGTTTACGGGAAGTACAGCACTGGGAGCTGCTTTGAAACTGTAGCAGACATGTCACGATTGTGAATTGTAACTCCCATTTTAAAACACCCAGGAAATTAGCCATAGCTCAATAATACTTATTCATTCTATGCATTTTAGATTTTGCATCTGAAGTTGCTGTCACAGGGGAAAGACTTGGAGAACTATTAAGTGATCACTTATGTTTCAAAATATTGGTTACTAATATGATATACATAAAAATCTTTTTAGTTTAAATAAAAGTAAAGGTAATTTAAGAAAAAATGACAGTACATGTGTGGTTTTATACATTCATATCTCCCATTGAAGAATTCATGCATGCCATTTTAAAAATATAGAGGCAAACATGTTTATCCACTGATTTGTCCTTTCTGTCAAATTTTCTCTATATAAATAATACATGCAAGCCCATAGATTTTACCAACACAATGAGTTCTGTTAAAAAAAATTAAAAATAACAGAAATAGAGCAATGGGGAATGTCTCACTTTATTGAATGAAGTTTCCTAAAAGGACTTGAGACTGTATTCTGTGAGTTCTCAAGGAAGAAAATGACTCAGTATTTAAATATTTGGCTTACATATGTCACCAAGGAGGATTCATGTGCAGAGAACACATTTAGAAGGGAAGACAGAATATGTTCATATATGCAAGCAATATTTCCTGAAAACTTCAAAGGATGAATAATTAGGAGCTGGAGAGGCTCCACTACCTCACCTCCTCAGCCTCCAGGTGTGCACGTGGTGTGCAGATGTATGTGCAGACAAAACACATATACTCACAGAATAATAAATTCTAAATAAATGAATTCTAAAAAAAATTAAAAATATTGATTAAAATGTTATCACTCATGCAGAAAAAAAGTTCTAGAAGTTTAGGAATGATTTCCATCCTTTCATTTTCTTTTTCTTTTGGGGTTGTTGGTATTTCACATTTTGCTTGCTTATTTTTTTGTTTGTTTCAAACTTCACCTCCCAGTATAGCTTGTTGTTTTAAATATATGTCCACAATTGTTCCTCTTCTCTCTGCATTGTGTTTCCCTGAGCTACCTTCTTCTCTTGCTTAATTCAATAGTATCTCTCTGAATTTTAAGCCACCTAGATTGTGAGACTTGGTTATACAAAAACAAGGAAATTTATGTAGCATAATAGGATCTGCCCTGACCCTTCTGTTATAACATGCCTTAATCATCAATTTCTAGCTCACACTGACCCTGCTTGCCCTGATATAATTTCCCATGGCCTACTCTTTTCATATTGTTTAGTGTTTCTTCTTATCTAACCTAAATATAAATTTCATAGAGGGAGATTATGGCATTCCATTTACAGATGTACAGTAAGCACTTGAAATAAATGTATCTAAATTGTGTTTAATTACTATTAAATGAATGGATTGATGTAATAAAATAAATTACATTTCTGTACAAATAGAGAACATTATGGGGTATTTCATTACAGCAGTAAATAAATGGATCAATATGTAATCCTGAAACCATAATACTTTGAAAATTATCATAAGATGCTTTTGTGTGGGAATATATAAAACAGTCGACTGAGAAAGAATTTTTTATGAAATCAGAGCTATGAAATTCTAACATGCAAATGATAATGGTGGAATTCCTGACAGGCAATTAAAAAACTGAAATATATTATTATATGTCAACAACTAGCAAGTAATTATTAAACTCCTTTTAGAAGTAGCCAATGCTGTTGTAAAATTTGAAAGGATAATTACAACCTTGAGCCACAGTCTCTGGACCCACATGTTTCTTGATCTGCCTTAGAGAAAGGAGCTAACAATAAAGCAAATTATAGAGTGGATACCTCTGTGATAGAAAGTGCCAGAGAGTTGACACAAATGCATTAACATGATTCAAACCTAGAAAGAGACGTTATTAAGAGAGTGCAACTTGAAAAGAATCCTAAGGGGAAAAAATATCTAAAAGCTTTGATGAAGGCATGCTCAAAGAATTTGCTCAGAATACTATTTCCTCCACTGTATGAACTCAGGGTCATTCATAGCAAAGTTACACCAAACAACTATGAAGGAGACAGTATAATTGTAAGATTTAAGGGGAAGGACTGAAATTAGAGAAAAAAAAATTGAAATGCTTATAACTGTAGTTCACCAACTCACAATACAAAAATTGAGCTAAAGCAAATTATACATATCATATGGTACTGTGATGTTGATGACTCAGTGGGACAAAAATGATACATTTGACTTTGAGCTACATAACCTACTAGTTTGATTCTGCGATCCTACCATACTTTATGCCTGCTATGGTTAACCTTGTTTGTCAAATCAACAAGATCTAGAACCCCCCAAGAGATGGCCTCTGGTTATGACTGGGAGCGATTATGTAAGTTAGGTTAGCTTCTGGCCATGTATGTGAGGAACTGCCTAGATCAGTTTTACTGAAGTGGGAATACTTATTTTAACTGTGGGTAGCATTGGTCCAGGGACTGAGGTCCTGAGGTGAATAAAACTGAGAAAGTGCCGGGCGGTGGTGGCGCACGCCTTTAATCCCAGCACTCGGGAGGCAGAGCCAGGCGGATCTCTGTGAGTTCGAGGCCAGCCTGGGCTACCAAGTGAGTTCCAGGAGAGGCGCAAAGCTGCACAGAGAAACCCTGTCTCGAAAAAAAACCAAAAAAAAAAAAAAAAAAAAAAAAAAAAAACTGAGAAAGTGAGCCAAAAACCAATACTCAGATCCCTCTGCTTTCTGATGGTGGACACCAGTGACCGGCTGCTTCTCAAGACTGGATCAGCATCATACCACTGTTATGGTGACTGTTCCCTGGAACTTTGAGCCAAAATAAACCTTTACTTCCCTAAATTGCATTTGTCAGGTGTTTTTGTTTTGGTTGTTTTCATAGCAGAGATAAAAGTAAAGAATATAGGAACTGCCTGTTTTTTTTTTTTTATCTACTTTGTTTTTTAACATTAGTGTCTCTGGTGACTGTTCCTTTATATTAGTGCCTAAGCAGAGAGGAGTTCTGAGGAGAGACATAACCAGAGTAACACAAAAGCAACCTTAGCATCATCTGTTATCTGTTCTCTCAATAAGCTTACCAGGAAAAAGAAAACTTTCAAGGAAAAAGATCTTGAAATGTTTAGCATAAATTTACATAGACTGCATGATATTGTAAGAATTGATGGACTTTAAGACATAAGACATATTTTTTTATCAATCACTAAATAGCTGAAATTCTGACATAGGTAATATAAAGAAGAGCATGGTATTAATACATTTCCTTAGGGGCTGTAGCCTACCTTGTAAAGACTTCAATCTCAGACTTTTAATAAAACTGTACCCTTTTCTCAAAAATAAACACTATTCATAATGTTGCTTTTGTTGTTTTCTAGTAATATGGATTAACCTGAGGGTTTCACACTACGTAGATCGGTGCATTACCTTATATCTATTTTCCTGGTGCTGCTGGATTTTTGTTACTGTTGTTCTTTCTCTCTTCAAAGACCAAGTCCTTTTTATTCATTTATTTTGCATTATTTACTTGTTTTATAAAATTATAGTATAATTACATCATTAGCCCTTTCTCTTTCCTCCCTCCAAACTCTCTTATATACCCTGCCTTGCTCTTCTTTCAAACTTCTTTCCTTTAATGGAAAATGGCCTTTTTTCCCCATTAGCTGTTGCTACAAGCATATATGTATATCTACATGTATTCTTAAATACATGAGTACAACTGACGACAATAGATGCACTGAGATTGATGGGGTGGTGGAAGGAAAACTTAGGAGGCCTCAGTGTTGCACACAAGACTAGAAGTCAACAAGGAAGGCTGAGAGCTGCAGTAATAGTCTTCTCCATAGGAATGGGCTCTAAAAAGCCAGTTCATGTACCTGGGGTAAGTCCTGGCGCAATTGCCAGGGATCCCACAAATACATCCAGTCATGCAACTGTCACTCACATGCAAACTACCTGGTGTGGTCCCATGCAGACTCCTCAGCTGTCAGTCCAGAACCCATGAGCTCCCACTAGCTTGGGTCAGCTGTCTCTATGATTGCTCCCATCATGATCCTGAGATGCCTTACTCAGCCCTAATCAGGGGTTTGCGGGGGGGGGGGGGGGGGGGGGGGGGGGGGGGGGGGGGGGGGGGGTCCGGTCCTCCCCAACTTGGTATGCCAGTCTGTGTGACTACCCAGGGAAGGCCTTATCCCCTATGAGGAGAGGATGGGGGTGGGATGGGGGAAGATGGGAGTGGGAGAAGAGGAGGGAGGTGGAAGAGGGGTTGGTAAATTTAAAGAAAAAATAAATCTATCAATTTCAATTAATAAGAAAATAAAATAGTCTTCTCCAGAGAAGATCACACCAACTGGTTATACAATACCAAATGTCAGTTCTTTTTATTTTTTCATTATTGAGATGGAGTACTGCAAAGTTTCCAGTCAGGCCTTGCATTCACTCTGTATTCCATTGGGGGACTTGAACTTGAGACATTCCTGAGTGTAAAGTAATCAGACAAGCAGGGATATCAGAAAAGATTAAAATCTTATGATTGCATTATTTAAAGGAAATAAGCATTAAATGTCATGTTGATATATGTTTATAAGCACATTCATGACTACACAATCCTAAGTAGAAAATCTGGAGATCTTGGTGTTAGACACTTTACAAAAACAAACAAACAAACAAAAACAAAAACAAATCGAAACAAAAAAACTGGTTTCTATAAAATCCAAAGTAAAGATTATGTATGTTTGAAACAGAAAAAATTGTAAAGGTGGTGCTCTAAAATTATAAATATAACCATGGTGTCAAAATTCTAAAAGCAGACATCATTTGTGCAGTGAACACAAGAAAAGATCATTAGATAGTTCTTTCTGTATGTAAGTGGTTGTTTTAATTTAAATGAAGACAAGCTTTGCTTAAATCTGCATGATTTTTTTCAGAGTAAATCTGAATTACTCTGTGTATTTCAGGCAAAACTAGTGTTTACTGGTTTCCATTACAGAAAAGTTTATCTTCTTCTGGTTGAAATTTGAGGGGAAAGGATATCTAAGTAAAACAAGTGAGAAAGAAAAAAGAAAAAGAAAAGAAACAAAAGAAAAGAAAAAGAAAGAAACGAAGGAAGGAAGATGAAAAGTAAAAGAAAAAGAAAAAAATAAACAAAACTCATAGTAACATCAGTGCTCCTACAAGTCAATGTTTCTTTGATTTTCAGAGTCCTAGCATACTAATCAAGCACTCTACCAACTGAGATCTGTTTCTAGCCCTGAATGTAAGTGGTGAAGGCATGTGATTGTGTTGTAAGATGAACACATACACTCACTGATTTGCTTATCCAAGAAGTAGCATTGGGCTGTGGTCTCATATCTGTGTCTTCCAGTGACCCCTATGAGTTGATCCTCTCTGTTTTTGGCTACTTTATCTGCAATTTCAATTCAAAGTCAAACAGTGTTCATGTATTCTTGTTTTTCCTAAAATTTTGTTTGTACCTTCTAAAATGAAATCTATTTATTTGTTTCACTTTTGGACTCTCATTTTGAAATAATTTCAAATAACCCAAAACATGCAAAATGGCACAGAATCCCCTTATTTGTCCAGCTTCTGCAGACAGCAATCATCTCATAATCAAAATCTAGTATTCAAAACTGTTCTGAGAACATGGAGTTGATACTGTCACCAATCTACAGAGTTTATTTAATTTGTAATGACTGTGTGGTTAAAGGTCCTTTCCAACTCCAGAATTAATATTATTATGCCTCTTTTAGTTTCTACCAACCAGCAAAAATTTCTCCATTCATCTGTTTTAATTGTTAAACTGATAACTGTATCTGAATTTTAAAAATGTGAGGGAAGTTTCAAATTGCTAACTTAGGAGATAATCCTTTGAATGTTAGTTGTTTTTTTTGTTAGATGTTATTGTTTGTTTTAACAGGGTCTTACTCTGTAGCTAACACTGGTCCAGTTCCCAGTAGTCCTTCTGCCCAAGTTTGCCACATGCTAGAGTTACTAGGTGGTAGCCCAGGCTGGCTTTGAATTCATGGTCTTTCTTTCTAATGCTCTTCAGCCTTCTTCCTGTTGTATTGTGCCATCTGAAAAATCAACACTCCAGGGAACCCAATGTGGAAGTGGAAATGCTGAATTTTCTCTAGGAAGACAAGAATTCATCCCCAAGATATAGGTGGAAGAAAGAAATTTCTGAACAGGACTCCTTTGGGTCAGAAATTGAGGACGTCAGTTGGCAAATGAGGCCTTATAAAACTAATAAGATTATTAAAACAAAGGAAACGCTCAACTAATGGAGATGAAACTGCAGGAAATTTATACATGATTCCACACTAGTCAAGATTCCAGCATAGATGGAGTACATAATATCCAGATTCCAACCCATACTGAGAAGCAATTGGCAGTTGATAGATGCTAGTGAAGGTAGAATCATTTTTAATTAATATGATCAATAGTAGGTTGTTTATGCTCTGAACACATACAAAATAGGGGCAGCTTTAACTGGACTTAGTGAGTTAAAAAAATTAAGTTGGTAAGGGGGTATTGGTAAAGATATGGAAAGAGCAGAAGAGAAAATGGGATGGGGGAGGCAATAGCATCATATTTCATTGTCTAAGTTTATATAATCTTATAAAATAAATTAAAAAAATAATTTATAGTATTTGATAGGTTATGTCCTAAATCAACAATTTTAAACATTCTCAAGAGTTCAAAGAAAAGTAATTAAAAATTTAGTTATCATTTTAACAGTTCTACTATTTGTGATCAAACTAGAAAATTCTGAGTAAATTAAAATGGTGCTAATAATTATGTAAAGACACTAGGCATGATAAAAAAAATCATGCTGGAGAAACTGAACTGTATAGTTATTTGAGTGATGGTCCTATGATAATCATGTTATTTATTTTGTCATAAACTAATAGATTGTTTAAAGAATTTGATTTTTTTGACCCATAACAGATTTGAAAAATGTACTCTTGACTTCACTGAGGTAAAAATATGCCATCTGGTAAACCCATAATTTGAAGTCTGATTGTCTTGTTATATTGCCCACTGTTGTAATTATATTTACTATTTAATCATTGCCTTGAGAAACAAGTAAACCCATGGAATGCTACCTTCAGAATGACAAAATTATCACCAACTTAAAAGTCATCTCTAAAGATCGCCATTTTATTTGTATTTAAAATTATCTCAGGTTTTTGCAATGTTTACATCAAATCAGGAAACTATTTACATAGCAGTCTGGCAGAAGGTAAGTTGGCCATTAGTGTAGGTGTCTAAAGAGACAATCATTTTCACATCCTTTTCTTTTTTTTGTTTTATATCACTGTTATCCACAAATTCACACAAAGACATATTTTTAGCTCTATTGCTATCCCCAGAAGGATACAATGTTCTAGTGCTTAGAGACTGACTCTGGATGCTCTCACCATCTACAATAAAATGTATGATTTGCTTTGGTTATTTAAGTCATTGAGTTACCCATTCTCCTTTTTCGCATCCACTGCCTTTCCTTTATTTCCACTTCCTCATCTGCAATGATGCCTGAGCCTTGGGAAGAAGGAATGTGATTCAAATGTCCTACTTAGGGATGAACATCACACAGTATTGTATTCTCTGCACTTTTACCCATTATAGATCACTGTGTTAATAACCATCTGCTACAAATAGAAGCTTCTCTGATGGAAGTTGAAGGATGTACTATCTATGGGCATAAAGATAAGTCATTAGAGCTGGGCAGTGGTGGCACACGCCTTTATTCCAAGCACTCGGGAAGCAGAGGCAGGCAAATCTCTCTGTTTGAGACCAGGCAGGTCCTTAGAGCAAGTTCCAGGACAACCAGGGCTACACAGGGAAACCCCTGTCTTGAAAAACTAAAAAAAAAAAAAAAAGAAGAAGAAAAAAAAAGGAGAGAGAGAGAGAGAGAGAGAGAGAGAGAGAGAGAGAGAGAGAGAGAGAAAGTCACTGGGAGCTGGTTTAATACCATGCAAATTTAGCAGAATAATAGTACTGCCTTGTAGCTAGAGTTTTCCTGCCTGGCCCACAGTCAGGGCAAATCTCTCTCACCTGCCAGTCCCACAGCCGTCAGACCCGACCAAGTAAACACAGAGACTTGTATTGGTTTCAAACTGTATGGCCATGGCAGGCTTCTTGCTAACTGTTCTTTCAGCTTAAATTAATCCATTTTTATAAATCTATACCTTGCCACATGGCTCGTGGCTTACCGGCATCTTCACATGCTGTTTCTCATCGTGGCGGCTGGCAGTGTCTCTCTGACTCAGCCTTCCACTTCCCAGCTTTATTCTCCTCCTTGTCCCGCCTACACTTCCTGCCTAGCCAATGGCCAATCAGTGTTTTAATTATTGACTAATCAGCAACACATTTGACATACAGAACATTCCACAGCACTTCCCTCTTTTTTTTTTTTTTCAAAAAGAAGGTTTTAACCTTAACAAAGTAAAATTACATATAATTTGGGAATTTGGGCGTAGCTTCTCTTACTACTTCCTGCTGGAGGGGGGCGCTGTATCTTATGGGGATACAAAGAAAATTTTAGAATTATAGAATAGTCCATGAGGGTGTATCATCTGAGCCAGTTGCTTTCAAATCATTCTGGATGTTGGATCATCTGGGCCATGGTGTCATCGGAGACCTTTCAGGGGGTCTTGGCTGGTCAAACCTGATGTATCTTAATCTGGAACAAATCCATAGCCTCTGGCTTTCTGTGGAAACAAAAGCAGAGTCTCCTTTCCAAAGTAACATATCCTTATATCCAAATTTTGAAGTCAAGGTACCTTTAAAATATACATTTTGGCATAATTCAACAGCTTTTACAATCAAATATTTTTCTGCAGTTAAAAGTCCCAAAGACAACACAATGCAGATTCTCTGTGTAATATCCATTTTTACGTGGCTTATTTTTTATACTACCTTTACTGTCTCTTTAAAGACTTTATTTTTTAAAACTATGTATTTATTTCTATAACTCTATATATCATCTTTTTTGTCTCTTTCAAGCCTACGTATCTTTTACACACATTGTAAACTATTACATCTGAATCTGTCTTATTGTGAATCTATTGCCTTAAACTGCAGCAGCTGTGGCTGCTGGATCCACCCACCTCAGCTTCCCAACATGGCCATGGTTTACCGCCAGCTCTGGGAGCTATCGGGGGTCTATGCTTTTAGCCAAGCAGCGTGTAGCCCAGAAACCTCCCCTTTTGCTCTGCACCAGCAAAGGCTAAATCCACTATGCAGCTCAAAGTGCCACTTGCAAAGGCCTCATTCCCGCCATAGGCAGGTCGAGCACGCACGCTAGGAACCCACCAGTAGCTCAAACCAGCAGCTGCCGCTCATTTGAGAGAGACAATTAGGAACTGTTTTTAGCTCCGTTTTAGAATCTTTTTTCTCAGTTTTTAGGTGGAAACTCTTGCCACCACGTTGGACGCCATTTGTTGCTTGAGTTTTCCTGCCTGGCCCACAGTCAGGGCAAATCTCTCTCACCTGCCAGTCCCACAGCCGTCAGACCCGACCAAGTAAACACAGAGACTTGTATTGGTTTCAAACTGTATGGCCATGGCAGGCTTCTTGCTAACTGTTCTTTCAGCTTAAATTAATCCATTTTTATAAATCTATACCTTGCCACATGGCTCGTGGCTTACCGGCATCTTCACATGCTGTTTCTCATCGTGGCGGCTGGCAGTGTCTCTCTGACTCAGCCTTCCACTTCCCAGCTTTATTCTCCTCCTTGTCCCGCCTACACTTCCTGCCTAGCCAATGGCCAATCAGTGTTTTAATTATTGACTAATCAGCAACACATTTGACATACAGAACATTCCACAGCACTGCCTTTTCCCTTAGGGCCTGTGATACCTCTAGCCAGGCCCTTTGTTCTTGGCCTTAGTAGCATTGTTAGTTATGGGTATCAAATCAGGAAGTAGGCCTTAAATCAAATCAGAAAGTAGTAGATGACATCCAGGATATTCATGCCATTGTCACATAAATGGGAATGTCTCCCCACGTCGGTTGTTATTGCAGATCACAGAGATCAAAGCTAGACTGATGATTACTTTTCTTCTCTGCTGGCATGTATGCCACATTCTATCATCATGAAAGACTTCTCATCAAATTATAATACACAGAAACCCAAAAGTAAAGGAATAATGTTTTAAGTTAATAGCAGTTCAGGAATTGTTTTTCTTCTTTTTAATTTTTTTTGAGAATTAACTCATGCATACAATGTATTTAACTAAATCCATCCTCATTCCCCCCCCTTCTAAATCTTTCCCTGATATCCCCCAATTTATATTCCCGTTTGTTTGTTTGAACTTCTTAAGTCCACTTAGCTCTACTTGAAAATCAACTGGAATGGGGTAGTCTCTCAGAAGTTACATCAATGAAGAAAACTGGCTTTTTCTTTCCCTGTAATTGCAAGTAGGTCCTCAGATAAAGGTAGAATTTCATGAACCCCTCCTGCATTCATGTTAAGAGTTTGCATAATTTGATCTTTGAAAGGTTATGTTCATGAACTCACAGGCACTTTTTGTTTACGTACACAGCTGCCCCATGAAGTTCAACAATCTCTCCTGCCGTGGTCGTCCTTTACCTCTGTATTTGACAGACTTTCCAGCGCTTCTGAGATTATCCCTGAATTTTTCGGGAAGGATAGGCATTATAGATATGTCATTTAGGAGTGAGAACTCTGCAATGGTAAGCCTGTAAGCTTACCAGTGGTGTGTCTATCATTCACCACATACTGAAAAAGGTAACAGTTTATGACAGATGTGAAATGCACATGCAAGGGTTATCTGATAAGAATTTAGGGGTAATTTAATACTGTGGTGATTATGTGTAATAATTGTAAGAGAATTTCCCTTAAGCATCTGAAATAACCAACCATGAAGTTTTAGTCATATCAACTGTACCAGACATGAATACTATCTTTATAGCAGGTCTTCAATCCAATCAGAAATTAGTTGATAACTCATATAACATTCACGCCACTACTGCACCAGTGCACAAATCTTGTCATGACAGTCTTTAGTATAGTCAGAAGTCTTTCACAGATAGGTAAGATTATCGATTGTTCATTCTCCAAGTAGTTGCATAATACTTCAATCACTATGAAAATTATCCAGTAGGGATGAAGCTGCCAGATCATTATCAGCTTGATTTCTCTATGTTCTGTGATTCAAATATCTGGTGTCTTCAGAAATATGGTCTCATTATCAAGATCCAGAAAGTATCACAGAGCAACAACAATAGGCTGTATAACACTGATCTGTGGGACCCCACAGCCCTACAAAACACACACACACACACACACACACACACACACACACACACACACACACACACACACACACGGTAACCCATACTTAACAGTAAGCTTTTTATTTGATAGTCTATGATGTCTGGAAGGAACAGCCTATCCCTTCACTTTATGAAGTAAGTTCCATTTAAACTGCATGCATATGAAGCTTCTGTAGTAGCAGGTTTCCACGTGAGATTTTCAAGGGTCTTTACAGCTAGCTATCCTGCCCTGTACTCCCTCCGCCACCCTGATCTCACATCTTTCCCCATACTTAAGGCATCCTGCATCACTATTATCTTTCCTTCCTTCATGTCACCTGCATTTTATTTCCCTCCACTTGAAATCACCCTCCATCACAGACCCTTACTTGTTACCTGATGTCTCTTGTTACCCCAATTAAAAAACACACATATCCAAGATTTCAAATTCAGTATCCAAATGTGAAAAGAACATGGAGATACTGTCTTTCTGGGTCTGGGATATCTCATTTAGGATGATTTTTCCCATCTCTATCCATTTAACTATAAACTTCATTTTCTGACTTTTGAATAATATTTCACTGTGTGTATGTGGGTATATATATATATCACATTTTCATTATCTATTTATCAATCAATACAGCCAAGCTGTTTCCATTTCCAGGCTGCTAAGTCTGGATCAGCAAGGAATGTGAATGAAATATGTGTATCTTTTCATTTTGGCAGATCTACTTATAGACATCTATGGAACTCTCAGAATGATTTCAATAGTGACTCTAACAGCTTTTATTCTCATTAACAGTGGATATATATTCCGCTTTCTGCACATCCACACCAACATTGGTATCATTTTGTACTTTGATTTTTTTTTTCTGTTCTGCTTAGGGTAATATGTAATATTAAAGCATTTTTATTTGTTTCCTGATGGTGATGATGCTGAACGTTAAAAAAATATGTATTTGTTAACAATTTGTATTTCCTCTTTTGAGAACTGTATGTTTATTTAGTTCCATGCCTTTTTTTTCTTTGGTACAAACAGCAACATACCCAATAAGCACATGACACAAGACAGCCCTATGACTTATTTTTCACATTGTTGAGATTCATTTCAAAGGTTCTTCACACAGGCAAACGCATTGGACTCTATTTGCAGGATTTCATACTCCATTTTGTTGTTGTTGTTTCAAGACAGTGTTTCTCTGTGTAGTTTTGGTGTCTGTCCTAGATCTCGCTCTGTAGACCAGGCTGGCCTCAAACTCACAGAGATCTGCTTGGCTCTGCCTCCCGAGTGCTGGGATTAAAGGCATGTGCCACCACTGCCTTGCTTCATGCTCCATTTTTAATTGGGTTGGATGTTTATCTTGATGTTTAGTTTTGTTTTTTAGCTCTTTGTCACTTTGAAAATGTATTTATACTTTACCATTCTGATCTCAGTTTGTTTTTTGTGTTGGGGTACAAGGGATGCCCATGAAGTTTACTGAATAATCAAGAGGCTGCAAGCTACTCAGGGAATATTGGGTAAAGGGTATTATTGGCTTTGGCCAAGCACTTGAATTATGGATTTGCTTTTAAAGACAAGCAAACAGCCGGGCGGTGGTGGCGCACGCCTTTAATCCCAGCACTCGGGAGGCAGAGCCAGGCGGATCTCTGTGAGTTCGAGGCCAGCCTGGTCTCCAAAGCGAGTTCCAGGAAAGGCGCAAAGCTACACAGAGAAACCCTGTCTCGAAAAAAAACCAAAAAAAAAAAAAAAGACAAGCAAACATGGAGACCCAGTTATACTCTTGTATCCCTCAGTTTTATCAGCTAAAACATCATTATAATGTTTATATTAAAGAGTTATCCTATGAAATAAGTAATGAAATCTTCATATCAAAATATGATAGCTGACATTTTGCAAACATACCAATATTTGAATAAAGATAGAAAAGAATAGGCAGGTAAAAATAAACGACCCCGTGTTCTATACTGTGTCTTCTCAACAACACCGATCAGAATTCTCCTGGTAAGAGAGACATGGATGGCTTTCTAAACGTGCACCCTAAGAAGACATACCTCGAGGATGCAAACAAAATATGTGACAGCGAAAGATACCGTGACCTGAAACTCTTCCTTTCTTGACTTAGCACCACATGCATCAGTATAACTTGGAGGAATATGATGTGGGTATAACTTCCAAGACCCCTCAATTTGTCTGTTTAAAGGACCAATCATGAAATCAAAGTGAAATCAAGAATGTTCAAGCTTCCATTTTGCACCCCATCCCATATGTTAGGGGACTCATTTATAGCACTTTAACACAGCTTGAGAGTTCATTCATCTTTTCTTCTCTGCCAGGTACGTACTCCTTGGCACCTTTGTCACCATACAGTATATATTCGGTTTGGAAAACTGTGGAGACAAAGCCAGGAATGTGTTGCTCTCTCAAATTACGTATTATATTTCCCTTACAGTCCCAAGAACAAGTCCCTGAGCCCTGAGCTGTGTGCAAAGCACTATACATTCTGATCTTTGACCTGTTTTGTAGCCCTTCATAAAACCATCTCCCTTTCCAGTCTCCACAGAAGACACATGGATTGGTGTGTGTGTGTGTGTGTGTGTGTGTGTGTGTGTGTGTGTGTGTGTGTGTGTGTGTGTATGTATGTTCCACAGGCACTTACTGACACAGACTTGAATTAGAATTTCCACATACATGTGAACTTTCTCTTTCAGCTTCATGTCTCGATGTTTGCTTCCTTGATCTCTTTAATAAACTTTCCTCTTGAAGTGTTCCTTTCTCTGAACTCTAGGATAAGAAGAATGTTTAAAAACTTTATTTGAACCTCTGATATAGGAAGTGTCTAAAGTGGTTTGTGCTATATAATGACCTCTCAATAAATATAAGATGAACAAAAAAGAATGGAATCTGGAATTTCATTTTACCTGATTTGGTAACTAGATAAAAGTCCTATAAACTCAGTGTGTTAACTGTTATCTGGATTAGAGGCCACATCTTTTTTTCAAACTAAATCCAATTATCAAGTTTCTGGTATTGATGTAACAAATTCTGCTGATATGTAGTTGTAGAAATTAGAGAATCTCATTTGTAACACTAATATCTGAGCATCCAATATTCACTTTAAATTCTCAGAGCTAATGAAAAATGTATAATGTAAATATTCTATGTAATAAGCTATAAAGGGCTTTGCAGTGTGCTAATGGAAACACAAGTGGTTAATTATAAACTGATGTCCACTGGGTCACATATTTGTGCACTTTCATTTTAGTAAATGTGATTGTTACCATCCTAGACCTTGTAAAAGCACTACACAATCTTAAGTGGTAAAACAATTACAAATGCTTCCCACTAATTTACTGATTATAAAACTGTCTATCAAAACAAACATATCCACTAACTACACATTTCTTTCACAAGCTTCTCAGACAAATATTTCTTTGTTTGCTAGACATAGAGTAGGACAGACTCAACTTAGCTTTTTCCACTTTATTTTATAAATGTGTATTTACATATAAATGTATGAGAATATGTGTGATAGGCACACATGTGTATTGTGGTGTATGCATTCCTGAATGAATGTGCAGAAAACAGAGGAGATGTTGCGTGTCCTGGTCTATCACTATCCAAGTTATTTCCTTGAGACATAGTTTTTCCCTGAACCTGGAACTAAGTTGGAAGCCAGCAAAATTCGGTTGCCCAGCTCTTTCTGTCTCTCATGGTGCTGGAGTTTACAGGTATGCAAGGCTCTGCCCTATTTTTTTTGTTGATTATGGGGATTAGAACTCTGGTCGTTGTGATCACGTGCCAAGCATTCTTACCAACACAGTTAACTTTCAAGCAACTCTCCTCTACATGCTGGGATTTTAGCTTGCTTGATCCTCTGCATATTTTATAGAAGCAATCATATATGGCATGGGTCCATGTTTATAATGGTGCTGCCATTTCCAGAAAATGTTTTAAGCAGACATCTACTACTTTGGGCTTTTACATTCTTTCCTGTTCCCTTCTTCATGAGGCTCCATAAACTTTATGGGGAGAGGATGAGATATAGGTATCCAGTTTAGAGCTCAGCAATCTACAGTATCGTATTATCTGTACATTGACCAGATGTAAGTCTCTGTACTAATTACCAGCTACTGCCAAAAAAAGATTCTGCAATGTAAGCTGAGAAATTCACTAATCTCTGGTTTATAAAGATAAGAATTCAAGGGAAAGTTTAATAGTTTGTCTTTTAGCAGAGTAACAATATTACATTCTCTTATAGGTCATATAGCCCAGCTAATCACAGGTTTTTGAGCCAGTTAATAGTACTAGTCATGAGCTGCATCTGGCAGAGGTTAGTATATACAACGTACAAGGAACTCAAAACCTAAATGCCAAGAAAAATACAATTAAAAATTGGTGCATGCCAGGCTGTGGTGGCGCACGCCTTTAATCCCAGCACTCAGAAGGCAGAGGCAGGCAGATCTCTATGAGTTTGAGGCCACCGTGGGCTACAGAGTGAGTTCCAGGAAAGGCACAAAGCTACACAGAGAAACCCTGTCTCAAAAAAACAAAAAAATAAATAAATAAATAAAAATTGATGCATATACTAAACATTATTTTCATTTAAAACATTTTTAATTAAAATGTGATGGCATCTGTGGTGGTATTTTACTTGTACTGAAATGTGATTTTAATTGTATGTTAATAAATAAAGTTGTCTGGGGGTCAGAGCTATTAGAGCCATAGCAAGTGCGTGGCGGCAGTGGCGCACGCCTTTAAGGACCTGGAGGGCGGTACATTCAGGCAGTGACGAGGCAGTCACATGTTTGGGTTTACAACCAATGAGAAGGCAGAACAGGAAGACTTTAAAGACATACACACAGGAAGTAGGTCCTTTTCGGAGAGCTCTCTTGGCTGAAGAGGATCCCTGAATCAGGAAGGGTGAGGCTCTTAGCTCTGACCTCTTGGCTTTCTTCTCTGAATTGGCTCTGTGTTTCTTATTTAATAAGACCGTTGGTTACATCTACAGGCATCATTTTCTTCCATTCTCTCTTATTCCTCCAATTCCTCCCATGCATACCACATTCCCTCTCAAACTCTTGGTCTCCTCTTCTTTAATTGTTATTGTTTTACCACACACACATACACACACACACATTATTTCAGGGCTGACCATTTGATATTGAATAACCAATCAGGTTTCTGTCATGGACGAGATTATTTTTCCTGCCCTCGGAATCCTTCTGCTAGTTCTTTGTTTAGAAGTATGGCCCCATGGTTTCCCACCTTCCAGATTACCATGTCTATTAGTGTTCTCTTTGTTCAGGCCATGTTTACAAAACCTTATTATTAAATATATTCTAAATACATATATCCACAGATCAGTGTCACTCCTAATCTGTAGCAAAGACCATCTGCAATAGACAGAGACCATGACAGAAAATAACAACTGTTCAAAATACAAGATGAGAAGACCCTGAATTTGAATATTGAAAGCCCAGACAAAATCACAGAGAGATTAATCATAAACAACTAAATGTTAAAAATTTAAAAAAAAAAATTGGAAACAAAACAAATCAAACAGCCCATGAAGGAATGGGAATGCCATCTCATCAATAATCAAGGCAACACACATTGCCTTTTACTTTACCTATTGCTGTGGTGAAATGTTCCCACAAAAGAGGACAAAGGGTTTATTTTGGTTCACAATTCCAAAGTACAAGGAATCCAAGCAGGTAAGTCATGGAAGCAGTAGCTTAAAGCAGCTGGTCTTGTTGCATCCACTGTTCAGGAAAAAAAAAAAAAAAAAAAAAAAAGCTTGGAGTACTGCAGCTCAGCTTTCTCTCTGTCTGTTTCTGTCTATGTCTCTCTGTCTCTCTGTGTGTGTGTCTGTTTGCCTCTCTGCCTTTCTCCTCACCCCCACAGTCTCTACCTCCAACTGCCCATAATCTCTTTTATTACATTGAATTTATTATTTCTATTATGTATGTGTGTGTCTATCTGTCTCCACCCCCCCACACTCCCATTTATTATATTGAATTTATTTCATACTTATTTCTTGACTCTCTTCCCTCCAGCCCCTCCCATGCCTCAACCTCCTGACCTCCTTTAGCATTGTGTGTGTGTGTGACCTGACCTTTCAATTTTATAACTTCTTTTCTTTTGATTATTATTGTTTTTTCTGTGTGAATAAATATATAAATACAACCTGTTGAGTCTGTATATATATGTTGATCATTTGGTGTTGAATAACAAATTAAGGGGTTCATCCCTAGGGCAAACTAATTTTCCTTTTCTCAATGGCCATTCACTGTCTGTAGCTTTTCAGCTATGGGTAAGGACACTTGAGATTTCCCCCATTCATGTTAGTGTGTCAACTTGTGTCATTGTTCAGGTCTGGCTTAGGCAGCCACATTGTTGAAATACCATGAATGCAGCTTCCCTGTTCTATAGATAAGACACGGTCTCTCACCAGATTTCTTTGGTTCTCTGGGTCTTATCATCTTTTCTTTCCATTCTTGGTAATGTTCTCTGAGACTCAGATGTCAATGTTGTCTTGTATTTGTATCACTTGGGGCTTGGACCACAAGCCTGGTCACTTGTACCCTGGGTTTTTACCAGTTGCTGTTATGTTGTTGCTAATGGTCTCTCTCTACTGCTAATATAAGCTTTGATGAGGGATGAAAGCAAGTGACTATGAGATCAAATATTTAGAGTGAATTCTTGGACCTAAAATCAGGAAGTGGTCCTGCCCATTTTTAGGGTGGGTTTTCCCACCCCAATTAGCTTATTCAAGAAAACCCTTCACAAGCATGCCCGCAGGCCGACTTAATTAATACAATTCCTCATAGGTCTTGCATGGGCACTTTTCTCCTCTGTAATTCTAGATTTTTGTCAAACTGAAAATTAACACTAACCATCATGAACTTGTAAAAATATCTTGAATGGGGGTTTCTTGATTTATTGTTTGTTTCTGGTTTTTGGTGGAAGCCTCCAGATTTCTATGTTTCCAGCAATATCCTTTAAAATAAAGTATATGACCAGGACTGTTACACAGAGAAACCCTGTTTCAAGAAAAAAAAGGAAAGAGTTTTGTATATTCAAAGAAAACTAATTCTCATCAAAATTGTATTATGAAAATGCTGAAGGAATGTCTTCAGAGTCTCAAAATGAAAAGAAAATTCAAGTCTGAGACTTATGTAAACTGTTAAATTATTTCAGAAACTTTGTGAATTAAGGTTGCATACATCTGCTCCATTCTTATTGGAAGGAATTGACTTGAAATTAAAAATTAATATTAACAACAATAGTTTATAAGGCATAATTTATACATGTTTAAATGAATTTAATTATAACCCACTACATTAATCTAAAATTAATCAGAGGGAAGCAGTTTTTTCGTTATGTTAACATATAGGATAATGAAATATATACTCATGCTTAATACCCACTCTCATATCATTGAGGTAATTTATAACTTTAATGAATTCAATGCTAATTTGAAAACCAATTTATTTTAAAACAGTTTTTTTGTTACTCAGGTTGCATATTAAAATTCTCATACAAGATCTAACATCCACAAAAGTGACAACTGCTCTTTGAAAAATGAAACAAAGATTTTATTTTTGTTTTGTTTTTTAAAAGCATTCACAGTTTTCTGTGCATTATGACATACATAATGTTACTGGAGAAAGTCTGTTAAGCATTGTGTAGAAACAAAGAATAGTCTGTAAGATGCATGCTCACTGCTGCTCTGCTAGTGACACCATTTCAAATTATACCAATCATTCGTTGTAGATGCTGCATGAAGAGAAACCAATCAGTTCAACAGACATCCAAGCATATCACTAGATTTTCATCAGATCACTCATTAAAGAACAAGAAGGTATATATTTGCATTGTTGAGTACAGCATCCAGTCCCTGATAACCTGATCCTCGCGGTAATTTTAACATCTTATTGTCTCTTCACTTATGGTCCTCTAAGTTTGTTATGAAATGACATTATTCATGAGTATCCATATTTTAATACACAAGTTGATGGTTACAAGTACTCATATCACAGGTTGGGCCAATCTACACAGTATTGACTTAGCATTGATGTAAGCTGTGTTGATGTTGAGAAATTTCAAGGCATTTTTCTTTCTATTTCTCAGTTTTGGTGCTCTGTTTTCCACGCAACCACTTGTTTCTCCTACCTAATCTCCCTACTCTGGAGTTCCATGTATAGATAAAAGTCTGTCCTCTTCTACCAATATATTTTCTGTGTTATCTTACAATCATCCAAAAACCTAGCTAAATAATCCTCCCATTCTTAGCATCAATTTTAATTTTAGTACAAGGGTCAGAGGTTTTAATCCTTTACATTACCTATATGTCAACCAGGAGTTGTAGTGATTTAAAACAAACTTTCAATAAAAAGAATGATCTAACACTTTATAAGTTGTATGGCCTTTAAGTTCACACAGAGGATAAACCTTATAGTCAACTATGAATAAGCTTATAGAACCCTGTAAGAAAAACCTAAAGGAAGTACTGTCATCTATTCAACAAACATATTGCATTTTCAGGTGTTTTCCCTGCATAGAGAAAATATATTATTAGGGTTTTTTTCTGGAAAAGAAATGATCAATTTACATATTATGTTACATACTCATAATGAAATTGTAGGACAGTTAACGAAGACCAATTTTTTTGTGTTTAAAAAATAAGCTCTATTCTACTCATAGAGATATTAAATATTTAAAATCAATGTTTTATTTAACACTTAACTTATTCTCTAGTGAGCATTATGATAACTTGACAAATAGTACACATATTGCTTTATGGGAACAAAGAATCCCACGTTATGTTTGCTCTCAAATATCAAGAACACCAATGCTATAAGCACGAGAACAAACTGTATTGTCCTAACTGATAAATTCTATCAAAAGTGATATAACAAATTCTCAAAGCAAATCCATTTCTTAGAGTTATATGATTTATCTACAACTGTAACATAAATTTTCCAAAAATTACTTTTTAAATGTAGTTTATTATGCATCATTATATTATTGTTCAGGAACATGGAAGCAGTTCAGTTTCTGGGTGAAAAGTTTGTGAGGTCTTTCATGAATGGAAGTCAAGGTATAGCTGAGATTCCAGTCATCTCAAAGATATATTGTCATCTCAAAGTACTCATGCGATGCTTAGTCATGGACAGCTTGAACAGATACAGCATCTCGGAGTTCATCTTTTTCTCTACATAGCCTCTTTCCATGGTTTCTACAGCATACCTGCAGGGTCCTGAGTAGTATGGCCTACAATATCAAAAGAATTTTTCAATAAGAAAATGTGAAAGTAGTCTTGTGTTTTATAACATAACCCCAGAAGGCATGTAATATTGCATTTCTTTGTATTTGTTCAGTGGAAGGAATGATCTGAAAAGACTGAAGGGACAGAAATATGGCTCAGATTCTCAAAAGAAGAATCCTGATGTCACATTACAGAATAACATCTAAGCCAGTGGGATGTCTTTGAATGTGAGAGAGCTTGCTCCTAATCTTGAATATCTGAGTTCTATCCCCAGAATCTACATGATAGGAGGAAAGAACTTATTCCTACAAGTTATCCTCTAAACCCCACACAAATTTAGTGGCTTGCATGCCTACACACACACACATACACACACACACAGAGACAGACAGAGACAGACAGACAGACACAGAGAGAGACAGAGAGAGACAGAGACAGAGAGAGACAGAGAGAGAGTAAATGAAACAATATTTTAAAAATTACCTTCAAAATAAAACATGTTATATGGAAAATACACTTTACATAGTGGAGTTGTCTCTCAGGGAAAAGAAAAGCATTCTTACAGAGTAGCTGATAATATTTGCAACCCAATACAAAGTACCTTAGTAGTATTGCTAAGGTACTTTGCAGTCAACTGCTCAGTTGGGAAGAAAAAGAATGCTACTAATGAGGCTTTAAAGAAATATTTATGGCGTCACAAAGGTATGGATAATTCTAAAAAAGTATGCAGACTATGCATGTGCAGAAGATAATAGTAAGAATAGTGTTTTGTGTAGTGATATTTTAATTGTGCTGAAATGTGATTTTATTTGTATGTTAATAAATAAAGTTTCCCTGGAGATCAGAGGTCATTAATGAGCCAGGAATAGAAGTCAGGTGGTGGGAGCACACGCCCTTAATTTGATCACATGGCAGGAAGAGTCTCTGTGTGGTCAAGGACACAGTCAAGTGTGGTGACCCAAGTCTTTAATCCCAGTACCAACCATAGAGACCTGGAGGTCTGTATAGACAGGCAGTGACAAGGAAGTCATGTGGCTGGGCTTAGAGCCAATGAGAAGGCAGAACAGGAAGGCAATAAAAGACAAGTCACACACAGAGAAGGTCTCTCTCTGGGGAAGCGGCAGCAGCCAGGTGGTAAGATAAGGTGGTCTTGGCTCTTTGCTAGTGCTTGGATCTCTTGGGCTTTTAACTCTGCATTTGGCTCTGTGTTTCTTATTTAATAGGACAGTTTAGAATTTCATCTACATTGTTGTGTGAACAATAAGTGTAAACCAAGGTCTACTATCCTCAGGTTGAGAACAAACAAAGAGACAATTATATCCACATGTATAGCCTGTGAAACAATGAGTTCTATTTGGGTTATTCACATGAATATGGGTGACAGGCTATTTACCAGGAGATGGGCAACAATGGGCAGCTACACCATTCAGGAAAAGAATCCCCCTCCTTCCCTACCCACTAAAGACTGTCTATAAATTTTTGCAGAGACATGGCTTTATGACCACTCTCCCTCCAGCATCTTGCTTATAAATCTTGAGAAGGGATAAGGTCCCTGACCCTCTCAGTTCCTCTTAGACAGAAAGTTAATGAACTCAGTCTTTTACAGGTCTTCTTCAGCTAATCAGAGCTGGTGACAGTTCACAAGTGAAATGACTCTGGAGGACAGTGTTCTACTTTATACTAACAATTCAAAGACTATCAGAAACATAAAATACCAAGCGTGGAAAAAAAACCAGTTGTTGTGTCCAACAAAATGCATTTTCTGCCTATGATGTAAGCAGTATCTTTCTTTTAGTCTAAGAGCAACTGTAAGACTTGCAAGTTTATACACTTAGAATTGAGGCAATAATGGAAGATTGTGATGAATGTCTAATTTTGAGTTGCCTTTGCTATGTGAAATACTTAGGTATATGTATGTCTAAATATTATTAAGAATCAGGCAACCTACACATAAACTGGAAATTAATCCATAGTATATATTTTAAATTTTGTATTTTTACTGATGAAAAAGGTCAAATCCAGAGACTTATCAAGATTAGGCATGTTTTCTACCACTAGGCCATACATACCTGTTGCTGAAATTTTAATAAACTATCCTTTCATCCTATCATATCTATATCATATCCCCCCCTTTTTTTTAGAAAGAGATCGTATTTATAATCAACCTGATTTAAATAAAAATATTGGCTTTTCTCTGTCCCATACCAGAGGGCTCTTTTGATATGGAACAAAAGAGTCTCTCAACCTTTTTTTTTTTTTAGCAATATGTTTGGGTTTAGAGAAGGAGTGAGCCAATTCCATCTCCAAAGCCAGCTTGGTGTATTTGGGAATTTGGCTATGGATTTTAGTTTATTGATACAAATTTAAAGTTAATTTTATTATACTGTGTACTGGCGGGGCTTGGCAGGAGCTGGAGAGAAACTCTCCAGCTACACATACCCTCAGATAAATCTTGATATTATTATAAATTACTAGTTGAATTTTAAATTAAGAGTAAGGTAATTACATGTGATGAAACACTTCCTGTTTGGAGGGTGAGTCCTCTTGCTGGTTGTTTTCTTTACTCTTTCGGTCTTAGGTCTTTTGGGGCCCTACCACCCAGCACCCATGTAAGTCACACACAGAAGCTTATTCTTAATTATAAATACCCAGCCTTAGCTTGGCTTATTTCTAGCCAGAATTTTCCCATATACCTTTCACCTCTGGGCTTTTTCCTTTTCTTGTTTTCATATCTTACTTTTACTCTTACTAGTGGCTGGCTATGTAGCTGGGTGGCTAGCCCGTGATGTCCTCCTCCTTGATCCCTCTTGCTCTTACTTCCTTTCCCCCCAGATTTCTCCTTCTATTTATTCTTTCTGCTTGCCATCCCTCCCTATCCTTTCTCCTGGCTTGCTATTGGCCATTCAGCTCTTTATTATACCAAGCAGTGTTTTAGACAGGCACAGTAACACAGCTTCACAGAGTTAAACAATTGCAACATAATTAATGCAACACATATTTGCATCATTAAACAAATATTCCACAGCATGAACAAATGTAACACACCTTAAAACAAGTTTCCGCAACAGAGTCCATTTTGTTTTAAATCATTGCCACATCAAAAAAGATGATAGAGTTAAAGAGGTACATTTGAGATATAAGTATGAACATTCATATGTGACAATGTGGCTATGCACACATGTACAGACATGCATACAACACATGTACCTGTATATTTTAAAGAAACATTGCATTTTAAAGTTCAAAGGAAAGGAAAGTCTGTGTGACTTAACAGTGTTTTGCCTGTCTCCAAACACAAATTTGAACAATCAAGCTGAATCCCAGAACAAGTCTCCCGCTCTCAGTACATTTTGCTGGTGAACTGATACAGGAGATTAGAAAATCAGTGTGCACAGAGTCAATGATATTTACAGCTTAACGGTGAATGTGTATTTATAACATGGAATATAGTATCCACAGCCATGTTCTTACTCTTTCCTTCTGCATCTCTTGTCTTTTTCATCTTCTGTTTAGTGAAGATGTTTGCTGCCTCCTACAGAATCCCAGAGAATACTCATGTTCAGATATTAAATATGATGACAACTGAATCCAAGTCTGTGAATGCAAATGGTGACTACATTCTCGTGGTTACGAACTGTACAGCACAGATTGACTATGCTGTTAAAATTTGCTGTAGAATTACACACTATAGAGCAGTTAAACTGGGACATATTGTTCAATCTGTAGTTTTACAAGCATCTTCATATGCAGTGTATCCATAAATCTATACATTAGCAAACATATCACCTCACTTTTTCTCATAGAAGTCCTGAACATAATCAAGTAGTTCCAAGTAGAGCTAGATGACCACTCAGGGGAGACTCAAAAAATCAGAATATTGTATAATCCATCCTTTTGTATCTGGTTTCTCTGAAACTCAGTGGCCTAATTCCTCTCTGGCCTTTATTTCACTTCAGTGATTTCTGAGCCCCAATTTTCTTTCTGTTAAGCTTTCATCCTCAAGTAGTCACTGCCCCAATTGTCCAACTGTATCAGTCGGGTCAGTTTGGTTACAAAAAGTACGGCTATCTCAATTCACCCTTTAGGTCAAAACATTATAGAGGTAAAACTAGGTAAGAGTAAAAGGACATAATCAATCTAGAAGTGAATATTTCGTCAGATGCTAAAAAGATTAAATGATGTAAGGTGATGTTCTATTTCAGGAAAATTATATAAGAAAATCCAGCCTGCTGAGAATCCCTATCTTTGAAATCATATAAAGTTTAGAGAAAAAAATGATTTAAAAACTTTGCAAAGGAAATGTTTCTTGAAATATTCTAATATTTTTGAGACTTCTCTCTTCTATTTTCCTTTGTTTATATAATTACATTTTCATAAACACTGCATTTCTTATACCGATAAAATCACATCATCATGATAATTTATAGACATTTGTTAACTAAATTTAACATTTCTAATTTCTCATTCTTCTTGGTCTCTAAATAATCTTAAACTCCTCATTATCTCATTTTCTTTGGAGGTTTTGGATCTTTGGCACTGTGACTAAGTTCAAGGCCTCAAAATGGTAGATAGGAATACTCATATTGAACTATACTATCAGCCACCAACTTCTCTCTGAAATAGATCATGTGTAACAGCCCCTAGTGCCACCTCTGAATGCTCCTGGCATATACCCTTGATCTTAGTCACACAAATGTCTGTCAAAACATGACCAAATAATAAATTTTAGCATTTCTTAAAATGTTCATTTTGCTGAAATATATTATCTATTTCTCTAATCAAAGTCATTATTTTTTAATTTGTTTATTTATTTATTTTACATGCCAGCTGCAGTTTTTCCTCCCTCCTCTCCTTCAAGGCCCTCCCCCCACACCCTTGCTGTCCCCCATCCCCCAATCTACTCCTCTTCTGTTTCTGTTCAGGAAAGGGCAGGTCTCCAAAGAGTATCAACAAAGCATGGCATATCAAGTTTCAATAAGACTAAGCATTTCCCCATGTACTAAGGCTGGTCAAGGTGATTAAGTATAGGGAGTAGGGTCTTCAAAACCAGTCGAAGAGTAAGAGACAGTTCTTGCTCCATTAGAAGCCTTACAAGAGGACCAATCTACTCAACTGTAATATATATGCAGAGAGTCTAGGTCAGTCCCATGTAGGCTCCCTGATTGTCTGTTCAGTCTTTGTGAGCCCCTGTGAGCCTAGGTTAGTTGATCCTGTGGGTTTTCTTGTGATGTCCTTGACCTCTCTGGCTCCTGCAATCTTTTCTCCCTCTCCTCTGTAAGATTCCCTGAGCTCTGCCTAATGGTTGGCTGTGGGTCTATATCTGTTTTTGTCAGTTGCTGGAAGAAACATTTCTGATGACAATTGTGCTAGGCACCAATCTATGAGTATAGCAGAACACTGTTAGGCAACATTACAGACCATTTTTTTCTCCAATTGTGTTTGGTTCTGTCTTAGGCTCTGGGTCATCCAGCCTGTGGGTTTCTGGTCATCTAGCCTGTGGGTTTTGGTGTTCCAGGCAATATTAATGGTGCCTACCATGGATTTCAGAATGGACCAGTTATTGGTTGGCCATTACCTAAGTCTCTAGGGCACCCTTACCCCCAGTACATCCCATAGGCTGAACAGACTGTAGGTTAAAGGTTATGTGGCTGGGTTGGTGCCCCAATCCTCCCACTTGAAATCTTGCCGGGTCACAGGAGATGGCCAGTTCAGGCTACATACCTGCTATTGCTAGGAGTCTTAGCTGGGGTCATCTTTGTAGAATCCTTAGAGATTCCCTTGTGCCGGTTTCTGCCTGACCTTCAAATGCTCCCCTTTCCAGTAGTCTCTCTCTCCATTTGTAGTCATTCTTTAAAATCTAGCTAATGGTACTCCTTTTCTGTGAAGCCTTCATCTTTGAATATAGGAGAATTCCAACACACAGCCTCAGTGACATGGTATAACAAGGTCTATGCCAGACAGTTCATACAGTAGATCACCAAGAGATTGAAATTCACCCTTAGATTTAACTTGTATTTCCCTGTGAGTTTGTAAACTTTTTAAAAAGCCATAGCACCTCCATAGGAAATAGTTAATTGTCCCTTTCTTGGGAGAGTCACCTGAGGTAGCATTGCCTAGGACAGTGTCCACTGCTTAGTAGAAACCTCAGAGACAGTTGAATTAGACACTTGTAACTATCTTGAAATGAATCTACTTCTTTGTAATAATGTAGGTAAATGAGTGAAAACACAGGGTATTCTTTCTTTGTGGAATGGTATTATCAATCAAGATTATTACTTCTCTTTTGACACCTGTAACATACTCTGTGAAGTCAACATAGATTTTCTTCTCACACTTGCAACATCTTTATTTGTTTATCTCTCTATTGAATGCAGCTCAGATAAGAAACAATGAAAATAAAGAGCATCTTCTCAAGTCATTCTAACTCAGATTTCACTAGTATACTGTCTTCTAAGGACTCACAGTTATATCAAACTGTAACAATGCCAGGGCCTAATGTCCAAAGTGAAATAATTACTTGGTGTTATAAGGAGCTTATAGGTAGGTGTTTATATTTGCTTACAGATAAGTAATTTGCTTATGTTTCTCCTTCTACTCTACCACTCCTTGACAGTTTGAAACATGTTAAAATTCAAAAGCAAACCAATTAAGTAGCTATAATACAGTTGGAATTCTGTCAGTCTATGCATTATGATTTAGTAAGACATTTGAAGTTACTGATTTTTTTCTCCTTCAGTGGTCATTAGTCAGGCAAATCAAAATCACAAATAATATAAAAGCTTTATTCCCCTCTAGGGAAGGATGGGCACATGTATGTAATACTAATAATAGCAAAGACTATACAAGCAGACTAGGATATCAGATATGTACTTCTTCAATGGAAATAACTAGAAGTCAGAAGAAATTTGAGAAGAACAAGCAATGACAATGTTGGGAAGAATGGAAGGCTGCCTATGATTAAAAGAAGGCAGAGAAGACAACCTTTCACAGTCTTCTGACATTCAAAACAATCAAACTTCATTTTGTTGGTTCCTAGCAATGTTCTGTCATAATGACAGATGTTTTACTATTATACATGTGTAATACTACCTCTGAAGAAAAATCTTTCAAACTCTCTAAGTTACTTAGAGTATAAAATGCTTTGGTCATCGAAGTCTAAACATGCTAAACACTCAGATGAGGCCATGAGAAAATTTAAGAACAGTTCTATCAATTTGATTAGTTTCCCAGACGACTAACATTAATAAGTTACAAAATCCAAGGTTTTTATGCTTCAAAAGTTTTCTAATAATATTTCAATTACATCATCCAAAGCATCAGTTCCAAGGCATGTACAAATATTTGAAGAGATAAATCTTTATATCTTGATGAATATTTAAGGTTTATTAGTTAACAGCATTTCTATCTACTAGTGATACTAAATGCTTTTGCAAGGTTAATGAATTCTAATATGAATGTCATTATGTTACTCTCCTTGCTTCTCACTATTTGATGCACAGTGAAATCCAACCTATTAAAACTCAGTGTGAGACAAAGCCATGATAATCTCCCGGTAATTGCTGGTTGACAATATTGCACAATATTGGTCCAAAAGAAATCTGGGTTTCCTCATACAGCAGAGGACTTTAGTAAAATGCCATAGCTGTAACTGAAGACCAAGATTCAGAATCTGCAAAGCAGTAGACACCCCAGTGTTAGAACCCCAAGGTCATGTTAATTCTAATGGTAGCAATGTACTCATAGAACCACATGCAGCATTAATCTCAGACAAATTAATTACTTTATACTTCTCCAGGGCCATGTTTTGAAGATGTAAATCATTAGAGGAACCAATTAGACACAACCAAAAAGTTCGGACTGATCAGTTTGACCATGTATTGAATAATACGACACCATGTCCCCAAAGCAATATTCTTTCATGATTTATATATGTACAGTATCATTTTTTCTGCCCATAATGGAAATAAAGACATAAGATGAGCACAATTTATAAAATTTAAGATGTTTATGTATAGAATTGGTACATACAGTATAATGTTGAAATTTGATAGTAAGGTTGAGAGTGGATTGAACTTCTCTCATAAGTTTCAATTACATGCAAAATTATTTTAAAATAAACATTTTTATAAAGAATAAAACTCCAAAGAATAAAAAAATTCAAGCATAAAGAGGCAAAATAATAATAGTACTAATAATAGTAACAAGTAAACTAAAATAACCTAATATAACTGACTGATTTTAATTTCTTAATTAAAAGGTAGACAGGAAGAGATTTCTGGCCAAGTAATGCCCACTGAATACAATTCATATTGAATGCAGTACACAAAATGATCATACAGTTATAATATTTAAAGCACATCTCTGGTGAAAGTGTTAAGTTATACTGTAACCTCAGCACTTGAAATGCTGAGGCAGGAATATTGCTCATCTGTGGACAACAGAAGCTACATATCAAGACTCTGCTTAGAAATAGATTAATTAAATGATAAATTAAAATAAACATTCATGCCTTCACATAGTTTTATTTTTTAAAAAGAATTTGTCCCTTTGGGCTAGAGAAATGGATCATCATTTAAGAGTACCCATTACTCTTGCAGAGAAACTAGGTTCAATTTCTAGGACTCATATGGCAGGTAACAGCCATCAGTGACTCCAGGTTCAATGTATCCACCCTCTTTTTGCCTGCACAAGAACTAGGCATGCACATGGTACATGAAAGCTAAACATACACACACATAAAATTTAAAAATTAAAACAATAGATCTTTTTAAAAGTTCCTATTTTTAGAACCAAATAAAGTTTAAGATAAATGTGGCATTTAGGAGTAAAGCAGAAGCAGCCACAAGGGTGACATTATCTTAGCTGTTTGGAAATTCTCTGTTATCACACATACTCTCCAGTCTCAAGGACCTTCCAAAGTAGGCCTAGATATTTTTTAAACACCTGGAATTATTTTTTCCATAATCACCTTCTGACAGAGAACTCTTTATTAAAGAAGAAGTCTTTCAATATGTGACCTGGTCTCAGCACCATGTCTTTTCTCAGCACTTCGACTAGTTTTGTATCCCTGCATTGAGGGCTGCCATTTGCAAATAGAAGCTTCTCTGACTCAGGTTGATGGAAACCCAGGACTGGAGATATAAACATAAATATTTCTAATGAAATTTAATAGCATGACCATTCCACAAACTAATAATAAATAGCAGGTTCAACTCTTGGTCTAAAACATCCCCAGCCATGGACTTTTGGCCAGTTTAACAACACAGAGCAAGAAATTCCTTCCTGTGAAGCAGGTCTGAAATCAAATGAGAAAACCATTAGTTATACCATAGCAATCATGCTACCCTTACACTCGTGGTCTGCCAGTGAATGCTACACTGAAGCAAATGAATCCTTCTCTCTCTTACATACTTATCAACAGCAAATAGTTCAAAGATTTTCCAAAACAGAGAAAATAATGTAGGTATGTGAGTTCCTGGTTTTGATGACTTTTTCACTGTGAAAAAAATATTAATTACTCTATAGGAACATAGATTTCATTGCATTTAGCTCTTCAATTCCTACCTGACTTGACACTCAATTTCTTCTTATAATGTATCTATTTAATCGCTTTTAAATTTTAAATACATAGTTATATATTTATTATGTATATGCTGTTACTTTGAAATATGTATATATCATATAATGGATAAATCAAGTTAACTAGCATATGTACAAGTGCCTCATATTTAGATTTCTGAAATTAGAATACAAAATTTACTTTCTGAGCCCTTTTAAAGAGTATGCTATTGAGGTTTGAGACACAGATCAGTGGTTAAGATCACTGACTGCTCATCCAGAGAACCCAGTTTGGTTACCAGCACTGACATGGAGGCACACTACCCTCTGAAACTCCATTTCCAGATCATCTGATGTCTTCTTCTGGCCTCTGTGGGCACCAGGAACACAGATAGTCAAGAGAAGTGCTTGTAGTCACAACACCTGTAAATATTAAATAAGTAAGCATAATATTAAACAGAACATGTTTTTATTAAACATTGTTCCCATCATGCACATAGGGTCTTTTATATGCACTCCCATGTCTAGCTAAAATTTTGTAATTTAACAAATATATCACAAACTAGAGTTTTGTCCCCAGTCCTTGGCATGTGACTGACCAAGGAGAGAGAAGATGGCTTCCTGTGACTGCATCAACCCTAGTAGGGGTGGGGAGAGATGATATTGGCAAACAAATCAGGCGGTGAAATGAAGAACTTCAGTGGACAATCATGGGCTCTTGTTTGCTCCTCAAGGCAGAGGTGAAGGGAACAACTCTGCTTCCTAAACAACTGTGACTTGGTCTTTGCTTCCCATTGTGATCTCTCCTTTCTTGCCTTGGGCTGATCATGCTTCTCATTTGAGTATCTTTTTTTTTTTTCTGTAGGAAAATGTTATGGTATTTTGTTCAATGCATTGCCATAAATTTTAATTTTTTTTTTTTTTTTTTTTGGTTTTTCGAGACAGGGTTTCTCTGTGTAGCTTTGCGCCTTTCCTGGAACTCGCTTTGGAGACCAGGCTGGCCTCAAACTCACAGAGATCCTTCTGCCTCTGCCTCTCAAGTGCTGGGATTAAATGCGTACACCACCACCGCCCGGCTTTAATTCTTATATTAAAAATCTTATTTAATTAATGTAATAAAGACAACCAAACCCTTCTCAAACACGAGCTTGCTAGATTATCTGAATATGCAAATATTGGTTGGTAACTAATAATAGTGTATAAAAATTTTGATATGTGACCTAACAAGTTTTGATTATTTCATTGTTATAAAAATAGTTCCACTTTGATTCATGAAAAGGTATCCTTTTCCCCTTTGGACAATGTTAACAAGTCTTTTTCATTACTCTGTTACACTTATGTGATGTTCCTAAAGTTAAATGTCATTTTCTATGGCTTCTTGGGGAATAGTTATTTCTTAATCAGATAATTAACATGCTTTGTCATTTTTAGAAAGCTGCCAGCTCAAGCTCTCTGACTAGTGCAAAACAACATGTCTGTTCTGGTAGTTTCTTCTAGAAATTAAACTAAATGTAGATTTGATTACACTGGTCTATCCTCATTGTTTCTTGATTTTTATTTTCTTTCTTAACTTTGACTTTGTGTGTGCTAAATCAATATAATAATCCTGCCTGTATTTCCTAAGCTGACTAATTACCTTTCCTAATTGTATAATTTGCCCATTAAATATGTAAACTGTCGTGAGTCATATTTCATATAAACTTGATATAGCATGAATCCTAATTGGTCTTAATAATAAAAATCCTGAGCCATATATCAAGGTCAGTGCTGAAAGATCAGTAAAGAAGCCAGCCACTAGAGAGACTTCTTACCTCTACTGAATCCTCAGCCTGAGAGGACAGTGTCTCCACCCTGCCTCCTCACTTCCTCTCTCAGTCCAGTCATATCACTTCCTGTTTCCTCCTCTCAAGTGCTGGGATTAAAGGTGTGTGCTACCATTGTCTGGTCTTTAGTGGCTAGCTCCTCACTCTGATCTCCAAGCATGCTTTATTTGTGATAGCACAAACAAAATATCACCACAACTTAATATGAATTTTTTAAATTATGCATTAGTATATCATACAGGTTGATTTTTTATATATTATTTTCATTAAATTTCTTTTTTTTCTTTTTAGAACAAATGGTTATTTGTTTTCAAGTTTCATAGGACCTTAGATTCTTGTTGTTTATTATATTCTGTTGACTCTCCTGCTTGGGGATGATTTTCTCCTCTTGGGAACTTTGGTTGTACTGACAGGAACATTTTAATCTACAAGAAAACAAAGAGGCCTGTGTGAAGGATATTATTAGGAAGAATATTTTGTTTGTTCTACCACGCACTATAAACACAATCATTTTACTTAGGAATAATGAATTAAATATGTACTTAGAATCATGTCATATGCTAATAATTCAGGAATAAACATTGCATATATTTTTCAACTTAAGAATGTCTAGCTATCTTTAAAGTCAAGTTGTTATTTATTTATAAAAAATAAAAAAGGATTTGAGGTTATCTGTGCTTTTGTTTATTTTATGTATATACAAAGTTATTGAGAATATATGTATACGTTTTATTTAATGTATAAGTCTTGCATATCAGGTGGACATATTTTCTTTATACTTCACAGCTATTGTTAGCTATGATTATTTACTTTTTGAAAGAATATTTACAAAAATTATTTAAATAGAACTCACTGTGTATAAAATGTACTGCTTCAATTTACATTAGACATGGATATGCTGGGCTATCAATAATATGATAATTTTTATTTATGTTGATATTATTTGGTAATACTATAAAAACATGCAATATTTAAGTAAATACATTTTCCAAATCTAACTAAAATATGAACAGAGTTGAGGTACTTATATATTTCCTTATTTTAAAGAGTAAAAACATAATTTAATTTTTTAAGATTTATTTCCCTAAAGCATGGGTAGCTTACTCTTCTATTGGTCATCAACTACTAATAGCCTTTTAGCGTAGAAGCAGAATTTCATGAGCTTCCCATGCTGGAAATCTGGCTGGTCTGAACTTGCATATGCACAACCACTGTGAGTTCATGTGTGCGCTAGTCAAGCCATGTCAAGTTAAAAGTGTGTTTTACTTCTGATTGTAAATTTTTCTCCACATATAGTGTCCTTGAGCCTTGAGTAACAAGGATGGCCTATATATGATCCATTTGGTTTGAAGCACTCCACAGTTTCTTATTCTCTGCAGATTGGCTGGTTGTGTAAACAGCCCCACAGTCATGCATAAACACTAAGTTTATTCAGTAGTTTGAATAAATATATATTTGTTATTTATTTATAAAAAATAAAAAAGGATTTGAGGTTATCTGTGCTTTTGTTTATTTTATGTATATACAAAGTTATTGAGAATATATGTATACATTTTATTTAATGTATAAGTCTTGCATATCAGGTGGACATATTTTCTTTATACTTCACAGCTAAAATATATATATATATATATATATATATATATATATATATATTACATAAAGTTGGTAGAAAAAATTGGTCAGAGAAGTAGGGGAAATACTGGAAGGGAGGAAATGGGGAGCTTGATTTGATTTAAACACATATGCATGCAGGATATTCTCAATAAACTAAATAAATAATAAAAAAGATCAATGAAAAAATAATATTTATCTTATTTTTATTACTCTTGTGTTTGTATTTGTTCCTATGGGCTCATGAATGGTGGTGCCTCTACAGCCAGAAGTTGGTGTGGTTTTCTATTGGCTGGAGTCATTGGTAGCTGTAAGCTGCCAAGTAGAGATGCTAAGAAATAAACTCAGGTCCACTACAAGAACAACAAGCATACTTAATTACTGACCCATCTCTCCAGCTCCAAATTTTTTAAAAGTATTTACATTATGTAATTTATTTTTAGTAAATATTCAAAGATAAATGGCTGGACACTCATCAGAATATGCAGTACTGGGAAGATGGATCCATGAGTAAAGTGTTTGCTTTGTAAGCCTGAGGACATGTTTGGATATTGAGCACCATGTAGAGGCTTAGCAAATTTGACATCTGTGTGTACTTCCAGCACTGGTGGGGGAGGTTGTGTGGGTTGAAACAGGCATACCACTGGAGCTCACTGGCTAGCCAGTCCGGTGAAATTGGTAAGCTTCAGATTCAATATGAGATCATGTCTCAAAAAATAAGGCAAAGAGATACTGAAGACAGAATCCAATGTTGACCTTTGGCCCCCATGTGCATGCTATCTAACATATTCACATGCACAAATATTTCAATAAACACACACAAATAAGTTACCAAATAAACACACACACATATGTGTATATATGTATATATATATGTGTATAAGTGTGTGTGTATATATGCATGTATATGTATGACAACAAGAATCTGAAGGGATTCAAATCTGACTTGCATAATATAAAAGATATTAGTTCTGTATAATTAAGCTAAAAGCTGCCTAAGTGAAATACTAACATTGGAATATTATTAAATTTTAAGAACTTCACTGTTAGCATTG
Source organism: Peromyscus californicus insignis (assembly GCF_007827085.1). Lineage (NCBI taxonomy): Eukaryota > Metazoa > Chordata > Mammalia > Rodentia > Cricetidae > Peromyscus > Peromyscus californicus. The sequence continues at coordinate 65,356,875 of NW_026294458.1, forward strand.
CCTCCATTTCAAATTTCACTCAATCCTCCTTGGTACAAAACTTTGACTTACAAAGTAAAAGAATAGTTGACACCCATGGCCTAGACTGCCAACAAGGGCCATGATGGTATCTGTGGTCCATGCTTGGCTGAAGACTGTGTTGATGTCCATGAACTGTGCTGCTGCCAGAAACCATGTGAAAGTCTAATATCAATGCTGCAATGTAAAGAGCAAGGAAGCTTCTTTTGCAATTGTATTGATGAGTGCAGACTCACAGTTGAGAGTTAGAGACACAGAAGGCTTCTGTGACACCTTCCTCCTCCACCTCCACCATACCACACCTCCCCCAAAACACTCCACCACCACCACCACACCACACCTCCCCCAAAACAAACATCCTAAACAAGATGCCCCTGAAGAGAATGCATAAAATTTGTTATAGAGATGCTGAAATGTAGCTCCTCACAGTTGATGGCTTTTGGCAGGGGTGGGATGGGTAAAGACTCAGTTTTCTTAAAAAAAAAAAAAAAAAAAAAAAAAAAAAACGTGGCTACTGGGAGTTTGACCATGCTCCAGTGACTATATAGGCAACACAAATTGGACTTGAGTTTTTTTTTTTCTCTTTTCTTCTTCTTTCTTTGGGGGAGGTCACAAGGGACCTGGGAAGATGGGAAAGTGAATGTGATCAGGGTGTATTATGTGAAACTCTGAAATAACCAATGAAAATATTATGTTTAAAAAAAAAAAAGAATAGCTATGCACATCATTTGAAACACAAAAATTGGGCAAGTACTACTCACTCATTCATGAAGTTTATTCATGCTTAAAACAATATTAACAGTTATTATTGGATGTATTGATTTCTAGGCACTTCCTTAGTCATATAGTGATATGCATCTGTGGTTTGTTCTACAACATCAAACACGTTTCACAATTCCCTGAATTCATTAACCTCCTATCTCTCAACAGTTACACCATTTGCACAAAATCACGGTTTAAAAGCAATTTATATGCAATCTAAGTAAAGCAGAGAGTGAATCAATTATCCCAGTTAGTTATCTACCTTGATTAAACTCACCTTCAAGTTGCTTTCTCACTCAAACCATGTGATAAACATACACAGGTAAAGAATTCAGTTAAAAATATAATTCTAGTCATGCCTAGGTAATGCTTGGCTTCCTCCATGGAAACAGCTCACCTAAGAGATAATAACAGGTCATGAGTTAAAGTCTGCCATTCACAAAGAAAACTGAGTTTTGAATTCTATTCCTCATGAGAACCATCTGAAGACTCTATTTCAAAAGAGAACTCTAATATTCAGGACCTGGGGCGGGGGGGGGGGGGGGGGGGGGGGGGGGGAACCTGATCCACCAGAAGAGTGAAGATATCTTTCCTAGAGGAGGTACTGAATAGGAGCCATGGAGGATGTGTTCATCTGAATGAGATGTCCCATGGTCTTGGCCTTTTGAATATATGGAGCTTCTGTTTACAGAAGTGTGACTTGGAGGGAAAAAGTGTATCACTGGAGATGAGCTTCGTGGCTTCAAAGACATGCCTGTATCACTTCCTCTTCTCTGCTTGCTACTTGAACTTAATTTCTATTTGTGAACTCTCAGTTTGCTGCTCCAGTTACCATGGCTGCTTGCAAACCATGCTTCCCTGCTGTAGGGGTGATGGCCTCTTCCCCATCTGGAGTAATAAGCCCAAATAAAATTTTCCTTCTGTAAGGTGCCTTTTCATGGTATTTAATCACAGCAATAGAAATGTAAGTAATACAAGGAGATACTGAACAGGAGGTCCTGTAGCGGTCGAATGGGACAAAGACGCTCTGAGGTTCTAACACATGGCGGCTTGGCAGTGGGGAACAAAATATACTTACTGAGCATTTCAAAATGGCGAGGAGGCAATATTCTTTTTCTTTTTTATTATTAGCAAATTTTTGTATTCGTTTTACATACCAACCACCACAGATCCCCCTTCTCTCTCTCCTCTCACACCCCAGCTTTCCCCCCTGCAACCCACTACCCTTCCTCACCTCCTCCAAGAGAAGGCCTCCCATGGGGAGTCAGCAGAGCCTGATACACTCAGTTGAGGCAGGTCCAAATCCCTGCCCCTGCACCAACGCTGTGTAAGGTGTCCCACCACAGGCAGTGGGCTCCAAAAAGTCGCTCCTGTACCAGGGATGGATCCTGATCCCACTGCCAGGGGGCCCCAAAAGCAGGTCAAGCTACACAACTGTCTTGCCTATGCAGAGGGCCTAGTCCAGGCCCATGGAGGCTCCACAGCTATTGGACCACAGTTCATGAGGTCTCACTACTTTGGTTTGGTTGTCTCTGTACGTTTCCCCATCATGATCTTGATGCCCCTTGCTCTTAGAATCCTTCTTCACTCTCTCCGGCTGGACTCCATAGTGGGAGACATCATGGGGATAAGGAGAAACAGGGAGCTAGGAAAGTTCCCAGAAGCCCACAAGGATGACCCCACCTTAGACTACTAGCAACAGTGGAGAGGGTGCCTGAACTAGCCTACCCCAGTAATCAGATTGGTGAATACCATAACTGTTATCACAGAGCCTTCATCTGGTAACTGATGAAAGCAGATGCAGAGATCCACAGCCAGGCAATATTCTTAATGTTCTCATTATAAACAATTGATAAATATATGAAGAGATGCATAAGAAGACTCACTTTATCATTGCACAAGGCACCTATATGTTGCTGTGTCACAATGGTTATGTACAACTGTTTAAAAATATTCTGATTGTTAAGAGTGCTGAGTTCCATTCCTGCTATTCATCATTCAGTAGATCTACTACAGCATCTGAGAAATTGTATTTCCATAGTGTTCACAAATGAAGCAATGATTATTTTCTCAGCATTAAATTAAAAGACGTATTAACCTATTTAATGTCAAAGGGTTCTTAAATTTTGTAGCTGTCTGAATAATTATGGAATAATTACACAATTGCTTTGTCTCTAGAAACTACTTTGGTTCACATACATGAATTTATTCTACTCCTTGATGCTATATATTAAGTGACCAATCTCAATTCTTTCCGTAAAACACTAAATTACAGATTTAAATTTCTACCGAATTTCTATATTCACGTATGTGAAAATAGGAGCTGAAATACTCACTTGCCTAAAGTTGGGCCTTATCCATTTTAAAAGAATGTTCATTAACATAAATTTACATTCTCAAAACACTCCAAACATGAGATTTTTTTTAAACTATTTGCTCAAATATTTAACATCTTACAAACTTGTTGAAAAAGATGGAAGTAAAAAGAGCTTGAAAAAGAAATGAGCTACATTTGTTTGAGTACAAGCAAGGAAATCTGAAAGCCAGACATGTCCAGCAACCATGTAAAGAAAGTGAAGAGAGGGTAGTATAGTTCATCGAGGGCCCTTGCCTCTCTGTCTTCATGAGTTATCCTATGATACTAGGAATATTACCTAAGTTGGATTATTGAATATTGACAGGGCAAGAAGTCAAATGTCAAGGTACTGTTAGAAAGATGTAAGGGTCATTCTTATTTGTATTTTTTTTTAATTTATTTTAATTTATTTTGGAATACAATTCAGTTCTACATATCGGTCACGGATTCCCTTGTTCTCCCCCCTCCCGTCCCCCTCACCTTCCCCCCAACGCCCCCCCCATTCCCATCTCCTCCAGGGCAAAGCCTTCCCCACAGACTGAGGTCAACCTGGTAGACTCAGTCCAGGTAGGTCTAGTCCCCTCCTCCCAGGCCGAGCCAAACAATCCTGCATAGGCCCCAGGTTTCAAACAGCCAACTCATGCAATGAGCACAAGATCTGGTCCCACTGCCTGGATGCCTCCCAAACAGATCAAGCCAATCAACTGTCTCACCCATTCGGAGGGCCTGATCCAGTGGGGACCCCTCAGCCATTGGTTCATAGTTCATGTGTTTCCATTCATTTGGCTATTTGTCCCTGTGCTTTATCCAACCTTGGTCTCAACAATTCTCGCTCATATAAACCCTCCTCATTCTCGTTAATTGGACTCCCAGAGATCCACCCAGGGCCTAGTCATGGATCTCTGCATCCAGATCCCTCAGTAGTTGGATGAGGTTTCTAGCACAACAATTAGGGTGTTTGGCCATCCCATCACCAGAGTAGGTCAGTTCGGGCTGTCTCTCGACCATTGCCGGCAGTCTGTTGTGTGAGTATCTTTGTGGATTTCTGTGGGCCTCTCTAGCACTTTGCTTCTTCCTGTTCTCATGTGGTCTTCATTTACCATGGTCTCCTATTCCTTGTTCTCCCTCTCTGTTGTTGATCCAGCTGGGATCTCCCTCTCCCCCAAGCTCTCTTTCTCTCGACCCTTGCCTTTCATTACCCCCACTCATGTCCAGGCTGTTCATGTAGATCTCATTCCATTTCTCTGTCATTGGGCGATCCCTGTGTCTTTCTTGGGGTCCTGTTTTCCGGGTAGCCTCCCTGGTGATGTGAGTAGCAGACAATTCATCCTTGTTTCATGTCTAGTATCCTGCTATGAGTGAGTACATACCATGTTTGTCTTTCTGAGTCTGGGTTACCTCACTCAGGATGATTTTTTCTAGATCCATCCATTTGTCTGCAAACCTCATGATGCCATTGTTTTTTTCTGCTGAGTAGTATTCCATTGTGTATATGTACCACATTTTGTTTATCCATTCTTCAGTTGAAGGGCATCTGGGTTGTTTCCATGTTCTGGCTATTACAAACAATGCTGATATGAACATAGCTGAACAAGTGCTCTTATGGTGTGGTTGAGCATTTCTTGGGTATATGCCCAAGAGTGGTATAGCTGGATCTTGGGGGAGATTGATTCCCAATTTTCTAAGAAAGCGCCATATTGATTTCCAAAGTGGTTGTACAAGCTTGCATTCCCACCAGCAGTGGAGGAGAGTTCCCCTAGCTCCACATCCTCTCCAGCATAAGGTGTCTTCAGTGTTTTTGATCTTAGCCATTCTGACAGGCGTAAGGTGGTATCTCAGAGTTGTTTTGATTTGCATTTCCCTGATGATTAGGGATGATGAGCAATTCCTTAAATGTCTTTCGGCCATTTGAGTTTCCTCTGTTGAGAATTCTCTGTTTAGTTCTATAGCCCATTTCTTAATTGGACTGTTGGGCATTTTGATGTCTAATTTCTTGAGTTCCTTATATATTCTGGATATCAGTCCTCTGTCAGATGTGGGGTTGGTGAAGATCTTTTCCCATTCTGTAGGCTGTCGCTTTGCCTTGTTGACCGTATCCTTTGCTCTACAAAAGCTTCTCAGTTTCAAAAGGTCCCATTGATTGATTGTTTCTCTCAGAGTCTGTGCTACTGGTGTTCTATTTAGGAAGTAGTCTCCAATGCCAATGCGTTCAAGACTACTTCCTACTTTCTCTTCTAGCAGGTTCAGAGTAGCTGGATTTATGTTGAGGTCCTTGATCCACTTGGACTTAAGTTTTGTGCACGGTGATAGATATGGATCTATTTGCAGCCTTCTACATGTTGATATCCAGTTTTGCCAGCACCATTTGTTGAAGATGCTTTCTTTTTTCCATTGTGCACTTTTGGCTTCATAAAATACCTTGGGGTAACACTAACCAAGCAAGTGAAGGACCTATATGACAAGAACTTTAAGTCCCTGAAAAAAGAAATTGAAGAAGATGTCAGAAAATGGAAAGATCTCCCATGCTCATGGATAGGCAGGACTAACATAGTAAAAATGGCAATCTTACCAAAAGCAATCTACAGATTCAATGCAATCCCCATCAAAATACCAACACAATTCTTCACAGACCTGGAAAGAATAATACTCAAATTCATATGGAAAAACAAAAAACCCAGGATAGCCAAAGGAATCCTGTACAATAACACAACTTCTGGAGGCATCACGATCCCTGACTTCAAGCTCTACTATAGAGCTACAGTAATAAAAACAGCTTGGTACTGGCATAGAAACCGACATGTGGACCAATGGAATCGAATTGAAGACCCTGACATTAATCCGCACACCTATGAACATATAATTTTTGACAAAGAAGCCAAAAGTGTATTTTTAACAAGCCATTTGAATGGTGTCCACTACAGATGGTTCACAGTTCAACATAGATTTTTAACTTGACAGTGCTATGAAAACTGTTCATTCTGTAGAAAGTATACTTTCAGTTTGTTTTTTTTTTTTCATTGATTATTTATGGGTCTAGGGGTGCATGGTTTAATACTCTTACCTGATGCTGAGAGACAAGGGTAAGCCTACCCTGGAGCCAGCCACACTGTCACAAAGGTGAGCAACTGTGGCTCTAAAGCAGATTTTGTCATTAAACTGTGATGTTCAATAGATGTGATGAAATACAAGTTCAGCTCATGATGTTGCTCACAATATTGTAACCTTAGATGGGTTTATCAGAATGTACCACTGTAGCCAGGTTTCTAAGCAGTCTTATTAAATAAAAAGCACGGAGCCAAATAAAGGGGTGAAAGCCTTAGAGATCAGGGAAATAGTGATAGCCGCCAAACAACCTTACCTCACCAGCTCTGAAACATCCAAAATGCCACTATTTCCTGTCTACCCAGGCTTTTATTGCCTTGCTGTTCTTCCTTCTCACTGGCTCTTAGCCCAGCTACCTCACTTTCTTGTCACTGCCTGTCTATACAGACCTCCAGGTCTCTATGGTTGGTACTGGGATTAAAGGCATGTGACACCACACTTGGCTATGTTCCCTAGTGTGGCCTTGAACACACAGAGACCCTGCCTGCTAAGTGATCGGATTAAGGGTGTGTGTGCTACCACTACCTGACTTTTATGTTTACTAAAAATGGCTTGCTATTTCCTCTGATCTCCAGGAAAGCTTTATTTATTAACATACAAATAAAGTATCACCATATTTCCCCTTTTTTTGTCTAGCAAAAATAAAAAAATATAACTAATATAAGAAAAAGTATATACAATAAGTCCAATAACTATACGCCATTTATAGCTGAAGTTTTCCTGTGTCCCGCCCAGTCCGCAGCCGCTCAGACCCAGGTAAACACACAGAGGCTTATATTAATTAAAACTGCTTGGCCATTAGCTCAGGCTTTCCATTGACTAGCTCTTACACTTAAACTCAGCCCATTTTCGTTAATCAATATATTGTCACATTTTCTTTGGCTTTTCCTGTGTGCCATTACATGCTGCTCCCTAGACGGCAGACTAGTGTCTCCCCTGCCTCGTATCTCCTCCTCCCTGCCACCCCCAACCCCCACCTTCTTCCTGTCTCTCCCTTTGTATTTCTTACCTGCCTCTAAGCTGCCTTTCCATAGGCCAAAATGCTTTATTTATCAACCAATCAAAGAAACGCATATTCGCAGCATACAGATAGTCATTCCCCCATCATAACACCATGCTAATCAAGAGCTCTCATATTTTTTTACCTTCATTTGACTGCTATAACCTGAATATCATAACCTGAGTAACTAAACAGCAAGGGTGTAGTGTCCAACATTCAAGAGGCTAGAAAACCCAACATCAAACTATTTGGAGCTCTTGAAAGTGATGGAGGCCTTATTTCTGACTGCAAACGGCTGTCTTCTCTAGCATCTTCCTCACATGAAGTAAACATGAACAAAAGCAAACGCCTTTCTTCTTCCAAGTGCAGTAATGGGGCTCTACTCTCAGAATTTCTGTACCTTCCAAATGCTCCTTCCATTGTATTGAGTAGAGATTTCAACAAATGGTTCAGATTACTTTTGAGGTTTAGATTACTCAGTGGATAGCATTTCTTGTACCCAGTTTCTTCCTAGACACAGTGAAAAGTTGTTGAATCAAACCATTGAAACTTAAGGATGTATAAGGTAGATTCCTGAGTCTGTGTCATTTAAAATAACTGATGCTTCCTTGTTCAGATTTACAGTTGAAAGTCTGAAAGGATTATATAAGTAAAATAAAGAGCAAAATAGAGTTCCTTGTGTTGCTAAAAGGGAGAGAAAAGGACAAGACCATGTATTGTTTCTTTGTTGTCCTATCCTGACCCATATTTTCTTTTAAAACAAGATTAAAAGGCTGTAAGTTACTATAGTTAAGTAGGAATAAAATAAATCGAAATTAATTGAACAATCAAATCTTCAATACTGTTTATATATGCATACAGATATTCAAAATACATCTTATTCAGTAATTTAAAACTTTTTTCTAGTATATCTTAAACAAAGTCAGAAAATATGCATAAATTTAGAAATGTTTATTAATTTTCTCTCCATTTATAAAATAGGCATCCTGGTCTTTATTAGCACTGTTTCTAATTAGATAATAAAATACATTTTCTGCAGAAGCTAATAAGTAATGTGTTACTCCTTAAATAAATATATAGTATAAGAGAAGGGCTCTAGAGTCTCTGTCCACAGTGCATCCTATGGGAAATGTTTCTAGTCTTTTATCTCAAACTGAATGGTATATGATAACAAAGGCTAAGATCGAAACAGATTCTCTTATCTGTGAAGTTTGGGTATTGACCACAGAGAGAGGGGGCTGGAGGAGGAAAGGAGGGAGGGAGGGAAAGAAAGGGAGGAATCATTCATTTCCATGATAGAAATCATGGTTACTAGACAAAAACATATTGAATACGAATATATTAGTTCTAAGTAATATTTGTCAGAAATATACAACTGCATGTTATAATGTTTAGGAGATACGGCTAGCCCTGCTGCCCAAGAGAAATGAATCTGAGGCTAAACAAAACAAACAAACAAAAGCTCATAGTGTGTTATATCTTACATGGCAAGATTTCAGTTCATGTGAACTCATACAGGAGTAAGAAGAGGGCAGAAGTGAGGGAGGAAAAAAAATGAATGTGGATCACCCCCTTGGCCATGACATTTCAATGAGATATCTGGTTGCTACATGTCATACATTATCTGAAGAAAAGATTCATGAATATAGAGTATATCTATAAGCCATCTGACTTTATGCTGAAGGGAAATTTGAGGAAGGATTTCTCACTGGATTCTATCTCTTCTTGATCGTAGTTCACTTTCAGACCATTAACTAATGAACCACATATGCACAAGACAAAAGCAAAGGTCTCTGCAGCCAAAGCCACTGTAGTCAAAAGAACATGGACAAAATAGAAATCTTTAGTGATAAAGCTAACTTTTTCCCTTAAAAATGGAATTAGCTAATAAAATTGCAATCTTGCAAAAAGTACTTCAAAACACACTGCATGAAGAAAGCTTAAAATTGCTCCTTTCTCTTTTCACTTAAAACTTATCTTGAGTCTGTTGTGAAGTTTCAGTTGCCTGCAACTCTGAAATTCTGATCTGAGTGACTGCTCAAAGAGGTAGACAAACACAAATACTGACAACTCGAATGGATCTGTACCTTCAAGTTGTATATCGCAAATGAATGTGTTAAACTGCACTGGATCTTTCATTTAAAACACTTTGAAGGAAATAAGGCTGATATAGTCATGTTTCCCTTTTAGTTTGTGGAGTTTTAAGTTAAATAATCAGATATTGAAAACTCTTATACCTATATATAATTAATCAAATGTTACAAGGGGAATTTACTTTCATTCCAAAACAGCTTTCATTCTATAAATATTCACTCATGAACAGAAGTGACATGGTGATATGTTATGTACCCTAATAAACTTGTCTGGGGATCGGAGGACCGAGCCAGCCACTAGATTAGACATAGAGGTCAGGCAGTGGTGGCACACACCTTTAATCCTATCTTTCAGGAGGCAGAGATCCATCTTGGTCTCTGTGAGTTCAAAGCCACACTGGAAACAGAGCCAAGCAATGGTGGCACACACCTTTAATCTCAGTACTGAGAAGCACACATGCCTTTAATCCTAAGAAGTGATGTCAGGGCAGAGAAAGGTATATAAGGCATAAGGAAGCAGGAACTCACTCCCTACAGACTCAGGATTTCGTCGAGTAAGAAGTTGTGGCTGGCTTGCTCTGCTTCTCTGATCTTTCAGCTTTCACCCCAACATCTAGCTCTGGGTTTTTTATTATAGGACAATTTAAGATTTGTGTTACAAAATGATAGACACAGTAACTTTCAGTTATTTCATTCAAAAGTTAAACTTCAGAGTTCCACCAGCTCAGAATTTCTGAGAGTAAACAAATAAAAGAGGGAATGATTAACTCCTTAAATATTGACATATAAAGCTATTTCTCTAGAAATATCACCATAGAGAGCCAGCCTCAGAATTTGAGGGCTTTATATGTAATTGTAATAGTTATTTTCATTTCATAAGTTGGTTACTGCTTTCAGAGGTAATGAGCACATAGTGTTTAATATTTACATTTTTGTTTATATAATTTTAAATTTAGTTACTTGGAGTGCACTGTTAATTTTTTTTATCTTATATTTCTAACCTTAAAATTTTACTGTTGGATCACAGTTAACCTTTCTATTTTCAGTTTCATAGCAACCAAAAGTAGAACATTCACTTATATTTTTAAGTATGCAATTAATCACTTCATTTTTCCAAATGTAAATTTGACTGTAGTTCAAAGGCTACTGATAAAGTATTCCATATAGATTATTTAAAAATGGACAAATACTAAATAGTTATTTTATTAAACATTTATTTGCAGTTTATATTAACTATGCAGAGTTAAATATTTTGCAGTAGCTTATATATTTTAACAACCAATCCCAGGGGAACATATGTAATAATTAGAGATAAGTGACTTCATATTTCAGGAAAATATATTATGATGGATGATAATTCAGGGAAAAGCCACACTGGCTTTCTTAGATCAAAAAGGGCAGGAAGATCTAGACATCACCTCCTCAATTTTTATTCTATGAAGAGAACGTCGTCCATAATACTGCATTTAAGATTAACCTTTATTTTTTTTAAAGTTGATAGTAAAAGACATCTCATAATTTTGATGTACTTAATTCTTACAGTTTGATTTTTTTTTAGTGGCTATAACTATTACTAAGCAAATACCATGCATGATTTCTAATGTTAAAATACAAAATAATAAAAAGAACACTATGTCTCTTGGTAAAACTACTTAATGACAAAATTGCAAAAGATGCAGATTAACTTTCCATTGATCAGTTAAAAACCCTGAGACATAAATCTTGTTTATGTTTATTGACCTGAATGAAAGAAAAGAATGTGACATTTATTTCTCAAAATAAATGTTTAAAATGTAACTCAATATGTAATCAAAAAATCATATTTTATATTTTAATCTGTTCCCTGTTGCCTAATGCGTGAACAATTAATCTTGATTTATAAATAATAATAGAATCATTTAGAATTTTTTATCCATCACCAAAAATTGTTTTTCTGATCTTTGACAAATATAATGCTCCTATGTCCCGAGCACTTTTAGTACTGGAACTGTGATGATGAGATATGCATAGCCCAGTTCCTAGAAACTTAGGCTATCTATTTCTCATAGATATTATAAAAGGAAAAAAGATTGGAAATAGATGTTACGGTGATATGTGATTATTTCAAGAAGGTGATTGGAGGAGGCCTCTTTGTGGAGGTCATATTCAATAGAAGTTGGTGAGAATATATGATAGGGTTCTTACAGTTGATGTGGAGACCTTTTTAACACTGACTGTTATTGAAGATCTAGATGTGAATGTTTTATTTCAAGTACAGTAAGAATAAAATTCAGTTTTGGAAGCACAAAATGTAAATGGAACAATTTGTACTATTTGGATGAATCGAGTTGAAAGTAACAAAGAAGCACTAAATGCAAGAAAGACTCTCTTCCATCTCCTATTCCTGTCTAAAGGAAGATGTAATTGGTTGTTTTTTGAGAACTTTGGTTCTTACCCACCCAGAGAGGGTACCAGTGCTTCTGAAGTCAATTTTGACCCCATTTTATTCCTCTAAAATATTTGCTTTACAGTTTCCCACTCATGAAATACTTGACTTTCTCATTTGTGATCTTTTCTATGACTATCCTGTTCTTTAATACTGATGATAGACAAGCTATAGTTCTACAACACAGTTTTGAATTACTTTTATCTGTGTTTACTCTTCTTTTACGTTATATGCATTGAAAACACTACTCAGTTTTTGTTGCATTTCTTCATAATATTTATTTACAGAAATCTAAGAGATTGAGTTGGCATTAAAAAAAAGGATTCCTCTCCAATAATATTCATTGTTTTGACATTGCAGTAAGTAAATTTTATGGTTAGTTTGACCAGAGTAGAAGTGTGTAAGAAATGAATAGACTATGATGATAATAGTAATGATAAAAACATTGTTTTGAGTGTCCTCAACACTATAACATGAATATTGAAGTCACTTAAAAGAATTATTGTATTGGTTTGTATAAATTCAAAGATAAGAAAATAATGTCCAAAATAACTGAATCATTTTGAAAACATTGACAGGACACTGACATGAGTGTCACAGTGAAACTGAGTACGGCAATGTTTTTTTTTTTTTTAAGCAGATCCCCAGAAATAACAAATTCAAGTAATATCTGGAGAAGATAAACCTGGAAGATGGCCACAGCATTTCATAATGGAGTTGAGGAAATAGAGGTGTATATGAAACAGACCAAGAGACAAGGAAATTAGACAGCTATCTCTGCAAAGGTTGAATTCACTGTGAATAGTGATAACAAGTGGCTAGATAGAGTGAAGTCTTCAATGAAATATACAGTGTTATTAAACACCTGAGATCATGTTATTGTATATTTAAACTTTATCAATCAGCTTTAAAGGTAATTTGTAAGTTGGGGTAAAATAAAACTACAGTTCTACATTGAAATATTGTGAATCAAAGAAAGCTTTTCATCTTGAATATAGAGAAAATTATCTATGATTTAAGTTTATGTAAATTAAAGTAAAATTCAACCTTTAATGATAACATCTTTTGAAAAGTTTAGAGAGAAAATGTTGTAAATACATAATTACCATTTTAAAAATCTGAGCCTGGAATAAGACATGGGATGCTTTTGATTTCCCATGTTTTATTTTTATGATTAGCTGCAACAATTCTATTTTGAAAAGTATGTAGGATGTTGAAGGGTTTGATATTTGTTCACTGAACTTCTACATCAAAAAAAAAAGTCAATGCTATTTTGTCTTAACAAAGCAATGAAGTTACCCTGTAAAGATAGAGATAATCTGAGCTTAATTTTTTCTAAATCAGGCAATTAAAACATACAAACACTAGTAATTTTTACTCATTCAACCTAAGTACTAACATAAATAAGTGTAAGTCTTTGGAAATTCTATTATATATCAAGAATGGATCCAAAAGAAAATACATCTTCTGAAATATAAGCAATCAAAAATTGTCTTAATCATCCAAACTATATAATCTCAGGACATTTAGGAAACTCAGATTATAGGTGGGAGGCAGACATCAATCCCACCTGCCAATGAGAGATTACTGTGCTCTAACAAAAGATTATCCTGATGCTAAAACCTCCAGAAGGAGCATGCTGGCTCCTCCTCCTCACAGCTCTTATCAATCTGGCACAAGCCATCATTTATTTAAAGACAAGAAAATACAGGATGAGAAAAATCTCAGAGATTATACTGGGTAAATGAAATGACTTGATTTTAATTTATTATTCACTTTCTTTGGCCTATTTCCTATACTTTGCCTTGTATTAGCTCATACAGTGAAACAAAGTAACACGTGAACTATGACTTCATTGGTTTATTTCTGGAACCTAAATTGAAAGGCAGTGCTTAATTTAATTTTTGAAAAAGGCACTGCTACCAAAAGCACTTAGAGTTAAGGAGCAGTGGCATTAGTTGTCCAGGTTTACTTTGACAGATTTATAGCTTCACTTGAGAGATTAAGTCATTCCTTGGCATGGGAAAATTGTGGAACTTGGAGTTCCTTTGTAGAGGTAGATTGATTTCAGTGTATCAAAGATGATGCCTGCCACTCTATATTCTTTGGAGTCTAGTGATGAAAGTTAACTTTGAAATGTATCAAATGAAATAAAATACATTGTGAAAACATGTAGTGAAAATATGAAGACTTTTGTCAATTTTGACTAAAATGGCCTTGAATGATACATCAATCACTCACACTTTATAAGCCATCAATTTGTAAGTACTCGTTCTTTAATTAATAACTGCCAAGTTTGTGAAGTGGCTGGCTATCATATTTGCTTCTGTCAATCTTAATATTTGGTGGCTTCTCTAACATGTGATTGACAAACCACTGGCACTTTGGAATAAGTGGAAAAATCATAAAATAAAATAATTTGGCATTAGTTTGACAAAGTTCAGTAAGTGGGAAGAATTCCTCGGCATAAAAATAATCTTGTTCTGAATAAGATAAAATTTTATTTCATTTGTGATTTTAAGAAATTCAGCCTCATAGAAACACGTGAACTGTGGACCAATAGCTGAGGAGCCCCCATGGTACTGGTCTAGGCCCTCTGGATAAGTGAGACAGTTGTTTGGCTTGAACTCTATTGGGGGCCCCCATGCAGTGGAATTGGGACCTGTCCCTAGTGCATGAGCCAGCTTTTTGGAGCCTAGGGCCTATGTTGAGACACTTTGCACACAGCTTTGGTGCAAGGAAGAGGGCTTGGTCCTGCCTCAACTGAATATACCAGGCTCTGCTGACTCCCCATGGGAGACCTTGGGGGGAAGGCTGGGGAGCAGGAGGAGGGAGGACAGGTGATCTGTGGTTGGTATGTAAAATGAATAGAAAGTCTCTTAATAAAAACAATTAAAAAAAAAGAAATTCAGCTGGTACTTCCAGCTCAGAATCTTTGTTTATAAAATATTTTTACCAAAATTGAACAGCAGTAGCTGTCAAATATCCACCATATGTAAAGGCTCATAAATAGCTCAAAAGGGACATACTTCATAAGTCAAAAATAAACATATATGAACATATAGATAATTTTATTTCTACCTATAAATGTATTCTGATGACTACATGGATATTAAAATAGGTTTTGGCCAGAACTCATATTTCTAATATTATTGCTCTCTGAAATAACCAATTTCTTAGAAAGACACATGCACGTTAATGATCTGAGCACTGTGTATTGGCTAGTATGCATGTGCATATATTAGATTCTAGGCTGACATATTTCAGAAAATCAGTCTGATTTGAATCCTGTAGCTTTTTATATCTATGAAATTGTATTCATCTGTACTGTTTATTTGCAAGCTCTTTGGTCAATACAAAATACAGAAATGTCTACTAAACCACACTTCATTTCTCACTCTGTGGTTTGTTGAATAGTGTTTTAATTACACTGCCATGTTTACCAAACTAGCTCAGAATGTGGTTGCTAGATTAGGAGAATTTCACTCGGTAACTCATTTTAGTTGACTTGGGAGCTGTGCATATCTAAGTGACTGACATCTTGCTATAAAGGGTTTCTGAAATATTCAGGTTCATAGGCTCACCATACTAGTTAATTATTTGTGTTTCTTTGGACCTAATCTATGTAAGTAGGTACTTTCATCAACAGATAATTTCATAGGAAACTATTGATGCAGTTTAATTTTATTCTGAAGTCTTACCAATTTTTCTTAGAGGACAGATGCACTAGACCTTAAAAGTATACCAGATAAACAATGATAATTCTCTAAAGTACTTTCGGAAAAATCAAATTAATTATGTTGACATGCTACTTTATTGTCATATCTTCATATTAGTGATTTTTAAGGCTGAATACTATCAGTGTGTTTTTTTCATGAAGTAACATTAGATCCATGGGCAGAGGCTCATGTGTCTATGCTGTGGAATTCAACATTGGGAACTGAAAGAAAACAACAGATATCCCAAAACTAAAAATTACACCATGGAGGTAAAAAGTACAGGAGAGTGGTTTCCCAATGATGCTAGCAGAATGCATTACTCCACTGTAGATGTAACCAACCGTCTTTTTAAATAAGAAACACAGAGCCGATTCAGAGAAGAAAGCCAAGAGGTCAGAGCTAAGAGCCTCACCCTTCCTGCTTCAGCGATCCTCTTCAGTCAAGAGAGCTCTCGGAAAAGGACCTACTTCCTGTGTGTATGTCTTTATATAGTCTAGCTGTTCTGCCTTCTCATTGGTTGTAAACCCAAACAAGTGACTGCCTCGTCACTGCCTATATGTACAGCCCTCCAGGTCCTCTATGGTATTGAGATTAAAGGCATGTGACATCGCCGCCACGCACTTGCTATGGCTCTAATAGCTCTGACCCCCAGGCAACTTTATTTATTAACATACAATTAAAATCACATTTCAGTACAAGTAAAATACCACCACACTCCACCTTTACTACACCATATTCATCTTGATTTAGATAAATTATTTATTTATTCATAGGTAACACATCTTACCTATAAGAAAAGTATAAAATTGTACATATTTGTAAGAATTTATGTTTAGCAGTAACAGATTAATTTTTAATATAGTTCAGGTAATCTGTAGACTTTCATTATCACTAGATGCTTGCTTCATGCCAAAAATTCATGTTGAAAATGTTTCTCACAGGTAATACTGGGATGTTGGACCTTAAGACACAATGAGGTAAAAAGGATGGAGCCCTGGTAAATGGGATTATAGTTCTAAGAGAGAGAACCAGAGCATCCTCTTGCCTTTCTGCCATGTGAGTATGCAGCAAAAGGAAACTGTCTAAATGCCAGAAACTAGAAATGAAGTTATATTCTCAGCAGACACAGCTCATGCTAAAGCCTGGATGTTGGGTTCTGCAGCCTGTAGAACTGAAAAAAATAAAATTCTCTTGTTATTAGCCACCTAGCCTATAACATTTAACTATAGAAAACTGCATCAGAGATGTCATGTTTCCTAGAAATACAGTACAGGTCTGCTACAACCAAGATGACCCAGTGATAGAGACTGGTAAAAAGAAGGTCCCCCACACATGCATGAAGCAGAAAACTGAAACATGAAGCTAATGACACCAATTCTTTTAAGAGGATTTTCAATACCAGCTGTCCATGTGCCTCATCTCTCAGCAGGAATTATCATTTGAACTGAAGAGTTTTCACAGGAAAATGTGACAGCTAGATTACACAGAGTACTTAAATTTGTTTTTCCTTTTGCAAATTGGTTTCTAAGGGACAGAATGGATTAACACTGTATCATTGTAAAAATTCCACTAAGAGTAAGTATATTGGTTTCAGTAGGGATGGACTCAATTATTCACTTATAATTCTAAAGTAATAGTCTGGACTAGAATCTTAGCTCTGGCACTACAAGAATTACCATCTCCCAAAACATTTGCTTGTTGGCATGAATTGTTGATGGTAATCATTAGGCTGGTTGTTAACAATAGCGGAAATAATATTAACAATTCTATTCTGTCCCTGAATTGTTTCAAATAAGAAACTCTTGTGAGAACTGGAAAGAGATGCTTGGGAATTAAGAGTATTTGCTATTTTCTCAGAAGACACAGGTCCCATTGCAAACACCTTCACATCACTCACAATCACTTATAAATCAAACTCCAGAGGATCTGATCCACTCTTCTGACCTCTGCAGGTGCCAGGCAAATCATGCATAAAACATATACACTGGTAAAACACTCATAAACATAAAATAAATGAATCTAAAAAAGAGAAACGATCAGAAAGTGAGTTTCATGCTGTGAAAAATGAGTATGGTGTTTTGAGTTTATTTGTTAGTTTGTTTATATATAGACTGGATATGCAGAATGAAATAGCAATTGAAATAATTAACATTATAAAACAGAAATGCGACTGTGCTGAAGACTTCATTAAATTGAAGTGTACAGGGTAACTGCCTTTTCATGGCTGTTGAAGAAACGTAAGAGAATGAGTTTGTTCCAGCCAGCAGAGTAAGAAATAAATTAGGAGGCTTAACAGTTGCTAACAGGGTCTACTTGACAGTCATTACTACCAAAGTGAAATTCCAGGGAATAGTGGATTTCTGACCATGTTTCTAGGACCAAAAAAAAAAAAAGACATTAATATTGTTAACTACTTTAACTGGGGCTACTGGAATTTTCTTGTATTCGTAGATATAAATCAACACTGCTAGGACTTAGTACCTAATTATTACCTAATTAGTACCCTGTGACTTTGCTGGTGAAGTTTTAGGGATATCTTGGAACACCATTGTCACTACCATTTTATCTTGACAAAATTTGTTCAAATAAACCTGTAAATGAAATTAGGATAATTCACTCAGGTAATTTTGAAAAATGTAACACCAAATGACACAGTGATAATGCCTTCTATGTCCTCTTGTGCCACTGTATGCAGAGAAGGTAACAAGGATTACATGACTATTGATCTCATTTATTCAACTAAACCAATGAACTTGGTTATATTTTATAAATGGCTTCTATATAGTTCTTCTGTGTCGCAATGGTAATTGTGGGCTCTTTATATAGATTCTTCTTAAACTATATAAGCCTTGTAAAGATTGAGAGGTGTTGAGTATTTGTATATCTGTACATGACTGCTTGTATTTCAAAATAGTTCTTGTATTGGTCATCTTTGTGTAAAGCCTTAAAGTTAACAGCAATGTATTACAAGATAATTGTATTTTCATAAAGACTCATAACTAAATGGTCTACTAAAATTCTACAGACATATAACATTTGTCAAAGGAACTTAAGCAACTTTTCTTGAGATGCTACGATATTTTCCACAAGATAAACAAAACGGGCTTCAAGTGTGCTTGACCTAAGAGTCATCCTTCTATACCCATTGCTGTTGATTAAACCCATACTATTGGCACTAGCTCTGACATCTGTCATTTACCCCCACAACGTAGGTTCAAATGAAACCAACCAAGATAAAGTTCTATCCCGGAGCTTTGGGACTATAGAGAGTAAACAACCATACAGTTAGTCAGCAATGTCTTCAGAAAATATTTGGTCAGGGAGTTGTCAGAACTTAAATAAAGTTGCACTGATCATGCCAGTACTGGCCTCTACTCCTAACACTTAGGAAGCAGAAAAAAGAAGATCATGAATTTAAATCCAGTCTAGGATTCATGGTGAGACTCTGTATCAAGCTAACAAGATGGAATTGTTTGTGCCAGCCCTTCCAAAAGTAACAAAGAGCAAAGAAGTTATAAAAATGGTTCTCATGGGAGGATGCCTGATACTAAATGATGTGCTATAACCTTCTGCCCTCTTTGAGTCCTGTTGACTATGATTGTTTCAGACACAGGCACATTGTACCTTGAGATCAAGCTAACGAAATAAAGTTCAGGATTTATAAATGGCCTGGAAGAAATGAAGACATTCTAAAGAGATTTTTGTGTCTGTCAATCTGACTATTAGACTGTTAAAATAAGGAACCCCAAAGAGACAGTTATCTTACCAACAATCTCATGCTAGGAAAAGAACACAGTCAGAGGAGAAATTAATTCAGGAATGAGATTGTCCACAGTTCTATAGGAGGTTACTGACACCCTGACAATGATGGAATATGGTGGGAGGCTCCATACCTTGGCTGGGATTGCCTATGTATATCCTTGACTGTCCATTTAAACTTTGACTAAGCAGTTTGCTGGATCTCCTGGTCCATGTTCCCAAAGTGAGCACACTGATAAAATCTTCCTTTTCTGCTTTCTACTGAGGAGAGGGGATTTACATGGATAACTGGGTTGAACAAAGAAGGCTACCCAGGCTTCAGTCAGGTGCTACCAGAGGCTCTGAGCACTGGGTGGCTGCTCTAACATAGCTTATTGTGTGGTTTCGTCCCGCTATTTGAAGATGTTTGGTTTTTATTCTAGCCACCTAACTATGAATTCTACATAGAGTTTACACATGCTATTTCGGAATTTCTGATTTGATATGTCAGTTTCAAATGCTCCAAGTGATAACAGTGCTAATACATGTAAGAAAGGGTGTCACTTCCTCTGACATCAGGCTTTTAAAATGTTTGTCCACGTTATTAAGAAATACTCAGATTTTTTATTGAAATATCTTAGAAGTACCCAGAAAGTCACTATATATCAATAAGTCTTTTTGTGTGGGTCTGCGGCTCCTATTCTCAATAGTATAGATGACTGGCAATATAAAGAAGGAAAGAAAGAAAAAAGGAAGGAAAGAAGGAAGGAAGGGAGGGAGGAAGGAATGAAGGAAGGGAGGGAAGGAAGGAGGGAGACTGGAAAAACAAGGAAGGAAGCCCAGAAGCTGTGCCCATCCCCCAAAGTTTCTTTTTCTTTGTCTTCTCTTTCTACCTGGGCTCAACTTAGTCAAAGACAGTTCATCTGAAAGGCTTGCCCAGGGAAACTGCTTGGCTGATAGAGTGCAAATCGAGTCTGAGTGAGGAATTGCCACAACCTGGCCTGTGTTATTGAGCTGAAAACAATATTTTTTTTAACAGCCTGTGTAGAAGGTAACATAAGAACCATTAACGGTTTAACTTCTCCAGGAGTAAAAAAAAAGAAAAAAATCCCTCATTATTTTAACAAGTTTTCTCAGCCAAGAAGTCCTCAAGGGCATTATGAAAAGACAATAACTGATGTATTTTAATATGTAAGAGTACACTCTGTAAGAGAGCTGCCAGATTTACCACCTGGGCAGAGTACGGAAAAATGAACACAGATAGCACAACAGAGGCCAATTTCATTTACTCTCCAACTTACCGAGCCTCTTCCTTTAGTCTCTATTGTGTGCAGATATGTTCTCTATTGGGTGCAGATTTCATTTACTAACTTCTGTATAGACACTAATTAATTTACATCTATGTGCAATTATACATAAATATATTCCAATATTAATCTTATTAAAATACAAGCATACCATACAGAAGAATGACTACACTAATATATATATATATATATAGAATAGCATGTCCTTTCTGTTAGCATTCTACTTGATAACCAGTGACATTATTATGTGTGGAGGTTTAAATAAAAATGGCCCCTAGAGCTTATGTATTTGAATGCTTGGTCACTGGGGGCGGTGGCTTTGTTGAAAGTATGCTATTGTGAATGGGCTTTGAGGTTTCAAAACCTCTTCTTAGGCCCAGTTCGTTCTACCTGTCTGTCTGTCTGTCTGTCTATCTATATCTACCTCTACCTATCTCTATCTCTACCTCTACCATCTCTACCTCTATCTCTTTCTCTCTACTTCCTGATCAGTAAGTAGCTGTCAGCTACTTTGGTACCATGAATGCTACTGTGCTCCCCACCATGACGACAATGGACTAAACTTCTGAAACTATAAGCAAGTCCAAATAAAATGCTTTATTTTTTAAGATTTGCCATGGTCATGGCGTCTCTTCACAAAAACGGAACAGTGACTAAGACTTATGTAATCATCTCAGCATGTAAACACTTATTGATGTAACACCTTATATCATATATATGTTATATATAGATACATACATAAATAAAATCTTTATTATCAGTTAATCCCTAACCAGGAAAACATCAAAAGTCCATCATAAGTGTATTTGGTTGTTAATTTTATTATTATGAAAAATTACAAGCAAATGCAGATTTATTCATGAGCATTACATTCTGATAGCATATTATTAGAACTGTAATTTACTCTGAAATTTTATGTATCATAATTATTAAGACTTCTATAAATATAATCATTAATAATTCTTAACCTTATGTGTGAATTCTTCAAGTTTACAAATTGTTTAATATGTGTATTTATTTACACATTATTTCAAACTTAATAACTAGTGTAAAATGATAAATGTTCAATTTATCTTTTACCAGAATATTGATTTATAATGTATAATATGAATCATTTACTTTCAGTAATTCATTTTTTTGAAAAGTGTTACCAAGTAGATAAGCAATTATCCATTATTTTACAGAAATAATAACTTCAATTTGTTTATATTTCAACCCTAATCAGTACTTTAAAACTAAATAAAACAAATGAAAATGTCTTTATATAGGTTTCAAACAGTGGTGTCTTAGTTAGGTTTCTATTGCTGTGAAGAGACACCATGACCACAGCAACTCATATAAGGAAAACATTTAAAGTGGCTTGCTTAGTTTCAGAGGTTCAACCCATTATCGTCATGATGGGAAGAGCACAGCAGCGTGAAGGCAGGCATGGTGTTGGAGTAGGAGCTGAGAGTCATACCTTACAGGCAACAAGAATTCCATTGACACACTGGGTGGTATCCTAAGGATAGGAAACCTCAAAGCCCTCCCCTACAATAACACACTTCCTCCAAGAGGCCATACCCACTCCAACAAAGCCGCATCTCCTAATTATGACACTCCCTGTGAGATTATGGGGGCCAATTACATTCGAACTGCGACAAGCGTCAAGGTTCAAGGTGTTCAAAACATCATTTCCTGGTTACCAGAAACTCATAAACATTGTACTCACCAGGGGCCATGTCTAAGAAGTGTCTGTGTAGAATTGGAGTTCCTGCCAGGCACAACCACTTGGATAACTTGAAGGTAATTGTTCAAAACAGTTGGGCAAGTTAAATGGTTCAATGAGTAATGGCATTGCCAACAAACCTGGCAACCAATGTTCAATTACTTAGAACCAAAGGATGTAAGCAAAGAATCAGTTCCCTCAAATTGTTCTCTGACCTCTGTACACATGACTTGCTTGCATACCTACACACATACAAACGCACACACATAATACACAAACACAAATACAATATACAAATACAATAACTTCTAAATCTACATTTAATTCCATTATTTCTGTTGTGTTTGAAATGACACCAACATACTATTAGTCACACTAGAGATTTTTAAGTTCTGACACATTAGTGCCATTGCTATTTGTGGTGATATTGTGTTCTCCAAAATATTGTGCACCCTAATAAACTTATCTGAGGTCAGAGAACAGCCACTAGATATAGAGGCCAGAAAATGGTGGCACACACGCCTTTAATCCTAGCATTCCAGAGGCAGAGATCCACCTGGATCTCTGTGTGTTCAAGGCCACACTGGAAACAGCCAGGCATGGTGTCACATGCCTTCAATCCCAGGAAGTGATGGCAGAAAGCAGAAAGGTATATAAGGCGTGAGGAGCAGGAACTAGAGCTGGTTAAGGTTTTAGGCTTTTGAGCAACAGTTCAGCTGAGATTCATTCTGGATGAGGACTGAGAGGCTTCCAGTCTGAGGAAATAGGATCAGCTGAGAAGTTGGCCAGGTGAGGTTGGCTGTGGCTTGTTCTGTCTCTCTGATCTTTCAGTGTTCACCCCAATATCTGGCTCCGGGTTTGTTTTTATTAATTAGAACTTCTAACAATTTGTGCTACAGCTATTCTTGTATGATCACAAACTGAAACATATATAATGCAGTTTGTATCTAAAATATGAGAGGAAAATATATGTTCATAAAAAATAACTATGTGACTTGCTTTGGTCCTGAGCAGGTCCTGTAGCATTCTCTGTCAGTTCATGATGCATCAATCTTGTTGTGTCTGGAAGATCCTTTTTCTTTGGAGTCATCCACCACCTCTGGTTTTATAATTTTTCTGCCTCCTCTTTTGAATAAATCTCTCACCCTGTGGGGAAGAGATTGGCAACTCCACATCCAAGAAAGGTCAAATATCAAAAATACATAAAAAAACTCAAGAATCTAGATATCAAAACAACCTCAAATAATCCAATTAAAAATGGCGGACAGATCTAAACAGACAATTCTCAATAGAGGAAGCACAAATGGTTGAAAAATGCTTAAGAATATGTTCAACTTCATAGCCATCGGGGAAATTCAAATCAAAACTACTTTGAGATTCCATCTTACAACTGTCAGAATGGCTAAGATCAATAACACAAGTGACAGCCTGTGCCAGCTAGGATGTGAGAAGGAGAACACTCCTCCATTGCTGAGAGGAATGCAAACTTGCACAGTTACTCTGGAAATCAGTATGGTGGCAGTTTCTCAGAAAGATGGGAATCAATCTACCTCAAGATTCACCTTACCACTCTTCATGATATACTCAAAAGAGGCTTTATCTTACCACAACCATGTTCATAGCTGTTCTCTTCAAAATGGCAAGAAATTGCAAATAATCTAGTTGCCCCTCAACAGATGAATAGATAAGAAAAATGTGGTACATTTACACAATTGAGT
Source organism: Peromyscus californicus insignis (assembly GCF_007827085.1). Lineage (NCBI taxonomy): Eukaryota > Metazoa > Chordata > Mammalia > Rodentia > Cricetidae > Peromyscus > Peromyscus californicus. The sequence goes on from NW_026294458.1 coordinate 65,380,821, forward strand.
GTTACACAGCTCTTAAAAACATAATGAGATTATGAAATTTGCATACCAAAGGATGCAACAAGAAAAAAAAAACATCATACTGAGAGAGGTAACACAGACCCAGAAAGATAAATGTGGTGTATATTAGCTTATATGTGGATATTAGGCATTAAATAAATGATAACCAAGTTACAATATATAGACATAAAGAGGTTAAGCATAGAGAAAGGGACTAGGTGGAACACGTGGATCTCCTGGAAAGGGGAAATAGAATATATTTTATGGGTTGACTGGGGGAGGTGTAGGAATGGAAAGCTTAAGTGGGAGAGCTGGCAGAGATGGGGTGGAGGAATGGGATGCAGGGAGAAAGAACTAGAACTGAGAAGCATTTGAGAGGTGGTAGGGAAACAGCACAGTAGAAAAATCTTAAAACATGTAAAGGTGATCCTAATGATGTCTCTAAATTAATGAGAGAGATGGAGCTCCAAGTGGCCATCTTTTTGTCAACAAATGAAGATTCCACTATGAAGAATGGGTTATATCCAATTGAATTGTTAGCCAAAGGGGTGCCATGGAAATACCCAAACAACCCACATTGTTGCTAAGACAATAGATTGCTCTCCACAAAATTACAGCAAGGCCCCATTGCTGAAGATAACATCCATGTAATTCTTTGAACTGGGAGAAGTAGAGCTGGTGCCTACATAGAACCTCCACTCCCATTTTTGCATGTCTTTGGAAGGGGAAAGTATTCTTCAGGCTACCAAAAGAAAAACATAAACCCTTGGATCTGCAATCTGCCCTGCCTGCAAAATATACTAGAGAAATGGTGGCACAAAGTTTGTAGCAGAAACTAGCCAATGCCATTTGACCATGTAATTAAGGCTCTTTTCAAAAGACAGAAGACTGACACACCTTAGGTAACTAAGACACAGAGACAAGATAGTCCAGAGACCTAGGGTAAAACCAAATATTGCTGGATTTTAAAAAAGTAACAATAAAATGACCACTCATGATATCCTGTTATACTCATAGATTGGTGCCTTTTTCATCCAACATCAGAGAGGCCTCCTCCCGCAGCAGATGGGAATAGATACAGAGACACACTATCAGACATTACATGGAGTGGGTGAGGCCTTGGAACACACAGCTCTAAATGAGATGTCTCTATGAAATCCCTCCCCTCAGAGTTCAGGGTATCTTACCAAAGAAGAGGCAGGAGTGTGGGAGCAAGAGGAAATGGAGGACGCCAGGAGAAAAAGGCACGCTAAATTAACTGAGAAAGTTCATATGAACTTCACAAAGATGGAAGCAGCCAAGTATAGGGCCTAAATGGATCTGCACCAGGTCCTCTGTGTATATATTATAGCTGTCAGTTTAGTACTTTTATTGAACACCTAAATGTGTGAACAAGTGAGTCTCTGATTATTGTGCCTTCTTTGGGGGATCTTTTTCTCATGTTGCTTTGCCTTGTCCAACCTCAATATAATGGTTTTTGTTTTATCTTATCATGTTTTATTTTGTTAAAAAATAAGATAAAATAAACACTCCTGAGACAAAAAAAAAGTGCCATTTAAGGCTGAGTGCTCCAAATCCTCTAACTCTGCACATTTTGAAATTGTTGGACTCTGTGTGAATTCCCACCAAACATAAGATGAAGTTTCTGGGCAACAGTGATGCACTGATCTATGGAGATTAAATACAATGTCTTATTGGGTTTTGTCTATTTTTTTGTTTTGATTTGAGTTTTTGTTCTTTGGAGAAGGAGAAAAAACATGAAGTTGAATAGGTAGAAAGATGGGAAGAAACTAGAAGAAAAAAACATTAGAAAACTATTTGAAACATTCTTTATAAAATATCTATTTCCCTATTCACAGTGATACTACACTCCCAGAGCTCTTGCATATATATTCTACTTCTTATGAGCATTGTATCCTCTTTCTCTGCCTCTACAATTCTCCATAATTTCCAACCAGGCTCTGTTCTCAAGGTATCAAATATGACCCCTGACATATGTAGTATTCTGACATCTATTCCACTCACAATGTCACAAAAGCAGAGCTCCTCTGTTACTAAGCACACATTTTGTAGGAAGAAAACATATTTTACCTTAAAGGAGTAAGATACATTTCATTCTTAGTCAAACAGGAATGACCTTGACCCAATTACATGGATTCAGTTTGTTCAAAATAATGTATATCACTGTAGAAACAGTTATAGTTTTTATATTCACCTAGAAAAGAAAATCATGAATTTTCTGTATTTTTTATTCAAATAAATTGGTTGGAACACCCTGAAGGTAGGTTAGAGCAAAACAAAAATATCTTCTATAGATTTCAGATTATATTTGATGACATGCTATTTGGTTACTCAAAGCTAGTGGTCTAATAAATTAACACTTAAGAGCTTTCAGGATTTGCTTGATAATTTAAAGAATGTTAAGTCAGAGGTGAGTCATGAATGACTAAGAAGGGAAATCAAGATCATTTTGGCTCTGAATCTGGAACTCTCCACAATCCAACGCTCCATAAATGAAAGTTCCAATCTGTCAGTCTTGTAGAACCTTTCACATTGGGAGCAACTTTTTCTGAGAGCTTCTGTTTACACTTGCAATCAAAAAAAGAAGACTCCAATTGACCTCATTAGTAGTGATGTCATTGGGGCATTATAATTGGTCAATTTGAGTAAGAGCTTCCATCCTGAGGTGCAGAAAAGAAACCATAGGGTGCTAATCCTTAAATGGAACATCTATACTACATCTCCTCCTCCCAAGGAACAGAGATCATCAATGTAATAAGGGACAGAATGTAGTTGGAGTTTTTTCTCCGGGTCCTGCTAAGCCCCGGCAATCTGACAGCCCACTTATAAAATAAACACACAGACGCTTAGATTATTTAAACTGTTTGGCCTAATGGCTCAGGTTTCTAGCTATCTAGTTCTTACATCTTAAATTAATCCATTTCTATAAATCTATACCTTGCCACGTGGCTCATGGCTTACCGGCATCTTCTCATGTTACTTGTCATGGTGGTGGCTGGCAGTGTCTCCCTCACTCAGCCTTCCACTTCCCAGAATTCTCCTCTCTCCTTGTCCTGCCTATACTTCCTGCCTGGCCACTGGCCAATCAGTATTTATTTATACAGAGCAATATCCACAGCAACAGAGAGTGTGTATAAGCCAGATGTTGCAGAAGACACATGAAAAACATTGCTTTTTAGGTATGACAAGGACCTTGTGTGCTAGACCTTTCAGTGACTATGATGCCACATACAAGACCTGCACCCGATCATGACAGCCAAAATTATGGCATGAATGTTGGGAAAAAGTACTACATAAAGTCCCACTAATAGCTGAGAAGCTACTGTCAGTTGATGGCTACAAAAAAAGTCAGCTTTCTTCAAACATGTGATCTCTCTAGTAGATTGTCCATGTTCCAGTAGATGACCCCACACCCTTTTGCATAATGGAAACATTAATGGACTCAGTGGGTTAAAATAAATAAATAAATAATCAGACCAACAAATGAATAAATAAATAGTGCATGTAGTTGGAAAGAAGAAATGTTGAGGATATGGGAAGAACTGAGGAGAAAGAAATAGAGTGGATTTAATCAAAACAGACTGCATACATATATGAAATTTTCAAACAATGCATAAACATACCACTAAGAAGCAAAAAGAGATCCCTGTCCTTCTACAAAAATGAAGTCAGAAAACTAAAAGAAAAAGATTCTAGAAAATAAAATGTCCTCTGGATAAAAGCAAAAGAGATGAAGTTGCTTTATACATTTAGGGAGTCTGAATTCACAGTATTCCTGAAAAAGATACTGGAAAACAGAACTGAGTTCTCCATGAGAGAAAGTTTTCTTCAGGGATGCCGCACCTCAACTGCTACCCAAGCTCTAGGGCATGGCCCTTGACCCTCACAAATACAAGCAGCACTAAGTAGACTCAGTGGGTTTAAAAAAGAAGACTACAGGAAATTGGGAGGGAAAGTGGAAGGAGACAGAAGCAATTAGAGAGTACTGTTATGCAATCTATCAAAAAACACTTTAAAACAGGCGGTGGTGGCACACGCCTTTAATCCCAGCCCTCAGGAGAGGCAGAGGCAGGCAGATCTCTGTGGTTCGAGGCCAGCCTGGGCTACCAAGTGAGTTCCAGGAAAGGCACAAAGCTACACAGAGAAACCCTGTCTCGAAAAACAAAAAAAAAACAAAAAAAAAAACACTTTATATGATCATATAAAATTCTCAGAAAAAAAATCTAAAAACATACATCTCAGGGTGTTTTTCAGATAATTTGAACTGCTAGAATCTTAGAGATCATGGAAGCTTGTAGTTCATTGATAGGGTAAAACTAAGTGTGTCATGTATATGTGCTTTCCCAAGGTTTCTAGCTATAGTAATGTAAATTTGAGCCATCTGAATTCAAGTTGAGTGATTCAGCAGCACATTTCCTTTCTCTTATTTTCCTCCTCTTTGTAAATAACCAGGGCTCCAGCACAGAGGAAGAGAATTTAAAGCCAGCATTAGACATAAAAGAAACATGTTTCTGTTGTGAAAATTCTTCATCATTATAGTTGACTTGTGTTGTTGGATGGAAGGGTCTTATATCAGGAAATCCAATAGTCTAGAAAAATAATACAATTTCATAGCAAGAAATCTATTTCTTTCCTTAAAGAACTCACTTTACTTTTTCAATGATAGAATTGTTTTCCAACACATACATAAAGTCAGATAATCAAACACAAATCATTTTTCATTGACATGTCTTTGGAAAGTACACGAAACAGGGTTAAACAGATAGAATCATGAAAAAAGATAAATGATAATGAGCTAACTTGTATTTAAAATGAAATATAAAGAATTAATTTAGCACAGAAAAATATAACCAATGATCAGACCAAAATGACATTCATTAAAAAAAGAGAGAGAGAGAGAGAGTCATTCAAATTTTCAGTGCTTATTAGAGAACTTAAGGCTTCAATGAATATTCAAGGTTCTGAGTACACACACTAAACAATGAAACTTCATTAAAATTTATATTATGTAATTACTTCAAACACATGTTTCATAAGTTTTTATTTATACTTTATTGAGATTCTGAACTTAGTCATGGTTTGTCATTTTCTTCAACTTCTTTGGTGACCAGACTTCATTTATCTTAGATCTGATTTAACACTTGAGGTTTCCTCTAGGAGCCCACCAGGAGTGGGTTCATCAGTTTCTTCTTGATATTTTTGCTACAAGAAAATCAATTTTCTAAATATATGTTTCATAAGTCCAAATAATTATAAAAATAAAGGAAATACACTAAAACTTTCATGCCATCATTATTCTATAATTATTACTAATACATGGTGAAAATGTGTTCTGTAGCTTGGTTAAATTTTTAAATTAATAAATATTGGCAGCCTAATAACAATTACATGAATAAATTCAATTTAAATATTGAAATTCTCATTTTAGTTATATATGTTCTTGTCTGTCTGTGTGGGAGTATATGCACATTGATATAACTGTTTGATGGGGCCAGAAGAGGACGTTGGCTCTGCCTGCAATGACAGTTACAGATGTTTGTGAGCCACCCAATGTGTGTACTAAAAATGAAATGCGTTGCAAAAGCAATATTCATTCTTATTTACTGAGTCATCTCTCCAGCCCCTTAAATCCTATTTATAATAATAATGCAGTATATGAACAATTTTACTAGTCTTCCATTTTGTGTGTGGTTGACCTGAAGCAATGAAATAGAGTAATAGCTTGAACTGCTATAGTAGCAGAAAAGGAATCCACAGACTCTCCCCCATGTATCCAGTTATGCCCCTCCTGGCCACTAGAGGGACATGATCTTTGACAGTGACAGATTATATGGGATGTGAAGGCTAACTGGAGACAGACACCATTGTTAGCCTTCATGAGTGCACCACATGGATATGGTGTGACATCTTGGTGATGTAGCTGTTTTTGCCACTCATATTCATATCACTCCTCATCCATGCTCCTCTAATTGAGCCCAATAAACTCACTGGTTGACCAAGTTGGAATTACATATGCATTTCCCTTTAGGATTTCCTTGGTGCCCCATCCGGGATGAACAGACATTTGTTCATGACTCCTCAGCAAAAGCAAAGCCAAGACACTTTAAATAATTTTTAAGAAAACTAAAACGCTATCATTTTTAACCAAAAATTAACTAAATATGAAAAATGAGTCTGTAGTGATAATTCTCTAAATATGAACTCATTTACATAATTTTATGAAGTACTCTGCTAATGAGAATTTTTCTTCTTCTACTGTATGATATCAGCACTGAAGACTTTCCTTCACATGAGAGGTATTTCTGTCCACATCAATCTGTCCTGTGCACACTCAGTCTCAGGCTTTGCATCTGCAGTTCTGCTCTTCATTGTCATTTCTCATTAATAGACTGGTTATGTCACTGTCACTCCATGACTTCTAACTGTCATTTTACTGCAGGAGTTCATTATTTCTAATTGCTATTTTATGCCACTCTTTGATCCATCAGTCTTTAATGTTCTACTTAATTAACTCCTTTGTTTAAATGATGTGAGGAAAACTAGAGATAAATTTATCATTTATCTGATGAGATCTGATACAAGAATGTTTAATTTGATTGTACCATTTACTGGATAGAGAAAATAAAGGAATACTTGGTACATTCTATTTATATGTCTATTACATCACAAATTATCCTATGACCTTTTGAAATTATTTGGGAACAGTGAAATCATGCTGGATTTTTGTGATCTTCTGCATTATGGTCTTTAGTCTTTTAATTTGAAACATTTTACATAAAAGCACCTTTAAAAATTATATCTTAGTTACTTTTCTAACATTCAATTAAGTAAAAAAATAAAAATATAAAAGGTAGGTATAAAATATCACAATATGTCATGTATACATGTGTGGAGGAAAAAATTTTTACACAAATTTACAAAAAATAATTTTAAAAATATAATTCCTATAATATTTGCTGTAATCTTTTTCATAAATTCATTTTATAATATTTATTGAGTTATCTGTGTGTTCAATACATTATGAAAATTACTGGGCATTGAGAAAAACACAAAGCAAAGTCTGTGGCACGTAAGTCAAAAATTAACATAATATTCTAGGAAAACTCTAAGTACTATATAGAAACAAAAGCAGGAGAATGTGGAGTGAGGAAATTGACTTACAAAAGGATAGGTAAGAACAAAGTTTTAAAATATAAATAGAAATGTGTTGAGAAAATACTTTTAATGCAATTAAAATGATACATTCTTTTTTCATGTCAATAATCTAAATCATGACAGATTAAAATTACCATGTTGATCATAAAATCAAAAGCCTTGCTCCTCCTTAGAACAGATAACACTTCAATAGACACACTGGACACCTGCGTTTTACTCCAAATGAAACAAAATATGCTAAAAGATAACTTTTTGCATAATATTGTCATGGCCAATAGAAATTTATACTTACATATGAATGCTTGTTACATTACAGTAACTATGAAATAATACCATCCATTTTTCCCCTTTCATATGTTATTGTATATTCCAGACTACAGTATGTCCTAGTCGTAATAGATCGCAGACTTCCAGCTGCTCCTCATCTAATGAAAGGACGCTACTATAGAAAAACACCAACCCTTTCAGGAAGCCTTTTTCCTCCATAGATAACTACCTAACCAATGATAATACTACTAAATTCAATCATGCAGAAATATTAGAATTCCAGAGTTTAAAATGAGATCTTATTTTGCATATGGAAGGAAGTCCAACACTCAGACCAAAGCATGCAGGAGGATCATGAGTTCGAGGCCTGCCATTTAAAGAATTTGTTAAATCTATTCTAGCAATATTTTTTTAGTTTTCACTCAAGGAGATTTAAATAAATTTCTGTTCCTCATATTCTACTCATTATGCCCAGAGAGCATCAGCATGCACCTCTCATTCTTTATTTCATGCCTGACTTTTCTGCCATGTCTACTAATCCAAAATATTCTTCCCTCCTCAAACTCTATATCCTCAATCTTTAGATTCTCAAATTTCTGACTGGGAATACTTCACCATAGGCTGTAAATGTCCTTAAATAAACATGATGCTTATAAAGAAGCTCATTGAATTCTGTTTTCACTCAGAATCCATTTTCTTTAATGATAGTTTTAATGAATTTAAATTTTATTAAACATATTTTATTTATAAATAATATTTTTATAGTTTTTAGAAAAATCATGTTTTTCTGAATTTCAAAATTTGTGGACTTTTTTTGCACTAGTGTAAATTGAGTCTATCTTTGAAAAAAAATTCCTTCCTAAAAATATTTTAGAATCTTAGTCTACAGAGTGAGTTCCTGGTCTACAGAGTGAGTTCCAGGACCAGCACCAAAGCTACACAGAGAAACCCTGTCTCGAAAAAAACAAAAAGAAAATTTTTTTTTAGAATCTCTTGAATTTGTTTATTATTTCATGTCTCCTCCTAAATTTACTTTTAAATATTTAATAAATAAAAATGATTGTGATAAATAAACTAATATATATCCTCTAAGAACTATGGCATGATTTATTTCTTTATCATGATGTTCTAGAACCAAAAATTTCAGAGTAACAAGAAACAAATTCAATATAACAATGAGCAAAATATAAACAGCTATAGTTTTAAAGTCTTATTTTTAATGTAAATGCCCTGAAATAATTTCTTTATAGTAATCTGATCATGAAACATAGCACAAATAAAACTATATGAATTTCAACTCCTTAAACTTTGAGTAGAAAAAGAAACTGATGGAAACTTCCATTGTTTGGGGTTTTCTAAGGAAAGTATGTAGCTAGAGTTTTCCTGCCTGGCCCACAGTCAGGACAAATCTCTCTCACCTGCCAGTCCCACAGCCACTCAAACCCGACCAAGTAAACACAGAGACTTATATTACTTACAAACTGTATGGCCGTGGCAGGCTTCTTGCTAACTGTTCTTACAGCTTAAATTAATCCATTTCTATAAATCTATACCTTGCCATGTGGCTTGTGGCTTACCAGCATCTTCACATGCTGTTTATCATCATGGCGGCTGGCAGTGCCTCTCTGACTCAGCCTTCCACTTCCCAGCTTTATTCTCCTCCTTGTCCCGCCTACTCTTCCTCCTGCTTGACTACTGGCCAATCAGTGTTTTATTTACTAACCAATCAGAGCAACACATTTGCCATACAGAACATCCCACAGCACAAGCACATTAATTTTCTTTAACAAATATCTAATAGTACTTAATTGATGAATATGGAACTAGAAGAAACTTATCCTTCCACTGCAGTTGAATAACTTCATAAAATAGGATAACACTCTGTTCAGTGAGAATAACTAAATTCAACATCGTTATAATTAATTAGAACTAGAGAAAACAGCTTCCCAGTAGAAAAGAATTATGCAGCACACATCTTCCTGAAAGTATTCTCACACTCTCATCCCTCAACATATCCAAAGGGAAAACAAAACAGTTACCACAGTGCACTTTATGCCAAAGCTGAGACAGAAAAAACTCAATAAAAACTGTAAAAGCATTGGGAGGAACTTCAGCTTTCAGTTTAAAATTGTTTCCCAGCTTTCCCATTCCAATCAATTTCTGACCATGATTATTTTTAGATGAAATTCTGTAATGTCCTTCCTGGTATTTCAATTTCTGATCTTCACACTTCCAAATTGCTTTCCAAACTTCTGCCAGACTAATTTTCACAGGGCCTTCTTTCCACATCACATCCTCTGACCAAGAATCCAGGATGGTGTGATTTCAATGCCACCACTCATAGAAATCTAGCTCCTATGTGGAAGGTTATTATGCATCTCCATTCCACATGGCTCTTTCCTCTTCTCCAAAGTGAACCAAGAATCCACTCAAGCCAGACTTCATTTGGCAGCCATATGCATTATCCAATGGCATATTTGCTGCTCTTTATGGACTAGTCAATAGGCAGTCCTGATTCTCCCACAAACCTAGTCCATTTCTCAGATGCCACTTTGCTATTTTCTTAGCAAACACATGCAGGTGAGATCATCTATCTTCTAAACAAACATTCAGTTTTTTTTTTCTTTTTTCCATTGTGTACAGTGTCCCTTAACATAAAAGTGATTTAATTAAGTATCATGTTTTACACTTCTGAGCCAACAGTGTTTAGCCAGTGCCTCAGAAACACCAGTCCTCTCTTACCCTCACTTCGGTTTGTTGATAAACTTTCATCACACTTTGGAGAAAGCAGAGGCCAAGAGGCAAACCCCTCTTTTCCTGAAGTTAAATCATCCAAGTCTCTTCGTTTATACCATCTTTCAACATTACTTTCTTTAATCCACCATATTCTGGCCATTCAACAGCTCTGCCTCCTCATTCCCCTCAATAACTCCTAGTTGTTTCAAGATTTAAAAAAGATACAAGGTGCCGGACAGTGGTGGTATACGCCTTTAATCCCAGCACTCGGGAGGCAGAGGCAGACGGATCTCTGTGAGTTCGAGGCCAGCCTGGTCTACAGAGCGAGATCCAGGACAGACACCAAAACTACACAGAGAGACCCTGTCTGGAAAACTCCAAAAGAAAAACAAAAGATGCAAGGTAAGGTGAAAAATCTCAGCAGTTTTCCTCAAGAAAAACAAACAAATCAAAATCAAAACTGTTCATTTAATACTGAAATAATCACAAACCTCCCTCAATCTGCCTCCTCTGTTAGATTTTCTTATTTATGCTGTCTTATTCATATTGACTCCTTTAACATAACATACTACTTTATTATCATAGCAGAATGATAAGAGTTAACCCCTTTGAATGAAAGTACTCCAGAAAAGTTTTGAGTCAGAGGCAGTGGGTGACTGCAATCAAAGAGTACTTTTGGAAGCAATACAACACTTGCACACATGAAATCACAGCTTCCGTGACTGTGTGCACAAGACCAATATGAGACAAAACACCAGCGTGAATCTGGAAGATGCTCAAATGTCCAATCCCTACCTGAGGAGCTTTTGGCAACTGATGGCTCCTTGGAGAGAATAAAACTATTTTCTTCTAGGATAAAGCACCTAAGAGGCTACCCATACATCAGAACATACCAGAAGTGCTGAGTGGACTCCGTGGGTATGGAGGGACAACTCAAGAATTGGGGAAAAAATACCCAAAAGGGGGATGGAAGAACAATTACAGTAGTGGAAATGGGAGTAAACTTGGTATTTCAATTTTTTAATTTTACTTTTGCTATTATAATATAATAGCATTTCTTCATTTACTTTGCTCCCTTCAAACTTCCCCATCTATTCCTCCTGTTCTTCTTCAAACACATGGTCTCTTTTTTCACCAGTTGTTATTGCATTCATATATATATATGTGACTATATATACATACATGTATGAGAGAATATATATATACATATATATATATAAATTGTTTAGCCCATATGTTACTTATATGTATGTTTTTATTAGCTTAATTGAAAAACACTAAAAAGCATAAATTCATTTTAAAAATGGCATTGTAAAATCACACAAGTAAAGTACATTCCCCTGTTTTGATACCACGTAGCTTTCTCTATGATATTTGTTATTTACAAGTTTAACTTTTTTACTGGATTCATCCATTATTTTCCCCATTGTTATGATATGGCTTACATAAAGACTAATTTTATACTTTTACTTTTAATTTTACTTTTTGTTTCTTTTATACATAAAGGTCCTAGAACTGTACTTTGGATATGAGAGATGTTTATTAATATCTTTTTCAGTAAATATTAAATAAATATATGCATTAAAATACTTAATGCACCACAGTTGTGATTTGTACTTAATTTTATAATTTCTATAAATTAGACAATGTTACTTGACAATATATAATGCAGTTTTAATTTTACAAAAATAATGTCTTTGATATTATAAGGTATTATTGTTACTTTGCCATGGCAGTGTTGTAACCTATGACATTCAGGAATATTTCAGATATAAGAATTAATATACTGTTCATTAAACTAAGGTATGAATTAATTTTTAAAACTTGAGAACTAAATGATCAGTTGTATTGGGATGAGTTTTCATTGTAAATATGATCTTGGTAGATAAAGTCACCTATAATAGAAAATGCTTTCACTGGCTCTATAAAACAGTACTATTTTTATGCTCAATGAATTCTAAGATAAATTATTTTCAGTGACTTTATTTTCCTCATAATATATAGAGATCAATATTAATAATGGACAATTTAAGTAGTACACCTGGCCTTCACTCAGTAAATTTGTTTTCTTCTTAAATTCCATCTTGTATTAGCATTTGCTTTATAGTCACTAATAATAAAATCTATGTGAAGAATTCTTATTGCAATGGACTGTTTAGAAGAGCAGCCATCTATCTATGTGAATACTAATGATATAATATATTTAATATATTGCATATTGACTTCTGTAGAGTCAACAAACACATCTATTTGAAACAGAATTGGCTTGGAATATTGTTTTCCAAATCTTGTTTTCCTAAGATCTGTTTTTTTTTATTTTCAATATTTAAAGTAACCTATTTCTTAATTAATTAATTAAAATTTAATTAAAATTAAACAATTTTACATATTATGGGAATCTTTACAATATTTCCATGATAGGAACTACAGGATGCTGTTAGTCACAGCTCTCTAATCAAGCAGAACTGAAAGAATGAGTATATATATGAAATACTATATGTATATGTGTGTGTGTGTATATGTACATATAAATAAAAGTATAACAAGACCCCATATATATGGTTGTACGTATAAATGAAAGTATAACAAGAATCCATATATACATATACATATGTATGTGTGTATGCATATATGTATGTATGTATTGAAGAAAGGGGATTTATTTGATTAGCTTGCATGATATGGTCAAGATAGCACAACACTTGCTGTGTCACAATGGAGATGACGAAAATCTGCTCATTGCTCAGTATACAAAGCTGGACGTCTCAGCAGTCCCATTTGTTAAGAATTGTAATAAAAGAATCTCTGCCTTCCAATGAGGTCAATCCCTTCCAGACAGTTACTGTCTAATGCCCACTGGCCAATAGTTGTCAGTGGACAACCTGTGCTTGTCCTGTGTTAAAATACTCGTCTGTTGGAAACTGTCAAAACTCTCAGATTTACCTGTTACCCTAGACATACTTCTACTTCTCTGATATCAGTGTGTGGTATTGACTTTTGTGGGTCTTGTTATACTTTCATTAAAGGCTGTGGCAGTAGGTGTTAGCTCATTTAGCTTAGTATCTTAAGATTAATTTCTTTAGTGCAATGATTTCCCCAGTAGCACAGGTATTGATAAATGACTTATGATAATGCAAGGGCATTTTTTTTCTTGAATTGCCATGTATAATCATCATCTCTGAAGTTAATACACACTAATTAGAACCCAACCTTCCTTGTTATTGTGATAACTGAAGATCAATTTGCTAATCACTAAATGACACAAGAGCATGACAGGGTTATTACAGATTATCTCTGCCTGATAGGCTCCAGGTTTGGCTGATGTTTGGAAGCCTGCCAGGACTTCTGGACTTAAATCAAGGTTAAAGCAGCAAATTGTCCAGTTGGCAAAAGAGGCGCCAGAGCATCCAGGCCATGCAGGAATGACTTCCCTAAGAGGCTCAGCTTTTCTGTAGCCCACTTTTGACAATTGTCCACCTGAGACACTCTCACGCCACTGGTGCAGGGACACGCAAGTCTCTCAATTGACTTTTAGAGTCTTAAAGAACACATAATGATAGGAGCCAAACTTTGAGAATAGAAAGAAATGTTTATATGTTTAGTCTAGCAGTCAGTTCATATTTCTTTAAAAAAATTATAATTATCCAACGTTCTCAAATCAATTTCAGGATGAAGAAGTCATAATTAGAAAGCAAATTTCCAAGAAAACAGCCATGTAAACGATATCAGGAAGCTGTATACTCATCCCTGAGAACAAAACCTCAAGAAAACTCAGTTTTATTTGTCCTTTGGTGTTTTTGTCAAACATCCAACATTATTATCATCAGATCATGAAATCAAATACTCTATTAAATATTTGAGTTAAAGTCAGAACAATAAGAAATATAGTTTCTGTATATTGCCAAGAAAACATTGATCTATAAACAAGAAATTAGAACATAGAAAGATTTCTTAATGCTTATTAAGTAGTAAAGTTAAAACGGATGATTTAATCTCAAAATAATTTATTTAAAACTGTATCTCATCCATAAACTCTATCTTGTATCTGATTTTCTCATTTCATATTCATGATATTTATATGTTGTTTGTTAATTTATTTTATCGTTACCTTTACATTAGTATTATTAAGTTACAATTACTAATGCTAAGAAACATAACGGTTTTACAATATTATGATAGACATGCATGAGAAGTCTAGAAACACCACTGTGTATTAAAGGAGAAATGACAAATAGACAAGTGTAAGAAGCTTCTAAGCCCTGGCGAGATGGCTCAGTCTGTCATGTGCTCACAATGCAAACCTGAAGACCTAAATTTAGATGCCCAAAACTCATGTAAAAAGCCAGCCATTGCAGTGTATAATTGGAAGCCCTGCACTGGGGAATTGAAGACAAACAGATCCCTGGAGCTGTCTCGACAGCTAGTCTATCTAAACTGGTAAACTCTTGGTTCTGTGCAAAACCTGTCTAAAAAATAAGGTGGAGAGAAGTTAAGGAATATACCAGACATCCTCTTCTGTCCCCCTACACACACACACACACACACACACACACACACACACACACACACACATATCTATGCATAAACTTAAAAAAGATGGAAAGAAAAATGAAGTGCCCTTCCCAAAGTCCCTTCTTAATGACTCTAGGTCTTTATTTTTATGTAGTATTTTTTTAATCATATGAACTGATGCAATGAAAGGGAGTATGTGACTTGAGTTTTTCTAAAGACATAACATGAAGAAAGCGCTTGTGTTCTTCAGCCTGGGGAACCCAGTAATTTCTTTTTTTCATTATTATTATTATTATTATTATTATTATTATTATTATTATTTATTATTATTAAGAGATTTTTCTATTTATTTTACATATCAACCACAGATTCCCCTGTCCTCCCTCCTCCCACCCCTCAGTCTTTCCCCCCACCCCACCCCCCCATTTCCACCTCCTCCAAGGCAAGTTCTCCCATGGGGAGTCTGCAGAGGCTGGCACATTCCATTGAGGCAGGTCCAAGTCCCTGCTGCCTGCACCAAGGATGCACAGTGTCTCACCATAGGCACACGGTTCCAAAAAGTAGGTTTATGCACTAGGGATGGGTTCCAATCCCACTGTCTGGGGGCCCCCTAAACAGTTTAAGCTAAACAACTGTCTCGTCTATCCAGAGGTCCTAGTCCAGTACCATGGGAGCTCCTCAGTTATTGGTGCACTGTTCATGCGTCTCTGCTAGTTTGGCTAGGTGTCTCTGTACTTTTTGCCATCGTGACCTCGATGTCCCTTGCTCATAGAATCCCTCCTCTCTCTCATCGATTGAACTTCTGGAGGCTCTGCCTGGCACCCTGTTGTGGATCTCTGCACCTGCTTCCATCATTCACTGTATGAGGGCTCTATGATGACACTTAGGGTATTCAGCCATCTGATCACCAGAGTAGGCCAGTTCAGGCACCCTCTCAACTATTGCCAGTAGTCTATGGTACAGTCATCCTTGTGGATTCCTGGGAACTTCCCCAGCCCTCTGTTTCTCCCTATTCCCATGATGTCTTCATTTATCATGGTATCTCTTTCCCTGCTCTCCTCACAACCAACAATTTCTTTACAGAAGCCCAAGGAAGACAGTAATAAACAAAATTCTACTGATGTTAGCCTTCGTTGCATGCACTGGACAATCATGTACATAAAAGGCAGGATACCTGCATTCTGAAACAAAAATAGCTACTTTTTTTGCAGCAGAAATTAGCTGAGAAGACCTTAACATAATGGAAGAATTAAAACCACTGCAGGAGCAAACTAATTATAGAGCAATTTTCTGAAAGCAACAGGTTGAGTTTTTACCTTACTACAAACCTAAAAGGTTTGTAATCATTGAAAAGTCTCTCTCTCTCTCTCTCTCTCTCTCTCTCTCTCTCTCTCTCTCTCTCTCTCTCTCTCTCTCTCTCTCTCATATATATATATATAAATACTTATAAAAGCCATATTGATTTCCAAAGTGGCTGTATATAGATAGATAGATAGAGAGAGAGAGAGAGAGAGAGAGAGAGAGAGAGAGAGAGAGAGAGAGAGAGAGACTTTCTGTGTGTGTGTTTATTTTTTTTTATTTTACCCAGTGTGGGGTTGACAATGGTTGGGTCTAACAGCAATCACAAGATAGTTGTGAATGTCCTTGGGTGTGGGACCTGATGAATGAAGTGGGTGGGCAATGACAGCATTCCTTCAATTAGCATTCTGTTAGGAGTGAGTTGCTGCCAAGCTCACTTTGTTTGGGAAAGATTACAAAGCTGTACTCCTACTTAATTATTGCAGAAGCCTTTACCTCAGCTGCCTGGTTTGGCACAGATTCTATGGATTTTCAGTGTGGTCTGCCAAAGCTGCTTCTGTTGTGCTGGCTCACTGAAAACTCTCCTGGAAAGAGCCCAAGGACAAGGATACACCCCACAACAATGGTGCCAATTGAATACTGCTGCCTTTTCCTGAGCATCTACCTTGTTATGGGGTCTACTGGTTAATATCTTTCCCTGGGCATTTTCACCTTATTATAGGACCCACTGAGTAATGCCTTTCCCTAGGCATCTTCATCTTGTTATAATATCGACTGAGTTTTGAGAAACAGTTTCTAAGAGACTTAGAACTACTTCTTGGAGCTGGTTTAGTTCATTGACAGATATCTTCACTTAACCTTTGATTCCAATGGTTCATCCCCATGTATATCCAATCACTGTGCCCTCTTTTAGAATCTTTTACACAGCCGTTACAACAAACATGGCAGTGATATTTATACCACAAAATTAGATGATTTTAAGAAACAAATCTTGTCTATCTACTAGATTTTAGACAAGGCTCCATAAATACTCATATTTTATATTTAACGTATTATAATACCCTGCTCTAGGACAAACAGCTTAATATTTTTTTAAAATTTACATGATAATTCTAAGCACTCTAGTGTTTGGAGAATCATAAAAACCTTTCATGCTCAATTGATGTAAGATGTTTATTCTGTTAAAGTTCTTCACTATAAGATTCTACGGGCCATCAAAATTCTAAGTGTGACCAATCCATATACCATCTAACCATTTGTAAAGTGGTTCAGGGCTTTTTCTTCTGTTCAAACAAACTTATATGAACTGGATATATTGTAAATAATACATCACAGTTCTGGAATTTATAAAATCCAAAATTAAGAGTCTATTTCTGGTAGGAATCTTATTCATTATTTCTGTAAGGTATGGCATAGAGAGATTGAAAGAAGAAGGAAGGGAGGAAGGGGGAAAGGAGGAGAGAGAGAGAGAGATACAGAGATAGTCCTCCTATCTATAACTAATTTACTTCTTGTGAAAACACATTCTATCCATTTACACAGGTATTACCCCCATGTATAAACAACCTACTAAAGAGAGTATCTCTTTTTTATTAATTAAATTTAACCATTTATCTTACAGTCCAACCACAATTTCCCATCCCTCATCTCCTCCTATTCCTTCCTCCACTTCCCCTCTACCCTGCCACCAAACCATTCCTTCTCTGTTTTGGTTCAGAAAGGGACATCACGGATATTAACAAAGCATATCAAGCCATGATAGGACTAAGCTCCTCTCCTTGTATTAAGGCTGGGCAAGGCAACCCAAGTATGAGGAACAAGTTCTCAAAAGTGCTAGGGACAGCCCTGCTCTCACTGCTAGGAGTTCCGTAAGTAGACCAAGCAACACAAATGTTACACATGTGTAGAGGGACTAGGTCAGTCCCGTGCAGGCTCCCTGGCTGTCAGTCCAGACATAAGAACTCAAGAAACTATAAATGATAATAATAATAATAACAATAATAATAATAATAAATTTTAAAATGCTGTACAGATATAAACAGTGTTCTAAACAAAAGAATCTCAAATGACTGAGATACATTTAAAGAAATGTTCAGTATCCTTAGCCATCAGGGAAATGCACGTCAAAATGACTCTGAGATTCCACCCTATACCTGTAAGAATGGCTAAGATCAAAAACACAAATGACAGTTTATGTTGGAGAGGATGTGGAGCAACAGGATCACTTCTCCACTGCTGATGGGAATGAAAACTTTTACAGCCACTTTGGAAATCAATATGGCTTTTTCTCAGAAAATTGAGGATCAATCTACCTCAAAACCCAGCTATACCACTTTGGGGCATATACCCAAAGGATGCTCCATCCTACCACAAGGACACTTGCTCAACTATGTTCATAGGGGCTTTAATATATGATTAAATTTGAATTAATCATATATTAAATATGATTAAAATTATGAATTATGCTAAAAATATGATTAAATTTCAATATGAGTTTTGAGGGAGATATTCAAAATTTAACATATGATGCATCTTAGCACTGTTACTATTAATGAATTTCTTATATCTGTGATTGCATTATGCAATGTCATCATATATAAACAGCTGCTAGCTTGGCTCATTGAAATCTATCCCCACTGCCTTAAGTAAGAGAAAGGGGTTAAAATTGAAATGCAAGAAAAGCATAAAACATCCTTTCTAGGTCCAAATTGATACATTTTCTCTGAAGTTTTACTGTACTCTTGTATCAATCTTCTAAGCCAGATTTAAATTTCAGTTTTTAATAAAACAAACACAAAGCGTATATCCATGTTACCATTGAAAGATAATCTTTCTTCCTTTACTGGCTTCTGCATTGTGATTTTTTTCTACATTAAGTTTTCTGGAAATATTATCCTTGGTCAAGTTCTTAGACTAATAGAATATGTACTCCAGAAATTATTTCCAAACCTGTGAGATGGATCAATGGTCAAGGTTGCTTGTCACAAGACTGAGGACTTTGCAAGTGTTACAGCTCTGGAGGGAAAGGTACCCTGACTGTCGGAAGTCAGGCTATACCTGAAGATATGAAGCGGAGTTGAAAGACCCCGCTTATAGCAGGCTTTTACTTAGCCTAAGAAACGCCATTCAGCAAGGCAAGTACCAGAAAAACAGGAGTTCATATCTGTGGTTGGCCACCCGGCCTTGGGAAAGAGAACTATGGTCGGCCACCCAGCCTTGGGAAAGAAACCGTTGAGTCAAAATAAGATATCTGTGGTTGGCCACCTGGCCTTGGGGAATAAACAGTTGGGCTGGGAAAACGCCCACAAGGCCAAGTCAGCCACACACATCAAATTTCCGAGAATTAAAAATATGTCCCCAAGTTCACCCTGGCCTTATTTGAATCAACCAATGGGAACCCTGTAACTATGCTTCTCGCTTCTGTAACCGCGCTTCTGCCCCTGGGATCCTATAAAAAGTCCCCCTTACCCTAGGAAGGCGCGCAAGTCCTCCGAGAGACTTTGTCGCCCCAGGTACCTGTGTATCTGAATAAACCCTCTTGCTGTTTGCATCTGATCCGTGGTTTCGGAGTGTTCCTTGGGTTTGGGGTCTCTCCTGAGGGAAGATCTCCTCCGGGGGTCTTTCAGAGTTATCCTGGATGCTTACAACTGTGAGGAGAAAGGTATCCTGACTTGTCTGGAAGTCAGGCTATACCTGAAGCTGGGTTCCCATGGGGGATGTCTCCCCACAGGATGCGATATGGCAATTCTGCTCCTCTCTGAGAGAGAACCCAACTGCTGAGGTCTGCTCCTCTCTTCTAAGGGAGTTTCCCAGCAGAGGTGTCTATTTCTTCTCAGCTCTGACACATATTGTTACTTCTCTTCTTCACTCTGCTAAGGGGGAAACCTCTAGAGAAATGTAGCAATCTGTTCCAGCTCTGGGAAAAGTTGTTACTTCTGCTAGCTTCCCTAAGGGAGTTTCCCGGGAGAGGTATCCCTTGTTTCTCTGCTCCAATCAGCAAAGAGAGTTTCCCAGCAGAAATTCTGCTCTGCTCTGGTAAAAGAAGGTCTTCCCCCAAAATACTTCCAAGAGGTTTATTTGGGAAGAAGGAATCCAGGAGAGTGGCTGCCTCTGCTAGGGTGGATAAGAGCAGCTGCCAACTGAACAGGCACAGGGCTTATATAGAGCTTCTTAGGGGTGGAGCTTTTCCAGTGAGAAGATTTTCAGGGTGGGAATTAAATAAATTTCAATCTTCTTGAGTTTAACACATTTCAATCCCCTTGAGTTTAGACAAGCTCACATTAGCTAGATTTTGTGGTCAGGGATTGACTGGTTTTGTGCTCAAGGATTGGTTGATTTTCCTGCTCAGAGATTAGATGGTTTTGTGCTTGGTTGGTCAGGGCAGATTTGGCTCTGGTACCAGGGCTAAAGCGTGTTTTTTGCCTCTGGTTTTCAGGGTCAGAGTGTGTTTCTGTGGTTCTGGTTTCAGAGCCAAAGTGTGTTTCTTTCACTAGCTTTAGTTTCAGGGTCAGGGTGGGATTCTTTGGCTGGCCCTGGTTTCAGGGTCAGGATGGGTTTTTTTGGTCTGGCCCTTTTACCTTACAGACTTGAGTTGAATCCCAGAGACCTGTGTAGTATAAGCAGGTTTTCAAATGTGTCTAAAATGTGTCCTGTGACTTCTATCTCTATGCCAAGACATGTTGGCATGCTAGTGTACACAATCGCCCATGCATATGCACTAAATAAGTAGATGTAATTTTTTTAACTTAGAAATCACTCCATTTCACCAATGTGAAAATAAACAAAGGCAAAAAATAAAACATGTTTGAAAATAGAAACAAGCATGAAGTTTGACATAAATCTTCTAATTTATTTAGTGTGATAAACGCATGTGATTAGCAGCACCTTATCTAGGTAATATTGATACAATTTCAAAATAATACAAAGTTTGTGCAAATTATTTGGTAATTATTTATAATCAATATTCTCCCTCCTTTCCCCTCTGTCCCTCTTTCTGACTCTTTACCCTCTCCTCTCCTTAAGTCATACATCACAACTGTAATTTCCAAAAACTAAATACACTTTGTAAACTCAATGATGCTGGAAGACAGGAGGAAAAAATATCATTTAAGAAAGTTGAATTAATTTCTAAATTAAAGAAATAATAATAATTGTATTTAGGACAAACCGACATGTGGACCAATGGAATCGAATTGAAGACCCTGACATTAATCTGCATACCTATGATCATATAATTTTGACAAAGAAGCCAAAACTGTACAATGGAAAAAAGAAAGCATCTTCAACAAATGGTGCTGGCATAACTGGATATCAATGTGTAGAAGGCTGCAAATAGATACATATCTGTCACCATGCACAAAACTTAGGTCCAAGTAGATCAAAGACCTCAACATAAAGCCAGCTACTCTGAACCTGCTAGAAGAGAAAGTAGGAAGTAGTCTTGAATGCATTGGCATAGGAGATCACTTCCTAAATATAACACCAGCAGCACAGACACTGAGAGAAACAATTAATCAATGGGACCTCTTGAAACTGAGAAGCTTTTGTAGAGCAAAGGATACGGTCAACAAGTCAAAGCGACAGCCTACAGAATGGGAAAAGGTCTTCACCAACCCCACATCTGACAGAGGACTGATATCCAGAATATATAAGGAACTCAAGAAATTAGACATCAAAATGCCCAACAGTCCAATTAAGAAATGGGCTATAGAACTAAACAGAGAATTCTCAACAGAGGAAACTCAAATGGCTGAAAGACATTTAAGGAATTGCTCAACATCCCTAAATATCAGGGAAATGCAAATCAAAACAACTCTGAGATACCACCTTATGCCTGTCAGAATGGCTAAAATCAAAAAACACTGAAGACACCTTATGCTGGAGAGGATGTGGAGCTAGGGGAACTCTCCTCTACTGCTGGTGGGAATGCAAGCTTGTACAATCACTTTGGAAATCAATATGGTGCTTTCTTAGAAAATTGGGAATCCATCTCCCCCAAGATCCAGCTATACCACTCTTGGGCATATACCCAAGGAATGCTCAATCATACCACAAGGGCACTTGCTCAGCTATGTTCATATTAGCGTTGTTTGTAATAGTCAGAACCTGGAAACAACCTAGATGTCCTTCAACTGAAGAATGGATAAATAAAATGTGGTACATATACACAATAGAATACTACTCAGCAGAGAAAAACAATGACATCATGAGGTTTGCAGGCAAATGGATGGATCTAGAAAAAATCATCCTGAGTGAGGTAACCCAGACTCAGAAAGACAAATATGGTATGTACTCACTCATAGCAGGATACTAGACATGAAACAAGGATGACTTGTCTGCTACTCACATCACCAGGGAGGCTACCTGGAAAACAGGACCCCAAGAAAGATACAGGGATCGCCCAATGACAGAGAAATGGATGAGATCTACATGAATAACATGGATGTGATTGGGGGTAATGAAGGGCAAGGATCAAGAGAAAGAGAGCTTAGGAGAACGGGAGATCCCAGCTGGATCAAGAACAGAGAGGGAGAACAAGGAATAAAAAACCATGTTAAATGAAGACCACATGAGAATAGGAAGAAGCAAAGTGCTAGAGAGGTCCACAGAAATCCACAAAGATACCCCCACAGTAGACTACTGGCAATGGTCAAGAGACAGCCCAAACTGACCTACTCTGGTGATAGGATGGCCAAACACCCTAATTGTCGTGCTAGAAACCCCATCCAATGACTGAGGTAATCAGATGCAGAGATCCATGGCCAGGCCCCAGGTGGAGCTCCAGGAGTCCAATTGGCAAGAAAGAGGAGGGTTTGTATGATCGAGAATTATTGACTAAGGTTGGATAAAGCATAGGGACAAATAGCCAAATGAATGGAAGCACATGAACTATGAACCAGTAGCTGAGGAGCCCCCAACTGGATCAGGCCCTCTGGATAAGTCAGACAGTTGATTGGCTTGAACTTTTTGGGAGGCATCCAGGCAGTGGGACCAGGTCCTGTACTCAGTGCATGAGTTGGCTGTTTGAAACCTGGGGCTTATACAGGGACACTTGGCTCAGCCTGGGAGGAGGGGACTGGACCTGCCTGAACTGAATCTACCAAGTTGAACTCAATCCTCAGGGGAGTCTTTGTCCTGGAGGAGATGGGAATGGCGGGTGGGCTGGGGGGAAGCGGGGAGGGGGGGAGGAGGGGAGAACAAGGGAATTGGTGGCTGATACGTAGAATTAAATTAAATTATAAAATAAATAAAAAAATTCAAAAAAAGTATAAATTGAATAATAAGGTAATGGATTAATGAATTGATTCATTAATAAGCACAGAATATCTTATTTGAAACTCTTTCATGCCACATATTAATTAGATATGATAAGACATGTTGACAAGGAAATGCCTTCCACTCATGCCTATTGGTTGTTACCAAGAGGAAGCTGCCAAAGCTTTGTAGCACCATATGAAATGTCAGGCTCAGCTGGAAGGCAGAGGGAGAAATTGGAATGTGTGGGTAAGAAATTTAAATATGGTGTGGGGTTCTGTGAGAAACAAAAGAAGATTCCAAGCAAACAGGCCTAAAGTTAACCAGTAAGGGTCTTTTTTTGAGTGAGCCTCAAGTCTGTCCTGAATTGCCTGGTGCCTGGCCATAGAGTGGATACAGCAGAGAAATAGTGTCCTGGCATGTCCTGATGTACTGGATATGCTGTGGATTCATTATTTTACATACAAGATGTTGTGAAATGTTTACAACCTTTGGGAAGTAGTTCACACTGGGTAGATAGTTGCTTCTAGTGTCAAGTCCCCCAAATGTAAAGTTAAAAAAATACTTAGGGTAATACTTAGGATAACTGCTACCTATATTTTTCCCTTAAAATTTATTTTGAAGGGTAAGGATATTCCAACATACTTTAGTGTGATTATAGTAAGCATCTCTACAGGCAGTCCTGGAAAGCCTGATGCCCACAGTGCTCACAGACTGAGAAGAGAGATTGGTCTGTCAATAAACACACAAAACAAGAGTATTTATATCCAGTTGTGGTGAAAGCATCTTCTTTAACTGGACTTCCCATTATATAATTCAGCCATAAAAAAATTCTTATTTTATTTTTTGAGTAATAGATTTTGAATTTGTTGTATCAACTTAGAACTGAAATGATCATAATAGAATCTTTTCAGCTTCTAAACAAGGAACCAAAGCTTACTCCAACAACAAACTTCCACTCTCAATCCTGACCTCTGTTAACATGAGACATGCATGAATATCCAGAGCACATTCTGAAAATATAGACAGACTTGATCCCTTGTGGCTTTCTACATGAATTTTCCCTTTCTTTTTCTTCTCTCTGTCTTTTTTATTGAAAAGAGATTCTTTTCTCATACAAAATATCCTGATTATAGTCTCCCCTCTACTCTTCCCAGTTCCTCCCCACATCGCCTCCAGATCTACTCACTTTCTGTCTCTCATTAGAAAAGCAGGTTCATAAGATACCCCAACCAAACATGACAAAATAAAATATAGTAGGATGAGGCAAAATATTCCATATCAAAATTAAAGATGGCAACAAAACAAAAGGAAAAGAGTCCCAAGAGGAGGCAAGAGTCAAAGAGCCATTCATTTTCATACTCTTGAGTTCCATAAAAATAATAAGCTAATAGCTATACTATAGATGCAGAGGACCTGTTGTTGATGCATGCAAGCACTGTGCTTATTTCTTCAGTCTCTGAGTCCATGTGCACCTTGCTTAATTGATTTAGAAGGCCTTGTTCTCCTGATGTTCTCCATCCCCTCTGACTCTTAATCTTTTGACCTCCTCTTCTGCAGGATTCCCCTGAGCTCTGATGTGGGGGACTTTCAGCTCTGATGGAGACCTCCAATTAAGACCCCCCTTCACATAATGTCTGGCTGTGGATCTCTGTATCTGCTCCCATTTGCTGCTGAAGGAAGCCTCTCTGTTGATGACTGGATGAGGCATGCATCTATGTGTATAGTTGAATATCATTAAGAATAATTTTATTGCTTGTTTTGGCCAGTCATGTTTGGTTTTACCTTGTGTCTCTAATCTAGTTAGTCTGTAATTCTTGATTACCCAAGCACTGTTGGGTATGATTACGTTATCATAGAGTGGGCCTTAAGTCAAGTCAGAATTTGCTTGGCTAGTCCCACAAGTTCTGTGCCATCATTGTCCTAGAATATTTTGCAGATTGGATAGACTGTAGGTAAAGGTTTCTGTGGCTGGGATGATGTCCATGGTTCTCTTGTGGTACCCTGCAGAACACCATTCCACACTAACGAGACTAGAACATAGGGTGAAAGTTCCATGTAGGCATCAGCTCAACTTCTACATGTTCAATAACTTGTGTGGATTTGTCCTCAGCAATGGGGCCCCACTGAAAGTTTACTGAGAGCAACCTTTTGTCCCGGCATCTGCCTGGATTAGTTGGGAATTTCCAGGAATTCCTTGGACAACAATTAAAATTGAGTGCAGCGTATTCCCTTCACTGGAACCATTGCCTGGCTATGAGAGATGACCTATTAGTCTCCATGTCCCCCATTAATAGGAATCCTTATAGGGACCACCTTCATAGATTCCAGAAAGTTTCCAATGCACTAATTTCCACTCTGTAAAAGCCTGCCAGGTCCAGCTGTCTCTACCTGCGTTGTCTCTACATCCTATCTCCTACAATCACCTGATCCCTCCTGCATGGGGCCCAGCCCACACACTGTCCACACTCAAAATCAATTCTATTTCCCCTTCCCAGGGAGATCCAAGAGTTCCCCTAAAACTCTCTTCTTTACCTAACCTCTTCAGTTCTATGGTTTGTAACTTGGTTATCATTTAATTAACAGCTAATATCCACATATAAGTGAGTACATACATACCATATTTGTCTTTCTTGGTCTGGGTTACCTCACTCAAGATTATTTTTTCAAGTTCCAATCATTTGCCTGAAAATGGCGTCATTTTTTAAAATAGATAAGTAACACTTCATTGTGTAAATGCATCATTCCTCAGTTGAAGGGCATCTAGGTTGTTTCCAGTTTTTTTTTTTTTTTTTTTTTTTTTACTATTACGAATAAAGCTGCTATGAGCATAGATAAGCAAGTGTCCTTGGGTTAGGATGGAGCATCTTTTGGGTATATGCTGAAGATAGCTGTGTCTTGAGGCAGATCAATTCCCAGTTTTATGAGGAACAGCGATATTGATTTCCATAAGGGCGGTACAACTTTGCACTCCCACCAGCAATGGAGTTTTCACCTTGCTCCACATCCTCACCAGGTTGAGCTGTCACTTGTGTTACCGATCTTAGCAAGTCTGACAGGTGTAAGATGGAATCTAAAAGTAGTTTTGATTTGCATCTCATCCCTGATAGAGAAAAATGTTGAGCATTTCTTTAACTGCTTCTTGGCCATTTGAGATTCCTCTATTGATAATTCTCTGTTTATATCAGTACCTGTATCACGAAACTTAAGGGCTTATTAATAAAAACAAACCCGGAGCCAGGTATTAGGATGAATGCTGAAAGATCAGAGAAACAGAACAAGCCACAGCTAGCCTCACTTTGCCAACTTCTCAGCTGATCCTGTTTCCTCAAACTGGAAGCCTCTGAGTCCTCATCCAAATGTATCTTAGCTGAACTGCTGCTAAAAAAGCTAAAAGCTTTAAAAAAAAAAAAAGGCCTTTAGTTCCTGGTTCTCACGCCTTATATACCTTTCGGCTTGCTGTCATCACTTCGTGGGATTAAAGCCATGTGCCACCATGCCTGGGTGTTTCCAGTGTGGCTTTGAACTCACAGAGAGCTCTGCCTCCTGAATGCTAGGATTAAAGGTGTGTGTGCCACCACTTTCTGGCCTTTATGTTTATCTAGTGGCTGTTCTGTTCTCTGACCCCAGATAAATTTGTTAGGATATACAATATATTGGGGAGCATGGTATGACCACAAGTACCCCATGTTTTAATTCAATTATTTGGTTTTTTGATATTCAGATTCTTGAATCTTTCAAATATTTTGGAAATTAGTCCTTTACTTGATGTGGAGTTAGTAAAAATTATTTCCCATTCTATAGGCTGAAGCTTTGTCTGAATGATGGTGTCCCCTAACTTACAGAAGTGTTTCAGTTTCATGATGTCCCACTTATTATTTATTGATCTTTGTGCCTGTAATATCAATGCTCTGTTCAGAAAATCATCTCCCATGCCAATGCATTCAAGACTATTCCTTACTTTTTCTTTTATCAGGTTCAGTGTGTCTGATTTTATGTTGAAGTCTTTGATCAACTTCGACTTGAGTTTGTGAAGCATGATAAATATTGATTCTGTGTGCATTCTTCTAAATGTAGACATCACATTTGATGAGCATCATTTGCTGAAGATGCTGTATTTTTTTCCAGCATGTATTTCTGGCTTCTTTATTAAAGAGTCTCTTTTGTTCCCACAGAAAGCCAGAGGCTATGGATTTGTTCCAGATTAAGATACATCAGGTTTGACCAGCCAAGACCCCCTGAAAGGTCTCCGATGACACCATGGCCCAGATGATCCAACATCCAGAACCGTTTCAAGGCAACTGGCTCAGACGATACACCCTCATGGACTACTCCATAATCCTAAAATGTTCTTTGTGTCCCCATAAGATACCACGCCCCCCCTCCAGCAGGAAGTAGTAAGAGAAGCTACGCCCAAATTCCCAAATATACCAAGCTGACTTTGGAGATGTGTAAAGGTTAAAACCTTCCTTTTTAAGAAAAGAAAAGGGGAAGTGCTATGGGATGGTCTGTATGTCAAATGTGTTGCTGATTGGTCAATAAATAAATCACTGATTGGCCCGTGGCCAGACAGGAAGTATAGGCGGGACAAGGAGGAGAATAGAGCTGGGAAGTGGAAGGCTGAGGCAGAGAGACACTGCCAGCCGCCATGATGACAAGCCTCATGTGAAGATGCCGTTAAGCCACAAGCCATGTGCAAGGTATAGATTAATGGAAATGGATTAATTTAAGCTATAAGAACAGTTAGCAAGAAGCCTGCCACGGCCATACAGTTTGTAACCAATATAAGTCTCTGTGTTTACTTGGTCGGGTCTGACGGCTGTGGGACTGGCAGGTGATAGAGATTTGTCCTGACTGTGGGCCAGGCAGGAAAACTCTAGCTACAAGTTATCATACTGTTCTAACTAAAACTTCAAGTACTGTATTGAATAGAAATGGAAAGAATGGACAACCTTGTATTTTTCCTGATTTTAGTGGAATTATTTTGAGGTTTTCTTCACTTAGTTCGATGTTGGCTATATGCTTGCTGTAAACTGCCTTTATTATTTTTAGTTATGTGCCTTGTATCCCTAATCTCTCCAGAACTTTTTTAATGAAGGAATGTTGTCAAAGGCCTTTTGTGTATCTAATGAGATTATCATGTACTGTTGTTATTTTTTTCTTTTCAGTTATTTATATAGTGGTTTATATTTATTGATTTTCATACATTGAACCATGTCTGCATCTACTTGATTATGGTGGGATTATCTTTTTGATGTGTTCTTAGCTTCATTTTGCAATTATTTTATTATTTTATTGAGTATTATTGCATAAAAGATCATAAGGGAAATTGGTTTGTAATTCTCTTTGTTAATTCATGTGGTTTGGGTATCAAAGTAACTGTGGTCTCAAAATGAATTAGGCAGTCTTCCTTCTGTTTCTATTTTGTGAAATAATTTGAAGAGTATTAGCATTAACTCTTTGAAAGGCTGATGAATATCGTGCTAAAACCATTTGGGCCTGGATTTTTGTTTGGTTGGGAAAATTTTAATGATTGCTTCTATTTCACTGGGAGATATAGGTTTATTTAAATTGTTTATCTGATCTTAATTGAACTGTGATAAATGGTACTAATAGAGAAAATTGTCCATTTCTTTTAGATTTTCCAATTTGGTGGAGTTTAAAGTTTGTCTTTATGATTCTCCGGATTTCCTCAGTGTCTGTTGTTATGCCCCCATTTTGTTTCTGATTTTGTTAATTAGGATATTCTCTGTCTTTTAGTTAGTTTGGATAAGCCTACATGAAGGTAAGGCCTCCCATGCAGAGTCAGCAGAGCCTAGTACATTCAGCAGAGGCAGTTCCAAGACCCTCCCCCTGCCTCAAGGCTATGCTATGTGTCTCCCATCATAGGTAGTAGTCTCCAAAAAGCCAGCTCATGCACCAGGGATGGATCCTGACCCTACTGCCAGGGAGACCCTTAAGCAGATCAGGCTATACAACTATCTTACTTATGCAGAAGGCCTAGTCCAGTCCCATGGAGGCTCCACAGATGTTGGTCTAAATGTCATGAGTTCCCAGGAGTTTGGTTTGGTTGATAGGAAGTTCCCATGAATCCACAAGGATGACCCCAGCTTAGACTACCAGCAATAGTGGAGAGGGTGCCTGAACTGGCATATCCCAGTAATCAGATTGGTGAATACCCTAACTGTCATCACAGAGCTTTTCTCCAGTAACTGATAGAAGCAGATGCAGAGATCCACAGCCAAGTATCAGGCCTGAGCTCCAGGAGTCCAGTCGAAGACAGAGAAGAGGGATTCTATGAGCAAGGGGCATCAAGATCATGATGGGGAAACCTACAGAGACAACTGAACCAAACTAGTGTTTGTGTTTTCTTTATTACCTTTGTTTTCACTTTCAAATCTTGAACAGTTTTATTCATTTTCTTCAACTGTTTGCCTGCATTGTCTTGAGGGTTCCCCTTTGTCTTCGTAGTCAGTTGCCCATCAGTCCGCGAGGACAAAGGGGCAGAAGAGACAACAGAGATCCTTGTATGGCCCATGAACATGATGGAGACAGCCCTCTGGGAGACAGACTTCAGTGAATCAGCTCAGTTTTATTCCAGAGTGTATGGAATATATAGAATTGGGGAACCTGGGGACAAATCAAATTTGCATTAAGTAGCACAGTCCTATCCTAAGACTTTGTATGTGCCAATAGGTTCCTATAGCAAAGCTCCTAGCACAAGCCTTAATTACCATATGTGCAACAGGGGAGGCTTCTAGTGGGGATCCTCGCCAAGCCAAGTGGGGATCATGCTAAAAATAAATCAGCCATCTGGTCTAGAGACAGTTTTCAGGTAATTTCAGTCCTCTGGGCCCAGGAACGTTCTCCAGATAAGACCAGGCACAGAGCAGGAAGTTTTGCTTTTGGGGATAGGGGGGGCGGGGAGTCCCATGTTGCCAAGTTTTGGAAAAAGCTGCCAGATAAACTGCAACCTCTGACCAGCCAGCAAGGCCTCCCAACAGTGTTTTGCTGGGTTTCTTTAGGGGGATTTATTCATTTCCTTTTTAAGGTCTTTTTCCGTGCTTCAGCCGTGGCCTTCTGTGGTAGCATAGCTGGGCTTTAGAGGAAATATATTGTCCTAACTGTTATTTGTTATGTTCTCACATGCTGGCATCTAGGTATCTGGGTTTATGATGATTATAGGTCTAGGTGCTGAATTCTGGGTTTGTCTTTGTTAGGTAGGTGTTTTTTTTTTTTTCCTTGTTTTCTGATTCCTCTCTGTGTTTTCAAAGAATGTAATGACTATGTGCTGCCTCTTTTCCTGGCCTGCTAAGCTGGTGTGTTCACAGGAAATACCTGCTAGTGTTGGAAGCTGGGATACAGCAATGAATGGAAGGAGCAAGTTTAGGTGAGGGTGATCTATAGGCTTCACCAGAGATGTGGTCAGGGGGAAGGGAGACTGCAGCTGGTAATATGTTTCAATGTTAGGGATGAGATTGAGGGACTGGGACTAGGTGTACAGAGAGGGCCTTTAGAGGATTTTCTAGCAATAAAAACCAATTAGCAATTAATTATGATAAGATTTATCTGTGTACTTTAAGGGTTCCATCATATTTATATTGTAAATTTCTCAGTGTACTATGATAATATAATTTGTAATCAATTGTCACTTGAAAAGAATTGAAAAAATGAAGTAAATAAATGTACATTTTTCAATAAATTTGAGTTTCAGATTTAAAAATATCCATTAACTTGAATTTCTTTCCTTTTCAAATGTTGAAAAAAGCCTGTGTGTATGCAAATGAAAGATGAAATAGTGATAGTACGGTACTGGAGAGTATGGTAAGTACTGGTGAGCAAAATTATGTTACATTCTACATTTTCTTGTACAGAACAATACATATATACCCATCATTAACTTGAAAAAGTCATATATTACATGCTGAGCTTGTAGTAAATGAAGCGATAGCTGTGTGAGGCAGGCTAGGAAATTCTTCAACAAGCCTTCTTCAGTACTTCTTTAGCCTTAAACCTAGAAATGCTATTTCTTGTAATTTTTCTCTGTTTATAAATAACAATTTTTGACTACAAGATATCTGGAAATGATAGAAGATTCCTGCACCTTGCATATAGAGATATTTTCTATACACTTCCCAATACATCTCATTTATTACACTTTTACAATATATTTACATGCAAAATTCTAAAACCATTCTTCCTGAAATGTTTTAATTTTATTAAGTCTCACTTATTAATTTTTTCATATTTAAATTAGAAGACATAAATTATGAGTTTCTCAGCCTTATTTAAGACTGCTGTGAGTGAACAAGGTCTCTTTTCAAAATTAGTAACTGTTATGAAATGCTGCATTCCAATCCTGAGAAGACAGATATTGTCAAAGCAATGGAGTTGTGTCATCATGATGGTGCCTCTAGATTGCTTTTTACTTATAATAGACATGCTCAAATTCTCCACAATCAAAAAATAGTTAGAATGGAGATGCAGTGGTAAAGGTTATAATGAATTAGGATACTTGTGTTAAATTCCTAACCAATACATAAAGCTCTATTAACAATATCAGTGAATGCTACTCAATAAAATCAGGATTTTTCTAAGCTTATTCTCAATATGCATTGCCCACAAACTCAACATATTTGCTTATCTCAAAATCATCTTTTGGACTTAGAATTAACATTGTGCCTTTCACCATTGCCTTTTAAATTTGATTAGTGAGTGAGTGCCTGAGTGATTTCATATTAATATGTCTGTAGCTTCATAATTTTATTGTCTATTTTAGATAATCCAAATGTTATTGAAACATTAAAAATATCTAAAATGATTATTCATATCATCAGGGAAATTCAGCTTAAAGCAATAAGACTGAATTAGAATCATTAGAGAAGTTAGCATCTAGAACTCTGACAACACCAAATCCTACTTCAGTTGGGTGAAGAAAGTGCCTACTCATTTATGAGAGTGGGAAATAGTTCAAGAGAGTTTGACATCATCTTGTACAGTAAATGACTTACTGTAGAATCCAGGAATTTTATACCAGTATTTACTAGAAGTAATTCAGTAAAGTACATAAAATAGGCTCATGGTTATGTGTATTAACTTTATATATAATCACTAAACTTTGGAAGCAACTTGGGTGTGATCCAGTTAAAGAAGGAAAAAAAAATTGCATCCATGCAATGTAATATTCTCAATACTAATAGAAGTGATCTAGTCAGGGGTGATAGCTCAGTTGTTGAAATATTTTCTTAACAGGCATGAGGACCTGTTATGGTTGAATTAAAGTCGCAAAGATAATACAAAAGAAGAAAGAAAAAAGGTCATGCACAATGACACATTCTTTTAATGCCAATTCTGGAAATGTAAAGACAAGAATGACAAAGGACGCTAAGTCTTAAAAACAAACAAACAAAAAAAACATAAGATCCAGAATTTTTATTTTGCTTATTTTCTTCAATTCTCTAAATTATATGAATAACTTATTGTCCTCAGTTCTATAACCACTATGAGCTACAAAAGAAGCATGATTGATAATTTAATAAAATTAGTCACCACAGCTGCCTGGTTTTAGATCATTTTTGTCATTTATGATGAGTCCAAGTTTTCCTAATTCACATTCAGTACTTTCCCAAGTAAGGTATTAATGTATATAATAGAGGTTTAAAGTCTTAGAAAACATTGGAGAAACATTTGAATTTCCAAGGTTACCACAGATACTTTCACTCAGAGTGGATGATGGGTTTGCACAACTCAGAAGGTAGTGATTGATCTAATGGAAGAGAATCACAATAATCATATGATTCTTCACCTTCCTCAATGCTGTAGAGCCAATGGGACATTGATTGTCTAAATCTGACTGGCCTGAGATTTCCCCATGGCTACTTCCTATATTAGTGCAATTTGGGGCAGAGATGCATTAATATCTGTTGAAGGAATCTAAAAAGCAGTTCATGTGTATTGACAATGATGAAGAGATTCTCTCTTTATTCAAACTGCTTTGCTGCATGCAGACATTGAAAATACCCCTAACATCATAATCTCTGTACAGCATAGATTTCAGGACATAAATATGTTATGATCATTTTAGCTCAAAATACATCTTTGTGGTAGTTTTGAATAAAGAGAGGAAAAACAATACTATCTTCTCATGTTCCTTTAAAAGAGTAGACAATATTGGAAAAAAACTGGTTAAGTGGAAAATATGGCATTAAATATGATTAGATAAATGCAGTATCTGCTCCTTCATTAAAAGATATGCACATGTTCATTGAGATGTCTGTATAATGTGTAGAAAAGACTAACTATTGCATTTTCTAATCCAGGAATGAGCTTGTCTGCAGACATCCAGGATTTTACTGATGTTCTGCTCTACTGAAAAAAAATGTTTTGCAAAATTAACACAGTCTAGGTAATAAGACAAGTATGGCAAATATTGTTCAGTCCTAGAAATGTGAGCATGAATTAAATGGGAGATCAAATTAAATAGTTTGGCAAAGGTTGAAAGTCCACATTCCTCACACACACTTGCACTTACTCATTCTCACCTTCTTCAGAGAATTTGCTGCCATTAGTGACTCCCTTAAATGAACTAACACTTCTGGTCAGTGGAGGATTTTCTTTACCTCCAGGATTAAAAGGTTGATTATCGTGTTCTCACCTTCTCATAACCATCAATCTAGTTCTTTTGAGGCTCTTCACATACTATCACCCTTGGGAGTGTATCAACATCAAAGATGATTCATGGCTTTCCTGTTATTTTCTTCAAGAATGTGGGAATGTGTCATCAGCTGAGAACTCCAGTACACTCTTGGTAGAGGCTACGAGTCTGCATACAACTGCACTGCACAGAGATGACAACTACATTTTTACTAAAATATCTCCCTCAGTATAGCCTATAATCCCTCCATTTCCTAACATATTAGTGAACTTGCTGTTATAATATTTCCTGGTTACTTATGTAAGCACGTCATCAGTAACTGAATAATAATTCATAGTGCCCATTTCAACTCAGCATATTAGCTCATTATGCCACTTTCCTCAAACTGGAAAAAATCAGTGATATAACCAACACTTTTTCAGTGAAATGGGCCATATTAACGAATATCTGCCCAAGTACAGAACTTGTTCACTAGAATTAGTTGTAAGAATCAAAGATAAATTTGAAACAAGCATTAAAGAAATACAATAAACTCTCCCATATTCTAGCTTGTTTTATAATTATACTAGATGTTGATAACTATGAAAACTTACATTTTACAGATATTTTTCTTACATCTGATAATACATTTCTAGAATGCCAATATTTGGGCTTTGTCTTACTGATATTTTTCAAATTTTTGTGCTTAAAATTGATTGTTATTTAAATACTGAAAACATATTATTTATACATGTCTCCAAAATGAGTGAACCATCTTCATCTACATTGCCCATTTCCATGCAAGGTGTTATGACCACAGCAGTGAGTACAATATGTTACTGTCCACATGGAGATGGCTGGTGAGGTAGTGTTACCAAAAGGAAGAGGAAGTAAGGTAAGAAAGGAACAAACTTTGGAAGATTAATAAACATGAACTCTTAAAGGCCCAGTGAAGTTGATACTGATTTCTTTGAGGAAGAGAAGTAGATGTCTAATTTTCCTTTTCTTAGTTACCTAAAATCCAATTAGGTCTAACACGCCAGTCCTTAAATTTTTGTATTCTCATCAGGTAAATTGTGTATGAAAGTTAGTATTTCAGTCCTAGGATTTTCACATTAAATAAACTGTTTATTTAATGTGAAAATTGTGCAAGAGCAATGAATTTAGAGTAAAAGGCTTTGTTCTTTTTTGACCTATTATTACCCTTTCTATGAAAAAATACTTTAAGAGAATCTCTCAAGTGTGAAAGTTATTGTGAAATAGATCATATTGAAACCATGATGTCAAATGACAAAAAGTATGAAGTTTTGTCAAAAAGAAGTGAATAGATAAACTTTCTCTTATATGGTAAATACTGATTAATATCTAGCCATTGATTTATCTAGGAGTTTTGTTCAACTTGGCTCACCAGGTCCAGTTAATATTCCTCAAAGCTGACTGTTGCAATACAGTGATTAAAGACAAGTTTGAGTATCAAATCATCTTTGATAGTCTCAGATAGTTTCAAACCTCACTGTCATGAGTATGTTAATAGTTAATGTTCATTTGCAGCTTCATTGGTTGTAAAATCACCTACGGGGTTAAGGAGGCACACTTGTGGTACGTCTGTGTGATGCTCCCTGGGATTTACACTGAAGAGAGTAGACCCACTGTGGAAACTTGGGACACAATCTCAGGACCTGTGTGTCCAGGCAGAAAAAAAAGGACAAAAAGAAAAAAAGTTGCTAAGTGCTGGTATTCCCATATTTTTCAGCTTTCTGGCCAACCATGACATGAACTATTCCTCTGTCAGGCCTTGTTTGACGTATTGGGCTCTGGAAATCTGTTTCCTGTAAGGTCCTGTGACCTCCACAACAGAAAAGCAACTAATACTAACATGCTATCTGAGCACTCAATCAACAATTCCATAATCTAACAGCTCTGCATTCTATCCATTTTAGGTAAAATTACAGATCAAAAGTTGAAGGTACTATCAGGCCCCATTATATTGAAGGTTTATCTATATACTTCTAATATCACCCTCCAGTTTATTCCAACTTTTTTAAATTTTTAATTTATTCATTCTATAGTCAGAGAAAAACATTCTATTTAAAAATTTTTAATTTATTTTTATGTTGCCAGGTTGGGAAAGTGTTTTTTAAGCAGTTTTGGCATGCTTTTGCTTATAATTTCAAATGAACTGTCAAAATGACAAGAATCTTGACAGCATTTTCATAAATATTAGTGAAACACATTATACTTGATGTTTTGATTTTCATTTAGAATTAATAATGCATGTTAAAGCTCATATATTATTTTTTAACTAATTCATGTTTGAATTGGGGTCTTTTCCACCAGTAATTCATTTGTGCTCAACCTCTTTCTTCACTTTTTTTTTTTTTGGTTTTTTTTCGAGACAGGGTTTCTCCGTGTAGCTTTGTGCCTCTCCTGGAACTCACTTGGTAGCCCAGGCTGGCCTCGAACTCACAGAGATCCGCCTGGCTCTGCCTCCCGAGTGCTGGGATTAAAGGCGTGTGCCACCACCGCCCGGCTTTTCTTCACTTTTAATATATTTTCATACATGACATGAGAAGTGATGATTTTGTACCCTATGTATTTAACTGGATTGCCATCACTAGAGTTTCTCAGTGCTAAAGATTTTAGTTTATCCATTTCTTGTCTGTGTGATACAGTCTCATGTAGTTCAGGCTGACTTCCAGCATGCTGTATAACTAATCTTGTTCCTTCGGTTCCTGATTTTTTTCTTTTAGTATATGTGAGCAGTCAATAATTAAATATTTACTCTTCATGTTTACATGTTTGCTTTCAAATTTTCATTAAGACATTCTAATATATGATTATTTCATCAAATATTTTATATCATTGATTTTCTGTTCATAATCCTGGGGCATATTGTATTGTTTTGTATTGCTATCTAGTCCAAGAAAAAGATTTGCCATTGCACAATATCCAGTGATCTCCCCATTAACTTCTCTCTGCATCCACATTTCAAGTGTAAAATTAAAAAGAAAATTGTCTTAGACTCTGTCTTGTCAATTGGTTATTGAGCAACCTTGGAGTGGGTTCTTCATGTCTTGGTTTCCCTATGACAGTGGCTCCTCAGAGATTGTTTATATCATTAAATTGGCTAAAACTAAAAATTCACTTAAAATGATGCATATCAATTTAATATCTTATTTGTAAGTCTAGCTCAGTTATCTAATAATTTAATTTCCAGTTAATTTATCCAATACAGCCTTAGTATTACTGTATTTGAGGAAACATTTTGCATTTTATCTATAGCTTAACAAATCATTTAAATAATGTATTTTATTATTGTACATATAAAATGACTCACTGATTCATGTAATCTTATCTTTCAAATATTCAAGCATTTACCATGCATAACCCCTAAAGCAATAGGCATTACCTCAATAGATGACATGAGAATAATATTAGTATAACTCCACTAGAAGGTAGTGAGGTGGAATATTTGAGCAATTTGATAGTTGTACTGAAGTCCTACCACTCTCTTATGAACTCTGAGACGTAAGCGCAGTTCTCTGAGATTCTAGAATCCGATCTAGTGGCCTCTATAGACTACTAGCCTTCTTCAATATACAAGCTAGCATACTTCTGGTTTTCCTTGCCACAGTTATGCTCCATTCCTATTGTTCAATCTAATTTTTAATCATTCCCATGGCCACTCAGAAAAATTCCAGCTTGAATGATGAATTATATGTACATACATTCATAACGTTATTTCCTAACAATATTTATAATGTGATGGAGAAACTTAAAATGATATCTATGGTATTCAATAAGGGATCACTTTAATGCCGTTTACCTATGCTTCCCTGAGTCTGTCGCTTTAACTTTGAAGGAAAAATGCTATAGTGGTGACAGTAACAGATTTGTTAAAAAGAGCAATTAGTTACTAACAATTCTAATTCTGCTGCAATGGATTCAATGAGAGACAATGGACAAAGGTTAAATTGAACCAGTGCAACTTGCCAGATACTCAAAATCCCGCTCTTGTTACCTTAGCTTTGCTTCAGATGAAAATAGAATAATAAAATATTTAGCAATAATCCACAATCAAACGGCTCGTTGAGGATGTAAATATATAATAGGAAGGAGAAAAGGTGACTAGAATTAACATAAAATGGAAATGAATGGCCAAAAACTTTAATCAAATCAAAACTCTCCTTCTTAAAAAGTTCTAGAAATGTAAATAATACATGTATTTATCCCTGTCTTTCTTGAGCAAATAAAATGGAATGTTTTTAGTGTTCTATGTACTTCACAAATATGTAAAAGTGTGTGAGTGCAGAACAGAAAATGTTCCCAGAAGACAAAATACAGAGTCCTCACAGTTTCAGTTTTTCTTTTTGTTTTGGGGTACATGTGTGCCTACCTGTGTGCCTGCATGTGTGCATGTGTGCGTGTGTGCGTTCGTGTGTGTGTGTGTGTGTGTGTGTGTGTGTGTGTGTGTTTATATGTGCATGTTTTTTATAATATACTTTTGAAATTATAGTTATATAACTTCTCCCTTCCTTTTTTCTCTTTTTTTTTTTTTGTTTGTTTTTGGTTTTGTTTTGGTTTGGTTTGTCGAGACAGGGTTTCTCTGTGTAGCTTTGCTCCTTTCCTGGAACTCACTTGGTAGTCCAGGCTGGTCTCGAACTCACAGAGATCCGCCTGGCTCTGCCTCCTAAGTGCTGGGATTAAAGGCGTGCGCCACCACTGCCCGGCCTGTTTTCTCTTACAAGACCCTCCCATGTGCATCTCCTTGCTTGCTCTCAAATTCATGGCCTCTTTTGTCCTTTTCTTTTTATTTTTTTTTTATTTTACATACCAGCCACAGTTTCCCCTCCTGCCCTATCACCCACTCTCTCCCCATCTCTTTCCCTCATCCCACATTCACTCTTTATAAGGGGTAAGGCCTCCCTTGGGGAATCAACACAGACTGGCATACCAAACTGGGGCCTGACCAAGCTTCTGCCTCCTGGATCAAGACTGAGCAAGGTATCCCACCATAGGGAGTGTGTGTGTGTGTGTGTGTGTGTGTGTGTGTGTGTGTGTGTGTGTGTGTTCCTGTTTGTGTGGATACATGTGTGTAGAGGAAGTTAGAGATCAACTTCAAGAATTGTTCCCCAGAAGCCAACTACCTTGTTTAATGAGACAGGCTCTGTCATGCCTGGAGCTTTGTAAATGGATTTAGGCTGAGTGGATGCCATGAAGCCCCAGAGAACTACGTGTTTCTGCCTCCTTAGCATCTATATTATAAGTACCTGTCACCACACCCAACTATCAATGTCAGTAAAGTTTGTGCAAATTATTTTAAACATAGAATAAAGGAAAATATTGGGACTTTCAATCAATAACAACAATGGAAGCTAATAATATTCCAGTGATCATTAATATTTAGAAACTTTATTGAATCAACTAAATAAATTTCCAACTAATTAATTAACTTTATTTTGCATTTTTTGTACCTGGGTTCTTCTTCAAACACAATCTACCTCAATCACAAGTAATTACCTTCTCAGTAAGGACTTCCACTTGCAAATTTTAAAATTTGCTTATCCCTTACTTCACATATGAACACACAAGTACACATATACTTTACACTTGTGTGCACACGCAGACACACAATTTCTGAATCATTCTCTTCTTAGATGTCCTCACTTAGCATTTATACCCACCTGACATAGTTTATATTTCTTTTTTATTTTCCTGAGCAAACTATTATGAGAGGTTCATGAAAGCAGTGGTGTGAGTTTAATGTTCCTACTATGAAAGAAATTAAAGGCTTTCTAGAATTGAATGAAAATGAATGCACAACATACCCAAACTTATGGGACACAATGAAGGTGGTTCTAAGAGGCAAATTTATACCACTAAATGTCTATATAATAAATTAGAAAGACCTCGCACTAGTAAAACAGCACACCTGAAAGCTCTAAAATGGAAAGAAGAAACCACACCCTAAAGGAATAGATAGCAAGAAATAAACTGAGGAGTAAAATGAATAAATTTTAAAAAATGTATCAATGAAACAGAAAGTTGGCTCTTTAAATTAATCGATAAGAGTGACAACCTTATCCAAATTAACCAAAAGGTAAGAAATAAGATCCAAATTAACAAATTAAGAGATGAAAAGTGGGACAAAACAACAGACACTAGGAAATCCAGAGAATTACAAGGACATACTTTAAAAACCTGGCTCTACCAAATTGGTACATTTATAATAAGTAAATAATTTTCTCGATGTATAGCACTTAACAAAGTTAAATCAAGATTAAATAAGCAATTTAAACAGACCTGCAACTCCTAGTGATATAGAAGCAGTAATTAAAACTCTCCCAAGGCCAGATAGATGGTTTTAGCACAGCAATCTACCAGACTTTCAAAGAAGAGTTAATGCCAGTATTCTTCATGTTATACCACAAAATAGAAAAAGAAGGAACATCACTCAATTCATTTCAAAAGGCCAGTGTTACCTGAGACTTCAAGTACTATATTGAATAGGTAGGTATAAGAGAATGTGTTCCTGACTTTAATAGAATTACTTTGAGTTTCTTGCCACTTAAGTTGACGTTGGCTATAGTCTTGCTATAAAGTGCCTTTATTATGTTGAGAAATGTCCCTTGTATTCCTAATCTCTCTAGGACTTTTATCATGAAGGGGTGTTGGATTTTGTCAACGGCTTTTCTGCATCTAATGAGATGATAATGTGGCTTTTGTCTTTTGGTTTGTTTATATAGTGTACTACATTTATCGATTTGCATATGTTGTATCATCCCTGCGTCTCTGGTATGAAGCCTACCTGATCATAGTGGATGATCTTTCTGATGTGTTCTTGGAATTTATTTGCTAGAATTTTAATAAGAATTTTTGCACCTATGTTCACAAGGGAAATTGATCTGTAATTTTCTTAATTTGTTGTTTTTTTCTGCGTCTCTGTTTCTCTCTGTGTCTCTGTCTCTCTGTCTCTCTGTCTCTGTGTGTGTGTGTGTGTGTTATAATTGAATTCTAGAAAGTCTAATTTCTGTTAGTAGTGAGTTGTTCAGTTTACATGAGTTTGTGAGGGCTTTCTTTAGTTTTTTGCTCTTGTTGATATGTAGTTGTAATCCAGGTAGTCAGATAGGATACAGGGTGTTATTTGAATTTTCTTGTATCTGTTGGGACTTGCTTTGTCACCTTGAATGGATCTGAAATCAAGTAGAGAACACACATTTGCACTTGTTTGTGAGGATGTTTGAGAGATGTTTTAACAGAGGAGGAAGTCCTTCATTGATAGTAGACAGTACCGCCTGACAGGTTTGGGGAGTGGACTGAAGAGGAGGAAAAAAAAGAAAGTGAGCTGAGTGCCAGCCTTGTCTTCCCATGCTCCCTAAGGACAGAGGCAAAGTGACAAGATTCCTCAGCCATGATGGACTGCATCCCTCATATCATGAGCCCAAATAAACTCTTCTCATGCTTTTCTCAAGCATTTCTCATAGCCACCAAACAATGGCTAATACAATTCCTTATTATGATAAGTAATTATTAGAAATGTGAAAAAAAATGTTTCCATGGCTAATTTGATAGTGGGTAGGTATTGCTGAACACCTGTTGCATGAATACATCATGAATGAAGACTTTATTCTTTAGTTGAAAGGGTTGAGCACACTCATGAGAGTAAATTGAGGTGTGGAAAATTATAATCAGCACATAAAATATTAGCATTCTTGTTTATATCTTCACATTCAAAAGGCTGTTCAGACTATGACTGCAGCATTCTCAGGTAGATGGATGGCCAGTCCACAGGTGTAGTTTTAAGAAGGTTCACAGTTTGGATGCAAAGGTGTTTGAGGTACTGTGAAAATTTGCTTACTGAGCAAAGACGTTAAGGTATGTATAAAACCTAACATAAAAGATACCTTAGTTGTGATAGCTTTTGTAAGCTATATTAAAATGAAGAACGTCTTCTCTTACATCCAACTTGAAAGATGCTCTATTATTCCAAATGATAGGATCAAAACAGCAAAATTTGGAACACCAAAGAAGGCAAATCAAACACTTTGCAAATAGGCATGGGATAACTAAACTGACCAGATAAGATGAAGGACAACGCTCTGAGGAAACAAAGAAAGGTAGTTGTGGCCTCTGTCTGGCTCCCCGGAAGCACCCTCCCCACCACCAGAGAACATATGAAAGGAACTAGTGTACTTTCACATATTGTTGTATCTAATTGCAACATGAAGTTGTGGTTAATGACAGTTTCTAAAAAGTCCCCATCTTTTCCATGAAGAAGAAAACTACAGCTCACCTCATCGACAAAGAACTAAGTGTGAGGTCATCAATGAAATCTGAACCTGCATATTGTTAGCTATGACAAAAGTTAGTTCATCTTAGGCATGATGACAGGGGTCATGATAAACTGCAAGCAGTTCACCTTACCTGGGAACAAAGAGGGCATGCTTTAGTTAATGATTGGCATACCTAGCCAAGGCTAAAGATCCAAGCTAAGATAAAAAAGGAATACACAAGCACTATCAGGACATGTGATCATCCACCTGATTGGATAAACAGCACTTAACTCTCTCTGTGGTTGTACCCCAGGGACATGCACAGAGTTTATGAGCCTTCATTTATTTATCCTACAATATACACAAATAATTAATTGATCTTAGTAAATTCATCTCATCTGTTAAAATTCTGCCACCTGATTATAAGAAGCCCCTAGGTAAGCTGTTCATCAGTTCTTGCCTCCCTTGGGACCTCCTGACTCACTCTTCAGAGTCTTTCTCACTTTTACTGAATAATCCTCCATTCATTTTGCTCATTCCTTTCTTGGTATACACCTTTGGTCTTTATCATCTTGAGACAATAAATCCAAGAGTCACTGACTGGAGGTAACCATCCATAATTTGGCACCTTAACTTAGTTCTCCCCCCCTTTTTTTCCCTTTATATGTACCTACATCACTTTGATATAAAAAACAAGAAGATAAAACCAAGAGTGTTGATAAAGAGGGCTTGCATTGGGGGATAAGTGTGTGATACAAGAAAAAATGCAGAAAAATATTAACACATAGATCATTTTCTATGCTACTTAGTAAGCACAGAAAATAGTAAGATAGTTCAGAACTCAGACATCAACAATACAAAATAGAAATAGAGTAAAAATGTTTAATGGTTCTTTATTTTTCTAATATTTTGAAGCTACAATTTACCTTTACTTAGAGTTTTATATATTAAAATATAGTCTCAGTGTAGAAGATAAAGAAAATAATTTGGACTCAATAATGCAACTTAAATCAGCAAAGACCTACATGTGTCATTTTTGTCAAATCCATTTGTGACAAAAACTCTGCCAGTTCACTTGAAAAATGTAGGTTCCTGGGTTTTGGGGCCCCATAACACAGAACATTTTAACAAATCTTTCAAACCAGTAGCTTTCAATTTTCACATAGCAGCTTTATCATCCCCAAAAGATATTTTGTATCATTATTTTATGAAATGTAAAAAACATGAAATAGGAGATGAGCATGAAGTATGTGGCCTTTACAAGAGGAAGAATGGAGCAGGGGCAAAATCTCAACCCAGGCAGACTCTGCCTGCACAAATGGGACTGATTGTTGCCTTACAGTTTCTGTTGCTGTGAGAAAGCACTCTGACTAAAATCAACTTGGAGATGAAAGGGTTTATCACTTCTTGCAGTTATAGTCTTTTATCAAGAGAAGTCAGAGCAGAATCTGAAGGGAGGAACTTTGAGGCAAGAACAGATACAGAGGCCGTGGAGGAGTGATGCTTACTGACTTTTTCTAATGGTTACTTTCTTATATCCTAAGGCCAACTGCACAAGGATGGCACCACCCATCCATCACCTCATGTGGCTCTGTTTCTGCAGGCCACTGGCTGACACAAAGGGATGTAGTGGGCTAGAAGTGAAGACTCAGAGGATATCAGGAGCAGACCTAGCGGGAACTGGGTCTGAACCAACAGGTAGATTCCCCAAGCAGTGGAGCTGGTGTGGGAAGAGAGGACCCACAGGCAGGTTGCAGCAGGACTAAGAGAAGTCTGGAGACAGAAATGAAAGGCTCAGTGAAGTGATGTTTATTTTATCAAATGAAAGGAATGCCACGTTCAACATCTTTACTTAGAAAGTTAAACACTACCTGGACTTTTCCATAAAAGCATTTTATTTTAGATATTATCTATTTTATCCTGGCAGTATCTATCATTTCCCTAAGGACAAGACAAAAGCATTTGTTAGGTAGGAATAAGGATAGAGACCTCATGCCCTTGGCACAGGGAGAAGAAAAAGCAGTATTTTACAAGAAAGCTATTTTAATTGCTTTATTCAGGTCATAAAATGAGCATTTACATTCCACTGCATTGGACAAAAATATTGTCCATAAAATGCAGTAGATTTTGAAACTAAATAAGTTCATTCCATTTTAACTCAAAATTTATTCACATTAATCTGTTTTTTTTCTGGCAAGTGGTTGTCTTGGAAAATGACATTTTGGCTATATACTAATGATTATACTTCCAAAATAATGTTATCTTATAAGACTTGAATTTATTACTAACATGTTCAGCATCATAATGAGAAATTTACCACCATTGCTACCAATGTCTAATACTGTGTGTGGAGGGGTTATTTTTGAAAATATAATTACAT
Source organism: Peromyscus californicus insignis (assembly GCF_007827085.1). Taxonomy (NCBI): domain Eukaryota; kingdom Metazoa; phylum Chordata; class Mammalia; order Rodentia; family Cricetidae; genus Peromyscus; species Peromyscus californicus. The sequence continues at coordinate 65,425,348 of NW_026294458.1, forward strand.
TTCTTACTTCCCTCTCCTCCCCCCAAAGTCTCCCTTGTACCCCACACAGTTCTCCTTCAAACTCATGATCTTTTACTCATTAATTAGTATTACATGCATATAGGGATATCTAATAATTTTGACCTATGGATTAAGATTAATCAAAAGGGCATGTAACTCAAAGTAGATGATCAGGATTTGCAGACTTTAAGAGTTAGTTTAGTCATTAGAAATCATTCTTTGTGCTAACACTGCATTATGTCTTTATGTTGGAGTATACATGAATATAAAGAGATAACATGATAAAGAACTAAAAATAAAATACCTGTGCACATATTCAATTTGTAATTATTTTATAAATTGATAAAATATTATTTTCAGATTTTATAAAAAATTAAATAACCCTGGAGAGCATCAAATTATTGAAACTAAACTTATTGGATAAGGGTCGGATATAGAGAACTAGTTTTTACAAGTGTTTTACAAGTGAATTCAAATATATGACTATAAGTTTACCTGGAAGATGGTAGTAGAAATGTCATCAATGTCTAAACTAGAAAATATACCAGACATTAAACTTAAGACAATTTACTGATTAAACTGTGGTTATCTCCATTTTAAAATTTGTTAAATTAAAAGGAGATATTTACAATATGTTCACATTTTTTCTTTTCTTTCTTCTTACCAATCCCCCTCCCATGCCCATGCCATTTGGTCCTAATTCAGTGACCTTTTTATTCCTTAATTGTTATTGTTTTACAGACACACACACACACACACACACACACACACACACACACACACACACACACAAATAAAACATAATATAGAATACAGCCTGTTGAATCCTTTTAGCAATGTTTAAATGTATATATTTTCAGGGATTACCCTTTGATATCGGTAACCAATAAGCAGGTTCATCCTTATGAAAGATGTACTATTCTACACTCATCATTCTTTGGTTAACTGTAGTTCCTAGTCTGGAGTGAGATTTCCTTCCACATTAGCACATCTGTAGGTGTCAAGTCCTTGATGAAGTCCTGATTAGGCAGCCATATCTGTTGAGGTTCATGGGTGGAACCTCCCTGTCATTTGTGTCATTGTAAGACACAATCTTACAGAAAACTTCTTGGTCCTCTGGCTCATAAAATATTCTACACCCTCTTCCACAGAGTTCTCTGGGCCCTGGGGAGAGGAGTTCTGTTGAAAATGCATTCCACTGGGGACTACGCAACCTATCATCGCTTGACCTTTGCATTTTGACCAGTCATGGATTTTTGTAACAGTCTCTGTCTGCTGCAAAGAGAAGTTTCATTGATAAGAGGTGAGTTCTACAATTACCTCTTTATATATGGATACGGTTTAGATGCAGTTAGGAATTTTGCTAGTCTAGTAAACTGAAGATAATAGGTTCTCTTCCAAGATTCATGATTTCACTAGTCTTGGGTAGTTGGCTAGGTTTCCAAAACAAGGCATGATTTCTCTTCCTCGAGTAGGCCTTACTTCTGTTTAGACAACTGTTGGTTATCTAACATCTGAGTATCACTAGTGCACCCTTAAGGGTATTATGCCACGTCGGTCATATTTCCTGGTTCATAAGTATCATAGCTGGATACTACTATTGGTTGCTTCCCTCGCTATGTACCTGCCAGTGTTATAGAAGCTAGTCCTCAGAGAAGAAGATTTCAAAAGAGATCCGGGTCATACATTCTAAGTTGCTTTTCCCTCTTTCCTCCATGATTTAGTAAAAAATATTTGGTTTACTTGAACTATATATAAGCTATAGTTTGATTAAGGAAAAAAACATTTGCAGAGCAAAAATTAAATCCAGATGTCATAGGTTTATACCAGATTATTCTAGGTCCTAGGTGTGCAGCCTTGGCCAAACTGCTTAAGTCTGAGCTTATTGTTTTCTCGTTACCAAAGTACAATATGCAATGTGGCCAATGCAGTACAAAATTTCTGTCTTATAGGGATGCTGTATGATCCAAAAGACAAGTCATCTGGACAAAGATAAACACCATACAGCAAATGAATGTAAGAGATATCTAGACAATGTCTATTTGCTGTTTCTTCTATCCAAACACCGAAGAATACACATTACATTCAGCAGCACTTGGAAGCTTTTCTTTTGTGTCCCAGGAAGGACATCCTGGGATACAAAAAAAAAAATCTTTACAAATTCAAAAGATCAGAGATTCACTCTCTGTATTCCATCTGACCACAATGCAATGAGACCTTCAATTGAGAGAAGAAAAAAAAAACTCTAATAAATACACAAACTCATGGAGATTAAACAATTAATTTTTAAATGATGAATGAGTTAAATAAGAAATCATTATCATTTATAAGTACTTAGAAGTATTATGGACAAATACATGGTGTGAAATGCTTGTTTGTAAGTTTACTGCTCCTAATCCTCTCTATGCTGCCATTCCTGAGATAATTGTCATTGTTGTTCCATTCCTAATAGGTAACAGGTTGACTCCTGTCCATATAATCATCAAGAATGTTTTCTCACCATGCTATGGCACATTAACCACTGCAAATGTTGATTACTCAGTAGCTACATCTGTACCCAGAGCCTTTAAAATAGTTTATATCCATTACCAGATAATATCTCGGTTTAGGGATAGATCTAATTCTTTGTGACAGTCACTAATGTCTCGCTAGGCTTAGGGTTTTGATGTTGTTTTTATTTTCACCCAGAGTTACACAAATATTGCATATGGTTGCTGCTCAATTAAACTCAACTCTATTAAAGTCCAATGTGACTGACATTGCACATTAGCTCACCATAGTTTTACAAGTATCTGAGCATAGGTGTGCTTGTCAGCTTTATGACATGAATATGGCAGAGCTAGAAATCCCCGGGAGAGATTTTTCTACAATTGCTTAAATTCCTTACACTTAAAATCCTTAGGATATCTCAACATTTAACTGTTATGCCTCCTATTGTGCTTTATTTTCACATCTCCATGAATCTTGATTAGGCTAAGTTCATCATTAATCTTTAACTTATCAACCCAAGAACACAATTAGAGTCAAATAGAATAATGAGTGGTATTAAGTGAACACAGATGAACATGCCCAAGAACACATTCAACAACTGCATATGTTCCCTGATTATACACACCCACTAATTCACAGGGATATGGAACTTTTAACACTTCGGTAAAAATCAAGAATTGGCAAACTGTGTACGCCACAGCCAGATTAAAATATGTCGAAAAGTTTTATGGGTAAAATACCTTCTGTGCCAAGTACTTCATTTTGCCACTATGAACAAAGACACTATGAACAAAGAAATGACCTCAGGCAATATATAAAGGAACAGGGTTGTTTTCTACCAGAACAGATGCAGAGACTCAGAGCCCAACATTAGGCTGAGCTCACGGAATCCTCCTAAAGAGAGGGGGGAAGGATTGTAGGAGCCAGAAGGGTCAAGGACATTACAAGAAAACCCACAGAATCAACTAACCTGGGTTCTTAAGAGCTCACAGAGACTGGACAACCAGGGAGCCTGCATGGGTCTGAACCAGGCCCTCTCTATATCTGTGACAGTGGTATAGCTTAGTCTTCTTATGGGACTCCTAATAGTGTGAACAGGGGCTGTATTTGACTCTTTTGCTGGCTTTGGGACACTACTTATCATATTGGGTTGCTTTCTCAGCCTTAATACGTGGGGAGGTGGTTAGTCTTACTGAAACTTGATATGTCATGTTTTGTTGATATCCATAGGAGGCCTGCTCTTTTCTGAATAGAAATGGAGGATGAGTTGTTGTTGAAAGTTTTCCTGTGTCCCAGTCAGCCAGTGGAAGGGACAAATCTCTCCTACTCATGTCCCCCAAGTAAGCACACAGAGGCGTATATTAATTATAGCTGCTTGGCCATTGGCTTAAGCTTATTACTGACTAGCTCTTACATTTAAATTAACCCATAATTCTTATCTATGTTTAGCCATGTGGCTTGGTACCTAGTCTCAGTTCGGCCTTGTCATCTTGCTTCCTCTGTGTCTGGCTTCCTCCTGAATCTGCCTTCCTCTCCTCTTCCCAGAATTCTCCTTGTCTGCTCACCCTGCCTGTACTTGCTACCTGGCTACTGGCCAATCAGTGTTTTATTTATCAACCAATCAGAGCAACACATAGTCACAGCATACTGAATGACATCCCACAGCAAGGAGTAGATTGAAGGGAAAAGGGGAGGTGAGGGGGAAGGTACTGGGAGGAAAAGAGGGAAGAGAAATTGTGGTTGGGATATAAAATAAATAATAAATAAATAAATAGTAAAAATAAAAAACATTTACAAATATATTTTTCCTCATTCAGTATGTTCAGATTACAGTTTTCCTTCCTCTATTCCTCCCAGTTCCTGTCAACCTTCCCTCCCATCTGAATCCACCCCTTTCTGTCTCTCATCAGAAAGAATAGGCTGCTAAGAGATAACAACAAAACAAAACAAAATATAATATAATGCACTAAACAAAAACCATCACATGGAAATTAGACAAGGCAAAGCAACAGAAGGAAAAGAGCTCCAAGGGAAGGCATAAGACTTAGAGACCCACTTGTTCACACACTCAGGAGTCCCATGAAAGCATTAAATTGAAAGTTGTAATATATACACAGAGGAAATGGTGAAGACCTGTTTAGGCCCTGTGCTTGCTGCTTCAGTCTCTGTGGGATAATTTGAGCTTTTCTCAGTTGATTTAGAGGGCTTTGTTCTTTTGGTGTCTTCCATCCCTTCTGGTTCTGACACTCCTTCCTCCTCCTCTTCCATGGGGTCCCCAGAGCTGTGAGTGGAGGGATTTGATGAAGACATCCCAATTAGAGCTGTGTGTTGCAAGATCTCCTTTACTCCATAGTGTCTGGCTGTATTTCTCTGTATTTGTTCCCATCTGCTATAAGAGAAAGCTTCTCTGGCTGAATAAGGCACTGGTTTATGAGGACAACAGAAGGTCAGTAGTATTCACTTTATTGTTACTTTTGTTTTCTTTAGACTAGTAGGTTTTGGTTTTACCCTAGGTCTCTGGCTATTTTGGCTCTGGTTCCTGGTCACCCAAGCAGTGTCATGTATGGATTTCATCTCATGGAGTGGGCCTTAAGTCAAATCAGACATTGGTTGGTTACTTCCATAAGGTTTCTGCCACCGTCTCTAACATATTTTGTAGACAGGAAAGATTGTAGATCAGTTTTTGTGGCTACAGTGGTGTTTACATTTCACCTTTGGTAGCCTGCAGGGTATCTTTCTGTACTAAAGAGAGTAGAACATAGGAGTGAAAGTTTTATGTAGGCACCAGCTCGACTTCTCCCTGTTTAATGAGTTATATGGGTGTTGTCTTCAACAATGGAACCTTGCTGTCAGTTTTTATAGAACAACCTACTGTCTTGGTAACAACTTAGACTGTTTGGGAATTTCCATAGTACTGACAGAGGATATTTTGAATATGCCACTTACGAGTTGATATCTTTACAGGAAAACAATTTTTGATGGTGTCTATTTCCCAAACTCTGTGTATGAGAAATAGATTTCAGTACTGTTCAACTCTTAGTGCATACAACCATAGCTGAAGCTTAACAGTTGATTCCTGTCTACTGTAGAGACTCCTGGGCTGTTGAACCTTGGATTTTTCCTGCTTAGTAAGAAGAAAGATTAGTGACATGTATTTTAACAGTGACTATTATACGCTCTAAAAACAGACCAGAGACATCCCTAAATAATTTTCACATATGGAAAACAACATGGACCACATCTGAAAGTTTTAACAAGCTCATCATCATGACTGCCTGTGGTTTTTGCACTGTTCATAGTCAGTATTTACCACCACAGTCAATGTTTATGACAAATCCCTTAAAGTTGCTCTCCCACTGCTTTCCTTCTCTTCTACAACTATAATTGACACATACAAAAGGGTAACAGTTGAGAGGCCTTATGCCCCAAACACAGAACTAGTAATTAGAGACTATCTTGTGATGTAATAGCAGTGAAAAAAGACTGTCCTTAGGTATCAGGTGTTATTTTAATGATTCTGTACCATTCAGCAAGACTGAGTCAACACATAGTAATATTATTGACTGTATAAAAAACCTCCAACTACATATCTAATGTGCAAAGTGGTTATTGTAATATATAGCAATACTGCACTTTAAAAGTAATGAGACAAATAAGAGATTGAGTACTAGGCCCTAAATGGGATATCTTCCTCAAATACCCACTACCACCAATACTATTATCACTAATGTTCAGGGAACATCAAGGAAAAGGGTCATAAAGATTGTAAGAGCCAGATGATGGGCATCTCATGGATATTGTATTCATGAACTTACAGCAATTGTAGTTACCTGTACAGACCCTACACAAGATCAAGCCAGCTGTTGGGAGGAATTTGAGGAAAGTTGGAGTAGAAACATGAAAGGTGGTTATGGTCATGTTCATTGTGCACATTCATGAAATTCTCAAAGATAAAAAATATTAATATAAATATTCAAGAGAGTAGTAAAAGAAGAGATTCTAAACAGTCTCACCACAAAACATAAAGATATAAAGGGAAGTAAATCAGTTGGCTTGATTTATTCACTCTAAAATGAATATATACATTTTATAGTGCACAAATATATGTATTGATGGATAAAATAAGTGAAAGTTTTAAAATAAATGATGACGTCATTTGTTGAGAAAATAGGCAACAATTAAAGGAAAATGCTAACCGCTATGTATTCAGTTTTCTTATAAAAGGTGTAAGCATAATACTGTCTCCAATTACATATCATTTGTTCCCTGTTTTTTCCTAAGTATTTTTGTGTGTATGAAAGTTCAGTTACAAAGCTTATCTATTCCAAATGACTTGTTTCCAAATATGATCTGATAGGGATATTGATTGTCTTGCTATAACAAGACTCTTCGGCTGTTTGAGTTCACTGACCCAAAGCATGAACTTATTAATAACAATATTCTGCTATCAATAGAGGCTATTTACCATCCACAGAGCAGGAGAACAGTATAAGGCAGCTTTTTAAATTTATGTTTTGCTTTGTTTGTTGTACTTGAGCTTTTCAAATACATAAAAATATGCTTGTAAATATGTGAGGAGGTTTGGGGGGAGGGACTGGGAGGAGAAGAAGGATGAATGGGAAACTGATCAGGCTGGAAAAAATAAATTAATTAATTTAATAAAATAAAAATTAAAGTAAATGTATAAATTAATTGGATCACTATATATATATTATATATATAATATATATACATTATATATATAATATATATTTACTCAAACACATTTAATAAAATAGATATAAGCAAAATCTTAACACATTGTAGAAGGTACCAGTTCATAGTGGAAGAACCAATGAGCCCAGGAAAATCCTGATTTGTAGTCATCAAAAGACAAAGTTTATAGCATTGGAATTTCCATAATTTTAGAAAGTTCTGCTGATGTTTCCTTCAGGTTAAAAATTTATATTTTTTTCCTATTAATCCAAAAAATCAATAATAACATTTTCTAGTAAGCTACAAAATTTTGAAACACACAAAAGTGTTCCTATGTGGGAGTTTGGAATACTCATATTAAGAACCATAAATAAGTGTTTTGCAAGTTTCAGATGCGTGGCTCTTTGACAAAGAAAAACTTAATTCACTACAAGCATAAGATCATTGACAAACAGATTTAAAGTCTGTAGTGGGTAGTCTGCTGTGGAAGATTCTAGAACAAAACTTGGAGATATTCAAATGTACTCAGAGATTGGATCTCTTCTCCATGTCCCTTCTTTAGAGTAATTTAGAACCGTGAAAAACTGCTGGTGAGACACTCATCAAAAACGACATCAGCAATTTTAGTCCCTCTCTCCAGCAATGCCAGTTAAGCACAGAAACCCATTCTCTCCGCACGATAGTCTCCACATACCATTAAAAGATTGTAAAAGTTTCTGTTTGAGACTCCATTGTACAAGAGTTCTGAGTGTACCAGAGATTAGTGCAATTATTTTTCTGTATATCTTTTTGGCAAAGGAGATGAAACTACCATCAGTTCCATTTCAAAGATTTGTCCTCTTGAGTTCTCATGAGGCTTCGTCTCTTAGTAAAGACTATCTGGAATAATAAGTAAACAGGAATTTCACTTTTAACCACCACTGAACCTGCTTACTGTATAGAGGGTACCTTTATGCCAGTTTATTCTCTAGGGGGATTAGAGAGCTGAAAACTTCTTTAATTTGTTAACAATTCTTAGTTGTGCTGCTATTTAGACTAAAGTATCATTACTTAAAAGTATTTCCAAGTCATGGACTACCTGATAAATGTGCATGCCATTGTAGTCCATATCAACCTTCTCATTTATCCTAGTAAAGAAATGAAATATACTATCTGGCAAGAATTCTTTAGTAAAGAGCTACATAGTTTGCCACTAGTTTGTGATCTCTGGATGCATGTCCTGCCTCATATACTTTGTATTGATTTTAAACAATGATACATCAACAAGAATAAGTCAATCTAGATATTTCAATAAGCTTTTTTTGTTTTTGTTTTTCAAGAGAGGGTTCTTCTGTGTAGCTTGGGATGTCCTCTGTAGACCAGGCTGGCCTCGAACTCAGATATCTACCAGCCTCTGCCTCCCAAGGGCTGGGATTAAAGGTGTGTGCCGCCACCACCTGGCTATAATTTTTCTAATAAATCTGTTAATACCAGTCAGCATTTGAAATACTAGACAGTTATGCATTATATTGGTTACATTTCTTATTGCTGTAACTACTGCCTGACAAGAAGAATCTTTAAGAATAAGAGTTTATTTAGTTCAAAAATAGAGCCCACCAGAGTGGGGGAGGCATGGCAGCATAGGCACCAGGCAGCTAGTCACATGCTATCTATGTGCAGGGAGCAAAGAAGACATAGGAAGTAGCTATAAAGTCTCAGTCTTGACCCCAGTGATCATTTTCTCCAGCAAGTCTTTATCTGCAGCCTGAGAATTCCACAAATTCCTGAAGTAGCACCACCACCTGGGGTCCAGCTGGTCAAACTCCTATGTGCCTCTGACGAACATTTCACATTAAACCACAGCATCAAATAATGGATAAAAACATTCCTAACAGAATTTAAAGAAATAGGAATGGACATATGATGAAAAAAATCATAGGATTTTATGGAACATAAGCCTGCTTTTTTAGCAATAGCATGCATTTCTAGTCAACAAACAGAAAACTTTCATACCAGGCAACATGAACATTTACAAGTTTAGAAGAAATGCCGTTGTGTGCTAAGATAAATTGAGTTCACTTTTGCAACCAAATGACAGAATATAAGAAATTATTCACCAGTAATTCTCTTGAGGCTCAATCATGCCATGAAGAGCTTCTTCAGATCACTCAAATGCCAGTATTTAGATGATTTAGGAATGATAAACTCAGGATTGGGGGTAACTGAAGCCTTAACTACTTCACATAATCACTGATCTTGTTAATTTCCCAAGAAAAAGGTTAGATACTCACAAATGTAGTTGATGAAAATATAAGCATGGAAATTTTAGAAAATACTAGGAAGTTGTTCCTTACAGGAATGAATAGAATTAAAATATTATTTATCTCCTAATGTGCAAAAATATTAATTGATTTGCAGCTTGTAAAAACTATGGTGAGTACCTCCTTTAGTTGAATTATGCCTTAGGTGACCTATATCCTGAATATGTTTATGCTTTCCTTTGGAAACTTCATGTTCTTTCAAATATTAAATAGTAAGAAAATAAATATAATCAACAAGAAATAGTTCACTCCATGCATTAACTTGTCAATTTTGTTAAGGACTAAGATAAAGAATCATGCTTGATAATCCAGAGAGATCATTGACACTACCAGAAAATGGGAAGAAAAATATTTCACATGAAACACATTGAAACATATGGAACATAGTTCTTCAAGTATAATGTAACATACAACTACAATAAAGGTTTGTAACCAATTCTGGAAGAAGGTGTAAAGTGATTGCATCAATATTTCTACAAGTGTGTTTCTCAAATAAAATGATAGACTTGTATATCTCAATATTTTTCAAGTAAGAGAATAGACACAGAATGGACAAGTTATGACAATCATCTTTTCTTCTAAGTTTTCAATTTGTACTCTGTCGTCTTTCTTCCCCCCCTTTTTTATTAAGAAAAAAATTTCATTCATTTTACACACCAATCAAAGATCCCTCTCTTCCCTCCTCCCACCCCCCAGCCTTCCCCTCCCAGCCCACCCCTCTGACTTCCACCCACAAGAAGCAAGGTTTCACATGGGGAGGCACATCCAATAGAGGTAAGTCCAAGCCTTTCTTCCTGCCTCAAGGCTGCACAAGGTGTCCCATCATAAGTAGTGGACTCCAAAAAGCCCACTCATGTACCAGAGATGGATTCTGATCCTACCACCAGGGGGCCTCCTAAGCAGATCAAGCTACACAACTGTCTTGCCATACAGAGGGCCTAATCCAGTCCCATGTAGGCTCCACAGCCTTGGATCCAACTTTCATGAGTTCCCTCTAGTTTGGTTTGGTCATCCCTAAATGTTTCCCCATCATGATCCTGATGCACTTGCTCATAGTATCCTTCTTCTCTCTCTTTGACTGGATTCCTGGAGATCTGTCTGGTGACTGGCTGTCTTTCAATTATACCTTTCAAGGGTATTTTACTAGCTGGCACACATTTTCAATGAACCAATCTTCCATGGAGTCCTGAAGTAGACACATAGAAGCTATTAAGTCAATGTCCAAAATATCCCTAGCCTAGGAAAAACACAGATTTTTGCTCTTATTTTGATAACTCTGTTTGAACAGTAGCCACCTGTTCTTAAATTATAATAGCTGATATGATGTCTCTGAGGAGGAATGGGTCTCTGAATAAAATGACAGAATATGATGTTTGTAAACAAAGGTGATAAGATTCTGAGAATTATCCATGGAACTCAATTCACTTAGGTTTTTTGTTGTTGTTGTTGTTTAATTTTTTATGTTGAGAAACTTTTACTTGGCAAAGATATAAAGTAGGTATTGTGATACTCAAACCATTTAAAATTTCCAAGTTATCTCTGAAAATTGCATGAAATCTCATACTATGAATTTAAGTAGCAAATAACAATTTAGACAGTAAGTTCCATCCATAGACCCTTTACTGATTCTCTGGCTTAACTAAAGTTAATGAACTACAACCCCAATGTCTCCTCTTCATTTGTATCTGTATTGATCTTTATCAATTAGTTCCCACACCATGACATTTCAAAGTAGATGTGCACCAAGCATTATCTCACTATTAGGTCATCAATGTCTTGTCTGGATCTTCCTGTGCTTTTTTCCACTGACTTTTTCTTCCACAACAGAAGGTGTTGTAGCTTTGGTGGTGAGTCTAGTTCTCATTTCAATATTTGTTTGAAAATTGCATGCTCTATATCCTTTAAGAACACAAAGGTAAGTTCACAGTTTCTTTGGCTGTCCTTCAGTGGGTTCATTCTTTCTTTGCCTATATAAAAAGGATGAGTACAGCCTATTTTCATATAGGAAAGGCATTGTAGACAGTTTCCAAATGATAATATCTAATGCATTCACATCTAAATTCCTCTGAATATTGACTCAGTAAGTGTTTTTTTTTAATGGTAGAAGGTTTTCCCATTTTTCTTCTCATGGGCTTCTTACTTTGCCTTCATGTTTACTATCCAATTCTTTCATTTGAGATCTTTAGTTGCTTAACACAACTTGAGATGTGTGCACTAAACACTATCCCCTGGAATAGTTAATGTTCCTATGATAAAGTGTAGCTGAGATACATGCTATATTCATTTTCCCTATTAATAGAAAGTGATTAAATGCTATATGGGATTTTGAAGATGTAAGCAGAATGTGACTATCATTAAAATATTACAAGAAAAAGTTCTTTTTAATTGGAAACCTGGCCCTGATTTTATAAACATTAATTATAAAGTTCAAAAATGACCACATTGAACCTTTCTGTATCTAAACTACACCTCAATAAACTTGAATACTAAAAGTACAATTAAAAAAGTTAATAAGTGTGTTGGATATATTCAACTAAAGAAATAAGCATTTTAACTCTTCTGTCTCCTTCTTCACCAGCCTGCCAAGTGCTGTCCTTTCCTGGCAATGCTGCTCAGAGCACCCTTTCTTTCTCAAAAGTATGTCAATTGCTGTACGGCTGTCCTTCATTCCCTGTCCCATCCACACATTCTTAAGAATGCAGTCTGAAAAATTTGATTGTAGCAATGTTTGTTTATCAATACAATCATTCACTCTGAGACATATATAGATTAGCATTTTTCTCTCACATTATGTAAAATCCTATCACTCTGTGAAGCTTGCCCTCTGCCTCCAATGATTCCTTATGGATTCCTTCTTCACATTTAGCTTTGGACCTTTACCAAGCTGTAGACACATCATATATCAGGTATCTGTGTGTTTGTGAACAATATTTAATACAGATACTTCAGTTCTTTTTAAGTCTAAATCTTATAGATGATTCTGGATTTATCTTACCTTGGTAAGTTCACAGAAAAGAATATAACCATGCTGTTCACCAACCAGCGATCTCAAACCTGGGTGAAACTTCAATATTATTAACATGGTTTAAATACAAGCATTCTCAGCTCTCCAGCTTTCTATTGCTACCAATATTAGCTACTAGCTCTTAAGTCAAGTTAGTCCATACAAAGATGTAAATTTACTACATTGCAATGTACTTGATAATGTACCACCTACTGTTTGTTCTAATCATGTCAGAAATGTATAAAAAGTTTACAGATCCACTATCATTGTTTTCATAGATGTGATGAAGTCTAAAGAGTTAAGGTTATCAAAGTGGAAACACTAGATCTTGTGAACACAGGTTAAGATTTTTCTTTAAATAATTCTGATCCATGAAGCTGTTTAAAGAAACAAGATTGACCTAGATTTCTGTATATTTATTATACCAAATTATATTAACCCACCTTTGCTTTGTTAAATAAGCAGTTTTGCTACACATTCAGAAGAAAAAATGATCTTACTTTTAAACACTTTATAGGTCAATGTCAAAACTAAGATTTGAGCAATTACATCATGACTCCACAAATACCAATATATGATACAAAATTACAGCCATGCAGAAACCAAGCACAACTTTAATCCTAATAGGTTGAACTTAGCAGAAATATGATGAATCATCTATGAAGATTAATTACAATCCCTCCCTTTCAGATAATATCCAGTTCTGTAAAGTTAATTTAAACATTAAGGCAGATTATGTTGACAAGAATACATTTAGAAACAAAGTAATAATGGAAACAAAAATAAAATATTAAATTATCTTCTAACAACATTATATTGTCAAATGTAATGCTGTGAAAAAGCTCAAAATCTGTAATAAAATTATATATCTGACTTAGGAAAAATAAATATGTATTAAATCAGAATAAATTTTATAAGAGCCACCATAAAGTAAAATTATGTTGATAAAGGATTTATTGAAAATATGAATCATGTAAACAGCTAGATTTTTACAATTACCAAGAACTATAATGAAGAAGAAAATTTAAACATGACTCAAGAAATAGGTAATAATACTTAAATTGTGTTTTATTCCTATTATAATATCTGATTTAGTATGTTAAAACAATACAATAAACTTTTAAACTTACATATATGACTTTTATTATAAAGTGTGTGTGTGTGTGTGCGTGTGTGTTTGCATGTGCACACATGCTCTTGAACATATACACAATTCCTATTTAGGAATTTAGTGTTCATATTACTGGGTATTAACTAGCAATGTTTTATGTGCAAAAGGCTGATATTTGGATGGCTGAGTAGGTATACATATGTTATAATTACCTATGGTCATATGTATTGACATGCATGGAATTTTCTTACTTCAGGACATGCGACTCTAGCAGAGTGCACTATTGCTTTCAATTAATCACTTCTATAATATTAGTCCTTTTTCTGTTGCTGTAGCAAAATACCTAAGACTAGCTCATTTGCAAATGTAAGAGTCTTATATTGACTTATAATTCTAGAAGGTGAGAAGTCTAAGTGCTTGCCACTGGCATATGTGTGGTTTCTGGCCAGAGTCTGGGGATGCTCCTTGTCAAAATAGAAAGCCAAAGAATGAGTAGGTATGTGTAGAAGGCTAAACAATCAGAGCATCTGTATTTTTAAACAGACTTTTTGTGACTATGAATTGATAATGAGCTGGCATTCAAGGACAGAAGGCAGGGACTCGCATAAGAAGAGCCTTAACCAATCCATAGGAACTCAAGCAGTCTCTCACAGCACTTCCCAAATAACAAACAAATGTCAACAGACTTTTAGAGGAGATAAACCATAACATTGTCCTATTATTATTGTTTCCTGTGGTGACTGTAACAGCCTCCATAGGATTGTGATGGTACATTTTGACAGCCAAGCTTAGCCTCATGACTTGCCTTAATCATGAAATATCAACACATATGATTCAAGTTGAAGCGTCAGATGGAGCTTGCAATACCAGATTTACTTATTCTTGTTGTTTTCTGCCTGAGAGATGGACATGTTCAGCTTTGATAACTGGACTCTAGAAATCTCAGTGACACAGAAGATAGCAAATTTATTTCAGATGCCCCTGGTAAGGGAGTTGAAATCAATCAACCAACTTTCTAAGCTATAGATAAGTAATAAGTCCATAATAGATCATCAAGTCCAACTGATGATTATAGAAATTTAATAATGAATTATTGCTTTAACTACTTAATTTGTCTTTAAATTTTTATTTATTTTTATTTTATGCAAATTGATACCCTGCTTTGCATGTATGTCTATGCTACATGTGTGTGTTTGTGTGTGTGTGTGTGTGTGTGTGTGTGTGTGTGTGTGTGTGTGTGTGTGTAAATGCCCTCTCATGGAGCAAATCAAAGCCAGGGTTTTTTCACACTAGTATATTTATCTGTTTCAGTCCAGTCTCTGTACATATCACGTAGCAAGAGTTTAAGAAAGGAGAAAATCTGGAAACATGGATGATAATGACATATTCAGGCTGCAACATCATAGAGAAAAAAGGAGAAAGTTACATATCCTATCATTGGACTGGTTGATTTATCCAGCCACGTACACATATAGGCCACACATAACCTCTGAAATCCATTATCATCTCATCTCTATACCAAGCTCAGCTCCCCAGGACTCTGTGCTTTATGTCTAAGATGATGCCATCTATGGCTGCAGACACATGTAGTCCTCAATGAGGTCTCTGAATGTCAAGACAGGTGCTTCCCTAAGGCCCTTTAGTGTTCAGGAAACTCTCAGCAATGTCCAATCAGAAAATCTGAATCAAATCTAAGTACTAAGCCACATTTGCCTATGTATGGTCTGTAATCAGAACAAATGACACCAGAAAGTTTCTCTTGCTCAAAAAACTAAAAATCCAGGTGACAGAAAGTAGTCAACTCAAGAAACAAATTAAGCAAAGTTGTTGCGAGAGTTTTCCTGCCTGGCCCACAGTCAGGACAAATCTCTCTCACCCGCCAGTCCCAAGCCGCTCAAACCCGATCAAGTAAACACAGAGACTTATATTGGTTACAAACTGTATGGCCGTGGCAGGCTTCTTGCTAACTGTTCTTACAGCTTAAATTAATCCATTTCTATTAATCTATACCTTGCCACGTGGCTTGTGGCTTACCGGTACTTTACATCTTTCTTATCCTGATGGCGGCTGGCAGTGTCTCCCTGACCCAGCCTTCCACTTCCCAGCTCTATTCTCCTCCTTGTCCCGCCTATACTTCCTGCCTGGCCACGGGCCAATCAGTGATTTATTTATTGACCAATCAGCAACACATTTGACATACAGACCATCCCACAGCACAAAGTATTTGAAAAAATTAACAAAATGATATAATTGAAAAAATTGCAAAGAAATATTTCTAAATTATGTTTTCTAAATTATGTTAGTGAATGTTTCTAAATTATAAGAGCTAGAAGACGAGGACATCTGCTGAAGGAA
The DNA here is from genome assembly GCF_007827085.1 of Peromyscus californicus insignis. Taxonomy (NCBI): domain Eukaryota; kingdom Metazoa; phylum Chordata; class Mammalia; order Rodentia; family Cricetidae; genus Peromyscus; species Peromyscus californicus. The sequence continues at coordinate 65,441,303 of NW_026294458.1, forward strand.
AGAAACTTCTCTATGTGATAGGGAATCTGCACCCACAAGATTATAACAATACGGTCACCTAAACCATGCCTTCTGATACCATAAAAGCTAGACTTCAAGGAGGAGACTTTCAGGTCAGCCGCAGCTTTGGGTTCTCATGGTCCTGTGTCTGAAGTGAAAAGTGTTTTCAACAAGAGAGACTTATCCTCCGTCTCTGGGTCATAGCACAGGCAAGTGCAAGAGTCTATAATACTTAGGAATTCTCTTGAACATCCATGACCAACAATTCAAAGAGGAGTCCTCATTCATGCTGTAGGGAATTTTGTTATATAGTCTTTTGTTCTTAGAAGGAGCATTGTCAGCTGAGAAGGAAATTTTTTTATATAAACTGTGTTTTTATATGTATACACAGACAGATCATTATTGCTATTTGGGTAGATATATGATTATACTATTCCTTATGAAGTTTCCAAATACCCTTACTGTGTTGCTTTACCCTCCTCCCTCCTGTTTCTGCATTTTCTCCCTCCCCCTGCCTAATTAAGCCCCCATACTCCAATTTCTCCTTTCAGATCACTTATACTCTGCTAGTCTCCTCTCTACTGTTCAGCCTCCACAGGGGTCCATTTTTTTACCTGCCTGGTTTCTGCAGTTACTCAAGGTTAATCTGATCACATGGCAGGCAGAGTCTGTGTGTTCTAGGACATAACCAGTTTGGAGACACATGCCTTTAATCTCAATACCAACCATGGAGACCTGGAGGTCTGTATAGACAGGCAGTGACGAGGAGGTCATGTGGTTGGGTTTACAACCAATGAGAAGGCAGAACAGAAAGTCAAGAAAAAGACAGACACACAGGAAGTAGGTCTCTTTCTCAGAGGAAGAACGGCAGTGGCAGCAGGTGATAAGAAGGTGGTCTTGGTCTCAGCTTTTAGCTACTGCTCTGACCTCTGGGGCTTTTAACTCTGCATTTGACTCTGTGTTTCTTATTTAATAAAACCATTCAGAATTACATCTACATCCTGAATAACAAGAATAATTCTTGATAGAATACTATTCCAGATATTAAGATATATTATAGAGTCATAGTAATGAAAACAATATGGTACTGGTACAAAAAACAGACATGTAAACCAATGGTGTAAAAGTGATGACCCAAACATGACTATATCTAACTTCACCCATTCAGTGTTCAACAAAGATGCCAAAAACATAAACAGAAGAAAAGAAAGCATCTTCCACAAATAATGTTGAGGAAACTGAAGTTCCACAAGCAGAAGATGGAAATCAGACTTCTGTCTATCAACCTTCACCAAAACTAAATCCAAATAAATCAAATACCTGAAAGTGAAACCTGAAACACAGAGACCACTAGAAGAAAAGATAAGCATTACCCTACATGATGGAAGTATTGTTGTAGAATGTTATTTCAACTTGTGTTATTTTTGTTTTTGCTCTGGAATATTTGTTTAATGATGCAACGATGTGTTTGATTAAATAAAATTCACCTGAGGTCAGGAGGCTGAGTCAGCAACTAGCTGACAGGAAGTGGTAGGGAGGAGCCAGGTGAGAAAAGATTTATAAGGAGGGAGGAGGAGAAGCAGGAGGGCTTTTTGGAGGATGCCAGCAAGGAGAGGAGACAAGCTACTTGCTATTCAGCCTCTCTGAAGAGCAGAATTCCACCTTAACCTTTGAATCTTGAGTTCTTTAGAGGGTCAGAGGTTTAGTTAAGTTCCCATCCCTTCCTTGCTTTGCAAGAGTGGGGCCGAAGGGAACAGAACTCCTTTGGCTGCGGTCCTTGCAACATAACCCCTGCTGATAGCAGCAGAGTTGCAGTTGCTGATTCAGATGCTGTAGCTTAAAAGGCAGAAACAATTTTTAAAAAGACAACAAGGTACAGAAAAACAGGTTTCAGACCTAACCCCTCCCCCCCATCAAGGCTAAATAAGGCATTGCACCTTAGGGAATGGGCTCTAAAAAGCGAGTTCGTGTACCTGGGATAAATCCTGGTCCCATTGCCAGGGGACCGACCCACAAACACATCAAGCCAAGTAACTTTCAACTTTCACAGGTCCGGCCCCAACTTGGTATGCCAGCCTGTGTTGACTAACCAAGGGAGGCCTTACCCCCATGAGGGGAAGGGATAGGATGAAGGTAGGTGAGGGGGAGGAGGAGGAGAGGAGGGAGGGAGAATAGGGGTTGGTATATAAAGGGAAAGAAAAATTTTAAATTAAAAAAATGAAAAAAAATTTTAATGAAAAAGAAAAACCGGTTTCTGAATAGAGAGCAATTGCCCAATAATTCAGGCCAATAGTTGACCAGTGGAACTTCACAAAATTAAAAAGACTCTGCATTGCGAAAGGGAAAATTCACACACTGAAGAGGAAGCTTGTCTGAGACCCCTAGCTCCACAGACTTTTAAGTATTTTCCACAGTTCTTAAAACCAGCATATGTATGTCACTATCCCCTTCGGATATCACATTTTTTTTTTTTTTTAGATTAAACTTACTTTACGTCTAAGTTACAATGAAAATTGCATGCTTAGAGTACTTTGTGTTTATGCTAAATCATGAAGACCTTCTGTTAAATATAAAGAGGAACTGGATTATTCTAGCTATCATCTGAAGGACTTTATGCTTCTTTTGAAGTTGTTCCTGGCATCTTATAACTACTCATCTTTTTCCAATGAACACATTAAATCTTCTCTTTAGATTTGAGATTGTCTACCTGGATTTTGAGATCAGAACTTTCAGAATTTCCCTAAATGCTCTCCTTTCTCAGTCATCCAGAATGATTCACAGCAATTCCATTAATTGACAATCTAGCCACAATGTGTCATAAAACATCCCTTCACCAAAAACAACAAAAAAATTGATTTCCCTGGTGTTCTATGATTTTCACAGTCAAAAATCAGAGAAAGGAATCAAATCTCGTTTTATTTGTTTCAAACTAGACTCTGAAGACCAGCTCTCTATTGCTATAGGGGCTCAGCATGATAGTGGTGGTGATGTGTGTGAAAGAAACAAAGGAAGCCCACAAGTTCAAAGGCACAGGACATTTCTTCAATAAAATTATAGAATAGAATTTGCCAAATCTAGGGAAAGAGATGCCCACTCAGGTAAAAGAGACACACAGAGCACCAGATCCAATAGACAAGAAAAGAAATGCCCCCATGCCACATTTTAGTTAAAAAAAAAAAATACTAAGTACACAGAACAAAGAAAGTGTGTGGAAACCTGCAAGAGAAAAGACCCAAATCACATCTAAAAGCAGGCCCATCAGAATGATAGCTGACCTCTAACTTTCAAAGCTAGAAGAGCTTGAAGTGATGTGCTTCAAGTTACAAAAGAACATGGACACCAACCCAAACTGCTTTTACTTGGCAAAACTGTGAATCATAATTGGAGAAGAAAGAAAAGCTTCCAGTTATAAAAATAAGGTATAGAAACTTACGGCAACAAAACTAGCCCTATAGAAAGTACTAGAAGGAATACTTTGGATTGAATAGAATGATAACTGCATGCAAAAGATGACAAAGGAAAAATAATTTATGTCATTGTTTGTGCACAGTAGGACTAATAAGAAGACACTACAAAATCAAAAAAATGATAGCAACTTACTTTTATATACTGGAAAAGGTCATGAATATATAAATTCATATTCCACAGGCTGGCTGCACCAAATGCTAGGCAACCACTTAAAAATGAGAAACTTGTGGAAGGATAAAACCAGCTCTAAATTATTTGTAGGAAAATGTCACAACTGGTGAAACATGCTGACAAGGTCCTGAGGCAGAAGCGAAAGCCAGGTATTCAAAGCCGAGAAGAACACCATCTGGGATACTGGAACATATTTACATAGTGGAAAGGTAAGAAGAGTTTGGAATGCAAATATCGATTTATAAGTTATGGTGAACAGTTTATTCCACATGTCTTAAGGAGAAGAATTAGGCATCACTAGGTGCGTCTTTAAGGGTAGTTTTGTTCTATGGATAGCAGACTAAGGAAGCAAGAATAGAAGAAAATGGAAAGGCATTTTATAACAATAATAATATTGTTATAAATTAGATGCAAAGATTAGAACCTAACTGGTAAGTGACTTATAATCTTTCTTCAAAAGATAACACACTGTTATTTTTAGAAATCCACCACTTCAAAAATGAACAGTGGGCCGGGCGGTGGTGGCACAGGCCTTTAATCCCAGCACTCGGGAGGCAGAGCCAGGCGGATCTCTGTGAGTTCGAGGCCAGCCTGGTCTCCAAAGCGAGTTCCAGGAAAGGCGCAAAGCTACGCAGAGAAACCCTGTCTCGAAAAACCAAAAAAAAAAAAAAAAAAAAAAAAAAAAAATGAACAGTGGTCTCTTGATAATGAAAAAGCTAATCCATTCCATCATTATGGCAGACACTAGCAGGACTCTCAGCTTTCAATTCTCATCAGATTTTACTGTGGCTGACAAAAACAAACACTTGTTGCTATAATTTTATTTTATAAAATAATAATAAATTTTATAAATTTATTATCTTTCACATACCACTTCACTACTTACTACAGTACTTACAGAAATGTTAATTCCTAGATGTATTTTTTGGCAACATTCATTTCCCTTTTGTTCTTGTCTCAGTTCTTTTACTTCTTGCCTCTGTTCTTTTATTTAAATGATATCCATTGCTTTTACTTTTCTTATTTGTGAGATGGTAATATAATTACAAAATTTACCCTTCCCTTTCATGTTTCTGAACCAACCCAAATACTCCTCCTTGCTATCTTAAATTCCCAGCCTCTTTCTGACTAATTGCTATTGCATGGTTCCTTATATATGTATATACATATATATTCCTAAATATAACCTTCTCAGTCTGTATAATGTTACCCATATGTGTGTTTGAAGGGATGCCTTTAAGTATAGGATAACCAGTGGGTGTGCTCCTCCTTGGGGAAGACTATTTCTCTTGCTGTCATCATTCTTTAGCTGCCTACAGATCTCTGTGTAGGATTGAAGTCTCATAGGCTTCCCCCCATCTACTTTAACATATATATCTATTTATGTTATTCTTTTTCAGCTCATGTTTGGGCAATTATGTCGGTGATATTTTAAACAGTGGTTCACAACCACTAATGCTGGGACACTTTTATACAGCCCCTCATGTTGTAATTTTACTACTGTTATGAACTGTAATGTAAATATCTGAATATATGACTCCTGTGAAAGGATAATTTGACCCTCCAAAGAGGTCACAACCCACAGGTTGAGAACCACTGCTTTATGACATTAGATCATACAATCTCACAGCAAACTTCCTGGTCTTTGGATTCTTACAATCTTTTCATCCCTTCTTCTGCAATATACCCTGAGCCTTAGGTGCAATGTTTAGATTATTGTTAGGGATTGTTCTGGTTTAATAAAATATCAGTGGTATTTATTTATGAGTTTACACATATGAGTGAGTGTATATGTGTGTACCACATATGTACAGGGGTCCAAAGCTCTGAGAAATGAGCATCAGATCCTCTGAAACTAGAGGTACAGGTAGTTGTGAACTGCCATGTGGGTGCTGGGAACTGAACCTGGGCCCTCTGCGAGAACAGCAAGCGATTTAAATGCTGAGCCAACTCTCCAGTCCATGATATTGATTGTTTACTCCTCTTTTTTTAACACCTACTAACTATTGCATTACAATTATACATTACTGCCCAGTGTATTGTTCTAGTCACTCTCTGTGTACCATAAAGGACAGCGACAGTTAAAATTTGTAAAGAAATAACTATTCAGTGTAAAACTCAAGTTCTTATAGTTGATATTAGAGTCTCATACAAAAAAAAAGTAAAGCAATGAGATTGGAAGGTTAAGTGGAAAGAGAGATGGAAGGGGAGGATCACTAGACTAAATTAATTATTCAAATAATATTTTAGTAGGTATAAAATATCTAGATTTAAGTCACTTTGGTTCCTTATTGTTTGTGACAAAATATTATGCATAGAAACCAACACCATTAAAATTAATCCAGGGCTTACAAAATGATTGCTTTTACAGAGTAGGAGATGGTCATAATATTAAAACACAGTCCATAAATGGTTCCCCTAATTCAATAAAGCAGATTTAGGTTAAGTGTATACTGTGCAACATATTAGAAAAGAAAAGAACCTCATTTATCCTTTTGTCTTTGCCTTAATGTCCTTATATGTTTACTTCATGTAAGAAAACAATTAGGAAATCTCAATCATGTGAACACAGAGTTGAAAGACAGTGACAATAGTATGCTTTCCCAGAAAACTGCATCAGACCATGAAGTCTAAAAACAGAATGGTTCTCAAAAATTCTCAATATACATAATTTATATTACCCATATCTTCATATTTTATCAAATTACCTAGTGGCCTCATTTAACAACTATATCTGCATTTTGACACTGTGTTTTGAATTGGGAGATAAAAATTGATGGCTACTTTAAGTTTATCCTTGATTGATAGGAGACAAAAATATAAATAATATACTATCCCGTCACTGTAGCAAGAAAAACTCATATGGACCTATACCTAAGTGTGCCAAATATATATGAAGGCAAATGAAGGAAATATTTCTAAGGATGCCAATATATCTATATGGTAATAACTGCTTTGAAATGCTTTTGGTGCTTTATTTAGTACAACTAATCAGAAAAAAATAGATCCAAATATATGTAAATAAAAGAATTAAGGAGCAATGAGAACGGAAACTGTACTCTTGGAACAGGATGAACGACCCAGAAGCCCCAGGTTGCTGAAGGACCAAACTTCACAGACAAGTTTGGGCTTCAGAGACTCAAATGTCACACGCTATTAAAACTGTAAAGATTGCTCTGTGAAACTGTTTATTCCTGAAAGCGAGTGGGGAAATCTTATGACCGAAAGGAAACAGCACGGAATGTGTTTTTGGGATGTCTTGGGATTTGAGGTTTGCTTTTCACCTTATTTTCTCACAGTAGGAGATGAAAATAGGAAGAGAAAATACCAGCATTTCGGCTCTGGGATTCAAAGGGGAGGAAATAGTGGCAAATTTAGTCAGAGAGGTCAAAGTCCTGCCTGAAGAAGTTTGTTTTCATCTTCACTGGAGTTGAGTTGGTTGTTTTGATGTGTGAAATCTTTTCAACCTTCAAAATTGTCAGGAGTGGAGGAAAAGTTTCTAACAAAAAAATGCTTCATTTTGCACAGATCCTTCTGAAGGCAGACACTCTCCAAACAGGGCTTCAGTGTCAAGTTACTCTGTGCAGAAATAAAAAAAAAAAAAAGATGGTATGCGTGGTCTAAATTTCTTAGAGGCAATTTTCAGTATTCATTTTGATTTGATTTGATCCTAAGGATTATAAAAAGGATCGTTAAAGTCATTAGGATATAGTTAGAAGTTATTAATGCTTTCATTCTCTCCTACCCGTATGTCTTTGACCACACTTCTCTTAGCCACACATTCTCAAGACTCTCTGAAGGGTCTCTCTTGTATATATGCTTTCTTTATAGGCTACTGCCCCTCAAGGGTTCTGCAGTTTCAAGCAATAAGTGGAAATCAACAAACTGTATGTAGAAATACAAGGTACACCAGGTTCTCTCACCATTTTTACATTATATCATAGGGCAATCACTAAGACAGAATATTCCAGGTAAGAGTCAGTTTCAGAGGTGGCAGCAAAGCGAATTTTGAAATTAGAAAAATATCGAAATTTCTGTTTTTATAATTTGAAAAATAACAATAACAATTCCAGGCAATCAATCAGTAAAAGTAGATTGAGGTGAACCAGAACTTAGACCACCCTGCTATTCCTGTAAGTCATCATTTAAAGCAAAGGCTATGAACAAAACAAAAAAACCATTTCTCCCTAGTGAAAAAACTGAATTCCTGATTAAAAAAAAAAAAAGAATTTGAAGGACCTCAACTAAGACACAATATATTTCCAATTCTTTTGTTGACTTGTTTCTGTATTATTTCTTGAGCACCATAAGTTTGCTTTGTGGATGGTCACCCTTAAGATCTGAGTATCAGAGACTTTGCTGTTGTCCTTCTGTCCTTGATGAGCACTTTTCTGCTCAAATGACTCTGAAATGTACAATCCCTCTAAGATCTTTCATCTGGACATTTTCAGTCAAAACTCTAATTTGTGTGATTTCCATTTATAAAATATACTACATAGATATTTTAAGACATATTTTTCTAAATCATGACTTTTCTCCAGCTTTTCTCATTATAACTGACAGCATAATTTAATCAGTTTCAAAAATTACCATAAAAGAGAGGGATAATTCTTTTCTTGCACATTGTTAGTGATGACTAATCATATGGCAATCATGAAGAATTTGCACTTAATTGTGACTCTGAAATGACATGAAAGGCATTAAGTGATGTGCTTATTTCTGGTTTTAATTTAAAAGTATCAAAAAGCAGGAGTTGTTGGAGCAGGACTAATGTTGATATCTTTCTATTCATTTAAAATGAGTAGTATGTTTTGAAGAAAGACATTTCAATTTTTTGTGTTAACTTTGAGAATATTGACTAGGTTCATCTTGTCTAGGTCTTGTGTAGACAAGACACATCTGCTACACCAAATGAAAGAACTATCAGACAAAGAACTCAAAAGAACGATTATAAGTATGTTCAAATAATTCTAAAACAACATGAATAGACTTCAAGGAACAAAAATAAAGAGATATATGAAATAAGAAAATAATTTAAGGATATAAAAGTAGAGATAAAATTTCTGAAGTAAAACAAATTGATACATTGTTGTGAATGTAAACCTCAATAAGCCAAATTAAAATATCAGCAGAAATTCTCAACAACAGAACAGACCATGGAATAAGCAAAGGATAGGTGATGGGAGCTAGAACAGAGAAATTGAATCACTCAGTAAGGATCATGATAAACATAAAAGAAACACTAAGAGAATGCAGGAAAGCTCTGGAATGGAATGTACAGACTGGACCTACTGATGATGACCGTAAAGGAAGAGGAGAAGAACACCATAATTAAAACATAGAGGATATTTTAGACTAAATCATAGGAGAAGATTTTCCAAACTTAAGAAAATAGATGCCCATCCAGTTAAAAGAGAATTAGAGAACTCCAAATAAACAGGAACAGAAAAGAAACTCATATAGGCATACAGTTAAAACATTAAAGACACAGAAAAATGAAAGTATTAAATAGCAGAAAGGTCAGGTTATTTATAAAGACAGGCTTGTCAAACTAATACATGAATATTCAACAGAAAATTAAATAATGGGGATGGGAGCTGAAAAAAAATGTATTCCAAGTTATGAAAGACAATAATTTTCAATGTGGAACATAAAACCAGTAAAACCACATATAAAAAGTGAAGGAGAAACAACCACTTTCTATGACAAAAACAGACGAATAGAATTTATGACCAGTAAGCTATCACTACAGAGGATCCTGGAGGAACATATAGAACTGAAGAGAGGGATGAATGCATACAAAAGGTCACAGGGAAAATATATAATCTTAGAACAGTTCATCCAAAGAGGTCTAAGAAAATACCAAAAAATAAAAGAAAACAATAGAGAGGAATTAACACACATTGCTGAATAATTCTGAGTATTAGTGGACTCAATTTCCAAATACAGTGACATAGACTAGCAGATTGTATACAACTGAATTTTTAATATTTTGCCTAAACTTGAAACAAAAACGTCCTCACTAGATTTTAATATTTATTGAATTCAGGAAACTCATTTCCACTCCATCTCTCCAAGATGAGTAATGTGCCTAAAGACAGAGAGCTATTTTATGTATCACATTTCAGATTCCTATTAAATCCATTTGAATAAAATTACATTTAAAAATACGGTTGTTATGTGGTTATTATTCAGCACACATTATCTTGACTTAACTTTTTCAGACTCCAGATACATATAATGGATTAATTAAACTGGTAATTCATGACGTTTCTATATATACACATTTTTACTAGTATGGCAAAATAATATAAAAGGTATAGGGGCAAGAAGTTACCAGTGTATTAATAAAGTTTTTATTTTATTTTATGTGCCTGGGTGTTTAGCCTGCATGTATGATGGTCTACTATTTGTGTATCTGGTGCCTGCAGAGACCAGGAAAAGGCTGATGCCTTTTACAGACAGATATGAGCTCCCTTATAGGCTCTGGGAATCAAATTCAGATCTTCTGAAAGAGTAGCTAGTGCTCTAAACTTTCAAGCTATCTCTACAGACCAGTGCGTTAATCATTTCAGAAATGATTATTTTAGTAATCTATAGTTAATGGAGTATATACTGGAATGATAATGTATCACTAAAAAAAATTCTCCAGGACAAGAGCAGAGTCATTGAAGGTACTATATTTCAAACAGAACTGAAAAAAAACATAACCTTAAAATATTTCTGTGTTGTGATGATAACTTATTTGTGTCCCCCCAATAAAATGTATCTGAGGATCAAAGGATAAAGGTCAGCCACTATTAGTAAAAACAGAAGTCATGCAATGTTAGCACATGCCCTTAATCCATCTAGATCTCTGTGTGTCCAAGGCCATACTAGGGAACAGAGCCAAGTGTGATGACACACACCTGTAATCCCAGTACCAACTATAGAGACCTGGAGGTCTGTACAAACAGACAGTGACAAGGAGGTGAGGTAGCTGGGCTAAGAGCCAATGAGAGGGCAGAACAGCAGGGCAATAAAGGCACAGGTAGACAGGAAGCAGCTCACTTTGGAAGATGCGACATGGTGAGGTAAGGTTAACAGGTTCTGATTCCTTTGATCTCTGTCAGATTTTCACCCCTATTTCTGGCTCCGTGTTTTTTTATTTAATAAGACCACTTAGAAATTCATCTACACTATGTGCTTATTATTAGGGTATATTATGTAGAGATGCTTAAGTCAGATCATTGACTGGTTTTAAAATTTACTATGTATATTATTCAATAGCCATTGCATCTGTTATTCAATACTATTAAAGTATCATAATTAGGAAGCTGATTTACTCAGGTCATATTTTTTAAAGTGGTCTTAACCTTGTTAGCCCCAGGTAGCTGGATAGGTTTCTAGTACCAGTCATGATTTCCCTCCTATTGAGTTAGGCCATAGGTTCAACTAGACAACTGCTGGTTATTGCCAAGACATGAGTTCCATGATTGCATCTTTAGGGGTATCTTGTCATGATGGCTATGGCTGTAATTCATAGGCATCACAGCAAGATAGGACTATGATTGCTACTCTACCTTGGCATATTATAGTACGTTCTCATACTATGAAAGCTAGACTTCAGGAAGGAGATTTCCTAATCAAATCCAGTTTAAATTTTCTGTGTCTGAAGTATGTAGTTGTGTCTCCAGTAACAGGGACTTACCTTCAACCTGTGAGAGTCAACTACAGGCAACACAGACAACCTATATTGGTTGGAGAGTCACTAGAACAATTCTGACCGACAAATCTGACAATTGTTTCTCATGCCTTGTAATACCATTTTACTAAGAGAATCTATGGCTCGTTTGGAGCATTATCAGCCTAAGTGGCATATACACCTTATTTGAAGTATATATATAGTGTGTATGTGTATATACATATATATAGGCTTATATGTATTGTGCATAATTTTAGGTAAAATAGTATGATTCCTTGACACTTTAACAAAAAACTTGATATTTTTCCCTATTTTCTCTGCTTCTCAGCTTCTGTAATGACATTGCTTCTCCTCCTCCTCAATTAGAAATCCTCTCCCATTTCCTCTTCATATAACCTATTTCCATCTCTTCACTTAATCACACCCCCCCCACGCACCCACACACACATTTTAGCTTTCCTGGCTTCTGAGGTTACTACAATTTATGTACTCACATTGAAAGTTTTGGAGCCAGGAGCCACAGATAAAAGATGGTCTCTTGTATTTCTGAATCTGGGTTACCTCCCTTAATATAAACTTTTCTAGTTCCATCCATTTACCTGCAAAATTTATTGTTTTATTTTTCTTTACAACTGAATAGTATTCCATTGCATTATTTCATTTCATTGTATGTTTGCCAGTCAAAGGAAAATTAGGTTGTTTTCATTTTCTAGCTATTGTAAATAGAGATGTAATAAATATGGTTTAGCTAGTTTCTGTGGAGTAGGTTGTTGAGCCATTTGCTCAGTAGTATAGCTGGGTCATATTACAGGACTATATTGAACTAGCGAGGTTTACTGCCTTGACAAAACTAGGAACAGTGAGGGAATTAAAGAAGGACAAAGCTAAGGAAGCAACACACACATGTTCATAGATCAACATGGATCAGATCAGCTCTGAGCAGTTTGTTGGGGTAGCACCAACTGCCACACAACAACCAGGAACCTAGTACTTTATTATGTATTATGTTTAACACAAGGGGAAAGCATTATCTAGTCTTGGTAGGAGGTCTCTGAAGGCAAGCAATCTCAGGTTGTAATCATATATGAGGAGGAAGCTGCAGTTGCTAGTTTTTCCAAATACTGCCAACATCAGTATTTGGAAATCAGAGCAGAGGTAGGCTTTGCCATTCCTCTTAAGGATATGATTTTAACTAGGCAATGTAAGGATGGGATGTGGAATGTCTTTCTGTATGCTATGAATATGTGTTGCTCCCATTGGTTAGTAAAATAAAATAAAAGCTGATTTGGCCTATGGCAAGACAGGATGAGAGCCAGGCAGGAAATCCAAGCAGAGATACAGGGAGAAAAAGGGCAGAGACAGGGCAGATGTCATCCAGCCAGAAGAGATCAGGGGACAGGCTCAGGGCAAGAAGCCAGGCAGACACCGCCAGCCAGACATAGAGAAGCAGTCAAAGAGATACAGAGTAAGAAAGATAATAAGTCATGAGGCAAAAGGTAGATAAAGAGAAATGGGTTAATTTAATTTAAAAGAGCTAGCCAGAAACATACCTAGCTAGGACAAGCTTTCAAAACCATTAAGTCTCTGTGTCATAATCTGGGAGCTAGTTAGTGGACCAAAAAAAAAAAAAAAAAAAAAAAAAAAAAAAAAAAAAGCCTAGGACAGGCTTTGCCATTCTCATAGGTCTGAGACATTGTTCCTTGACTTGAACATGCCTGTGTGAACAACACACATTCACTCAGGACCTTATCTGGCCTTAACATATTCACTCATGGCTTCCTTTGTTCTCCACATCAAAGTATAGATTTGTTTGATCTTATAAGAGAACCTATTACCACCACTTTTCCTGACCAGGATGTTTCCTAGCTACATTCTAAAAACTATCCTTATTTCCAAAGATAAATTTAGCTATTATCCTCACCAAACCTTCTCTTTGTATCAAATGAAGACCATTACAGAAGACCACAACTGGTCATAAGGCAAAAATCAGCAGCCCTAATGAATACTATAATACAACTCCTACACCTGTGATTAATGGAAAATCATAGAAGATGGGTCAAAAATATCTAGAGGACCAGGAAGCCAGCTGGGAGATTATTTCTCTTAGAAATAGCAAGCAGTCCCTTCCAACCACCCTAACCATCCAGACTTCCTTCATCCTCCTTCAGGGTCTAGCCTGGTGAGTTTCCCTGACCTATCCATCTATGTGTTTTCAGCTAGCCAACAGACTTAGCCTGGATCCGATTTCCAGTGCCCCAGCCAGACTAGAATGGCCACCAGAGCCTGCACAGCAGCCAGTATCTAGGCTTCTGCCAGGAACTGCCCTATTTGCAATCACTTACAAGTAATTTTTGGGATACTTCCAACCACCTCAGCCAGCCAAGTGTCTAATTTCCTTCTCCAGGGCCAGCTCTGTGATTCTCCCTGACCAGCTCATCCACATCTTCTCCAGAACCCACCAGATTGAGCCAGGTTCCCACACACAGTGCCCCAGCCTAGTCTGGCCTCCTCCTCCTGCACTACAGACAACTACTAGGCTTAAGCCAGTGCCCTCCCTCCCTATCATGCAACCCACAGGACCTTCCGATGCCATATCCAAGATTTACCTCAGGCTGTATCTATCTTCACATTCAAGGTTGAGACCGAGAAGCACATCCTGTGTATGTACCCTGTCTCCCTCTCTCACATCCTGTATACCAGTCCTGTCACCTCTGTCCACCTCACATCATTCCACCCAAATCATTTCCAACCTCTAGGCCCAACCCTTCTATATATCCTATCTATGGCAAAACCTGTTCTATCCATATAAGATACAGAACCAACAAAAGAAGTCCACATGCTCAGATATCATCCCAAAAATGCCACCAATATGAAATATCAAGCCAGTGCCTTCTCCCCAAAACCTACCAATCCTGTAGAAATATTTGTCAATGACAAATACCTAGATGAAACCCAGGACACAGAATTTAAAAGAAAAATCATCAACTTTATCAAAGAATTCAAAACATTAAAGGAGACACAGAGGAACAGCTCGAAAAAAATTAAAAAAAAAGGAGCTTAAGTATAATAGATCCTAAATGATGCCCAAGAAAACAAAACTATAAGGCTGATGGAAATGGTAAAGACAATCCAAGACTTGAAAACGGAATTCAATCAGGGAGGATACATTTGAAGAGGATTCAAACTGAAATGGAGAAGAGTGTAAAAACCTCAATAGCACAACTAGAAAACTCAAATCAAGCCTTGCATGTAGGATGAAGGAAGCAGAAGACAGAATATCAGTGCCATCTTAAAGTAAATGGATAGACAGGAATGTTCCAAAAAGATGGGACTTAGAAGCAAGCAAGAGTTGTTACCCTAATAGATGACCAAATAGAGTTCAACATGTCATTCTAATCAAGAGAACAGTTAACCAAAAAGACAATACTATCCTGAATATATATCCCAAACTCTGAGGCACTGAATTTTGTTAAAATGTACTATATATATCTTTATATTTAAAGATACAAATTAATATAAATCAATAATAGCACAACAACACAACCAATCAGAATGCAGGGTTGTGGAGCCCGGTATCAATAGATACAGCTACAAAGCATCCTGTAACTACAGCTAAGGGAACATTGCAGAAGATGAGGGTAGATAATTGAGAGACAGATGATCATGGAGTTTGCTATGAGACTGTGCCTAATGTCAGAAGCTACACCCACAAAGTTTCACCAGCATCACTACACAAATGTGAGCTCAACAAGGATGCCAGATACAGTCTTCTCCAGGGAAGAGCACACAAATTGGTTGTCCTATATACAATGGCCATCCCTGAAATCATACCTGGGTATAGCATGATACAAACCAAGCAAGTTATGTTTAGGAACACATATGTATGTACATATATGCATGTTAAAACAATTATTGAAAAGGAGGCCATGAGCTTTAAAGAAAACAAGGAGTGGCATATGGAAGGACTGGAAAGGAGGAAAGGGAGAGGAGAAATAATGTTATTATCTAATGATTTCTTTGGTCATCTTAGCACAGAAACTGCATTTGCAGTTATTCACTGTGGTTGTTTCCACACACTTGGCCAAAACTACTCTTATGGTTCTGGTCTTTAAGACAGAAAGATGAGGCATCTATTGGTCCTAGATGCACCTATGTGCATAATTTCCATCTGCTCCTTGATCTGGCCAATCTCTGTGCAATCTGGATGGGAACCTCTCTTGCCTTTATTGATATGGACACACTCTGAATATCTTATAAACTGACTTTTTTCAGAACATTTTTTGTTTCTTTCATTTAACCTTCACTCAATTATTTCCGTTTAATCGTGACTGCACTGTGCAATCTTATCTTGTCCCCTATTTGACATTCAAATCATTTTAAATGTTGTTACTGTGGTTTTTTTTTTTTACATATTTTGCTGTTAATTCGTTCTTGTAACTCCCATTTATGTTTCAATAACTGGTCGAGCTTTTCTTACCTTTACAGTTTTATTTTATTTATTGTGATAAATTTAATGTCACTTACAGCCAAAAACATGGAATAACACATCTGTAGGAACTATAATTGATGGGTTATGAAGCAAATGCACTCTTCATAGATAGTCAGTGTTTCAGTATCCTATACTGTATATATTCATTATGTATTAATTCTTAGCATAATATGGACTCCCTAGGTCCCCAGGCAACTGTCAATATTTATTGCAATAGATCCCCTGGGCTTTTCCACCTGGTAATAAGTTGTTAGTTGTAACAGCAGACTTAATATTCGTACTTGTGGTCATATTTATTGTCTAAAATTTTTCTCTGACACAGGTCCTTTATATCAGGCTGTAAATTCCTCAGCTTAATTGCTTTGCAAAATGTGCAATTATAGAGCTGATCAAAACTGTCAGGTACTGAAATTCTTGGACTCTGACTCATTTTTCTCATCAAGCTTCCTAGTTCTTTGCATAATGAAAGCTGCAATTTAACTATGCACTTGGAATACACAGGAATCAGAAGTGGGGTAAATCCACTGTGCCTGGCCACTCTGCTCCAGGCACAATGCCATTTACTTTGCATTTTTATGGAATCTTTGGAGCACTTTCTTGAGTAGAGTTTTATTAGCATAATATAATTCACAACACCAGTTTTCAGAAATCAAAATCATACCTCATCATGGGCATTGCTATTTCAAAGAAGGAAAAGCTTCTGTCTCATTGCCAGCAGGGTGAGGACACAGGTAGCTATTGTTTCCTTTAGTGACAATAAAATTATTAAAACAGTTATAATGAACTACTCAATAGTTACAACTTTTAGTGTTTTTTTAAATTTTTCCAAAGGTTTTTCTTGTCGACTCTTTGACTTAATATCTGTACTATTCTATAACTTTATATTAACCTGATTTCTTAGAAGCAATAATAGCACTATACAATAAGTTCTTTTAAAAATATATGAAATAACTGACATCAGAAGGCCTAATACAAGGACTTTGATGTTGAAATTTGATCCCATTCTATAAGTCTTTGTGAACATGTTATGTTATCTTCTCTGGAGCATCCTATGCTTTTGCGAAACTTTTCAGCTGAATCCGGAAGGCAAACGTGCAGATGTGAAGTGATGGTGTCCACAGGCGATGCTAGACTGTGTTTGCAGCAGCTCTGTTTCCCGCTCTTCCAACACTCACAGTACACAGGGATCTGAAAAGTGGGAGAAATCAATGGTTCCTGGCTACTGCCTACGGCAGGCACTGCGCCATCTGCTTTGCATTTTTATGGAATCTTTAAAGCATTTTCTTGAGTATTAGTAGTAATGTCATTCACAACAGTCTTCAATTTCCTCAGATACGCATAACAATATTCTATATGTATCACCTGGAAACTTTTTGGGAAGTGTGCTGCTGTGACAAATTACCCAAAATTAAAAAGTACACACACACACACACACACACAAAAAAAAAAAAAAAAAAAAAAAAGTTTTGCTTTGCCTCATGGTGGTAATGCTCCAAATTTACTTGGCCATATCCTTTTAGCCTGCGGTGGGCCACTGGATTACAAAGAAGCCACATAACAGAGACCTTCACCACATGACTTCAGGAGTGTGTAGACAGACAGGATGTGGCCAGATACCCAATATCCCCTTCAAGCATGTCCCTATGAGCTGTCTTCTTCCAATTGGCTCCACTGCAGAAAGGTTGTACATCTCCTAAGAGCATCACAAGCTGAAACCAACCTTTCAGCAGATGAACACTGGAGGGACATTGAAGGTCAACACCATGTCACCAGTCTCTCCTAATATGCATATTCACAGAATTCCCCATAATTTAATTCTTTAAAAGCTGAAAGCATAGTATATTGGTGAGCAAAAACACTTGAGCTGCTTTTCTTAATTTGTATCTATAAAATGATAAAAAATATTCCCAAAGTAATGTATAAGTATTAATGCTGATTGATATTGTAAAAAACATACATTGCTAGTCTTCTAAAAATATCTAAAATATTGATTCACTATTATTCTTATAAAAGAGTGGAGCCTTCTTACTAGAACCAGAGTTAAAATATTTGGGCAAAAGAATAGAAAGACAATAATGAAGCAAAACAAAATTAAGATCAGTAGCTTAATGCATGAGGTATTTTGGCAGATGAAGGCGGGAACCCTTTAAGAGGGAAGATACCACTTAGACTTCCAAAGAATTCTGAATAGAATGGAATAAGAAAATTTAATGTTGAAAACATATAATTAACTAACCACCTAAAATACCAATTAAGTAACTCTGGATTATTTGTTTTTAGAAAATATATTAGGTAACCAAAATGGAAATTTCCTGTGATGGAAAAACTTTCTAAGAGCCTGTGTGAGTATATCTCCATACCTAGAGTACAGTATAGTCCAGAATCTAATCCCTCTAGAGATGACATCACTAGGACTTTCATCTCATCAATGACAGTGTCTTCACATCTCTGCTGGAGCCATTGTTCTTCTCTCCTGCATTGATAATGAAAGGCTGCTTCAGTGGCCATAGTAAGAATATTGTATCATGAGAAGCAGTGATACAGTTTTCCCACTGTTGATCCTAAAATTGCATGTATGACATCATAGAGTCAGATTTATTCAAGAAATATAACAATAAATGTGTTTTGACTAGCTTGTTTTTGTACATTTTTCATTTTAATTGAATTTTCATTTCATGTTTAAATTATTTACTAATAAATTATTGGGGTTTAATTTTTAGTAATAATATTGACTACACGATGAAAAACAGCTCTTATGTAATTATTTAGCAACAGACTAAAAACAGGAAAAATTAGATAAAAGCAGTATAACAAATGGGAGGGGGTAAATATTAAATTTTAAAACATATACAAGTGCATATAATACTGCAATTGTACTAAGTTTTAGAAGGGAGAATGGGGTTTGGGGGATGGTGCTAACAGGGGAGAACTAGTCATTCTGCTAGATTAAAAATTATGGTAATTGATCAAAGATTTGAAAGTAAATAAAAAAGAAAGTATTAAATGCTTCATCAGTGTCCTATGGCTACTGTTATATTGAGTCACAAACTACATAACTGTACTCACTCACACTCCTAGAGCCTAGAAATCTAAAATCAATGTGCTGGAAGAACCAAACTTAATCTGAAGACTCCAAGGGAGAAAGTTCCCTTGCCTTTTCTAGAAACCAATGTTCTTTGAATTGTGGCAGTATATTTAATTTTTGTCTTTATATAATCATGGGACATTCTTCCTTGTTGCTCTAAATTGTTCAGGGGGCAACACACAATCTATTGTTATTATCCATACCCATCACAAAGCTTATAGCTATGACCTCTATAACAAAAAACATACTAGAAAAGCATAATAAAAGCATTTGAGGAACATTTTATATGACATAAGAATTTTCAAATTCTTTTGAGTATTAAATTGAATACCCAGTTTCAAGGAAAACCAGAAGTATTTTATAGTTAAGCTTGATGAAGAGTTGACAGTCGAAGAGAAATGGAAACAAAGAAATTAATTGAATGGCAGTGAAATTGTGGGGATTCAGTGAAACCTGTTTGTTCAGATTCATCTTAACTTTTACTTGCAACATTCTTTTTTTCCCATGTATAGGAAAGTTTAACACCTGTCACAGGAGGGTCATGTGACCTACATTCAGAGACTGAATTTCAGAAAAGTTCTCTATGGCAGCACTCACGCAGAGAGGAGTGACAGAATGGTAGCATAATCTGTCCTCTTTTGATCTCTCTGTTTACATGTCATGTTTTAGGATACCATGTTCTGAGCATTAACAACACAGTCTTCCTCCAAAGTATGTATGTGTTTCTTTATCTAAATCTCCCCTTATTATAAGGACAATAATCGCAAGGGATTCAGGTCCATCTTAACTATATGTTTTATTTTAAGCACATCTTCAAATAACATGTTTGTAGAAAAGTCACATTCACAGCACCAAAATTGACGACTCCAACATATCTTTTGGGGAACATAACTTAACCTAAATGAATAGGGTGTATATTGTTTCAGGAGAAGGCTGCAGGGTTGCAGAACACCTGAAACATTTGGAGGACTAATAGGAGGAACCATTCCTTTGATCTATCAAGGTCAAAGAGAATAATAACATGAAATGAATTTTCAGATGAAAGCAATCACTTGGTGGCCAAGACAGAAGTGAGTAAAAGTACTTGAAAGGTTTATAATAGCAGATATCTTAATTTTACAATGTGATAATAACTTTCAGCATTGGAGATTATTATGTGAATGTGTTTGAAGCTCAGTGGATCATTTTATGGGAAAAGAGTGCGTAGAAGAGATGTGATGTAAAATACCGCAGTCATTCATGGGAAGCACAAATAGATGAGATTGAAATTAGGAAGCCAAACTCAGGTAGGGAGATTGCGATGGTTAATTTTTTAATTGTCAACTTAAGTGGATCAGGAAATGGCTAGGGGATTAATAAAATACAGTTCATGTGGCAATTGTGAGTGTATTTCCACAGACAATTGTTGTGTGGAATCTAATAACACCTAATGGGGGGACAGACTTTCAAAAATGTCGGAATGCCAACTCACTAGCTGAGGTCTAGATGAAAAATAAGTAGAATGAGGACACCAGCCATGAAACTCCACCCATTCCAAGGTGGTATTGCTATTGCTACTGCATCCTCCATGGACATCAGATTCCAGCTTCTTCAGCCTTTCTACATATACTTGTTCTGCACATGCTTTCTGCATAGCCTTGGAGATGCCTAACTTTCTGCATGAGCTTGGAGCTGCATTATTCTTCCTCGCATTCTGAAGATTCCAGCTTCTCTTTTTTTTTTTTTTTTTTTGGTTTTTCGAGACAGGGTTTCTCTGTGTAGCTTTGTGCCTTTCCTGGAACTCACTTGGTAGCCCAGGCTGGCCTCGAACTCACAGAGATCCGCCGGCCTCTGCCTCCCGAGTGCTGGGATTAAAGGTGTGCGCCACCACCGCCCGGCGATTCCAGCTTCTTGTACTGAACATCCAGCAGATATTGGTTTTCCAGCTTACAGATGATTATCTTTGGACCATACAGAATCCAGTAAATTAAATCAGTCCATTAAATCTTCAATAATCATAAAACATAAATATATATATATTCATCATTATATTTAACATATATATTATACATATTCATTATATATATATATATATGGGTTGACAGTAATATGAGGAGCATTGAAGTACACAAAGTGATCTTGAATTTCTAAGATGCAAAATTATGGAGACAGCAACAAACATCATGTTGTGGGTTAAAAAATATTTACTATACAAAATTAGAGAAAAGTTTGGGCATGTCAAATGTAGGATTGCTTAGACAAAACCAAGAAAATATTTATACACAGTTAATTATACACATAGAGAGATGAAAGAAGCAGGCAAGGGCAACTAAAGTGAATTATACACACAAAATGTATGTATTTTATCTCAAAACCAAATTATCTTAAAGTTTTCAATTGTCAGTTCATGTGGACTTAGAGCAGGTAAGTCTGGAAAATGGTACTCCTTTGCATTAGCTGAGTACATCCAATTGTAAAGCATTTCCTAGGGGGAAATTAGGATATGTCACCAAAATAAACTAGTTTACTTAATTTTATAATATCTGTTCATAGATAGATGGATGGATAGATAGATAGATAGATAGATAGATAGATAGATAGATAGATAGATCTAATATATTATCTAAATAGAATTTACTGTAAAACACTATCACTTTAAACTTTCTAAAAATAATTTTTAAAGAACTTGATGTTCTTTAGCAAATTATTGACAGCATTTAGTTTATCAAAATCCCCCATGCAACACAATATACAATACTAACCCAAGAATTAGAAAGAGACCCATACTACATTATTATACTTGGACTTCTTATGGTACTCTTTAATTTTCTTCTAACAACATTTTTTAAGTTATTATGATTAAAGCAGAAAAACTCAGAAATTAAGTTCAGTCTTTTCATTAGAGCAACTTATAGGATGTTTTCAGAAAGTCAAAAAAATGGCTATCACACACTGAAGATACCAAGAATCCATAAATTCTTCAGAGCACAAAGCTGGATGTCTCTGCAGTCTGAAGATGTCACTGAAGACCTGAAGAATTCCCAGGAAACTCTGGGTCCAATATTGGTGAAGGAATGCCACAGTAACAGGATGGAGGAACTTACCTTTTTTTTTTTTTTTTTTTTTTTTTTTTTGGTTTTTCGAGACAGGGTTTCTCTGTGTAGCTTTGCGCCTTTCCTGGTACTCGCTTTGGAGACCAGGCTGGCCTCGAACTCACAGAGATCCGCCTGGCTCTGCCTCCCGAGTGCTGGGATTAAAGGCGTGCACCACCACCGCCCGGCGGAACTTACCTTTTAATATCATGACATATATATCTAATGCTCAGTATGTGGCTAGTCAAAATATATCAAATCATGCACAGAACTGTCTGAGATAAGTAGCTAAAGAATGACAAAATTTTTGACTCTCATTCTTTTTCTATAAGGTAACACTAATATTTTATGAGGAATCCAAATGACAAACACAGTAAGTTACTAGCTCAAGGTTATGTAAACAGGACCTGGGAAAAATCAATTAGAGAAAGTCTAGCTTATACTGTCTTCATCTAATACATATTACTTCTCATTCACCAATTCCACAAAGAAGGTTGTAACTGTCACAGAGCTCAATGACACTCCAGAGATGAGCAAACTTCCCATCCCCATGGACTCTTGCCTTGGCCTCATAACGTATTTGGCTAAATAGAAAAACAGATATTCCTGAGGCTCAGAAAATGATACCTCAAAGTACAGTGCTTTGAAATACTGAGTGCTTTGAATGTAAGAAAACTGGGCGGCCTTAGGAGCTGCCCTTAAAAAAAGAGAAAAATCAAAGTCTCTCAGAAGTTTCATTTAACATTCAGCCCCCAGTTCTTATAACTCACTGGCTAAACTTCTTCTAAAAGTGGTGGACTTAATTATTTTAAATTCTCTCAGTAAGAATGTCATCCAAAAAGAGAATATGCAAGTGACCACAGCTATCAAGCCATACTGAGCATCTATCTGAAAACCTGTGGCAGTTAGTTCACAGTGACGTACCCACCTCGTCCATAGTGAGAAAGAATCTGGGGCCCGACCATTGACTATCATCTGACCAGTTCAATGGTCCTAAAAGGGTTTTTTATGTGTGGTTTGTTTGTTTTGCTTTTTTCAAGACAAGGTTTCACTGTGTAGTTTTCGTGCCTGTCCTGGATCTCTCTCTGTAGACCAGGCTGGCCTTCAAACTCACAGATATCTACCTGGCTCTGCCTCCTGCATATTGGGATTAAAGGCATGCGCCACCACCACCCAGTAGTCCTAAAAGTTTATTAGCTTTCACAATTGCCTGCCTTCCTGCAGTTCCCTATACTTTTTTTAAGGGTTGTGCAAGCACCCAAACATTGTTAGGCTATTGATGGAGCTAGAGAGATGGTTCAATGATGAAGAGCTTGTCTCTCTACTGGGCAACACACAACCAACTGTGACTCTCGCTCAAGTAGAACAAATGTCCTCTTCTGGCCTACTCCAACACCCATCACCCACACACAGACACATATGGTATACAGTCACACATCACCAATCTACACACACACACACACACACACACACACACACCACCACCACCAACAACAACAACAACAACAACAACCACCTCTGCACACAACACAACACCCTCAAACACGCAGGAAAAAAATAAACCATTAAAAATTATCATTATTTCTTATCTTTAATTGAAGTCCTTAACATCTTAGTAAATGTATGCTGTTTTTCTTGCTAACCAATCTTTTGTTTCAGTGAACCTTTACAGAATAGAGAAGAAATTTCCCTACAATGAGAAGTTATGAGCTGAGATTTTAAAAACTCCTCTGAGCACTCACCATCTCTCTTTGTCTCTGGCACTAAGTGGTGGGACTGAGGTGGGGATGGTCTTTACCCCAGTTCCATAATAAAAGATGTGGAGTATGACCGTATCACAACTAACCACATTATACAAGATAATTTGGGTTCTTTTTATTTTTCAAAAAGACACATAAGATTTCAAAAGCTAATTTGGAAAATGAGTTGCCATTATAAACTGTAATAGCATTTGGCCTATCCCCACTAAGATAAAGGTCACAGTTCCTAAACACTTTGCTATGTTCTCTTTCAAATACTTCCTGCATTCATTACATATCAACATTTATTACTCAGTTATTACACTCTTGAGCTTACTGCAACTGTGATTATTTTCACAAAATCTTCATAAGATTTGACCTGTCAACATTTCATCACGGATTTGGGATGGGCCCAAGAAGTCCCACCCCTCCCTTAGGGACTCTTGTCAATTAACAGTTGATAGGAGAAAAGGTACAATTTTCATCAATGGGGTAGCCATTGACACATTGCCCTTGCTCTAATAAAAATCCTACCTTCCATTCTTGGGCATTAAATAGTAAAACTCACACACAGAGAAAGAAGACATTCAAGTAGTGAAGGAATTGCTGAGAAGAACAGGAACAGCGAGAGAAGTTGTAGAATGAGAGATAAAAATGGGGAGATGATTAGAATTTATTATATAAATATATGAAACTATCAAGACTATTTTTTGAAAATCAAAAATATATTTAACATTTTGGGGGTATGTTATACCATCACAACCATTTTTCTCCTTGAAAGTACAAACTATATTGTATGTTACATTTTTCCAATACTATGAAAGGATTCATAAAACACTAAGAAATTCTGATCATTATAACAATTTATAATATAAGGTTCAATCAGCACTCCAAACTCCGATGTATATAACATGTAGAAATAGTTTGTATACTCTTCGAGCATCTAAAGAATCAGAACCAAAGACACAATGAACACATATTTGCAAAAGCACTGTCTCCAGGGTTCCCAACGAAACAGGCTTCACCATCAGTCCTATAACTCCAATAAGAAAATAATATTAGTGATGGGCAGAGCTTTCAGCCCCAGGGCTACACCAGGAAGAAGAGGTAGAAGAGTTCAAATCTCTCTTCAAGGAACTTTGAGATTCCATAGGAGAAGGATACAAATGAAACAGCTGTGGGATCCATAGATGACAATAAATACTTTTGGCCAAGTCTGTGTCTAATTGATCATTACTTCAGCTCCGGTTCTGCAAGAGGGGCTGCTGAAGAAATATTGCTGTCACCCCTTTAGGAGAACATGGTAAAGAAAGGATTGTAGCAGAAGCATGAGAAAGCTAGTCTCACTGTACCTGTGATTATGAAGCCAAGAGATGAAGGGTAGAAACTAGAAAAAGGTGTTTGTTTAGATCATGAAGCTCCTACTGTTTTGAATAGATTGATATGCTACCATGAAAGTGACTTTTCATTTTAATAAAAGTGAGCTCTCTCCTCCATAGCTGTGAGCTCCATTCTCACCTGATCCTACTGTGCTCATTTGCACATCTGTCCTTTCATGGAATGATAGAATAGGTAAGTTATCTGCAGACACATTCCTCCAGTCTTGAATTATACAGCCTTCAGAATAGTGAGAAATAAGGTTTATTTGCTTTTTTTGAGAATTTCATATATAAGTCTGATAAATAAGTTTATTTTTAAAAAAACATAATCTGGACTGAATGTTCAGTCAGTAGCACTTTTGTCAAAACAACTGAAAATAAACTAAGATAGAAAGTTGGTATCAGTATGTGAATATTGCTTTAACCAATATGTGAAAATGTTAAATCAGCTTTATAGCTCTGTTTTTGAAGACATGCTATAGGACATTTTAGAAACAAGTTTGAAAAACCCTGAGATCATCATGTACAAAGCACTAAGGGTAAATCTATTTGGGACCAGTAAAGTCTAAATCTCCTTAGTGATGGTTGAAGTGGTCACAGAATTGGTGGAAATGGAAGCAGTAAAGAGAATTCTAATATGTAGCAATTCCAGATGGAAATGAGAAGGTTTGGAAACTGTAGTAAAAAGCTATTCTTGTTGTAAAATGTGATAGAGTACAAGATGTATGCCATAAGGCTTTTTGAAACCTAGAATTTAGAGTGATGAACTCAAAGATCCAGCAGGAAAAAAAAAAACGCCTTGGCAGCCAAGCATTCAGGCTGCATTGCACCTACATTTAATGGCATATGGTGAGATGCAGTGTAAGGACAGGATGCAAATGAAATTTACAATTTTCATGGAAACATAATAGAAAGATTTGGAAATCTTTCAGTCTAGTCATACAAAGAGTGAAAATGAAAATTGTGTACTGAGGACAGATTAAAAAGTGTATGCAACTGCATATTTACTAAAGGGGATCATTGGATTAAAAAATAGTCAAGTGATATGCATTAAAGGCTATGGGAAGAAGAACCAAGTATGAATTTCAGAGATCAGAGAATTTGCTCTCTCCACCTAGGCTGAGAGTACTATGATTGAAGAATCAAGAATGAAGAGACAACCCCATAGCGTTCTCCATGGCTCACTTTGAAGACTTGAATATCTGATTCGTTATTCTAGTGAAGCACTTCTAGGCACAGTAAGCACCTTGACCCATTACTCCAGAAGTTTCAAATAATAAAACTTGGTAATACCCATATAGTGTTAAACATACAGATATGCAGAATCTAAGTACTTGGGCATGGCTTCCTCAACTCAGATTTTAAGCAGGTTTCAGACTATCAAGAACACCTCCCCCTCAAAAAATGCTGCAGAGTGGAGCAGAAATATCCTATTAGAAAAAACTTTCTACTTGGGCTTGCTATGGGATGTTGTTCTGTATGCTATGAATATGTGTTGCTCTGATTGGTTGATAAATATAACACTGAATGGCCAGGCAAGAAGTATAGGCAGAGTGAGCAGACAAGGAGAATTCTGGGAAGAGGAGAGGAGGGCAGAGTCAGGAAGAAGCCAGACACAGAAGAAGCAAGATTACAAGGCAGAACTGAGAAAAGGTACCAAGCCACATGGCTAACCATAAATAAAAGTTATGGGTTAATTTAAGTGTAAGAGCTAGTCGGTAATAAGCCTGAGCTAATGGCTGAGCAGTCATAATTAACATAAGCTTCTGAGTGATTATTTTATAAAAGGCTGTGGGACTGTGGGTGAGAGATTTGTCCTGACTATGGGCCAGGCAAGACCCAGGACATCTTCTGAATACAGGGGCTTCAAAATGAGTCTAAATAAGAAACCCAAAAACAACAGACTATTAACATCAGTCACAGCCTGAGAGAATGTCAAAGCTTGACTTCATCCTTGGGAAGCCACTGAACCTAAAAAAGCTGTAAGAGTTCCCTCTCACCCCACTAGTGGAGTGCCCCCTCACTCCCACTCAACTATAGGAATCCCCTTAGTCTCCACTATAGGTGTACCCTCCAACCCCACTATAGGTGTACCCTCCAACCCCACTATAGGTGTACCCTCAAGCCCCACTATAGGAGTACCCTCCTACCCTTTAAGGCCCTTTTCACTGACTGGCACGGTTGTGTTCTCAGGTTATAAATCATAGAATCAAAGACGATTATACTCGAACTACATTGTGTCCTAGGTTAAATGATGGAGTGCTTTATTGCCAGTTAATCCTTTTTTCTTAGCAATGAAATACAAACTTTATCCAATGTTTGTTCCATTATAATTTGGAAACAAATAACTTGTTTCAACTTTACTGTCTAATTGCCTGGGAAGAATTTGCCTGGAGATGGACTTGACTCCACCCATACCTAACTCAAAAGAGAATCTAGACTTCACATTTTTGTTTGATTAGAGCATAAGCTAAAAGATTTTTGTGATTATTTGGATGGAATTGCGCATTTTATGGCAAACATGAATTTCAGAGAATGAGAAGCAGAATAAATGATTTGAATTATTCCAAAACTGTTGCTGAAATGTAATTACCTGTGAGGGTGTTGGAGAGGTGAGATCACCACCTCTACCATCATTGATTAATTAGTAAACTTAAAGAAGTGAGCTAGTTATTGCAGAAGTAGTTTTGATATAAAATTGAACATTTATACATGTTGTGTCTCACTCTGATCATCTTTCCTACACAGGCTAGCATGCCTGTCAAATTCTTCTATCAGGTTATGAAATCATAGCATGAAGGTTATTCTACCAATCCTGAATCAGATAATTTCTGTTCTCTGGTATCTACTAGTCAGGTAAGACAACATTATACCTAGATAAATATTAGTTAAAACATTATTACAAACACTGGAAACGAAGAATGTTCATGCCTGATGTCAGAATCCTGAATGGATGTGTATAAAAAACCTTTTTCCTGAGTTAAATATTTTTTTAGTTACCATTAAACTGTTCTTATAAAGTTTGACATTATAAACAGCAATGATGTAAGAGAGCAATAATAAAAATGTCTCTCCTAATTGCAATAGAACATAAGTATCACGGCAGCAGATGCCTCAGTGGGTAAAGTGCTCTGGCCCACCTGTAATTCCAGCCTATGATGGCTGATAGAGGCAGACCTCAGAGAAAGCTGGCTAGTGAAGTTAGCCATATCAACAAGGTCTTGGTTTAGTTGAGAGACCCTGTCTCTGTGACTTAATTGAAAGTACAATCTAGAATGATTCCCAATATGAACTTTAGGCCTTACACGTACACTCATACTGTGCCTGTATTCGTGCTAACTAACATGTATAGGCACATGCATACCACACACACATGAAAATTGTATATGAAAGCAAGAGCTAGCTCTGCTATGAAAACCATTTCATACATACATCAAAAAAGCTCCCCAGTTCAATGGAAATGGAGAAAGAAAATAGGAAAAGAAAAAAACACATAATATGCTCTCCTATTTAAAATTTCCCTCTGATTTTATTTTCTACTAAAAAAAATACATTGATGAGAACATTTAAATTATAAGACTTTCTCCACTAAATATTTTAAATGATAGATTCTGCTGCTTTTCATCATTTTTACAACTGTCAGCACTATTGTACTTCCTAAGTAAGGATGAGCAAGTTCTTAATTATCATCAACAGTGGGTTACACTGCACATCAGAAAGCTTCCAATACGTAATCAAGTGAAGCATCAATGTAGAGTAAAACCTATAATCAAGACAAGACTATGGTGTGGAATAGGTTATGGATAAGCATAGCAGAAATGTGTCAGGCTACAATAATCTAAGATTTTGAAGCATAAACTGAAGCTTTTTACAAAAACCAATACAGTTACATCAACAAAGATGAATCTGCTTTACTATATTATTTAAGTGATGACTCAGGTGTAGAAAAGGGCGTGCACAAACCACTCAACCATGCCTGGAGACATCAGTGCATCTTTGAAAATGCTCCAGGGTCTGCCATGGCAGCAGGAAAGATAGCCCATCCTCCTGAAAGGCAGCTCTCACTGTTATAAAGCACCAATCAAGACTGTCAGTGTCCCCTCTTAAGTATATTGCCTGTTATATTTTCTTTCCACAATTTGATTTTCACCTACATGGTAGAATTGATTTATATTGAGAAGGATCTACAAAATTATAGGGAACAAAAGGGTTGGTGTATTAACTGTTCCACAGAAACTCCTTCTTGCTTCTTTTGAATAATAATCACATCACTACTGGCATACAAATACTGCAGACCAGTGCTTTATGTTGCCACACTAACTCTAATATATGATATGATATGACATGCGATATGATGCTATTCTGACAAATAATAAAATCTCTCCATAATGCTTTTTTATATTTTCCCTACTCAGAGCTAAGTAGCTGTTCTCCTCACATACATAACTAGTATATTATTATTTTAGAACTTCAGCTGGGGAAATCAAATATTAAAAGATAATTTGTTGCAGAAAATGACCTTTTCTTCCTTTACAGCTCCTGACTTCGGGCCCTCAATAACACACCCAACACACTATAGAGCAGGGCTCTGGCCTTCAAGGTACTGTCTGCACTGAAATCAATGCTAAAACTGATGTCAGTTTGCACAGGTAAATAGAAGCAAGCTGTCTGACTGTTTTCAAAGCTGGAAAGCAATCATGATCTTTATGAACTCTTCTCATGTGTAGTGCAATTCCAGCTATAATGTGTTAGAAATTTCAGTGCAAAAGGTGTATTTTATGAGGCAGAATTTTTTTTATTTCCCCAGGATGATCTTATAACTAACTTCTGATTTTATTAAATCCCATTGTGATATTTTCCTGCAATAGAAACTATGAAAAGTACAGTTCTTCAGAAATTTCATTAAGACCAGCCCATGAACTGCCTCCCGATTTATTCCTGTGTGAACTACTCAACTCTCAGCCTACCTCCTTATTGACATTCACACTCCTTTATATCAGAGGCAAGCAATCAGAGTTGCTGTTTGCTAGCCTCCAAAGGGAAATTTTTTTCCTTTTATAAGTGTCTAAAATAATACGTATTAGTTAGAGATAAAGAAGTATTAGAAGCATACTTGCCTGGTATGTACAAAGGCCTGGATATATTCCTCAACTCTGAGGAAAAAAAACATGGAAATTCCTGATACAAATTTGAGACTTATTTTGTTAGGAAATACTGTAAATTTATTTCTAATCTTGTTCAAGGTATTGTACCTATATAATTCATTTGACAATGTAATGCAAATTGCTAGTCCTTGAAAGCTATTATTACAAACTAATTAGGATATAAAGAAATGAAAGTTAGTAGTTAGTCATTACAATCAAACTTGTATTTATGTTAGGTATGTTTTTAAGGTCAAAAAGAGATATATCATCTTCAAACACTTCAGAGATCTGCAGAATGTGGCATTTAATATGTTTTAATAACATAGAATATTTTTTTCTTTTTTTATGACTATGCCTGCCCCTGGCAGCACGAATCTACTTCAGAGAAGATGATGGGCATTGAAGAAACGCCATATGGAGTTTGCTTTCTTTGTGGCAAAAGTTAGCCACTGGGCAAGAATGTGATCTTACATCAACTGCTGACAGTATGCTGTCCAAAATGGACAAGCAGGACACAAAAATAGGACAAACCTTACCAGGACAAAATAGAAAGGCCCTTTAAAAAGTCCTGCTTCACAGATGAGTCTGGCAGATATGCTAGGCCTGTAGGCTGAAGATGGATGCCCCAACATTACACAGAAATCTTGGGTGACTGTACAGGCAGTCAGCTGTTTCTGTCATTTCTCACATTTTTTGGAAGTCACTTGCTTGCACTTCCTGCTTACTTAGGTAATATTATTTCCTTCTTGGGTCTCTGAGGGACTTGAAGATTAGATAGTTACAGTTATAGTTTTCCTTGTTAACAAATTGAGAAAAGAAACTTATTAAAGAGATGTAAAGTATATAAACTTGAAAGACATCAAAAGATAAATTTGGATTGGTAATGCAAATTAGGATAGAAAATGAATTAGATACAGTCCTTAGGATTCACAAAGATAGGATCGATAATGGAGTATTTTCTCTGAATTTGTCATATGCAAATGGACTAGACATTGCTAATGTAATTCTTAATTGTATATATTGTATATACTTATTGAACTTATTGTCTATAGTTTTTCTATTAGTTATAACCTTCCTTTATTATTTTAGACAAAAAAGGGGAAATGTGGTGATATATTGTATACCCCAATTAAGCTTATCTGGGGATCAGAGGTCAGAGCCAGACACTAAATTAGACATAGAGGTCAGGCAGTGGTGGCACACACCTTTAATCCTATCACTTGGGAGGCAGAGATCTGTCTGGATCTCTGTGAGTTCAAGGTCACACTGGGCTACATGACAGAAACAGAATCAGGCAGTGGTGACACACACCATTAATATGGCAGGACACAGAAAGGTATATAAGCCTTGAGGAAACAGGAAATCGCTCTCTCTTGAGACTGAGGATTTCCTAGAGGTAAGAACTTTTGGCTGGCTTGTTCTGTTTCTCTGATCTTTCAGCTTTCACCTCAATATCTGGCTCTGGGTATTTTTTTTATTAATAAGACCATTTGGTAATTTGTGTCACAAATTCCATAGTATTATTTACTCATTTTTAGTTACACAGGATTACTCCATGAAAAGGATTTAAAGATATTTTTAAGTTGAGACTCCACTTACTTTTAAACAATTTTTGTATTTTCTAATAGGGGTAATAAATACTGATGACTGATGCACCCCAAATAAAATTGGAAAATGAAGAATACATTTGAAGAATGTGATAGATTGGAAAACTGTAGCCGTAAGCCTTCCTGTGTCCTATCCAGTCCCACAGCCCCTCAGACCCAAGTAAACACACAGAGGCTTATATTATTTTTAAACTGTATGGCCTATGTACTTCTTCTTTCTAGCTAGCTCTTTCATCTTAAATTAACCCATTTTTATTAATCTATGTATTGCCACATGCTCCATGACTTTACCTGCATCTCGTTATATGTTACTCCTTGAATGGCGATTTGGCATCTCCTCAGACTCTGCCTTTCTCTTTCCTGGTTCTCTTTTTGGATTTCCTGCCTGCCTCTAAGCTGCCTTGCCATAGGCCAAAACAGCTTATTTATTAGCCAACGAGAACAACATATATTTACAGCATACAGAAAGACATCCCCCAGCACTTCCCTTTTTCTATCTAATCAAAAAGAAAGGTTCTAGCTTTAATATAGTAAAATTACATATAATAGAGCAGTTATCAAGCAAGAATTATAATTACAATATCTATTCTATTTGTATTTGGCAAAATTAAAGAAAATATTCTATCATTTATGCTATATTTGTGAGCCTAAAGTTTCCTATCTAATTTATCTTTTATCATAATCAAGGAAAATTATAATTATAACCATCTAGTCTTCAAATACATCAAAAACCCCCAAAAGGATATAATATTACCTAAGTAAACAGAAAGAGCATTGTAAGCAACTTCTGAAAATTTAGAATGACAGAAACAGCTGGCTGCCTGGGCAGTCACCCAAAGTTCCTCTGCAATGTTGGGACATCCATCTTCAGCCTATAGACTCAGAGTCTTTCAATCATTTCCCTGTGTCCTGTAGAATATCTGGCACTCTCCTCTGCAAAGCAGGAACCTGAAAGACCATTTTGTCTTGTTTCGGCAAATTTAGTGGTCATTTTCATATGGGTCTTGCATGTCCAGTTTATACAACATTTTATCAGCAGTCCAGGCAAGAGCAGTTTCTTGCCCAAATGGCTATTTTTGCCATAAAGAAAGCAAACTCCATATGGAATTTCTTCAATACCCATCATCCTCTTTGAAGTAATTCAGTGCTGCCAGGAGCAGATATGTCTCACTCTCCAAAGAAGTCTAAGTTCTTAAAAACATTTTAAATGCCATATTTTGTAGGTCTTTGAAGTGTTTGAAGATTTACTACATATTGGAAATATATCCCTGCATATCTAGAAAACCTAATTAACATGGCTATAAGTTTGACTATTATAGATGACTATTACTTTGTATTTTTAATTACATATTACATTTTTCAATGAGTTGCATAAACACAATACCATAAACAAGAGTAGAAATATATATACAGTATAACAAAATTTACTTTAAATTTCTAATAAACTAAAATCTATAGCAATGTAAAATATTGTAAACAAGTTTTTGCTCTTTAAAAGTAGATTCAGCCGGGCGGTGGTGGCGCACGCCTTTAATCCCAGCACTCGGGAGGCAGAGCCAGGCGGATCTCTGTGAGTTCGAGGCCAGCCTGGGCTACCAAGTGAGTCCCAGGAAAGGTGCAAAGCTACACAGAGAAACCCTGTCTCGAAAAAACAAAAAAACAAAACAAAACAAAAAAAGTAGATTCAATCTTTAATCCAATCAACAAGTTTTTGCTCTTTAAAAGTAGATTCAATCTTTTATCCAATCATAAATATATGACCTTCTCATCTTTAAAAAGAGATTGCATTTTTAATCAATCTCCTTAAAATAAAAATAAACATTTATAAAGAATATTTTGGGAATTTTGGGTATAGTTTTTCATACTACTTCCTGCTGACTGGGGGTGCTGGAAATCTTATGGAGATCCTGAGAAAATTCAAGATAATGTCCAAGTCCTGGGAAGACTGGCTATAACCTTTGTTGATAGGTACCATCCGTTAAAGTTTAGGAGGTCTTGTTTGATCAAATCTGATCCATCTTAACCTAGAATGAATCATAGCCTCTTGCTTCCTGTGGAAACCGAAGCAGAGCCTCCTTTTCAAAGCTACATAACCATAGATCCAAGTTTTAAAGTCATACCCCCAGCAGAAAGCAATTTATATTATAACTCTGTGAAATACTTAAAGAGGTAGCATTATTCAAAAATCTGTGTAGTGTTAATTTGTAATTTCTTTTCAATAGAAAACAATTTTAGACTGAATTCATTACCAAGCTCCTTACTGGAAAATACCACTGTCTACTTTTTGTCATGATATAAGATCAATGTTAATTTAAATCTATGTCTAGGCTACCCCAATGTCTTGCTTTGCTTTTTTTTTAAAAAACACGTGTAGCTCCTAAGGAGCAAAAATATAATTAATTTTCCAAGGTTCTCTTTTAAACTATTTAAATTACACATAATTTGGGGGAGTTGAGTCATGAAAATATGATACCTACCTAATTATGTACCCTCCACCCTCATCATTTCCCTCCAGATTTAACTAGCTTCACTCTCGGGACACCTCTCCAGTTTCTTTTGTGTTCTATATAATTTTTTCCCTAATATTTTGTGAAAGAAGCCCTCTTCTAGCTGGGTGATTCATCTTCATTCTTTTTTTTTTTTTTAATACAATTCAGTTCTACATATCAGCCACGGATTCCCTTGTTCTCCCCCCTCCCGCTCCCCTCCTCTTCTCCCAAGCCCACCCCCCATTCCCACCTCCTCCAGGGCAAAGCCTCCCCCAAGGACTGAGATTAACCTGGTAGACTCAGTCCAGGCAAGTCCAGTCCCCTCCACCCAGACTGAGCCAAGCGACCCTGCATAGGCCCCAGGTTTCAAACAGCCAACTCATGCACTGAGCACAGGACCCGGTCCCACTGCCTGGATGCCTCCCAAACAGATCAAGCCAATCAACTGTCTCACCCATTCAGAGGGCCTAATCCAGTTGGGGACCCCTCAGCCATTGGTTCATAGTTCATGTGTTTCCATTCATTTGGCTATTTGTCCCTGTGCTTTACCCAACCTTGGTCTCAACAATTCTCGCTCATATAAACCCTCCTCTTTCTCACTAATTGGACTCCCAGAACTCCACGCGGGGCCTAGCCATGGATCTCTGCATCCAGATCCCTCAGTTGGTGGATGGGGTTTCTAGCACGACAATTAGGGTGTTTGGGAACATGCCCGATCTCGTCTTCATTCTTCAGGTAGTATTTGAACCTTAGCATCTTTAGAATGACCACAGAAAACTTGAAATCTGAATCAGTACCCATGCCATAAACTTCAATGTGCTTTGTATTTCTCCATTTTTTTTTTTTTTTTTTTTTTTTTTTGGTTTTTTGAGACAGGGTTTCTCTGTGTAGCTTTGCGCCTTTCCTGGAACTCACTTGGTAGCCCAGGCTGGCCTCGAACTCACAGAGATCCGCCTGGCTCTGCCTCCCGAGTGCTGGGATTAAAGGAGTGTGCCACCACTGCCCGGCGTATTTCTCCATTTTAGAAGTTATTTTATTAGCTTGCTTGAGTCCCTAGCTCTGTTTGTTTGTTTGTCTGCTTGGTTGCTTTTTAAAGAAAGGGAGAAAGAAACAGTGCTGAGTTGGGTGGGTGGCAATGTGGAAAGGTCTAAGAGGAGTATTATGAAAGGAAACTGTGATCAGAATATATTACATTTCTCAGTACAAAAAGAAAAAAAAATACTATTGTAGGCATCACTATATCTGATTTCAGTTTATAGTTCATAGCCATAGTAATAAAAGATGATAACAGTATAACAAAAATAGTCACATTGATTAAGAGAACTGAGAATCCAGATGTAAATTCATGCTCCTACAACCACCAGATTTTTAGCAAACACACACACATTGGACAAAAGACAACATCTTCAAAACATGGTGCTGATCAAACTGGCTAGCTATATGGAAATGAGTAAAACTAGACCTTTATCTCTCACAAGCACGAAACTCTACTCCAAATGGAACAATAACTTAAGCATAGGACCTTACACCATGAATCTGATAGAGGAGAAAGAGTGAATAGGCTTTGACATATAAGCATAGGAAAAGTCTTTCTGAGCAAGACTCTTTCTTATAGCATAGGAAATAAGAACAATTGAAAAATAGGAACTTACAAAACTAAACACTTTTGTAAATAAGGAAAATGGTCAATTAAATGAAGAGGAAGTTTGCACAGTGGGGAAAATCATCAATATAAACAGTACATCTGAGAGAAGGCTAGTAACAAGAATATACAAAACAAAACAAAACAACAAAAAAACTCAAAAAAAACAAGAAAACCAACAACCTATTTCAAATAATAGGACATGAAACTAAACAGAGGGTCCAAACAAGATGAAGTAGAAATGGTTAAGTGTTTCTAAAAACAAACAGTACCTATAGACACCAGGGAAAGAAAAAATATTTTGAAATTCTACTACAAGTCATTCAAAGAAAGACTAACATTAAAAATAAGGGAATAACAAGTGTTGGAGTGGGTGTGGAGAAAGGGGAATGTTTATACACTATTAGTGGGAGTGAAATCTGGTGCATCCACTATAGAAATCTGTCTGGAGGTTCCTCAAAAAAGCTAGAAATAGATCTACTCAAAAGTCTAGTTATACCATTTCTGAGTATAGTCCCAAAGGACTCTAAGTCCTACTACAGAAATACTTGCATCTTTACAGAGTGATTGTCTTTTTTCACCACCAAGATGTACTTGAGCCTACATCAAACAGATACATCATTTCCCTGAAACTCACAGGAATACTGTATCACATTAATTGTGTACTCAAATGGGCAACGGGATTTCCAAGCTGAGTTATTTATGTCCCATATAGGAAGGGCTTTAAGTTCAAACTGCCATTTGTATTATGCATTTAAAATCTATGATGACTCACATGTGTCCTTCAAGGCTATAGAATCTTCTTAGGCAAATATGTGACACCCTCCACCTCTAGTTGAATCAAGAAAACAATGTTTCTTATACACATAATTTTAATGTTGCAGGTTTCACAGAAAAAGATCCAATTCAGACAAGCCATTTATTTTGTGACCGTATTTTTGTGGAAACAAAAGCAATTTTAAAGAGAACTATTAATAATTTGCCGCAAACAATCCAAGCATCAATCAGCATTGTGTGTTAGTGACCCTTTGCAACCATGACCCAGATCCAAGGATACTTTGGGGAGGGAGGAGAGGGGGAAAGGGCAGGGATCTCCTGCACAT
The DNA here is from genome assembly GCF_007827085.1 of Peromyscus californicus insignis. NCBI lineage: Eukaryota > Metazoa > Chordata > Mammalia > Rodentia > Cricetidae > Peromyscus > Peromyscus californicus. The sequence goes on from NW_026294458.1 coordinate 65,478,374, forward strand.
TCATCCCACACATGACAGCATCTGGCTTTGTGCTTAACAGACTTAGGCCTGGATTCAAGAGTCCACTCTGACTGCCTTGTGAGGGTATATAGGAGATGGCAAATGAAGATCCCAGTAATACAGATCATACAAAGAAATAGAGAACCAAAGAAGAAACTAAATACTAGACCAGGCAAGCACTTATATAGATAGAGAAGAGCTTATAGAGGAATATAGGGGTAGAACCTAAATGACTATCAGATAGATTAGATGTGAAGGATGAACAATGGGATATCCTGGAGCCATTGCCAGGAACCTAGTCTAAGCATTAGCTGAGTACATGAGGGACTATAAACTGACAGAAGAGACACAGAGTAGAAAGTCATCATCCATAGCTAGCTCCCATAACTGAAGTTTAGAATCTCATTCTTCATGCCCATATGAAGCTAGCAGTATTCTGAGTACAGTAGATATGTGTATGTGCCAAGAAAATAAAAAACAGCAAACTTACAAAGTAAAACATTGGTTCTGGCTTTATATTCTCCCTCTCTCCCTGTTCCCAAACTACATACTGGCAACTGTTCAAACTTGTTCTCCTGCCCCGTTACCGTGTTTGTGTGCAGTTCTTTCTTTTGTATACACGGTCCTTTGTCCAGAACTGGGCCTACTTCTTCAGATTTATTATTTACTACACAACACCATCTTAAAAACTCAGTAGTCCATTCCTACTCCCCACATCTCCTAGAGCAATATAGGAACATCTTAATCGTTAAATGCGTTGAGATTTAAACTTATTGTGGAAGACTCTTGTTCAGCAAAATCTGAGTAAAACACGCAGATGACTGTGGCTAGAAGAGTTCTCAATTACAAAGGTCTTCATTCCTTAGGACATGTAAAGCAGGAGAGGACCATGTAGCAAGAGCTGGAACTCAAGTTTAACTTAGACAATATTTACCTACTGTGGTTGTTTTGGTATCTTGTATAAGTATCACTCCATTTTCAAATTTATTTTCAAGCAGAACAGAATCTTCCTTAGATGGAAGGAAGTGGTTGTCCCTACTCTGTTGCACTCATTGTTAGTCATTTTCCCATGGTGGTTATACCATGTGATGTAGAGTTCATGCATCTACATTCATTGGGAAGGTTTTTTTGCCTGTTTCCAGGCAAAGTATTTCTTCCAGAACCAATCTTCACTGAAGTCACATTGGATGTACTTGAACTTAATCATCTTGGAAAACTGCTGAGTCTCACTTCAAGCTGGGAATTTTCAGACTCTAACGATGCTTGCTCAGTTTTAAGATATAACTACTGCAAGTGCTAGTTCATTTGGTGTTCTTGAAATTAAGATCTGGCTGCATCTTGTTTTTCCCCTTCAGGCATTTTAAAGGTCCCATTTGCATTAGCTGCATCAGTGAGACCCTTCAGATCTACTTCTCTCTGAAAGGCTGGGTGACTTTCATGTCCTTCTCCCTCCCCTTGTTTTGGTTCCAAGTTTCCATAAACCATGTTCTCTCTATGGGAACCAGGCAAACCCAGGATCTTCTACATAATTTCACCCAGAGACGTATGTATTCAGCTGTCTGTTTCATGCCTGGCCAATGTCATTCCCAATGTAGGCAATTCTAGATTTCTCATGCTCTTGGCTTCCATTGTCATCTTTGAGTTGCAGGGTTCAAGAATGAGTATCTTCATAAAAGTGTCTATCATTTTCTTCTGAACTTGTTTCCAATTGTTCTGTCATATTTTAAAATGTACTTTTTGTCAGTAACTTGACAAAACATGCCACATTTGTTCTTCTAAACTTTTCAAAAACTCCTACTGTATCCACAAGTGATGAGCTGTTCAGATTTTTAAAAGTCACCAAACTTGGTATTTCTTACATTATGGACATAGCCTAGATGACAGAAAACCTAGTTTGCTAAACTGAGGAAAGTGAGCAACATTTCTACCCCAAGAAAGGCCAACAGCAAACAAAATGGAGAAATAAGGGGTGAAATGAGATCATACAGGTTCAGACTCAGTGAGTTATTAAGAAGTAAAATAAAAACAGGACAGGAATTTAACAAGAGCATACATAAGGGGTGCAGGAAAAGTAATGGGGTGAATGAGGTGTGACTATGATTAAAACAGTGTATTCATATGTAAAATCTCAAAGAATAAATACTTTTAAAGATTATATGAGATACAGAGCATGTTTTGAATCATTTAAGGAATGTTTTCCAAGGTAGAAAATAGATTTGAGAAAGTCATGACATTAGTTTAAGATCTTTGGATTCAATGTGTTGATAGTCACTGGTAAATTTTAAAAACCATTTCTCAAGAAAGTATAGTACTTTTCTGAAAAGAGACAACTGTTAATTTAAATAATGTTGCTAAGAATAATTCCCTAAATCAGTTGCATTATTTACTCAACTTTAGTCATATATCCCAATTGAGAATTTTCTGTAGCAGCAGTTATTTTTTGACAAGTGTGGGAGTCTTCATTCTGAATCTATCTTTGTTTAGGTGCTCAAACAGCCTGAATCCCAACTATTCTCTTTCTGCTCCTCTGTGAAGATCAGCTGTTGTTTCATTCATAACAATTTTTCCAATGCTCAGGGGCTGATTTAGGGTTTCTGGAGTCATTTCTCCCTGGTATATATCATGTCTCCTTTGATGAACACCTCTAAAGAAAACAATTCAATATCTGAGACACTGACATACATATTTGTTCTTTGGTATTGAAAATAGATTCTTCTCTCATACAATACATCCTGACCACAGTTTTCCATTCCCCTGCTTCTCCCAGCTCCTCCTTACCTCCTCTCTCCAACAGATCCACTCCCCCTCTGTTTCATCTTCAGAAAAGAGCAGGCCTCTAAGAGACAACAATCAAACATGACAAAACAAGATACAATAAGTCAAAGCAAAAGCCCTCCTATTAAAGCTGGACAAGGCAAACCAATAGGAGGAAAAGACTTTCAAGAGCAGGCCAAGGAATCAGAGAAACATCTCCCACTGTTAGTAGTCTCACAGAAACACCAAGCAAACAGCCTTATCATATACCCAGAGGAACTGGTGCAGACCCACACAAGTCTTGTGCTGGCTGCTTCAGTCTCTAGGAGACCATAGGATCCCTGGCTGGTTGATTCACTGAGCCATGTTCTCCTGGTGTCTTTTCTCTTCCTCTTCCACAAGGTTCTTCAAGCTCTGAGGAGAAGGGTCCAATGGAGACCTCCAATTTAGACTCTCTCTCTCTCCATAATGTCTGGCTGTGGGTCTCTGCACACACTCCTGTCTGCTGCAGGAGGAATCCTCACTGATAATTATTAGACAACCTCAACTAAAGAATGCATAAAAATATGTGGTACATTTACACGATGGAGTATTACTCAGTTGTTATAAACACTGTTTCTTATAAACAGCGGTTTGGAATTTTTTTTACTGTCTCCCACTCCATTTCTCTATCATGTTCTTATTATAAAAGAGCTCCAATATGTTTACTAGTAGAGAGACTTGTGGGACACATGCACATGAGTTCAGCTATATACATGCGTATGAATGTATTTGTAGCTTTCATTGAAATGTTTAATTTTATATCAATTCAAAAGAATACATTGTCACTTCATGACATTTTACAATTTGCTATTTGACTTGTTTGAAATAATATATATTATCACAAAAAGGGGGTAATTGACTATGCCATGAGAAAGCCCATGTACATTTTTAAATCCAGCAAGGAATGACATATATCAAAGATACTTGTCTGGTTCCTGTATCCTGATTCAGAAAGAATGTTAAATATATTGTAGCCTTCAATTCAAGTAATTTTATTTTTGGGTCCATGCCATTTTAAAAAGAAGTGAATAAAGGTGGGGCATAGTGGATGAAGGCAGAATATGATGCAGTTTGGAAGGCATTGAGTGAAATCTAGTTTTGTAATACAAAATCAAAAAAGAAGCAAAGAAAGAAAATCGTATTCATTTCTCTATATGCCCATCAAGTTTGAGATTATGATTATACTCAATACTTAATCCATCAACCTGACTATTCACCATAGAATTCTTGAAAGTAGATAAAGCATCTTAAATTACACAGTTCCAGTATGTTATATGCCAAGATGCCCTAGATGTCATTGTAAGTATGAAAGAGGACTTGTAGTTATCTTTTCTTCTGACTAACCCGTTCTCACACTTCAAGTACTCACTGACTAACGATTGCTAAGAATTATTTATAATGAATAAGCAAATTGCTATTCTTGTAGATTAAAAATAAAATATTTCACATTAGAAAATATGGTGAAGTTTTCTCAGTTTAGATTTATGTTACATTACATTAGGCCAGCATCATTAATCAATGTATTAAACTTCCTATCATACATTTGCCATGAAATTGTGTTGCAGTTGTTCCATACAGAACACAGCCATGTTCTATAGTGAGGAAAATCAGCAAAAGCTAGAGTCATGCTTTCCATTGGCCATTTTTCCCAGATAGAATATTATCCACCGATCATCACATTGTGACTTGGCATACTCCTTTAATAACCATAGAGAAGGAGATAATGAAGGGGTTTTAATGCCTTTTATAATACCATTAGGTTTATGTTTTAGTATAGCTTTAGAGATGCCCAAAGCAGAAAATGTCTCAAGTAGAATACTGCAGATGCTCATCAGTGACACACGGGGTTATCTTTCAAAATGCTGAGGCGGATAAGAGAACTCCCTCAAAACAGTGACTGCCTCGAGGCTGGAGAGAGGGCTCAGTGGTTAAGAGCACTGCCGCTCTTCTGAGAGGTCCTAAGTTCAACTCCCAGCAACCACATGGTGGCTCACAGCCATCTCTAGTGGGATCTGATGCCCTCTTCTGGCATAGAGTTGTACATGCAGATAAAGCACTCATATACATAAATAAATAATAAAAAAATCTTAAAAAAAAATAAGTGATTGCCTCACAAGTATGAGAGCCTCAATTGGAAGCCCAGAACCCATGAAAAAATTCTGGGTGTGGATGGTGGTTTGGGCTTATACCCCAAGCACTGAGGAGGCTGAGATGGTCAGAATCCTGGCTATCCAAACAAAAGCAAAAGCAAATCAATATTAAGAGGTACCTTGGGTTGTCTTTTGTTCTCCATATGCACAAACATGAACATACCACAAATATGCACACAGACACAGACAAACAGACACATGTGGACAGAGAGAGAGAGAGAGAGAGAGAGAGAGAGAGAGAGAGAGAGAGAGAATCTATCCATAAATGGATCTGAGTATATTCATTTTCTTTTGCATTATTTTGACCAAATACACAAATACCAGTTGGCCTACTTTTATCAAAGAGGCCTGGTGGCCTACATTTAGACCTGCTCACCACGTATTATTATAAATCCATAAACAGTTTAATCCATTTATTAGGTGAGTGCCTTCATGATCTGATGCTTTCTATAGAAGCCTCACAGACACATCCAGAAGGTTGCCTAACTATATTTCTAGGCCCTAGGTATTTCTTTCTTTCTTTATATGAATAATGACGTTTAGTTGGGAATAGCAAACAATTGCAATGATGAAACATATGCCCTGGAAAATTGGATGTATTCAAACTGGCTGAGGCAAGGAGAAGTTCAGTTTGTTGTTGTTGTTTGATATGGGTTGTTTGTTTGTTTTAGATTAAAGTCTAACTGTGCAGCCCTGGCTGGCCTAGAACGTGCTATGCAAACTTCAAACACACGGAGATCATTTGCTTTTGTCTCCTTAATGTTGGGATTTCATGTGTGTTTCGCTATTATTGATTTTTTAAAGAAAAGACAATAATGATGAGGGCTACACTGAATGTTTTAAACAATAATCTATGACTACAGCAGTTAAGAAAAGAGTTAGCATCATTATGAGGTTGAACAGGCATTTGCTGTGCAGCTATCTTATGTCCCTTTGTATAATGAGCAAACACATGACCTATTATTGTCCCAAATCAAGAAAAAAATTCAAAGATATTTTAGAACATTATTAGATGAACAGAATCAGAATTTGTTACAGCCAGAGTTCCTATTTAAAAAAAAAATAAATGCTCAACAGAGGCTTCCAAGATGAAATAAAAAAACAAATACACAGGAATTCTTGTTACAATAAAACATCAAGCACTGACAATGAACAACACAGAGGTGATTATTTCATTTGTGAATATTTCTCTTTTTCTGATTTGAGATATACTGTATATATGAGTAGCTATGGCTCTGTGTGGCTAGGCAGACAGCGTAACGACATGTGTAGTCTGCTAGCCAGAACACAAGGGAAGGAGAAATAATTAAGTTATGTGAACAAAGTTTCATATGGAATTAAAAGTAAGTTGGTATTATTCTTCATAAGATAGCTATAAATTAAGATGATAACTGAATTAGCCATAAGAAAAAATGTTAACAACAAAACTGAATATATAGAAGTTTGTAGTAAGTAAGCTAAAGAGGAAAGAAATATTTAGAAAGGTGTTTCTTAGTTATTTCTACATAGTCAGTAAATAAAAATATAATTAAAATCACTAGCGCCAGGCGGTGGTGCCGCACGCCTTTAATCCCAGCACTCGGGAGGCAGAGCCAGGCGGATCTCTGTGAGTTCGAGGCCAGCCTGGGCTACCAAGTGAGTTCCAGGAAAGGCACAAAGCTACACAGAGAAACCCTGTCTCGAAAAAACAAAACAAAAAAAAAAAACAAAAAAAAATAAAATAAAATCACTAGCAACTATAAAAATTCATATGAAAATAACCAATATTTAAGAGCGCATATTGACCAACATGAAGATATATAAACAATTTACAAATAATACCTATTGAAGAAAATATTGAGAACATGTACATGTGAGAATATAAAATAATGTATATAGTAAAGCTCATAGTACTGTTCAGAGTTTTGTTGTTATTTATCAAATTTTCTCCTCAGTTTTTGTACTTTTGAAGAAAAAACATAAACCAAGTTAGATAGTTTAAGAAGTTTGTTTAGCAAGGCAATGCTCTGGGCAGAAAAATACAATGGTGTGAATGAACTAACTTGAAGGAGGATACCTGAGTGACGAAGTGTATGCTGTTTGCTTTCATGTTATATGAATATAAAGAGAATATGAAGCATATTTATTACATTTCAGGCTTCCTAAAGCATGAAAACCATCTGATTTTTATTAGATTTCAACTAATATGTTGTTTATTTCATAGCATGTTCTGAATAAACAAAAATGTTATTTTTTAAATTATCCATAATGAAGGCATGGTCTTAGTAAGACACTATATTGAAGACAGAGAACACAGGACTTGAAATATCATTCTAGAACTCTAGTACGTTTCTTCTCTCCTAAGGATCAGGCTGTTGACTGAGAATTAGGAAGTCACCTTCACCTACCATAAAAGATGTCATTTTAAATTCTCACCAAATCAGGAGGAATTAAACAAAGAATCCCTATAAAATTATATTCTATGTATTGTTTTTAAAAGCTGAAAATTGGTATAAATAAAAAGTTGAAGCCAGGCGGTGATGGTGCATGCCTTTAATCCCAGTACTCGAGAGGCAGAGCCAAGCAGATATCTGTGAGTTTGAGGCCAGCCTAGTCTATAGAGCGAGATCCAGGACAGGTACCAGAACTACACAGAGGAACCCTATCTTGAAAAACCAAAAAAAAAAAAAAAAAGTAGTTGACCACCTGGGTGATACTTAATTTTCAACAACAACATCAGAAAAAGAAGGTGGAAGGAGGGATATTGGGAGAGCAAATTCATCCACAGTTATGAAGTGAGTTGGAAGACAACATGAGCTACTTCAGACCTTACCTCAATCAAAAACAAAAGGATTCCTCAAAATCTAAATACACATATAAGGTGTTCTGTTATCTCCTGTTCTGTTATCTGCATAAAAAAAATGAATGTACCAAGTCCATTGACACCATCTTAAACTAGAATCTTAATCTTATAACATAAAAGATAGTGATAGAATGGGAAGGCTTAAACTAAGAAAAAGGGGTATTGGCAATCCAAAGCTCGGTAAAAATGAGCCTCTGCACACCAAGTTACAAACTAAATGAAGGAAGGGATGGAAAGAAAGATACATATTTTTCTCTGCTGTTCTTTGTAGACTGTAAGAATATTCTCTAAGTACATAATGAACTTCAGGAAGAGCAAGAAATACCTGAGAAAAATAAATAGACTAGCCCAAGAAATGAGCCTGTTTCTCCAAGAAAAAAGATTTGGTCCAATGATAAATTTTTAGGCATGGCAGACACACCAATAGTGAGATTGTCCTCCATCACCAAAGCAGGCAGAAGACACTCAAGAGGAAGGCATTGTACCTCATCAAGCCATAGCCAGGTAATGCTCCAAGTTCTGCCTGCCAGAGCACCCCCAATTTGTTTTGTTGAGTCCTGGTGTAGATGTCACTCAAAGGACCTGATGTGAAAAGATTTGGGACTTTGGTACTAAGAAGTGTGAGAATGAGGAATCAAATTCTATGTTATTGAGATCATACACTATATGGATTGAATGCATTTCCCTCTCAAATTTACATGTTGAAATTCTAATCCCCAAAGGGATGGATTTGGTAGTAGAGTTTTGAGGAGGGAAGTAGTTAGACATGAGAATGGATACTACATGATTCAAATAGTATCTTTATGAGAAGAGATTGATTATTTAAATTTACTTTTAGAAATCTGTATCTACCATGCACATTTTTATTAATGATATATCAATATAATTGTATTCTAAAACATACTATATTAGTCTAAAGAAGAAGTTTGGAAAGATAATGGATAATGCGAATATGTACATTTTATTGAAAGAATAGAAGCCATAATGCTATGCATAGGATATCAACATTTTTTTATTCTTTTATTTTTTTGAAATTATAATATAATAACATCATTTCTCACTTCACTTTTCTCCCTCCAAACTCTCCCATATGCCCTTCTGTGCTCTCTTTTCAATTCATGGCATTTTAAAAATTAATTGTTGATATATATGATATATATATATCATATATATATATACACACACACACACACACATACATGAATAAAGCCTTAGTCTCTACAATGTTACTTGGATGTATAGTTTCATGGCTAACAATTTGGTATTGACCAACTGGTATGCTCTTCCCTGGAGAAGACTATTTCTTCCACTCTCGGCATTCCTTAGTTGCCTGTAGTTCTGTGTTATCCAAGGCCTCTTGGATAACGCTCACCCCATCCCTGCTCATACAATATGCACCCATTTTACCGTGTGTATTGTTGTTCTTCGTTGTTCAGACAGCCATGGTGACACTTTATAGGATAGCATCTGGAATTACTAGGAGACACAATCTCACAGCAAACACCTAATCCTCTGGCTGTTACCATCATTCTGTCCTCTCTCCAGCAATGATTCTTGATCCTTGGGTACAGAAGTTTGTGTTATAGTAGTTTCCTAGGAACTGGGCTCCACATCTCTGCATTTTGATTGATTTTAGTTTTCTGTAATAGCCTCCAACTGTTGCAAAGACAAGTTTCATGAAATCAACTTTGAATATGGGCTTATGTTACCACAGAAAGGTTTTTATTTTGCTCTTCAAAACTTTAATCAGGCTCTTTAATGTTCATTCTTCTGTGTTCATTTGAGCAATTACTTAAAAAAAAAAGAATCATTCATTTATACTCATTCTCTGACATTTCCTCCAGTTGTCTCCCTCATCCCCCGTGGTATGATAGATGGATGTGATAACTATAGTCTGCCTTTACTAAACGTCCTGCTTCAATGATTCTGCCAAAATTCCACTTACAATGACATTACATCTTATCAGTTTCTCCTCCCGCTGCTTTCCAGTCCCAGTTTTCCCAGTTTCCCATGCTCTCTGTAAAGTTGTGACCAGTGGCTCTCCACCACTGCAACCATCTCTGAAATGACCCCTGTGATTACTACAATGGTCTTGAATAATTTTCTTCACTGTACTTTACTTGAAACAATTTCCAGTGAATAATTCAACATTCATGAAACATTACCCAAGTATGAGTTGACATTTTTGTTACCTAAAATTTGTCTCCAATCCTGGCTAGATTAACTCAGCCTACACTTTTCTAAGAGATCTAATACAGTACTAAGATATTTTTCAGACTCCCTAAGCATCTTAAGTACATACAGGCATTTATTGCTATAAGAATCTTCTGATTAACTGTTGATATTATTTTTATTTCTCTCCTGTGGCAAATTTTCTCTCTTCTCTCCTGAAGAATCCAAATGTCATTTTCTTCACACACTCTTATCAACCCTGAAAGTCAGACTCCCAAGGCTAAGCAGTTACTGGGGAATGAGACGTGGATATAAATAGTTTTGTCTGAGATCATATATTTGTTATTTCAATAGAAAAACATACACAGTGAATATCTTAGCATTAAAATGTACAATATACCCACAATATACAAGGCAATGCAGACAGTATACAGACACGTATTATCCAAACACAGAACATCATTCTAGTTTCTCATCAGTCAGTGAGCCTAATACGAATTTCAATTTTGATTGTAAAGGCTTTTTCATTTCTGTGAGCATGTACCTTTCCTAAGATGCCCTAACAGCCACCACCAATCTCTGTGATTTAGCTTCTTCAAAGGACATGTATCTCTTAGAAGATTTAAATTGAAAAGAATATTTCTCAGCACCCATCTAACTTATTCACTTGTTTTATTATTCAGACAAATTTAGCTTTACACTCTCCACTTCCATCTAGGTCTCCATTACTTTCTGCACCATTAAAAACTGAGTATTATGATCTCTTTAGCATTCCACCTTTTTTCCTGGTCTTTTCTTCTAAATCATAGGTGCCGTGATATCTTAGGGCTTTTTGATGTTCATTTATTGCTTCATTTTAGATTCTAAGAGAAGGAGAAAGATGGGGTGGGGGCAAGAAACTAAATACTATTACCACTCACCAGTGTATGAAATGTGTATTATAGGAGTCAATTTTCATTTTAAATAATTTTCTAAATTCTATGTATTGGAAATGAAGCAGAAACATAATAATGAGAAATAATAATACATTCTAATGCATTCAAATATTAATTTGAATTAATATTCAGCTACCTATTATCTGGTATTTTTAATTTAAGAAAGCAGAGATTAATGAAAAGCAAACATCCATAAGTAGAATTGGTGATGACATAAGTAAATAAATAACCTGACCCTCTGCTCAGAAATCATTTATTGGCCTGTTTCCAGGAACTCCTACCCAACTCCACCCCAGTTACCAGCCATCAGGAAAAACTCCTGTGGGCAGGCCCCCTCACCATCAGGCTCCTCATTGGACCCTGCAATCTACAAGTTCTATGCCCTACCCCAATACCCATCTGTCTGCAACCCCAGTAACTTCCTGAGAAATGGAATCCACCAGTTCTCATTGGACAAAGTGTAGCATCCTGAGACACAGAATTTGCCAGCTCTCATTGGACCAAAAGAGGCTTCTTGAGACACAAAATCTGTCAGCTCTGACTGGACCAAGAGCCTGATAAGACAAAGAGTGGCTCCTTGAGCCACAGAATCAGCTAGCTTGGATTGGACCAAGAGAAGCTCCATGAGATACAGAATCTGCCAGCTCCAATTAGACCAAGAGCTAAGATTGGACCCAGAGGGCCCCCCTCAAACACAGACACAGCAAACACAGATTGGACCAATAGCAGCTCACTTAGACACAGGCACCTCTTGCACCTATTGGAGGAAGAGATAGGTAGATGGCAGTGCAAAAATACATACAACAACATAAAGAGCAATATGGTATCACCAGAACCTAGCCCTACAACAGCAAGACTGGAACATCACAATGTAGAAGAAGCAGAAGAAAGTGACCTTAAAAATAACTTCTTAAGATGCTAAAGGCCTTTAAAGAGGAAATGAAAAATTCCCTTGAAGAAATTGAGGAAAAGACAAACAAAAAAATTGGAAGAAATCAATAAAGAAATTGAGGAAAAGACAAACAAAAAATTGGAAGAAATCAATAAATCCCTTACAGAAAGCCAAGAAAACCATGATAAAGCAATTAAACATGTGAAGGAAACAGTTCAAGACCTGAAAAGGGAAATAGAAACAATGAAGAAGACACAGAGTGAATGCTGGAAATAGAAAATCTGTGTAAACTAACAGGAAACACAGATGTAATAATAACCAACAGAATATAAGAGTTGGAAGAGAGACTCTCTGGTGTAGAGGATAAAATAGAGGAAATAGATTCATCAGTCAAAGAAAACACAAGAGCCAAAAAAGTGATAACACAAAATGTCCAAGAAATCTGGGACACCATGAAAAAGCCAAACCTAAGAATAATAGGGATAGAAGAAGGAGAAGAATACCAACTCCAAGTCACAGAAAATATATTCAACTAAGTCATAGAAGAAAACTTCCCCAATTTAAAGAAGGAAATAGTTACGAAGATAAAAGAAGCTTATAGAACACCAAATAGACTAAACACCGCAAAAAAAAGTCCCTTTGCCACATAATAATTAAACCACTAAGCATACAGAATACAGAAAGAATATTAAGAGAAACAAAGGAAAAAGGCCAAGTGACGTATAAAGGCAGACCCATCATAATAACACCTGACTTCTCAATGAAGCCAGAAGGTCCTGGACAGATGTGATGCAGACACTAAGAGAATATGGATGCCAGCCTAGACTAATATAACCAGCAAAACTTGCAATCACCATAGATGGAGTAAACAAGACATTCTAAAACAAAACTAGATGTAAATAGTACGTATTCACAAATCAAGCCCTACAGAAAGCTAGAAGGAAAATACCAACCTAAGGAAGTCACTCATGAAAACATAGGCAATAGATAACCACAAGGCAGTAAATCGCCAAGAAGGGAAATACACACACACTACCACCAAAAGATAACAGGAATTAACAATCGCTGGTCATTAATATACCTTAATATCAATGGACTTAATTCACCCATGAAGAGACATAGGCTAGCAGAATGGATATGAAATCAGGAACCATCCTTCTGCTAATACAAGAAACACACCTCAACTTCAAAGACAGACATTACCTCAGAGTAGAAGGTTGGGAAAAGAATTTTCAATCAAATAGACTTAAGAAGCAATCTGGTGAAGCTATCCTAATATCTTAATATCTAACAAAATAGACTTCAAACTAAAATCATTCAAAAGAGAATGAGAAGGACATTACATACTCATCATAGGAAAGATCCACCAAGATGAAGTTTCAATTCTGAACATTTATGCCCCCAATACAAGGGCACCCACATATATAAAAGGAAGATTATTAAAACTTAAATCACATATCCAACCCCACAAATTAATAGTGGGAGACTTCAACACCCTACTCTCACCACTGGACAGATCTGCCAGCTCAAAACTTAACAGAGAAATAAGGAACCTAACAGATGTTTTGACTCAAATGAACTTAATCTACATCTACAGAACATTCCACCCTAACAAAAAAGAATATACCTTCTTCTCAGCACCCCATGGAACCTTCTCTAAATTTGACCACAACTCGGTCACAAAGCAAATCTCAACAGATACAAAATGAAATAACAGCTTGTATTCTATCAGACCACCATGGCTTAAGGTTAGATTTTAACAACAACAAAAATGACAGAAAACCTACAATCTCATGGAAACTGAATAATGCTCAACTGAATCACCAATGGGTCAAGGAAGAAATAAAGAAAGAAATTAAAGACTTCCTAGAATTCAATGAAAATGAATGTACTACATACCCAAACTCATGGGACACTATGAAAGCAGTGCTAAGAGGAAAATTCATAGCACTAAATGCCCACATAAAGAGGTTGGAGACATCTCACACTAGTGACTTAATAGCACACCTAAAACTCTAGAACAAAAAGAAGCAAGATCACCCAGGAGGAATAGATGTCAGAAAATAATCAAGTTGAGAGCTGGAATCATAAAATAGAAACAAAGAAAATAATACAAAGAATCAATGAAACAAAGAGTTGGTTCTTTGAGAAAATGAACAGGGTAGACAAGCCCTTTTGAAAACTAACCAAAATGCAGAGACAGAGCATCCAAATTAACAAAAACAGAAATGAAAAGTGAGACATAACAACAGACAATGAGCAAATTCAGAGAATCATCAGGTCATACTTCAAAATCCCACACTCCACAAAATTGGAAAATCTAAAAGAAATGGACATTTTTCTAGATAGGTACCACATACAAAGTTAAATCAAGACCAGATAAACAATTTAAATAGATCAATAACCCCTAAGGAAATAGAAATAGTCACTAAAAGACTCTCAACCAAAAAAAGCCCAGGACCAGATTTTCAAAGAAGACTTAATACCAATACTCTTCAAATTGTTCGACATAATAGAAACAGAAGGAACATTACCAAACTCCTTTTATGAAGCTACAGTTACTCTGTAGATTCCCAAGCCACACAAAGATGCAACAAAGAGAATTACAGACCACTTTCCCTCATGAATATTAATGCAAAAATACTCAATAAAATATTGGCAAATCAACTCCAAGAACACATCAAAAGAATTCTCCACCATGATCAAGTAGGTTTCATCTCAGAGATGCAAGGATGGTTCAACATATGAAAATCTGTCAATGTAATTTACCATATAAACAAACTGAAAGAAAAGAAAACACATGATCATTTCATTAGATGCTAAAAAGGCCTTTAACAAAATCCCACACTCCTTCATGATTAAGGTTCTAGAGAGATCAGGAATACAAAGAACATACCTAAACATAATAAAGGCAATTTACAGCAAGCCGACAGCCAACATCAAATTAAATGGAGAGAAACTCAAAGCGATTCCACTAAAATCAGGAACAAGACAAGGCTCTCCACTCTGCCCATATTTATTCAATATAGTACTTTAAGTTCTACTTAGAGCAATAAGACAACAAAAGGAGATCCAGGGGATACAAATTGAAAAGAAGTCACACTTTCACTATTTGTAGATGATATGATAGTATACATAAGTGACCCAAAAAATTTTCTAACATGGAACTCCTACAGCTGATAAACAACTTCAGTAATGTGGCAGGATACAAGATTAACTCAAAAAAATCAGTAGCCCTTGTATATACAGACGATAAACAGGCTGAGAAAGAAATCAGAGAAGCGTCATCCTTTACAATAGCCACAAATAATATGAAATACCTTGGGGTAGCTCTAACTAAGCAAGTGAAAGACTTGTATGGTAAGAACTTTAAGTCCCTGAAGAAAGAAATTGAGAAGATATCAGAAAATGGAAATATCTCCCATGCTCATGGATAAATAGGATTAACATAGTAAAAATGGCAATCTTACCAAAAGCAATATACAGATTCAGTGCAATCCCCACCGAAATCCCAACACAATTATTCACAGACCTGGAAAGAACAGTACTCAACTTCATATGGAAAAACAAAAAACCCAGGATAGCCAAAAGAATCCTATACAACAAAGTCACCTCTGGAGGCATCACCATCCCTGACATCAAGCTCTACTATAGAGCTATAGTAATAAAAACAGCTTGATATTGGCATAAAAACCAACACATGGACCAATGGAATCGAATTGAAGACCCTAACATTAACCCCCACACCTATGAACACCTAATTTTTAACAAAAAATGCTAAAGCTGTACAATAGAAAAAAGCATCTTCAACAAATGGTGCTGGCATAACTGGATGTCAACATGTAGAAGATTGCAAATGGATCCATATCTATCGCTATGCACAAAACTCATGTCCAAGTGGATCAAAGACCTCAATATAAAACCAGTTACATCGAATCTGATAGAAAAGGTAGGAAGTAGTCTTGAACGCATTGGCACTGGAGACTACTTCCTAAATATAACACCAGTAGCACAGACACTGAGAGCAAAAATTAATAAATGGGACCTCCTGAAACTGAGAAGCTTCTGTAAGGCAGAGGACATAGTAAATAAGACAAAGTGACAGCCTACAGAATGGGAAAAGATCTTCACCAACCCCACATCTGACAGAGGGCTGATCTCCAGAATATATAAAGAACTCAAGAAACTAGACATCACAATAATGAACAATTCAATTAAAAAATGGGCTATACCCCACTCCTCACTCTCAGCCACCCCCCCACACCCAGTCTGCTCATGTAGATCTCATCCACTTCTCTTCACTGGGTCATCCATGTGTCTCTCTTAGGGTCTTTTCCTGTTAGCTAGCCTCTCTGGAGCTGTGGGTTGCAGTCTGGCCATCCCTTCCCCACATCTAGTATCTATTTGAGTCAGTACATACAATGTTTGTCCTTCTGAGTCTGGGTTACCTCACTCAGGATGATATTTTCTAGTTCTATCCATTTGCCTGCAAATTTTATGGTATTATTGGTTTTTACTGCTGTGTAGTGCTCCATTGTGTATATGTGCCACATTTTCTTTATTCATTCTTTAGTTGAGGGGCATCTAGGCTGTTTCCAGGTTCTTGCTATTACAAATAATGCTGATATGAACATAGTTGGGCATGTGTCCTTGTGGTAAGATTGAGCATTCCTTGGGTATATGCCCAAGAGTGGTATAGCTGGGTCTATAGGAATAAGGAAGACTTATTCCCAATTTTCTGAGAAACTGCCATACTGATGTCCAGAGTGGCTGTATAAGTTTGCATTCCCACCAACAGTGGAGGAGTGTTCCCCTTGCTCCACATCCTCTTCAACATAAGCTGTCTTCAGCATTTTTGATCTTAGTGGAAGGGTCGAGCTAGAACAGAGACAGAGTGGGAGGGCAGGGAGGAAGATACCATGATAGATGAGGACATCATGGGAATAGGAAGAGGCAGGGTGCTGGGGAGGCTCTCAGAAATCCATAAGGATGATATCACCTTGGACTCCTGGCAGTGGTCCAGAGGGTGCCTGGACTGGTCTACTCTGGTGACTGGTCTAGTGCCTTAACTGTCATCATAGAGTCATTGTCCAGTGACTGAAGGAGGCAGATGCAGAGATCCATGGCCAGGTACCAGACTGAGCTTCAGGAATCCAATTGAGGAGAGAGAGAAGGGATTCTGCAGGCAGGAGATGTCGAGATCATGATGGGAAGATGTGCAGAGATCACCGGCCACACTACTGGAAGCCCATGAACTGTAGACTAGTGGCTGTGGAGCCCCTATGGGACTGGACTAGGCCCCTGGATACAGAAGACGGTTGTTTGGCTTGAACTGTTTGGGGGGTACACAGGCAGGGGGATCCGGATCTGTCCCTGGTGCATGGATAGGCTTTGGGGAATTGGGTGCCTGTGGTATGACACCTTGCACAGCCTTGGTGCAGTAGGAAGGGCCTTGGACCTGCCTAGGCTCAGTGTGCCTGGTTCTCCTGACTCCCCATGGGAGACCTTGATTTGGGGAATGTGGGGATGTGGGGTAGCTTGGGAAAGAGGGCTGGGAGGTGGGAAGAGGGAGGAGGTGGAATCTGTGGGTGGTATGTAGAGTGAGTAGAAAATTTCTTAATAAAGAAAAATGAAAAAAATGGGCTATATAGTTAAACAGAGAATTCTCAAAGGAAGAATTTCAAATGGCCAGAAGACATTTAAGGAATTGCTCAACATCCTTAGTCATCAGGGAAAGGCAAATCAAAATGACTCTGAGATACCATCTTACACCTGTCAGAATGGCTAATATCAAAAGCACTGCAGACAGCTTATGTTGGAGAGGATGCAGAGCAAGGGGAACATTCCTCCACTGTTGGTGGGTGTAAAACTTGTACAACCACTTTGGAAATAAGTGTGGTAGTTTCTCAGAAAATTGGGAATCAATCTTCCTCAAGACCTAGCTATACCACTCTTGGGCATATACCCAAGGAATTCTCAATCATACCACAGGGATACATTTTCAACTATGTTCATAGCAGCATTATTCATAATGGCCAGAAACTGGAAACCACTTAGATGCCCCTCAAGTGAAGAATGGATTAAGAAAATGCTGTACATATACACAATGAAGTACTACTCAGCAGAGGAAAACCAATGATATCATGAAATTTTCAGGCAAATGGATGGAACTAGAAAATATCCTGAGTGAGGTAACCCAGACTCAGAAGGATAAACATGGTATGTACATACTCATAAGTGAATACTACAAATAAAGCAAAGGATAACCAGACAAAAACCTACAACTCCAGAGAAGCTAGCTAATAAGGAAGACCCTAAGAGGGATACATGGATCAACCTAGAAAGGGGAAATAGATGAGATCTCCATGAGTGAACTTGGGGTGAGGGCTGGGCAATGGAGGGTAGTAGATGGGAGATGAGAACATAAGGGAATGGGATGGTCAAGCTGGAACAGGAATGGAGTGGGAAAGCAAAGAGAGAGATACCATGATGTAGGGAGATATCATGGAGATAAAGAGAATCTCAGTGCTAGGGAAGTTGCCAGGAATCCCCAAGGATGACCCCAGCTCTCCACTATGTGGAGAGAGTGCCTGAACTGAACTGGCTTACCTCAGTGATTAGATCAGTGAATACACTAACTGTCATCACAGAAATTTTCTCCAATGACTGATGGAGGCGGATGCAGAGATCAACAGCCAAACACCAGGCAGAGCTCCAGGAGTTCAGTTGAAAACAGAGAGGAAGGATTCTATGAGTAAGTGCATCAGGATCATGGTGGGGAAACCTGCAGAGAAACCAAACTAGTGGAAACTCATGAAAGTTGGATCAATGGCTGTGGAGCCTATATGGGACTGGAATAGGCCCTCTCCATGGCGAGACAATTGTGTAGCTTGACCTGCTTGGGGGACCGCCTGACAGTAGAATCAGAATCCACCCCTAGTGCATGATGGGGCTTTTTGGAGCCCACAACCTATGATGGGACACCTTGTGCAGCCTTGAGGCAAGGGTAAGGGCTTGGACTTGCCTCTAGTGGATGTGCCTCCCCATGGGTGGCCTTGCCATCTTGTGGAGGGTGGAGTAGGGAGTGGGTTTGGGGAGCTGGGGAGAGGAGGGATGAGGAGGATCTTTGATTGGTTTGTAAAATGAATAAAAATTTTTTTTTAATAAAAAAGTAATGTATTGCTTTTTGTCTCGGGTTTAGTCTGGAAGTTTCTAAAAAATGATCTTATGGTACATAATAAGCAAAAATGCTATTGTTATTTGTTTATGGAAGTATTAATTTAGGTAATACTAATTGTTAGAACTAAGAGAAATTTATTCTCTACTTGCCTAATGTTTATTGGGCACAGATGAATCCATTCATGTAAAGATTCAGGATCCCCAATTGATTCTATTGTGTGACTCTGCCAAACATTAGAACCTCTCAAACATTTACATTTGGAACAAGAAGAAAAAATATATCCCTGAGTTTTTATTAACATTCTCAGGAGACATTGGACAAGGCCTACATTGTTTCAATATCATTCACTAAAATTCAGACATGTTGTTATATGTGATTTCAAAAGGGAGTATGAAATATATAATGGTTTGGTGACATAGAGAAAAACAGGTGTCTACCTCTACTAAATGGTGACTAGCTGTATATTATAAGTGTTATCAGAATGAAAACTTAAGCATTAAAGAATGTACTGACAACCATAGTACTTTAAATGTTTCAGGTTAATATCACTGTCACTCACTATTACAATATTGAGTATGATGTTCTTCTCTGTGTACATAAATATAATACAATAATACTTAAACAGTATAGATAAAACAAAACATACTCATCTTTACCTTAAATTTTAGTAAACTACCAGGCTAGGGGTAGTTTTGCCATGTACTATTTTCACTGAGCTCTTTTAAGAAAAAAAAAGGCATATGAGGTAATATTTTCAATTACAATGATAACTATAATAAACCATGAAAGAATAATTATTCTATTACTACCCAAGTGAAAGTTTGTTCTTGTAGTGCTTCTGGAAACCTAAATAAAGTTTGTTCTATTAATTATGGATTATCTTCCTTAGTTTAATAGGGAATGGTTAAATGAATTCCTCTGCTAAGAAAAGATTGATTGAATCAAGCTTTCTTAAGCTCAAAATTAGTAACTAATGAAGTGTTTTTCATGCATGCTGCTGATTCTTGCTTAAATTTCATGTGTAAATCAACACTAAACTCCATTAAGTCATTTCTGCGGCCATTTGTTTACAATGTGTAGCAGCTCTCTAAGTTAGGCTCATGCTATTCATTGATGACAGTCATTAGCAAGACAACTGAAAACTAGCAGTGCACTAGGATTCATGAGCCTTTATTCCATGCTTATTCTATTCTAAGATTAGTCATGTATCACTAGCATTACTATGATGCACTATTAGCATTTTTGCCCACATTTTATAATAAAGGCATTTAGACTCAGGGATGGCTTGAAGAAGTTCCCAAGAGTCTTGTTTTGAGGATAGCAGAATGGAATCCAGGTGTCACCATCACATACTGCATCTACTACATGCAGCTGGACCTGAATTGCTAGGTGTGAGCTCTTCTCAATGTTCAGTATTCACTAGACTATACTTTTCAGTAGTAGTTTACTTCGTCTAATTTTAAATTTGTGCTTTGTATTATAAAGTTCAAAAATTGTGTGCCATTACATATGTACTCTCACTTCCAGTTTCTAATAATACCTTGGTTTCCTAACAGGAAAACATTGCATTTTTATTCCCCTTTTAAGTAGAGTGATTGTTTGCTGGCTTTTCAAAGTGTGTAAACAGTGCCATCTTCTGTCAGTGTGCTCACAGCACTTGAAAATAAAGACTTGACAGACCAAGTTAATTCAGAGCCTTGATGGGAAGAAAGGAATCTGGAGAGTTTATCATCTTGGAAGAAAATGCACAACATCTCTGAACACTTGTAAAAGACTAATTGTTGAAAGGCCTCACCGGGCAAAGCCACGTGGAAAACATTGTGGTATGATTAATTATCTGAGTAGCCTTTCAAATAACACAATGAATAGGGAAGAGACACGACAGAGTAGGTGGCCAGTGGTTAGAATGATTCTGGGTCAACATAATCCATGGTGTAAAATAAGCAGTTCTGTTGTCAGCTCTGTCGTTTGTTCATGCGTAGACTCCAGTTCTCACCCGTGAAAATCCCACTGGGTCTTAACAAGGAGTGCTTTGTCAGAGAAACAAAAACAATAGGAAGAGAGAAAAGAAATAAGACAGTAAGCTCTGAAATCTCAAGGGTAGAAATCTTTTTCTCTGCATGTGAAGCATACTTATTAAAACTGAGGCATGTACAATGACATAGATAAAATCTTGTAGAGTTAGCCAAAAATTCATATGCTCTCTTTCTCTATCTCTGTCTCTGTCTCTGTCTCTCTCAGTCTCCATACATAGATTTATATATGAGATCTAAAGACAGATAGATAGATAATAGATAGATATAGAGATGCATATCTATCTCAAAAAATAAACAAGAATTTTAAATTCAAAGTTAAATGATTACTAAGGCCTATGCAAACTCATTTAAATATTTATACATCATGATATTCATCTTTCACAGAGCTAAATTTTCTTAGTTGCATTCCCTTTTAAAAATCTATCCTGATATAATTCATGTTAAGTGCCTAAAACTCAATTGTTTTTCTAAGGAGTTTGGTGAAATGTTAGAACCCTAAAAGGGAAAAGGCAGGGAATAGAAGTTCTTTTAGTTAAGAATCCATGAACAGAGACAAAGCAATGGCATTCAGGAAAGAAAGCCACCACCAATGTCTTTAAAAATATGCGATTTCATAGACAAATAACATGTTATCTTACTTGTATGTAGGCTATAAAAGTGGATATCCAAATGTTGACCACACAGTGCTGGTTATCAAAGGCCAGAGAGATGGTGTGGGATGGCTTGTGTGTGTAAGAGACATTGAGTCTCAACTGTTAAGTTGTGCTTAGAAAAGAGAAAGAAGCTGTGAAGCATAGTTGTTAAGAGAGCAGTTATTCTTCATATCTCAGAGTATTTTAAAAATGAAAGAAAAGATTTCAAATTTTTCTACCATAAGTAAATAATAAATTTTGCATAGGAAATATCTGTCCATATTTGAATATGACACAAAATGTACATGCATAAAACAACATATATTATCCCATAGTGTGTGTAATTTTCATGCCACACACTGAAAGAAGACAGGAAACTCAGAGTATGACTTCTTAAGAAGGGTGCCACAAAGACAGGGTAAAGGTGAGAGAGGAAAATCATGGATAAAAACTACGAAAATACATTTTAAATAATTAAACTGTCAAATAATACAAATACTAAAAATAAATGCAATATGGCTTTGCAAGGATGCATTTTCTCATTAATATTGTGCATAATTGGAGACAAAACAGAGACAGCATCCACTTGTGGATAAAATTTAATGTATAGGGGAAATTTTTCTTATGACTACTAGAGTAAATATTCATTTAATTTTTAATAACTTAAAATCCACTTCTCTACACCTATATTCCTGTTTTGGCATCTTCCTGAAATGACAGAGCCTTCTTAACATTTACCAAAATAAATTTTATTCTATAAAAATTGCTTTCCAAATCTCTCAAATTTTCCAAAACATTTTATTTCTTGTTATTGATGTGTTTTATATGAGTGGTCAGTGCTGGACACCGTAGTTGGAATTGAAACTAGCCACATAACCTGATATCATTTCTCCAACAAGGCTGCCTAAAGCTTGAAAATTTATGACGTTTAAAGGGAATCCTGTAACCTGTGAGTTTTCTCCCTGAAGATTCTTGAGCTACTGTCCATTCTATTCATCATCAAGGGGTTTCAACTTTTATCTTATATTAAACACAATTTTTAAAACTTAAAATTTCATATTAATTAGCTGGTCAACTCAGAAACACATCTTTCCTAGTTTGGCATACTGGGTGTGTTCTAGGAATTCATTAGTATCAGTGTGTCATCATTTCTGATAACAGAGCAGTCGTTGTTGTGTGATACCGTATAAAGAATCTGTTAACATGTGAAGTGACTACCCTCATCTAAAAATGCATATATATAGTCATTGCTTATTGTTTGAAGCTAAAATTATCTCCACATTTTTAATGAAGTTGTTCCTTGTGTATGTATGATATGAATCATTATGGGGCTCTTCCATTTCTGTTTTCCTCTCTCTGCTTGTAGATGAGCTCAAGTCTCCTTGACAGGAGTAAGGCAGACTTCCAGGAGGCTATGGGTGGCTAATAACTGTGTGACTGATGCAAACCTCCTTAGACCAAGCCTGAGAAAGGATACACTTGTTCTACCATGTTTATGCTCATGGGTTCCTCCTAGGCCATGGTTCCAGAAGATGGAGGAAACCAAAGTTCAGTGAAACACAAGGGATTCATTACAGACGAGAGTACAAGTCACTGGGGACATAGAGCTTGCATTGTACCCTCAGTCCTCAGCACTAGCTCTGCTTTGTTTGTTATTCTCATCATCTCATTTGAATGGATAGCATGGAACTTGAGGGAGACCAGCTCCCTCTTTTTCACCCCAGGGTACTCTTGAGGAGGGAGAAGTGATAAATGTGTAGATAGAAGTAAAGAGGAGAGAGACAGTTAGAAAACAGGGGACAGTTCTTGAGAGGGCCTGGATCCTAATCCACCAGCCCCTTCTGTCTCTAAAGGGCTATTAAAGGAATGCCAAGGGGTGGAGCAAAAGAACTCGCCCCAGCACAGCCAAGTGCAGATCATCGCAGACACCTGGTGACCATGCACGTGGTCAAGCCATCTACTAATGCAACCCTGCTGTGTAAAGCAAGCTCAGATCTCACTAGGAAACCTTTGTGGGCCCCCACAGGAACTATCCTAAGTCCTTGATTCAATGCTTAGCTTATTAGGTCACTGGTAATGTGTGTTCATTACTGTTCCTCCATATGTATGTGTCTCATACACTGCAATCATCTTAAGGTGAAAGGCCCACAACCATGAGAATGAAAAGTGGTATTTATACAACCCCAGCCTTTAGTGATTTCATATTTAAACACATTTACTAACATTATAATGTGCATAGACTTGAATCCACTTATAAGTATTTACTGTTTCTTAGTTAATTCATGTTTACTATGTGTTTGTAGACTTATTTCTGATCTTTAAGTAGCCAAAGATATTTTCTTAGGACATTCTCATTCCATTTATTCAGTGTTCTTAACGTGATGCTGTTATCTCTATCCATAATCATGTTGATGTCTAACATATGCAAAAGCTCCTATTAGGTGATAATCTATGCATGCAATCTTATAAAAACCTGAAAAAGTGGAGCTAGCTTCATGTAGGAAAGTACTTCTGTTAGTTAATCTATCCATAATCATGTTGATGTCTAGCATATGCAAAAGCTCCTATTAGGTGATAATCTATGCATGCAATCTTATAAAAACCTGAAAAAGTGGAGCTAGCTTCATGTAGGAAAGTACTTCTGTTAGTTAATTATAACACAGGCCAAGAGTTCTGCTATTTTCCAAGGTCTTGCAAGAGGGAATATCACATAGTTGAGATTCAAAACCAAACACAATAGCATATTAGACTAACTTTCACGTTCTTTTGTGGGGAATGAAAATGATCCACAGAGAAGGGATTAATTCTCCTTTCCAACAACCTTTGTCTTCAGTCTATCCTTCTTTTCCAATAAACATAACTAATCTAAAAGTGCTTTCAATCCTTCTACAGAAATCAATAGTTTATGTTTTCCATTAATCCTTGAACTGACTAGGATTTTTAAGTAATGAATTCAGAATTTATTTGAATTTCATAGCAACCATACAAGTATAAGTTGAAGTTGGATGGCTCAAAGGGGAAAGAAGATGTTCAGGTTTAACACTCTTGTATCACATATTCTGTTTTCTCCTAATGAATTTGAATTTGATTTGTTTGGCATATTTATTTCAAATTATTACCTCACATGCTCTTTCTAGCTAATTGGCATGTCAGTGTACTCACTTTTAGGATACCTAAATAAAACTCCACAGGTTTGAGTGATTAAACAGAAGAAAATAATGTTACTTTTCTATGGATCACAAATAAAGGGTCAAAGTGAACAAGGGTCGGGGCTGGAGAGACAGCTCAGAGATTAAGAGTACTTGTTCTTAAAGAAGGCCAGTGCTTAGTTCCCAGTAGTTCCCACCTACAAGCTCACAAAAACCTGTATCTCCAGTTAAAGGAGATTTTGGACCCTCTTCAGGAAGAAGAGGACTACAACTAAGGCTGTGAGTTTCTATTTGTGTAAAAAGGAAGGTACCTCTGGAGACTTTGAAGAGTTTCAAAAAGAAAGTAAATTTGATCTTTATTTTAAACAGTTCAAGTTTGATGTAGACAAAGAAAAGAAGGTATTTTCTTATGTCAGAGACTATTTTGACTACTTGAGTGACATAAATTGAGTATGAAAAGCCCTGGTTCTGGGGCAATGAACAAAAGAATGTGCTGTAGCTAGGAAGCAGAAATTATGGATGTCAAGAAGGAGGCATTAGCAATTATGTGTCCATCAAGTGATGAACTTAATACCTTGGAACCTAAGTCAAGGAGAAAGAGCTGCTAGAGTTAGCAAATAACTCAGCAGAATTTAAGGTACAAAAGAAATGTCACTCACACAAGAGAGACAGTATTTGAAAGAACTAAGATCTCCTACATTTAAAAGTTAGGTTGAAAATAAGTCAATGAAGTTGAACAATAATAGTAACAAAAATAAAAGTCCCTATGAGAATCCAGCGCTACTCGAATTTAGAATATTTAAGAAATTGACTTCTTGAAGCAGAGGTATTACACTTTCTTGGATGTGATATTTCTCTATAACAAAATTTTTAAACTAATGAAATGCTCACAAGTCTAAAAAGAAGAGTGACAGATCTCCAGTGATTGTGGGCATGTGTGTGTGTGTGTGTGTGTGTGTGTGTGTGTGTGTGTGTGTGTGTGTGTGTTTGTGTGTGTGTCTGTGTGTGTGTGTCTGTGTGTGTGTAGTATAACACAAAATTTATATTCAGGTTTATATTAAATCTTTAGATGGAAAAGTCAATTTAGAGAGCTTTTTACTTAAAATGTGATAGAAATACATGATAAAATTTCTCTTAAAAAGGATGCCACTTCACCAATAACATTGGTGCTAGAAAAGATCTGGTGTCTGGTGCAGAAATTATGGACAGGAGGCTAAGATCCCTTTGACATTAGACAAACAATCCATGAGGAATGGATTCTATTCCTATTCTCGGGAAAACTGAAAAATTGCAATAAATGTCATTTGGGAATCAAGAATACACCTAGGAAGGAGCAACTAGAATGGTTAATTTAAAAATAGTGGCCCTTAAAGACATATTCTACCTTGTAAGATTCTTGTAACTATATAAACTAGAAGTCACCAGTCTCAGAGGTGAATATGTTCAATTGGTGTGCTGTTGAATCCCAGTAACCCAGAAGTTGTCACTTTAGTAGATTGATTGCACATGTTGCAGTTTTGAACTAAAGTCCTCATTGTTCTTGCAAATGGACAAGATGCCCACTGTCAGAAATGATGTTCTAATGTGAGGAAAAGTTTATGGGTCCCTAAATGAAAAACTGGGCAGTGCCAATATAGTAGAAGCCATAGTCTTATCTGACCTCCAGAGTCACGAGAGTCTTGCTTACAAATGATACTACAAAATGTAGGACAGGCACCAGAAGAACTGAGCTCCATGATTTCTGTGGGGTTAAGCAGGTGACCATAGTATTCATCTAAAAATAAGAAAGAGAGGAACAAAAATACAAGCCAAGACAGACTACAGATTAAAGAATTTAAGTAAAGGTTTACACAAAGTTATTTCAAAATTCTAGCTCAAAAGGAGAGAAGAAAATCTAGGGTTCACTGAGCAAAAGAATATGTTGGCCCTAGTATTCCTATTCACACTTCTCATAGCTAGCACTTCTTAACCTTTTTCTCTTCTGAATATGGCCTTGCTCAATGGAAATCTGTTTTCCTAATCTCATCTGTATACCTCATCTCATGTAGTATTTGACATCTCATCTCCAGTCAATAAAAATAATAAATATATACATATAAAAACACATACATAGTTTTAAGTGGGGAACTTGTTACCAAGTTAGAACAATGAGTTAAGCTTGCATTGGCTCAACAAAATAAATATAATTTTAAGTTTAATGACTTAAAGTATTTTCTTCATAGCTATATGTTGATCTTGCAATGCTGCAGGCAGAAAAGAAGAAATCAGAAAGAATTTGGAATACTAATAACCCTTTAAAATAAAAGTCAAGCTTTATTTTCCTACTTCAAAGGCTATTTTATAATGTAGGTGAATGAGCAGCGTATGTAATTTTGTCATTTTAGAAGACCAATGAATGTAAATGGAGTTATCCTATCTCCTATCACTTAAGAAAAAATAATTTAATAGATTTGATTATAATGAAACATCAAATATGTCCACTCTGTTAGCATAATTCTTCTACGAATGCATGTAATTTCCTATGGTGACTTCCTAAAATTAAACAGTGGTTCTCTTGGAACAAAGAAGATATCATGACTTAAGCCAGAGCCCCTTTTATCACTCTGTGAGCTTTACCTGGGACTCTTAGGCAGTGGCTTTCTTCTGGAAAGGTGTGACAAACTCAGAAGAAAATATCACATGCAAATGACTAATTAATTTACAATATTTCTGATAAATTTCAAGGAATCAACAGCTTCTTAATTATATGTCAGCAACCACAGTGTATTTTAGGCTGCCCAAGAAGTTACCTTTTCCTCTGACATAGTCCTTTGGCTAGTGCTGAGGAGTCAACTTTAAATCCCCATGGGATATTTCTCATTCACAGTGAAGAGACATTAGTAGAATTGCTGAGACTTTGTTGGTGCTAGTTACAGGAAGGCAATGTTCAGAAATATGCGTTTGATGCTTTATGGAGTATGACCTCACAGAGCTTCAGGGTACTGGCTTTGCACTCGCAACAGTACTTAAGTAGAAGAAAGAGAAAAATAGGACCAGTCATCTTGCTCCATTAGATATTATTCAGTAGCCCATATCACTGATTAACTAGCTGTCAAATTCTATCGAAGTAGGACCAGACTTGCCTGCTTCAAGAGGAAAATCACAAAGTCTGTCAGATGAGATAAACAAGTTTATGAGACAAGTAGAATTGATTGCATTGTTTCTGGCAAATATAATACTGGTAAATTTCCTGGTGCAACAACAACAAAATTCTGCATTTTTTCTTCCATCTCTATTGCAGGCAGTATTCCAACAATCCTGTGCTAAAAAAACTTAAAAGAAGCACATTGACCCTCAGTTTCTCCTATGGGGTGGCACAACATTTAAGGGGGAAAAAAGACTTTCTTGTACTGAAAAACCATGAAATAGGAGCCAAAGTAAATTTTTGTTGTTTTCTTGCCTAAGTCAAATCAACCTAACATTTGAGGGTTTTGTCTTGTAAATCTCACAACTCCATCAGATTGATCATGTCCACAAAGCTGAAAATTATTGCAAAGTGCTTCTAATTTGCAAAAAGATGTTATCCTTTTTTGAAATGATATTTTTCTGTTTGATTTAAAATTAAGGTGAAACAGATTTATAATTCATAAAAGGATTATTCTCATCCTATCATTGATTTTAGTATCTTCTTTAATTATTTACATGTACAATATGTATATGTTTAGTAATCAAGTGTTTTGAAAAAGGTGGTACTGGAGCAAGAAATTTAACACTTACAGAAGTTTTGCCACCTGGAATGTTTAAGAGAATTCTTACTCAAGGTTTCATACTGAAAACTGCATTCATAACATCATATTTTTCTGCTGTATCTAATAAAGTAGACATTAATGGAATTCATTACAAAAATGGAAAAAGACTACTTAGATTTGAAGCAGAAAAAACATCATTAATCTCTTGGCACTGGGTTAAAAATAAATAAAGAGCCCCATAGCAAGTATGCAATTTGAGGAAAACAAGGAAACATTGACTTATGAAGTCAAACTGAAACCATATTAAAATATTTAATTATCATCTACTCTATAGCCTATACTATGTAAACACTTCTCAGCTACCTTCCTATTTCTGTGAGAACCAGGGTTGCATGAACTGCCTCCTCTTCTCAGCTTGCCAGTGATTCCTCACATCGTTCAAAGTTGGATGTTATATCTGTCCCTGCACCACCACTCCCTACATACTACAATGCTTGTGGATCCAGGAAGGCACGAAGTCTTCACTTTCCTTTGTCTTCAGCAGCTTTTACTTTTTTGGTCCTCCTAATGCCACTCCCTGACTCTCCCTGCTCTAAACCTCTGCCTTCTGTTCCACCCCCACCATTCAATGTCACATAGAATGGTTGTCTGTTTTGCTTCTTCAACATATACCCAGGCTCATCTCATGGTAGCACTTAAATTGCTCACAAGAATCTGATTATTTATTTCTGTTTCCAGAATTCAGCAAACTCTTTTCTAACCAATATTATATATGTATTTATAAGCATATATCAATTTTCCTCGAATATTTTTCACTCTTCTCATATAGCTAACTACTATTTGTTTTAATTTTTCATTTCTTCTGGCTGGGCCTCATTATATAGCCCAGAGTGGCCCCCAACTCTTCATCCTTTTTCTTGATCTCCTAAGTTCTATGGTTATATGCATTTACAAGCACAATTAGCTTAAAGGTCAGTTTAAATGAATAGAAAGAGAAAACTCTCATGAATCAGAACTTGAAATTAAATGCTACCATGTTATTACATCCACTCATAAATATTCTGGGAGCAGTCCAGGAAACATACCTTTATTCATTTCTATATACTCAGCACCTATCCACTTACTTAGTAGGCATAAAAAAATGTTAAGCTGTGTGTCAAGAATTAAGGATTTTTACTCTTAAGGAAGTTTGATTCTAATCATGGATTTAAACTTTGAAATATTAAAAACAATACACTACATCACACTAATAGGAAATAAATAGAGTTCTTTCTATTTATAGAAATACTATTTATAGTATTTCTTTTATACCATACATGGTATAAAATCCAAAATGGAATCTAAAGGACAAATGTGAATCAACATGGTAAGAGGACTAGGAATAAAAAAGAGTTCAGACCAATGCAAATAGAAGACCCTGGAGACAGTGGGAAGCCAGCATGAAAAAAAATTAAAGCACACTCTTGAGATACTCATGGACAACAAAAAATTAAAAGAGGAGTTATAAACAATCAAGACAAATGAAAATATAGCATAAAATTTATGAATGTATGAGATACACAGAAGTAGTATTGATGAGAGGGTCATGGCATCAAAGTTAAGACTATATTAAAGTAGGAGCATAGACTTACCTAAGATTACACATCAAAGAAATAAAAAGAGGAAAAATGTAATACAGATTTATACATAAATAAATAATGTAGATGATAGAAAAATAGTAAGTTCAATAAGATAAAGTTTTTTTAAAGATCAATAAATTTGCAAACCACTAACTAAAATCACATGAAAGAGAAAAGGCCATGCATTCAGCATTCAAGAGGCAGAGGCAGGAAGAGGATCTTGAGCAAAACCAGAAAGGAAGGACGACTGGAAGGCAGAAAGGCAAAAAGGAAGGGAGGAAGGAAAGAGAGAAGGAAGGGAGAGAGGTTGGGAAGAAAGAAGAAGACGTGTAGGAAGGATGTGAGCAAGGAAGGAAGGAAGGGAGCAGGTGAGCAAGAGATGAAAGGAGGCAGGGAGAGAAAAGAGGGAGGAAGGAAAAACTCACATAAAATTATAATTCCAAGTGAAAGGCATACAACCAAAGTCACTTCATTCCCGAACAAGTTGGTGTTACTAGAAATCAGATCTCACTAGAGAAAAATAGAACAGAGCAGCTAACACTTCAAAACAAAAGAACTTCATTTTTTTCTTAAACTGCTTGTTGCTTTAGTTTTCTTTGATATAATGTTTAATATCTTAAGATATTAAATAAGTATATTCTATTCATGATAACTCCAAAGGAAAAAAAGTAAATGCTTTCATTGTCAATTCACAATAAAAAAACTGAAAGAAAAACCTGTAAAAATTATTTTAACAAGATCACCTTAGAAAGAACTGATAGGCAGAAAAAGAAACAAGTAAATAAACTAGTATTATTAAATACAATGTGCAAGTGAACAGACAAGAAATTCCTGCATTTTTCCTAATAATATCGTGGAAGTGTGCAAGCTCTGCTTCTGAACTACCAAGACATTTGTGTGATCCTTCTCCTGGCTCCTTTTCTCTCTATCTGTGGAACAACTGTCACATTTCTTGACAGATAACATGTCTCTGTCTTCAGCACCTCCTAGATAACATCGAATTCTCTAATATTCCTTGAGCATGAGTGACTCTCTTCCTCTATTCCAGTAGCCATGCTGAATCACTTGGGATTACTTTTAGTTTGTCTTACCTAATAATCATTATAAGTCAATTGATCAATTGTGGTAATCCTTTATGGAATTAATAAGGGGTAAACTAACATCCTAATGACTACAAAGTGGTATATCAAAGATATACATATCCAAAATGTAAATAAAATCAAATATAATATATTGCAATATGGCTTTTACCCAGAGGTGGGCTTTCTTTTCCCATACTTTCTAGACTATCAAAACACGTAAAAATAATTTAATGTAATTTAAATGGGTCAAATTGTTTTGGCCAATATTAATGGATATAAGATTAAATGCTTTTAATCTCCTTTTTTTTTTTTTTTTTTTTTTTTTTGGTTTTTCGAGACAGGGTTTCTCTGTGTAGCTTTGCGCCTTTCCTGGGACTCACTTGGTAGCCCAGGCTGGCCTCGAACTCACAGAGATCCGCCTGGCTCTGCCTCCCGAGTGCTGGGATTAAAGGCGTGCGCCACCACCACCCGGCTTAATCTCCTTTTGTAACTATATTAGGGTCAATATGAATGCTAACATCTTTCAAGTTAACAGTATAATAACGAACACTTACCAGGCAAGCAATCTTCTACAGTCAATACAATGAGTATTAAAAGCAGTTTATTTCACTTCTCCCACATCCAGAGGAGGGGGAGCAGTGGGAAACAAAAATCAAAAGAAACAAATTTAAAAAATTAAAAGACAAATCAAAATAAACCAAAAGGCTCGCTCTCTCTCTCTCTCTCTCTCTCTCTCTCTCTCTCTCTCTCTCTCTCTCTCTCACACACACACACACACACACACACACACACACACACACACACACACACTGCAATTCATTTTGTATTAGTCAACTACTCCTACCAATGGGGCCTGACCTGAAGTGTGGTCAATGGATACAGTAACACTCCTCTGGAGAAAACTAATTTTTGCTCTGCCAGCAGGTATCATTTGCAAATAGCTTCTTGATAAGGGATTTTGTGTACCTCTTCTTAGTGCTGAAATGTTGTCTTGTTTGAACCCGTGCAGGTCTTGTGTATGTTGTCACGGTCTCTATGAATTCATATATGTATCAGCCCTGTTGTCTGTGGATGATGCTGTTTCCTTGGAATCTTCTACATTTTTTCCTGCCTCCTCTTCCAAGTAGACCCATAATCTGTTAAAAAAGACATCCTATTTAGGGATGAGGGTTCCAAAGACTATAATTCTCTCCATGTTGTCCAATTGTGGGTCTCTTTGTTAATTGCTATCTAGTATAAGAAGAAGCTTCCTTAGTGAGAATTGAGCCATATTCTGACCTAAGATTACAGCAATATTTCATGAGGAGTCATTTATTGCTATATTCCTTTAGTAGAATAATATTAGTAGGTGTTTTCTTTGTCCCATAACCTATCTATCTCAGGTTCTTGGCCATTTTGTGAGTATCATATATGGGTTCCATTTAGCAGAATGGGCCCTAAATCCAATCAAAAAATGGTTGGTTACTCCCATAATATTTTTGTCACTATTGCGCCAGTATGTCTTGCAGGCAGGTCTCAGTTACAGTTTTCAGGGTTAGCAGCTGAGTGATATCAATATAATTTTTCTCCTCCAATAGTGTTCAAAGTACCATCCAGCACCATGAACATTAATCAAGAAGGGTAAAGCTTGTAATTGAGTATTTTAAAATAGAAACTTTTTCCCATAAAGTACTGCTGTGACCTAAGGAAGTTTGGGGGCACTTATGCCAAAGATGTATCCTGATGTTTCTTACATCAACATGTTGCCTTGCAAAGAGAGCCTCTATGGACATTCATTTTGCTACACATAGCTAAATGATAACCCAGTATTTCTCAAGCTAGATTGTACTTTCTAAATCCTTGTGTGCTGACTGAAATTGAGAAATGAGTCTAGCACATGGTTCATTAGTTTTATACATTTTAGTAACTGAGTACAGACATGTTTTGCAAAACTCTGAAGAATTTTACTCTTTATAAGAGATGCAGTCTTTTCCTCTTTTTCTAATACAAATGTCCAACCCTTGATTCCAACACATCAGGTGCTTTACAAATTAAATACTCCCTCAAACATCCAGATATAAAAATGAATTATTTAATTGTTGTTGAATTGTCTCTGCGATCTATGCAATCTCTTTTATTTCTAAAATTGTATTTCTGCTATGTATGATCTGAAAGAGGAGCAAATTCTGGAGTTGTAGTTCAAGATGTGCAAAGAGCATAGTTACATTAGAATAAACTAAAACTCATTTATCTAAGGGCCCAGGAATGGGACAAACAGAGCCATTTATATTATTTCACTAGAGAAAGTGAGTTACTAGGTAAACTTTGAAAAGACAATTAAAGTATAATATTCTAATGTGAGATGACTTGTATATAAAGTGTGTCCTGGAGCTGGTTTCATCTGTCACAGCTTGTTACAGGGACTTACACATTTGGATTCAAGAAATGTAAAATTGCTAAATAATAATGAGGAAAATTCTGTGGACTTTTATACTAGACAAAAATTACATGCATATTTGTTGGTAGGTACATTAATAAATACCATTTTCTGAAAATATCACTCATCTGAATATTTACAAGATAAAAAAGGAATTTTAGTAAATATGGTACTAGGCAATTAAATTTCCAAATACCAATACTTTATCACAGAATTTTAACTAATGAAGATTTTCCATTGATTAACATGTTTATTAAAATGTACTTAATAATCAGTTGAAATAGGGATTAAAGGACAAACACTAAAATATCTGGAGATCCCAGGTAGCATAGCTCCTATTTACAATTGAAGAGTGTTTTCCTGATTTGAGCTGGAGAGTCTTCCAGCTTAGCAAAAAGGAAAGGAAGAGAGATGTAACTGCAGAACACCCTGGGAAGGGCTGTATAAATTTGTAACCTGAGAAATTGCATCACAGTATTCCTGGAAATGCTTCACTACTTGTTAGAGCTGTTTCACAGTTCTGAAATGAAGCCTTATGTCTTAACAGAGGCTGGGATGAATCAGTTGAAAAGCCACACTCTACCCTATTAAACTTTCTCTTGTATAATTTTTTGGTATCTTTTTATCTTTCCTTAAGCTCCATGTTTTACATCCTTTCAGAAGGAAGAACTTTCTTTTACCATCCTGTCCTTTCAAAGAAAGGCCGATCAGTTTTGTCTGTGTACTACACATTCAAATAAATTTGTGTTAAGTGCCGATCCTCAGTCACAGATAATAGGGCATAGAACAATAAAATCAGGATCTGATATATGCCAGAGAAAAGCAATAAAGTAGGTATATTTTCTTCTCAAAAATAATTAAAATAATATTAATAACAAGATGCTATAATTGTTCGGAGTTTTTAAGAAGCTTGAATGTGAGGGTGATCTGGCTGTAACATCTGTTACCCCATTCATTGCCAGGGTTGATTAGGCTGATCCATC
Organism: Peromyscus californicus insignis; assembly: GCF_007827085.1. Classification (NCBI taxonomy): domain Eukaryota; kingdom Metazoa; phylum Chordata; class Mammalia; order Rodentia; family Cricetidae; genus Peromyscus; species Peromyscus californicus. Next base: position 65,512,986 of record NW_026294458.1, read on the forward strand.
TGGCTAGGTGGATGTCCCCTTTCTCCCTCACCACTCCACATACATCCCTCCTGAAGCTGCACTCTTGGTTGAAGAGAACGACCGCCCCCCAAATAGAAGAGGACCAGTCTTTGGTCAAGGGTATACAAGTAGCTGTGCTCCCCTGTTAGAACCCCCAAACAAGCTCTCAAGAAGAGCTAAGAAGTATTTTAATTTCAAGACTATGAAGTATTGTCTCTTTTAGAATGTTACACTAGATCTGATATAAAACTTTTTCAAAAATTTTAGGAATCAATTTAGTTTAATAAAGTAATAAAGCACCATACATTAAGCTTGTGACCTATCAACATCTAATGTTATGTCAGATAAGCCTTGGAAAGCTAATCAATATCTTCCAATAACTTCATTTTCAGTGATTATACTTTATTACTAGCTCCAAACTTTTACATGTGAGTATATGACAGGGAATCTGCACCAACAAAATCTCAACAATAAACAGATTTTTTTGAAGGATCCAAAAATGTTGCAAATTCAGAAAGCAGCCAATCTAATGATCTAAGTGTGTATATGAAACTGCAATATTTAATAATGAGAAGGATTCCCCTGTGCCTAAAACCTTAAGTGACTTCTTCTGTAGGATCATACATTATGTGAAGTAATGGGAGCCACAGCAGGTTAGGGAGAAACTGCTGTGTTAAGAGATTTTACATTATCCCATCATTTTACTGGTTGATCAAACTATACAACCTAACTTGTTTTGCAACTAGTTATGCTCATGTAACTGGGTATAACCAGCAAAATACTGGTATTAGTGTTGCACTGCCCTTGTAAGTAGGAAAAAGTCTCTTATACATACTTCCATGTACATTCCTTAAATTTAATTTAGATATTAACTGATAAATTGGACACAGATACAACATGGAAAGAGCTTGGGGTACTGACCCACAGTTTGAAGGAGTATCACCCACTTAAAAAGCAAGTTACTTTTAACTTCTTGTCATCAAAATAAAAACAAACATTTCCTAAAGTAAGCCACAGAAACTTCTGTTTCTTCTTTCATAGTACTTAGGTGAGCTGCACCAATCAATTATTGCGATTCTATTCAAATGGCAACAGAAATTTTTTTAAATAATACAAGTGAAAAACTTTCTCTTTCTAAAATATTGTTGATAATATATGGAAGATAAACTGCAACTGAATAAGAGCACGGGAACCAGAGCATTAGAGAATTGGAGACTAGAAAAGAGCTGTCAGGGTCACGCTACGGTCATGGTCATAGAGGAAGGGAAGTAAACACATGATACATTGAGACCAAAGCCTTCAGATTTTTTTTTGGATATATTGACGAGATGAAAAAAAGTAGACTTTTAAGATTAGAAATGATTTCTTTTGAATGTGTCTAAAACGTGTCATCTTCTAGAAACTTTTTCAGTAAGTAAAGCCTGTGAGCTTTTTGTGTTAATCTCCTCACTGCCATCTGCCTTCTGTGGTTTTCCTTTCTTCCTTCTCTTGACTTACATAGGATTCTATCTTTTTTATCCTTTTGGCTCCTTTTATTCTCCATAGTCTATGTCGTGGGTCACTCTAGAAATACTTCACTGCCATGTCCATGTTACCAGTGCTGCCACTGTTGGTATTTCTGCTGCCACCATTATCCCTGTTGCTACGAGAAGCGTCCTAGCTATGGAAGCCACTGATGTTGCAATTCCCTTTATTCTTACCAACTCATCCTCTCTACCCATGATAAAGGCCACAAATAAGTAAGGACAAACAATTCAGAAAATGACTTGTATTATATCTAAATTTTTAACGCATAGGAGAACGCTCCTGAGTGGATTTAAAATGTGTGTAACATAAGTATCTTGATTTAGACAGGCCAAAAATAAGATGTAATATGGGTGTGGCGTGAAAATACAGAGTTTTAATTTGCATCAATCACATCACAACTTCTATTTCAACTAAGTGCAAAGATAGGATCACAAACCAGACATCCACTGCTTTAATGAAGTTTTAAAGAGAAGACTTGCATGGGATTATTAAGTTCAGGTTAATTAGTTTGAGGGAACCTAATGGCATTCAGGATAAGAAATTTATCATTGTACTATGTCAAATCATGACAGCTTACTCCTGTAATTTTAAAAGATGTGTCTTGGGTGCTTCCAACGGGATTGAGTAGAAAAGAAAATCATTAAGACAGGTAGAAAAAGTTGTATGAAATGTAGTTTGCTGCTTTCCTCGATTCAAAAAAATCTGCATCAAAATCTAGGTGTACTATCAGTTGTCATGGGAATCAGACTTTAAATGTTGCTTGTTCTGAACCTGTTCCTTTTTGATACTTCTAGCTAAATAAAATGGGTTACTAAGTACAAATTAATATGAAGAAACATTGGGTCTTATAAAGAAATAATTTTAATATAGTCTTTACAATGGCAGGAGGGAGGGTTAAGAAAATGAGTATAAGTAACTGAATGGTTTAAATTGAGTAATTTATTGTCAACTTGACATGGTATAAAATTACCATGAAAACTAATCTCAGGGCATGTCTATGAGAGATTTTCTCGACTAAGTTCAGTGAGGGGATAAGACCCACATTCCATGTAGGTGGTATCATTCCCTAGGCTAATACCTTGAACTTCATAAAAATAATAGTTACCCAAGAATGAGCATTCTTCCATAGCTGATTTCTGACTATGGATACAATACAAATATCCGGGTTCTCAGCTCTGCAGCCATGTTTTCTTTGACATGATAGACTGTACACCTTTGAACATTTATGTCTGAGCAAACCCACCTTGTTTCCTGTCAGATATGTCAGCAGTGAGAAAGGTAGCTAATAAAATATGCAAGGATGAGCATAGACTTCTTAAGGGAAAGATGGCATTGCTGGAACTGGGAGGGTTCATTATGGAGTGAATTTAATGTAGAGAATTACTCGGGAGTCAAGTCAGAGATAAGGCGGAATAGTTCAGAAACAGATGAACATTTTCCCCGATTAGGATTAATTCTCCTTTTCTGACCTCACATGCACTTCAAATGTGTCAGGGCATGAGGTACAAGATGGGAGCAAAAAGGATTTGCAGATGCCAATAGAATGAAGCAAAGGCCAGGTGCAGTCTTCTTGGTCACCAATGTTCCTCTTAGCTGATTTTGAGTGACCATGTTCCCTTGTTGATCTTACATGATATCCTGATAAACTGCAGCTCTGCCGTTATGTCAGCCTCTAGTCATTGTGTGGCTTTCTTTGTTCCCTATGTCTGTCTAGTCTACTCAACATCTATAAAAGAAGGGTCCAAAAAGTTGCAAGTAGGACAGGTGGTGGTGGCACATGCCTTTAATCCCAGCACTGGGGAGGGAGAGGCAGGCGGATCTCTGTGAGTTGGAGGCCAGCCTAGTCTACAAGCATGTTCCAGGAAAGGTGCAAAGCTACACAGAGAAACCCTGTCTTGAAAAACAAAAACAAAAAAAAAGTTGCAAGTAAAACAGGGCTGATTTAAAAACTCACTAGCTTCAGAATCATAAAGAGTCATTTTCAAATAGAGTTTGTGTGGCTTTAAAAATCACAATCTCTAGGTCAGTATCTTCATCTATATAAAGTATATAAAATAATATACTAAATAAAAAGTGCCTGAATAAGTTTGTCACAAGAATTAACATAAATCTCAAGGGATTTTGTTGTTGCTGTTTTAGATTTACTTTGGCACAAGTATGGTGTTTTGAATAAGTATTCATTGTACTATGGCTAAATCAAGCAAATTAACAGATGCAATTACATCACGTGTCCTACATTATAATAACTTTCAATAACATAATGCATTGTTATTCACTATAATTATATATTATATAAAAATGTTTTACATTCATGTAGTGTGTGTGTGTGTGTGTGTGTGTGTGTGTGTGTGTGTGTGTGTGTGTGTATCTGTGTACTGGAAAATGGGGAAAGGTTTGCATGCTATGGCATGCTTGTGGAAGGCAGGCAACAACTTGCAGAAGTTGGTCCTGAATTGAGCTCCTATTTTATCTCTTAGAAGCAAGCAGATTTACCCACTAAGTCATCTCTCTGGCCATAGCATCTTAAATTTATCCCCGAGTTTACCTAAATTTTGAATGCTTTGACAAAAATTTATCCAAATATATCCCATTGTTCTAGACCCTGGTGACTATCATTCTACTCTCTTTAGGAGTTCAACTTTTCAACTTTGTGTTTAGATTCCTACATAAGGAAGAACATGCTTACTGTGTTGTTGTTTGTTTTTTCTCTTTTGCTCATTGGGGGGCCTGCCACCAAGCTTCCAAATAAATCATATGTGGAGGCTTATTATAAATACCTGGCCTTAGCTTGGCATTTTCTTAACTTTAAATTAGCCCCATCTATCTTTTGCCTTTGGGCATTTCCTGTGCTCTTACTTCTGTAAGTCCTACTCTTACTCCATGGCTTGCTGTGTAGCTGGGTGACTAGCCTGAAGTCCTCCTCCTTTTCTGGCTATTATTTCTCTCTCCTCCCAGATTTTTCCTTCTATATATTCTCTCTGCCTGCCATCCCTGCCTATTTCTCTCTCCTGCCTCGCTATTGGTCATTCAGATCATTATTAGACCATCAGGTATTTTAGACAGCACAGTAACACAGCTTCACAGAGTTAAACAAATGCAACATAAACAAAAGTAACACACATTAAAATAATATTCTACAACATTACCTTGTTTCATTCAATATAATATTGTTCAGGTTTATCTATGTAAAAATGATTTTTTTCTTTTTAAAAGTTCTACATTATTTGCTTATGCATATACACATTTTCTTCATCCATTAATCCACTGAAAAACACTTGGGCATTTTCATCTCTGGGCTGTTGTGAATAATACTGCAATTTAAATGACAATCAGTCCATCTCTATAACACACTGATTTCATTTCCTTTGGACATGTACCCAGTAGTAGAATGGCTAGACCAAATGCCAGTTCTACTTTTATCTTCTTAAATAATGACATAATATGTTGTAGAGCAATTATGTTCTCAGCAAATCTGAGTAGGCAATAGAGAGGTTTTTCCATGCCCTCACATATGCAAAGTTTCTCCTTCATTATTTGCATGTGTTAATTGTCTTAAGAAATAAAAATGCATGATACCACAGTCACATTCAGTAATTGACAACGAAAGATTATTCTTTATTTTCCATTGTGAAAACTATATGGGAAAAATACACAATGATATATATGGTGGTTCAAGCTGATTCTTAAAGAAGAAGAATATTCATGGTCTTTCCCATCAGGATTCCTTTGCAAGCAGTAACTTTCTAAAATTACATATTTTGGGAAAAAGGAAATAGCATCAATTGCATGCTTAACTAAATGACTAACTCTCAGTTTTACCATAAGCAATCCAAGGCTTGAAATTAAGGGGAATGGTGAAGAATTAAAAAGTATAGTTTATAAACTTTTCAAAGGGAAACATTTCTTTTGACTTATTCTTCAAAACTTAACTCAGGCTACCAGTAACATTAAGTGATGGTAATAAACCTTTGCTAGTTACACAGTTTAAATACGCCTTCTACCTTCAGCTTGCCAAAGATACTAGTCCACACGGTGCTTCTTTCTGATGAGTGCAATGTCAGGAAGCATCTAGTGATAGTGCTCAGTGCCACAATACAAAATGAATCCCATGCAATAAACCCTTTACAGTAGACCAGCCTTAGAACAACGGTAAAAGTTATGTTGCTAACTTGTTTTATATGTTATTTTCAACAAAATGTACATTACAGACCACAAACAGGTTAGGAATGTTTCTAGCAAAATACAATGAATTATCATAGGTGGTGGGCTCCAAAAAGCCTGCTCATGCACCGGCGATAGATTCTGATCCTACTGCCAGGGGACCCCTTAAGCAGATCAAGCTACACAACTGTCTCACTATACAGAGGGCCTAGTCCAGTCCCAGGCAGACTCCACAACTGTTGATCTGAATTTCAGGAGTTCCCACTACTTTGGTTTGGTTGTCTCTGTAAGTTTCCCCATCATGATCTTGATGCCCCTTGTTCATAGAAATCCCTCTTCTCTCTCTTCAGACTGGACTCCTGGAGCTCGGTCTGGTGTTTGGCTGTGAATCTCTGCATTTGCTTCCATCAGTTACTGGAGAAAGGCTCTGTGACGACAGTTAGGATATTCACTGATCTGATTACTGGGGTAAGCCAGTTCAGGCACCCTCTCCACTATTGCTCATAGTCTAAGCTGGGATCATCCTTGGGGATTCCTGGGAACTTTCCTAGCACCAGGTTTCTCCCTAACCACATGCTGTCTCCCTCTATCATGTTATCTCTTTCATAGCTCTCTCACTCCATCCTTGAGGCAGGGGGAGGGTGTTGGACCTGCCTCTACTAAATGTACCTCCCCATGGGAGGCCTTATCTTCTTTTAGGAAGGAATGGGGGTGGGCTGGGATTGGGAGGCTGGAGGGGAGGGAGGAGGGAAGAGGGGGAGCTTTGATTGGTATGTAAAATAAATTTTTAAAATATTTCTTAATATAAATAAATAAATAAAATACAATTAATTAGTAACATTTCTTTGCATATAGGATGCCTAAACATAATTTTAGCTCATAATCTTGAAATTCATATGGAAAACCATATGTATTTAATTGATATTTGGAAAGATTATTGTTTATCTTCTCCAATAGAATAAGCCAACTTAACTATTTCAGTAAGGATGGTTTACGTGGACTAGGATGAATATTTAATGAATTGTCTTTGGGAAGTATATTTACAACCCAAGCTTTTATGACTTTAATTTTTAAAATGTAAAGACATACATATGGCTTTAAAATGCTGTCATTTTCCCCACACCATCCAGCCACACACTACATTATATATTGCTGCAAAGATAAACAGTTCTGTAAAGCATTGCATAAATAAGTCAACAGTGAAAGAGTTGCTGGGTATAAAGGGGGAGTTGGGATCTGTGACAAGGCCAGAAGGACACTGTACTTGCCAAATTCTAAAGCAGAATTCTCATCTACATTTAGAGAGCCTGGCAGAGGAGCAAAGGCTGATGAGAGTTAAGAAAACTGTGGTCTCAGTAATACCAACTTGCCAGGGTTGTTTTGGCAAGAGTGGCCTCCATGCTTGAATACCATAAAGCTGGAGGAACAAAGGAGTATCTTGAGGATGGGATCTAGTTAACGACGGCATGCTATAAACATATTACCTCAAAGAAATATTCTTCATCATTCCCAGTATGAAATTCTTTGATCAGTGTGGCTTTGGAAGACACTGTGATCGGCTGTGGACAGAATTTGCAGCCCTGTACTATTTTATTACTGGTTTTCTATTTGAGTTACTCCCTTGGATGCAAATGAAGAACACTCTGCCATCCACTGTGACACTAGGATTCATTATGAAATGTCTCTGTACATAATCCCAGTGCCTGTCAAAGGATAACTCTAATAGGTTAGTGTTTCCCTTTCTACACATACTCATTTCATGTAATTAGTGGTAGCTTCTGAATAAACTGAAGTACCCTGATATTAAACATACATGGCCAGTATGTATGTCTAGTCAAGCAGACTTCTCCTCCCACCCAGCTCCATATAAAGCACAAGATGAGGAAGTCAGAACCAGAACAGCACCACAGAAAACTTCCAGACACATCCAGATCCAAGCCCATGCTGAACTAAAATATGTCATGTAAATTCATCCAGTTAGGTCACAAATAATAGAGTTTTTGAGGAGGGGTGATGGAGCACTTGGTTACCTCTTGATGACACACAGTGACAGCTTCTCACAGAAGATACTAGAGTCAGAAGGTGTCTGTGCACTTCCTAGAATTATCTTAGTGACTTTTAGGAGATTATTCAAACACTTTCCTATTTTGACTAGTCCATTTATAAAAGGAAGTAAATAATAATACCAACAAAATAATATTTAAGTTTTATGACATCATGAACATATGCTGCTTAGAAAACTATTTGACTGTAAGAAACTGATAGTTTCTTAAGTATTGTTATTAGAAATACTGAATAACTACATTATGAATTTACATTGCAATTCATAACAGTAGCAAAATTACAATTATGAATTAGCAACAAAATAATTTTATGGTTGGGGGTCACCACAACATGGAAAACTCTATTAAAGAATCACACAACATTAGGGAAGTTGAGGACCACTGTCTTAGAGTAATGAGGATTTTCAAAGTATGATCTATTTGGCTAGAAAACATTTTAGGAGTGAACAATATCACTTTAGAGTCTCAAGATTATTAAACAATACATATGAAGCTCTCAGTAGAGTTGTGGAACAGGGTGCTCTCAATGAATGTTATCTTAAAGTAGAATTTGTAGGAACTGGACAATAAGGATAAGAATATTGACAATAATATAAAATATCAATTAAATGTACAGTAAGTTCTTTTAAACCCAATAATAACAATAACAGCATATCAAACTGTAAATTATAAATAAGACGGAGATGTAGCTTAACAAATTATTATAAAATACAATAACATACATTCTCTGGTACCAATTTTGAAGTGATTTTTTTTCAGTGGGTAAATGCATGTGTGTGTTATATCTACACATGTGCACTTGTATTTGTGTATATTCGTATCACACAAGTGATCATTCTAAGAATGAACAGAAATGTTTAAGTACTTTTATTTAAACACCAAAATCACACACATATTATAATGCATTTTTATATTTCAGATGTTCTCTAATTATAACATTATTCATGTAGGAGAACTGTATCTTTCTTCAGGTAAAACAAAAATTCTCCATGGAAACTACAAGGAAATATAATCAAGTTAAAGAATACAGTCAAGACTCATCCTAAAGTTAAATAAACTTGCCATGTCAGGGACAATATCCCACATTTTATCCCACTTGCCAGGCACCAAGATAGCTTGTCACATTTTCCTGGATACCTGCAAAAAGATATGAGGTTTCTAGGTCAGGTGATTACTTGCAGCTATCATAGGAGCCAAAGCAACAGCTTGTCCTTGTTTTCTGAAACCAGTTTCCCACGGGGCAATGTGATGAGACTCAGGTGTTTCTTACCTAGAGGATGGGCTGGGCTACAAAACATTGAGACTATAAATCCATGGTCTTATGCACACAGTGCTGGCCAAAGGGTCCGACCCCCTCTCCAGAGTGAGAGACATTACTTTTATCACCTTGGAATTTAAATCTACTGCCAAGAGAGAAATATCTCTGCCTTCCAAGGCTACTTGCTTATAGGAGCATCCTATGAAGACAATCCTGGGGAAACTGGCTGATGATGTCTTTACGCATAAAATAAAATCTGTGCAAATGCTAGATATCACTGGAGAAGTGTGACTCAAGAAAACCATCTCCAATAATTTAAACTAAGTATAAATCAAGTCCATTTGAATATGTAAAATAAAATTTAGTTAGACGTAACTATATTAGACTGCAGCTTGCCTGTTCAATACTTGATCAAATCTATCCAAAGACATAGATTGAGTTGCTCTGTATAGCTCCACTTGATCTGTTTTTTTCTCCAATTTATATATTGAAGAAATCCATAAGGATCTGGGTTTGGTAGTCTGGCTTTATATTGAATCTTTATTCTGATCAAATATTTCAAATTAAATCTGTAACTTTTTATGTAAAAAAAAATCTTCATGAAAATTAAAAAAAAATAGATGTTAGCTAGTTTTATGTCAAGTTGACATAAGCTAGAGTACTGGAGAGTTGTGTTGCTCTGAGGAAACACTTCTCAGAAGATTTCACCTCAATGGTCTCTTCTTAATCACAGCTGATTCTTCAGCCATAGCTGACCAACATCCATTGTCCCATCAAAACAAAGGTTTTGCTTTAGTGGTTCTGGTCTCTTGTTAATCACAGCTGACTCATCACCTCCAGTTGACCAGACACCACAGATTTACACACAAATTTCCCAGTGAAGTCTTTGAGTTCCCCTGAAACGTCACAAACCAGGCTTCCATCATCTGTATTACTTTCAACACTCTTATATTCTAAGCTCATACAAAGCAGCCCACTGAGCACAACACTTAAAGGCTCTTGTAATCCAAAGTTCCGAAGTTCTTCCACAATCCTTCCAAAAACAACATAGTCAGGTCTGTCATAGAAATATCCCACTTCCGGTACCAACTTTTGTCTTGGTTAGGGTTACTACAGTTGTAATAAATCATCGCAACCAAAGCAAGTTGGGTAGGAAAGGGTTTATTTGGCTTATGCTTCCATATTACTTTTCATTATAGAAGGAGATCAGGACAGGAACTCAAACAGGCAGGAAACTAAAAGCAGCAGCTGACACAGAGGCCATGGAAGAGTGTTTCTTACTGGCTTGCTCCCCATGGCTTGCTCAGACTGCTTTTTTATAGAAGTCAGGACCATACACAATGGGTTGGGCCCTTCCATATCAATCACTAATTAAGAAAATCCTCTATAGGATTACCAACAGCCCTTTCTATTTTTCATTTTTTATTAACTTTTCTTTCATTCTGACCACAGTTTCCCCTTCTTCCTTTCCTCCCAGTTTCTTCCTCCCATCTCTTCTCTGTGCCAGATCCACTTCTCCTCCTTTCCCTTCAGAAAAGGGCAGCCCTCCCAGAGATATCAACCAAACATGGTATGTCAATTTATAATAAGAGCACTTGTTCAGCTATATTCATATCAGCATTGTTTGTAATAGCCAGAACATGGAAACAACCAGGGTGCCCTTCAACTGAAGAATGGATAAACAAAATGTGGTACATATACACAATGGAATACTACTCAGCAGAGAAAAACAATGACATCATGAGGTTTGCAGACAAATGGATGGATCTAGAAAAACTCATCCTGAGTGAGGTAACCCAGACTCAGAAAGACAAATATGGTATGTACTCACTCATAGCAGGATACTAGATGTGGAACAAGGATGACTTGTCTGCTACTCACACTACCAGGGAGGCTACCTGGAAAACAGGACCCCAAGAAAGACACAGGGATCGCCCAATGACAGAGAAATGGAATGAGATCTACATGAACAGCCTGGACATGAGTGGGGGTAGTGAAGGGCGAGGGTCGAGGGAAAGAGAGCTTGGGGGAGCGGGAGATCCCAGCTGGATCAACAACAGAGAGGGAGAACAAGGAATAGGAGACCATGGTAAATGAAGACCACATGAGAATAGGAAGAAGCAAAGTGCTAGAGAGGCCCACAGAAATCCACAAAGATACCCCCACAACAGACTGCTGGCAATGGTCGAGAGACAGCCCGAACTGACCTACTCTGGTGATGGGATGGCCAAACACCCTAATTGTCATGCTAGAAACCTCATCCAACTACTGAGGGATCTGGATGCAGAGATCCATGGCTAGGCCCTGGGTGGATCTCTGGGAGTCCAATTAGCGAGAATGAGGAGGGTTTATATGAGCGAGAATTGTTGAGACCAAGGTTGGATAAAGCACAGGGACAAATAGCCAAACAAATGGAAACACATGAACTATGAACCAATGGTTGAGGGGTCACCAACTGGATCAGGCCCTCTGAATGGGTGAGACAGTTGATTGGCTTGATCTGTTTGGGAGGTATCCAGGCAGTGGGACCTGGTCCTGTGCTCATTGCATGAGTTGGCTGTTTGAAACCTGGGGCCTATGCAGGATTGCTTGGCTCGGCCTGGGAGGAGGGGACTGGACTTACCTGGACTGAGTCTACCAGGTTGATCTCAGTCTGTGGGGAAGGTTTTGCCCTGGAGGAGATGGGAATGGGGGGCGGGCTGGGGGGAAGGTGAGGGGGGCAGGAGCGGGGAGAACAAGGGAATCCATGGCTGATATGTAGAACTGAATTGTATTGCAAAATAAAAAATAAAAAAAAAGATGCAAACACACACACACACAAAAAAAAGACTACCCACATCCCTTCATATTAAGACTAGACAAAGCAACCAAGTATGAGGAAAAGGGTCCCAGAAGCAAGCCAAAGAGAGAGAGACAGCTTCTTCTCCCACTGCTAGGAGTCCCATAAGAACACTAAGCTACACAACAATAATATATATGCAGAGGATCTAGGTCATTCCCATGCAGGCTGCCTGATTTTTGATTCAGTCTCTGTGAGCTTCTATGAGCCCAGGTTAATTCTGTGGTCTGGGTTTTTTAGGTTTTTTTAGGAGAGAGGGTGTCCTTGACTCCTCTGGCTCCTTCCTTCTCATCTTCCACAGGATTCTCCATGCTCCATCTAATGTTTGGGTGTGGATCTCTGCATCTGCTCCCCTATCAGTTGTTGAATGAAGCCTCTCTGATGACAATTGTGATAGGGTCTGGTCTACAAGTATAGCACTGTATCATTAGAAATCCTTTCTTTCTTTCTCTCTTCTTTTCATCATTATTATTATTATTATTATTATTATTATTATTATTATTATTATTATTATTATTTTGCTGGTCCTGGGTCTTGTTTGGTTCTATTCTTAGTCTCTGGTTATCCAGTATCTGGTTCCTGGCCCTCCAGGCTATGTCAGGAGTGGGCTCCCTCTAGTGGCACAGATCTCAAGTTTTGTCAGTCATAGGTTGGTGACTCCCATAAGTTCTATGTCACCATTAGCCCAGTGCATTTGCAGGCAAGACAAATTGTAGGTCAAAGGTTTTGGGCTGGGTTGGTGTCCCAGTCCCTTCACTGGATGCCTTGCGTAGTTACAGAAGATGGCCATTTTAGGCTCTGTATCCTCCATTACGAGACATCTTCACTAGGGTCATTCTCATGGGTTCTTGGGTTCTTGGGAGTTTCCATTGCATGAGGTTTCTTTTATTTTTTTTTAAGATTTTCTATTCATTCTACATATCAACCACAGATTCCCCTGTCCTCCCTCCTCCCACCCCCCAGCCTTCCCCCCAACCCACCCTCCATTCCCACCTCCTCCAAGGCAAGGTCTCCCATGGGGAGTCAGCAGAACCTGGTACTAGGTAACAAGAAAGGTTAGAGGAGGATGCATGCATCTCTCTGAGAAGGGGAAATAGAATAGATTTTGTGGGTGAACTGAGGGCAGGTGGGAATGGGAATACGAGGGATCAGGTAGAAAGAGGTGAAGGAAAAGAGTACTGGGAGAAACAGCTGGAATTGGGTGAGGTAGAAACCTCATGCAGTTCAAGTGAACTACCTCACCCAATTCCAGCTGTCTCTCCCAGTACTCTTTTCCTCCACCTTCTCCTACCTGATCCCTTGTATTCCCACTCCCACCTGCCCTCAGTCCACTCACAAAATCTATTCTATTTCCCCTTCTCAGAGAGATCCATGCATCCTCCTCTAACCCTCCTTATTACCTAGTTTTTTTGGGTCTGTGGATTGTAGCATAGTTATCCTTTCTTTTACAACTAATATCCACTTCTAAGTGAGTGCATACCATGTTTATATGGGTCTTGGTTAATCTCACTCAGGATAACTTTTTCTAGTTCCATCCATTTGCCTGCAAATTTCATGATGTTATTTATTTTGACATCTGAGTAATACTTTATTGGGTAAATGCACCACATTTTCTTTATCAATTCTTTGGTTGAGGGACATCTATGTTGTTTCCAGTTGCTGACTATTATGAATAAAACTGCTACAAACGTAACTGAGCAAGTGTCCTTGTGGTATGATGGAGCATCCTTTGGGAATATGCCCAGAGGTGGTATAGTTTATGGAGGCATTTTCTTATTTGAGGCTGATTTTTCTCCACTGACCCTAGCTTGTGTCAAATTTACATGCCAGTATCATGGGATGACCACCAAGAACAGCAGCAGAAATAGAGTGGAGCTGGCCTAAGCCTAGGAGACAAGTTATGTGTTCTGCAGAGACAGAGGCAGAGACAGACCCAGGTGTTTGGAGGAGCCCAGAAGATCATGAGTGAATCCCAGATATTGGATATTGAACTATTTACATTGTGAGAGTTTGATTTTGATTTATTCAGATTATGACTGTGCTCTGGTTCTTCCCACTTGAAGTAAGAAAGTATTTAACTTAATTTTGATTTTTCCAAGAGCCCACAGTTGAGAGATTTTGGATTTTTAAAGAGACTGGATAAGTATCCATATGATGTTTTCAAATGGTCTAATGAGTTAATTGTCCTTCCCTATACTCCCTTCACTACCCTACACTCCCAACCCCATCCTTTTAAACTCCCATTCTGTTAGTCCCCTTAGTGCTTTTTACAACAGCATCTCTCTCGCATCCATGGAACCCACTCCCATGACCTCCTAGTAGTTTCCTGATCACTATGATCACTCCAAATGAAACAGGCAAATCTAAAGATCCAAAGTCAGTGTCCACATAATGAGAAGAAGCATATGACATTTTCTTTTTAGGTCTGGGTTACCTCACTCCTAATGATTGTTTCCAGCTTCATCCACTTACTTGCACATTTAATCTGGCTCCATTGACTACTTTTCCCTCAAGTTTCCTGGCTGTTGTGAATAGAGCAGCAATGAACATGTCTAAGCAAGTATCTCTGTAATAGGATATATGTCCTATCCTTTAGGGGTATACCTGGATCCTTTGGTAGTTCTATGTCTAGATTTTTTTCTAAGCCCAGAAATATGTATAAGCAGTATATACAAGTTCAAACATTTTACATCTAATGCACATATATTTATATGTATTTCTAAAACATTTAACATTACACATTTTATTTGCTGTAATTCTAGGGTACTGATGTGTTGATGCACATACTTGGTACCATTTTCAGGTCCTCTGAAAAGTGTATATCTACTGGCTCCATTTTTACCCAGCCTCCTAGTCTTCCATGTTATCTTACTATATTGCTTCCTCTTTTGAAGTACTATGGAAACTGCTAACTTTCTTCATCGCTTTATATTCTGTATCCTGAGCCACTTTACTAGATGTATTTTTTATTAATCTCCATACTGATTTCCATGAGGCTGTACCTGTTTACAATGGATAAATATTCTCCTTTCTGCAAATGTATGCCAGCATTTGTTATCTTAGCCATTCTCACTAGAGTAAGATGAAACAGCGGAGATGCATGTATGAACTCACAGAAGAATGAGATCATGCACAAGATCTACACAACCTCAAGTCAAGAAACATCTCAGTTTCTCTACCTAAAAGGGCCTTAAGGAGCAGTTTTTGTTTTTAAAACATGGGGCTAATATGAGTATCTGCCATAGACCAAAATAGCTTAGAGAGAAGATGTGGGCATGAAGTCCCACTATTAGTTTAGTAGCTATTAGCAACTGTTATCTGTTGGAAGAGGAAAAGTCAGTTTGTTTTTTTGTTTTGTTTTGTTTTTAGGATGTGACCACTGGTAGACTGACCATGCTGAATGGGTTGATCCCAAACCCTAGAGTATTTGGGGGACTCAACTTGGGCTGTGTGGGTCTTTTGTTTAATTAACAAGTTTTAAAAAGAGAGAACACATGAAGCTGGGTGCGTAGGTAGACAGGGATGGATCTGTCAGGGTTTGGGGGAGGAGGTGTGAATATGACCAAATGCCCTGTAATGAAATTTTTTTTAACTTAGTAAAAGTATTATTGAAATTACTCTAAAGGCAGTTATCAGCCTTCAGCCTTTTCTTGCTTTTTCTGGTCATACAGCATTACATAAAGCTAATCCTGACAAAATCACAGACATTAACCAAAATGAGGCTGAACTACACAGGGCAAAGTCAAAGGAGAGTTCAGAAAATGAATGCTTTGATGCACTGTGTTAAGTGCAAAAAAACTGGCTTCAATTGGTTTGCTACTCCTTGTTCTAAAGAATGCACTCCCTAAGATAACCGCAGGTGAAAACTGAAATTGATCAGAATCTTACATTTTACCCAAATTTGTACCTCTAAGTTTTAAGCTATTCAGAAATAAAGAGGTGTCTGATCTCTGCTTACAAGAAGTGAAGGAACTGAACATTTTCCTTGTTATTTCTAGACATCAGTGTATTTGAGCGCAGAGAGCTGATGCTATGGTGATTAATAAATGTACAGAGGGACACTGAAGTAGGGAACAAAGGGCTACGAGGGACAGTTTATGTTAAACAGCATGGTACTGATACGAGTATCTGCTATAGAACAAAGCAACTAATGCTGGACATCCAGGATGCTATGAGTCTGCACAAACGACTGACACTAGAAGTCTGAGGAAACAAAAAATTAACAGTGATATAATATCTTATCTTATATAACTAATAACAGATGAACGCCATGTTCACGTGAATATTAAATAAATATGCCCTTGTGGTCAGAGGTAGCTGTTACCCTCACCTTTGCCATCCTGCCTGTTTGTATTTGTCTAATGGCCTGGGTGCTCACATCCAAGAGGCGATGGCCTCTGTGCTGATCTACACGTATGCCTATGCCTCCACTGTGTGTTGCCCATGTGTGCCTGGGCCTGGGAATCTGACTAGAGTTCTATATGGCAGATTTTACCCACTGTGAATAAAGTATGTCTTCTCTTGTCATGGCTCCTCACATTCTCTTCTATCTCTGGGATCCCATGACGTTCATCCTTTCCTGGCTTTATTGCTTCGACCTCATAACTCATGACAAAGCTTAAATATCCATTCACTAAACAGGAAGTCCGGGCTAACTTTTGTGAACCCAAACAGATTTCCTTCTAATCAGTTGGAGAGCAAGAGAAAAAAGCACAATACCTCAGGAAGGGAACTCTTGAATTGCTTGCACCAGAACTGATGTTAGGAGAATTGAGAAAACACATCATGATGCTCTAAGGACTGAAATATGCAGCATTAATCTGAGGGTCTGTGAAACGAGAAAGCCAACAGTGATGATATCAATCTGTTTCAGAAATAAGGAAAGCAGAAATGGCATGATGTTAACTCGTAAGTTAAAAAGAATATTTCTTCAGGAACCATTAGGTGGGTTGATAGACATTCAAGAATTCAAGAAATTGGACAGCTTTCTCTCAAGCATGAGTATCTGTGCAAACTATTCTTTTTATTTGTGCCCTATGACTTCAAATTGAGGACACAGAGAAAGGACATAAAAGTGCAAGGTGTGATTTTTCTGCACACTTTGATCATAATTGGCCATTCTAACATTCCCCCTCACATACTGTTAACTTGAGATTGTAGGACACAAGCATTAGCAACCACCAAATACAGTGCAAACGCAAACACATCAGAATCATCCACCTACTCTCAGAATTTCACCTTAGTTCTTCTGCATCTTCACGTCTCTCTAACTGATTTTATATTTGAGATTCTTCCATTCAAGCCTGAACCAAACTCCCCATCCCACAGCAATAAAAAAAAATCCTGAGAGGAAACACTTTTGTTTACTGTGCTAGACTTTACTCCAGTGCTTGGGCTTACTCACTTGGAATTGTGTTCCTTTTCATCTGGCCTCCAGATTTTGCTAGTTGATTATATTCATTTACTCTTGATTACCCATTTCAGTTTTGTCATTCTGAGGCTGGCCAGGCTAGACTATTGGAAGCCACCTGTCCAGACACCATCATCAGTACAGCCAACTCCATCATCATTTCCCAGGTTTGGTCAGATGAGAGCTACAGTATTTTTGCTCCTGATACTTTTGAGCTTTCTACTCACAAAACATATCATCTCAGATTTTCATTCCTATCAACAAAACCAAAACATCCATAGGTTTAGATTATTTACAGGAGGTGAAAATTCTTCACTAAGGAGTCATTGACTCAGTAAAGAATCAAGGAGTGTTAATTCCATTTGAACTTACAAATCACTAAATCCAATCCTGTCTTCAGTCAAAAGCACAGACACAGAGGTGAAGGTAAACACCAAACCCAAGTCTTCAATTGAACACAATTTTAGTAAATTTACTTCTGGAGTCATATGCTCTTGTTGACAGTCCGCTTAACTTTCTAAAGTGAGAACTACTAAATTCCAGTTTCTGGCAATTCTCAAGCAATCTACTGATTGCCAGAGCCCTCTCCCTGTGTCTCAAGGCATAAGATGGTCAGTTACGTTCATTATCCATGTGTCTTCTGCTGTATAATTCAGTTCTGGTCCTACTGTTAGGACACCAGCAGCTCCGAACAAATATGCAA
This sequence comes from Peromyscus californicus insignis, assembly GCF_007827085.1. Classification (NCBI taxonomy): domain Eukaryota; kingdom Metazoa; phylum Chordata; class Mammalia; order Rodentia; family Cricetidae; genus Peromyscus; species Peromyscus californicus. The sequence continues at coordinate 65,530,947 of NW_026294458.1, forward strand.
AGACAATAAAATTTCTAAATAGTAATTGTCAATTTGGTGCTGAGAAATTTCTTGTTCTCTGGTTTCTATTTTACTTAAAAACTATTTCTACTGAAGTATCTCTGTTCTCTTCTCAGTCACTTTTAAATAAAATCATCAGTGTATGACCACACAAGCCTTAAATATGCAATCTAGTCTACATAAGTTTTTAAGTAACCGAAGCATCAAGTAATTTGTGTAGATCAGACTCTTATTTCTAAAACAACAAATTTTGTAAAACTTTATTTTTATCTCTGTTTGAAGAGTTTTTGAGAAATAAAATCATGCCAGCTTCTTTATAATCAGTCATCACAGATATTGTGCTGGTCTATTAAGTATTAGCCCAGTGTAACTGATAAAAATACTGTTCATTTTTTATAATATGGCATTCCTAAAAATGTGTAGTTATTTATAAGCAGCAGTTAAAAATAACAGTCAGTGATATCTACTCAAGTAATGGTTGATTATTAGCATCTGAGCTTCTACAAAGTATTTTATGTATTCTTGTGTATAAGTGTTCTGCTGTAAAACTGAATGAATACCCATATATAGCATAACCTCAGAAAGACCGAATACCAATGTACTTTTTCTCCCACATATTTCCTTAAATGGGAGTACTTCACAAAGACAACATGTCTGTCTTTGGCCACATTTAACTTAGCAGTGCTGAAATCACTGCTAACTAATGCATTGCCCCTGTTTTCATTAGTTTAATGCTCCTGCCTTCTGCTTCATTAATCCTGGGGAAATTAAACATTTCTCCTTCATATTTGACTTCACTCTGTTCAGTTGCTTCTGTGTTAAAGTACACAGGATCCTAAAATTCATGGCAAATGATAAAAATAAGAGATTAGGGAACCCACAGATATCATCAATAGGCAAATAGGCATGAACTCTGTGACAAGGATTCTAACATTTACACAGCATTTTGAAATGCATCAGTAGAATGTGCACAAGAATCTCAATATCTTGTCACTGATCTTTTTGTGAAGAAAATGACTAAATGTTCAGAGTGTTGCCTTTTCCTTGAACTTTCATAGGACAGTGAAAGAAATAATTCTATTCTTTCTTTCTTAGAAAAATAACAACAGATTAGCAAAAAAAAGTAAAAGTATACAAACATACATGTTTCATATCAAATGGGAAGATAAACAGAGAAATTATTAAATCTCAAAGAGGCAGCTTTGAATTTAGGTTTAGATACTGCCATGATTTGATTAAGATTACCTCTATAGTCTCTGATGCTTGAATACTTGGTCCCAGTTGATAGTGCTATTTAGAAAGGTTTGAAGGGTGTGGCCTTGGCCGGGCGGTGGTGGCACAAGCCTTTAATCCCAGCACTCAGGAAGCAGAGCCAGGCGGATCTCTGTGAGTTCCAGGCCAACCTGGGATATAGAGTGAGTTCCAGGAAAGGTGCAAACTACACAGAGAAACCCTGTCTCGGGGAAAAAAAAAAAAAAGATAAAGAAAAAGAAAGAAAGGTGTGGTCTTGTTAGAAATACGTTGCTGGAGGTGGATGTTGAGAGTTTAAAGACCCATGTCATTTGAAGTTCACTATCTTGGCTTCCAGTTTACGGATGAAGATATGAGCTCTCAGCTTACTGTTCTAGCCACCATGCCTACCTGCTGCCATGCCACTCAGCTGTGATAGACACTTATTCCTCTGGAACCAGAAATACAAATGAACTCTCCTTCTCTAAGGAGCTTCTGTTCATAGTGTTTTTATCATAGTAAAAGAAAAGTAACTAAGACAAAGGCTGTTACTAAGATGCTGACTAAAACAAAGAAAATACAGTGTAGGGATGGCTAGCTGTATTGAAATACTAAAAAGAAAATGACAAGGGAAAATGGTATGTTATGCTGATTTAAAGCTAGTGATGTCTCCATAGCAAGTCTCTAAGAATTTAGCTACAGTTCCATTACTAATTATGGAGAAGAGACACCCTGTTCTGTTCATGGAAGTTTTCCTCATGGACATCAACTTCATTAAAAGAGGATACCTTCTACTGTAGAAGATGTAGGCAGAACATCTTCCTTTAGTACATTTCTTCAAATAATCAGCTTAGAACAGCATGCTAAAGGGAAATACTTTGAAAAGCATATTTGGGCATCCTAAACTGGCAAAGTGAGCCTTTTTTATATTTTTAGTACCTGAACTAAGAATGCATAGATGATAGATAGATAGATAGATAGATAGATAGATAGATAGATCTCCAAAAAGATTTGTAAGATTTGTAAGAAACATCTTGGTACATTTATTGAACACTGACTACACATCTAGAATTATGCCATATATTTCTTTTGATCCTCAACATTAAACCTGCCTAGCAGATATTATTCCTTTGTTTTAGAAATTGGATAACTAAAGACCTGATAAAATGTTTTAAACAAATGGTTTAAAATTATTTATAATATCTGATCCTAAAAAATAACAAACTGAACTTGTTGTAAGGAATACATTCCCTGAAGTCAAAAATAAAGACAACTAACATAAGCTGATAAAATATTTTTCAGCTGTTCACCATTCTCAACAATACTTTTCTAATTCAACCCCCTGCCCAGTACTGGGGTTCATCTTTCCTGTCAAATAATCAATGAGTTCTCCACTTTCAAAACTGAGTAATCTGCTACTTCTCAAATCAATATAAATACATTGATAATGGCTTCCTGAGAGCAGGTCTCTAGGTGTATATGTGGCATTTCTTCAAACAGATGGTCCATCTAGAAATATTGTGAATCCTTCATAGAGAAATTGAAATTCCTACTTCCTTCTTACTTAACCAGTCATAGTGCTTTGTTCCCTAATGTTACCTACCACTTCCTTAATAAATAGCTGATGACACCAACCACATCTTAATTACAAAATTATTAATATATGTCCAAATGTTCTGGGCCATACCTTGCCTTTCCCCAGTTGAATTTTCAGAGGTTCCTTCTTATATCTTATCATAACAATGAATATGTTTCCTTCATGACTGCAAGGTCTTTCAAATCTCAGACCACCAGCAATGGAAAGCAGATGGTGTTCTTGTGTCAGTATCTAGACAAATAGACACCACCTTGCCCTAATTCTATAAAAGTTAGAGTATTGCTTTAGAAACAAACTACATATGACTAAATAATGGCAAAGGACCTAAAGGTAAGTCATTTATTTTATGATCTTGGGAGTAATATTGCTGGGTGATTTTCTCAAAGAGTTTATAAATGTCCAATAAGGAAATAGATAATTATGTGAGTAGTACAGAAAATTAAGTAAAGATCTCTGAGGATGATTATTTTGCTTATACAGTTTCAAAATCATGATTGTCTTTTCAGTTATAAGAAATTTTTCTCCATTTATAGGTGCTGTCATGTTTTCCCCTTCTCAAATAAATATTGTCTACATAGGTAGGTACATATGTCTCTGTGTTACACGAACACATTTCATTTCATATTCATGTAGCATAGAAGACAGAATCGGAAACCCATTAACTTGGGTGTATTTCAGATATATCTCTTTTATTCATATGACTTCAATAAGCAAATTAACCATTTTATGCCTTAGACTTGTCAGGCCTAAAATGTGGACATATTTGTATTAACTCATACTGGTATGTTCAGTAAACAGATGTAGGGGCTCAAGAGATGACTCAGCAGTGAAGAGCAATGCTCTTGTTACTGCTGGGTCATGTTCCCAGCACCCACTTGGTGGCTTGCAACTGTCTATAACTCCAGTTCTATGAGTTCTAAAGCCCTCTTGCTGTTTTCTCAGGCACATATCACACATACATTTATACAAACAAAACACTCATACCCATAATATTAAATAAAGTAATTTCTGTATATGTAAGTCAGAACCACATCGGAAGCTACACAGAAATCATGCTCATACAAATGCTACATATATAATTTTTGTTTCTGCTGTCAAATTTTAATTTAATTTTGTCACAGATGCTTTTCAGTTTAGTGTTCCACAAAATAATATGGTATTTAAACTATAATGCATTCTTCTATAGCTTAATATGTTTAAAATATCCATGAATTCATTCATCCTAAGCTAAGTTTCCCAAGAGCAGCTTAGATTGACTCAATTGTGAATAAGCCTACATTAAATGGAAGTAAATCATTACATTTAAATACCTGATTGAAAAGGTTCATTTTCTCTGAAACCTGTAACAAAGGATATATACTATCTTTCCTTAACATCATGATCAAATATTTAATCATGTAACTGAAATATCTGGGGAACTTATATCACCCAAACTCTGGACTAAACTTTGTCCTTTTTCTACTGAGAATATGATCACCAGAGATAAATATGAGGTCCAGACAGAGATTACATTTTAGACTACTTTTTAAATAACCTTTACGTGTGTCAAGGGAACTACATAATAAAGTCAGTTACTTCTTTTCAGTCAATAATATTTATTAAAATATAAATTACATGGAGTGCCCAAGTCACCAGAGACTGTAGTACAAATAATACAGAGTGATACTGTGTTTTTCATTTACTAATTTGTGGGATAGAATTTAAAAAATTGAATAGCTACTTACTCTGAACTGAATTCTCTACTGCAGGGAGAAATGAACATAAGACTCAGGAAACTGCAGACACTTAGAGGACTCAGAGAGCTCACAAAAGTACAAGACCGTAAAAAGAGGAGTGATGGCTGGAGAGAAGACTTGCTTGCTCTTCCTTGGAGCTGCCATCGAGTGGGGCAGGAGCAAGCCCATGGATAAGTGGGCTTTTGAGGCATGCATGGCAGGTGCTTTTGAGTTGCCACTGTTGTTGAATCTCCAAAGTAAAATTGTTGTGGTCATTTCTTGGGATGAATACACATTTGTTCACATCTCCCTAGGACAAACATTCATATTTGTCTAATTAAAGCCTAACAAACCAAACTGACATGTTTATATGAATATTAGAATCATTCTAAGGCAAATGCATTTATATTTTGTTCATGTGTGCCTGCCTGTATGTTACATATATTGGGGCTACATATTTTCTTGCTGACAAAATAAGTAAATAAAATTTCTTTCACACACTCACTCCCCATTTACCTTTCAATCCAACTTCTCTTGTTTACCTGTCTACTGAATATTGTTCACATGACAAAAAGATTTGTTCATGCTCATCTCTCCAGAAACTTGAATGCAGTAATATCTAAGACTGTAAAATGAGATTCTTTTAAACATGAGTAAAAGGTTTTGGTAAGTGTGTGACATTTTCCTTTTTCTTTTAATAATTGTCATTTTTAACAATTGCTATTCTAACCAGAAACATAGATTTTAAGTGTTCAGTTCATTATATTTGATAATTATAGGTCCTTATGGTTTTTAAAATAACCAAACAACACAAGATTTAGCAATTCAGTGTTGCCACAGAAAGTCCTTTGTGTCTCTCCTGATTCTGACCTCCAGAGACAGCCAGTTTCTGTCTGTGCTGACGGTGTTTTTCTCTTTGATTATCTGTCTTTTTGCCTGTAGTGTCTGTGAGACTTACTCATGTGCTCTGACTCATCAGTAGATTTGCCTGGTGGCATTCAGTATTTAGGTTTACTACAGTGTATTTATCCTGTAGGACAGTGATGGGGATCAAGGCCAGAGCTCTGTTAATGTTAGACATGTGTATTCCCTCTGAATTCCTTTTTTTTCTCCTGTGGATAAACTTTTAGTCTAAAAACAGACTACCAAAACTTAGAGTTACAATGCAACATTGGTTGATTGTGTTGTGTATATACAATTATGGTTTTTACTCATATATACAATTTTAGAAATATTCTAATAATAATAAACTGTGATGCTTCATTTCCTTAAGGGTATTGTTCATGAGCAAAAATTATCATTTTTAATATTATGTATTTTACCAAATACCATCATTATGAGACTTGCCTTTTTTGCCTTGTATGAAAGTGGTCTGCCTAGTCCTATGGTCACAGAGATATCCTTGAACATACTTTTTATGAACATGATTTAATATGTTCTCAAATCTATGATGCCTAGGATAAATTTTGTTCATTGAATTGGCTGGACATCACAAAAATTGTTTTTGCTGTTTTCATATTTGTAAACACTCAATTCAACACTATTTGGGTTTAGTGTCTACAAAAATGTCTTGACGTTTGCTTGAGCTGGAGGACTTTTACACTTGATGTCTCTGTTTAATCACTTAAAATGACAAAACAGAGAGAGAACATGTTTGGACATTAGATTGGGCAAAAATTCTTAGACTAAGAGCCAAAACAGAAAAACCCAACCCAAAAACAAGCAAATAGAATTCTACCTGGCAAAAAACAAACACACAAACAAAAAAACAGAGCAAGAGAAAAATTCACAAACTACGCAACTGACACAGTGTTAATATCCAGAACACACAAGAAATTCTAAAAATTCAATACAGAAAATGATGGATAAAATTGGGTGATAGCAAACACAATTTTTCAGAAGAAGACAAGCAAATGGCCAATGATGTGTACATAAAAAGTTGAACAACTTGTCACAAAAGAATTATGAATCTAGGTCATGATGAGACATTATTTTTTTCATTAAGAGTGGATTTTAAGAAGAGTTCTAAAACAGAAAGTACAAGCGTCCAAGTGGATGTCTACTAATAACAATTATTCACTGTATATATGGCATGCTTTAGTCATAGAGAAATTACAAATATTTGTGAAGATGTGTCTTTCTAACCTGATTTAAACACTAAACTATATGTGTATCATATTGCCTTATTAATATGTGTAGGAAGAAGAACAAGCCATGAGTGAGTGAAACCTTGAGTGAATATGTAGTTGACTTGGTCATAGCCATGACAAAGACCAAGGCTTTAAACCTGTGGCAAAACTATCCCCTTCCTCCCTGACCCTCACTCCCCTGCCATCTACCATAAATCAGGCTCAAAGCTGCAAATGCTTCTTTTTGCTGGTCCAAATTGAGTGTTTACAATTGATTGATCAGAGTATTCAAAAATTAACAACTGCAACTTCCTCCTCTTCCCAGATATTTACAGCCTGAGACTGCCTGCCTACAGAGAGTTCCTGCTGTGGGATGGTTTGTATGTTAAATTGCTCTGATTGGTCAACAAATAAAACACTGATTGGCCAGTGGCCAGGCAGGAAGTATAGGCGGGACTAACAGAGAGGAGAATTGAGGGAACAGGAACACAGGGAGAGACGCTGTGAGCCAGCCGCCATGACAAGCAACATGTGAAGACGCCGGTAAGCCACGAGTCATGTGGCAAGGTATAGATTTATGGAAATGGATTAATTTAAGCTATAAGAACAGTTAGCAAGAAGCCTGCCATGGCCATACAGTTTTTAAGCAATATAAGTCTCTGTGTTTACTTGGTTGGGTCTGAGCGGCTGTGGGACTGGCGGGTGACAGAGATTTGTCCTGACTGTGGGCAAGGCAGGAAAACTCTAGCTACAAGTTCCAACTGACATAAGCCACCATCACCCCCTGTTGTACACATTATAAACACCCTGAGGTTCTGAGTTGTGGAGCTAGTAAGTGAAAACATCCTAAACATCAGGACGCTCTTGAGAAAGCAAAAGAATAAACAGAAGAAAAATGACAATATAATTAGCTATTAACTCTAAAATTAAAACCTATTTAAAAAAACTCAAAAGTAATGTCAATTATTCCTTGCTTAGTTGAATATTTATAGCCAAGCAGTTTTCATGACAATACCTTTGAGGTCAACACACTATAGCCATGCAAGTTCATGAAAACTATTAGTACTTCATATGGCTGGCTTCTCCTTGTGTACTTGCTTGATAACATATTTAGCATATCATCCTAAGAGAGTCCATTGGCCACCAGGCAGAGAGTGCAGAGAAGGCAGATCTGCAACAGGCCTTGTCTGGCCTGCAGTATGATGGAAATAGCCTTTCTGGAGACTGCTTCAATGTTACAGCTAAACTTGATTCCAGAGTGAGGGGAGATATAAAATCTGGGGACGGTGGCTGGTGCATCACCTAATTTGCATTAACTAACACTCTCCTATCATAAGGCCCCATATGTGGAAGCAGGATCCTATAGCAAAGCTCCAAACATGATGTCTAATTACCATATGGGCAGCAAGGAGAAGCTCTTGCCTGGAACTGTGTCAAGAGTCACACTAGAGATAAGTCAGGCATCTCGACAAGGCCAGGTAGAGAGCAGGAAGCCTCTGTTTGGGAGTGGGAAAGGAGTCCTCCATGTTGCACTGAGCTTGGAGAGAGATATCAGTCCATGGTAGCCTGAAACCTCTGGTCAGCAGGACCTCCCAACAAGATAGCAGTTCTCAACCTATAGGTTGTGACCCCTTTGGGAGTCAAGAGACTCTTTCACAAGGGTTGCCTAAGACCATCAGAAAATGCAGGTATTTATGATTCATAACAGTAGCAAAATTACAGTTATGAGGTAGCAACAAAAATAATTTTTTGGTTGGGGGTTACCACACCATGAGGAACTATATTAAAGAGTTACAGCATTAGGAAGGTTGAGAACCACTGTCCTAAGATATTGATTATAATAATCCAGTTATTTTGGATTTGTCACAATTATTGATGGTTGTAGAGTCTGGTACACATAAATGGGGCACAATCTACATGTTTATATACATTTGATATAGCATGTCAGCAAAACTATATATAAACATCATTTAACAAAAGAATCATATTATATTATTAAAATTTAAATAATATGAGCTCATCTAAAAGGTAACAAATTTAGCTTTAGGCCTCTAATTTTGACAATTTCATGACTAGAAAATCACCAGTGTGCCCATTTGGCTATATTGAAATCCTTGAGAAAATATTAAGGGAATGGACTTATTTTAGAATTACTATGTTGGAGGTTCTGGTCCACATTTATTTAACCACTAATCCTTGCCTTTGGCAAGGCAGTACATTATTGTGAGTGCTTATGGTGGAACAAAACTCTTTAGTCACTAAGCAAAGACAGAGGTCAAAGAAATTACAATTATCTCACACTCCCCTACAGTGCATACACATAGGACCTCCCCCAAGATTCCATCCACTGACTATTTCTACCATTTTCTAAAATGTCAATTGTCCTGAGGATGTTTAGTTGTTTATGGGACATCTGGTGTCTGACTTGAACTGAGAAGCATTCATCTTCCTTACTTAATTCCAACTGTCAGTGCAAAGGTAAGGGTGCCTAACATTAATTTTTCATTTTAAAAGGACATTTGTTTGCTATTTTATATAATGTGAGCTTTACTGTTGAAAAATACTCTGAAAAAGTCATTCTGGAAATTATTGTTAGAAATTTTTGAAAATATTATCTTAGATTCTTTAACCAGTCAAATTTTCTTTTGGTTCTTTGAAAATGTGACTTCCAGCATACTTTCTTTCATATAATATTTTAATATGTACATACATAATACATATATTTTATGTTATGATAATCATAATATTTGTATGGAAAAATAAATTAAAAATACTAATCAACTTGAGTAATCACATATGATTATAATTATTAAAGAAAAATATAGTTGAGTTCAAATGGCATTTAAATTATTTTTATGTAAACAAAAGCAAACACTAAGGATTTTTACTTCATTTGGAAGTAACATTTTTAAGCTAGATTAAATACTTATTTATTCTTCATTTTCAAAATTGGAGAAAAAGGCAATTCTCTGGAGATATAACATACTTTAGAATGTGATATTTTTGTGTGAGAAGAACAGTGAGATTGTCTTGTTTGAAGGTCATAACTTCCATCTCATTCGGCATGGTTTCCCTAGTCTTGTTTGTTTAATCAACATAAGGTTTTTTTAAGGTTGCTTGATTTAATGTCTTTGTAATGACAAATAACTGGTCTGTAGTGACCTACCTATTACATATTATATATTCATTGGTTTCTTCAGGTTCTATCTACAAATATTAGACTAGAAAAGAAAATAAAAAATATGTTAAGGAAATATATCAACATATGCCTAACTAGGCACATTGATTGAGCATTAAATTTAGTTCTTGGCATCCTGGCAAGATAAAAATGGAAACATGACAGATTATCCAATTGTCGTGATCTGATAAAAGCCATATATCAATTCTTCAAGTGAGATCATTTTTTTCCTTGTACTAAGTCATGCAACCAATGCATCAATTTAATGGACAATATATTATTAAGTAGAATTCTAGAGCCATATCATGATAGCTTACTGAACAGATCTATCATGGTGGGATCGAGGTCACATTGTAGTGGGTTTATGCCTAATGACTTACCCTGTTGTGGGGTAAAAATTTGAGAATATCTATTTGTGAGTATATAGAAGTGAACATATTTAATGTTAGTAACAAAAATGAGATTTAATGTTCAAAGTGGTGTTCTGAAATTCAATAAAAATATTCACAATGGTATCTATACTTTCTCTATTTTTTGTTCCTTTCTGGAACTATTTATTATTTGTAATCCATATAACTTTTCAGACTTTCATGAAATTCAATTCAACATGGGCGAATGACTCCTAGTATGTTGGCATTCCCACCACAATGGGCGGGACTGACTCTGTTCACCATCTGAGCTGAGCAAAAATGTGAACAGACTTTCTTTAGCAATGAATGGATACCTTTAAATAAACAACACGGTAGTGTGTGGGTCTCAGGTTACTCAGGGTGGTTCACATTTAAATAACCAAAACAGAAATGTGAGAAATAGGCAGTCAAATTGTATAAATTTTTGATTAATGTCTTTGCTCAAGTTCAGTAAACTAGATGATCAGCCCAAAACTTAGAAAGAAAATTAACATTCTGGTGACGAAGGATAATAGTTTATTTTTCCCTCACAGCTCTAGCGGTTAGGAAGTTATACCTGATAGAATCAGTATCAGTTTCTTCATAGACAGCATCTTCTATGTTTGTACGTGGTAGAAAGGGCTGAATATATCTTTTGTAAGGGAAATCTTATTCCTCAGGGACCCAACCTGGTGACCAAATTACAAAGTCAGTCTCTTTTAAGGTTATAATTTCAACACATCAAACTTTTGGAAAACACATATATTCCTAGTATTATGTTCAAACTGGTTCAATTTTAGTCCCAAGTAGAAAGACTACTCAAAAAGTGTCAATTTCACAAAAAAGAACAAATGTACCCTTTACTAGAGAATTTACCTATTTCTCTTTCCTTCATGAACTGTATATGCATGTTTACTAATATGTGTGTATGTACATGTATTTTGACATGTACACATATATTTGTGACACATATTTGATATACATATCAAATCATCTACCATACAATTATACAAGAATTTTCATTAGTACTTTTGCAGTGTTCAGATACACAGCTGAATGCATCTGCCAGCTCTGTCTCTTAAGACTACTTGGTGTAAACTGGTTATTTGAGTGTATCAGCTTCAGTCACCCTTAATCCTCCAAGATAACATTCAGAGAATGAAATAAAATGGAAAAGCTAATCCCTCTTTCTTCCTATCACTCTTTTTGTGAGCAGGGAGATCAGCCTTGATAGCAGATTAGTGAGTGCCACATGCTCTCACTGAGACATCACAGATTGGATTTAGCACAGAAACATTTTTTCCCTGATCTGTAAACATTTGCTGAATCCATATTTCTCACAAATGTCCTGCCATAGTGCTGTTTTCTTCATCTTACATCGTTTATTATTTTAATTCTCCATTGGCCCGGCTTCCATGTATTTGCATCTGTCACTTGGAACTGTGTATCACAGAGGTTCTCCATCTTCTTGGAAATTGGAACTTGATTGTAGTGCTACATTTCCTAATTTAGATGCCAAGGAACTGTTGTTAAGTGGCTTTAAGCTACTTGATCTTGGCTCACTTAGAGATACAGATTTCTAAAACCTTACCTTAAGTTTCAAATTCTCAGCTTTGCGCACAGCAGGTATTGTTGAACTGACTCTTTAGGGTTAGACTTTGACAATATTCCATCTCAGCTACAAAAAAAAAAAAAAAAATCAAACTGGTTAGAATTTTGTATTTTCTCAAATTCCATGTGATTTGCTTAACCAAAGGATAACTTCCTCTCATAAATATTAGCTGATTTATGCCTGCTGAAGAAAAGCCCACTGAGTTTTATCATTTTGTATGATCATGCAAATTTAAATTGAACTTCCAGGTGTCTGCTGTATCAGAGCCATTTTCATGGCCAAGCACCTTGGAGCGAGATATCCCCAAATCTCAACTGAATTTAGTAAAAATAAATATACATTATTGTTGGCCATCTACTTGAAAAAAAAAAATAAGAATCGTCTTAAGAAAAAGTTGTGTCAAGGATAAAGCCTGAAAAGTACATCAATAGCAATGCAGGCCCTAGTGTTTCTGCCCAGACCATACTGGCTGGCTACCATATACAAATATTCAGAGAAGAATCCAACATTATCACTACTGTTCAGCACTTTCTCCTGTAGTAGAGGAGCCAGTGTACTCTGTAACACATTTAACAGAAAAAAGAACAAGAAGCCATTGGCAGGTACTGGCATTTCTGCTTTCATAGAACACAGAACATTCTTAGGGGAGAAGACATGACTGAGCATCGTTTTTCCATCAGCCCTGCAGCCCCGCAGGCCCCCAGTTGGCACCCTGCTTCTCAGACCATAGCCTGTTGGGATTTCCGGTCCGGTCTGCACTGACTCTGCCACTGCCGCCAAATGTAATTTTTAACTCTCTAGCATTCTATTTACCAATAAAGTCTTGGGAGTCAGATGTTGGGGTGAAAACCCACTTGGCTCAGAGAAGCCAAGAATCAACCAGCTGACCTTCCCTTTGGGCCAGAGACCCAGCAAGAGAGCATCTCTCCAGCCGTCTCAGACCAAGTCCTCCCTACTGCTTCCTATCTATCAATATTCCTATCTATCAGTGTCTCTATCAGTATTCCTGGCTCCTCCACACTCTCTATGGCTCATTGCTCTCAACTAGTTGCTGGCTCTGCCCCCGATTCAAATTTAATTTTATTAATACAGTCTCAGGTTTCTCAGTGTGATCAAATATCCCACAACACCTGACTCATGCATTTGCTCATTTAAAAGTAAGTATCATTAGTGGTATATTGTGCCAAACATTTTCTATTCTTTCATAACTGTCTCTAAAGGATGAGACTTAATCCTCTCCTCAGAGATAAAAGAGGCTAATCATTTGTTTAACTCCTTATCTGATGAAATGATTCCTCTAGCCAACTTCTATTGAAGCTTAATCTTAGTAGTTGTTCTTGTCAACAGAAGAGATAACTGAAAATCCTGAGGATAAAAAATATGAAGACTTACAGCTGTGAGACTTCTATCCTGTCTTATAGGCAGGGAGTATGTTACTATTTAGTAGAAAGGAGTGGAGTATTTCATCAGGAATGCATAGTCTATGGGAACCTATGAGTTCAAGATGTTCAGTGAATCAACTCAGATGTTCCCATCACACGATTGACTAATTTCATTTCTCAGTCTGAGCCTTGATTTTTCACATAGAACACCTTCCCTGATTCTTTTCATCTTTGGAGCTCTGGTCCTTTAATCATTAAACCTTTGACTTGTCCTCAGATTGCATGCTCTCTAGAAGCTATTAAGACTTGCTACACTGTCACCGAAGCCTTCTAATATGCACACTAGTTTTAGTTACTGTCCATTTACTGTTGCCCTTTGATAACCTTTTTCCAAAGCATCAACTGTTTGTAACAGCAACCCCTTGACTTCACCATTGTTTGCATCAAGCTTTATCCTGTATGTCTGAATGTGGAGATAACTGTCCTCCTATATTTCATCTCAATGATTTATCAATCCAGTTTACCACCACATCTTGGTATTTACAAGGCAATCCAGGCTTCATCTTCACAGCTTCACGAAATGGCCTCTCTAGGCTCCCATTCAGGAACGCCTCTGACACATGCCAGGTCTCAGTGTCTAGCCTTAGTGGCTCCTTGATTCTAAAGCCAGAACTACATGGCCAAAGATGCCAAGTTCTGCTGCTTGCTGGGGCTGGAACAAGGCCCACTTGTTCAATTACATATTCACCAGATTTCTGTTTTCAATGATTTTCTTCACTGTCTAAGCTTGGCTGTCCTGGAACTTGCTCTTTAGATCATGATGGTCTGAACCTCAAAGATCCATCAGCTTTTGCCTTCCAAGTGCTGGGATTAAAGGTATATAGCACCACATCTGGATCTAAGCTTTTCTTTAATTCCTTTTCACAAGGTGGGAATTTAGCTGGGTGGTAACTTATCCTGAGGTCACCACTCCTTTATTTCCATTTCTCAATCTGTTTGTTTTCTTGAATATAGGACTCAGCTCTATTCTACTTCCTAGTGTTCCTTTTCTCAAATTTTTCCTTTTCCTTTTTTTTTTTTTTTTTTTTTTCCGGAGCTAAGGACCGAACCCAGGGCCTTGCGCTTGTTAGGCAAGTGCTCTACCACTGAGCTAAATCCCCAACCTCCTTTTTCTTATAAATCTTTATAAGCACGAATACTAGTAACCACATGACAGGGTCTGTGGTAGACTGTTTTGAGATTTCCTCTGCCAATGGAATTAATTCAAATCTCTTCACTTTGGCCTCAGACTCTTCAGATAAATGCAAAGAGCAGCCATGTTCTTCACCAAATATCACAAGAACAATCTATAAGCAACATACTAAAATTCTTCTCCTCTGAAACCACTTGCGCCAGCCCCCCAGAGTTTAAATCACTCTTAGCAACACTGTCCTCTATGCTTCTACTAGTATGGCCCATTAAGCAGCACTTACAGTGTTCAATTGTTTTTCTAAGACACAGTACCAGGGTCCATATTCCTTCAAATAAAAGCATTGTCAGGCCTATCAGGGCAACATCCTAGTCTCTGGTAACAACTTCTTTCTTCGTCAGGGTTTCTACTGCTGTAAAGAGACACAATGACCATGGCAACTCTTCTAAAGGAACACATTTGAGATGGCCGCTTACAGTTTCAGAGATTAAGTCCATTATCATCACGGCAGGGAGCATGGCCACTGGCACTACGGCAGTATGCAAGCAGACATGGTGCTGGAGAATTACCTACCTTGATCCAAAAGCAACAGGAAGTGAACTCAAACACTGGGCAGTATGTTGAGCATAGGAAACCTTAAAGCCTGCCCCCCACAGTGACACACTTCCTCCAGCAAGGCCATACCTCTTACTAGTGTGACTCCCTTCAGGGGGCCATTTTCTTTCAAACCATCACACTGGGGTTGATTCTATATTTAATATATATTATTTAAGTCTGCACTCTGGTTTAAAGGCACACCTTGAATATAGCTACTACAAAATATGAAGTATTGCGTGAGGGATTATAAAACAGAATGGTAAGAATTACTACATAGTGGGGGAGACAAAAACTCAAATGAGAAATCTTTCATAAAATGATACTCCCAGTGTGGGGAATGGATTACAGCTAGTAGAGTTGTTGGCCAAAAGGGCCTCATAGGAACCCACATACAACCCAAACTATTGCCAAGGCTATTGGCTGTTCCCCACAAACTGAGGAAAATACCCACATAATTAACTGAATATGGAAACGTTGAGCTGGTGCTTACCTAGGGTCTTCATTCATTCCTATTGACTAGTGTTCATGGACTGGAAGGTTCTTTGCACACTATCAGACAAGAAAGGTAAACACCAACACAGGTACAATCCCTGTGAACAACTATGGTTACCTGCCTACAAGGAATTGTAGTGCAATAATGGCACAAACTTCAGAATAACCAACCAATATCTGATTGGATGAAATAGAACCCATACCCATCATTGCTCATGTGGCCCAGAATCTGAGACTAGATAAACCATGGACCTAGGAGAAAACCAAATACTACTTCTCTGCTAAATGAACATAGCAATAAAATAACTCCTAATGTCATCCTGCTATACTCATAGATCAGGACTTGCTTGGCCATCATCAGAGAAGTTTCTTCCTGCAGTAGATTTGAACAAATACTGAGACCTACAACTCAACAGTGTGCAGAGGGTGAGAGACTTTTGAGCACTTTAGTCCTTCGTAATATGTCCACATCAAATCCCTCACCTCAGGGCTTAAGGAACTTTATGGAGGAGGGGGCAGAAAGATTATAAGAGCCAGCAGTAATGAAAGACAACAAGGAAACAAGACTCTCTAGACACAACACGATTGGTGCTCATATGAATTCACAAAGAACATGGCAGCATGCACAGGGCCTGCACAAGTCTAAGCAAGATGGGAGCCCCAGTGCTGAGAAGAAAAAAGAACACAGGCCCCAATCCCTGTTGCAGGAAGCTATCTTCAATTGCTAACCATTCATAAAGGGAAAATCAGTTTTCACCAGCAAAGTCGCATTTGATATACAGACCATGCTTAAGGGCAGGCCCTTAGCTCAGCAGAAGATAAATAATACAAAATGAACTCAATGGTATTTCTGGAGGTATTTTTCTCTCAGAAGTCTTTATCTGAGCATTATTTATTTTTTTGCATTACAGTTTTTTTCTTGTATATTGTTTGCCAATTTTGTGTTTTTATTGGATTTCTGAGTATGCAAATATATGAGCCTCTACTTCTTCATGTGTTTCTTGGTTTTGGGGGAATGGGACAGGGAGGCTTTTTTTATTTTCTGTTTTTTGGGGTTTTTTATCCTATTTTGATTTTTATTTTATTTTGTATGTCTGTCTGTTTTCTAATGAGAAAGAGAAAAACAAATAGTGTGGATTTGAGTGGGTAGAGAGAGATAAAAAAGCTGGATGGGGGAGTTGGGGAAAGGGAAACCATAATCAGAAGATATTGTTTGAAAAAAATCTATTTTCAAATAAAAAAAGAAGTGAAAAAAACAAGCAAACAGAAAAAGAATTTTGTTAGAAACATACTTAATAGTGGGCTGTAATCAGTTCATGCATGCTATATGAATCATGGTTACCACAAGTTTCAGATATGACCTCTCACCTCAAGGTGTTCTTGTGCTTGATTCAATATACATGAAATTTATCTTTAGCAAAATCTAATAGGATAAAGCAATGAGAGAATGATCATAGTTATTCATGAGTTAGTGTTCATATGCTTGACTCAATGTATAAGAAATTTACCTTTAGTAATAGAACAAGAACTATGGGGGTATGAAAGATTTATCCATGAATTACTAAATGTAATAATGATGGTAGCTATAATTTAGAGAAAATGCAGTGCTTTGTAAAGCATGCTAAGTCATATAAAGTACAACAGGAAAAGATTAAAGGTGGGCAAGATAGAATATGTGACATTTATAGAATCATCACAAAGACCAGACACGTTTCCTCTCAGAAAAGGAGAAGGAAAGTAATGTTGATCAGGGATATCGATATATTTTAATTTTTAAAAAGTGGCTTTGTCTACATTAGAATTCATGGTGACTGAAGTTAAATGGTCATAACAAGGCCAAGATCTTGGAACCAACCTTGATAATTTGATTAATAAGTAAGCCCTTTCTCCAGGTGTGAAGACTATTGCCCTGACTGTGTTACTATTTACCTTGATGTGAAAATTCAAATAAATTATTCTGTGAAAACTCCCTGAAATGTATTTTTTTCTTAGCTACTATTATTTTTTTGTCCTGAGAATATAACATTTTGAAGGTTTTCTTTGCTTTTGACCATTTTCTAGGTTGAAGCTAAATAATATAGCAGAATAATTTTGGAGAATATTCACCAAATACACAGAGGCTTTTTTTTTGAAATTTGGTTTGAATAGTGGATGTAAGAGGTCACAGAAGCTTACCAAAAAGATAAAATATTTCATTATTTGAATTCAATCTATTGGAAGGACTAAAAGAATAATAGCTCAGATTCTTTAATGTGTATAAAAACATGTCTAAACATAAACTACAGGAGAGAACAAAGAACATAGAAATTAATCATGGAGAAAAATAGTCTCTTTCAACAATGCCTCTGGCAAAACTGGAGACAGAGCAAGGAAACTATACTCCTGCTTTGTACCAAGCATAAAAGTAACTCAAAATGGATCATGCACCTAAATACCAAGTGAAAACTATGAAATTGCTACAAGAAAATATAAATGGAACATTTTGACACATTTGTGTAGGCAGGGGTGTTTTAGGTGAGACTCCAAAGCCACAAGAAACAAAAGTAAAATAGAGACATAAAATTGAACCAAAATAAGAAGCTTCTGCACCACGATGGAAATAACAGAATTAGGGAGCAACCTGTAGAAAAGAAGAAAGCATTTGTAACTACTCTTCTCACGGAGTTTCAATATCCAGAACATAAATAGAAACCAAAGAGCTGAACACGGAAACTATCCGGTTAAAATAGCTGAATAATCCAACGCACATTTCTCTAAAGAAAACATGTAAATGGCCAACTATATCTATAATCCATTGATCATCAGAAAAATGTAAATCAAAACCACACTATGATATTATCTCTCCTAGTTAGACTGAGAATCCCCTCGAAAGAAAAAAATAGGAAGAAGGAATAGTTCAAATAGTAAAACATCAGTACAGGTGAGTTCAGTTCCTGGAACCTGAACTGGAAGGATGGAAGAAAATCCTGCAAATTGTCCACTGAATCCCAAACAGGCAGAATTGCTTGTGCACATCAACAATGTTATGTACACATAACACACAAACACACACAAATGCCCCAGTAATAATAATAATAATAATAATAATGATGATGATGATGATGATAAAAATACTACTGATAATAAGGAGAGAAAATTTAGCTCTTGTACACTAGTAGTGGAAATATAAATTGGTACAGCTAATATTGTAAGTAATAATAATGATAATAAATTTGCAGATGAAAATTCATACAGTATAAAAATTCATCAACAGAGAAATTGAACATTTAATTACCACATTATCCAGCAGTTCTACTGGGGTTGACATCTGAAGGAGCTGTATCACTGTTGCAAAAGATATTGCAACCATGTTTATTTCAGCACAATTTCCAATTCCCAAATTTGGGATTAAACCATTTGCCCAGTACTTGGTGAATAGACAGAGAAAATCACTGAGAATATCAAACAAACCTAATTATTTTCCTGGTCCTTCATCTTAAAATATGTGATTTTCTGATTTTGAGAAGATAATTTATTCAGAAAACCCCAAGAGCTTAACATTAAGGTAAAATGTACCTTAAAAATAATTATTAAAGGTTTTAATCAGGACTTGACAAATGAAAAAGGTTAAGCAAATGCAGCTAAGTACCTAAAGGAAAGAATTGTTAACAATGAATTTTCTTTTAAATGATGGAAACATTTAGCTTTTTTTTCCCCAAGAATAGAGTATTTTGTTTAAAGTAATTGACAACTGTGCCCAAAGTGCAGAAAATAGAGAAACTATAATATATAACGAAAATAAAATACCTAAACTATTTTTGACAACTGTATTGATTTAGACACATATGCATAATGCTATGTTGTCAAATTTAATTGAAAACTGATACTAATAGTCAACCTACTTTCATTATTTTTGTGATATAAATATTTGTAGTTTAAAATGAATGCTTGGTATCCTGATAATATTCAAAACAAGTTGATTTAAATAACTTACCTAAAAAATTCTGAAGGTTTTAATTAATATTTTTCCTAAAAAATTTCCTAATTGAAAGGATCTAGTTAAGTATAAATTAAAAGACAAATTTTTAAGGAAACTATTGGAAATTTTGTAGTTAGATTTTAAGTAGAAGTTATCTTTGGGGGTTCCTAATCAACAATTTTTTTGAAGTGTCAATTTATGTAACCTTCAAATACAGCTGCCATAGTTCCTTCGATTCAAGATATTAAAAGAGAGCAGAGTAAACAAGTTATCTACTGTGTATGGAATTGCAAAACATTTTAGTCCATGGAGATGGCACAGCCGATAACATTGGAGTAAGTTTAAGGACCTGTTTGAGGCCAGGACACAAGAAACAACATGATAGAATGAGGGAACCCACTCTGACACATTGTCCTCTGACTTACACACACACACACACACACACACACACACACACACACACACACACACACACACACTATTGCACATGAATCTACACGAAATGAACCAACAAAATTTTTTAAATGTGTGTATTGACTACATGGAAGGAATAAAGAATGGTCAGCATAGGCAGCTAATCTGTAATCAACTCCTAAATCTTGTCATCACTTTATTGATGCTCCAAAAAAATCAGTAAATCAACTCAGACGTCCAAAGGCCCTCAAATAGATACCGCTACTGTTCTTCAATAAATGCTCACACTTTGATCAAGGATACAATCATCCATTTAACAAATATTCTTCCCTTTCTGACTTGTGCTGCACTTTCTTTGGTGTAGGAAGGCGAGATCTCTGTGTAGACACAGAATGAACTGTATTCTAAGAGAACCATTCTGAAATGGAGCAAGACAAAGTGCAGGAGCTATAGAGGCAGCCAGTCTTCTACGAGGACAGATATAAGTAAGGGACTTGTATCTGTTCTTCTCCGGAAGGAACTCAGCACAACTGAAACCTCACAAATAGGAGTTCTGCAAGAGGAAAGGGCACAATGTAAGTCAACAGGAATAAAAAGGAAGCTGCAGTGCCACAGGAACATCTGAGGTTTGGCATATGCCTAATGTGTTAGGGCTACTGTCAGTGCAATTCGGTTCTTTTAAATTAGACAGGATTCATTCTAGGGGCTTAAATGGATATGACACTACAAGGAAAATGCAAACAACAGAACAGTGAGAGGAACAGGGGCATACATGCATCTAAAGCTTCCTGCAAACTCTCCTGGAAACTATAATGTTTTTGCAATGTTTTAGCATAATTATTGTTACTCTACACCAGCCTGTGAAAGACACAAATCTCAAAGAGGCTAGAAAATGCTTTCTCTAAAGAATTTCAAAAAGAAGAAACATGAGAAAAGACAAGGCGCATGTTCTGCCTGAAGATGTCATGTTGTCCTGACCAAAGTCTCGTTATTCAAGTACCAGGAATGATATGCAAAAAAAAAGACTTAGGAGGTCGAACAATAAAGTCATGCTGCACTTCTCTCACACAATTACTTTTGTTATGTTCAAAGCAACTGTGTTTGCTGTCAGTGGAAAGAAAATAGACGACTATTGAAGAGTGAAAAAAAAAAAAGATAAAATGTGTTCCTAGGAACTACAACATAAGCTGTATGCAAATAGCCCTACCAGAGCTAAGGGGCCTTCTTCCCTCACTTGGGACTGCTGACACTTTAGTGTAAATGTGTGGAGTCTTTTCTTCCTTCTTCTTTAGAAGCTGAATCAGAGTCTTACCTGCTAGTTTTTTTTAATAAAGCAACCTATTATCTGAAGGAAAATGTCACTACTTTACTTAATAAAGTGATTCCTTCTAAAAGTCAAGTCGTTGTTTTAAAATTGTATATAAACAATTGTCTTTAGAAAACTAGCATTTAGAATTGGGCTTCGGAGATAAAACTAAAGTACATGTGGTCATTTGAGTCACAAAATGCATGAATCTTAAAGACTCTCGCACATTCAGATGTTATAAAATATTCAAGGCATGATCTATTTGGCTCTTATCATTATTGTTCTCCTCTTGCTGCAGCTATAACTGTTTAATTACCAAAAGTCTTATCCAGAAAAAAAAAAAGGTTCATCCAGTTCCAAAGTTATCTCCTCCTTAAAAGCTAGCAAACAACAATGTACATGTAGAGGGACAGTTTAATTACAGTAACACATCCACATGATGAAGCAGCCAAATGCTTGGTAATCCTAAATACAAAGGTTCCCTACAGAGTTGTAAGAAAAAAAATGTATTTATGTCCCTTTGCTCTGGCAAGTTTATGAATATATTTTACAGAAACACAGGACAGAGGCAAATTTGAAAGGTATTAGGAAAGATTGGAACAGGAAATCCAGAGAAGTTTTTCTCAGAGATTGGAATGGAGGTTTGGAAACATTCACACAACAGCCCTATCTCCTTTCTAGAAAGGTATCAATTCCAAAATTCAAGGTGAAAACATCCTTACTCAGAAGCAGCATCTGTTTTTGTGTCTTCTATTTCACTCATCCATAATACAAACCAGTTTGTGGACAATAACATCGGAAGCTCATTGCATCACTCTGGGGAAAGGGAGTCACACATGAGCATTACTTTCTTTGTCCTAAAGATGTGTTTGGGAAGTATTTAGAGAGTTAAAGTCCATGATAGGCAAGCAGAAGTACCAATAACTGGAGCAGCACCTGAGACCTCCTCCTGAACCACAAGGAGGAGGCAGAGGGAGCATTGGGCATGAAGGGAGGCTTTTAAAACCTCAAAGACCATCCCCAGGGACATCCAATGAAGCCACACCTCCAAGTTCTTCCCAGATTGTTCTGACAAATGGAGAACAAGTGTTCACACATATAAGCCTGTGGGAAGAACTCTTAATTTAAACCCAAACAGCTCCCATCTACATTGGCATGTCAACGGTTATTATGCAAGTGTTGAATAGGCAACCATCACACTGAGTTTTCATGGGTATAGCTTTCCTGTCATGTCTAGAAAACACCATCTGGAAACAGGCAACTTGGTCTACTGGCTGTTACAAGATGTCTAATATGATTTTCCTGGGCCTTAGAGCTAGTGTTTGTGTTATAGAGGTTACAAACCAGAGCTGGACACCACAAAGTCGCTGATTCTTTGTGTTTTGATCAGTTGTGAATATCTGCAATAACCTGTCTGCTGGGAAAAAATGAGCTTTTTTGATGTGGGTTAAGAACTATGTTTATCTGTGGGTATAAAGACAGGTATTATTTATAATAAAGTTAGAAACTACATTGATTTAGGAAAATGTTGGTAGCAGGTTCACCTCTAGGGTCTGTGAGCTCCCCAGCCATGGACAGATGACTAGGTTTTCAGTACTAGGCATGAATTTCCTCCTATTGAGCATGCATTAAGTCCAATTACACAACTGATGACTGCCCTCAGATAATAGTTCCACTTTTGACCCACTGGAGACATCCTACCAGGCTGATCATTGTTGCAATGCACAGGCTTTATAGCTGGGTAGGATTATTGATTGCTTTTATCCCTTGGCAGTTTGCAAAGCAGTTTCTGATACTATGTGGACTACTGACATGAGCATTGCTGTCGAAGACCTCAATGCCTCAGACCATGGTAATGGCAAGGCTTTCTCCAGGTCAGGCTCATGAGAATGCAAATCCTTCCTCTGGTCTGAGAAGAGATGTTGACAGTGTATGCAGGAAGTACCAAACACAGCATTGACTTTCTTGACTGCATCCTGAGACTGCTCACCTACAAAGACCAGATTGGGTAACTGCCTCCTCACTCAGCTATATATAAGAGCCCTGCTTCCCTGTTCTTCTATATATAAGTCCACTGAGTTTCTGGGCTTCTGGTAAGTCTATCAAAGTACATGCCCCACCCAATCCTAGCTGTCCTGTACATGTCTCAGGCCCACAGCAAGTAATAATTGCACACACAAAAAAATCATGTATAAATTGCTGTGGGATGTTCTTATGCTGTGAATGTGTTGCTCTGATGGTTGATAAATAAAAATTACTGGTTTCCCAGTAGCCAGGCAGTAAGTATAGGTGGGATAAGCAGACAAGGAGAATTCTGGGAAGAGGAAGGCTGAACAGGAGACGTCAGCCCGCCCAGGGAGCAGCATGTAAAGGTATACAGGTAAAGCCACAGAACACATGGCAACATATAGATTAACAGAAATGGGCTGAGTTTAAGTGTAAGATCTAGTCAGTAGTTAGCCTGAGCTAACAGCCAAGCAGTTAGAAATAATATTAAGCCTCTGTGTGTTCATTTGGGTCTGAGCTGTTGCAGGAGTGAGGGATCACAGGAGCCAGGTGGGACCAGGAAAACTTCAGCTACAATAAATGTGTAAATTAAACTAATGGAACTAATATTATAATATTGTAAAATTCTATAATAAATCTGGAGTGCTGTTATAAGAAAGAATACTTGGAGTAATTATAAATAAAAGTTTTAAACTTCACTGTAACTGCAAAATAATTTTAAAATATAGTTTTTATGTAGTAAAAGAAGATGAAATTGAATCATATAAAATAAAATAAATAATTAAAAAATAAAATAGTTAATTAAAATCAAAGCAATTCAGAGTATTTTTCACTAAAACCTGTGAAAATGTAATTCTTTAGGTACAGATAATTCAAATATACCAATTAAGAGCAGATATTATCAGAACAAGTTAAAAATAATATCTAACTTAATCCTTCCATATGTAACTCACTCTAGAAGAACAAACCACAGATTAGGGAAAGATAGTGTGAAGAAAGATACATTTTGTAAATACTAATAAAAAGAAAGCTTGAACCACTTCAATAATTCCAGGCAAAGCAGACTTCAGAATGAGAAAATTAAAATGAATAAAAGAAAGAGATAATTCTAAATGAGTTAGTTCTTCAATGAGACATAATAAGTATTGTTATACACCCAACATCAGGTCATGAAAATACATGTGACAAAATGATAGATGTAAAATGGCTTCTATTGTGACTTATAGAGTGTTCTCTTCTACAATGGAATACACATTTCTCAAGTATACATGCAACATAATATAGAGCAAATTCTGGGGGAAAGCAGAATTATAAATATGCTAAAATTAAAATAATATAATATAAATTAATAAATATGCTAAAAATTAAATCACTCAACTTCTGAGCTTAGAGAAGAACAAAGCTAAATTATAAAGCATTGACAAAAAGACATTTGGAGTGTATTAAATATTTGGAGGATAAAAGCCATACCAACTCCAATGTTGTAACAATGGCACATATGTTTTGGAGTAACCAATAGCTATCTAATTGAACTTAAAATCCACTAAGCAGAAGGGAATTCATGCCTGATACTGCAAACCTAACCAATTACTCATGGTTGGAGATGTTATAGACCCAAGAGGAGAGTCTATTACTGTCATCTTCTTAAATTGATATTGTATTTTAAATATTAATCATTATACCCACAGATAAGTGGAACTCTTCTCACCAACAAAGCTTTTTTGCCACAGATGGAGCCTATTACAGGTATCTGCAACTTGTCATAATTAAGAGAATAAGAAAATGTAGGTGACCAATCCTAACTGATATATCTTCACCACAAACCATATACCTAAGGCTCAGGAAGAATCACACAAAAGGAAGAGGAAAGATTGTAAAAGTCAGAAGCTCAGGGTTCCTATTGCTAAACAATGTTTCTTAAGCATGACATGGGAAATGCACTCATAAAATTTCTACAATATGGTTGCCTGAATAAGACTAGCATAGTAGCAATACCAGTTGACATGCCAATATGTACAGGAAAAATTTCACATGATCCTTCCATTGGCCATTGACTGTTGAGAGAAGGAAAGTTAGTTCCCTCCAGGAATGAGACCCAACCAAGGATGTCAAATCTCAACTGATCACTCCTAGATTATGTGTATAAAAGTAACTATAAATGGACTCAACAGGTTGTATATACTTGGAGAAGTTTGGGGGGTTATGTAGATATGGTCCACTTTTACAAATTTCTAAAAAGAATAAAAGCTAGAAAATTATTTTTGCAACCATATACTTAAGCAACATGTTGTGGATTAGGGTGATCAGCCATTATGGTGGTGGAGAAGGAATGGGTAGATAGTGAACAATTTCTCCCTTTAGAGTTGAATAGGAAGAATAATTCACTGCATATAATACCCTTCAAGGTGGCAATGGAATGGGAAATAACTAAACAACTTCTGAGTCATATGGCAATAGCCTGTTAGTATCCCTATTTAAAATGCACACTTTTATGCTTTGGGTGAGTTGCTCAGGAAAAAAATAAAGTTATTTTAGATAGAATATTACAGTGCAACATCTCAAAGTTGTACTCATAAAAGATTTAGCACATTGGATGAATATATTAGAAATAAAAATAAAAATCTGGTATCAATGATCTATAACTTTATGTCAAGAAGCAAGGCAAGGAGAAGTATATTAAGTCTAAAAGAAAGAAACATAAAACTACAAAAATCACTTAAACTGGTATCAGACTCTTTAAGGTCATCAATGAATTTGATGGGCCAATCAAGGAAGAAGATACAAGTTAAATGGGAGACAAGTTGTTCATGGTGACCTTGGGTACACTAGAAGGACAGAAGGATAAAGACAACAATATATATCAACCAATTAAAAAAACCATGGCAACATGGACCAGTACCTTTAAAATTATATCTACCAAAATGTCCACAAGAATAGATAATCTGAATACAAATAAATACGTCCCATAAATAGAATTATTAATGGATAAGCTTACAAAAAATAAAACACCAATTCTTGAAAAGCCTAAAGGAAAGTTTTAGGATGGCCTGAGGGGAAAATGATACAACCATCTCTTAGGAAATGACCAAGTGATCAATGGTGGCTTCTCCTCAGCAGCAATCTAGTTAAAGAAGACAAGGGAAAGTCGTTTTCTAAGTTATGAAACAAATCAGACAATTTACAATACTATATCTCAGAAATGCATATACCTGAAAAGTAAAAGCAGATTAAACACATTTACAGTTAAGTAAAAGAAGAGAATGCATTGTGGGGAAATGGTGAGTTCTTTGTGTTAAAGGGTAATAACACCAGATGCTTACTAACTCCATTGAAAAATAAAAATCAGTAGAAATATTAAGTAGGTGTTTAATTTTTGTCTGGTTTCCTTTAAAAGATAAATTTGTTTAAAATAACAAATGCATTATCGGTTTTCAGGTTTTATAGGGCAAGCATGAGGACATACAATAACTACAGTACAAAAGATAGAGCCGGGCGGTGGTGGTGCACGCCTTTAATCCCAGCACTCAGGAGACAGAGCCAGGAGGATCTCTGTGAGTTGGAGGCCAGCCTGGTCTACAGAGCGAGATCCAAGACAGGCACCAAAAATACACAGAGAAACTTTGTCTCAAAAACAAAGTTTAAAAAAGAGAGAGAGAGCATGTAGAAGTAGAGAAATTGTGATTTCCATAAAATGATTTACTATTAAGTTCAAGTAGAAAACTTTTGCTTAAGTGAATGCAGTTTAAATCTTAAAATGGTCTTTAAAATAAAGGAAAGAGATATAGCTTATTGGAATATAGCCAGAATTTACATATGATTTGATTTAAAATACGTCCAGATTCTAATAAAGAGGCTTAAAATTTCCGTATCCAATCACTTATTAGTAATGTGATTTTCAGCAAGTAAATTAACCCCCTTTGAGATCAATTTTATCAAGAATAAAAAAGTAATCCTATGGTTGTTGTTTGTATGGTCAGGAGTCAAAACTAACTTAATATAGTCTGTGCAATTTAATAAAAAGATAAGTGTCATCTCCAATTTTCCTCTTTCCCAAAAATCAGCATATCATTTCAATGTAAATTGTAGCAAATCACATGAAGCTTCTTTTATGTGCATAGGAATATATTAGAAAAGAAGTATATGGGACTTTACACGGGTTATTGAGTGATGTATCAGATGAAAGCACATAAAACATTTCATGAACACGTAATTTAAATGAGTTTCAAAACAATGTGTAAACAGTCTAAAGAGGTAAAATGGAGAGAGGACTGTCTTAGAGAAAATGCCATGTGGAAGTGGGGAAAGAAGCAGGAGGAGATGTAAGATATAGGCCCAGGGCTGTGGGAAGACAAGAAGACAGGCACTTGAATCCTTATCTCCACCCAGAATTACATGCCCAAATGAAAGTATGAAATATTTTTGTCTTTTTGCTAAATGACTAACACCAAAGCTTCCAAGTACAGCCTCATTTCTAACTTAGTAGTTCTATTAAACATTAATTCGTACCTTTCAGTGACAAATGTCAATGGAACAGATCCAGAACAACAATGCTGGTTGTACTCTTAATGTAGTTAAATTACAAATTGTCTACAAATTTGTGATTAAAATTATGAGAAGGAAGCCAGCCGGTGGTGGTGCATGCCTTCAATCCCAGCACTCGGGAGGCAGAGGCAGGAGGATCTCAGTGAGTTCGAAGCTTGCTAGCTTGGTCTACAAAGTGAGTTCCAGGACAGCCAGGACTATATTACACAGAGAAACTCAGTCTCAAAAAAACAAAAACAAACAAAAAATATGAAAAGGAGAAACAACACTGAAATTCTAATCAAGCTCTAAGAAAAATCATGGGAGTTAATAGAGAAGCAGTCATATGTGTGAACACTTTGTATGATCACTTCAAGATTGGAAGCTAAATACACTTATGATTTTTTTAACACACAGTCACATATCAGCTACATACTATACTAAAGCCCAGCATATTGTGGAAAAATGTTGATTTAAATATATTACACAATATTTAGCTCATGATATTTTATTCATTATCATTACAGTTTGCTATAAGATTCAATAACTCAGACATAAATGGTGGAGGTATGCTAAAGTTAATGAGTTGAATCTACTTCTCCATGTGCATGACACATGCTTTGAATCCTTCCTGGGGATGCTCATAAATCTAAAATTCTTACTAAGCAATGTTTCTAAAATCTATGAATGTATATAATATGCTGTCTTAAGAGAGTTAAGTTCCTGATAAAATCAAAAAGGCTGTACTTTCTCTACCGAGTAATATGATTTCCCAAGAGATAAATTATATTTTTTGATAAGAACAAAACAACAACAAAAATGACAGAAGAAATAAACAGTGAAAATACTTACACAAGAAATAGAGAGGAGTAAGGGAGGGAAGAGAAGAGAGGAATAAAAAGGTGAGAAAGAATCAAACTCCATCTTTCCTTGTCTCTTCTTTCTCTTTGGCTCCTCAAAAGAGGAAATTGATAGCAAAGCTTGGCTCTTCTTATAGGGACACACAGAAGACTGAACAATACCCGCATTTGCCAACCTTCCAGTGTTTGCCCTGTTCATTCCATCTACTAAGAACTGACCCCTTTCTCCTGTCCTTGCTCCCAAACTGTTTTCAGACCAGCTTGAGAAAAATCTCATGTGAGAAAAAATTACATCACATAAATCTTCACTACCTGAGTGATAGAGAAGTCATGGGAGCTGTCGCCAGTGGAGAGTGGAGATGGATTATGAGTGGGATTCTAGAAGAAGGCAAAGAAGCCAACAAAAAGGAAATCAGGAGATATGTGAAAATTAAATTAAAAGTAAATTTTTTAATAAACTTTTTCTTACCAATCATAACAGTCTCAACAATCTTGCTCCATCAGGAATAAGACTTACTCTGACTTCTATTCGTATGACTAGATAAATATTCATAATGACATGGAAAGGGTTTGTTTGTGAGAGTATGAATGCCCCTCTTTGTTTGTGTTCATGTGTGTGTGTATGTGCGTGTGCTCACATGTATGCTCATGTATATGAAGGCCAGAAGTCAACTTCCTGTGCCATTTTTCAGATGTCATTTTTACTGGGTTTTGAGACAGGGTCTCTCATTAAGATCTAGAACTCACCAGTTAGCTTACCTTAGCTACCTCTCTAGCTATGGAATTTCAGGGGATGGTCTCTATTTGCCACCCTTAGCTGTAATAAGAGCACACCACCACATCCAGTTTTCCATGGGTGCTGGGTGTTTGAATTTGGGTCCACATGCAACATGCACGTTGACGATGAGCAATCTTCTTATCCCCTTAAATTGAAACTTAAATGATAACATCTTAGAATGAGTTAGAAAACCCAAGCCAGACTGAAAGATAAAGATGTCTTATAATTTTTCAACATAATTTTCATGGCTGAAAAAAAAACTAAGTTATAGAATTGTCACAGATGGTGGAATTAACTGAGCAAGTTTAAAATAATGCAGTGGTTATTAATAGGTAAATAAAAGGATATTCCTCTCCCACTTGGAATGTTGAGTCTACATGCCCATTGAAATTGTCTGGTAAACAGGCAGCTTGATTAGGAGAAAGTCTATATCAATCTCTTTATGTGATCAAAGAAAAGTGATTGACCTAGCACCAGATGAGATTCAGAAACTGAGTATCCTTCTTTAGAACAGGAAAAAAATGAAAGGTTCAGTCCATCAAGAGAGTGATTTCTATGAGAGTCATAGAGGAAATGACCATGTCTTTGACAAAGTTCTCTGCATTCTAAGTATAATGTTTGATTTTTATTTTCTTCCTTTGCGATGTGAATTTACTCTTCCTTGGCTAACAATATTCTAGCAAAGATGCTAAAGGCGCTTCAACAGAGCTCTTCAGGAGAGCTCCCCTTTCAATAGAGAAAGGAAGATCAGAGAAAAACCTCATCCACCACCTACAGATCCCCAAACGTCTTTAAAATAACAAGTGTGTCAGAATGCAATACATAGGGGTTTTTTTTTGTTTGTTTGTTTTTAGAGTACAGTTTAATTATATTTCACCTTTACTTTGATTTTGGAGCCACAACTTCATCTTAACTATGTGATATTTTAACTTAATTTCAGGTCACTTTTGTATTTTAAAACACAGTTTAACAGTTCCAACAAGCAGACCTCCAAACACTATCACATGCCTTTATAGACTGTAATACACACCTCTGTTTCTTCTACATGTCAACAGTGCCTTTTCATCTGACGTCATTTCAACAGAATATGGCTTTCATTAGTGCATTTTGTAATTTAAAACACATTTTAACAGCTCCAGCAGTATATTAAATATCTGTGTTCCATTACAGATATTTGAATCATAACAAATGACCTTTCCTCTTGTGGTGTGGGTCTCAAGTTGGACCAGCCATTGGTTGGCAACTGCTACAACTTCTGCACTGCCTTTGCTGGAAAACCAGAAACCAGAGACTGGATAGCCAAGAGATCTAGTCTAGGATAGAAACAAACACAACTGACAAAAGAAAAAAAAAGTCAATGAAATGATTCCTAATGGTATTCTGCTATACTCATAGACCAGAGCCTAGCATAATCATCATCAAAGAGGTTTCATCCAGCCAGTGGTAGGATCAGATGCACAAAACCACAGCCAAACATTAGGTGGGGCTCAGGGAATCCCACAGAAGAGAGGGAGGAAGGATTGTAGGAGCCAGGGGAGTCAAGGACACCACAAGAACACAGTCCACAGAAACAACTAACCAGGGCTCATAGGAGCTCACAGAGACTGAATCAAAAATCAGGGAGACTGTCTGTGTCCTATCTAAGTCCTGTGCATATATGATATGCTTGTGTTGCTTGATGTCGTGTGTCTCCTAGCAGTGAAGTCAGGGGCTGTCTCTGACTCTTTGGCCTGCTTTTAGGATCCTTTCTCTCCTACTGGGTTGCCTTTTCCAGCCTTGATATGATGGCATGTGCCTAATCTTATTGTAGCTTGTTATGCAATGTTTTGTTGATATTCCTAGGAGGCCCTGCTCTTTTCTGAAGGGAAACAGAGGAGGACTGGATCTGGGGAAGAGGAGAGGTGGGGAGGGGACTAGGAGGAGAGGAAGGAGATGAAACTGCGGTTGGGATGTAATATATGACAGAAGAATGAATAAAGAAAGAAAGAAAGAAAGAAAGAAAGAAAGAAAGAAAGAAAGAAGAAAGAAAGAAAGAAAGAAAGAAAGAAAGAAAGAAAGAAGAGATGGCATTTCAGTGACAATGTTCAGTCATTTGTATTATTCTGTCGCTCTTCCCCTTTGAAAGTTAACAGAACAATCTCTACCATGGTTCTCGGTGATTTTTACGGTTATCAACTATATTTGTTTTAATGAGCACTTCTTGCTTTTTGTAATCCAAGCCTCCTTATCAGTTTGATAATTGAATGGATATGTACCTTAACTTCGTATGTCTATACAAGTTCTTGAAAACTGTCTCCTATTAAAATTTATTGTGATTTTAGTACATATAAGCTTTTGCTGTAAGTCATAAGAAACACATTCATGGGAAATTGTGTGCCTCTTCAAGTCAGTTGAGAAACAACTTGAATGTGTTTTCTGACTTCCCAATTAGGAGAATACATGCAGTATATACGTTTTCATTCACTGAGTGACTATTACTTGAGCATCTGTTAAGCACTAGCAGTCCAAAGCTCCTCAGCAAGAAAAGCAAATGGAAAAATAGAAACAGTCAATTTCATTTCAAAGCTCACCTCCTACTAGAGCAACAGACATGACAAAATAGCTGTGCATTTTAAAAACAAGCTATGAAATAGCTATAGAATGAATATATAGAATGTATAATAAACATAACTAAGGTGGAACTGAGCACAGGAAGGTGAGTGGGCTAGAAAAGTACCAAGTAATATATCCCAGGACACTAAGAGAAAGACAAAACTCACCTCAAGGAAAGTGACAAGTTCTGTAATAAGAAGGAAATGATGATTTAGAGACTTGAAAGAAAACTGTAAAACTGAATTCTATAAATCAGCATATTTTGATGTGTTTGCATGAAATGTGTTTCTGTGTATACTACTCATCTACAGAGAACCTGAGATTTAATTTAGTAGTGAGAGCCAGGTGTAATTGCATATGCCTTTAATCCCAACACTTGGAAACATGAGGCAGGAGATTGTTGTAATTTCAAAGCTAGTCTAAGACATTCAAGGCTACATGGAGAACACTAAGCAAATTAAAAACATTTTACCCAATTATAGTTATGTAAGTCAAGCCTTTTGAGGTATTTACTTCATATTTGTAAATGTCCTATAAATTTCCCTATACAGTTAGCCTTGTTGACCAATAATCTATGGGACATGGTAATGATAAAACAAGGACAATAGAAATAAATATATATATATTATAAAATATTCACATATCATTTACATTACATTAAATGTTTAAGGTAAAATAGAAATGACAACATATGGAGAGATGTGTGTAGATTATGTACCAATACAGTGCCATCATATAAGAGGGATTTGAGTCTCTGTAAATTTGGGGGTCTGTTCATGGTCCTGGATATTAAATTAATATAATTAAGTTAGATTTCAAAATGTCACCTCTTATTGTCCTTTGACCGAAAGAAAGAAAGAAAGAAAGAAAGAAAGATAGAAAAATAGATAGATAGAAAAAAGGTATGAATAACAAGTGTCTTAGTATGCTGTGATGAAGCACCATGACCAAAGGAAAGTTCAATAAGAAAGGGTTTTTGCCAGTTTGGTTGTTTGTTTGTTTGTTTGTTTGGCTTACACTTCATAGTCCATCATCAAAGGAAGCCATGACAGGAAATCAAATAGGCAGGAAGCTAGATGCAGGAGATGATACAGAGACCATGGAAGAGTTCTGATTACTGGCTAACTCCACACGGCTTGGTCAGCTTGCTTTCTTATAGAGCCTAAGACCATCCTAAGGGTGGTCCAACCCACAATATTCTGGACCCTCCCTCATCAAGCACTAATTAAGAAAGTTCCCTATAAGCTTGCCTACAGCCTCATCTAATGGAGGCATTTTCTCAGTTGAGGCTACCTATTCTCCAGTGACTCTAGCTCATGTCAAGTTGACCTAAAACTAGCCAGGAGAAAAGGCAAAGGTAAAAAAGAAATGAGAGAAAAATAGAAAACAGCCAGCTGGAAGAAGGAACAGAAAACCAGTTTCAATACATGATCCTGTTACATTGTCAATACATATATTTCCTTTAAGTGAATTTGTCACTGTAATTTATACTGTAAGAGAAAATAAAATTAATCAAAATTAACCAGGTTTTCCAGATTTAGACTTAAATGAATTAGTAAAACAATAATGGATTTTTATGCACTAAATCTATTCATACAGGTCACAGAAAGACAGAAGCATTCAAGAATTGAATGAAAGATAAAAGTAAGATATAATATTGACATGGCTACAAAGGAAAAAAGCAGTCATACTCCCATACTTCTTCCAGGGTAATCAAAACGATCAAAACACTTATAGACATAAAATTTCTTGTAACTGAGTAACCTTCAGTTTGACTGGCAATTTAACAGAGCAAATAAAAGGTACACTTTAATTTATTGCCTTAATATGATTAGCTAGAAAATTAAATCATTTCCACATTTGCATAACAAAATTTATTGTCTGTAATTAACTAACCTTTTAAAATTTTGTTTTCAATTTCCACCTGTCAACATACCTAGAAAATGTCAAGGTATCAAGCGTTAGCACATAATCAGCTACGTGACAGTGTAAGCTACGGCAAGCATTAGAAGGATAAAGTCACCAAGTCCTAAGTTAATTAAAGAGTTGTCATCTCATTGTCATTGTTCAACTAAAAACATATGGACAAATTTTATAAATCATTGCTAAGTGACAACAAAATCAGAAGACATCATTGTGAATATGCTAATCAGCTAAAGCAATCTATTCAATTAACGTTGTTTATTCAGAATTCCTTTTCATTTCACAGCACTCTAGCTCATACAGTAAAAACTAAATTTGAGAAACTACTTGCTTTAAATATACACTCTAAATCAATAGCAATAAATGTATATCTGCTTTTGATATTCAGAATGAATTCAGAGTTTTGGTTTCTTAATATTCAATGTTACTGGATATGTAAAACTTTAAAGGTTGTTAAAATATTTTAAACTTGAATTTTTGTTATCTTACTCTATTCTTGACATAAGAATTAATTACTAAACAATTAAAATGTATATTGGGCCACATGTGGTGGCCCACACCCTTAACCCCAGCACTCAGAATGCAGAGGCAGGTGGAT
Organism: Peromyscus californicus insignis; assembly: GCF_007827085.1. Lineage (NCBI taxonomy): Eukaryota > Metazoa > Chordata > Mammalia > Rodentia > Cricetidae > Peromyscus > Peromyscus californicus. Next base: position 65,565,414 of record NW_026294458.1, read on the forward strand.
CTCTAAGTTTGAGGCCAGTTTGATCTAAAGATCAAGTTCTAAGATAGCTTGCACAAAATAGATAAAATTGTCCCCCAAAATTAGTAATAATAACTACTATAATAATTGAAATAACAAAATGCATGTTGAACTCCATAAAAATTTGACTTCTAAGCCCCTATGAAATAAATACAAATAGAGATGCAGATATAGATAATACATAGATGATAGGTGGATGGATGGATGGATATACCATTCTTCAGACTTCAGTGCTCTTTGAGGTTAAACAAGTTAGAATCTGCTCAATATGCCAAAATTTTAAAAATAGAGTCTTATATTCTCCCTTAAGATTTGTCAATATTTGCTAAATTCTTATCTAATTATTATGACAGATCATAAAAGAAAAAAACAGTGCTGGCAGGTATTATAAATTGAACCCATAACCAATGTATGGTTGGGCAGTAGGAGAACACAGGAATCTGTCAGTTCCCTGAGTGTAGTTCACCTCTAATGTCACATGTTTTCAAACTAGTCATTTCATTAATATGCTGTGATTTTTTGATGTGATGCGAGAGCTTTGATTTCCCTCCAGGGGCTATTATTTTATTAATTAGACTCCTCTTTTAACATAAACACTCTAGCATATTGATAGGAAGGTAAAGTAAGTAAAATGCAAGCCTTTTGTCAGTTCTAGAATCATGAGTCATTTTATGATACAGGATATGAGCAGTGTCCAAAATGATTTCATATCTAACTTTTATCAAGAAAATCTAAAGAGATCACTAGTTAAAGTTCTACCATGTGTACAATGGAGAGTACACAGTTTGCAATCAGAAAGAAGGCCTTTATCATGTGTTTAATGTTCCCCTCTTGGTCCCCTTTCTACTTTCATTACCTACTCATAGAACAACAAAAACAATATAACAACAACAACAACAACAACACACACACACACACACACACACACACACACACACACACACACACACACACACACACACTTAAACCTAGAGGCCTCATATGACAAAGACAAGGTATTTGACTCTCTAAGCCTGACTTAGAGCAAGATGCTACAGAAAGGCAGAAGATGGTTACAATAATATTTCTAGTTTGTATGACTCACATTGGACAAAAGGAATGCCTCTTATGATGTCTGTTTCTGCGATGAAAATTGTGAGAGACAGGAGTGGAGAGAAGACAGAGCCTCTGCCTCTGAGGCCCTCCAAGTTGCTTCAGATTACAGTATTCTGCAATTCAACACACTCTATTATGAAATACCATTTCTGAACCCAGCATATAGTGTTCTTGAAATTTTGCAAATCCTAAAACCCCACATGAAGCTGTTGCCAGCATATATCACACAAGAATGTGAGAGGACTGTCACATTGACTGTGTTCCTTTTGTGTCTACTGCCATTATCTGTTGGATTTTGTCACAGCATTTTTAGTAATATGTCCAGTAATACAGAGCCAAGCACTACACGGATAAAAGGTCCCAGATGACTTCATCTAAGTCATTTCTACCAATCATTCACTCATCCTAGTCAATCATTTCTCATTTTTCTAACAACTGAAATGCTGACTGTAGAGAGAACCCATTCCTCTACATAATGCATATTTGACAGAATATATAGGAGTGAATTTTCCAAGCTTTCTTCAACATCTGAAGCTCTCAAATCACTCACCTCACCATTGCAATCTTATAATGTTCTATTCCCCTCAAAGTCCACTGTTTTTTTCTCACCATATACCTATGTCTTTCTAAGTCAGTGTTTGTTTAGATGTCTACTTCGTAATCTTTACCACAAATTTTAAATATCAGACTCCAACTACGCCATACTCTTTTATTAACAAAGCTGTTTACTATCATCCATGGCAATCTCACCACTTGCAGTCCATAGAGATTTTTTTTCACATTCTTGCCAACACTTGTTTGTTTTTAGATTTTATACTTTTGGTTTTCTATATTTTATTGAGAATAGATTTTTTTTCACACTGATTACGGTTTCTCTCGCTCAGCACCTCCCAGATCCCCCCTATCTCCCCACCTACCCAAGCCCACATTTTTTTCTTTCTCTCTATTGCTACAAAACAAATAGGCATCTAAAATAGTAACAAAGTAATTACAAATAAGAACATTACAAAACAAACAGAAAAAAGAGCCGAATAATAAGCACAAGAAATACATACAGATACAGAGACACACATTCACACATGTGGAAAATTCATAAGAACAACATTGGAAACCATAGTATGCAAATAAAGACCTATAAGGTAAGAAGAAAAAAAATCTCATAAAAAGCATTATGAGAAAAAAATAAATAAAATAATAGTATTAATAATAATAATAAAACTTCCAAAAATACTATGGAGTTCATTTTGTATTCAACAACTACTGCTACATGTGGGACCTGCCTTAAATGTGTTTTGTATACCCAGTGGGACTCTGTTGGAGAAAACTAATTTTATTTGCAAGTGGTTATCATTTGGGGATAACTTCTGGGTTAGAGATAGGCCTTCTGTCTACTTCCCCTCTCATCACTGACACTCCATCTGGCTTGACCCATGCTCAACACTGTTAAGGTGGTCAATAACCTGAGACCAGATAGGCCATGGACCTAGAGGAAAATCAAATACTCCTCTTCTGCTAAGAAAACATACCAATGAAATTGGTCCTAGTGACCTTCCTCTGTGCTCAGAGATTGGTGTCTTGCTTAGCCATCATCAGAGAAGCTTCCGCCTGCAGTAGATAGGAACAAATACAGAAACCCACAGCTGGATAAAGTGCAGAGAGTAGGAAACCCTGGAACCCTCAGTCCTAAAACGGTATTTCTCTATCAAATACCTCCCCTCAGGGAACTCTGTGGATGGAGGACAGAAAGATTGTAAGAACCATGAAATGGAAGACATCAAGGAAGTAAGGCCTTCTAGACACGACAGAGCTGGGAAACATCTGAACTCAAAGACACAGTGACAGCATGCACAGGGTTCTGTGTCACTCTTGATTGAAAGGAGCTTACACCAAAGTTACTTACAGTTGCTTTCTGTTCAATAATAAAACTAAATGGCTGGGTGATGGTGGCACACACCTTTAATCCCAGCACTCGGGAGGCAGAGCCAGGCGAATCTCTGAGTTCAAGGCCAGCCTGGTCTACTGAATGAGATACAGGACAGGCACCAAAACTACACAGAGAAACCCTGCCTCAAAAAAACAAACAAACAAACAAACAGACAAATTAATAAATAAGTAAACTAACTAACTAAATGGAATTTTAAGGTAAATTAAGTTGTAATTTTTAGGGTTTTTTTTTTTTTTTTTAGGAACTAAGAGTTGATTTCTTTCATCCAAGGCAAATACAACATGGCCCCTTTCTCTAACACAGTTGACTACTTAACAATTCAATTCAATTCATTTCTGACACTGAGCACCTAAACTTCACATCTGACCTATCAGATAAAGAGATCAACAAAAATGCACCAACTTCATAAATCAAACACAGACAAGGTAACCAGGACACCAATATTTCTACCCATTTGACAAATTTCAGACTTTTCCAGAATTTCCCATGCTATCATTTGAGTCTAGAATGTTCCACACAGGCTTGGCACCTAGGTTGAGGTGATACTAAGAGGTAGCATAACCTTTAGGAGGTGGTTTTGTAGGAGGAGATTAAATCATTGGGGGTGTGCTTATGAAGGGTATTTTAGGACCATAGCCCATTTGGTCTTTGTGCTTTCTGTCTGTCAAATGTTCTTGGTATGCTTTGATACCTCGCCACATGAAGCATAGATTGCAATCTCTAAAACTGTAAGACAAATTTAAACTTTCCTCATAAAAATTGATTACTTTGTTTTATCACACTGATGAAAAGCTGGCTAACATATACCTTCAGTTGAGATAATTCAGCATCACAACACATAAGACTTAATGGGAGCATTTTACATATAATGGTGGATTTTGCAACTAAGAAACAGTCAAGTGAATGGACATGATGTGAAGTTCCTGTGCTCCAGCACTTTGCTGAGCTACCAACATGAAAAGCAGTTCTACTGTTTTGGAATATCTTCGAGGAGAGGCCTTTGTAATCCACTCCTTGCCTTAAGAAGATTTTATTGCAATTCATAGGAGTCAGTGTATAGAGTGAGCGGGTTGTATTTATATATTTAAGGATACACACACATACACACACACACACACACACACACACACACACACACACACACACACACACATACACACACACACACACACACACACAACATATGTATATGACAACAATTAAAGGAAAGGAAGCCATGAATTTGAAAGAGAATATTGGGGTTGGTATACACCAGAGGATTTTGAGGGAGGAAGGAGGAGGAAATGATGTGATTATAATATAATCTCAAAAATTAAAACCCTTCATATTAAAAAGATTACTAGTAGCTATTTTTTATTATTTTATTTTTAATTATGGTGTGTGTGTGTGTGTGTGTGTGTGTGTGTGTGTGTGTGTACATCCTGTTGCCCACAGAGGCCAGGATAGGGTGTTAAATCCAATGGAGCTAAAGTTATAGGCTCTTTTGAACCATCTCATGTAGGTACTGGAAACCAAACTCAGGTTCTCTCCAAGAGAAACACATACTTCTAACCACTGAGAATCCTAGCTTCTCTGCCTTTCTTCACCCCAGAGCATTCTCTGTCCAGAAGTCTCTGCTATCCCTGCTCCTTAGCTATTGGACTTTTAGCTTTTCATTAAACCAATCACAGTAGCATACCTTTACACAGTATAATCAAATATCTCAAAACAACTAATTCTATTGATATTATTAAAGGATACTGATGGAAAGATAATATGCTTATATCATAGATAGATAGAAGAGATGCATGACAGATATCTGAGAAAAAAAGACATAAAAGTGGTAATTCATAAACAATATATGTCTTTACCTCTAGGATTAAGAATATGGAAATGTCTTTAAGGTAAATAGAATTTGGGCTTTTTCTACTTTTATTTCCTCTTTCACCACATCATTTCTGGCATTTGTTCTGAGATATCTTCATGACGGCTCTTTTAACAAGGGTGAGGCAGTGTATCAGAGTTTTAATTTTCATTTTCCTGATGCCTAGGGATGTTGAACTCATTTTAAAATAACTGTTAGGCACTTGTGTTTATTCTGCTCCTTTGTTAGCCAATTTGTTGACTGGCAATTTTATTTTCTTGGCATTTAACTTCTGAATTTCTTTGTGAATTCTAAATATTCACCCTCTGTCTGAAGTATAGTAATGATTTTCTCCCATTCTGTGGGCCGTCTATGTGCACTGATGATCGTTTCCTTTGCTGTGCAGAAACGTTTTGATTTTATACCCATCTATTAATGCTTGGGGATAGTCCTGTGCTATTGAAGTTCTGTTCAAAGTGTACTTACCCACCCTGGTGTCTTAAAGCATTTTCCTTATATTTCACTCTAGAAGTTTCAGCATTTTAGGAGTTTTTGTTTGTTTGTTTGTTTGTTTTTATTGTGTGTCTTTTACATCATGTATCTTGATCCCGTTCATTTCCTCATCGCTTCACGGCTGCAAAACCCAAGAGAAGCATTTCAGGTTTTAAATTGATGTCTTTGACCAGTTTAAATGTAATTTCATTCAAGGTGAAAGATGTTAATCTAATTTAGTTCTTCTGCCAATGGGTATCCAGTTTTGCCAGCAACATTTGTTAAACATGCTTTTTTCCCACTGTTTGTTTTTACTGCATTTTTAAAAAATTAAGTTATAACATTGTTGGTTTGTTTCCTGGTGCTCTCTTCTGTTCCATGGGTCTAACAATCTGGTTTAGCCCACTACCAGGCTATCTTTATCATTATAGCTCAGTAATATATAATATCAGTCAGGTCTTTGGATACCTCTAAAAGTCTTCTTTTTTTTTAAATACAAATATTTTATTTTTATTTTTATTTATTTATTTATTTATTTTTTGGTTTTTCGAGACAGGGTTTCTGTGTGTAGCTTTGCGCCTTTCCTGGACTCACTTGGTAGCCCAGGCTGGCCTCGAACTCACAGAGATCCTCCTAGTGCTGGGATTAAAGGCGTGCGCCACCACTGTCCAGCTTACAAATTACAAATACTTTAAATAAATTATGTATTTAAAACCAATAACATCATTTAGATTGGGAAGTCAGCGGACATATACTTTGCCAAAGTGATTACTCAGATATATGAGTTCCATTAAATATTTATTACATTGATTTTAAAATATTACTAATATTGCCAAATATAATCAAGAAATATAATATTTTATCTTGTCTTGAACATTCCTTATGAAATCAGTGAATGTGTTGATGGTTTATAGTGTGTGGCCTTAATAGGATTTAGACAATAATAATTCACCCTTTGGAAAAGCAGGACTATGGGGGATTTTCTTGATTAGGTTAATCAAGGTTTGAAGGCCCATTTCCTCAAAGGTGACACTATTTAATAGACTAAAGGCATAGAGTAGGTTTAATTGGGGATAATGTTTGGTATATCACGGTGATGGATGAATGTCATTGTATATTAGTCTGAAATATAGATCATACTGCAAAATATGTGAATCCTTGAATAATGTCAGACTTAGGCAGATTATGTGACATATAGTTTTCATCACCTGTAACAAACTTTAATATGTCTTATGGATAGTGGGGAGAGTTACAGATGTGTGTGGGTAGGGAATACCCAAGACATCTCTGTATTCTCAGCTCAATGTTGACATAAACAAATTATGCTATAAAACATTTACTTTATTCTGACATTCTTCTTATGCCTCAGGATTGCTTTAGATATTTGAGGTCTTTTGTGGTTCCATAGGAAATCCAGAATTGCTTTTTTTTTCTAAATCTGTGAAATGTAACAGAGAGAATTTGATAGATATTGCATTAAATTTTGGTACTATAGCCATTATCACAATATTAATTCTGCCAATTTGAGATTATAGAAGTTATTTCCATCATCTGATATCTTCTTTAATTTCCTTTTTCAATATCTTAAAGTTTTTGTCATAGAGGCCTCTCGTTTCTTTGATTACATATATTCCTGGGAACTTATTTTTGCAGAAAGAACTATTGTGAATGGAATATTTTTCTTCATTTCTTTCTCTGAGAGTTCGTTTTGGCATATATAAAAGCTACTTCCTTTTTAATAATGATTTGTATCATGAAATTTTACTTTGCTTATTAGATCTAAGAGTTTTCTGGTAGCTTCTGTAGGGTCTTTTAAGTATAGAATCATGACATCTAAAAATAGGGACAGTTTGATTTCTTTTTTTAAATATTTTTATTTTATAATTAATTTAATTTTACTTATCAGCCACAGATTCCCCTGTCCTCCCTCCTCCCACCCCCCCATCCATTCCCCCCCAATCCACCCCCCATTCCTACCTCCTCCAGGGCAAGGTCTCCCCTGGGGAGTCTGCCCAGCCTGGTAGATTCAGATGAGACAGGTCCAGTCCCCTCCTCCCTACACCAAGGCTGAGCAAAGTGTCTCAGCATAGGCCCTAGGTTCCAAAAAGCCAGCTCATGCACTAAGGATAGGTCTTGGCTCCACTGCCTGGGGGCCTCCTAAACAGTTCAAGCTTGTCAACTGTCTCACTTGTCCAGAGGGCCTGGTCCAGTTCTATGGGGGCTCCTCAGCTATTGGCTCACAGTTCATGTGTTTCCACTAGTTTGGCTATTTGTCCCTGTGCTTTTTCCAATCATGGTCTCAATATCTTTTGCTCATATACTCCCTCCTCTCTCTTGCCAACTGGACTCCTGGAGGTCCACCTGGGGCTTGGCTGTGGATCTCTGCATCTGCTTCTATCAGTCACTGGATGATTTCTTCATTTCCGATTTTTTTTCTCTGCTATGTCTTTCTTTTGTCTAATTACTTCTATGGTTAAGTTTTTTATCACTAGAGTGAATAGCTATCTCTGTATTTGATATAGTTTGTTTTACAGTAAAAATAAATTGTATATTCCTACAATAAAGGAAATTAGCCAAAAGACTTTTCTCTAATTTAAATGTGTTATTTCTCAGGAATAGAGAATTTAATGGATTTTCCTTGAAAGGATTCTACAATATATGGTTTAATTTATATCATAATGGGGTTTCTCTGTTTCAAAGTAATAATGAAAATTTCCTTGCCACCTAAACACTAATTTGCTTGAAGTTCCCGGAGATATTGGAAATTCGGGATTGTCTGCTGATCTGTTTGTTTAGAGGTGCCATCTATCAGAAAACATGTGTGCTTATACATGACAAAAAAATGTAAGGATTAAAATACAAAACCCCAAAGAAGTTTACATTAATGAATATTTTCCACACTACAAATACCTCATTTCTACTGTCGAGTTTAATTTTCTTCATAATTATCATCAAGAAAATACTTAATATAAAAGACAAATTCATAAAATCGTTATGTAAGTGTAGATTTTAAAGAAAAACTTCAAAGGTAAAAAAAATATGTGAGTAATTAACCACATTACTGTAAAAGGACTTGATTTAGACATTTGGAGGGAAAATACCTATTATTTCAAGTAAAATTTCTATTTCAACTTCAAAATGTTTTTGTGAAAATATAAGCACTTCTAAATGCTTTTTAGAGTATATATAATAAAGTTCAAATATTCATGCAAAGCTCAATGACACATTTTTCTTATTGACCGTATGCTTAAGAGGAAAAAAGTTGAGATGAAGACACAAAAATGTTACAGAAAATGGTGAACAACAATGATATCACTCAGTCGGTTGACCAGAGCTTGTTCCTACCATCTGACATCTGTGTCACGGGCATCATTAGGAGTCTTTGCTACTAATGTTAGTTGTTATCCACATGCATACCTCTCTAATGTAAGATCGTTTATTCTTTAAACATAGGCTGTCCTCATGTATGTACAAGTTACTTCCTACTTACTTATTCTTGTATTTACTTAGTTTATATGACAGAGTTGATTGGCTGTATTTTTCTTGTCACTAAATTAAATCTACCCAGATGAGAAAGAATCAGTGCAAACAGCTACAACTAATGAATAGCTAATGCTGTTTACCATGCAATTATCTTGCCTGAAATAACAGGATAATGTACAGTGGTTGATAAGATAATTTAAGGAATATTATCGCTCTTTTTAAAGGTTTCATCTCAAATCATGCAAAATACATTTTGACAGCATCTTTAAGTTTCTAATTAGCTTACAAAGAACTTTTGAAGTATCATTTCGCCTGTCTTGCTTTTCCATATTTTTTTTCAATTACTGTTAACTTATTTCTCACTAAAAGCATCCTGGTAATTACTTTTCAATTTTTTGTGAAAATTATTTACATAAGAAATCTTTAACTATATCTGTGACTAAGGTGCTCTGAAACAGATTTCACCTTAATTATTCAGTCCCTGGGTATTCAGGCTAAGAAGTTATCTATATTCCAGTAAGAAATTATATTTGTGGGTGACATGAACCAAATCTTGACTGAGGCCAGGCTCTGTGCCATGATCTTTACACTGATTAATCAATTACTCATCAATCATCTTGCAATGATTAAAGTTGAAGTTTGATCTAAACAGATTAAATACTGGCATTAAGACAACCAGACAAAACTAATTATCTGAAAGGAAACTTTGATACTTGAAAATAAATATCATTTTAAAGGAAGATACCTATTGATAACACCAATCCAGGTATTGTTGGAAGTAAATGTTTCTTCATTTTCTAGGAATCTGTTTTCCATATAAAGACTTCCATATTATTCTAGATTAGACCCTTGAAATAACAGTGTACGTTCTTGGTGATTTTAATTAAATTATGCTAAATATAATTTCTCTTTCCCATTTCGATTTGATGCACGTCTTCTGTATCCAAAACAGTTCAAGTTCAAAATCAGCTTAGAGTGTAGTTATTCATTCTGAATGACAGAAACAGGCAGCTTACCCAGCAAAATGCTCCTCATTGTCTTTGTTCCAAGTTAAGATTTTTTAATGTTTTAAGACCATTCAATTTTTTTTAATTCCTGTTCTAATGCAGAATACAATAGCAGAAGGAGGCAGCACACCAACAAAGCAGGTACATCACACGGAACACTTTTCAGCATCTTATAACAGAGTAGCTCAGGCCTGCGAGGGACAGGACTCAAAGGCATGTTGAAAACCTCAATTTGCTGAACTTCCCAACAAATTCAATTACTACTTTCTGTACTAGAAACAGACGAAGAATTGCCAGAAATATTTCTGTAAATGTGGTAAAGATTTGCTTTGTATGGTCTCTAAAATAATAAAAAGCTTTTGTCCTATAATGGAATATATATAAAACAAATAGTTTATCAAGTCTAAAGCTTTTAAGTCTAAAACCCTAAGTAATTACAAACTCCACTATAGACAGCACACACATGTGTGGTAAATTTTGTAAAATGCCTTCATTATCTTAAAGTCGCTCTGGCTTGTGTATTTCCTAGGATTTCACATCATCATCGCCTCCTTTATGGTTTACTTCAACTTCAATTTTCCTTCACACTTGATAGTCATTCTTCTACAGAAGAGAAATGATTTGGGAAATGGTGTGGAATAGGATTCCCCTGCTGCTTTCAATACAGAAGATGCTATATAGTGAAAGCCGCCTGGGGGACCCCACTGCTCTGTAATGTCCCATCAGCATTACAAAATGCTGCTCCTTATCTCTTTCATCCCCATATAGGAAATGATTACTGTCTGTGGGTGAGATTTTTGGAGAAAACAAGGCTGCACCCTATGACCTTCTGAAGTCAATGATTAAAAAATTTGTGTATTCTGTCATTCCTTAACTTTGTATTCACACATGAGGACAAGTATAAGTACAATACACTTCCATAGCCTCTCTTGAAGGACTTATTAAAATGATGACAATATGTTTTTCAATTTTATGAGAATGGCCAAGTTTGTAAGTTATTGAAGATATTATTTGAGATAATGTGGTTGGAATAGTTTGTACTAAAATTAAGATGAAGATTCATGAAATTATATATATATAATATATAAAATATATACAAAATCATATATATATAAGATTTCACTAGACATTCCACATATCTTCATATGAAAGGTATGATATTTTCACATATGAAATGTCTGCTGAAATCTTCAGATGTTTATCAAAATGAAGAATTTCCCTCTTTTACCTTAGTTTCAGATTCTCTTGAACTCCATTTGTTTTTCATTCTGCAGCATTGTATGAAAAAATATCCACTATGAATTCACATTTAATTAGAATATTCGTGTAGTTTGTTACAGAAGCTTGTATTAGCCAGGGCTCTTTAGAGGGCCACACCAAAATAATAAATATATTACAAAGGATATGAATCATACTGGCTTATGGAGTATTACTGGGCAATCCAACAACAGCTATCTATACTGTGCACTGAAAAGAGTGAGATTCCAGCAACTACTCAGGTCACAAAACGTGTCTCAGCCATCTCAGTCTGCCACTGAAGGCTTGGTGGATTCTTGGAGAGCCACTGGTCCTCAGCTTGCGTTAAAGTTTAAGGAAGCTGGGTTGCAGCACAAGTGAAGAATGGCGGCAAGCAGTAGCAGCAACAGAGTAGATGCACTAAGAGTCAAGGTGGAAAACCAAAAGGGAAAAGTAACCTCCTTTTTCTTTCCCTTGAAATGTACTGTCAATTCTGTAGAAGGTCTTCCAGATCTCAATTAATGTTTCTAAGCAATACCATGACATATCATATCCAAAGGTGTTTCTCTTAGTTGATTTCAGATTTAATCAAATGAGATGAGCAAGATTAAATGTCACAAACTGCTCACATCTTACAAAGGTATTCTTACTAGACGTGATGACACATACCTTTAATCCTAGCATTCAGGAGAAAGAGGCAAGCAGAGCTTTTGTGAGTCTGAGGCCAGTCTGGTCTATATAGCAAGTTCCAGGCCAACCAGTCCTACATAATGAGTCCCTGTTTAAAAATAAGTAATAAAAGCCAGGAGGTGGTGGCACATGCCTTTAAACACAGCACTTGGGAGGCAGAAGCAGGCAGATCTCTTTAAGTTTGAGGCCAGCCTAGTCTCCAAAGCGAGTTCTAGGAAAGGCTCAAAGCTACACAGAGAAAATCTGTCTCTAAAAACCAAAATAAATAAATAAATAGATAGATGATAGATGATAGATAGATAGATAGATAGATAGATAGATGATAGATAGATAGATAGATAGATAGATAGATAGATAAATAAAATCCCCAGTAGAAGACAGTTGATGCTCTAGTACTTTTAAGGGACAATATTTCAGAGGATAGATTGCCTACAAAATAAGCTAGAAGAAGCCGTTGTTCCCACCCACAGCAAGGCTAGCAGGAAGACTAATGTTAACATGTCACACATAGAAGCCAGTGAGCTCATGAAGAGAAAGGAATGAATATAGGATATGAGAAAAGTAATGTACATAATTTTTGTCCTGACTCTTCCAGCGTCTCTACTTTGCAGTCAATATTAAAATCATCAACCATGGAGTAAAGCCAGTTTTTCCTCAGCTCTTTCCTGGCTAGTCTCAAAATACATTCCATGATTCATTCTCACATAGCTGTCAACCACAACCCATAGCCCAAGCTTAAGACAACTTCTGTTAATATATAAGAAGTTCTGTGGGGACATACCAAGTCATCCATCTGGGGATTCTTAACTCCTTGTGCCGTACAGTGACAGGGGTCAGAAGTTTAAACAAACCATATGGTCTGCAATAGCTAAAGTATTCGTTCAGTGCCAGTAGTAGGGACAGCCAAGTCTTGACTACATTCCTTGCATTGAAACTAGAATCAGAGCATATAGAATCTTCACGAGATATTTATACACTAAATAGATCTTCATTTTCACCTTCCGCCTCATGGAATTCATGGGTTTCTCTTTTTTCTACTACGAGATCTTATCAGTGTCTAATGCCATGAGACAAACAAAAATGTCCCAAGTAAGCCTCTGAAGAGCTTGTCTATGGGTATTACTAAGAGTCTTGCTCATGTGATGAGTTATGAATACAAATGTACAAATACCTTATACAGAAGTGAAATTAAAATATGCTAATCACTAGCACTTGAAAGGCTAAGGCAGGAGTATTACTGTGAATTCAAGATCAGCCTGAGCTATATAGTGAATTTCTGGCCATCTTGAGCTACAGAATGAGACTCCCTTAAAAGAATCCTAGAAGAGAAAGAGAATCAGAGTGAATGAGGTGGCAAAAGAGCATTAAGTCACATATATTCTCCATCCTAAAGAAAAAGAAACACTGATCAGAGCTATTTAGCCTTCAGTTCTTCTGCTTAATGAGGGGAAACAGCACAACACTGAGATGTATATTAATGGAGTAGCTCAATTTCCACCCTCTTTCTGCCATATATACTTCTTAGAAAATCTTCTACTTCCTCAGAACATAACTTAAAACAAAAATTATGTTTCTTGTCATATACAAAACAATTTCCTTTCAAAGAGACTTCCAGAGTGATCACCAAATGCATGGAAGACCCTCTGGCAACTGTATAGACACTAAATCTTAAAGCAAGTCTGAGACGCAGTTCAAGACTACAGTTAGTATTTGAAATAAAGTTGCACTTCTTTGATTTCTTTTTTTTCTTTTGAAAAACTGCACAGAGCCTGGATTATGAGTGATGTGTCTATCTCAGAAGCAGAAGCCAACTTGGAATTACAGTTTTCTCTGCTGGGTATGTTTGCAAATAAAATAAAAGCAAGGAAGAAAACAGAGACATAATTATGGAAGACACTAGGATGTGGCAAAGAGATTAAACCTTATTAAAATATCATTCCTAGGCATTAGCAGCACTTGGATAATTAATAATATAACAGTTGACTGCACTAAGAACCATAACAGAAATTAAATTTTCATTTATGAACAGGAATAATGAGGTAATATAAAAAGATTAGGTTTGGATTTTCCTGCTACTGAAGATTAATAGTTGCCTAAGGTCCCTGTGCAGAGTTGAGATCCACATTGGGTTGTAGAGAAAGATAACTCATCTGACACACATTTTCTAACCCCAGACTGTAGTCACAACATGAGACAATTTGCATTTTTCATTTCTCCAGCACTATAGTCAAATGTACCACCATTATACATCATTGTGAGCACCAGGGTGGAGTAAAAACATCCTATTTTGAGACAGGAGTGTAACATGAATAGATAAAATAAATCACAAGTTGCTCTTGACAAATAAGGCATCTGGCAACATAGACACCCAGGAAATCGTTCTTGTGGCAGTTCAGGAAATGGTAACAATTATGGGGAGATGTAAGGTGATTTTTGAAAATGATAATGACAGAAAAAACAGCAAAAGATTTTATTTTAGTGACTATTCAGTAACTACTATATATTTTCCTCTTCTATTTTCCAGGAATTTTTAATTACTTTATGATGCATTAATTCTGTACATGTAAGCCAAATATATTTACTTGCATAGCTTGACACACCACAAACAATGTTTTAAAAAGTTATTGCTAAAAGGTAGGGAAGGAAAAAGAAGAAAGAAATGATGTAATTAGATTACAATCTCAAGAAATAAAAGAAATATCGGTTTTAAAGGTAGGGAAGCAGTTCCTAAAAGCAAGCAGGCCCCAATGAGCAGGTGACTGAGGCAGATGTGCATAGTGTATCCTCCCAAGGAAGGGGAGCCAGGTACTGGAGCATTGTGAACCCTGCTTGAAGTAACCTACCTGAAGCAGCTGCCAAGAAAATTGTACTGAGAGAATGAACACATAGGTATTTGGGCTTGCTTAGTCCTGTTTCTTACTGTGTCCTCAAAACCTCGTGTGTGTGTGTGTGTGTGTGTGTGTGTGTGTGTGTGTGTGTGTGTGTTTTACATTTAATGATGGGATTATATTCTACACTATTAGCTTTATAGTTTGGGAGGTTAAATAACAGATGAGAGACTTAGGTTACAGAGTAACTTGGTGGCACATTGTCAAGACTGTAGAAAGCCAGTAACTGTCTGCCAAAGAGAGTGTAGTTGTCTTCACATGAAGGCAAACCTTTACTTCAAAATATGAAGGACCTCCAGTATGGTTCACCTATGGAAACCCGAGGAAGGCTAACACAGCATTAATATCTACCACTGCCCCATTAAATGCCACTGGGTCTGCTGGATCATGTGGCCCCAGTGACAGATCAGCCTGCCCTGTAGCTTAGCCCTGTTGAGAACCTTACCCAGTTCCAGGCCTCCCCAAAACTACAAGTTCCCAGAGTCACTTTATTTATGGGCCACAGTAACACACCAAAGTGGGAAATGTACTTCTTCCAAAATCTGAATAAGCACAGCATGTTATCTTCTTTTCTTGACAATAGAATAAATTATCTTTTTTCCTTAATAAATATCTATGCATGCCACTCATCACTGGACCACTGAAACTGCGCTGAAGTAGAAGGACATTGAGCTTTTATTAAATTTATTTTCCAATTTCTGATGCATTCAAAAATGGTCTTCAAAAATCCAGGTGATTACTATCCCTTGCTCCAATAAGTATTTTATCAATGTCTTGGATCAATGAGACACTTTGCAAAAAAAGACAGATGATCAAGATTCCTGTAAACACAGTACTGAGAGGTTAATGTACCCTTGAGGAAGGACTGTAAGTATATACTAACCTTGCCAGCTACAAGAAAAATGTTTCTGTTGGGCCTTATGCATAGCAAGGAAAACATATTTGCTAGATCTGTAGCTGCATACCAAATACCAGGAGACGTGTTAACGTGATCAAGCAAGGAAACCACATCTGCAACAGCAGCTGCACATGGAGTCAACTTCAACTTGCAATAATCAACTGTCATCCTCTAAGATCCATGTGTCTTCTGCACAAGCTAGGTAGGAGAGTCAAAGGGAGATGTGGTGGAATCTACTACCAAATTCTCCAAAGACGTGATACAGGTTTGGGTTCATTATTTTTCCAGACTGATGCAGCTCCAGTGTCTTCCTTTCAGCCTTTCCCATCATAACAGCCCTCAATTCACAAGTCAGTGAAATGATGTGCACATGCTTCCAACTCTTAAAAACATCTCTTCTTGTTTGAGATGTCTATACTCAGTTCTGTAAGTGTTTTGTTTTGCTTGGTTTGTGGTTGTTTGTTTGTTTTTTTGTTTTTTTAAATAGATTCTTCTCTCATACAATGCATCCCGACCACAGTTTTCCCTCCCTCCATTCCTCCCAACTCTCCCCAACCTCCCCTCTTCACCAGATTCATTCCCTCTCCATTTTCTCTTCACTGCAGAACCCCTTCAAGGCTAAGACCTAAACTTGCATTGTAAATTAGCTAGTTTTAGGATGAGAGCTTGTGTCTGTTTTTCAGAGTTCCAGCCCTCTGACTGTAAGAAAGACGATTCTCTCTCAGGGCACACTTACAAGACTTAAATTGTTTATGCACATCTGGAGCTGGGAAATTGAATCTCAGATCTCATATTTTGCCTTTGTAAGTTTACCAAGCGACATTAGAAGCACCCAGTCAACATCAATTCTCCAGAAATGTTTAGAAGTATTCTACATACAGTCACTAAGTTCATTGCCACTCACAAATGGTAAATCAGGATTATAAAATTTATTTGTCTTGTGCATGTCTTCAAACATGTATAGTGTAAAAGAAAAATGTAATGTACTTTATTATATAGGTTTTGTGAGCTAAAGATATGGCTTAATGAGTAATGTACTGACCATGCAAAATGAGGACCTGACTTCAATCTCCAGCACCCTTATAAAAAAAATAATCAGGGGTTACACACCCAGGTGTAACGTCAATGCTGAGGAGATGTAAACGGGAGGATCCCTGGGTCTTGCTAACCAGTCAGTCTAGCAAAGTCTGGGTTCAATGAATCATCCAGTCTCAAAAATAAATCAGCAGCTAATTGGAGGTTTCTGACCTGGGGAAGACCTTTTCCCACTCTCAGTATTTTAATTGGCTGTGGTTTTCTGTAATGGTATCTATCTGTTGCAATTGGAAGTTTCCCTGATGAGGACTGGGAACAACACTATATACAAGAATAAATATTTAAGGTGTCGTCGGGTGTTATGCTGGTTTTGTGAAGCAGCAGCTGTAAGTTCTCTTTCAAGATCTGTGACTTCAACAGCCTCAGGTATCAAATACCAAGTTCTGAGATCATACTCTAATATGTAACCCTACACAGAATAAGTTGGTAATATTTGTATATTTATAATATATAAATACATACACACATGTATTTCAAAAATAAGAGAATATATTATTAATTAGTACATGGATGAACAAGTATGTAAGGAAGTTAGTGACTGAGGAAGGTATTTGAAGTCAGCCTCCATACACACTTACACATGCATGCACATTTGAAAGCACACAGATACATACAACACATGCAAAAATGTAGGTTTTCGGCCAAAGTCAAAACAATAAATCATTTTAAGTATTCCATGTTGAAATAACATTTGGAGAACTAATTTAAAATCTTAGTATGAAGATAATTTCACCTGTTTCTACATTTCTAATATGTAAGTAAAAACTTTTAAATTATGCATACAGTTGACCTTGTGTATCTATTTGCCATTGTTGACCTAAGCCATTATGTTATACAAAGTATATTGAGAGCCACAACTAATTGTGCACTAGCAACTGTTTGAACACACTATACTACTCTCACATTGAATATCCTATAAAAAATAGAGTGATATAAATTGTCCCTTTAAATTATAAATTTAAAAATCTCCCAAACTGTCAGGAATCAGTGAAAGGAAAGAAAATGTAACATATTCTCTAAAATTATGTGTGAAACTTCACCAGCACTGGAAATGAGCCAATCCAGGGGGAAAAGCACATGGTTTTGAAAAAAGCTAAACAAATCTTTGACTATTTACCTAACTGCCTAAGCTATGTGCTTTTAGGAGGCTTTACTTACTTAAACCCTGATTTTCTTCAGCTAGTAACAGGATTTACATTTTATTCTGTGTAAAATGTTTCAAAAAAGATAGACAGATAGACATGCAGACAGATAGAATAAAATACTCAGTAATGTCTAGACAAACAACCATGATGTCTTTTGCCATGTCAAATGAACAGTCGCTCTTGGGAACTCTTTCTTCCACTGTGAGGTATTTGTTGAATCTAGCCTCTTGAGCATGCTAAGTGAGTGATCTAACAATGAGTCTTAGCCTTAGCTTTGGGGCACTTTTAAAGTGACTCTGATGCCACTTGAGAAGTGGTTGTTTTAATTCCTAATTTTATTCCTTGATGATAGAGTGTAAGTCTTTATATGTACACTTTCCCACGAGAGCCTAAAAGATAGTTTGAAAAATCTTGGCTCTGTTCTGTGTTAGAGAAACAAGCAACCAGTCTGAATGGCATTCTGCCTTTTTATAGCTCATTCAGTTCCTTTTATCTGCAATAGACCGCATGGAAAACAACACAGAACTGTGGCAACCCCTAAACGATGGCTACACAGATGACTCTAAATAACTCTCTCTCTGCTATAAATACAGTGTAAAAATAATTACACTGTTGCCTCAATATATTCAGTTGTTGAATAAAAGCAGAGTATGACTCTGTGAGAAATGAATTTTGTGGCAGTTAGAGTATATATTATCAAACTCAAAATTAAATAGCAGTTTCTCCATAAGCCAATCACGTATTTCAGAGGCCACCTCAGCTGTAAATTATGTAGCAGCGACAGAAGAAGTGTTTCTAAGAAGTTCTAAATGCTTTGCTCAAATGAGAGTTTAAAGCCACTTGAATTTTAAGTGAGTTGATATGTACTCAGAAGATAGCAAAACAGTTTCAAAGTTGTGATCACATGCAACTCTTGGTACCTGTATTCATTACTTTGCTATGGCTATGATTAAACACCATCACCAAGGAAACGTATAGAAAGAAAACTTTATTTGGGCTTATGAAGGATAAGACTCCATCATGCCATGAAGGCATGACAGCAGGCAGGTATGGTAGCAGGACCAGGAAGTTGAAAGATGATATCTCAACCACAGACATGTAGAACAGAAAGGGAACCAAGAGTGCGGTGAGGCTGTAACATCTCAAAGCCTGCCATCAATGATGTACTTCCTCCCGGAAAGCCACCTCCTAATGCTCCTCACACAATGCCATCAGCTAAGTATCAATTATTCAAACACCCCAGTCAGTGAAGGATTTTATTTTTTATTCAAACCACCACAATACCTAGTGTTTGAATATGAAAATAAAAGAGGTCACTGAAGGTCTATAACATCTTTTACCTAAATCTAACATATTTATTTTGGATTACTTTATTTTTACCACAATAGTAACAATAGTTACTTCACCGCAATCATTTGCACTTATTTCTACTTTAAAACTCAAAAATATTATTCCTTTGTGAATGTGTACCACATCTTCATTATCCAGTCATCTAGCTGCCTCTGTTTTCTAGCTATAATGAATAGGTCAGCAGTGAACATTATGTGCCAGTACCTGGGTTATAATTTATAGTTATTTGGGCAAATGCCCAGGATTGATACTGCAGGATCATATAGAAGTTTTCTTTTAAATTTTGGGCTTTTTTATTTATTATTTTAAGAAACTTACAGACTTATTTCCAAAGTGGTCACACTAGTTTTCATCCACAACAACAGTGAATAAGAGTTCCTCTGTCTCCACATCATTGCCAACATATGTCATTACCAGTGTTCCTGGTGATAGGCACTCTGACTGGCAGGAGGTGGAATCCTAGCAGAGTTTAAATCTGCATTTCCATAATGGCTAAAGATATTGAACACTTTAAGAGTTTCCCAGCCATTCTTTTCTTTTGTGTTTGTTGTTTGGATTTTGTCTTGTTTTGTTTGTTTTTGAGACAATATCTCACTATGTAGACCAGAGGCTGGCCTCCACCTTACAGTTATCTGACTGTGTCTCTCTCCCAAGTGCTGGGATTTAAAACTTGTGATGCCACACCTGACCCTTATATTTCATGTTTGAGAACATTCTGATTAGATTTATTGTTCATTTTTTTTAATTAGGCTGTTTGTTTTCATGTTTAGTTGTTGTTTTCCATTTTGTGGTTGTTGTCTTTGTTTGTGGTTCTCGTCTTTGTTTGTTTGTGGTTCTCTGTACATAACTGACACTAATCTTCTGCCAGATATATAACTGGTAAGAATTTTCTCCCTTTATGTGGGCTGCATCTTTATTCAATTGATAGTTTCATTTGCTATACAGAAGTTTTTTAATTCCATGAGATTCTATTTGCCAACTGTTGGTCTTATTTCCTATACTATTGGAGTCTTGTTCAGAAAGGCATTACCTATACTTATATGTTAAAGTTCATCACTAGTTTTTCCTCTGATGGTTTTAGAGTATCAGGTGTTATGTTGATATCAGTCCCTTTGGAGTTGAGTTTTGTACTGGATTAGAGAGAGAAATCCAGCTTTATTTTTTCACATTTTGATATCCGGGTTTCCTGGCACCATTCATTGAAGATACTATTTCCTAATGGATATTTTTTGTCATATTTGTCAAAAATCAACAGGCTGTGGTTAAATGAAGTTGTATCTGGGTCCATAGTAGAATGTTAATAAGCTGTAAAGAGAAGTTAAATTGTCTGAGAAATTGGAGAAATATGAATGAAATTGGAAAATGTTATTGTAATCTATACCCCAACGGGAAGATATTTCAGGTTCTTTCTTATATGAGGAACCCAGCTTCAAATCTTTAGTCTGATGTATCCAACACAGAGTACCTGTGTTAGCCATGAACAAGGAAGGGAATGGGGGAAAAGTTTACCTTATGGGAGGGAGATAGTAGAACATAGATCAAAAGAAAATAAAAAGATGGCCAGGCATGGTGGTGCTTGCCTTTAATCCCAGCACCAGAGAGGCAGAGGCAGGTGAATCTCTGTAAGTTTGAGGTCAGCCTGGTCTATATAGTGAATTCCAGACCAGCCAGTGCTACACAGAAAGACCTTGTTTAAAAGAGAGAGAGACAGAGAGAGAGAGAGAGAGAGAGAGAGAGAGAGAGAGAGAGAGAGAGAGAGAGAGAGAGGGACAGAGAGAATACTGAGAGAGAACATTTATGCAGGGGTAATTGGAGAGATGAGGATGTAGGGTAGGACAATATAAAGAAACCAGATGGAAGGCAAGATGTGCCCACCTGTGTAATAAAGTCTTGACTGTTGTGGGAATAATCAATGACCTCTGAATGGATTCAAGATCCTCATCATGAACAGTGGGTTGGGAACCAATGTCTGGTACTGTAACCTGGCTAACACTTCAGGAATGGTGAAGTAGTAGGATCAAGAAGGGACTGTTTTTCTGATGGCTAACGAAACTGACCTAGAAGCTGCTGTGGGATGTTCTGTATGTTAAATGTGTTGCTCTGATTGGTTAATAAATAAAACACAACTTGGTCAGTAGCCAGGAAGGAAGTATAAGTGGGACAAGGAGAGAGAATTCTGGGAAGTGGAAAGCTGAGGCAACCAGACGCTGCCAGCCGCCACCATGAAAAGCAAGATGTAAGGTACCAGTGAGCTACGAGCTACGTGGCAAAACTTATAGACTAATAGATATGGGTTAATTTAAGATACAAGAACTAGATAACAAGAAGCCTGCTGCGGCCATACAGTTTGTAAGCAACTGTGTGTTTACTTGGTTGGGTCTGAGCGGCTGCGAGACTGGCGAGTGATAGAGAATTGTCCTGACCGTGGGCCAGGCAGGACTGGAGAAAACTCCAGCTACAAGAAGCAAACAGCTTTCTAAATGCTTTTGTTAAAAAAGAAAAAGCACACCTCAAACTGAGGAAAGCTTGAGGTTAATGGTCTTCTTTATGATTGACATCAACTTTAGCATAGGCTTTTAAGAAACACTACTTTTGTGATAAAGAGCATGTTACATATTGCCACTTAGATGACACATACTCCATATATAATCTAGATGCCACATGGCTGTACAGAATAAGGATTGAAGTAAAGAGTTGCCTTCAAAATTGAATATATTTTCCATAATTTGATGCTTTGGTAAAAATTTCTAAGAAGTTATGTATGACTCTTTTGGATATCAGCTAAACCATAATGCCAAACTAATACAAATAGAACTTTAACATAATTTTTTGAAACTGGAAAAGTTAAACTTCATTAACCTGTGAGTTTCAGCTTGACTTTTTTTTGTCAAAGATTTATAATTTCTTTTGAATAGAATTCACTTTAGTCCCCAGTGTTTAAATTAGGAGATTGTCTTTGTTTTACAGCTAGCATTAACTTTTACTATTGTTCATTTTTACTTTCTGCTATATCTCCTCACTACATGATTAATTTCTGACCTTTTAAAAGATCACACACATTTGCAAGCTTCGTGATCCAAATGGTCATTGTGAAATGCATATTTCCTCAGTCTTTTATAATTTCTCAGTTGTAACTGTAAAGCAGATTATAATTAACCATCTCCCGGTTCATTCAACCATGTAAATGCTTGTTATTTTTGTTGATTATATAAAACAGACTTTTTATTGTTTTGGCAAGCAAGACATGGAGACGATAAATTAAAAACCAGAATGGACCATAAAACATTTTTGTTAAATCAAGCTCCATTACTGGCCTGAGAATACATGTATAATGTAGAGTAGATATGCTTTTGAAAATATTATTCCAATTTCAATGTGCCTGCTTCCCTTTAATAAAAAAATATAGGACAGATGTACTGAATTCAATCTGAAGCTAACAGATATTACCAATCAGGCTTCATTCAATCTGCCCCTGGGGTCAACTTGTTTTGCAAAGATATATAAATCAAACACTGTGTGATAAATCTTCAATAAAAAAAAAAGTTTGGTGGGTTTTTTTGGGGGGTATTTTTCAAACTCTGCTCCAGCAGTTAGTATGATACAGAGAAAAATAGTGAAGGAAGCAGCCTGCAATCAAGAATTCATGACCATGTGGACAGCAGAATTCAATAAAACATTCTCTCTTTTTAGGCAAACAGTTAATAATATGATTCTCAGTGGCTTTTCAGACATCCTTATACTTTCCAAACCTCCCTGCTTCTTCTGTGTTTATCTCTTTCACCGTCACTGAAGAGGCCTTTTCCCATATCTCTAACCAGATCACATGTACCCTACTATTCATTATTTCTATTGCTCCCCAACCTTTCTATTCTGGGAATAGTCCCTGAAAAGGAAACCTATAATATATGTAATTCCATGTATAAATATACATATATAGTTTTTCTTTTCCAATTTTACTTTTTTAGTGATTCTTTGTGGATTTCACATCATGCATCTTGATCCCACTCATCTCAGCTTCCTTTCCCAGGATAAAACAAAATAAAATTTAGAAGAAAAGAGAAAAAATAAAAGAAAAATTCTCAATCGTCAAGCTATAGCATAACGCGTTGAGTCACACTGTAGATATACTATTTAGTTCACCTATTATTACTTGCAAGTGTTCATTGCAATGAGTCATTGATCTGATTCAAGGCCTCTGTATTTTTTTGTTTTTGTTTTTCCTTTTGCTATACCATAGATACTGGGCTCTCACTGGGGCTCCTCTTGAATATCCTGTTGTTGTCCTGTGTCATGGAGATTTTGAGACTTTGAGTCTGCTGGACCAAGGCCTTCACATGCTCCAGTAGATCACAAATGGGATAGATGATAGGATGGGCCAACTCATAGCCCTGGTTTTGGGTCTTGGTGGTTGCTGGGTTGGTTAGCCTGCCAGCTCTCCATCATCTTCAATATTAGGGTAAGCTTTTCAGCACCTCCCTGCTATCTCACCCTATGTAGTAAGGAGTAAGGGGCAGGGCCGATTCTTCCACTCTCTTGTACTTGGGGGGGAAGAGTCAGCTCACACTTTACCCCTCATTAATAGGATCAGCTCTACTGTGCTGCCCAGGAGAGGTACAGGGCCTGCTCTGCTGAGTTCTGCATCTGGTGAGGGGCAGAGTCTGATCTCTTGCCTGTCACATGTGGCAACGGGCCAGGGGAAAGGCATCTTCCCCTCACACTTCCCACTACCTGACAGACACGGGGTGCTGGGCCAGCTCTCCCACTCTCAGAGCCTTGGAGAAGGCTTACCTCCACCCCTGCCAGCAAGACCAGCTTTAATGTATTGCCCAGGTGAGGTGCAATGCTTCCTCTCCTGAGTGCTACAGCCATTGAGGAGTCAGTCCACTTCACCAGTTCTCATGACCTCAGGGCTAGCTTTCCCACCTGATACCAGTGGTGAGGGGCTGGGGACAGAGAGAGCATCTCCCTGTCCCTCTCACCACCATGTCACAGGTAAGGGGGTGATGCCAGATCTCTCACACTAATGTTCTCAGCACTAGCTCACCCACATCCTGTACATGGGGTCAGCTCTGCATGATGCCCAAGTGAGGTACAGGGCCTGCTCTCATGAGTTCTGTATTTAGTGAGGGGCAAGGGTATCTCTCTTGTCTGCCTCAGGTGGTAAGGGGTGAGAGAGAAGGGCATCTTTCTCTCACCCTTACCACTACATGGTGGACAAGGGGCATCGGGCCAGCTCTCCCACTCCCATGAATTCTGGGCACTACTGCAGTATCCAGGTGAGGTGCAGGGCCTGCTCTTCCAAGTGCTATAGCCAGTGAGCATCAGAGTCAGCCTTTCCACTCTCTTGACCTAGGAGCCCACTCTCTTGCCTGCCACAGGTGGTGAGGGGTGAGAGGCAAGGGAGAGCATCTCCCAGACCACCACAGGACATATGAGCAGTGGAGCTGTGTCTCCCACACTCACACCATTGGGGCTGGCTCACCTGGGCCATCACCAGCAAGGGCAGCTCTACTGTGTTGCCCAGGTAAGGTGCAGGGCCTGCTCTCCCTAGTGCTACACCCAGTGGGACTTTGAGCCAGCTCACTGCTTCTCATGACCTCAAGGCTAACTCTCCCACCTGCCACTGGTGGGGAGGGGCATAGAGGCACATATATAGTTTTAATGAACTTTTCTCATCTGGGCTGATGGTGCTTTCTCCAGGAACCAAAGACTACGTAACATACAAGTCACATTATACCAACTGAACAACATATATATATATATATATATATATATATATATATATATATATATATATATATATATGCAATAACAAAAAAAGACCATGAATTTGAACAAGAATGGGCCAGGGTGTATGTGAGGGTTTGGAAGTAGAGAAGGAAGGGAAAATTTTTGTAATTGTATTATAGTCTCAAAAATAAAACAAAAAAATCTAATTGAGCCTATAACTATTTAAAGTGTTTATTGGTGATCTGAGTATCAGTTTTAGCCAACTATTTATTAGCCACTAAAATGTTCAACCATTAGTGTTGAGGCATCAAGTTTATTGTTTCTGTAAATGAAATAATAGAAAGAAATTTAGAGGCTGGATTTTTTTCATATAAAAAAACTATTTCCAATTGTTTGGATAATTTCTACTCTTTTTGATTTGTGCTGATGAATACTTAATTAGTTACTTTTGTTTGTGAGTGATAAAAGTAATAATAAGCCAGCAATTATGGTCAAGTTGTTGTCTCAATTACCATTCAGAATATTCTGGAGCTTTTTTATTTAAAAACAAAAAACCTATTGTACAGTCTTATGTAAATAAAATCATAAAAAATGCTCACCTCATTTTTGAGGGCTCACATAAATTGATTTTTAGAGCAAAGGGAAGAAAGGATATGACAACATGAGGCATACTACACAATTCCTTAGTTGTCATAACTATTTTTGCATGTGTGCTTCTTTCTTCCAAAATAGATGCATTTCAGCTCCCCCAAACACAGAAGATGTATTTTATTAATACTAAACTAACCCATTGACAATGCTATAGTGCAGCAATGTAGTTAGTTAATGTGCAGAATATAAGGGACAGGGTTTTGAAATGAACACCTTGTATTCTAACCATGAAAACCACCTTGGAACTTGATTAAACTGATGAAATCAGAACCATGGTTTCTTGACACATAGTCACCCTGACACATTCCATTAGCTCAACAGTAATTTAATTGAAAATGAATCCACAGAAGTCACTAGACCTATTCCAGTCATGAGCAAGAGAGCCGCTACTCACCAGTCTGTGTGTACTCTGTGTGTGTGTGTGTGTGTGTGTGTGTGTGTGTGTGTGTGTGTGTTACTGTGGGTGTTTCTGTGTGTATCTGTTTGTCTGTGTATCTGTTTCTGTGTGTTGAAAAAGAGTATAGCGTTCCCCTTCAGTGTATAGAGTGAGCTAAGGAACTAATATAGTAGAGAAGCAAGGACTTGGAGTGGATATACTCATTCAGAGATAGAGCTCAGGAGAACACCAGAAGAGGGACCTGCCTGGGGCTGGTAAGGGATTGGAGACTGAGATATTAGTAAAAGTAGATGAAGGGCAAGGCTGAGAGAGTTTGTTGAACAGGCAATATCCTGGAGAGTCTTCATAAATTAGAGAGGCACTGGCATATAAAGAGACATGGAAATAGTCTCAGTATTACAGGGAGTAGCCTTTAGGGTTACATTTGAACGAGGTATGGCCATCACAAAAGATCACTGCAAAGGGACAGAGGGAAGACAAGATGCTGTGTTAAGGGACCCCTTGTCACCACCATCGGTGTAAAGGCTCAGGGAGTCATTTAAGATGGTCAGGCATGAGACGGGGATAAGTGAGGTCCCCAAGTTTAGAAAGTTCTGCATCTTGGTTAGATGCAGATTGTTTAATGGCTTTGACTATGGCGCCCATAAGGGTAGAGAGGGAAGTTTTTAAGGATCGAAAGATTGTTGCCTGTCCTTTATGGCTCAGGACAGTTCCCACATATGGATATAAATAGTTCCTGTGACCTTTTTGACCCATTTTTTTTTAATACCAGGAGTTCCAAATGGTGAACGTAACCATATCCCAAGTAGATCCGTGGTGAAATTGTTGGTGCTACATGTCCCATTCTGGTTCAAAGTAATGGTACTTACACCTCAATTAGGATATCCACTTCAGGACTTCATCTTTTTGATCTTCCAGGGCACAGCAAAATAAAAGCGGCCAGGGGACAAAGCCTGACTGACTAACAAGGGGGCTTTCTTAGAAATCTTGAGGGAGGACAGTCCAGATAAGCTGAGATGCTGCTCCCTGGTCCAGGTCCTCCCAGATAAAGACAAAGATGTTATGTGAGTTTAGATGTAGAAGAATAGTAACAAAAAGTTGTCCTTAAGATCCAGGATGGAAGCTGGAGATGGTAGAACATGCTTTTAATCCCAGCACTTGGGAGACAGAGGCAGGTGATTCTCTGATTTCAAGGCAGCTGTCCAGTTTTAAAACTGGCAGGATAGGGGTCTTATGAAGTGAGTGAACAGGCTTGAAGATCCCTTTGCTGAGAAGAAATATTATGATAGGTTTAAGGTCTTTTCTGTGTTTTTAAGGAGATATGATATGGAAAGTGTTGTCCCAATGAGGATGGCCCCCATAGGCTGATAGATTTGAATTCTTGGTCACCAGGGAGTAGCACTGTTTGAAAGGATTAGGAGATATGGCCTTTTGGGGAGAAGTGTGTCACTGGGGGTGGGCTTTGAGGTTTTCAAAAGCTGAGGCCAGGTGCAATGGCTCTCTCTTTCTACTACCTGTAGATCTAGATGCAGAACTCTCAGCTACTTCTCCAGGGACCATATCTGCCTCTGTGCCACCATGCTTCCTGCCATGATGATAATGGGGTAAACCTCTGAAACTATATAAGCAAACCCCAATTAATTGCTTTCTTTTATAAGAGTTGCTGTCGTGGTATCTCTTCACAGCAATAGAACACTGACTAAGGCAGGAGGTGATGGGAACAGGAGATAGGGTTCTGGAGCAAGATCTCAGAGGGGGAGAAATGAAGGGCAAACAAAGGAGAAGAAGTATCCCCCACCTTGAAATTAACAAGGGAGTTTCAGAAGAGGTGGGATGAGAGAATCCTCATAGGCTCCAAGAAGGAATAAAAGCCCTGAGGGAGTTAAGTAGCTGAAGTTTTCCTGGTTCTGCCCAGCTCCTGTGGCCCTGCAGCCTCTTGGACCCAAGTAAACACACAGAGGCTTCTATTAATTAAAACTGCTCGGCCATTAGCTCAAGCTAACTATTGACTAGCTCTTACATTTAAATTAACCTATAATTCTTATTTATGTTTAGCCATGTGGCTTGGTACCTTTTCTCTGTTCTGCCTTCACGTCTTGCTTCCTCTGTGTCTGGCTGGTGACTCCTGACCCAGCCTTCCTCTTCCCAGAATTCTCTTCTCTGCTTGTCCCACCTATACTTCCTGTCTGGCTACTTGCCAATCAGCACTTTATTTATTGACCAATCAGAGCAACACGTTCACAGCATACAGAGCAATATCCACAGCAGAGTTAGATGAAAATAAAAGGAGAAATTGAGCTTAGCCGTGATGTCTCTGCCTAGTCAAGGGTCCAGGAAACTAGGCTTAATGAGAAAGGAATGGGTGATTGGGTGGCCCAAAGGGGAAAGGAAAAACAAGCTAGTAGTCCTAGGTTGGTGGGGGATGGGAGAACAATAAGTTTTACAAGAGTGAACAGGAACTGTAGATCAATTGACCCCTGTATTGATGAAAAATGGCAGAGATTCCCCCATACCAGGTCAGTTACCCTAAGATCTTCCATGGTTATTTTGATGGTTTCAGTGGGGGCCAAGGTCCCAGGGCCATATCAATATTCATACACCAGGCCCAGAAGACCAGAAACATTTTCTTGTGGGGGTGGAACTTGGGGACCTCATCTACCTTGATGAAGTAAAGATGGACAGTTAATGCCCCAGTGTCCTGTCTTTCCACAGTTAGGGCAGGGTCCTAGCAGCAGATGAGGTGAAGGGCAGGCAGTTCTTTGCCCAGTGGCCAGGATTGCTGCACTTGAAGCAGACCCTGCCTAGAATTTGCTAATGCCCAATTCTCTTTGTAGGTAGCCTTGGGGTTGGTGCCAGAAGCTGGCATTTCTGTCTATCAAAGGAGGCCATTTTGGCCTTTTTCTGTTCTGATTTTCCATTAAAACCTTAAAGATAATATTCAACATATCTCTCTGAGGGTTTGAAGGCCATCCAGCCTCTTTAGTAGCTTTCTTCTGATATCAGGGGCTGACTGAGAACATGAGTATTGAGGACAAGCACACCTTCCTGAGACTTTGGGTCTATGTTGTGGGATGTCTTTCTGTATGCTAGGAATATATGTTGCTCCCATTGGTTAATAAATAAAGCTGCATTGGCCTATGGCAAGGCAGGATGAAGCCAGGTGGGAAATCCAAGAAAGATAGAGAGAGAAGAAAGGCAGAGTCAGAGCAAATGCTGTGAGCTGCCGCCAGAAAAAGCAAGATGTGGGACAACAGGTAATACCACAAAGCTATGTGGCAAAACATAGCTTAGTAGGAACAGGCTGAGTTAAGTTGTAAGAGCTAGCTAGCAAGAAGCCTGAGCCATAGGTCACACAGTTTGTAATTAATACAAGCCTCTGTATGTTTACTTGGGACCAAGTGGCTGTGGGATGTAGGAAAACTTCTGCCTACATGTCTACTTTAGTAAAGAAGGGCCTCTGTGAATTATGGAACCTGTCACGGTTTACATCTGAACTTTATGTAATCTTTCTTAACTTGCCAAAATTGACAACTTTATGGGCAGTCTTTGGGAGACCTATCCAGAAGCAGACAATCATCTTGTCCCAGACTTCCCTGCTGCGGAACTGATTTTCTGCACTGATTTTGCAGTTCCAGTGAGGTTCAGTAATTACCCCTGTGGGAAAGCTACCATCAGTATGAACGTAGACTTCATCTACATGTGCATGAGCCTGAACAGCCATCCAGACTCTTTCCTCTTCTTCTAGGGTAAGGGTGGAGGAAAGAAGGACATAGAGATCCTGCCAAGTGAGGTTATATGCATGAGTAAGGTACTTAAATTCTTTGATGAAATTGTGGCATCATTTAAGAGATGGCCAACATATTTTTTCTACTTGAGAAAGATCAGATAAAGAAAATGGGAGTTGGAAATAGAGTGTCCCATGAGTATCTGTCACCTCCCTTAGGGGGATCCATTCTATCAATGCAAGACCTTGTGTGAGCCACCACTGGGATGAGGGAGGGGGCAGTACTTGTGCTGGTCTGGATGCAGTAGATGACAGAGGTGATGGTACTTGTGGAAGATGAGGTTGGTAATCCAAGTAAGGAAGAACAATCTCTTCAGTCTCTTTCGTTGTGGAGGAGGAACTTGGGGAACTGACCTACCTTGGTGAAGTGAAGATGGACAGTTGATACCCCGGTGTCCTGTCTTTCTACAGCTGGTCAGGGTCCTGGCAGCAGATGAGATAAAGGGCAGGTATTTGCTCAGTGGCCAGGGTTGTACACTTGAAGCAGGCCCTGTCTAGAATTTGAGATTGAATTTGAGAAAGAGATTGAAAAGGTATTGGTAGCATCAGAGTATTTGGTTACAGACCCATGGACTCAAGACTATGGTCAGTTTTGTGAGGAGCTTTGGCTTTTACCAGGAATATTTGATGGCTGTGGCAAGAAACATAAAGAGAGGGACAGGAGAGAAGAACAAATAAGGCTTGGATGTAAGAGACTTTGGACTGTCTGGCTGTGCATCAGCAGCAGTTGTCAAAATCAGTGAGAATTTGGAAGTCAAATGTGCCATTTTCTGGACATGGAGACTTAATAGTAACACAAAGCACAAGGGAGGAAAGATATTAGAGTATTAGAGGATACAGGCAAGGGTAGTGGTAGTGTCTTGCTGAAAATGGGAGTATCCTATAGTTAATGAGACGAATGAGCCCTGAAGAATAAGTTGTCAGAAAGAGAACTCCAGGACTAGGGCAAAAAAGTAGGCAGAAGACATTTAGGAAAAGTTTTTCCTTCCAGGTACAGACTAGAAGACTTGGGGGCTCTGACTAGAAGATCTGCTAAAAGGAGGAGGCCAATAGCATACACAAGTGCACATCTTAAGGATGCAGAAGGAGTGAACAGTGAGACATAGGATGGTGTAAGTTCCCTTGGAAAAAACTCTATCCAAAAGGCTTCCCCGGGTAGATTGATGTTTGTCAAGAGAATTCTCAAATCAGAAGGGATGGGCATCCCTGACCAAGTGACAAGTAGCCAAGAGGGTGTAGGGGAATTCCCTAGTGTGCTTGCATGGATATGTAGGAAAGCAGAATATAAACAACTCCATGACTAAGGCACTTATCCAAGTAGGTGAGGAAGGACGAATAGGTGTACAGGACGGAGAAGTGGTGAGAGGGAATGAGTAAGAACCTGGAATGAAATGTGATAGATGGTAGATACCAGCAGGGACAAATGATCCATAACACAGGAGGCCTTGTCTACACTTTTGGTTCTGTTAAAAAAATGGACAATGTTCCTAAAGGGAAGACCTAGGCATCTCTCCTGGATTTTGCCACCAAATCTAAGTAGATGCTACAAGAAACCACCAAACACTGCCACTCTCTGTATAGAACAGTTTATTCAATACTGCTAGGCAACGCTATGACAGTAGAGTATAGTAAACAGCTGCAAATCTTGTTGGGATTTCTGTGGGTATACAGCAGGAGGAGGCTGCTCCAGAGCTGGACAAGCATGTGGTTAACATGAGGGGTTTTTCAAACAGAAGAGGTACTGACCATTGTGGTAGCAGCATTCAGAATGCCCTTATAGGTTTCAGAGAAATGCTTTAGGTTTCTGTTTCCTTGCAAAACCTAGACCAGATATGAGTTGAGTCACTGCACTCATCATGGCCATTTGGAGGGCCAGATTTCTTACCCAACATCTATGAAAAATGTGTCTTGTTTTGACAAAGTACTCTAACTGGTCACGGGTTTTTTGTTTCTTTGTTTGTGTTTTTGTTCGTTTGCTTGCCTTTTGAAGACTGTCTGAAAAGGGGTGGGGGACAGAAATCCTGTCAGGATAAAGATTTTTATGAGGTTTTTTTTTTCAGTTTACCTTGAACAGTTGAAAAAGTGAGAAGTAAATAATGCCCAAAGAAGTAAGTAGGTCTGCAACCATGTGTGTGTGTGTGTGTGTGTGTGTGTGTGTGTGTGTGTGTGTGTGTGTGTGTGTGTATAGCTTCAGCTGTAAAAACATTTATGTTATATTTTTCTCCACTATCAAAATTTATCTCCTAATATTCAAAGTCCTTTTGTCTTTCCTATGTTTTCAAGTGTACCATGCAATTATAACACTTATGTTGATAGAGTTCTAGACTCTTGCATGGAGAGAGTAGTAAGTAACAACTTAGGACCCTCAGCAAAATGGATCACCCATAGGAGCTAGGCCTTGGAGCTTGTTCAGTGGCAGCAACCCATTAGGAAGACAGAGCAGTCACAAACTGGCTATGACTAGAGAAACAATAAATACCATGCTCAGACGCTCTCAAACCTTGTTCTTCCTCACGAGTTACGTCCTTAGGCCAAAACTGCCATATTTTTCTATTTTTCAAATATATTGTGGTTCCTAGAGTTGTCCACTTTGAATATTCTTAGAAATTAGAAAAGTCAGCAGAGAAGACAACACATAAACCCCTCTACATTGTTGTGTGCTTCCTCCAATTCCTTACAAGACAGTCATGAGGTCTTGCCCA
This sequence comes from Peromyscus californicus insignis, assembly GCF_007827085.1. Classification (NCBI taxonomy): domain Eukaryota; kingdom Metazoa; phylum Chordata; class Mammalia; order Rodentia; family Cricetidae; genus Peromyscus; species Peromyscus californicus. Next base: position 65,597,863 of record NW_026294458.1, read on the forward strand.
AAGTATCGTTCATCTGTTTATCTATCTGTCTATACCAGTGTCCATCCATTGCTTTAAGACTGGAGGTTTCCTCTAAGAAATTAAGTTTCCCTCTCTTTATATAGTGTCTAAAAGTTGTTTTTCTCATCGGCTAATGGGTTGGCAAAGTGCTGCAATGATGAAACTCTCAATATTCATTTATGATTCTCAGTGAGATGCCCTAAATGAATGAATCCAAGCTCCACAAAAGAATTTGTATTTAGAATGCTTATTGCCTAATCAGACTTATAACTGAATTTTTAATCAATTAGGTTTGTTTGATTATTGAACCATTTAAAGTTTTTTCTTGTAATATAAAGTGCAGAATAGATAACAGTTCATACATTAGTGGTTTGCCAAATAAAACTCATTGGGTAAATTGTTGTACAAAAACATAAATACAGATATAATGAAAAACAATATAATGTCATTCTATTTCTGAGAATAAATTTTTCTAATATAATAAATTAAATGTTATTAAAGATACAAAAAAGCCTGCTCTGCTTTTAGGGGGAAAATCATATTTTGTCATTTCTTTCCAATAGAGAGTGGTGATAGTGATTGAATTTCCTAATTAAGGCACTGTACATACATTAGATTAAAATGCAATGAGTGTAAGTGTTCTATGAAACATTTATGCATCTCAACTAATTGGCCACTTGCATACCAATTAAATGTAGCTTAATACTCATGGAATAATTACAGCAAATAAAGACTTTGATACACTTCTAGCTAAAGAGAGAGAGAGAGAGAGAGAGAGAGAGAGAGAGAGAGAGAGAGAGAGAACTTTTCATAGGGAGACAACAACAAATTCCTTGTCTGATAATAGGACAAGTTTGAGGGACAAAGGAAAGAACCAAGTAGTGGACCAAAAGAAGTAGAAAGCGGGGAGGGGATCTGGAGGAGAGGAGAGGTGGGGTGGGATTCGGCAAGTGGAGGGAGGAGAAACTGCAGTCAGGATGTATAAAAAGTGTAGCTGGAGTTTTTCTGAGTCCACCCGAGCAATATCCACAGCAATATAGTATAAGAGAAGAATAAACCAAAAAAACGTGGAAAGGTATAACAAACCTCAAATCAAATAAATCGTTGGAGGCTAAGTCAGAGAGAACACCACCACTGGCAGGAGCTAACCAGGTCTCAGGAAAAGAGCAGGGTTCTAGCTCTGGCACATGCAAGCTCGGATGCTCCTCTAATGAAGGAGTTTACAACTTTGTAGCTCAGAGTTGTCGACTATCAGGCAGATCAGATGGCTCAGTTAGAGGCACTTGCTGTCAAGCCTGTCAAGCTGAATCAATCTGCAAGTCCTACATGATGGGAGGAGAGAACTGACTGACGTAAGTTGTCCTGAGACCGCCACCAAAGCTGTGGCATGTGCAAGCCTACACACACATACCCAAATACACACACACACACACACACACACACACACACACACACACACACATACACACACACATACACACACATATAAAAATAAACTTTTTAATGCCCTATGTTACACTGAATTAAATGTATACACATGTTACATATATTATTTTATATATATACATTATACATTTATGATTATGTATGTGTGAATCTGAGTATATACACACATCAAACATAAGGAGATAAAACACAATATATAAGAATCAGAAGAAAGGGAGAAATTAGAAACTTGCATTCTCAAGTCTTAGATAGGAATAGAACAAAAATGCTCAATGAAATAAAAGATGGAGCTGTAAAATGATAATACAAAGAAGAGATTAACAACATGAAACAAGTAGGTTAAAAAATTCACAGATTACAAAGAAAAACTTTTCAAGAACAAAAATAAAAAAAACAGAAAATACAACAAACATCTCTCAACAATGGAAGACAAAAATTATCATTTGGAAATGGACTGGAGGAAGTCATAGAATGTTCCTGCAGAGGATGTTTGCATACAAAATGGTCAGAAACATCCTACAGGAACCTTACAAAAAATTCTCAGAAGTACACCTTCTTCAAAGGTTGAGGTATCAGAAGGATCCTAATTATCACTGCATCTATTCAACACCGGATAGAGAAGATTCTCCAGGGTTCCTTGGGTGAAGAAATAGAAAGTGTAAAATCAAAAGAAAAAGTAGTTGCAGATGGAATATTTCCATAGAAAACACCAACCTACACAGATCTACAGACAAATTAATATAATTAACATTAAGGCTTAGCAAGATGATTTAATAAGGTTGTTTACAAAGTCAATTTCTATTTTCACACATTGTAAATAAGCACTTACAAAATATTCCTCAAAATTGTACCGTCTATAACAATTTAAAATTTTTATATAATTTTTGAAGACAAGCTGAAAAATCCATTGATGCAAACTAAAATAAACAAAATACACATCCATAAAGTATACTCTGTTCATTTTAAAGGAAAAAATATTTTTAACTTATGTATGGTCCATAATAGTATATATTAATCTAACAGCAATTTGAATGAAACCCAAACTGTGGTGTCTATTTTTCGAGAAAATCAATTTGCTGAAGATTATATGCAAGAGAAAATTTTAAAGACAGCCAACATATTTCTATAAAACAGTTAAGACATTCAATTGAAAGAATTAACTATATTATATGCCTCCATAATATTTCATAAGGCTATCTTGGTAGGAGGATTTTTTAATTTTTTTAATTCTGAGTGTTTGTGTGTGTGTCTGTATGTCTGTGTGTCTTTGTGATATGTGTATGTGTGTGCAGATGTCCATAGTCAGAAGAATGTGTCAGATCCCCTAGAGCTGGAGTTTCACATGGTTGTGAGATGCCTAATGTAAGTGCTGGGAATTGAACTCAGGTACCCTGCCAGAGCAGCATATATTTTTAAATGCTGAGCCATCTCTCTAGCCCTGTATGAGGACTTTTTTTTTTTTTTAAGGAAAAGCAAATAAACAAAGCTTGATCCAGAAACAAACATAGAAATAAGTTGATGTTGTGGGATATACAATCACACTGTGAACCCTGAGTTTGCATTTGCATTAATTCAATAAAATCAACCCTGGGTCAGGATGTGGAGCCAGCAACTAGTTGACAGAAAGTATCATAGACAGTCAGAGGAAGCCTAGAAAATGGATAGAGAGATGCACAGAGTTAGGAGGGAGGGACTTTGAGTGTGGCAGTTCTTTTGGGTTTTGAGCAATGAAGAGATGCTCTCTTTCTGAGACTCCAGTGGAGAGTGACGGTCAGCTAGGTGCTCCTCAACCTCTCTGAGCTAGCAGGCTTTCACCCCAGCCTCCGACCGCCAAGTTTTTATGGGTAAACAGAACGGGCAGAGACAGCAGTAGATTCAGATGCAGCCACTGTGCCAGTGGAAAAACAAGTTGGGAATTTAGTATTTGTTCTTTCTACTATTTTAAAAGTCTATCTATTTCCTTCAGATCTCTGCTCAATGCAGCTTCTCTGGAGAATTTTCCCTTGATACCTTCGTCATATTCCTGTCTCCCAGTATCAGTCTGTACTTATTTAAGGAATCACAGCATGTTCAGACTCTTTCAAATACTGGTCACCATAACCAATGTGAGAATCAGTGAGTAATTTAAGGTGTAATATGGTATTTTTCATAACAACCGCCCAGAGAGAACAGTTTGTAAAACTCTTCTTTGGAGTAGAGACCAATGGATCTTAAGACACTGAGATCAGACTCAGTTTCAATTGCTGTAGTTTATCGTGGAACATTCCATTCCTTTTCATTCTCATTCCTCATTCTCAGTTCAACCCACCTCTCCAGGGGAATGGGCTTCCAGTTCCACCCTCTGGAGCTCCTCTGAAGTCACTTCTTTCGTTTACAGCCTTTGCTTCTGTCCCACATCACCCTACGGAAACAGTTTCAGCCTCACTGAGTGACGGGCAACAGTTTCACCTTACACTTCTCCATTTGAAATTAATGGTTGCTTCTATTCGATTGATTCTCTTCCTGGCAGGCATCAGGATATTTCCTTCTAAATGTATTAGTTCTTTAAAATCATAGTCTTGGTTTCTGATTTATTTAGCTTCCATCCCAATGACTATTTCTTCAGTTTTCAAAGACCAGCCCATGACATTTTAGCATCATGCTCATTCATTATTTAACTGGCGCATACATACATAACTGACTCAAAATAAAGATTTGATAATGTCCTGTTAAATTTGACCAGTATGTGTGTGTGTGTGTGTGTGTGTGTGTGTGTGTGTGTGTGTGTGTATTTGACCAGTGTAAATATAAATATATATATATATATATATTTTTCATATACCGTAGATCAGAGACTAATTAATTTTCTGCACATTGGTCTCAGTATTCAGTATAGTGCTGTCTTAGGGTTTCTATTGCTGTGAAGAGACACCATGACCATGGCAACTAAAGGAAAACATTTAATGGGTGGCTTATGGTTTAGAGGTTTCATCCATTATCATGGTAGTGGAACACGGCAGTGTGCAGGTAAACATGGAGCTGAGAACTCTACATCTTTGATCCACAGGCAACAGGAAGTAAACTGAGACACTGGGTGTGGCTTGAGCATATTTGAGACCTCAAGCCCACCTCCACAGTTACACACTTCCTCCAACAAAGTCCTACCTACTCCAACAACGCCACACCTCCTAATAGTGCCACTCCTGTTGGGGGCCATTTTCTTTCAAACCACCACATTGCACTCTCTGGTCCCCAAAGGCTTGGAGCCATATCATAATGCATTCATTCCAACTTCAAAAGTCCCCATAGTCTATAATAGTCTCAAACTTACTTAAAAATTCAAAGTTCAAAGTCTTTTCTGAGATTCACACAATCTCTTAAATAAAAAAAGATCACATAATTCCAACATACAATGACACAGGACAAACAGTACCATTCCATAATGTAGGAAAGGGAGCATAGTGAGGAAAATACTGAACCAAAGCAAGACCAAAACCCAGCTGGTCAAACTCCAGAATCTGCATCCCCATGTCTGAAGTCAAAGTACTCTTCAGATTTCCAACTCCTTTTAGCTTTGTGGATTGCAAAACACTTCTTTCTCATGGTCTGGTTCCACACCCTATTAAGCATCTTTCCTGGGCAGGTGTCCCATGACTCTGGCCTCTCTCACATCTTGGGGTCTCCAGGGCAATCCAGACTTTACCTCATAGCTTCACGAAATGGCCTCTCTAGACTTCCATTCAGGGACACCCCCATGCCTGGCCTCACTCACTTTCCATAGGGGCAAATTCCATACTCCCTTTCTTCTATCCTTAACTCCAGAGCTACATGCCAAAGCTGTCAAGTTCTGCTGCTTGCTGGGGCTGAAAACATGTCCCCTCAGTCAGTTACATCTTCACAAGTTTTCTGTTTTCAATGGCTTCCTTCACTGCCTAGGCTTAACTGTTCTGAAATGGGATCTGTAGACAGGGTGGCCTCAAACTCAGAGATCCTCCAGCCTCTGCCTTTCTAGTGCTTGGATTTAAGGTGTGCACCACCAGCCCCAGCTTTAAATTCCTTTTCACAAGTTGGAAACTTAGCTGGGTGGGATCGTGACCTGAGGTCCCCACTCCTTTTATTTCATGTCTTAATCTGTTTATGTCCTTGAACATAGGACTTTGCTCCATTCTACTTCCTGGTGCTCCTTTCCTCCTCAAAGTGTTTTCCTTTCTCAACTTGCTCCTCTTCATTATTAACCTCCATTTGAGTTACTACTAATTAACCACACAACAGAATCTACACTAGGCTGTTTTGAGATTTCCTCTGCCCACGGATTGAATCCAATACTCTTCACTTTAGCCTCAAGCAGATTCTTTGGACAAGGGCAAAAAGCATCCACTTTCTTCAGGAAAATATCACAAGAGCTATCGCTAGGCAACATATTAAAACTATTCTCCTCTGAAACCTATTGAGCTACCCCCACATATATGGTTCAAATCATTCTCAGCACCATTTTCTTCCATGCTCCCACCACTATCAGTGTTTAAAGCATTACACTGGTTTCCTAACCTAAAGTACCAAAGTCCAAATTCCTCCAGACGAAAACATGATCAGGCCTAGCAAAACAATACCCCAAGCCTGGTACTACTGTCTGTCTTAGCTAGGGTTTCTATTCCCATGAAGAGACCCCATGGCTATGGCAGCTCTTATAAAGAAAAACATTTAATGGGATGGGTTACAGTTCAGAGATTCAGTCCATTATCATCAAGCTAGGACACAGCAGTGTACAGGCAGACATGGTGCTGGAGAAGGAGCTGAGAATTCTACATCTTTGATCAGCAGGCAACAAACACAAAGTGAACTGAGACACTGGGTATAGAGCTTGAGCATACATGAGATCTCAAACCCCACCTCCACAGTGACACACTTCTTCCAACAAAACTGTTCCTACTGTAACATAGCAACATCTCCTAAAAGTGCCACTCCCCCTGGGGTCATTTTCTTTCAAACCACCACAAGTGCTAAATGTATAAGAAATATTACTATAGCTTATTAGAACAAATAATTGTGGGTTTCATTTATGTAGAAGAGGGAATGTGTCTGTAAGAGTGTGGGAGATGGAGAAACTGAGTCAGAATAAATTATTTGTTCCCCTATGAAGAAGTTAACACAGTGTTCAAAATGACAAGTTCTTTTCTAGAATGCTATTATCTAACTCTTTACTATATGTTCTAAGATCCTTATATGAAAAGTTGGTATTTCTCTCAAATAAGTTAGGTTTTATATTTGACTTTTGAACACCAGTAGTTTTTTATTTTTATTCCATTCATTTCCTATGTCCTTGGCTTTAGCAAAATGGATTTCAGAACAACATCTCTCCTGAACTTTAAGATTTGATATTGCTTTTACTGTGAAAAAAAATTTAGCTCTGTGTAACCAAATTGAATCCAAACACTTTCTCTCTGTACTACTTCAACAACTTAGACATTTATATAATAGAAAAGCTAATCTCAGTGAAATCATTGCAATGTGCAAAGTTCATAAATAATCTTTTAGAGGTGCAGCCCCTCCTCAGATTTCAAGGGGTGGTTTAAGGAGCTTTAACCTCATCTTCTAAAGCAATTGCAATGATGCCCATTTGTAGACGAATTTCTAAATGGTCTTAATTAAAAAAAAAAATGGAGCCAGAAATTTGGGTTAAAGCCTGAGAAAACGATCAGAGGAATAGGACAAGCCACGAGCTCACCTCACCTCACCAACTCCGTGGCTTCCAAAGAAGAGTGTCTTCTTGTATACTCACATTTATATGCCTTTTCTGTTCTGTTCTCTCATTGGCTCTCTTAGCCCAGCTACATCACTTCCTCTTCCTACACAGCTCTGTCACTTTCTGTCTGTCTGACAGGCCTCCAGGTCACTATGGTTGGTACTGGGATTAAAGGCGTGTGTCACCACACTTGGCTCTGTTCCCTAGCTTGGCCTTGAACACACAGAGATCCTGCCTGCTAAGTGATAGGATTAAGGACATGTGCTACCACTGCCTGACTTCTTTGTTTACTTAAAATGGCTTGCTATTCCCTCTGATCTCCAGGCAAGTTTTATTTATTAAAGCACAAATAAAATATCACCATATTTCATCACAAATAAAATATCACCAGACTCATTTCTCTCCAAATGTGACAGCACTCCTACACTCCCACCATGCTCTACTAAACCACTGGTCGATAGCTAGCTTACCTCACTGGAGAGTAATTCCTCATTCTATCAAGTGGACTTTGCCCCTCCCACAAAAGTTAGAATTTTCTTTCTAAATTTCTTCTCTGTGTCACAGCTAAGTTTGAGAAAGTCAGAGTCCAGATTTTTCCTTGTAAAATTATCTTGTTGAGAGAACTCACAGTACTACATGTTTCCCAAGTAGTTATACAGTCCAAAATGTAGCTAATGGTGAAGAGCTAACAGCATTCACAAAAGTAACAAGTGAGTGCTAACTTTTCTTGTTAATTGTTTATTGACTTTGACACATCTATAAGCCTGGTACCTTTCTAGTATGTGATGCAATATAGAAACTCTAATGGAATTGCTGAATGAATGAAAGTCTGAGTGAAGTAGAGCTCAGTAGGTATAAGAAACATATGTGAATAGACTATGACCAGTATGGAGTAAGGAAAGTACAATAATTAATCACTTGATTCCAATTATTCTTTCAGTACTATTAGGTGGTGAATGACAGTGTATGATTGCCGAACTAAACAAGAGCAGTAGGAAAACATAAGTAGTTTCTATTTTGGCATAAACTTCATATTACTTTCTAGTTGGTTAGTCAAATGCCCTACATCTCTTTTCTTAACATCTTCTTGAACACATTGTATTTTTCACATTTAATAGTGTCAAGACTTTTCACAGTAGGGTTTACATTTTATTTGGGCACACAATAGACAACTCCTAAGGCAACCTATAATTCCAATCCATTAGGCTAATGGATCGCAGCTGCTGTGAGCAGTGGGTATATCATCTTTCCATAATAAAGTCTTGTAAGACATAAAATATAAAAATAAATAAACTGAAAAATGACTGTATTTAGCTAACATAGATGGTTATTTCTTTTTTTCCTTTTGGAGACCTAGAAAATTGCCAGAGTCAATAGAACTTTCTCAAGTCTATATGAATGCTTATGAATAATTGCCCTTTAAACATTAGAAAAGTTGTAAAAGTGATAGATTTTTGTTAGAAAAGTCTTTGTGAATCAATATTCTTTATTTCCTTTCTTTCATTTTCTATTTTTAAAACCCATTATTATTACATGCCTTTGCTTTTTATGACACTATTTTTCATTATAGGTTTTTTTTCCCAAGCAGATTCTATTAAACTGCGTTCTTGACGATTTGTTAGTGTGAGAACTTGCTCATGGGTGGAGCAGAGTGCCAGCGAAGAAGATGAGGCATCATAGGGAGAGAATGCTGATTTTATTTTTAGTGTGTTTAAGTTATTCTACTGAATTACATGAAAGCAAATGTTTTGCCAAATTAAATTCGATGATCAAAAAGAAAAGGAATTTTTCTGCTCAGAAGACACACCAGGTTATATCTCTTGGTAAAGGCATGGCAGGAAAGGTGGTTCCCTGAACCTACTTGGTCTAGCTAACTGATGTTCAGCTCCTTTGGTCATTATCAAACTTTACTCTCTGTTCTCTGCACTAGGACATGAACTTCTACACAGAAAGTTGCTTTGTCCTGTTTCTATGAAAACAATGACAATAAAATACGTTATACATCAGTACTATCTAGAAATTTATTTGTTGTTAACAAGTATAAAGGATCAGTTCTCATGTTCACTCTAAAGGCACCCCTCTAAGAGTAATATTCTCCATGTTTGTCAATATTCGTATAGACTTTGTTTTGTTTATAAGGAAATAGAGATTATGAAAGATGGAAATATAAGAGAACAAAGGGAAAAGAAAAAGGGGAGAAAATGAGAAAAGAGAGAAGGGGGTAATGAGAATGAAACCTTGGGAAGAAGGGAACATGAGAGAGAAGAAAGATAATAGACTAAAAAGGGGAAACAGCAGGAGAAAATGGAAGGTTAGTGGAGGGACTAGGAGGTTGGAGAAAGGGAAGAGAGGAGGGGAGGGGATAGAGATGAAAAGAGAGGATGAAAAGAAAAGGAAGAAGAGAGATTTTGCTGAAGAAAATTCATTACAATGCATAATTTAGGTGAAGACCTTTTGTGTATAATCCTATCCTGGGGCATGAGGAAAGATGTAAGGCACTAGGATAAATAGAGCTTTAGGGATAAAGCCTTAGACACAGTGGACTTCATTTAAAGGAGAAGAGTCAGTCATCACCACAAGGTTGATGGGGGTACATGTATTTATGTGATAAAAGTAGATGTTAATATATGAGGAGGCCTTTCCTCTCTAGCCAGGAGTGCATATTTGGGTGTGATGTTTGCTCCAAGCTGGTCACAAGTCAGGCTCATGAAGTCAAAGAGAATTTCAGAAATACCTGGACCAATACCATGCAAGATGAACAATGCTGGCGGGTCATGAGAACCCTGGGAATGACTTTTATACTCCTAGATTCTGCTGAGTATGGCTGAGACCTGCCTTGGTCAGCCACTGAGAGGCCAGCACACGGTTAGGGCTTGTTTTTATTATAGAGAAAGAGAACAAACAAATTAGGGGAAAAATACAGCTAAAGCTAGTTCCTCCAGGTGTCTTTCAAAATAGTGCAGGTGGCTCCCATAGAGAACTTTGCCTCCAGGAGCTCCTTGCTGTAAAGGGGACACTCTAGGCAAATGTCAGAAATATAGCCATCTTCAGATTATAGCTTCTGGATAAGAAAGTCAGTGAGAAAGGTATTATTTGTCTTTTTCCTTTAGTCTTTCCTGACAGAAAATAACAGAAGACAGCTTCCCAAGAGGCTGAGCAGAGATTATAAGAATGTTTCTCACTTCTCCCAAGAACAAATGGTCTAGAGACTACTGAAAAGGATGGACACGTGAATAGAAAAGATTTAAGGGCAGGGTTTGGTTTCACCTCTGCACAGCCCTCATCACTCTGAGGTACATGTGCAGTATGCCCACTTACAAAAAACATCTGTTTGCAAAGCAGTCCAGGGGCCACTTAGACACAGAAACAGGTGAGGTTCAGAGTCCTGATTCAGCTGCACGGCATTATTTGTCCTTTGTGACTTCTGAACAAGGCTATGTTAGAACAATAGTGTGTGTGTGTCTTGGAGTCCCTTGGGGAATTTAAAATATCTGTACACATAAATGGGCATTTTTCTCAGTGACACAGGGATGTCACAACACAGAAAAGCATTAGAAAATGGACTTAGGCTTTTTTCACTCTTTCCTAAATGATAACCTAGAGGGATATTTATTGTTGATTACAAATCTTTCAAATTCTCCTGAGTATATTTTTTTATTCTTCGGGACTCTGAGATAAGCCACTTCCCATACTAAACTTATGAATTGACTACTATGTCTATATACCAAGATGTTCCTAATTGTTTTTGTATTTTTTCATACATAGCTAATATCCATAACTTTTCATGTAATCCCTAAAAATAGCTTAAGTATGCCAATGAAAGGTGAGTATTTAACATCCTGTTCGATTCAATTATTTTTTTTATCCTTCTCTCGTACTGACAGCAGTTTCCCCTCCCTCCACTCCTCCCAATTCCCCAACACCTTCCTTGTCCCCCAGATCCATTCTTCCTCCCTTTCCCTTGAGAAAAGAGCAGGCCTCCCAGGGACATCAACCAAACATAGCATAAGAATGCACTTACTTTTATATGAATCTGTGTGTAGGGCACAAATGAAGTTGAAATAGCAGTTAACACTTCACCTGTTAAAATTATAGCTCTATGAAAACTGATTTTATATTTTAGTAAAATGTTCAGTGATATGTTAAATAAAATTATAAATGAATCCCTGGAACAAAATGCGGTTTCATTTAGTATAATTTGAAATTAAATTATTCAAAAATGTTGTTACATTCAAATTAAAATGTTTAGGTACTGAGGTCACTTTCAGGGGTAAGAGAGCTTTGTCATCTTTCTTAATTTTCATAGTAATTCAATTCATTTTGTGATTATGTTGTTCTGTGTATCATATTTTTCTTACTTTATTAAACATTATTCTTAATATATTTTAGATTTTTTAATTTTTAGATTTATTTATTTTATTTTATATGTGTGACTGTTTTGTCTGAATGCATGTCTATAAATCACATATGTGCCCATTGCCTGCCAACTTTAAATCAGATCCCCTGGATTTCTTCTCATTGTTTTACTTAAGACTCCAAGTGCTATATTATGAGTGGAAAGAAAAGATGCCTAATTTTCTGAGAAACCACCATTCTGATTTCCAAAGTGGCTGTACAAGTTTGCATTCCCACCAATAGTGGAGGAGTGTTCCCCTTGCTCCACATCCTCTCCAACATAAGCTGTCTTCACCCAGCTATACCACTCTTGGGCATATATCCAAGGAGTGCTCAGTCATACTACAAGGACACATGCTCAACTATGTTCATAGCAGCATTATTTGTAATAGCCAGAACCTGGAAACCACCTAGATGCCCCTCAACTGAAGAATGGATAAAGAAAATGTGGTACATATACACAATAGAGTACTACTCAGCAGAGAAAAACAATGACATCATGAGGTTTGCAGGCAAATGGATGGAAATAGAAAATATCATTCTGAGTGAGGTAACTCAGACTCAGAAGGCCAAACATGGTATGTACTCACTTATAAGTAGATACTAGATATAAAGCAAAGGAGCAACCCACAGCTCCAGGGAGGCTAGCTAGTAAGGAGGACCCTAGGAAGGGTGAATGGATCACCCAACGATGGAGAAATGGATGAGAGCTACATGAGCAAGCCGAGGGTGAGGGGTGGGAGCAAATGGAGGGCAAAGGATGGGGGATGAGAACTTAGAGGAGTGGGAGGTTAGAGCTGGAATAGGAACAGAGTGGGAGAGCAAGGGAAAAGATACCATGATAAATAAAGACACCATGGAAATAGGGAGAAGCAAAGTGCTAGGGAGGTTCCCAGGAATCCACAAGGATGACTCCACCATAGACTACTGGCAATAGTTGAGAGGGTGCCTGAGATGGCCTACTCTGGTGATAAGATGGTTGAATGTCCTAACTGTCATCAAAGAACCCTCATCCGGTGATGGAAGGAAGCAGATGCAGAAATCCATGGCTGGGTCCCAGGCAGAGCTCCAGGAGTCCAATCGATGAGAGAGAGGAGGGATTCTATGAGCAAGAGATAACAAGACCATGATTGGAAAAAGTACAGAGACAACTGGCCAAGCTAGTAGAAACACATGAACCAATAGCTGAGGAGCCTCCATGGTACTGGACTAGGCCTTCTGGATAAGTGAGACAGTTGTTTAGCTTGAACTGTTTGGAAAGCCCCCAGGCAGTGAGACAGGGACCTGTCTCTAGTGCATGAGCCAGCTTTTTGGAACCTAGTGCCTATAGTGAGACACTTTGTGCAGCCTTGATGCAGGGAGGAGGGGCTTGGACCTGCCTCACCTGAATGTACCAGTCTCTGTTGACTCCCCATGGGAGACCTTGCCTTGGAGGAGGTGGGAATGAGAGGTGGGTTGTGGGGGAAGGCTGGGTGTGGGAGGAGGGAGGACAGGGGAATCTGAGTTTGATATGTAAAATGAGTAGAAAATCTCTTAATAAAAGAAAATATTTTGACATTAAAAAAGAAAAGATGCCTATGTCTCATTCTTAATTTTAGAAAAATATTTGTCATATCTATTTGTTATATCCATGTATATTCCTTCTATCTCTATGTCTTTGAAGTTTTTTATCATGAAGGAATACCAGGTCATTGTCTAATCCTTTTCTACATCTGCAGAGGTGATCATATGATTTACGACCTTAAGAGAATTGATATGCTGTTACACCTGTTGATTTGTGTATGTTGAACAATATTTGCATCCCTGAAATGAAGCCAACTAGATAGAGCTGAATGAGCTTTTAAATATATTGTTGAGTTCAATCTGCAAGTATTTTACTCAGAAATTATATCTAGATTATAATATAGTATCATCCTAAGATTTTATTTTTTAATTGTGTTGTCATTTGGTTTCAGTATTGTGAAATATATTCTTTTTAAAATGAGTTTGGTAGTATTCTTTACTCTTTTCCTATCTACTCCCTATTATATCAAATAGTTTGACAGTCATTGGTGTCAATTTCTTTAGTATTCCGCTAAAATTCAGCAGTGAACCCATTGAGGCCTGGAGTGGTTCTTTTTGTTATTGTTGTTTGTTTTGTTTACTTTTGAGAATATTAGGTGTCACATTCTCATTGCTCACTTTAGATCTACTTAAGTGTTTGCAGCTTCTTCGCTTAGTTTTGGTAAGTCATATATATCTAGAAACTTAAACATTTTTTCCAGATTTTCCTTATTATGGAAACAGATTTCTCTAAGCATGCCCCATTGGCCCTCTGGGTTCATTGTTGAAATCTCTTATCTCTAATTTTATTAATTTGATTATTCTGTCATTTCAGTTAGTTTACTAAAGATCTATCAATCTCGTTTATCTTTCTGAAGAATAAACTCTTTGCTTTGTAGATTCTTTTTACTATTATTTTTACCTCCATTTCATTGATTTCATCAACATTGCCTCAAAGGACCAATAAATATTTTAAAGCATTTTCTACATCCTCATCCCTCATAGAAACCTATTCTATAACTACTTTAGGATTTCATTTTATGCCAGTCAGAATGGATACTATTAAAAAATTCTTTCAAGTTCATCCACAGAAGAATGGATAGTTAAAATGCTGTGTACACACAATAAAATTACACCTAGGGAAATTAAAATTATGAGCTTTTCAAAAAGTGAATAAAACTTGGAAGAATTATATCAAAGTGAGCTAGAATTCAGAGAGATAAAATGCTTGTTCATACAAATTACCTAAATATTAAATAAATACCACTACAGATATTCTACCTGCCTTTAAGTGAATCTAATTGCTTTCCTATACTTTCTTTATCTTTAACAGCTATCTCTTCCCTTGGTTTTTTTTCAGTTAACAGATTTTCTTTAGTGCATAGTATGAAAACAACTGCTAAAGTTTTAAATATAAATTTCCTTTCAATGTAAAAAAATCTACCCATATTATAGTAAGCTATCTTAAGAAAACACTTGATTCTAAAGAAATGTCTCAGTGGGTAATAGCACTTACTGAACCGTTCCTAGCATCTAAGTAAAACGTTGGGTATGGCCAATCATGCCTATGACCCTATCACTGGGAGACTGAGGAAGGAGGGTCAATGGGATTTGTTGGCCACTGGCATAACTCTAGGTTCACTGAGAGATTCTGTAGGAGGAATAAGGCTGGAGGTGACTGAGCAGAACATCCAACATCCTCTTTGTTTGAACTACAGGCATACTCTGGCATACATGCACATGCCAGTTGTACCAGATGCATACACACAGCATGAAATATGAAATACATATGCCATGAAATATACTATGTACTAAAATAACCATTATGCACACAGATGTTCCTAATCTCTTCCATTCTGATAATGATATAAGAATTGAAGACACATAGTATGTGTATACATGAATACCCATTGTCACTAAAAACTGGGTGCCTGAGAAGACAACTGTAAATGTAACTCTTAGAAATTTTAGCTTTTGAGTTACTGACGAGCAGCACCTAAAATGTGCTGCTACAATAATTAGGAAAAAAACAGTTATATACAATTTCCATATGGAAATAGTTCATACGGGAATGCAAGGATGCCTCTTTTGGAACTATATCCTAACAGAGATTTCTTATAGTTAAAGATATGTCTGAGTTATAAATAAACCCTTTTTAAAGTGCAAATTTTTTTTCTTTGCATCCTCTGTCAGTAATAGATTATATAGAACTGTTAAAACAACCCAGCCTTCTTCAAACATATCCATACATTGTGCTGATGGAGGACAGCACCTTCTAGTGGAGTCCATAAATAAATAAATGCATTTCTCCTGCTTGTAGCTAAGATAATGTAACATTTTGAAATGCCTTTGTCCCTAGATACCAAACCGAAAGGATGTTTCCTGTTGTTAAAAGTTATCATACATCCTACCTCCTTTCATACAGTATCAGGTACACTTGGCATGAAGGTGACAACTTAAGCTAAGAATCTGTCAAAACAAAGAATAGCTAACAGGCATCTGCAAGGCTGATGTGAAAATGGAGCATGTGCCAACTGAAATGAAATGTGCACAATATAGACTCTTGCTCAGAAAATAAGTACCTCTGTGCTTACTGAACTGCACACATATTCCTGTGCAACCATTCATTTTCTGGAGACAATATAAAATCCTTTGAATCTACAGCTAAAGAAAAGCCCCTGTGTTCAAGGACATAAAGATATGAATAGCTAAATCTATGCTCTGTGTCCTAGAACTCTTCAAGTGTTTTCATATTCTTGTCTCCCTTTATCCTCGGGTATTTTCCAAGACAATCAGTATATGTCTAAAACTACATACAGTATCAAACTCCAGGCATACAGTGGGTTTTTTTCACATGTAATTACTCATATGATAAAGTTGAATTTGCAGTTAGAACAATAAGAAAATGACAATAATAATGACCAAACAGAAAAAAATATAATATACTAATATACAAGTCACATAAATATGGTCTCCCTCTCCAAATACTTTTCCTTTTAATATAAGAAATAAAAAGAGTATACCATGATGGCTCAACAGTCTAATAGCCAATGTGGTTACTGTGTGACTGATGAGTGGACAGCACACACAGCCTATAGTATGGCCTAAGAGAGAAATATGCTAGGTTGCAGGGGTATTTCACCAAATAACTCATAGTGGTGTACAACCTAAAACATGAATTGTCCATTTCTAGAATTGTTCATTTGATATTTTTAGGTTGTATGGTTATTGGCCACATGTGACTAAAACCACAGAAAACAAGAACACAGACAAAAGGAAGCCACTGTGTTAATTTCAGTGCCCACAGAACAAGTACCATGTGACAGAACAACAGTTATACAAAATTTTGAGCTGTCAAAAATACAAGGAATTTGTGCTTTCATCCAAGTAGAAGGTAAGCAACAGACTATCAGCTCTAGATCAATAGAGTCATATTCTCCATTCATCTATTTGTAAGTGTACCACTCTGTGGTGATAATTTGCTGTACTCTAATAAAGCTTGCCTGAAGATCAGAGGACAGAGCCAGCCACTAGATTAAACATAGACATCAGGCAGTGGTGGCACACACTTTAATCCTGGCACTCTGGAGGCAGAGATCCATCTGGATCTTTGTGAGTTCAAGGCCACACTGGGTTACATGAGGTTGACACAGTCTAGGAGAGAAAGAGAACCGGGCAGTGGTGGCACACACCTTTAATTTGCGGTTGAAGTTCACACAGGGAGAATGAACCCACAAAAGAGCCACTTGAATGGTGATGTTTTAGCAAGTCCCTTAATAAGCTGAGTTCTCATCTACCAGGTAAAACAGCAAACCACACAGAAGAGAATTTACAGTAGTGTCCACATCAAAACATGTCCTAAATTAAATGAAATTGAGATTTCGTTCAATGTACAAAAAGCCATAAATAGCTTATATTTTAAGTGTTACCTGCCATTTATCACAAAGGGAGCTGAAAAAGTCATTATTCCACTACGTTAAAACATTCTGCTTACATTATCGAATCCCTACAAGATAAAGAAGAGCCAGTTTACTAATGGGTTGAATTAAAATTATTCAGCTACGCTCACAGGCTGTGTAGTCTTCTTAAGAATAGGACTGCAGTTTAGCACTAAACTATACCTTGCATGCCCAATTCTCCAGTAATGTCATATAGGTCAAGGTCTGCAGTTTAGGACTAAACCATACCATGCATGCCCAATTCTCTAGTAATGTCATATAGGTCAAGGTCTGCAGTTTAGGACTAAACCATACCATGCATGCCCAATTCTCCAGTAATGTCATGTAGGTCTAGGTCTGCAGTTTAGTACTAAACCATACCATGCATGCCCAATTCTCCAGTCAATGTCATATAGGTCAGGAATACATTCTGAACACTGAATGGGATAATTTAGACATCAATGGAATTGCTATCAACAATATGCAATGCAAAATTTAATTTTGATTTTATGCTGTATGCAATAGAGCATAATGAATGTTTTTCCTTGAAATAACCAGAGAACCCCTCAATGAGATATTTTAAATGCCTGAATTCATATTTTGTGACTGCCAGCCTAAATAACTGAATTTCTATTAAAATATTGCACTTATTTTCTGGAAATGATTCTGCCTGGATTTGTGTGTTGTGTTTTAGTTTCTATACCTCCATCACTTATCTTCTCCACCCCCAAAGAACTTATTAACTAATATAACTAATAGTTAATGTCTTTAGCACAGCTCCTGTTGACTCTAGAATGGATTTTCCTTAGTGAATGTAGACTTCCTTTGAGAAACCTTATATGTAAAAGTTAACATATTTTATTGAAAATAACATCTTATTTTCAAATATGTTTAACCACTGTTATAAAATATTTGAGGAAGGTTGTAAATATTCTCTAGGAGTTCTATTATAAAGAAAGTATTTCTAGCCGGCCAGGCGGTGGTGGCACACACCTTTAATCCCAGCACTTGGGAGGCAGAGGCAGGCAGATCTTTGGGTTTGAGGCCAGCCTGATCTCCAAAGTGAGTTCCGGGAAAGACGCAAAGCTACAAAGAGAAACCTTGTCTAGAAAAAAGAAAGTATTTCTGAAAGAAAATAGTGTGATAAAAAGTAAATCATTCATTTTTAATTTTAAAAAGTACCTTTACTAGAAGAAACTAGTGATCTCAAATATAAGCCACAGGGTGGCTTCTTCAGCCATTCTGACAGATGGAACACCTCCAATGAAGTTGTTTTCTGTCCTTTTAAAAGATTAGCTGGAGTCATTCACATTCTTTGTCTCTACCAGATTTGTGCTCTGCGTGCAATTAAGTATTAAGAGACTATTTTTCTATTGGGTAAAATTCAACACCACATACATTGATTTTCTTTGAAATCACTGCAATTGTCTAAGCCATTTTAAGTTTTTATAGCACTCTCATGTCCATTTTAAATGACCAAAAGAGAGTAAGCATCCTAGGCGAGTATAATTATAAAGGTTTATACTGGTAATATCATAAACTGTTCCTCCAGGAAACTCTGTAAAATTGTTATATATATATATATATATATACACTACAGGCAGGATAAATGCTGTAACAATGATATTAATTTCCCTGGGAAATTCAGTCTAGTTGCCTAGAATTTTATGGTTGGTCATATCGCTAAATATTCTGTACTAGGAGTCTTGGCATGTATCTCCCAATCTCACTATATAAGTGGTTCAATACCACCTATTCTGTTAGCTTGTGTTGTATACCCTGCAGTGATAGTGTGAGAAAAGATAGATAAATAAAAGCAATAGAGATTCATGGTTCATATACTTTAATTACTTGAATTGTAAGTTACAGCTGCCTGTACCAATTTATAGAAATAAACAATGTCAGTACTGTAAAGGAGCTTCAGATAAATGCGAAGAGAAATTCAAAAGTTGTACTCTCAGTAATTTCAAAACGGGCATGTCTCTGTTGACCTCCCACCTTCTAAGGCTGAGTAATTGCTATTTTTATATTTCCCTGGCTGTAGTCATGGTTGTAAATGTTCTGGCAGGAGTACCGCATGGTCAGCATAGCCTGTATGTCCCCAGTATGTTCCCAGCTCATGTGGCAGGAAAGGATAAACACGAAGTGGGCAGATGATCTTTTAAGTGGCCATAGTCATCTCATAATAGATTGCACATTTCTTACCTACACAAGAATAAATTTGCTTCCAGGACGTATCCAAAGACACATCTTCTATATTTCATAATTCTGATCTCTCATTTTATCCCCTAGGGTTTTAATATCTAATTACAGTATTCTGTTTAGGATACTTAGCATTTCTGCCTCTTGTAAATAACTCCTAGGGAATGGCAAAGTGAGATTACTTTCATAAGTAATGACTATTTTGGTTTTCTTTATTGAAGGAGTAGACACATAATTCATGTCAAAGGTCTTCAGTGTCTCCATTCCTATTCTTATCTGCTTTACTACTTAGGAACAACTATGGCTCCTTCTATGTAACCTATGGAACTACCCTTATTAATAAAATTTACTCAAGCTTAAATAATTAAATCCTCAAATTGATATTTGCTGTTTGATGCTGAGTTATAATGTAAATATTCAAAAATATATTGTATAATTTTAAATTGTTTTTCACCCAAGATGAATATGGGACTCTCCCTCCATTGAACTTGGCCCTGAACTAAATTCAGATCTTGAAGACAAAAGAACGTATAGTTGTCTTACATTTTTTTATTTTTCCTACTATGTTTTAACACTACATTTATCTTGCTTTACCTACCAAGTCAGATGCTTACACAGTTACCTTTCAAAGGGATTCATAAAAAAAAATCTAGAGCAGGATCTAGACTGATAATGAGGTTAAGACTCAAAAGTAATGTAGCCTTTGGGGATGTTTCTGTATTCCTTTTTAAAATGACCATTATCTGACAAGAGAGAAGAGCTTTCTTGAAATAAAGAATACTCATCAAAGCTTTTCTGGCAAAACCTTTCCCCTGCTGTGTCTTTATTGATCTTTTCAAGCTTCATGTCTTTGTTGGATGTATTTGTAGGTATTAATGAGAAAGAGCATGCAGCCCCAAAGAATTACACATTTCTTAAAAGTCTTCAACTAATCAATTTAGCAACTAGAGGAGTGCTCCATTTCCTAAATGGATTTCCATGAACTGACATTTTAAAAGTAATATTGAGACACACACACACACACACACACACACACACACACACACACACACACACGGGAAGGTTAGAATATATTTTTAAAATATACCAACAAATGAAATAAACTTTTATTAATTGAAATTTGAAATGAACGTATGTTCCATGTTAAACAGATGAGATGGACCCTAAAAGACTTATTGGAGAGAATATATATATATCTCGTTATAAATGGACTATAAGTTAAAATAAACCCTTTCCTTCCCAAGTTGTTTTTGGTCAGTGTTTTATCAAGCCAACAGAAATGAAAAAGCACAATAGGTCTTTATAAATTGATACAGTTTTTTTTATATTAGTAAACAAAACAAAATCAAATTAACATATTTTTTCCCTTTTCAAATAGTATTTCCTTGAAAATTATGTGGGCTCTACATACACAGATATGCTATAAAGAAAACAAACACGCTTGGTATCAACAAAGAACCTTTTTTTAAAAACAGGTAATATTTTAAATTATCAGTAAGAATTTTCAGGTTCAAATATCATCTGCTATTTTTCTGTTGTTTTGATAAAACATTCTGACAAAAGCACTGAAGGGTTCACAACAAGCCCCCACGGTTGGGCGTGTTTGCGCATGCTGGGCGGACCTGGATCCTTATGCCTAGCCAGTTCCAGGTCAAGATAGCCATTTCTGGGTCAAGGCGTCTTGCGTGACCAGGATCCGTGACTTTGCATGTTCACGTAAGCGCACAGCGTAGTCATGTGATCTACGCACATGCGTAGAGTAGTTACGTCGACCTGAGCACGCCCAGCCTTTATAAGCCGGCACCATATTTCTGGCTCCTTCTTCTTCTCTACACATGTGTCTCCCACAGGCCTGAGCACTCTCTGTCCCTTTTATCTTAATAAAACTCTTATTAGCGGATTCTGTCGTGACATTTCCTTACAGGGTAAGAGCACAGCGCTGCAAAATAACTAACAAGCACCATGAGAAATGAAGGGTTCATACCGAGTCACAGCTCTAGAACACAAGTTTGTTGTGGTGACAGGAGCTTGTGGTAGAAGCTGGCCACCAGTGTGACTGGAGGCTTGTATCCTGGACGACTCCAGAACAAATTAAAACCCTGAAATTTCACCTGGCCCTAGTGAGAATGGCTAAGATGTAAAGACAAATGATATCAAACATTAGCAAGGATATGAGGGGAAAAATGCTTACTTGAGGTGGGATCCTAATTAATCTCTCAGAAACCTGTGGGCAAAAAGGGCTGAGATTCTGTCTCTGCCCTTCTTTATCACTTCCTCTCTCCACCAAGCCTTGTCACTTCCTGTCTTCCCTCTGTACAGACCTCTAAGTTTAACTAGTGGCTAGCTCTGCCCTCTGATCTCCAGGCAAGCTTTATTTGTCAGAACACTATCAAAAAATATCACATAACGTTTACTCACTCTTGGTAGAAGTGCAACACAGTGTAGCCAATATGAAAATCCATATGGATATCCCTCTAAAACCTGGAATTAGATCTGCCATATAATCCATCTATGTCACTCCTGGGTATATATCAAAAGGATTCCATATCCTGCTAAAGAGATACTTGCCCATCTAAGTCCATTGTTCATCTATTCACAACAGCCAGGAAAATGGAAACAGCCCAGATGACCACCAACTGGCAAATGAATAATGAAAATGTGATGCATAAAGACAGTGAGATATATTCAGCTTTACAAAAAATATGAAATTTTCAAGTAAATTGATGGAGGGAGAATTATCATTCTAAATACTCAGACCCCAAACAAATATGGCATGTCCTTTCTCATATGTGAATGCTAGCTTTGAATCTTTTAGATGTTTGCTTAATCAGGGTAACCATAGAAGTGAAGAAACCAGTAAAGAGCTATGGGCGATAGTTTTCATTGGCAAGAAGAATAAAATGAACTTGGTGTGAAGAGGGAAACAGTAATGGAGCAAGGGAGGTTGACTGGAGTGGGGAATGGGAAATCAAAACAGAAGAGAAAGAATAGGAAGGGGTAACTAACGCTAAAGACATTTAAAAATGCCATATGGAAACCTACAACTGTAGAAGCATTATAAAATACTTAACCATACATATACAAAAGGACTTTAAATGGATTTCTCACTATCACAGGGAAACACTAAACATTGCCTCTCCCAGACAAAATGGACTATCAAATAAAAACCTAATGCTGAATATGGATTACCTGTTTTAGAGCTGTTGATCAGCCCAGAGGAATCCCCAGACAGCATTACAGGCTATTACCGTTTCTCTTGGTCACCCTCTAGGACATAATAGTAAGATCTTATTACTTAGGACACTGCATAGCTGAGTCTTAAGGCATGAATAATTCAAGCTGGTGTCAGTTTGAAGCATCATCCTTGCTGGTTAACTTTCATAGTGTTGTAAGATACTATGCACACTACTAGTGAATTAAATAATCCACAGTCTTTCCCATCTGTGAACCCTGTTAATCTCCAGTAATGACCTGCCTGACAAAATATGTACTCTTACCATAGTGGCTCAATATTATGTGAGTAATCAATCATTTTCTAATTGGTTTTAAGACTCATTATACAAGATGGAATTCATGTCTGCCACCTTTAACAGGACCAGTAGCCTGTGACTGGGTAACATAAGCTCTGGGGAAGAAACTACTACTATGATTCTGCTAAATTGAAGTAGTATTAAACCACATCTTCAGTACTCATTTTTAGATCCATAGACTAGTGCATTTCTCAACCCTCATCAGAAAAGCTTCATTTTGCAGTAGAGAGCAGTTAACACAAGAGACCTCTCAACTGGTCGATGCACAGAGAATAATTGGCTGTGAAATGCTCAGCATTAAATGGAACATCTACATCCCTGCTCTGAAGGCTCAGGGATCAGCATGGAAGAAGAGACAGAAAGACTGAAAGAACTAGAGACAGTGGATGACCACAGAGAAAGTGTTTGCTGAATATGACATGACAGTCACATGTAAGAGACAAAGCCAAACAGAATACTAGCCTGGTGAAAATGGGAGCTGAAAAGTGCCATCTGGATGAGGAGTATTGACAACTTAGGGCTGCCGCTGGATGGCATGATAAAATAAGAACCAGATAATTTCATAAGAAAACATCATTTTAAGACAAAAACTCCATCCAACATTTCATGATTTTTAGGTTTCTACAACATTTCAATGATCTCAGAGACTTGATCTGAATCATTTGAACTACATGAAAAATTTGAGTTATGATTTTAAAAGTTAGGAAGTCTCCAAAGTGTTTCTATTGGCTGAGAAATGATTTCTGAGAAAGAAAAAAGAGACAGAGAGAGAGTGTGTGTGTTTATTCACAGAAAATACTTCTTCAACATGCTTAGCTGACATTAACATAAAGGCTTCATCATTACTAGCTGTTTGAAGATTTTTAGAATTGTGTGAGTTAATTAACAGCATGAAAATGGCTACCAGTAGCTAAAGCTGTTACATATGATTCAATGATAACCAATTATCTTATAAATTCATAACTACCATCATATGACTTTAAACTACTTCCAAACAAACCCGGATTGAGTTTAATTATACAAAAATTGGAGAACGTTCTGCTTATAATGACAAACTAAAGTTCAAATCATACATGAACTGTACGTTTTGTTTCTTTTTAAGTTATACTTACGCTTTTATGAAAACCATTAATTTTTTCTAATTTGGGGTAAAAATATATATAATCTATATATGTGAAAAAATATATAAAATTTTACATATAAAATATGTAAATACATATATGAAATATATATGAGGTAAATTCAAATTAATAAGCTGAGATAATACTCTTGCTTCACTTGAACATGTGAAAATCTGCACTTAGTAAAATTTAAAAATACATAGTTGTGAATTTTTTATTGGCTTTATAAAACTTTCAACTACAGTATGTGAGACTTAGTAAAGGGCAAATGATTAAAATTATTTCTGAGAAGAAATTCATTCAGAAGAGGTAACAAGTAACTTCTACTGGAAAAATATAAACATGAAAGAAGAATGGTTTAGGCATAAACAGTGCTGGTTAGCAAAGGTGTTTGCCAAAAAGTACCTCAAAATGAGTAGTAATTACAACAATTAATATTGGTGAGTGATATAAAGAAGACTGGGGATTATCTAAAATTTGAGGAGCAGCTGGAAAAGAGAAATTATGAGATATCAGCTTTCAATGAAATTAAGACCATGGAGAGATACACCATTATTATTTTTTTTAAGAATACATTTTTAGTAGATATCCATGATACTCAATAGTAAGTTTCATTAAGGCATTCTGCTGCATTATCTCATTATTCATTGACTCACCCTGTATTATTCTCTCTTCTTCCATCATTGTTATTCCTCATAGTCTGATTCCTTCCTCAAATAATCCCCTGTGTTTGCAAGCCCCGCCCCACCAAAGTCTGTATCCCACTAAAAATGTAATATGTGTCTTTCTAGGTCATAATTTCACTTAACACAATGATTTTAATTGCCTTCTATTCCATGTGATGTTACTTCAGCAATCTACATTGACTGTAACAAGCTATGTGTTTCCTGTTCACTACAGATGTGGCTAGCTTTTAAAGATGAACTATAGAGTTCATATAGCTTTTAAAACATTTATGATTAATATTTATATGTAGTATCTATAAATAAATAACCTAATCATTTAATACTTTAGATGGTTACAGATATGGATATCAACCTTATTAGATAAAAGTATTGGTGTAAAAACATTACACATCGGCCTGGCAGTGGTGGCGCACACCTTTAATCCCAGCACTCAGGAGGCAGAGGAAGGTGAATCTTTGTGAATTCGAAGGCAGCCTGATCTACAAAGTGAGATCCAGGAAAGGTACAAAGCTACACAGAGAAACCCTGTCTCAAACCCTCCCCCCAAAAAAAACCAAAAAAAAAAAAAACATTACACATCATATCATATTGGTAGTTTTATAATCTAAAATGCTCAGAGAATTATTGGGTTAATTTCAATCACATCATCAATGCATTCATTTTTAAGTTGACAAAATTAAAACTATTAAAATTAATTTTTACACTAAAAGTGAAGGGATAGAAAATACAATGATAATTATATTTAAAAATTATCAATGAAAATTAGAAAACATGAGATTTCACAATGTATACTATGTAACTTGTGGTGGGTATACACATTAAGATTAAAATAAAATAATGAAACACTGACCCATGTAAAAAATTACCTCAGTATCATGATATTGATGATATACATAGTTGAAATTAATGAGGGACAATGAGAAATTCATTCAATAAACTATGGAACAGAAAACATGATCTCAAATCAACCATAAAAATCTTCATATCCAGTGTTTTAACTTGATCTGGAGATCCAAACTCAGATTCTCACATTTTGTGAGCAAGTACATTGCTAACTGAGAAAAATAAGTAACCCCAAGTTATCTTTTAAGACAATGGGGAATAAGTGCTATATAAATCCATGCTTGCTCAGCATGAGAACCTGAGTCTCAGGTCTCCATAACTCATCAAAATAGCCTAACATCTTCAGATTATCATGCTTTCATTTTCTTTTCGCTTTTCATTTTCCTTTACAGTTCTGGTCCCATCATTCTGAATATCTTTAAGATTGTCAATATCCCTTGTGAAGCCTGATACTCAGCAAAAATGTTCTGGATGAGATGCAATCAAGTGAGGGACAGCAGAAACCATAACTTCTCACACTC
The DNA here is from genome assembly GCF_007827085.1 of Peromyscus californicus insignis. Classification (NCBI taxonomy): domain Eukaryota; kingdom Metazoa; phylum Chordata; class Mammalia; order Rodentia; family Cricetidae; genus Peromyscus; species Peromyscus californicus. The sequence goes on from NW_026294458.1 coordinate 65,623,809, forward strand.
TCCACAGTGATTCGTATAGCCAATATACAACATTTCTGTATGTGAATTGCTGTGCTTCCTATCAATAATGTGACATACCATGTACATCGCAGTTATTCTTCAGCATAGCTTTAAATATGAAAAGGAAAGGGTACCATTTATTTTGCCTTAATCCTTCAAATTAAAAAAAATAGTTTTCATTACAGCTAGTTACACTGAATTTTCCATAACTAACCTACATCATCTCTACAGTGTTCCTTCATCTGCCTACACTCATGCAGTCATCTACACATGCAAAGGAAAAGAACTCAAAGGCATACTAAATATACACTGCAAACACCTACCACAGATTTTAGCTGTCACTGAAACCATCACTGAGGTACACTGACTGTCTGTTTAAAAGACTCAATACATCAAGTTCAGCATCTTCAAACATGACAAGTTGAAGACATCAAAAGATTTTTTTTTTCTGTAGTCTAGACTAAGCTAAATTTTACTAGCCAGATGCTCATAGGAATTTATGCTTATTTTACAACTCTGGCACCATTCCTCAATGTTGTTTGAATATCAGAAAATGTAATCTTTTTTCCTTTTTTTTTTCCTTTCATCCAGGCATCAAGTATCGAGCCTGTATCTCAGAATACTTCTAATGGGTACACATGTGATAACTGTTTTTCTGTTTGGGTAGAAAATAGCAAAGCATCACACGAGTTGTTTCTAATTGGTCCAAATCGAGCACTGACATCATTTTCTCACTTTTATTTTTCCTCTTTGAGACTTGGTCATATTTTTCCTACATCTTCATGACAGACTTCACATTCTGCTTTCCAATCTTTCCATTTTCCTTTTCTGGGAACTCTATGAAATAGAAATATTAAAGCCTACCTTTTCTCATAAACTTTATAACCCTCCATAAAGCTTTATGGAGGACCTAGAGCTTGTGTGCTTGATCCAGACAGATGATTACCAACACTCACTGACTGTACCCTACAGTTTATTTTTTCTGATTTAACTCCCAAGAGATATTTCCATGCTTTCAGATCAACAAAATCATTTTCATGATTTGTGAAAGAAAGGCTCTAGTGATTGAATTTATAAAATTTTTCAGGTTACACCCTAGCCTCTGGCATCTTCCAGTCAAACACTGGTACTTAGGTCATCCTTGAACCTGTTTGCCCACCCCACACACACTCTCATATGGGACAGCCTTCTCTCTCCCTCATCAGCACTTAGGGATCAATGCAACATGCTGGAGTACATGTTGATCCTTTGTAACCAAATGAAACATCTAGGAACCATTTGGGCTTTTTGGTTTGTTTGTTTGTTTGTTTTTTTCTGTGTGCAGTTTGTCAAAGGCCTTTCACGGAGCATTTCTCTCTTTAATATAATTTTCTTTGTAATTAAACAAAAAGAGCTTTTGACCCAAAACATTTTCCCAGTTATAAAATTTGTCTGCCTATGAATTTTCCATTTTTAAGTGTACTTGCCCTTTGTGTTACTTTCCTGTCAAAAAATATTGTACTTTATCTTTTCTGAGACCCATGTAGTTTATTCCCTGTTCATCTCATTATTACACTAACTACAATTTAGTAAGACTGAATACTGATTTTTAATTTCCAAAATCCAAATAGTTGTCATATCTCAATGTCCAAGTGCTTGGATATTATTTTAGTAATCTTTCAAAATCTATCTCTCCCTATTATGCTGTAAAAACTATACTCCATCAAATGATGCAATGAAGTTCTGTATATTTCATTATACAAGCTAAAACATATTCTCAGCAGACACTGCTGTTCCAGGCTTTACTTGTGTATGTCCTGTGTATTTCAAACTGTTATCATTATACCTGTCACGATATAAATTCCTTTAAACTATAAGTGAGTGCATATACTCATATTTTTATGAATGTACTTTTAAATCAGGGTAGTTTGCTCCCCTCTTCTCATTTGGGATATGCTGTTTGCCATAGACATAAATAAGGAACCAATAGACTGAAACCTTCAGCATCAAGAATCAAAAGTAAATATTTTTTTTTCATTCCCAGTTAGTTATCTAAGGCAGTGGTTCTCAACCTGTGGGTCATGACCCCTTTGAGACTGAACAGCCACCCAGCTCTCAAATCACACAGAGACTTATCTTATTTATAAATGCCTGGCCCTAGCTTGGCTTGTTACTATCCAGCTTTTCTTAACTTTAAATTATCCTGTCTTTCTTTGGCCTTGGGACTTTTATCTTTCTCTATTCCTGTATCCCTTTTCTTTCCTTCTTACTCCATGTCTGGCTGTGTAGCCGGGTGGCTGGGTGGCTGGGTAGCTGGCCCCTGAAGTCCTTCTCCTTCCTCTTGTTCCTTATTCTTCCTTCTCCCAAATTTCTCCTTCTATTTATTTTCTCTGACTGCCAGCCTAGCCTATCCTTTCTCTTGCCTTGCTATCGGCCATTCAGATCTTTGTTAGATCAAGCAGGTGTTTCAGACAGGCACAGTAACACAGCTTCACAGAGTTAAATAAACGCAACATAAACAAAAGTAACACACCATAAAATAATCTACATTCTGAATTTCATGTCCTGAAGTCCAATTATATAAAGACCAGTCATTGCATACATGATCCTGGAGATGAAAGAGATATTTAAACCACAAAAAATTGGGCTAAAACCAATTTGTGATTCAGCTTTATAAAATCACTCAAAACATAAGACTGGGTGAAGAATTAACATAATTGGTATTGTTTTGAGAATGTATTATTTAGAATATGTTATTCAGAAAAAGTGATTGATAATAAACGTAAGAAACCTAGCACTAGTCAGCAAAGTGTTATTGGAATTCACGACTGGAACAGATCTTGCCTTCACATGTGAGACTGAACATAAAGTACATATGGAGATACACAACATATTCTTATACACTTTAAAGTTACAAATAAAGCTAACAAATTGTTAAGTAAAATTTGCTTGGTCTTATACTCTTGACTACCTTGTAATAAGTAGAAATAAATTAAGTACAAGCCAGGAATAGATGAAATATTCCCAGCTCATGTTCTGCTTTCTGTGTCCCATCCTGACTTCATCTGTGGATTATCCAGGGGTCCAGGGACTTCACCACATCCAGTGTGGAATGTCTGAGGGGAAAAAAAAATCTATGTACACTGTGTTTTATGTTTGTTAACTTTATTCCCTAAAACAAAATTCTATCAATACAGCTACAGCTCTGGCAAGCTTTCAGGGCAGGAATAAGTCTAGATACAATAAACTCTTTGTCCATCTAATTTATTTCTCTAGGATGAAATCCTGTCTACATAGCTTCAATTCCATCCAGTTCCCTCTCATAGTCCTGCTAGCAACTAAGCTCTTATGCTTCCCACCTCATATTTGTCCTCTGTTTCTTCTCCCTCCATCTCTACTTGCTTTCTACTCCTGGCTCAAGAGTTCTGCCTTATCATCTCTGTTACCTCTGTGTTCTTTTCTTCTCCCTGGTCATGCCCTTCTGTCTGCTCTACAGAAAAATGCCTGTCTGTCCTTCCCCTAGCCACAGGGTTCTCAGCCTCCTCTGGAATATTGCTCTACCTTTCCACCTTGATATGTAAAAACTTCTTTTGTTCTTAGTCAATTGCTCTGGAGAGCCACTAGGCCTCAAGGCAAGAGGATGTTCTGAGCTTCATTAGCACAAAAAAAAAAGTTATGTGTCTCCCCCAGCTTGTCTCTGCCTAAGTGACATTATCCAAGTACTGACTTCTGCAGGGAAGTTAGTTACCTAGAAGTTCAGTAGGTCTGAGGAGCTGAACTGTTTGCTATTTGGTCTGGGAATATTTGGGCATGCAAGAATTTCATAGCAGAAGACAGCTGAAATATTAAAAGCTGGATAACACCAAATATTCATAATAAATGGCTTGCCTTTTGACAGACCCTTGGACAGTCAAAGTATAACTTTAATACACAACTGAATCCCTATAATATATTTTTGTGGCCTACCACATTCATCCTACCCAAAACATCAGCTCCAAATGCATGTCAACTCTGAATCTCATTTGCCCAGTATTTGATCATTGGCTTAACATAAGATGTCTTTTGGATAGATATTGGTCATTTAAAAATATGTAATACGCCGGGCGGTGGTGGCGCACGCCTTTAATCCCAGCACTCGGGAGGCAGAGCCAGGCAGATCTCTGTGAGTTCGAGGCCAGCCTGGGCTACCAAGTGAGTTCCAGGAAAGGCGCAAAGCTACACAGAGAAACTCTGTCTCGAAAAACCAAAAAAAAAAAAAAAAAAAATGTAATACATATAAACATATATAATTTTATTTTTTAAAATAAAATGTAATTACATCATTTGCTCCCTACCCCTCCTTCCCCCTAACCTTTCCCATTCATATAGTCCCCTTTGCTATCTCAAATTCATGACCTTTATTTCTTTAACTACTGTTATATAATGGACAGATCAGGTTGTATTCATATACTGTATATTTACATACTATATGTTTATATATATTCATATGTTATATATTTATATGAATACAATCTTATGAGTCTGTATAAAGTTACTTATATATGTTTAATTTCTGGGCTAACCCCATGGTATTGCATAACCAATTTGACAGCTCTTCCATGGGGTAGACTTCAAGTCTTCTTTAGGAAGCCATGTTGATGAAATTTCACAGGCATAACTTCTCTAATATTTCTAGGACAGAAAAGTCTCACAGAAAACTTCCTGTTTCTCTGGCTGTTGCAATATTTCTGTTTCCTCTTCCATTGTAATCCCCTGAGCCTTAGGTGTAAGAGTTATACTATAGGTATATCATGTGGAGCTGGGCACCACACTGTCATTTGTTCTCTGCATTTTTGATTAGTTGCAGCTTGAGGAGGGTTTTCAGTTTGAGAGGAAGAAGGGAGATTAATACAGAAGAAACAGAGATGAGTGTAAAAAAACTGTAAGGGTGTCTGAAAAATTCATAAAGAATTCTAATCACTTACTTGCTTAAAATTATTTAAATAATTCATATGTGTATATACATATGTACATATAATTTAAATGAATTTTTCCTATCTTGGATGGTGATGCTCCCTACAAGAACCAATAGACTAACAAAATTCCCAAAACCAGGCATTAAAAGCTCCCTTTCAAGTTATTGGTCAAGGTTGTCCAAAACATAAGCTCCCCAAACATAAGCTATTGCTATTACCCTTAGTGGCCTCTGGGAAGTTGAAGATAAGTCCCCATTGATGAAGTGACCATTTACTTTGGACACCAGACCCAGGGGAGCTGAGCTGGTTCTGACCTGAAAGCCTCCTCCCTGAGGACTAGAATTTATGATAGCTACAGGTACCATGCAAGGTTCCAGTGGAGGGAAGCCACCAATAGTCCTACCCAGCTATGATACCTTTAAACTAAAACAATGATTAGCATGGCTTGATATTGCTAAGGGTGCAGTAATGGCGTGAATGCCTTGGCAGTATCCAGAAGCTCTCTAGTTAGACTTAAGAACCGCTCAACAAGAGGGAAGTCATACTTGGTACTGAAAACCTAGCCAACTACCAAGATCTAGTCAGGTCATGGATCTTAGAAAAGAAACTGTTACCACCTCTTTACTCAATCAGCATAATTCATAACTACATTCCAAATACCATTCATTATACCCATGGTTAAATACATCCCTCATTAAAGAAATGTTTTCATGAAACAGATGGGGATGTTGGACATTTTTTTTTTCATGAAAGTGTCCCAGCATTGGCCCCAGGCTCCAAAAAGCCAGCTCATGCACTAAGGACAGGTCCCAGCTCCACTGCCTGGATGCCTCCCAAACAGTTCAAGCTAATCGACTGTCTCACTTATCCAAAGGGCCTGATCCAGTTCCATGGGGGCTCCTCAGCTATTGGTTCATAGTTCATGGGTTTCCACTAGTTTGGCTATTTGTCCCTGTGTTTTTTCCAATCATGGTCTCATCGCTTCTTGCTCATACAATCCCTCCTCTTTCTCACCAATTGGACTCCCGGAGCTCTACCTGGGGCCTGGCCGTGGATCTCTGCATCTGCTTCCATCAGTCATTGGATGAGAGTTCTATCACGACAGTTAGGGTGTTCGGCCATCAGATCACCAGAGTAGGTCAGTTCAGGCTTTCTCTCAACCATTGCCAGTAGTCTATTGTGGAGGTATCTTTGTGGGTTTTTGGGGACCTCTCTAGCACTTTGCTTCTTCCTATTCCTATTAGGTCTTCATTTATCATGGTATCTCTTTCCTTGTTCTCCCTCTCTGTTCTTGATCCAGCTGGGATCTCCCGCTCCCCTAAGTTCTCTTTCCCTAGACCCTTGCCCTTCATTACACCCCCCCATGTCCAGTTTGCTCATGTGGTGCATGCCTTTAATCCCAGCACTCAGGAGGCAGAGGCAGGCAGATCTCCATGAGTTAGAGCCCAGCCTGGGCTACAGAGTGAGTTCTAGGAAAGGCACAAAAAAAAAAAAGCTACACAGAGAAACCCTGTCTCAAAAATAACTGAAAAAAATTAATAATAATAATAATAATAGTAGTAGATGTTGGACTTTTAAACTTAGCTTTCTGATGTGAGTCTCCCACAAAATGGCTGCCTAGAGAAGCAGTCTATGTGATGTTCAAACCAGGGTGGTATAAACTGAACAAGAACTCCAGAATCCTGTGACTCAGCACAGGCTTAGAAAGTAAGTATAGAGACTTGGTTACACACACTCCTTACCTCTTCAGGAGGGTTATTGCCCAAAGAAGAACAGAGTAGGGTCCTATAAGAAACCCTCTCATCTTGTACTAAGTGGTTGTCTTAGTTAAGGTTTTTATTGCTGTAAAGAGACACCATGGCCATGGCAACTCTTACAAAGCAAACATTTAATCGGGGTGGCTTGCTTACAGTTCCAGAAGTTCAGTCCATTATCATCATGGTGGGGAGCATGGCAGCATGCAGGCAGATGTGATACTGGAGGAATAGCTGAGAGTCTTACATCTTACAGGCAATAGGAAGTCAACTGCCTCACTGGGCTGTATTCTAAGCATAGGAAACTTCAAAGCCTACCCCCACAATGGCACATACCCTCCAACAAGACCATACCCACTCTAACAAAGCCACACCTACTACTAGTGCCACTCCCTATGAGATTTGGGGGGCCAGTTACATTCAAAATACCCCACTGGTTAATGGCATAGTAAGTATTTGAAGGTCAGTCATGTGTTGTCAGCTTTCAGTTACTGTAAGAGGTATCCAGGATGAGTCAACTTAAAGAAAAGGCTTATCTTTACTCACATTTGGGGATCCTAGTCAGTGACTGGGGTGAACACATTGCTTTTAGAATTGTAGTGGACAGCACAGCACACAGGAAGAAAGCCACTCACTGGTATCAATGATGTCAAAGAGAGGGATAAATGAAATGGGATCCCCGATCCTCTATATAAGGCACGCTCCCTGCAAATGTACTAAACACTATAACAAGACCTTTACTCCTAAAGCCTCCACTAGTCTCTATGCTTCATGGCCAAAAGATGAAGACTTTAGGGTATAGGCCTATCGATAGCATCCCAATTCTAAATGTTATCAACTGTCAGAGGTCATCATTTGATCTCCAAAAAAATAAAGGAGCCTATGAAATGTGTATTCAAGATACTGCCTTGTTGAAATGAGAACCTAAGATTAAGATTAGATGACTCAAGGCACTGAGTAATACCTGCTTACAGGCAAAATTAACACTGGAAAAATGAAATACCCAAGATAAAATCCAAAGATAATGTGAAGAAGAGCTTAACCAATCAGGTGCCAGAACTTGGTCAAATAAAATTAATAGTGAATTCAGTATTGTAGAGTTGACAAAAAGGGGAGTGACATATACCTCGTGACAGACGTTAGTATTTAGAAGATTTAAAAATAGGTGAGAGTGAATTTTCTTCAAGGATCTTGTGAAGAACCCAAGGAACAACGTTGAAGCCAGGCCTGGTGGCAGACACCTTAATCCCAGGACTCTAGAGGCAAAGTCAGGAAGATAGCTGAGTTTAAAGCCAGCCTGGCCTGCAGAGTGAGTTCCAAGACAGCCAGGGGTATAAAGAAGAACCTTGCCTCAAAAAAAAAAAAAAAAGGTGGTGACACCTCCTACTCTTGCCAAGACCAAAGGATGGGAACAATAGGAAAGTCTAATTGTCTGAGTCCTTGGAGTAGCAGGGCCAAGGCTACTAAACACACAGTCCATTCATGTAATAGCAAGGTCAGGGCTACTAAACACACAGTCCATTTATGTAGTAGCAGGGCCAGGAATACTAAACACACAGTCCATTCATGTAGTAGCAGGGCCAGGAATACTAACTAAATACACAGTCCATTCATGTAGTAGCAGGGCCAGAAATACTAAACACACAGTAGATTCAGTTCATGAGGGCCAAGTACAATGTGTAGCACAAAATAGGTTCTCCATAAAACTGAGTGGGTTCATGGAATACACTTCATAGCTCAAAGGGCTTTTTTGTGATGCTTTGTAAAGATTGACTAGACATCTCTAGGGAACTTTTACTCTGTTGGGAAGGGTTAACACTAAGCACTAGTCACCTTTTTAATTCTGCTCCTAGATTATAAACTTACAACCTTATTTGGATTAATTGAACCCCAATGTTTCAACATCTATGACTTAAATATAAATTGGACATGAAACAAAGCCATAGGCATATTGCATAAATTATTCTTCTTATAATTTAAAGTTGAAAAATAACAGCTATCTTGGGATACAAAATAATCACAGTATTCTAAAAAGATTTTAACATTTAGGGGAAAAAAAGTCAAAAGGATGTGACCGTTTACTAATTAATGTAATTACTAAAAATATCATTAATTAGGAACAATTTTCACATCAAGAGAGCAGTCATAACAGTGTTTTAGAAACCACGTTTCAACCCATTCTAGTTCATGACTAGAATGTTTTAATGTAATATAAAGAAAAACACTAGTTTTGCATGTAACTATTGCTTGATTAAACATATATTGGCTTTATGAAATATGTGTGTAACATAGATAAAAATACTCATTAAAATATGTATCCACTTTTTGTTTATGTATTGCCTAAATACTTGTTGAGTAACCACTAGAGTAACTAAGTGGTATTAGAATTGGTGTTAAAAGTCAAGGAAACTTTCTTTATAAAGTTCATGTTCTAATCACAAAGGAATATACTAGCCATGAAATCATTGAAGCATTAAAATTTTTGTAAAAATCAATGTTTCTAAGTGAGATAATAAGTATCTGAAGGAGTATGGGGAGATGGAATTATAAAATCAAGATGACACCTGAAGGACAAGGACAGTACTAAATGCTGAATCTGAAATATACTCCAACAGTACTGTGTGGTTGATATATTGTGCACCATAATAAACTTACCTGGGGTCAGAGAGCAGAACAGCCACTAGACAGACATCGAGGCCAGAAAAATGGTGCCACACACAACTTTAATCCTAGCATTCTGGAGGCAGAGATCCATCCAGATCTTGTGATTTCAAGGCTACACTGGAAACAGCCAGGCATGGTGACACACGCCTTTAATCCCAGCACTTGAGATCTCATGTCTTGCTTGGGAAAGACACATGCCTTTAATCCCAGGAAGTGATGGCAGGAAGAAAAAAGTATATAAGATGTGAAGACCAGGAACTAGAGGCTTTTTAAGCATTTAGCTTTTAACAGCAATTCAGCTGAGATCCATTCGGGTGAGGCCTCAGAGGCTTCCAATTTGAGGAAACAAGATCAGCTGAGAAGTTGGCAAGGTGAGGTTGGATATGGTTTATTCTGCCTCTCTGATCTTTCAGCGTTCATCCCAATACCCGGCTCCAGGTTTGTTTTTTATTAATAAGACCTTTTAAGATTCGTGCTACAGTCCTGTGTTAAAGTTTTGGGCCCTTATATTTTTGGGTGTGAGCCTATACTTAACAGTGGAGCCACTGCCCCATCCATACAATGCATTGAACATAGAGAGGTCAAGTTGATGCCTGCATGGAACCTTCATCCCTACGTTCTAATCGTTTTGGTGCTAGAAGGTACTCTGCCGGCAATGGAAAGAGAAACTTGAACAACAACAGCCCCAAAACCCTCCACCTACAATCTGTTCTGCCTGCAAGATGTGCTGGGGCAATGGTGGCTAAGAACTTGCGGGAGTGGCCAACCAATGTCTGGTTTAACTTGAGGCCCACTCTTACCACACCATGAGAGAGAGCAGAGGCCCACAGCTAGACATTTTGTAGAGATCAAATCTAAATTGGAAGTCTCCAGTGGGTCATTCCCTTAGAGATGGATCACACCACCAAAGAAGGGAAAGAAAGGTTGTAGGAGTCAGAGTGGGTGGAGGACACTAGGAAAACATGGCCCACTGAATCAACTAAGCAGGTTTCATATGGGCTCACAGCAACTGAAGCAGCAAGCACAAGGCCTGCATGGGTCTGCATCAGGTTCTCTGTATATATAACTGCTAGCTTGGTGTTTTTGTAGGACTACTAACAATGGCAGTGAGTGTATTTCCAACTCTTTTGCCTTCTCTTAGTACTCTTTCTTCTTTTGGATTGCCTTACCCAGCCTCCATATGAGGGCCTTTGAACCTTGTCTTACTGTACCTTGTTTTGTCCTATTTGGCTGGTATCTTGCAGGCATGCTCTTTTCTGGAGACAAAACAGAGGAGGGGTGGATCTAGGGGTTCTGGAAGGAATGGAAGGAGAGAAAACTGGTTTGGATGTATTTTATGAGATAAGAACCTACTGCCAATAAGAAATACATGCTAGACAGATAAGTAGATAGATAGATAGATAGATAGATAGATAGATAGATAGATAGATAGATAGATAGATAGGTAGATAGATAGGTAGACAGACAGATGGTAAAGTTTTTGCCCATCCCCAGTTACTACTGAGAGGAGGTGATTCTTGTTGGAGAGAGTTATCCAGCCATTGGGAATACGCCTTTTGTTTCTTCTAATTCTTTTGCTTCCTGGCTACCATGAGGGTGGGAGCTAACCTCTGCAATGTGCTCTGCCATAGTGTAGGTTATTTCACCAACATAGACACAAATAAACAAGGACTAATGAGCACGGACTGAAACCTCTGAAGTAATAAGTCAGAGTAAAGCTTTTCACCTTGTAAAATGAGTATCTCAGAGACTGCAAAAGCAACTTAAGGAGGGAAGAGTTTATTTGAGCTCACAGTTCTATGGCACAATCTACCAGTGGTAAGGAAGTCATGACAACAATAGAGAGACAGCGAACCATATTGTGTGTGTAGTCAGGAGGAAGTAGAGAACAACGATGCAAGTTTCTGTTCCACTGCATTTCTCCTTTTTATTCAGTCCAGTCTTACAGTCCCTATTACTGCTATCCAAAGTTAAGATGAGTCTTAACATCTCAATTAATCTAATCTAGCCAATCCCTCACAGTCATGCCTAGAGGCTAACCTAGCTTATAAAATCCCTCATAGGTGTCCCAGACATCTATCTCTTAGGTGAATCTAGACCTTATGGTGTTAAATTTGGATAATAATCATCAAAGGTATGTCATCATAGCAGGGGAAAACTGACCACATAATTTAGTGTTCATCTTCTACATAGGGAACTTGTAGATATTATCCTAAGGTGTTATAAATGGAAATTTCTGTCCCATACCATCCCACAGGCACTTTCCAAATTATCATATAGAGGCTTATAATGATTACAAATGTCTGGCCATTAGCTCAGGCTTGTTATTAACTAACTCTTACATTTAAATTAATCCCTAATTCTTATCTATGTGTAGCCACAGGGCTCCAGGCTTGTTACCTCAATTTCTGTACATACTGCTTGTTCTGCAGCTGGCGAATGTCTCATGACTCTGCCCTTCCTCTTCCTATATCTCCATTTGGCTTTTCCACCAAGGCTTATCTGCCTGGCAATAGGCCAAAGAGCTTTTATTATTGATCAATGAGAGCAACATACATTCACAGCATAGAAGGGTTCTCCCACAGCATTTCCCCCTTTCTATCCAATAAAAAAGGAAGGTTTTAAGTTTAACATAGTAAAATTACAAATAACAAAATAGTTATCAACCAAGAATTACAGTTTCAATATCTAGTCTATTCATATTTGACAAAATCAGAAAAAAACATTCCATTGTCTATCCTATCATGGTGAGTCTAAACTTTTATATCTAATTTATCCTTTATCATAACTAAGAAAAATTATAACTGTGACTATCTAGTTTTCAAATCCATCAAAGACTTTAGAAGGATGAAATTTTACCTAATGACAGGGACATCAGGCTACCTGGACAGTTACTTAAAGTTTTTCTGTAACATTGGGGTATCCATCTTTGGACTACAAGCCTAGTATATCTGACACACTTTTCTGTGAAGCATGATTTTTGAAGGACTGTCCCACCTTGTCTTGGCAAAGTTCTGCAGTCATTGACTTTTCTAACCTCCTTGTCCAATTTGGACAGCATACTGTCAGCAGTTGAGGCAAGGGCAGTTTCTTGCCCAGTGGCTAACTTTTGCCACAAAGAAAGTAAACTCCATATGGAGTTTCTTCAATGCCTATCATATTCTTTGAAGTAGATTGGTGCTGCCAGGAGAAGAAATTTCTCACTGTTGAAAAAAGTCTAAGTTCTTAAAATATTTTAAATGTTATATTCTATAGGTCTTTGTATTTGAAGATTACCTATCTGAACTATATCTTTATATACCTAGAAAACCTAACTAACATGACTATAAGTTTGATAATTATATATGACTATTAATCTATATTTCCTAATTGTATATTATACTTTTAATTGAGCTGCATAAGCACAATACCTTAAAAAGAATAGAAATATTCATGTAGTATGACAAAATTAACTTTAAATTTGTGTCAATAAACTAAAATCCACATCAATGTAAAATATGTAAGATTAATAGTTGTTTTTTGGATTAAAGTTTAGATTCAATAATTTACCTTTTTATCCTGTCATTTCTATATCCCCCTTTTCTTTTTACACTGAGATTCCTGAATCTAATCTCCTAGGTTCAGTTTTTTAAATGACCATTACCAATAACAATTTATAACCAATCCCCTAAACAATGGCAAATATTCATAATTTATTATTGGGAATATGGGCATATTTCTCTAGACCACTTCCTGCTGATTGAGGGCACTGGTAATCTTTGAGGGACCCAGAGAAAATTTAGGATTATGGTCAAGTCCTGACTGGAGTATTCTGTCAGGCTAGATCATCTCAGCCAGCAGCCTTGAAGCTGGTCTAGATGCAGAACTCACAGGAAACTACAACAGAGGTGCTCTGAAATGTTGGATCACCTGGGTCATCCATTTCCATTGGGGATTTTTCAGGGAGTCTTTCTTGATCAAACCTGATTTTTCTTATTCCAGAATGAATCCACAGCCTCTCATTTCCTGTGGAAGTAAAAGCAGAACCTCCTTTACAATGTAAAATATCGTTTTACTTAAATATTGAAGTCGAGGCATTTTCAAAATACATAGATTGGATTAATCCAGCAACATTTATAATCAAATGTCTCTTAGCAGCTATTTCTCCTTCCTCAGCAGCCAAACAATTCAAAGGCAACACAATAACATACAGTATCCAAACTATCTGTATATTTTCCCTCTTTAGGTGGCTTTTTTATATTACTTTTCTCCCTTTTTAAGGACTTTATTATTTTAAAAGTACATATTTCTTTTTTGTGACTATCTATATCTTCTCTTTACTCTCTCAAGCCTATGTATATTTTTAAACACACTGTAAACTGCTTAGAGGTTTTTACTTTTTTCATCTGAATCTGTCTGCTGCATATCTCTATCTTTCCTGACCACATGAGTCTTTAAGCTGCTAACCTGCATGGATAGGACCTCTGCCCCTGCCCTGGCAACTGGCTCTGCCCTGCCTGGTTCCCTAAGGGCCCAGCTTTGTGGTGGAGGCATTGGAGAGAGCCATGTTCACATCCCCAACTCTGGGGAGCATCTGAATCCATGCTGCCATTGAGCAGCACACTGCTGGCTGTTCATAAACCCTATCCAAATGTTCAGTAACAGGGCCTCTCAAAAGACCTATGCTATTTTTTTGCCATTCGCACTGACAGGAAGCTGTCTCTTAAAGGAGCTGTGCCTCTGTTCACTGCCAGCAAATAGAACCCACTGGAGAAAAGGTAGCTACCAAGAAGCCATACTTGACTCCATTCTTGTATGTCTAGAATCATTGTTTAAGCTTTTTCAGGTTTTCTTTGGAAATTTCAGTCCCATGTTGGAATGCCATATGTAAATGGACATTTTCCTATGTCCCTGCAGCTGCTCTTAAATATCCACCAGCTGTTTTCCAAATTATCACACAGGCTTATATTAACTATAAATGTTCAGCTTGTACCTCAGGTTTATTACTAATTAGCTCTTACATTTAAATTAACCCATAATTCTTATCTATGTTCATCCACATGGCTTGGTATCTTTTCTCAGTATGACATTCTCATCTTGCTTCCTCTGCATCTGGCTGGCAATTCCTGACTCCACCCTTCCTCTTGCCAGCATTCTTAGTTTGGTCACACAGCCTATAATTCCTGCCTGGCTACTGGCCAACCAGTGTTTTATTAAACCAATTTGAGTGACAAATCTTTACAGTGTACAAGAGAATTATTCCACGGCAAGGTGTTTAACTTTTGTTTATGTTGCATTTGTTTAACTCTGTGAAACTTTGTTACTTTGCTTGTCTAAAACACCTGATGGTCTAATAAATAACTGAACAGCCAATAACAAGGCAGGAGAAAGGATGGGCAGGGCTGGCAGGCAGAGAGAATAAATAGAAGAAATCTGGGTGGAGAAGAAGGAATGAAAGAGGAAGGAAGAGGATGCTAGGGGCCAGTCACCCAGCTACCCAGCCACAGAGCCATACAGCTACACAGCCACCCAGCTACCCAGCCACCCAGCCACCCAGCCACCCAGCCACCCAGCCACCCAGCCACCCAGCCACCCAGCCACAGAGTAAGACTGAAGTAACATTACAGAAGTAAGAAAAGAGAAAAGCCTAGAAGCAAAAGGTAGATAGGATGATTTAAGTTAAGAAAAACTGGCTAGCAACAAGCTAAGCTAAAGCTGGGCATTTATAATTAAGAAGAAGCCTTTCTGTGTGATTTATTAGGGAGCTGGATGGCAGATTCCCAAAGAGCAAAAGAGTAAAGAGTATAGGAGTAAAAAACAACCAACAACATTTTGTCACCCATTGTGGGGCTAGAGTAAAAGAAAATGCAACTGCAGGAACTAGTAAACACAACGGCTACAGATGCAGATTTTGTGAATTGTAGTACATTAATTATTTAAAATCAACCACCAACATTGCCATGGGAAGAATATTTCTCCTTTGATAAACTTCTTACTTATACAAAACTGCTCCTCCTTAAGTTCCATGATTATTTTAATTTTGGAAAATTCAAAGTCTATGAAAACAAACAAATCCACATTTTCATATTTAGAAAGAATAACATATTTATGATTAGGTATTTTCATCTTACCTAATTTATATGTCATCAATAAAGAAATTTGAAAATTAGAACACAAGAAAGTTCACTGTGCCATCTCTACATGAGTTTGAAAGATGTCTAGTGTATCTTATCTACTGACCTTAATGAGATTAGTAGCTAAACACCTCAAATGTTTTCACAAGAAAAGCACTAAATTTCTAGACTATACCAAGAAAAAAAGGAAACAAAGCCTACCAATGATTTAGTGTTGGAGGCCGACCCCGGACAGCTGTGTCTTGAACTTTGTGTGACCTTCCTTGCCTTATCAAACCTTACGAAAGCAGGAAGTTCCTGGCCTAACCTCGGGCTGTACAACTTCCTGGAGTACCTGCTAATCAGCCAGCTGCGGGGGCCTGGGACCAAAGCGACCTCACCCTTCCTTAGGAATTTTCCATTCTTCTCTCCTTTTGCTTCCTCTGCTCCCCCTCCCTGCCTGAAGCCCTGCTTATAAGCCTCAATACCCAGTCAATAAACGAGACCTTGACGTGACTCAGACTGACTTTGTCTTCCTTATGCGCCTGGTCTCCTTTCCCTCCCCCACCTTTTGGTTTACAGGTGGACCCTCCTCGAGACCCTCGAATAACCTGGCCCGTGGGACGGGTCAATTTAGGAATAGAAAAATAGAGAGATTAGATTTGTGAGGAAATAGAGAACAAATACCCAGAATGACAGAAGTAAGAGAATCCCTGAACATAGGAAACCTATGTTATTCTTCATCTTACCTGATCACAGACTGCTGTTGACAATTATTATGAGAAATCTTTTGGAGAATATAGTACTGCTATTTAGGAATTGAAGAACGACAATGTAAATACAACTTAAAAAGCTCAGTCAGTTCCAGGGACAAATTTTTTTTAAGTTTTTGTTTTTATCATAATTATTATTATTAAAGTGGCAAGAGTCCATGAAATGGTTTTAATGTGGAATGTCCACCACCATCACATATGTTTGAATAGCTAGTCCCCAAAAGGCTGTGCTGTTGGAGACACTGTGGAACCTTTAGAGATGGGAACTACTGGGAAGTCTTGGGTGCTTAGAAGAATGGGAGATTACAAATGCCATATAACCAACTGCATCACACTCCCAATGTCCATGGCATGAGTTGCCCCCATTATGTTGCCTTATGTCCCTATAAAACCGAGGTTAAATAAACATTTCCACCAGTAAGTAGATCCTTTTAAGCTATTTGATCATAGCCATTGTTGTATTTTGAAAACAGCGAGAAGGAGTCACACCATACAACACAGCCCACATGGGGGGTTAATGGAGGGGAGGGGAGAGAAGGGGCAGAGACAGGTCCCTGGGGATGAGAGCAAAGGAAGGGAAAGAGAAAAAGATGAGAGGTAGGCAAGGCCCTCCTTTTAATTAGGGAAAGTAGCAAATGTGCACAGGGGGTGCTCTTAGTGGCTGCAGTTGAGGCTATATCCTGTCAGGATGCTAAGGGCAGGCCAGTACAGATGCCTAAATGCTAACAGCCATGAGAAAAAATAGTAGTTGTTAGGGGCAGAATATGAAAACAAAACAAAAAAACACTATGTGTTGTTCTGAACTTTGTTTGGTCCCTTGCATGTGACATCACAAGGAGTCCATGTGAGGTGTGCTAGATACCAGTCCACATAAGGTACTGCATGGGGCTGCAGGCCTTTATACTGCAGAGAAGCTGTTGGTTGGTGGGTGAGCAGTTGAACTGTTTCTGACAGAACTGGACTTTCCCCAACCTGTTGAACCTCGACATAGTGAGTGTGTTCTCCAGATTTTCAGTTCTGAATTTTGGTGTTTAACATTAATCTATTGTTTTTTTTCCCTTTTATTGAAAAGTATTTTCTCATAAAATATGTCCTGTTTAAAGATTCTGCTCCCTCTTCACCTCTCAGTTCCTCCCCCATCTTCCCTCCCATTTGAATCCACTCATGTTCAACAAGTTCAGTGGGTATTGTCTACAGCAATAGGGCCTTGCTGTCAGTTGGTGGAGAGCAACCTATTGTCTTAGCAACATCCTTGGTTGTTGGGAGATTTCTATGAGACACTATGGCCAACATTTCAAATGTATATAACCCAGTCCTGAAACAGGAATCTTCATTTGGTTACAAGAGATGGGCATTTGGGACTCTGTGTCCTCCATTATTTGGAGACTTCATTAGGATTGCCTTCATATATCTTAGGAAGTTTCCACTGCCCTGGTTTTCCATACTGCCTCTCAAATGTCCCTCAATTCCAGCTGTCTCTGCTTGCATTCAGTCCCTTAATCTCTCCTTTTCCCTCCCCCTCCACCTGATCTTCCCCATTCCAGTCCCTCCACCCCAAGACTACCCATAAAATCTGTTCTATTTTTCTGCTCCAACGGAGATCCAAGTGTCTCCCCAAATCCCTTCCTCTATACCTAACCTCTGATCTTATGGATGGTAGTTTGGTTATCATTTACTTAAGAGCTAATATCTACTTATAAATTAATACATGTCATATTTTTCTTTCTGGGTCTGGGTTATCTCTGAGGTCAGAGTTTTTGAGTTAATATGAGTTTTTATTTATTTGCAGTTTTGTTCAACTCCGTAAATCAGAAGGTCTTGAGCATGCGTGAAAGCCTAAGTGAAAGAAGATGTCCGTGTGGATATAGAATTAAAGTATGTAGTTAAATCATTTTTTAGCCTGAAATATGGCAAGGGAAGAAAGCATGGGGGGTGGAGGAGTAAGACAACTAATCTTGGTTATTAACTTAACTAATCTGTAATCAACTAAAATTCACATTTGTGAGGGATTTTCTTGATTGAATCATTTGAGGTGGGAAGGCTCATCCTGAATCTGGATCATATGAACTCGGCAGACCTACCCTAAAACTGGGACAACTTTCTGGGGTAAGCCTACGTACGAGAACATGAAAGAAGGAAGCTTTGTTGTTTGTCTGCTTGCCTTCACTCTCACTGGAAAGTTCATCTATCTTACTACTACATGATGGGTGTTAGAACCCATTCTTTTGTTTTTGCAATGTAGACTAAAGACCAGCAACTCTCTTGGAATTCCCTGGGACTCCTACACCAGAATGGGGCTTCTGAGACATCCAGTCTCATGGACTGAACAACTATCAGATTCTTGGCCTGTCAGGAGAGAATCATTGTTGGACTACTTGGAGCATAGTCTGTAAGTGACTCTAATAAATCATGTATATAATATAAAATATTATATGTTAATATATACATAAAATATAAAGCACATATATATGCTGTTTGTTTAGAGCACCCTAACAGGAGGCTCTAAAGCCTAAGGCATAAGCATGATTTGCATGTAGATAGAAATACGGACAGAGATTTAGACCCAGGAGGCTGCAGAGTTTATTCTCCATAGGCTGCCACTTGTCAGTAAAGTCAGAGAAGTGGACATCAAAAACAAGCAGGCAAGGAGTGGAAGGTGGAAAATACAAGGAAGGAGAATTCTGAAGTAGCTGCTGTATGTAGCACAAAGGTTGTAAACATATTTTGTTCTTAATTGAAAACAATTTCAATAAGAATTGCTGTTTAAAATTATTTTTAGTGCACATTGTAAGATTCTTCTGAAATAGTTGAATGTAGAAAATAATAAACGTTCAGTAAAAATATGATTCCAATGAAGGAACACAGAAGAACATTCTCTGACTACATTGATTTAAATTCAGGGGATGGTAGAGGATACCCCAGAGGGCCGTCTTTTCCATGTATAACTTAGACACTGACAAAATGTTTCTTGTTTCAAAGGAAGGAGCCTTAACCATCTAGAATATATTCAGCCAACAAACATTTGCTGAGTTTTGTTATCAATCTGTGCCTATCACTGGAAGTTATTTTTAGCATTCTCAAAAGGAAAAAAAAGTCAAACCACTTTTTAAAAACTCAACTTTGAGGCTGAAGAGAAGACTAGACTATTAAGAGCATATTTTGCTCTTACAAAGAGTATGAGTTCAGTGCCCAGCACTTCTGTTGAGTATGGCTCACAATCACCTGTAATCCTGTGACATCCCTGGCCTCTGTGGGCACCTGTGTTCATGCCCACGTACTCCAAAGCACATACATATATATAATTAAAATAGTAAAATAATTCTAAAAAACTCCAATCATAGGCATATTTGATAATTGTTAATCAAATGGATGGCATTTAGTCCACAAAATACCTTCCAGCATTAATAATACCACTATTTACCTCCCTCTAAAGCAAACATTCCCAAAGGAATGGTAATAAAAACACAGAGCTGTTATCTCTGAGGACAGGAGCCATCATCTCTAACCTATGCAGATAGGACTTACTACCCATTTGATGACTTCAAGTCTTCTAAAATTGATACATTCACTCTGTCCCTAGTGGAGATGAAGGATTTCTAGATATAGCAAACTGTACTTAACAGATGTTTAGACATTTATTTAGGGCTGTGGTAATAGTACTAGCTCTATAGAAAAACTTTGTGTATATAGTTCATGGGGAAAAGGAACATAACAGTAACCAGAAGACTCAAGTCACATTTAGAATTCAGTTCTTGCTTCACTTTGCATTAATTATGATTCCTCAGGGCTTCAGTTCCTTTTCTTGTTTGACTATCTGAGAAGCTGTGATGCACACATCATGATGCCTACTACCCATGAAGTAAGAACAGGTACTCATGAAGCCTTTATGTGGTGGAGGGAAAATTCTAGAATGAAGCAAGATAACACAGAGAGGAAGTAATTCATCTGCCCTATCCCCAACCTCACTTCAGGTCCAATTCAAAATCCAATGTCATTTCAAAACAAAAATCCCAGAAAAATCGGTATATAACTGACAAGTTGTCAGCAAGAACAAATTGAACATCTCCTCATCACTTCTAAAAGGCCATCTCCTGAGAGAAGCTTTTCCATTTGGGGAACTGGACATTTTGTGTTTTACTATCACAAGTTCTCTACCTCCAAACATCTAAATTCCATCAGCTATAATCTGACTACTCTGAATTGAATGTGACAGTGCCAAATATCATGCTCCATCCTTAGAGTTTATATCACTACCATGACAAATACCACAGAATATAATAATTGTTTCTCTGGACTCAGTAACTCTCTTGTAACAGTTTCTTTGGGGATTAGTGACCCAATATAGAAACATTTCATTTTATTCTGAATGCCTATTCTGTGTAGAAGCTCGTTGCATTGTACAGACTTTGGGTCTAGTTGATTTCAGTCTGTGATATTCGTATTTATTTGCAAGCATTTTTGGTGATAAAGTTTATAATATTAAAAAAATAGAAACACATTACCAAATTTAAAAAAAAAGAAGTTCAACACAAAACAAACTCAATATTTTTAAAGATTCTTTGTCTCTTAATGCTTTCTTGGGCTTTTTCTAAATTTTATTTTATTTTTACCTTATAGGTTTTTAGAGTATATATTATGTTTTCTGGTTTTGTGTTTTTATGGATGTATCTCTCTGTGAATGTGTGTGCCTCAGTATCATATATGTTTCTTGAGCATTTTTTTTTTGAGCTGAGGCTCGAACCCAGGGCCTTGCACTTGCTAGGCAAGCGCTCCACCACTGAGCTAAACCCCCACCCCGTTTCTTGAGCTTTACTTTGACCCATTTTCTTCATTTGTTTTTTTACCTATTCTGGTGTTTTTTGTAT
The DNA here is from genome assembly GCF_007827085.1 of Peromyscus californicus insignis. NCBI lineage: Eukaryota > Metazoa > Chordata > Mammalia > Rodentia > Cricetidae > Peromyscus > Peromyscus californicus. The sequence continues at coordinate 65,644,891 of NW_026294458.1, forward strand.
TTATCTTACATTATTTTATTTTATTGTAATTTTAGATGCATTTTTATATCCTAATGAGAGAGGTAAAGAAACAACAGGTATGGATTTGGGTGGGCGGGAAATAACAAGGATCTGGAAAGATTTGGGGGAGGGGAAACCATAGTCAGAACATAATGTATTAAAACATTTATTTTCAATTAAAAATAAGAACAAACATAAGTATTTTATTTTAAAGGCAGCCATAAAAATACATTCACTATTATCTCACCTTGAGGAGTGGGCCTTAAATCCAATCAGAATATGGTTGATGGTTTACAGAGAACACACAACACTTTAACAATAAAAAAGTAAGCAGGCAATTGAAGGAATGCTGTAGAAATCAGTGTAGAAGCTATCTTCAGAGGACTAAAGTATCAGAACGATGTTGGAGCAGGTCAATGGAGGTTATTTGGGTAATCTACTTTATTTTTATATATTTACAGTGCTAAGGACTGAATCCAGGGTTTCAACATTAGGCAAGTAACTCTCACCAAACTAGATTCCAAGTGTGTGTATTAACATTTATCTGGCTCATAATTTCATACTATCCTTTAGATTTTCAAATCTTTCCTTTGTATAATTTTGAAGTAAAGTTCCCTCTGTTATGCATGGGAGATACTCTAAGATCTCTACCAGATGCGTAAAATCAAATACATAATTTTCTTGTTTGACTATCTGAGAAGCTGTGATGCACACATCATGATGCCTACTACCCATGAAGTAAGAACAGGTACTCATGAAGCCTTTATGTGGTGGAGGGAAAATTCTAGAATGAAGCAAGATAACACAGAGAGGAAGTAATTCATCTGCCCTATACACACATTCAAGCTTTTCTGCCTGAACTAAGTATTTATCATTCACTGGGCTGGTTAACTTATACAATATTTTAAAGGTTTATTTTGCTTTTATGTATTTGCCTGTGTATGTCTGTCTCTGAGTGTGCATGTGTACATGAGGGTGCCCAAGGAAGCCAGAAGAGAAAATCAGGTTCCCAGGAATTACTGAGTTACTGGCAGTTGTGGACTACCTGACAACAGTGGTGGTAATCAAACTGGGGTCCTCTCCAAAAGCAACAAGCTGTGGGTAACTGCTAAGACATTTCTCAAATCCCAACTTACATAGTTCAAATGAGGTGTAACAGCAAAACATAACATCTTTTCCCTTATTTTCAGTTCCAAAGACAGAACATCTGTTCTGTTATATATTTCAACATACATTTTTTATTTCCTTATTAAATTTAGAACTTTCATCTTTTCCATTTATAATACTTTGCCTTCTCTTCAGAGCATCTAAATTATCATTTTTGAACTCTGGGGACTGTCTTGGTCAGGGTTTCTATTGTTGCAATGAAACACCATGACCAAAAGCAACTTGAGAAGGAAAGGGCTTATTTCACTCCCAGTTCCATATATCAATTCATCATGAAAGGAAATCAGGACAGGAACTCAAGCATGGCAAGACAGTGGAGGCAGAAGTTTATTCAGAGGTTGTGAGGGAGCTTGCTCTCTTTTGCTTGCCTACATAGCTTTCTCATAATACCCAGGAATCCAATGGACTGGGTCTTCCCGTGAGGCCATGATTGAAGGAAACGAGAGTTATTTGAATACAAACATTTCAATCCCATGATAGTCACTCTGGTAACCAAGATATGACTAACAGGAAAATAGGAAACACAACTGCACTATACTATACAAGTACTTCTCAACCTGTGGGTTGCAGCCCCTCTGGGGTTGCATATCAGATACTTACATTATGATTCATAACAGTAGCAAAATTACAGTTATGAAGTAGCAACAAAATAATTTTATGGTTGTGGGTCACCACATGAGAAACTGGACTGAAGGGTTGCAGCTTTAGGAAGGTTGAGAACCACTGTCCTAGACAGAGGTTTTTCTCGTTTATTTATCTATTGCTGTGATTAAACACTGGCCAAAACAAACTGGAGAGTAAAGTTTTCTTTGGCCTACAGATTACATGCATTGAGAGAAAGAAACCAAGGCAGGAACCAGAAGATAGGAAATGAAGCCCATGGATGAACGCTGCTTACTAGGTTGTTCCATGGATCATGTTCAACTATGTTTCTTTTTAAAAAATATTTTTGTTGTTATTTACTTACATGTACATATGTGTATGTCTGTATTTGTGCGTGTACCTGAGGTTAGGGCCATCCCCTGGAGCTGGAGTTACAAGCAGTTGTAAGCTGCCTAACAATGGTGCTGGGACTTGAACTCAGGTCTTCTGCAAGAACAATACGTGTTCTTAACCACTGAACCATCTCTCCAGCCCCTCAACTACATTTCTAATAATGCCCAAGCCTAACTGCTGAGGCATGGTACCATCCACAGTTGATTGGGCCCTCCTATATTATTTAGCAATTAAGGAATTACATCACAGATATGTCCATGGGCCAATCTGATTTATTGAATTTCCCTCTTGACAACCAAGATCAGCAATCACAGAGGTAGTGCACACCCACATTGTGTGGCATGCACTTATGAATCTTCATTTCTTAAATTTTCCATTGAACATTTTTGTACCACATTTGACCCTTAGTAACTAATGCTGTGGAAAATTAAATTACAGACATGGAGAGCTATTTAATTTCACAATAAATTTGCTTTTAAAAGGATTCATCAAACTAGTGACTAATATAGCCAAGAAAACTATATTTCCTGACATGACCTCTCTCTCAGTGTTATTGATAACTCTGACTTTTACTTTCAAAAGTATACAACTTTGCATAAAATATTATGGGGTCCCATATGACTAACCAGTGCACTGTCATCTTTTAAAAACTGGAATGAGCACAGAAGTCGGAAAGTGGCTTCCAAAATGACACTCAGAGAGTACTTTGAAATCTCTACTAAAGCTTCTGGTTTCTGGGTGATAAGAAAGATTGGCAGTTACCATAGTAACCAAGGATGCAGGCAAAGCATGCTTCAAAGATTAAAATCTTAGATCCATGTTATTAGCTGAATTACCTAAGAGCACGTTCTTGATAAAAGATGGGTCTCATTCCTAACTCCAAAAGTTCTTAGCTTACCTACTAGTCACCGGTGTGCGTCATGCAAAATAATAAATAGAACGGGACAAAGTCGGTAAAGGCACTTCAACAAGGCTGACAGCTCGAGTTTGATCCCCTGGATCCACATGTTGATATTTCATTACTTTGCTATTGCTGAGATAAAACATCATCATGACCAAGGCAACTTATAGAGGAAGAATTTATTCTGAGCTTATGGTTCCAGAAGGATAAGAGTCCATCATCATCACCAATTAATCCGGAAATGTGGCAACAGGCAGGCAGACCAGACAGCAGGCACTACTGGGAGCCCAGCTATCAAACAGTCAACAGGGAGAAGAGACAGCAGACTCAAAATGGCACGTGTTTTTAAGCTCTCAAAACCAACCCCCTGGGGATGGATAATTGGGTTAGCAGTTAAGAGCACTGACTGTTCTTCCAGAGGAAGAGATTTTAATTCCCAGCATACCCATGATGGCCCACAACCATCTGTAACTCCAGTTCTGGGAGATCTGATGCCCTCTTCTGGCTTCCATGGGCACAGACTTGGTGCACAAACATGAATGCAGGCAAAAGAACCATACCCATAAATAATAAAATAACCCCATCCAATGGGGACCAAGTATTCAAATGCCTGGGAACACAGGAACATCTATCTCAAACCTCCACATGGTGGGTGGAAAGAATCAATTCCTATAAGCTAGCTGCCTTTTAACCTCCACCTGCCTGCTTTGGCATGTGCATGCCCATACACATATGTGCACACAAGATAAAAATGAATATAAAATTGATAAATCAATCGTATATCTCTCTTTCTAATTAATTTTGCTTTTTGACAATTTCATATGTGTGTGTGTGTCTGTCCTTGATTACTCTTTTCTTCACACCCTCTGTCTCCTTTCCATTCCTATCAACCAACCCAAATCTTATCATTACTAGTTCCTTTCCCAGAACCATGACTTTCATTTTTGTTTTGTGACTCAGTTTACCCATGGAATGGTTCTATTCATTGGCACCTGGGACAGTCACCAGTAGGTATACAATTACAAGTAATAGTTCTCCCTCCCCCTGAATCCATCAGTATTAAAGGATTGAGCCACCTGCGTCTCTCTTCTGTTCTTGCCTACCTATTGATCAACCCATTCTTTTTTCAACTTTCTTTTTATTTGTTCTTTGTGTCTTTCACATCATGCATCTCAATCCCACTCATTTCCTGTCCCTTTGTATCCACCCTCTGCCGTTGCAGCACCCCCCACCCCCCCGAATAACACTTGAGAAAAACGAAGAGGAAAAACACTCTCATCATGGGACCTGTACTGTGACACGCTGAGTCACACAGTAAACCCTTTGTCCATATATCTTTACTTGCAGGTGTTCATTGTAGAGAGTCATTGGTCTGGTTCGAGGTCTGTGGTTCCTGCTACACTGTCGACGCTGGGCTCTCACTTGAACTCCTCTTGGTTATCTTGCTGTTGCCTTGTGTTGTGGAAATCCTGCAGCTTGGAGTCTGCAGGACCAGTTCCTTCAAGTTCTCCAGCAGATCATAGATGGGGTGGGCCAACCCAGAACCTTGGTTCTAGGCCTGGTCAGTCCACCAGCTCTCCCTTGTCCTCACCTCCTGGGTGAGCCCTCCTGCTTTGTTCTGGCGAGTTCACGCCTTGCAGTAATGAGCAAGGGGCAGGACCATTATTTTTATTATCATTATTACTTCTAGTGTTTTGAGATTATAATGTAATTGCATTACTTTTTTCTTCCCTTTTCTACCTCAAAGCCTTCCTTGTTCTTTAAAATTCCTGGCCTTTGTTTTTTCATTGATTGTTGTTATGTATATGTACATATATATATATATATATATACCTAAAATACACAAATGCAGTGTTTAGTCTGTATAATGTTACCTGTATGTATGTTTTCAGGGATGACAACTTTAGTGCTGGATGATCAATTGGTACATTCTCAGACTTCCTTAGATGGATAGGCCCATCCAACACAGCTATTCACATTTCTGTGCCTTTATCATTACAAGTGCTATGCTTGCTGAAAAGGTGACGTTTCATAGCACTTCTCCCTATCTTCTGGCTCTAATACTCTTTAGCCCCTTCTCCAATGTTCCCCGAGCTTTAGTGGGGATGTTGCAAAAGCAAAGTTTAGAGCTGAATCCTCATTGGTTGTTTATTCTCAGCATCTTATATAGTCACGAGTCTCCACACTTATCACTGGCCTTTAGAAATAAAGGTTTCTCTGATTAAAAGTGAAAGCAGTATTTGTCTATGGTATAAACACAAATACTTAGCAAGCAGCTTAAAATCATTTCGACTTAACTAAGCAACAGCATTCGGCCCCCCCACGAGGGCCTGTGATCTTTACCACCATAGGTTTTTGACAAAGTTTATAGTACTGGGTATAAATTTCCTCCCATGGAATAGTTCACAAATCTAATCGAAGAGCAGCTGGTTACCCCCATAATGATAGTGACAATGTTTCATAAGTAGGGAACATTTGCCTGGCAGGTTGATCTCATATATCATAGGATAGACAGCTGGGTAAGACATTTGAAGCATTTTCTAGCCCAGGAGCTGACTTAGAACATTCTACATCCTCTAACACTTAGGAAAGCTAGCCAGCAGGGAAGAATTTTCCAACTTAGAACAAGCAAGAGTTTTTAACATCATGCATACACAGTTTGTATTGTCTTCAGGAAATACAAACTAGTCTTCTAGTTCTTTGAGAGCAACCAAAAGGAATGGCTAGATTAGAGCTTGAATTGTTTTGTGGGACACCGGGGACTCCTTGACTAGCAACTCATCCCACCCAGGTAGCAAGGTTTTTGCTTAATAATATGCCTACTTGGAAGATATATTTCTAGCCTTGCATGGTATCTCCTTTCAAACTCCTTTCCTCTAATAAACTGCATTTTCTTTGTTCTTTTCTTTCTTTCTATTCTTCCTCTTTCATTTAACTTTCAAACTAAAATCGTGTTTTCTTTAACCACAGCACATTTCTAGTACCACTCTGCTTTTATTAATAGGTATAGAGAATCCAATTTGGCATCCAAAAGCAGGGAATTGTCTCTTAGCCCAGTGCAATAAGTAATCTGAGGACAAATCATTTTCAAATTCAGATTAAAGACATAAAGTCTCACCTCTCCCAACCCTTCTGTGTTCCCTCCAGGTTCTATCCCCTACTACACTGCCAAGTTCAGTTATGTTTCCCAGAATACATGACACAACATCTGTGGTGACTTCCACTGAGATTTATTTCCCAGATTTTCATTAAAATAATAACTGAATTGACTCAGTAAAATGCTGCTTACCATGAAACAGCCCTTTAGAGGTTTGCAAATTTGCATTTAATACTCTTTAATGTCATTACAGCATTAATAATCTATGCCTAAAGAGCAATAAAATATTTCACACTTTCTGTTTATGGAGATAGCTTCATAACCCTCCATTTTAATGTGACTGGGTCATAATATGCCTTAAATAGAATTCTTGACTTAGTCTGAATGAATCTTAGACTATAAACAACTGCCCATCTCCATATTCTCCACTTCTGAAAAATAATGCAAGTACCTTGTCTCAACCTGATGAATGGCATGACCTTTCCTAAATTACTCAATGGCCTCTGAGTTGCTCAAGTTTCTAACTGAAAAAGGAGCTGAGACTGAAGAGGGGAATCCAAAGCAATAGCAGCCACATGTGAAGAATTCTTCACCTCAAGCTTTAATCAAGACCCATTACGTAGATCCAGTGCCTGTAGTCACACACCTGGTAGAACTGTTGAGTGAAGTAAAAGGGAAGGTTTTCTTGTCCTCCTCTTCTTTCTCCCTCTTCTTTTTCCTTCATCCTTCCTCTTCCTTCTCATCCTCCTCCCTTATTCTCTTTCTCACCCCTCCCCTTCTCTCTCCCTCTATCTTTTCTTCCTTCTTTTCTTTCATCTGTTTAGATAAGAAATAATATTGAGAGAAAAGTTGAATGGTTTTTTTTAAAGATGCAGTTTTTACATAAGTACTAAAAGTGAAGAATTTTACTTAGAACTTTGCAAAGTCAGCTGAGAGGTTTAAGAATAAGATGATAAACAGCAGACAAATAAGTAGGAAAGTAGGATCCAGGGAACTCATAAAGGACGGTTGGCTTTTTTGTTTCTATTTCTGTTTCTGTCTTTGTATTGTTTTGTTTTGTTTTGTTTTCTTTAATTCCGCAAGTCACAGCCAAAACTCACCTTGAGTAGAAATGTTTGGCTTTTCTGGCAATTTCTTTGAGGCAGAAACTGATGTGGTTCACACTAGCCTCAAAGTCAAAATATAAACCAGGCAACCTTCAATTCCTGATCCTCCTGCCTCCATCAACCAAACACTAAAGTTACAAACTTGAGCTACACTCAGTATCTAATCAGAGAGTTATTTTTTACTGTTCTGGCTAGTTTAAGTTTTTGTTAATGAAATCAGTGGGAAAAAGGTGTTCTCCAAACAACAGAGCTTTACCTTATTTTGTTAATAGAAGGAAGACATTGCTTCAATGGCTTGCATCCCATCAAGATACTGTACAGAGATTTGAAACTAGACAACATTCTTTAAGATGCAATGGACAAGTATCCTTCACAGATTTGGCCTTTGTAAAGATGCATTTGGTGTGTCAGATAATGTCAAAACCTTTGGTGAAATGCTGGAGTGTCTTGCACCTAAAGTGATTGGAAAACAGTGCTATGACAAATGGAACACTGGTGGTGCCTCAGTGCTGGTCAGTGTGACCCACTCATGAGCTGCCTCCTTTCTACTGCTGAGATGTTACTGATGTCTGTAATGCTCCTCACACGCCTCTAAACTTACTCACAGGAATAAGCTCCAAAGTCTTCCATTATGGAAGAACTGTTAGAAAAATATAGGAAAGCAAGGCTTGGTGCCAGAGAAACCTTTCTTGAAATTCAGAATCATCCTTTTTTATCAAAAAAGAAGATATTACCTCCATGAATCCTAATAAGCTAGACCAAATGATGTTGAGAACTTTGACACAGTGTTCACAGAGGAAACCATTCTTCACTGCATCTGTCTTCTAGTTTGTGGAGCTTGCCAGTATCCTGAAAGGAGATGATGTGTTCCATGGTTTTTCTCACGCTCCTCCTTCATAAGTATTGTATTTGAGAACAGATCACTATCCAGAAACCACAGAGCAAATGCAAGCCTATAAGTGAAATCAAAGCTCTCATTTGTGAAAATATATTCAAATATTTTATGTCAGTATCTAATTTTCACATAAAATGTCAAAGACTGAAAATGCATGCTGTGGATACCACTCTGTATAAATAAAATGCTGATTGGTCAATAGCCAGGCAAGAAGTATAGTGTAGGTGGGATAAGGAGAGAGAATTCTGAGAAGTGGAAGCCTGAGTCAGGAGACACTGACATCCGCCCCTGCCATGAGAAGCAAGATGTAAGGTACCAGTAATCCACAAGCCATGTGGCAACTTATAGATTAATACAAATGGGTTAATTTAAGATATAAAAACTAGATAGCAGGAAGCCTGAGCCATTAGGCCAAACAGTTTAAATAATATAAGTGTCTATGTGTTTATTTGGGTCTGAGTGGCTGCAGGTCTGATTGGGACTGGAGAGAACTCCAGCTACAAATGCATTTACTGATAAATGTGAAAAATAGAGCATTTCAAAGAGCTAAGGTTTGAAGTGCTCTTTTTAATCTTGTTTATTAAATTTATTTTTTTAAATCAAAAAATTTAAAGTTACTGTTCTTAGCTTCAACCTAGATCTAAAAAATTATTTTTCTGTTGACTACTTTCTCCCTAAGTTTACACTAAAACACCCAAGGTAGATTGTTTTAAATAATCTATCATTACATCAATTCCTTTATAATTCTACTGTGAGTTTTATAAACTATGCAAGTTGAGGTGTGAGTATTTTAAAAAATGGTTTTCCATGAATAACTACCATTTAAAATAATTGGATCTGGGTAGGATTAAAATGTAAACACATAGTCAACAGACTAGTTGCTGGTTAATGCCAAATCTTGCAGATAGAAAAAGAAATAACAAACATAAATCACTTGCTTTTGAAATAGCTTTTAAATTACATGCATCATTTTCCTTTGGAGGAGAAGAAAAGTTTTAATAGTTAGAAATATTAAGAATTCTCATATAGCTGAAGTGCAATAAAGAACTTCCAGAAGTTTTCAAGGTGTTGCCAAAATGAATGCTTCCATCATGGATTTAAATTACAAATAGATTCTGTTTGTGTTGCTTTTTGCATTTTGCAATATTTAATGCACTATTCATTCAGTACAAATCTGTTTCAGTGAATAACTATGTAGCTATTTCAGAATCATCTTCCTAGATGTTCAGGTGAAATAAATAAGAGACTAGAACGGAGCCCTGTTGGATGCTAACCTAGCTGTGAATCTGAACAAGACAGAAAGTAAAGTAAAAAGGGACTGAGCACAAATGGCCATGAAGTTTTAAGTGATCTTCTCTCACAGATAACAGATTCTTGACCTGGAAAGAAGGATTTGGACTAGTGACACCAGAAAACATGCAAAAAAATAGTAATGATTTAGATGAAAATCCAGAAAGCTTACTAATGAAAGTGTAAGGAACAAGAATATTTTAAAGTGGAATGTGAAAAATAGCAGAAACATATCTAAGCAAAATGACACAGTAGAAAATTAAGGCTCATTTTAATGAACTTTATATAAAATTACCAAGCCAATAACATCTGTATCAGAAAATACAGCCTAGTTCTCAAACAGGTTTAACCAAATCTTCATGGGATGTCTCTTCACGACACATAAGTGAAAAACCATCTAGGCCACTCCACTCTCCAGAACTCTTAAGAAATTCAGTAACAAATGTGGAAAGGGGAATGGAGTAAACAGAACCAGTGATTAAGTGCATATGAATTAGACAAAGACAAGAGGATCTCGGAAATCAATTTTTAAAAAATGAGCTAAAACTGAATGCTTCTCTTTGTATGAATAAAGACAATGGTGAATCCCTAACCCACACTTACAGCCCATGTCAGTGAATGGCTGTTTCATAATACTTTCTTTGCAGGTTTACGGATGCTACAAAAGGCTTTGTGTTTATTCATACTAGTTTTTTAGGTTTTTTTAACTTCCAATAAACTGTCCTTGAAGATTATTTTAAATATATGAAAAGGGAGACAGAGAAAATTAATAATTCAGAGTGTGAAATGTGAGGTTATATCATAATGGTGAACAATGATAAAATTATTTTTAAAGTACCTATGAGATACTATATATAATGACATATAATTAGCAAATACATCTGATTTTGAGCATTTATGTTATTTGTCCAATCTTATCATGGTTTTTATTACCAATTAATTAAGAATAGTTTATTTCTCATAACAAGTGTAGAAATCATGCTGAAGAATGAACAGCTTTATCTAGAGTCCTAAATTCACCATCTTACACTAGATTTTAGCAGTATGCCTTAGAGGACAAAAAACTGAGATTTTCATTTAGATAAAGCTATTAGGTGGCTTATTAGATATTAGGAGATTTGGAGGTCATCAAGTCCTGTCTCTTTCTCCATAATGAGCATCTTGTAAAGCCAATACCCAAAACTACAGGACTCTGAAAAAAAAATGGGACCTAAGTGTTATCTCAGCCCATGGAGACACAGTAGTGTGAACTGTTCAAAAACTCCGTAGTAGATAATCTAAATCCTATGAGATTGCTATCGATATGAAGATGCTCTGATATAGAACAAGGGAGGCTATGCCATTGCTCCCTCTAGTAAAAGTCAACTCAAATGGGCCTGTCAATCACTTGCATAGGAAAAATACCCTCCAGGAAATCCTGTCTATTGTACAAAATTTAGAAGTCAAATAAAGGCCACCTGAAATGTAAACCTGCACAATAATTTCTTTGGCCATGCCTACTATCACCCCGTAAGAATATGCAGCTCTACAATGGTCCCAAGTCATTCTCACCACTTAATATTAGCCCACTGTCTTAAGTCCTGAGAAGAGACAGCATGGCCAAGGCAACACTTACAATAGAAAACAGTTAATTGGGAGCTGCTTGCTTACAAATTTTGCATTTAGTCCATTATCATCATGGTAGGAGTCAGATAAGCATGGAGCTGAAGCAGTAGCTGAGAGCCACATCCCAATCTGCAGGCAGAGAGAGAGTCACTGGGCCTGGCATGGGCTTTTGAAACCTCAAAGCCCACTCTCAGTGAAACATTTCATCCAACAAGATCACACCTATTCCACCAAGGCCACACCTCCTAATCCTTATCCTTTTAAACAGTTCCACTCCCTGCTGACTAAGCATTCAAATATATGAGCCTATTGGGGCCATTATTACACAACTACCACATTCACAATGCTGCATAATAAACTCTGCCTAACTTCTACACTATATTCTCTGTGTCTTATCTGATTTATATCAATGAAGATGATAAGGACTACAGAGTTGATTGGTGTCCTCAATGAGGTCCTGGTGACAAACTCATTTTCATTTGAATAAGCATATGAATACGTTTTTGACGAATTGAGACAAGTGCGGTTCTGCAGTTAGTGACAGATTAAATGTGAAAATTACATAAAAGGAAATTTGGCTTTTCATCTTGGGTCCTGAGGTGGATGTGCTCATTGAAACTGTAAAACTTATTAGTATTTGCCATTTACAATGGAAATAATATCAAATGTACTTCATGAAACCCAGTCAAAGTACACTATTAAGCAATATTCATCAGGTCCTCATTTTCTACTATTCATGGAGAATTTTTTTTCCTCAGAGAATCAGACACCAAATCTTACAGTTCTTCCCATATGAAAACATAGTGTTTGCATGTGACATATGTACCTGCTTCTATGTACCTTAAATCATCTCTACCATATAAATTCTACTTAAATAGTTGTTATGCTGTATTGTTTAGGGAAAAATTACATGTCAAAGACTGTATGCGTTCTGACAGATGGAACTTCTTGTCAAGTATTTTCAATCTGCAGTTAACTGAATTTGCGGTTATTGTACTCACAAAGCAAATAATTTAGAAAACATATGTGAAAGAGCTGAAGATGTTGGTAACATATGGCAAAGGTCTCTTGGCCAGGGAAGAGCAGGCAGAAGTGCCTCCTGTGCATACATGAGGACTGGAACTTAGCTCTCTTCCCCTCATAAATGACAGAGAGATGAGGTAGCCTGCCTCATCAGGGGAGACAGAGACAGGATCAGAGCACCAAACTGACTAGCTAAACTCGTTAAATTGATCAGCTCTGGGATGAAGTGAAAGAACTTTAAAATAACCCTTTTTGCCTCACTATATGAGGTGGAGAAGAACTGAGGAAGACACCTAACATCAGTCTCTGACCTCAACATGCACACACATACATGCATGTAAGCCATATATATGGGTACCTACATACATGTAAATACACATACACTCATGTATGAACAACATACATTCATATACATGCAAACAAAATTAAAAAGCTCTATTGATGACCTTCTTCCACACTTAATTTATTTATCTATAGTAAAGGTTGTTTCACAGAAAATTCAAATTCTGAATGTTGTCCAAAAGTTACCACCTTTGTTGACCAGAGTTGTGTGTATATATGTGAGTGTGTGTGTGTTACCTCAATATAGAAATCCCAGGGATAATAATAAGGCTGGTTCACTTATCAGTGGAAAAGATTTGCACAGAATATTAATTTTCAGTAGGAATAGTTGCAACAGATGTGGATGGGGAAGAAGCAGAAATGATAGGTGGGAAACAAAAGCAAAGCATTTCAAACAATTGATTTTCTTATTTCATTCATGCAGGTGGTATTCATTGTGTGCTTAGCTTTTGGTGGACAAACCCCAGAAACAGAAGATTGAAAATACTTGAGAAATGATACATAAGAGAAGTCAGATTATTATCATTGACTTTTGCATATTTTTGTTCACATCAAATTCATACATAAGCATAAAAATATTGTTTCAAGTTTTAAATTTTAACAAAGAATGGAAAGTATCTGAAAAGAATGGAAATAAAGAGCATATTTCTAGGTAATAATTGTACAATTACATTATGATTTTCTTAAGAGTTTGGAAATAAAAATCAGACAATAATCAAGGTATTCCTAACAGGAGAAAAAGTATATGGACACAAATGGAAGAAAGGAGAGACAGGGAGAGGGAAGAGAGAAAGAAGAGGGGGCAGTACACACTGAGGCAGCTCTACAGAGAAACATAAAGGAAAAGTAGTCACATAATGAACTATTCAACAGACTGAGCCCAGCTCCAGTCCTACACCAACTTATCAGTTCTTCTTCCCCAAATACTTCCCATGATTACAGCTACCTCTGATCTTTGTAGCTAAATCATACATTCTCATTAACACAATCACTGAAAATCAATGTGGGCTTTCAGTGTGGTCAAAATACTGAGTAGAGTTGCCTACAGTTAAACATATCAGTCATAATCAGTCCTGCTTTGTTTTCTAAGGCAGGACCCTGATGTTTCAAACAGGCATTTGTAATGTGCAATCCTCCTATTTGGAGAGACCATGAGGATTAAGTATAGATATATGTATGCCAAGGAGCTGGGTTTGAACGCCTGTGAGTTCTTTAAACTTCCAATAGAATTTGTTAATAGTACTTATTACTACTTAACAAGCCAAAGAGCACTTACTAATCAAAATATGTTGGCTCTCCAAAATAATTACTTTAAGTGTTATCAGTTTTGCCAGTGAAATTATATTGTAGAAGATAATCAAATCCTATTCATTCACATCTTTAGATTTTCCAAGGTTATTTTTATTTGAATTTAATGGCTAGTATACTGTATTCATTACTGACATATTACTCTGGTAAATGTCATTTTTTACAATCTGCTTGTTTTTTTAAAAGAAGTAAGGAAGGAAATCCCATATGAAAAGTCAACCAGGTTAGGTAAAAATTATTAAAATGTTCCACCATATGTAGAGTCCTACATAATTTTAACAAAATTTAATAATAAGATAAATTGCTCCTTTCTTGGAGAAATCTTAAATTTAATTTCAATAACCAGTATTATAATAATACTGTTTCCTTATATCAGTTACTAAGCAACCTGTAATTTAACATAGTGCTTAATTATATTTAGTATTTTTTCCAAAACGGAAACAAAACAGTTCAAGAGAGTCTTGTGAAGAATAAGATGACACATAAAACATATTGAATACACCTCACAAAACTATCTGCATTATACACATGTCTCTACCTTTACTTTGAAATGTGTATACTAAATAACTTCTTATTCATTTTGTTTGAAATGTAAAATATAACAATAAATAAAAATGAAGAAATACTAAAAATATCAAACAGCTTAGAGAAATAGGCTGACAAACATAGTAAAAAGATTTACAAGTAATTCTAAAGCATTTATTTTGAAATTTTGCCTTTAAAATATATTCATGAGCTGGGCAGTGGTGGTGCATGTCTTAATCCCAGCCGATGGATCTCTGTGAGTTCGAGGTCAGCCTGGTCTACAGAGCTAGTTCCAGGACAGCTAGGTGCTGTGGGATGTTCTGTATGGCAAATGTGTTGCTGATTAGTCAATAAATAAAACACTGATTGGCCATTGGCTAGGCAGGAAGTGTAGGCGGGACAAGGAGGAGAATAAAGCTGGGAAGTGGAAGGCTGAGTCAGAGAGACACTGCCAGCCGCCACGATGACAAACAGCATGTGAAGATGCCGGTAAGCCAGGAGCCATGTGGCAAGGTATAGAAATGGATTAATTTAAGCTGTAAGAACAGTTAGCAAAAAGCCTACCACGGCCATACAGTTTGTAACCAATATAAGTCTCTGTGTTTACTTAGTCAGGTCTGAGTGTCTGTGGGACTGGCAGGTGAGAGAGATTTGTCCTGACTGTGGGCCGGGCAGGAAAACTCTAAGTTACAGCTAGGGCTGTTACAAAGAGAAACCTTCTCTTGAAAAACCAATATGTGTGTGTGTATGTGTGTGTGTGTGTGTGTATTCATAGGTATATTCATATACATATATTCATATTCATATACTTTCATATACCTTTGGTTAGACAAGTTGAACCAAAGGCAAGAAAAATGTAGCTTTTGTGGTATAATAAAGTGATGTCTAGTCACAAAGTTGAAAACTTAAGCAGTTCCCCCATTTGACAAAGACAGGGATTATTCTTCTTAATCACTGAAAAGGCTGCTCTTTTCAGTGTGTCCTCAAGTATTTGTCCCTTTACTTCAATGTGAATATTTTTCTTAAATTTATAGAAAGATTGGAGATAGAAAGATGGTTCCATGTTTAAGATCACCGTTTGCTCAACCAAGGACCCAGAGTTCATTTGCCAGCACCAAAGCTATACTCCAGTACAAGGGATCCAACACTCTCTTCTGGTATCTCTGGGCACTAGACATATGTGACCCATAGACATACATACATGCAGGTAATACACTCATGTATGTAATTTAAAAACTTTTAAGACAATTATAGAATGACTCTTAAAAGAGGAAACAGTTATTCAAAGGATGAAGTGAAATTAAGGTGGTCTAAATAAGAGCAAAGCATAACACAGTCATGAAGTATGAGTAAATCCAAACCATGATGTATTCTGAATTAAGGATTAGGAAGCATGCAGCATGCCTGATATTTGTAGACTATACAACAAAACCCTTTTAAAAGAAATTCAAAGACATGATTAGAAAAATTTATAGTAGAGAAAAATATCTATTCTTAACTGAAAGCTTTTATCAGCCATGTTAGAACTAGTAAAGTGTTTGGAAAATTCAAGATCTGGTTTAATTTCTTTAATTGAGCTTGGTGCTAAGAGTTACGTATCCCAGAATTATTATAGTAATACCCATTCTAACAAGACTCTAGCTCAATAAAATACAGAGGTAAGCAAATTTAAAATGAACTATGTCAAAGCCTTCAAATTCAAAAGCAGTAGGCATATAGAAATTGTTCCTACCCATGTAATTATTGCAGTATTACATGTACTTCCAATCAGCTGCCCCTACTAGGTGCTTTCATTTTCCTATCAAAGGCTTCACTCGGGATTTGTTATATTACTTCATATAAAAAGGCTTCTACATGTAAAAATCAAATTTAAGGGCTGGGTAAAGGCTCACTTGGAAAGTGCCTGAAACTAAAAAATAAGGATTTGAGTTTGACACTCAGAACCCACTGTTTTAAGGACAGGTCTGGTAGCTGCTAGCTGCAGGGAGACAGAAAAGTAGTCAAGTAGTTCCACTTTCCTGGATACTAACTAAAATAAACAAAGGTTCACATACTCAAATCTTATTATTCTTAACCATAAAACCATACATTATACATACCACCATCCATATATATTTATGTATGTGTATATGTGTGTGCATATACGAATATATATATATATACATATACATGCATATATACATACATATGCACAAAGGTTACAGAATGGCAACAAAGGGCTACAGAAGCCAAAGACATAGAAACTGAAAACCTGATTGAGGATTCACAGAGCTTCTGAGGAAAGAAGATGAAGCTGAATGTGTAATGGAGATACTGCTCCCATGGGAAATCAATGTACTGAGAACCTTCAACTTACTATGTTTTTATTCATGTTTGTGTGCATTATCTCCACAGATACAATAAAGTTGGCACAAAACAAGAGCAGGCTGTTATGGGATATTTGATCACACAGTGAAACTCTGAGACTGTGTTTATAAAATTGACCACCCTCAGGGGGTGGAGTCAGCAACTAGTTGACAAGAATTAGCCATAGAGAGTGCAGAGGACCTGGAAAGATGGACAGATGAATGTACAGGAAGGAGTAAGGAGGTACTTAGAGATTTTCAGGCATTTTTAGTTTGGGATGAGTGAAGAGATGCTCTTTTTCTGGGTCTCTGACTGAAAAGGAAGGTCAGTTGGTTGCTTCTCAGCTTGCCTGATCTAGCAAGTGTTCACCCCAACATCTGACTCCCAAGTCTTTATTGTTAGAACAACTTAGATAAAAATAATATTTGACAATCAACACTGAGCGTGAGATCACAAGGTGATTTCTGGTATTTTTTTAATTTTTTATAATTTAATTTAATTTTACATATCAGCAACAGATTCCCCTGTCCTCCTTCCTCCTACAGACCCCTGCCCTCCCCCAGCCCACCCCCATTCCCATCTACTCCAGGGCAAGGACTCCTCTGGGGATTCAGCTCAGCCTGGTAGATTCAGTCCAGGCAGGTCCAGTCCCCTTCTCCCTTCACTCAGGCTGAGCAATGGGTCTCTGCATAGGCCCCAGACTCCCAAAAGCCAGCTCATGCACTAAGGACAGGTCCAGGTCCCACTGCCTGGGGGCCTCCCAAACAGTTCAAGCTAATCAACTGTGTCACTTATCCAGAGGGCCTGATCCAGTTGGGGGCTCCTCAGCTATTGGTTCATAGTTCATGTGTTTCCACTAGTTTGGCTATTTGTCCCTGTGCTTTTTCCAATCATGGTCTCAACAATTCTCACTCATACAATCCCTCATCTTTCTCACTGATTGGACTCACGGAGCTCCACCTGGGCCTTGGCCGTGGATCTCTGCATCCGCTTCCATCAGTCATTGAATGAGAGTTCTACCATGACAGTTAAGGTGTTTGGCCATCCTATCACCAGAGTAGGTCAGTTTGGGTTTTCTCTCGATCATTGCCAGTAGTCTATTGTAGAGGTATCTTTGTGGATTTCTGGGCACCTTTCTAGCTCTTTGCTTCTTCCTATTCCCATTGTGTCTTCATTTATCATGGTATCTCTTTCCTTGTTCTCCCTCTCTGTTCTTGATCCAGCTGGCATCTCCCGCTCCCCTAAGCTCTCTTTCCCTCAACCCTTGCCCTTCATTACCCCCCCATCACATCCAGTGCACTCATGTAGATTTCAACCATTTCTCTGTTGTTGGGCAATCCCTGTGTCTTTCTTAGGGCCCTCTTTTCTCAGTAGCCTCCCTCGAGCTGTGAGTAGCAGTCTAGTCATCCTTTGTTTTACATCTAGTATCCTCCTATGAGTGAGTACATACCATGTTTGTCTTTCTGAGTCTGGGTTACCTCACACAGGATGATTTTTGATGCACACCGGTAGGATTTGCTGAAGGAGGTGGAGGCAGGAGGATTACAAGATGATTTCTGAAACCACCACTCCCATCAATGCCATAGCTGCTCCTTGGACAGCTTTCCCACCACAGTCCCCTTGAGTCTGTTTCCTGAGCCTCCCTCTGCACCCACTCTTACTACAACACCAGCTCAGGCTTCTCCTGCTGTTGCTGCCACAGTGCACCCTGACCCCGAGTGCCTCACAGCCCCACCACCACAACCATTGCAGCAGCTTTGGTAAGACACCTAGGATTTCCAAAGAAAAATCTTTCCCATTTTAGGAATTGGGAAATATCACAACGCAAGGAGTTAGGAAGCTATATAGTGCCACAATGGATGGCTTGAAAAATGGAAAAAAAATAAATGAAGGGATAACCGACTAGTTGGGATTGACATAATGATGATTATAACTACTATCAATTTGATAATTCATGCTTCATTCTTTAAAAAGTTGTTTGAGGGGGCTGGAGAGATAGCTCATCAGTTAAGAGCACTGTCTGGTCTTCTAGCACTTCTCAGAACCCACATGGTGGCCTCCAACTGTTTGTAACTCCTGCTCCAGGGGATCAGACACCCTCATACAGACATATATGCAGCTAAATACCAATGTTTATAAAATAAATAAATTATAAAAAAGTTCTTTGATAACTGTGCAAATATGAAAATTTGATAAGATACAAGCCTTATAAAGACTTAATATTGGTAAGATATCAGCCTTAGAAAGACCTACTAATGAAAAGAAGAAAAATACTCAGACATAGACTGAGGAATTTAGACAAGAACCTACTATACCACTGTGTGATGCAACTGAGTGGTGATCCAAGGTTATTAGAAAACCAATGTTAGTTTATTCAGTTACTATACAAGAACAACGAACAGATGACAAGAACTCCCAAGGTTATTCAGAAGTTAAACAGAATCTTATAGAAATATTAGATTTGAGGAGATTTAAGGAAACAGTCATTTTAAATGGTATGCATTTACCCTATGTGAAGCAGATATTAAATTCATGGGCAATTGAGAATAGAACTATCCCCCCAAGAATGGAAATATTTAGCTACTGCAATATTGGAAGCTGATCCTCAGTTACAATGGCAAACATGATGGACAGGGGAAGCTAGGGTCATAGAACAATGAAATAGGGATAGAGACATTAATATTTCCCAAGATCAACCTCTAGGTGAAGGCCAATGTGCTGAGTTGCAAAGACAGTGTAAATTGGATGCTCACACCTTAGCCCTATGCATTTAACAGCCTTAAATGCTTGGGACAATCCACACAATCCTACAGGACAAGCAGTTATAAAAATATCCAATCACACTTTAAAAGATAATGATAAATAAACAGAAAGGGATTATAAAGACTCACAAAGATAGAATACACAGTACTTTATTAACTTTAAATTTTTGAATGCTAATGAGAAAGGAAGGACAGCTCTGGAGAGACTTTGGATAGCAGGGAAAAAAACTACTGAATTAAATAAGTCTATATTTTAAAGATGTGTTGACCTCAGAATGGAAACAAGGATATTGTGCTACATTGGGGAAGAGGTTTTGCGTTTGGTCCCACAGAAGAAAAGCTATGAATAGCATCAAGACTGATAAGGATTAGATTTAAATAAGAGAGACATCTTGATTAGGAGAGGCAATAGTTTATCAAACAGCTTGGTCATTCAATTCAAACTAAATTATAAGACTAACAGATGTCTTTCATTTGATCAGGTATGAAGAAAAAAAATATTAAATATTTTGCTGTTGCCAAAAACAGTTTGCCTTAACCGAGATATAGTCTGCCAAAAAAGAAACTCCCCAAAGTTAGGGTTTGGGTAGCATTTTGTTTTTGTCTTTCCAGAAGAATAAAAACATCCAACTAAGGAATCTGGAGACCATGGGACAATATAAACATCTGAAGAAGAAGAAGAATGAAACATCAAGAGAAAATTTCCCAAGAAAAAGAGTAAAATGGTCTAATGGTACAGCACACTTTGCATCCCGAATGCTTGTTTTTGCTGCTTCTCAAGACAAACGGTCCTTTTGTGCTCCCAATTCAATTAAAAATAAAAGCTGACTTTGGATTTGGAGTGTGGCTCTTTTCTTCTCTAAACTCAGGCACACTTGTTAAAGGAAAATCCAAAATCTCTGTCTCATGTCAGAAGAGCTACCTGGTATGGGACAGAAGAAAACCAAAATTAAGGGACTATTCTATCTCCCTTATGATAGTAACTATTATGAGTTACTAATCTCACAATCCCTGGGTTTTATTTTGGCTCTTTAAATTTTTTCTTAAGATATAAATATTATGTCAAAATCTATAAGATTATATATATCAATTTTCTGTTAGGATACTAGTAGTCTTACAATACACTAACTAATTTTAGAAATAAGCTTCATTTAACTTCCTATATGTGTTTTGGGGTTTGAGTCTGAAACAGGTAATTAGGAACTAAGTTTGTATACCCCAGATGTACTTAAAAGATTGTGGTCCTCTAACCTTTAAGAGATCTACTGTATATGCCATTTAAAATGTTTAAATTTTCTGCAGTGAACCATGACCATTCCTAAGAGTGACCTTTGAGATCTCCAAAAGATGATGGGAACTTGCAATGACAAATTCACCTGGAATGTAGTAATGCCACTAAGCTGAGAAACACCACCCAAAGATCAATTTCAAACTACAAACTACTCAGGACAACTTCAAAGCTGTTAGCTGAGAGGGTCCACCCTTATAGACTACTCTAGCTAGGACTTCAGATAAGTTCTGTATGTTCCCACCACACAGAGACCAGACAACAAATGATACGACTAACTCTCCCATGACTTGAGTATTATCCCTATTTTTCCAGGGTCCCTTAAAGATGCTCTCACCCTGAGACAGAAGAAAGCACTTTTAAGAACATGATGCTCACATTCCCAAGAGGTGGGATGGGTGGTTTTCTATCATTTGGTGGGTTATGGATGCTTGTCATTGTTGAGGGGAGTTAGTTGCAAGTTGTTATTGGTCATGGTCAGGGAGGAAACTAAGCAAAGGAGGTTAGATTCAGGGATCTCTTTCTAAAAAGACAAAAAGGGGGAATATAGGGATGATGCGATAAAGGGGTACATTATTGAATCTGCTTTTAGACTAAAAAGCAACTACTAATCTCATATTTTACATTGGCATGGACTTTTGTATATTGATACAAATTTAAGGTTATTTTCATTATAACATACTGTTTATATGTTTCTACTCTTGTTTAAGGTATTGTACCTATGCCGCTCATTTATAAATGTAATGTAAAGTGCTAGTCCTTGAAAGCTATTAGTACAAACTATTTAGGACAATTAAGAAATACAGGTTAGTAGTTAGTCATCTATAACAAACTTGTAGTCATGTTAGGTATGCTTTCAATGTCAAACACTGATATGTTTTAGATAGATAGGTGGTCTCAAAACATTTCAGAGATCTATAGAATATGGCATTTAAGATGTTTAAAAACATAAGACTTTTGATGACAGTGAGATATATCTGCTCCTGGCAGTACCAACTGACTTCAGAGAAAATGATGGGTATAAAAGACCCTCCATTTGGAGTTTGCTTTCACTATGGCAAAGTTAGCCACAGGGCAAAATAAATGCCCTTGCCTCAACTGCTGGTAGTATGCTGTCCAAATTCAACAAGCAGGACACAAATAAAGTTGACTGCTGAAACTTTGCCAAGACAAGATAGGACAGTCCTTCAAAACTCCTGCTACACAGAAAAGTCTGTCAGATATTCTAGACCTGTAGGCTGAAGATGGATGATCCAATGTTGCAGAGGAACCTTGGGTGACTGTCCAGGCAGTCAGATATCTCTGCCATTTCTATAGTTTTAGAAGTTGCTTGTTATACACTTCTTGTTTATTCAGATAATATTTTTTCTTCTTGGGACTCTAATGGGGGTTGAAAACTACTTATACCATTTTCTTTGTTACCAAATTCAGAAAACAAACTTTAAAAAGAGATGTAAAGTTTATAAGGTTGAGAGACATAAAAGCTCAAATTGTTTATCTAAGAAAATGTTTTAAGATTTAAAAGAACATTTTTAAGTTGATAATATAAGTTATGATAGAAAGTAATTTAGGTACAAAACTTTTGACTCACCAAGATAGGGTAGATGATAGAGTACTTTCTCCAAATTTGCGAAACACTAATGAACTGGGCATTGTTTCTTACCTGATAATTGTTCCTATTAGATATAGTTTTACTGTGTTAAAGTTAAAACTTTTCCCTTTTATTTATACAAAAAGGGGGAAATATTGTAGGATATGGATCATACTCTGGTCCAATTTGAAACTCCAAGACTGTGTTAATAAAATGAACCTTGGACCAGGGGGTGGGGCCAGTGACTAGCTGACAAGAATTATCCATATAGAGGACAGAAGTCCTGAGAAGATGGAGCGAGAGATGCACAGGAAGGAGTAGGGAGGGACTTAGAGATTTGTAGGCCTTTTTGGTTTGGGACAGATGGAGATATGCTCTCTTGCTGGTTCTCTAGCCAAAAAGAAGGTCAACTGGTTGCTTCTCAGTTTCTCTGATCTAGCAGGTTTTACCCCAACATCTGACTTCCGAGTTTTTATTGGTTAATAGAACTTCTAATTTATATATATTTTTTTAAAATATAGCAGGCTCTTTATTAGGTAAAAGCAATTCTTTAACCTATCATTCCTAACTGAAGTAATACAATTTTGTTAGTAAACAACTTCTTATTCATGTCCAAACTGTTTAAGATACTTTAAAATTTCTCCCATTGGACCCTCATTAGGATAAAAAAATATTGAAGCCATGAAATAGAAGAAATACTTACTAAATAAATTAATAAGATTAAAATCATGGATAAAGTGAAAATACTGTATTAATACAATTTCTATGCATTTCTAACCAAGCCACTTATGAAATTTTTAGTTGTATGGGAATAAGGAAGATGTATAAGTGATTTCGTGGGGAGGTTTTATTCATTTTTTCTCATTGTTTTGCATTGTCTCTAGTCTTGAATTTTCAAATCCCTTGAATCTAGAAGAGATGTCTACCTATATTTGTTCAAACTTGAGAATTCTATCTTAGATTTCATCTATTAACTATAGTTATTCTGATTTCCAATTTACAGTTGCTTCATTCAACCAATATTTATTGAATGCCAGATGTAAATCACTGCTGTAGAGCTCTTTCCTTCAGGCTTAGCACAGCCATTGCCATATTGAAGCCAGAGCAATGGTGATTAAACATAAGCACCAGATTTGACCCACTAACACTCCTCATAGAGGCATGGGAGGTACTCACAAGATGCTTCAGTGGTCTCCTCTATCCAAAGACAGAAAAACAAATTTAAGGGCTGGATAAATGACTCACTTGGGAAAGTGTTCTCCACTGAAAAATAAGGATTTAAGTTTGACACTCAGAACCCATTTTTTTAAGGACAGGGCTGATAATACAACTTTTAATCACAGTGCTGGAGAGATAGAGACTATCATATCCTGGACTTGACTGGTTATTCAACCCAGCCAAGTCAGAGAGCGCCAGGTCACAGTGAGGAAACTGGTTCGAAATAAGGCTAATGGTCCCTGGTAATGACTTCAGTTAGACATATGACCACTAATAATAACAACAGCTGTACACACACACACACACACACACACACACACACACACACACACACATACACACACATACACACACACACACACACACACACACACACACACACACACATACACACCAAACCTTGATTAAGAACTATATTAAGCAATTCCACAATATTCCAGTCAGAGTCACACTGTCACTCTACCGACAGCAGTGTTAATAGTGGAAACTCACGTGAAGCACAGAAAATCCTCAATAACAAATGAAAATAATGTTGCCATACTAAATCTACTCAGTTACAGGAAGGAACTCTAATGTTCTACTTTTTAACCAGAAAAGCAGTTTGTGAATATTTAATAAAAAATATACACTATCAAACTCCTGATATTCCAGTATAAAATCCAAAATATGTAAAATGCATTTAAATTTGCATGTTATTATTAAAGTGCATGCCATTCTCAGAAGAAATGACGTACTTGTTCAAAAACACAAAACTTTCAGCAATAAAAGGGCACAACACAAAAGTAATTCTAGTCAAATCACCCATTGGTGTTCCATTAAACCAAGAGCTCTCTTCTACATAATTGAGTGCTGCCAAGATCAAACAACATTCTTTAAAGTTCAGCTAAGAATGATTTTGAATAACCTTTAAAAAGACCGGTGAAAAATGCTGGGATATTCAATGAGTTGCTCAGTATCTGGACATGATCCTGAATATATTTGCCATCACCTTTTCACACTGTCATAATATTTTCAAAACATCTTATGAGATCTCAAAAGAACCATCTAATGAAAGGTGTTTCCCAAACTACGTCTTTGTGGATACATGTACACTCATTCCAAGGCAAAGTGACCCTCAGCCATGACAAAGAGACATTTTTCTAAACTATTCCCTCTAGTTATTTTCATTATTTTCAACTATCAGTTTTTCTTGAAATAATCGCACTAAACACACTGTGAGACACTCCCTTTTTAATAGATTGTGTTGAGAAGATAGAGAACAAGTATATCTTCAGGAAGAAAATGATATAGAGAATTTGGTATAAATATGGCAAACTAAATGAGGAAGAACTTTTTTTACAATGTTACAGCAAGCAAGCAAGGCATAATTGTTTTAAGTGAGAAATAGCCCAGTCTTATTTTTAATAGCCTACTAAAATGAATTTAAAAGCTAAAATTCACTTGATATCAGGATGAAAGCATTTCAATTAAATAACATTAATTCTACAGATGAAAAAAAATGGTAATTTTCATTTTCTCACAACCAAAAACAAAATATCATTTGTTTCAAAGATACTACAGGTATCTAACCATTCAGGTACTGAGTTCTCAAAAATGTTCATCACATTCTTTTTTAAACATAATAAATTTGGTGCATTCTACCATGCACACTGGGTTTATGAGGAAGGTTACATCTTTAGAAAGAATTACTTGAGCAGTTGACATCAGAAATTTGGCTAAACTTTACATGGCAGCTCAGAAAATCTCACATACACAGAAGATGTGTTCTTAGGAATACGTGCTGATTAACTGTTTGATATCTCTTAAAAGACTTTGTAATCACCTTGTCGAAAAAATTTAAGACTGCAAGTTGTTTTTAAGGAAAGTTCATGTCTACCCTATGTTCTGATCACTCTTAATGATTTCTATCATAAAGTTTTATTTTCATAGGGTATGCCTAAGTGTCTTAGATTAGCATAAGATAGGACAATATGAATATAAGGAATATGTTGACCTTGATCTATGCTATGGTCAACGTGACTTTAAATAGATGATGTGAAATCAGATGACACACTGAGGATCCATGGAACAAAGTAGTGCACCATGTATCTAGAAAAATCTTTCTTTCTTACTTTAAAACTTTTGTTTCCTTTTTGCAAACATGATTTTCCATTATTTAATACTGCAGCTGGATAATGGAAAACAAAACAGGTTTAAAGCATTTCCTATCTTCCGTAAAATTTGTTGTCTATTTTAGGGAAAAACTCTTCCAGGAAGCACAAAAGTACAATTAATTCAGTCAGAGAGTCGTAATAGATGTAGCCAATATTTATGAGAAAATCCTGTGCTATGCTAACTTGAATAAATGTGTAATTAGCTCCTAAGGCATTTTACTTTAGGTCTTGGGCAATAGAACATTCATGTGGTTAGCTTGAGTAGTAGGGCTTATATTACATGATTGAAGGAATGCATTCACACAGCAAATATTTGGGAGAGAACATCACTGCCTTGGAAACAGAATGTCTCTACTTCTTTTGCATCTTTTGGAGTCAGGAACCTAGATGTCAAGGTGCAGAAAAATTGATTGAAAAGGGTCCTCATGGTTTTTGAAAGCTGCATGCAGATGGTAACAGTGAAGAAAGAAGAAAGAGACTAGAGGAAGCCATTTCAGATACGGCTAAGAGCACTTATTGCTCCTGGAGTGGATTCCAGTTTGCTTCCCAGAACCCACATAGGGCAGCTCACAACTTCCTGTAACTCTAGTACCAAGGTACCTGACACCTTCTTATGATCTGTGTGGGCACTGCACACATGTCATCCACAGAGAAGCACACACACACACACACACACACACACACACACACACACACACACATACACACACAATTTATTTTAATTTTAAAAGTAAAAATTTTCATGCTTATATTTTTATTTCTTGAGTTGTTTCTCAAGATGAATTATTTTCTTAAAAAATGTTTTTTAAAAGATATATTTATTTATTATGTATACAGTGTTCTGTCTGCGTGTATGCTAGTAAACCAGAATAGAGCACCATATCTCACTATGGATGGTTGTAAGCCACCATGCGGCTGCTGGGAATTGAACTCAGGACTTCTGAAAGAGCAGCCAGTGCTCTTAATGGCTGAGCCATTTCTCCAGCTCCAGGACTATTTTCATGAAATGGAAAACATCACAAGGTACAATGAATGTAAGATTACGTTTACTTTATAATGTTTTTTTGAGAAAAGGCTCAGTTTAGTTGTACAGATATGCACTATTTTCTTTTAGTTTACATTATTTCCCCTAACTTTTCATCTAGTAAATCGTTGAATCTATAACAAGCTTTAATATCTTCAATATGACTTGTTAATCATGTCACTATCACTTTTTACAACTTCTTACTACTTTTAACACAGCAAGAAAACAATACTTACCTTTCACTGTGAGAAGATACCAAAAACATCTGGAGTCTGCGCTGCTTTCATTCCATTAGAAATGCTTGCGTCTTCTCTCTTTCAGGAAAGAGATAAGAAATAACCAGTTTTAAATCAATAGACTCTATGCCTTCCTTGCTTACAGTTAATTAAAAAGACCTGAGGCTGTAGCTAGAGTTTTCTTGCCTGGCCCACAGTCAGGACAAATCTCTCTAACCCACCAGTCCCGCAGCAGCTCAGACCCAACCAAGTAAACACACAGAGACTTATATTGCTTACAGACTGTATGGCCATGGCAGGCTTCTTGCTAACTGTTCTTATATCTTAAATTAATCCATTTCTATAAATCTATACCTTGCCACGTGGCTCGTGGCTTACTGGCATCTTCACATGCTGCTTGTCATGGTGGCGGCTGGCAGTGTCTCTCCCACTCAGCTTCCTGTTCTCTCAATTCTCCTCTCTATTAGTCCCGCCTATACTTCCTGCCTGGCCACTGGCCAATCAGTGTTTTATTTATTGACCAATCAGAGCAACAGATTTGACATACAGACCATCCCACAGCACTTCCCCTTCTCTTTTTTAAAAGAGGAAGGTTTTAGCTTTTACACATCTCCAAAGCCAGCTTGGTATATTTGGGAATTTGGGCGTAGCTTCTCTTACTACTTCCTGCTGGAGGGGGGCACTGTATCTTATGGTAACACAAAGAAAATTTTAGGATTATGGAGTAGTCCGTGAGGGTGTATCGTCTGAGCCAGTTGCCTTGAAATGGTTCTGGATGTTGGATCATCTGGGCCATGGTGTCATCAGAGACCTTTCAGGGGGTCTTGGCTGGTCAAACCTGATGTATCTTAATGTATCTGGAACAAATCCATAGCCTCTGGCTTTCTGTGGAAACAAAAGCAGAGCCTCTTTTCCAAAGCAACATATCCTTATATACAAATTTTGAAGTCAAGCTACCTTTAAAATATCCATATTGGTTTAACTCAACAGCTTTTACAATCAAATGTTTTTCTTCAGTTACGAATATCAAAGAGAACATAATCCAGATTCTCTGTGTGGTGGCCATCTTTACGTGGCTTATTTTTTATATTACCTTGAGCCTATTGCTTTAAACTGCAGCATTCCAAGACTGAAGGTGCAGTGGCTGCTGGCTCTGCCCACTTCAGCTTCCCAACATGGCGGTGGTACGTTTTCTGCCAGCTCTGGGAGCCATCAACGCTCAGAAATAGTGGGTCTATGCTTCTATCAAAGTAGCATGTAGCCCAGAAATTTCTTTTTGTTTTGTACTAGCAAAGGCTAAATCCACCATGCAGCTTAATGTGCCAATTGCAGAGGCCCAGCTTAATGTGTCACTTTCAGAGGCCTCATTCCTGCCATACTGCAGGTCAAATGCACACGTCAGGAACCCGCCATAATAGCTCAAACACGCAGGCTGCCGCTAACTTGAGAAAGACAACTAGGAACTGTTTTTAGCTCAGTTTTAGAATCTTTTTTTTCTCAAGTTTTAGGTGGAAACTCTTGCCAACACGTTGGGCGCCATGAGGCAATTATAAAAAAAGCTAAAAAATATTAACACGTATGGGTGACAGAAAGTTGGTTTTGTAAAAAACGTGACTTGCAGTCTGTATTAAAGACCCTCACTGTCATGATTCCTTGGCTGGGAGAGATGTAGATCAGGTGATTCCTCTCATCATTGTCTTAAACTCTGCCAAGGGAAATGACCTTGCACTCAGATCTGAAGAAGCCAATCTTGACAATCCCATTGGCATTAAGAATTATTTATCTAAAAGTAGATGTATGATTTTGTTTACTTCCTAGTCATACCAAGGAATTCTGAGTTAGACATAAGGTTGACGTTGCTGAAATATGTAACAACAGTGCAAGCATGAAAGACAAGCTTGGCCATTAAGCCCTTGACTTTATGACTTATTACTTATGTACATAGATACCCCTTAGCATTATTATTTATTCACATACATACCCACTAGTGTTTGAGTTCTATATATAGATTTCCCTGGGTATTATTTTTTATGTACATAAGCACCCCTAGGTATAATTACATATTCATACAGGTGTATCTCAGCACTGTTTCATATATACATAGCTACATACACATACACAATTTATATGAATACTTAAGTACAAATAAATATAAAATATAATATTCATGCATATAAATATGTCATGCTTTCAATGAAACAATATCCAGTTGTAAATTGTATTGCTCCCCCTCCAACTCTGATTTGGACAATTTACCAGAGTTAGAAGAAGTAAAGATAACAGGCATATTGCCAAATAAAATTACTGTCCACATAAAGTTGGCTCAAAAATCTCTATTTTTAACTGAGTGGTGGTGATGCACACCTTTAATCCCATTACAGGAGACAGAAACTTATCTCTCTGAGTTCAAGGCTAGCCTGGTCTAAAGAGCAGATTCTAGGATAGCCAGGGCTATGTAGAGAAACCTTGTCTCAAATAAATAAATAAATAAATAAATAAATAAATAAATAAATAAATAAATAATCTGTATTTTTATAAAATCTCTTTAATTGAATTATTATGTGCACAAGCTTGAACTTTCAGCAATACATGTCAAAATATAGCCCAAAGGCCCCTATTGCCCACCTTTCTCTTTAATTTGAAATGGCTTTTAATTCTTCTATGATTAGAGTGATTCTTTTTAAGTATAATACATTTTGTAATTGTCCCCTACTTCCTAGACTGTTTAATACAGTTCTGTATATCCACTAAAAATAGCCATAGAAAACAGATATCTACTTCTGAAGCTTACTAAATATAATTACATTGAGTAATTCACTTAAAATTGTGTTTACTGGACAAAAATGTATGTCTTGACAAATTAGTATTGCATTTTAAGTTTTTCTTGGCAAAAATTATACACAGTAAGAAATGCACTAGTTTCAGACTTGTCTTTTCACGTAGCACCACAGTACCGTGGACGGTGAATCTGACAATCAAGAACAAATTAAAAGTAATCGAAGAAAATAAAAGTTTCTATAAGCCTGGTAAGGGTCAGCACTTCCAAAGATGACTCTAAGCATAATGTCCTTAAACTGCAACTCCAGTATCTTTTATACTTGTAGATATGGCCTAACCCAAATGAGCTACATTTAGAGATTAGTTCTTAGACAGCAATCTCATCAAGCTTTCCTTTTGATGAAAAAATATCTATAGTCTCTTCACAGACTAAGCCTAAGCCTCTCATAAACAGCCATGAAGATCACATATCTCTACTATGCCAAGCTATCTCTTTTATATGTTAATATATAAATCCTACTAATCTAATTTCCCATGGGATCAAATGGTTTTGTTTCCTAAGATGTATGTTCTAAAATCTGCCTCATGAATAGCTGAATTCTCCAATGTTCAGGTTTCACAAAATCTTCAGAAACAGTATTTGACCAGCTAGAATCCAGGATTTACACCACAGTACTATA
Source organism: Peromyscus californicus insignis (assembly GCF_007827085.1). NCBI lineage: Eukaryota > Metazoa > Chordata > Mammalia > Rodentia > Cricetidae > Peromyscus > Peromyscus californicus. Next base: position 65,675,222 of record NW_026294458.1, read on the forward strand.
AAGCCAAATCCTATGATGATCTGAGCAAACGCAGCTTAATTGGTTTGATCACTAAATTACCATTCTGTATTGACCTTCTCATGTGTCAGGACCAGGATTATAGGTGAGAAAGATATGATCTCTTTCGTCTACAGAGACTAGTAAGATAACAAGAAACTACATTTACATGAAGTCTATTATTGGTTTATAACACTTAAAGATTTAAGATCTTCACATGCCATCTGCTTTATTCATTCAAACAAACTATATTATTATCAAACATAAATGAAAATGTTGATATTTGCAAAGCTTAGAAAAACTTGAATGTGTTAATGTATCATCGAAAAAATCTCTGAATTAGATCTTGACCACTTAAATCCCATGTTTTTGTGCAAATTCAATGATTTAATATGTCATCATCCTGCCAACAAATACTAAGTACTAAGTACCAAGTACTATAATGGTAGAAGAAGAAAAAACAAGAGAAAGGAAGGTCCCTGACTATTTAGGGCCACCATTCTCATAGAAAATGCAAGTATTAAACAAATAAACCTATAACTAAGTAATTTAAAACAAAACAGAAATGATTTCTGTAAAAATGCTTGAAGAAGAAGTGCATAGAAAGAGAATGGAATAGTTTTCAGAAAAATTCTCTCTCAAAAGCAATCTAGTCCCAGAGACAGATTATTTCTGGGAGATGTTTGTACAATGATGTTGGAGAGGAAAATTCACATTCACAGAAAATATGAATCATCTAAGGACCTCAATAAAAGAATTTGACCAATCTGGGGGATCTGATGACCTCCTCTGGCCTCTATGAGTACCGGGCATGCAAGTGGTGCACAGATATATATAAAAGAAAACACCCATACAACTAAACAATAATAATAAAGCTGTTAGAATTTAGAAAAGGAGCAGGACTTGATTGCTTTTTGTACAGTCTGTGGGTGAATATCATTTTTATAGTTTAAATGTGCTTATAAGGCAATGTAAAACAGAATAAGTTGTGACATACATGAGTTATATGCAATTCAATGTTACTCATACAACGTTTCATTGTTACATGCACAGACTCATTTTTTTATGCAGTGTCCATATCTCCTCTTATGCCACAGTGGCAAAATGCAGAAGTTGTGACAAAAACTAGACATTTCTCAACACTTGGTGAAGAAGGATGCTATGAGTGGAGGGAGCTGCACAGGAGGGAAGAAAGAAATGAAGTGACACTCGTGGTTACACTTAGTTCAGTCCATATTCACCTGCAAGCACAATCAGACTCAGTCACGTTGACAGATCATTTAGCATGATTTAAATACAGTGTTTGACTTAAATTTGGCAATAGTCTTTCTAGCTATTTTGTTAGATGCTAGGATGCTAGAGGAAGAAGGAGAGCAGACGAAAGTTTAGCCTCTGTTAAGGCTACATTTGATGAGTCTAAATGAAGCATTAGCAGAAGAATCTGGAAGAAGTATCCACTTAAAATAAATAGGATTTTTTTGGTGAAGTAAAATTCAAATGTCTAGCAGAGACAAATTTGGGGATATTCCCAAGATTCCATATTTACCAATGAGATAGTTGGAGAAAGGGTGGCGTTGTAGCAAGACCTAGTTGCTCTGCAGAGTGGCTTCTTTGAAAAGGAAATAAAGAACTCTATTGTGGACAGAATCAATTCAGCCTGCCTATTCAATTTTCCTCAGCAGGTTCAATGGTCTAAAGAATCCCTGAGTCCAAGACTCAGTGGGAAAGTCAAGTATATGAGCAAATGTTTGAGAATCATATAATGATGAAGATAAAGTTATTAGCCTGAAAGGGGTCACTGGAAGACATACTGTATAGAAAGAGGACTTACAATAGCACAGCTCTGTCATTTAGGGGTCTGACTGGGTTCAAAGGAAAGCCTAAGTGGTCAGTGAGGTACGTGTTCTGAGGAGGATTCAGCCAAGAGAGAAAAGTGTTTCAAAACTGTTTGGAACATGTCTTGTCCAGAATAGAGCATTCTGCACCTTTCTTGCCCTTCCACAGATTCTTACAGTTGTTCTCCCTCCTCTTGCATGATGTTCCCTGAGCCTTGCTGGTAGTTGTGGTGGTAATGGTGTTGTTGCTGGTGGTGGTGGTGGTGGTGGTGATGGTGGTGGTGGTGGTGGTGGTGGTGATGGTAGTGGTGGAAGTGGTGGTAGTCCCATTTAAGGATGAACACTCAGTCTCATATTATCACCAGTTTAGCCAATTATACATCTCTGTATAGATTGTGTACATCTGGCCAAGGCTGAGAACAGATACATGCCTATAAGTTAACAGATTTTAGGTTACATTAAAATATGTATTGGTCTGATGTGATATGCTAATATAAAATTATTTTGTACAGGTTTTGGTAAAATGTGCTAGTTCAAGTCTGTTGTTCATCTGTATTTTAACATTTTTTTTAAAAAATCACTATGTATTCCTTATAGAGATTTGCTTATCTTCTTCCTAACAAAGTTTTGCAATACAAGGTCTTGTCTGTATTTTAACATTTTCTTTTCATAAATCATTACATATTCCTTATAATGATTTGCTTTTCTTCTTCCAAACAAAGATTTGCAATATGAGGTCTTGTCTGTATTTTAACATTATCTTTTTACAAATCACTATGTATTCCTTATAATGATTTGCTTTTCCTCTTCATAACAAAGTTTTGCAATAGGAGGTCTTTATTCAACAAGTACCATATTCTAATGAGCCCATATCATTCACTAAGACCAGAAAAAAAATTAGCCGATTAGCTTAAAAATTGAGAAGTTTGGTTTTTTAACCATATTTACAGAGACAAAAATAAAGACAGAAAGAATGTGTTTAGGTTTCACTTAGTAATAAAATCTAGTCTTAAATAAATAAAAGTATTAGGAAAATATAATAATTAAAAAACACACAATTTGCCATGCAATACAGTATTCTATAAACATATCTGTCACATATCTAGTATTTTGGATAGTGTGTTGCCAAGATTCTGAAGAATAAGAAATAACAGGAAAAAAGACATGAAATTTTCAAGCTCCAGTGAAAATGCCTTGCCTGTTTGCTTCATAAGTGAATAACCTCCATTTATGACACTACTAATTCTAAAGGGTCCATTGAATGTTCTGCTGTTGTATGAGGACCCATGTGACAGTAAAATAAATGATCTAGGATCCCATGGAAGTTGAACAATTTAGCAAGTCTGCACTGCACATTTTTTTAAGAAAAGTTTTCTCCTTTTAATTTAGATTATTTTTATGGAGAAAAACCACATTAATTTGTTGGTTTTCACCCAATTTAGTTCTGAAAATGTGGTCACATTTCAAGTTCATTTCAGTTACTAATTAACCTTTTTTTGCTGGCTTGCTGTGAGAGTTGGCACTGTAACAGCAGTAAGGAGTCTCTCTAGCTTATAAATACTTAATGGAGGAATGATAGCCAGTTTTCACAGCTACTTTACCATCGCCAAGAGAATGAGCTATGTAATATTTAATAGTCACTGTACTGAAAGTGATTCCTAAAAGAAATCTTTCGCCTCAGTTTCTATCAATCATGGGATTATATAAGAAAAAAATGCCATGTTGATTAAAATCCTAAGCAAGTTATTATTCAAACAAACAAAAGTTCTGTAGCTATTTAGAGAAACAGAAAATCCTTGTTTAAATCAAGTAAATCTCATCTATTATTTCTACCAATCACAGGAAATAAATTGTGAGTTGAAGAGCCTTATTCTCTACAGAACTGTACTCATTATTGTCTACCTTCTATGATCACCTAAATTCATATTGATAAGCAGGAAGGAAATCTGCATTACCATATTGATTAAAGGATTATAGACTCTTTTCTCAGAGTTCAACAGTTAAAAGTGACATCTTATTTCTTCCCTGAAAGAATTTCGAGCCCTGCAGAGAAAGTGTGCAGAGTAGAAGGTCATGTAATACTTCCCAACAAAGACAGGTTTAGAGCAGAGGTCTCCAAGTTCACTGACAGATACACATACCTCAATAGTTTAAGAAAGAGAAACAATTTTTCTGGATTTAGATCCAGTTGAATTTACAGGTGCATAGGCTCCTTAGAAAGTACTCTGCACATAAGTGCCAAACCTTAAACTGTCTTTTGTAGCAGGAGTCATAAAAGTTCTTACTAATAAAATCAAACCTGGAGCGAGGTATTGGGATGAACACTGGATGATCAGAGAAATAGAACAAGCCACAGCTAACCTCACCTGGCCAACTTCTCAGCTGATCTTGTTTTCTCAGAATGGAAGCCTCTATGTCCTCATATCTGAATGGCTCTCAGCTGAACTGTGCTGCTCAAAACCTGAAAGCTTAACCAGTCAAATGCTTAACCAGCCAAACACTTCTAGTTTCTGGTCTTCACGCCTTATATACCTTTCTGCCTTCTACCACCACTCCCTGGGATTAAAGGCTCGCTTTCTGGGATTAAAGGGGTGAGTCACCATGTCTGGCTGTTTCCAATGTGGCCTTGAACTCACAGAGATCCAGAGGGATTTCTACCTCTGGAGTGCTAGGGTTAAAGGTGTGAGTGGCACCATTTTCTAACCTTGTATCTAGTGGCTGTTTTCTCTCTGACCCAAGATAAGTTTACTAGGGTGCACAATATATTGGGGAACACAATACCACAGTCTTTGAGTTTGTACATGAGCTTTTAGGAATTAAAAGTTGTATAGCTCTTCAAATTCTTATTCCTAAAGTCACAGGTTAGAAATAAGTTTCCCAACACTCCAACATCCTACATTCTCAAAATCATAACTCCCTCTAAATCCCAGCACTTCTCCTGCCACTTCTCCTGCCAATTCAATCATTTCAGCCAATAGGAACAGCGAAAGACACCAGATATAACATACATTAAATGTATGTCCAATGTCACCTAAGGTTTAAGAGTATGTCATTTTTTTTGAAAGAGCTTTTAGTTTTTCTTTAAAGCATTTTCCACTCTTCTTTTTAATACCACAAATGCTCAAAAACCCATAAAGAAGAAATTTATAAAACCAAGAGAATGTATTTCAAAGTCAGGGGATTTTATAATTCAATTGATAAAAATTACTTTTCAACTTTCATTCCCTGATGATGTTTAGATACCTTTATGTTTAGGCCAGTTTGTGAACTCATATTTTTACAAACCATGCACATTTCCTGGAAAGGACATGGGCAAGACTTTGATGACTCTGTAAGCAGTAGCTCTGAGCCCAGCATAACAAGTACAGGGTGCAGCAACCTTGAATTTCTGCCTAAATGTCACGAAAAGTCTATTATAATTTTTCTGTCTTTAGTAATACTTTCAAGTATCCTCCTTTCAGGATAATTTCTTGACTGTCCAGCACTAAGTCAGTGACTCATTTCTCTATACTTAACTTGAGATCACAGGAGCTTAAAAGTTGGAGACCCTCCCTACTTCACTTGGATTTGGAGAAGAGTTTTCATCTTATTATCATGCATAAAAGTTGATACAAGTGTACTATTTGGTAGATAATAAATAAGTGCTTGCTTAGTAGCAACTCAAAAATTACCACAATTTCCTGATCCCAATATAGTCGGCCTTGTGGTGAGATTCAGAGAGAGTGGGTCTCTTGGAATTCTAATCTATTTCTAACACTTTCTCTTAGTTAAAGCCTCAATGGGTTTGAGCTGGGGGGATGACTAAGTAGGGGGATGACTGCCCTAGCAAGAGGACCTGAATTTGGTCCCCAAAACCTCTAGCAAAAAAACAGCAGCCTGTGCCCTTAACCCCTGTGCTTAGGCAGGCAGAGAAAGGAGGATCATCACAATACACACTACAGATGAGGTGAACTCAGTGGGTAAGAAGAAACAGAGCACAAGTCAGTTGTAGAAACTTGTTTGAAACCTTAAAGCAATGAAATATGGAATCAGTTTCAATTAGGAACCCAGTTGCAACATTCAGGGGAAAATTGTATGGAAAAGTAAGTAACTTTCCCACTCACATGCACAAACAACAGATAGTATCTCCACCCATACAGAAGGAATTTTGAAATGTTGTTATTATTACAGGGCTGTAAAAATAACCAAACTACAGAATATTAACTCTTCTATAGTACATTACTAATATTACAACTATACGTTATATGATGTCTTTTGCAACATTGATGGTTTTTTCAGGACCTTAAGTTTTACAATCCAGTCTATCATTTAAAAACTGAAGAAGCTGAACCACAGCCTTGAACTTGCACTGCCTACTTATCTAGTCTCTTATAAACTATATAAAATGACTAACTGCCAAATCCATTCACAGAATACACAGCATGGTCCTTTCGCAGCAGACATTTTAACAATCAGTTCAACCTAAGGAGGAAGGGCCCATCAATCAATAAGCCAGACAGTTAATCAAAACACACACTGAAAGGTCTATCAAGTCAGGTTCTGAAAGGAATTTAACTTTGATTATTTGAACACTAAGAATGCCTAGGATTTAAGAGTTGGATCACTGCCAAATAGAAGATGAAGCTACTTCTTTTTCTGTGAAATAGATGTCCTATGTTATTCAAAATGGGGGTCAACCAATCAGTCAACTTTCTGAAAAGCAATTCTTTCGAAATGTTTACAAATAGCTCCACATAAGAGAGAGAGGGAACAGTGCAAAAACAGGGTTCATTTCGTTCCTTTTAAATTTCTAAGGAGAGATGTTACATCTAGAAAGACAAGAGCTTTAAAAGACTGCCAACTGCTAAGGAGCAATTATTCATCATGAAGATCGACAACGAACTGAGATTGTGCCAGCCAGATTGACTTCTTTCTTCTTTAACAGATTGTGATAGCAAAATATGTTTTTCCTGAAACTTGAAACTTTTGTGGTTCTTTCCACAAGTAATCATTACAGCTTGACTATAGGGTGTACAGCTGCCTCCCACACTTACCAACTTCATCTCCTACAAGCATATATATAATTCTTTTAGAATGGGAAGTTCTTTATTTTTAGTTAGTCAGTAATATCTATGAATAATTATAAAGATTAGTCTATATCAACTCTAAACTCCACTGCATCTCAAATCTATTGGAATAGCATGTATTTGCAAAATAACTACATAGCTCAGAATGGTCAAGTGAATAGACATTCTTCAGCTGTGAAAAACTTAAAAATCAGAACTAAGGATCATATTAAGTTCTGAAGAGTAATTGATCTGGTGAAATAGCTACATCCATCTCTAAACAATTCAATTCTAATTCAAAAATCTTTAACTCACATACAACATCATACTCATTCTAAATGAGAAAAATCTGGCAGTGTTTCTCCTAACATCTGGTGCAAGAAAAAGATATATTTATACACCAATGAAATACATATATGAATATTTGAAGCTTTAGCCAGAGCAGTTAATCAAGAGAAACTAAAGAAATACAAATAAGAGGGGAGATAAAAAGACTATTTCTGCTTGTTAATAACTTGATTAAAAACATAAAAAGTCTAAAAAGCCCCACCAAAGGACTGCTAGAATTGACAAACAGTTAACTGCATGTTATAAAATGGATATGCAGAACTCAAGCACATTTTATACACAAATAAACAAACTTGCAAAGGGAAAAGTCATTATAGCAATTCCATTTGCAGTAGTTACGAAAATAACAAAATAAAATAGCAAGGTAATTAGTTAAATTTATTTTCTACCAGAGTTTTTATTTTGTTTCTATTTTAGTGACATTAATAAGACTTCCAAAACACTGATAAAATCAAAGTCACAAAAACAGAAAGATCCCCATGTTCATATATTAGCAGAATTAATGTTCTTTTAAAAATAGTCTATTCTGTCTAAAGAAATTAGCATATTTGATACAAACTCTACCAAAAACATAACGTTATTTTTAAAAGAACTGGAAAACCTAGTCTTGAAGTTAAGTGGAAGATTCGTGTAAGCACAAAGGCCTCAAATAGCCAAACTGATCCTAAACTCTTTATGAAATCACAATATATGATTTCAAAACATGCTATAAGGGCATAACAAAAACAAAAAGTCAAACATAAAATAACACTGGACAGGTAGACCAATGGGACAGAATAGAAAATCCAGAATTCAATGCATCTTCAGTTGACTGCTTATAAACAACAGTGTCAATAGACATTAGAGAAAGTACAGCCTCTTCAGCAAAAGGTTTGGGAGAAACTGGATTTGTGTACATAAGGGGAAGGCTCCAAACATTAAAAGATTATTAAGAGAGAGAAATGCTGACCCCTTGGTTTGCTGCTGCACGTTATGTGCTGTGGGATGGTCTGTATGTCAAATGTGTTGCTGATTGGTCAATGAATAAATCACTGATTGGTCAGTGGCCAGGCAGGAAGTATAGGCGGGACTAACAGAGAGGAGAATTGAGAGAACAGGAAGCTGGGTGGGAGAGACACTGCCAGCTGCCATGATGACAAGCCGCATGTGAAGTACCAGTAAGCCACAAGCCACGTGGCAAGGTATAGATTAATAGAAATGGATTAATTTAAGCTGTAAGAACAGTTAGCAAGAAGCCTGCCATGGCCATACAGTTTGAAACCAATATAAGTCTCTGTGTTTACTTGGTCGTGTCTGAGCGGTTATGGGACTGGCGGGTGGCAGAGATTTATCCTGACTGTGGACCAGGCAGGAAAACTCTAGCTACAGTTATGCATATGCTGAAATACCACACTGAACCCACTAATATGTACAGTTAATACTAATATGTACAATTAATCCATAAAGGTTAAATTTCTTAATTTTAAAGCTTAATTTTGGTAATCTAAGATGCATTCTAATGCATTTCTAACAATTAAAGAACTATCCTGGGGGTGTTATGACAAAACAAAAGGAATCTACCAAATTAGCCATATAAGTGTAAATCTCCCCAGTTCCCACTTCTCCTGAGAATGATGAATTGAGTTGTCTTTCTAAATTCATCTGACAAATGTAAACCCAATATTCTGTTATAGTGAGACTAAATGGATTAAAAGGAATATTGGGGATAAAGTTGAGAGAATGAGAACAGGAGGGATGAGAAGTAACAAGGCCAGAAGCTGAATATATGATAGGCGGGCTGACCAGAAAACAAGAAGGGACAGGACCCTAGGGAAACAGCAAAACTACCCTTAGCAGCCTCCAGTTAGCTCCCATAAAGCAACAACACCCCCCAGCCCAGGAACATAAGCAAGACACTGTTACTTTTCCACTTATCCATACATATAATGTCTCTAATTGTGACAGACTCAATTGTGAATAGGAATGCCACCTAAGCCAGGAAGGAGACCATCCTAGGCCAACCGCCCATAGGCAAAGATTTGAATATGAGGTGACCAATGAAAACCACAGCTGCTTCTGGGTCCCTGTGTCTCTTGATCGTCAGAATGCCATTTGTGGTTTAGCACCCTTGATGTTTGTCTTAGTTAGGGTTTCTATTGCTGTGAAGAGACACCATGACCATGGCAATCCTTATAAAGGAAAACATTTAGTTGGGGCTGACTTACAGTTTCAGAGGTGTGCAGGCAGACATAGTGCTGGAGAGGTAACTGAGAGTTCTACATCTTGGTCCACAGGCAATAGGAAGTAAATTGTTTGCCACACTGGGCATTGCTTGAGCATAAAAGACCTCAAAGTCTGCCCCTACAGTGACATACTTCCTCCATTAAGACTACACCTACTCCAACAAGGCCACACCTCCTAAAAGTTCCAGTCCCTATGGCCAAGCATATATACATTCAAATACATGAGTCTATGGGGGCCATACCTCCTCAAACCACTACAATGCTGCAGTAAAGCTATACCCATTTTACCAAAAACAAGGCATCAGAGCATTCACCCACATGTGTATGTGCACTAACAAAGGGCCTGTGTCCTCAAACAATCTGACATCATTATGATATCTCTTACAGTGTGGATTTGACACACCTCTCCTTTTGTGGAGATTAGAGGAGAAAATGTCTTAAAAGGAAGATTCAGCCCACCATGTTTTAGAACAAAAATAGGTCATCTGATCTCATGATTATGTCACCAATCTCAAAAATCTTTAAAATCTACAACACAGAATTCATCATACTGCTCCTCCCTTAGGGCAGCCCACTTCAATCTCTTCTTGGAACACTCACTTTGCTGAGTTTTGCTTCTGCTGATTTGCTAGATGCATTTCTATGCAAACTGTCTCTATCTCTTGGCTGAATCCATTCCTTTAAGAAAACAGGATCGAAGAGACTCTACCTTGTGTAAAGACAAAGACTCACACCATAAATGTATAATCAGCCTTTCTGTTATCTTGCTTTATAAAAACATTTCTCTCTTCTGGGTGGACATAATACTTGGCCTCTCCTTCAGGTTCACGTACATCCAGTGAGTTCCATGTTACTCTTGGTGTCCAGGAGACTAAAAAAAAAAAATACCTGTTGACTATTAAAGGAATTAAAAAGAAGGAAAAAATCTACATAGATTTCAGGTCATTTTGAATAGAAACTATATGCATACTATTAACTGACTGCTTTTTTAGCTATTAAAAAGTACTGTGTGTGAAATATCCTTCACTGATAGATGATTTGTTTAAAACTTCTAAGTCTCTGGGTCCTGGTCTCAGAATTGAACACTAAGAAAAAGTGTACACACAGGCAGAAACCACAGGACAACCTTAGGTGTCAGTATCAGGAACAGCCATCCAATTGCTTTAAGACGGGTTCTCTCATTGTCCTGAAAATTTCCAGCTAGGCAAGACTGGCTGACCATCAAACCCTAGGAATTCTTTCATTTCGGCCACTGATCTTGCCTTAAGAGCACTGGGATTACAGATATGTGAGACTACTCAGCTCTATGTGGGTTATTGAATTTACTGGGTAAACTAGGGTCATCATACTTGCACAGTAAGTGCATTACCTACGTTTCCTACCCCATCCCCAGGCCTGCTTTCTACATGAGTTTGGGGGCTTGACTTCAGGTCCTCAGGTTTGCAGTGCAAGCACTGTATTGACTAAGCTGTCTCCCCAATCTTAGTGTTTTATTTCTAAGCACTCTGTACACATCAGTAACTGATGAAAATGACCACATAGCAACAACCCTACCAACAATATCAACAAGCCAATACTCATATTTAAATGACTATGATTTTCCCAAATATCACCACTAACAAATGGTGGAACCAAGGCTAAGTCCTCAAATTATTCTATATTGAATTTAACGTTTTTCTCAAAATATCATGCTACTTACATTAAATAAAATATTTTTTCAAACTACTCAAGAAGACCAGTCTGTGAGATGCCCCTGTTTCATTCTCTTAACTCCAGAATATTCAGGTGAAAAGATGAGGCATAGGTTCTTCAGTACCTAGTTGTGTATTGTTTATTTTAGGATATTGATGATGATGATGATAATGAATATTCATAACTTCTACTGTTTCCTGTAAGGAAATGAAGTCATGATCTAGGTTAAAAATATCATAAGTAGTAAAGATTATTTTTTCCTGCTACTGAAATTTTAAATTTGGTCTGTTATATAAGAGTAGATAAAATAAATCTCTGTAGCAGGAATCTTAGAAGGTCTTATTAATAAGATCAAACCAAGAGCCAGGTATTGGGGTGAATGCTGAATGATCAGAGAAGCAGAACAAGCCACAGCTTCCTCACCTTGCCTATTCCTCAGCTGATCCTGTTTCCTCAAACTGGAAGCCTCTGAGTCCCCATCAGAATGTATCTCAGCTGAACTGCTTCTCGAAAGCCTAAAAGCTTAACCAGGCTAGTTCCTGGTTTTCACGCCTTATATACCTTTCTGCTTTCTGCCATCACTTCCTGGGATTAAAAGCTCACTTCCTGGGATTAAAGGTGTGAGTCACCATGCCTGGCTATTTCCAGTGTGGCCTTGAACTCACAGAGGTCCAGATGGATCTCTGCCTCCCAAGTGATAGGATTAAAGGCGCATGTGCCACCATTTTCTGTCCTCTGTATCTAGTGGCTCTTCTGTTCTCTGACCCCAGATAAGTTTATTAGGGTGCACAATATTTTGGGGAACACAATACTACCACAAATCTCTAACATTTTAATGATGTTTTGTAATATTACAACATTCAAGGAAGGAATTAAACATTTAGAAAATTGAATGAATGTGACTAGCCACCACACAGGCAAACATGAGTCAAAGAATATAAACATGGGCATATGAAGACTGAAAGGATGTCAGTATCTACTACCCTATAGCAGTAATGAAGTCTATAAGACAGAAAGTGTGATCATTTACATCTAGACCTCTGAGAGGCATCTAGACTCTTACAGGCTGAAATATCCCTTACAGAGATGACTAAATTCAATAGCTTCTTTGATTGAATCTTTTGATTGTGTAAACATTGACAAAAATATCATTATTAATTAAAAGTAAACTGAAAATTTTAAATTATAATATATTCAAAACTGCCAAGGGAATATACTTTAAATGATCTTACCACAATGAAGTATGTCAACAGATGAATATTTTATTAGCCCAGTTTGATCATTGTATAGTTAATACATGCATGGAAACATTATATTGTACCACATAAATACATACAATTATTATTTGTCAATTGATATTTTACTAACATTTTTTAAAAGCTGCAAATGAAAAAGTTAACCTTCCAGCAACCATCTACCATGCCATTAAGAGAAGTAGGGTACTGATATGATTGAAAGCTTTATTTCTAGAGCAAGAAGCCCAAGTTTCTTTTCCTGACTTCACCATTTACAAGCTGTGAAATCCTGGTTGAGGTGCTTACGTTCTGAATATCTGAACAAAAGCAGAGCTATTAATAGCTGCCATCACATATGAATAATAAACACATTAAACCAAGCTGTATGCTTAGAAAAGTGAAATATCTGCACTTGGCAACATTCAGGAACCATTGTATGAATAATAATGTAGATCGTCCAGCATTCTTTCTACCTGCCATTTTGGACCAATGAGGAAACTTGATTCAGCCTCACAACATCACAATGGCAGCCTCAGTGGAATTTGGGACTTGCTAAAAGTCAATAATCCTTAGAGTATTAGTCACCCTACTCAAAAGAATGGCAGATTATCAAGGCCCTGACCCATCTCTCAGCCTCCTGCCTGTTCCTAGGGTTACTAAACATACTAAGAAACACAGATCCATGTGAACACACAGAGCTCCTTCCATCATTTCTTTTATATTCAAATCCCAATGTGAGTCCACTATCTTCATTAACAAGATTTTCCAGGCCAATCCCCATTTTTTGGTGTATGTGTGTTCACAATGTCATCTGTCAATTCCACATAATAATGAATACATTAACCTTTATCTCTTGAGCTTCCCTAAATATTCTCTTTCCTGCTTTCTGAAATGACACCTTCACATACATTTTTCATGTTCCATCTTTCCTATAAGCCTTTTTTTCTTCCAACAGATCACAAAGCTGCTAATCTGCCCACACTAAACACTCTCCCCAATCTGCTTGCTAATTTTATACAATCATATTTTCTGAAAGTTTAGTACACTCACCCTGATTCAACTTCTTTGCTTTCAGATACTTTTCCTTGGACTTGTTTCTTCTGTCAATATTTTAAATGTTTTCTCTTGAACACAAAGTATAAAACTGTATGCGTTTGTATATGGGTGGATAGTATAGTTGTGGTGTGTGTGTGTGTGTGTGTGTGTGTGTGTGTGTGTGTGTGTGTGTTCATGCCTGGATACATGACTACTAGTATTTTAAAGAAAAATGAGTGTTTTTAGTGAGCACTGTGGGAAGATCAGAAGATGGTATCAAATGTTTGCTTTTTTAAAGCAAGCTGGACCATTCATGGCTACCATTTGAATAGGCTTCCAGGCCATCAGCATCATTAGCTTTAGCCATGCTCAGACCAAACTGTCACCTACATTCAATACATCCTAACTTCCAGAAAAACATCTAAGAATATCAGTCACTTTGTATTTCATTGTATCTTTAAATTATTTTAGCGTATCCTGAGAAATCCAAATTTCCTGTTACAGTGATACTATCTGATTAATGATACCAATGAATTATAGCTAATAGAATGCTCATTGAAAACATCTCCTGAATCTGGGTATTAAAGTGAGGATAAATGGGAGGTAAAGAGGGAGCTACTTGTTTAAAATTACATCTATCTCTAAATGGATTATAAATACCTCTTACAATACCAATCTTAGTCAAACATCAGGAATTAGACAAGGCAACATTTTCTTCAATGAAGGAGGCTCAGTGTAATCATATACAATTATTATAAAAGTTAAAACAGCATTATGCTCTTCTAGAACCCCCTCTACAGATCAGAGCATCCCTCAACCCTCACCTGAGAAGGTTCTATTTGCAGTAGATGGTGTTTAACACAGGGACCCACAACAGACCAAGGTACAGAAAGTACAAAATTCAACCCCAAATAGAATAGTTATTTATAACACAACCCCTCCTCCAAAGGCTCAGGGATTATTGCAGAAGAGAGAATGGAAAGAGTATAAAAGCCAGAGGTGGAGGATGCCTACAAAGAATCAGTATCTTCAGGACACAGCTGGGAACTGCACACAAAAAACTCACAATGGATGCAGTAGCATGTACAAAACCTGTGCAAGCCCAAGCCAGACAAACTAGCGTGATGAGAGTTGGACACAAAACCCTATTCTTAGTGGTGAAGCTATTGGCAACTGTTAGCTGCTAGGAGAGAGAGAGAGTAGATTGCAAGAGTACAGCTCCTGGCAAATCAACCATGCTCTGGTTGAAGACCACACATCCAAGAACATTTGAGCAGCACAAACTGGTCTTCATGGGCTTAGATTTCTTTTAAAAAGTACACAACGTGGCTGGGTAAGGTAGCAGGGGATCTGAGAATAGTTGGGGGAGGCATAAATATGGTCTAAACATGTACAAAACTCAATTTTTACAAAGAAAAAATAAACCAAGTATTAAATAGTTCTAGTTAAGATGTCTTTTCAAACATAGGGAGTAAAATAAAATTTTAGACAATATAATATAGACAACAAAATTCCTCTTTTATGCTTTTCCAAATTGGAAAATTTAATGATGAAACAATATTTGCCCTTAAGTATTTCTGTTGGTCAACTTTATTGGCCACTGTACCAAATGTCTAAGAAAACTACCTAAAGAAAAGAAAGGTTCCTTTGTGCTCATAGTTTCCAAAGTTTCAATTCACAGTCCTTTGCTCCTTAGATTCTGGCCAATGGTGAGTCAGAACATTAAGGCAAGGGAACACGTGTACACCCTCAGTGACCCACTTTCTGGAACCAGGATCCATCTTCCACAGTTCCACCAGCTCCACTCTGTTCAGACTTAGACCCATGGATGGATGAATCACCTGATAAAAGCAGATCCCTCCCAATCTGATCAGAGGATACACCACATAATTCATCTTCTTAAATTCCAGTCTTGCTTAGACTCAAAAGATGGATAAAACCTGTGATAGATTTTCAGTTCTACATCTGGTACTAGTGAATCTGTGAATAAACAAATCTGGATATTTACCTACAATAGTAAATAATCCTTTGATATATTTTATTAAAAACACAGAACAAAGAATAAAAACTAATATGCAAGAACAGATATTGATATTCATGATATATTTTCTTTAATAGCAATGTGGCTTTAAACAAACAATAGTAATTTATTGCTAAGAGACTATTGCTCTTAGTGGTGGTGCCTACTTTAGTTTTAATGGAAAGGTTCATGTCTTCAATGGAAAATTTTTTAAAGCTCATTGTTTAAATGAAGAATATATACAAAAGTGTACTATTGGACTATACTTTTATCCAACAACTAGGAATTAGCAAATCATTGTAAGCACATCCACTATAAAATGTGATGAGATCATGAATAAACATTAAAACATATGCAGGTATTGGTTGACTAAAACAATGTGAAATATTTTAAGTAAAAGAAAAAAATAAAATACCCATAACTAATGTCACATGAACAACAGATAACTCTCATGGCAAGATTCTCTTCTGTCTTCTACTTCTAAGTCTATCAAAATGATCATGGATTAAATTAATTCCATCAGAACAAAGCCTATAATTATAATATAAAAGGTGAAGATTGTATTTGTAGAAGGAAGTGCTACCATTTGGATTTTAAATATCCTCCAAAGACTCATCCTACATCCTATGGCAATACTGAAAGGCAGTGGAATGTTTTGGAGATGGAGCTCCTCGGCATGCCCTTGAATGAAATACTAGGATCCAGGCCCCTTCCTTTTTGGGGAGTCAGAGTTTGGGGTTGCTTTGGAAAGGGGGCATTTTTTTATTCCCTGATAGTATCATACATATACACTGTATGGTCTTTTTCACCCATTACTTTCTTACATCCCCCCTGTGTTCTGGTGAAATTCTTTTCAACCATCCTTCTACTATTTTGATGTTTCTTTTTAATCTACTGGTTTTGATATGAGTGTGAATGGGGCTATTTACTGGGACGTGAGTAACTTACCAGTGGCTTTTAAATTTTTTCCATTAAGAACATAAAACTTTCCATTAAAACTGAAGCAGGAGCCACTACTAAGAGTGAGAGTCTCTTAGCAATGTGCTGTTGCTATTTGTTTCTAGCTGCCTTGTCATTAGAGAAATGCACCTTCCTCAGTACCCATCAGCTACCCCAAAGACCTAACTGAGGAGTATGATTTCATGAGCTCTTTGCCCTTCATGAAGAAATATTAACAGGCCCAGTGTTGTACACCTCTTGTTTATGCAAGTAACCACAGCTGCAGTGAGTTACCGACTGCACTTGCTGTTTCTTGTCCAGAGGAAACTCTTCGCAGTATTCCTTTCCAACCTCTGGCTCTTAGAGTCTTCCAAAACTCTCTTCTGTGATGTTCCAGCACCGTGGGGGCAGAGGAAGATAGATGTCCTGTTTAGACAGAGCAAACCAATCTTTGTTCTGTTTCAGTTGTCTTGTTTTGTTCCCTAGCTAGAATGAGGTTAACAGTCTTCTTCCACTATGTACTCACAGCAACATGTACTGGACCCCCGACAAGCCTTAAGTAACTTCCTGCCTTCCTGCTCTTCTGAGAGACCATGGACTGACACTCTGACATCACAAGCCAAAAAAAAAAAAAAAAAAAAAAGTTATTTCCTTGAAGTTGTTCATCCAAAATATTTTGGCCAAGTAAGCCAAAGTTTTTTTTTTTTTGGTTGTTTTGTTTCTTTCTTTGTTTTGCCAGTTTTCAATCAATTTGTCACATATTTTATTCTTCGAAATGATCCCTTCCTCTTTAATCTGCAGATTTCAGTTTACATAAAACCAAACGTGCTAGCTCAATGCCTAATGGAACTCAACTCAGGAGTACATTGCAGCAGAAATCTACTTTGCTTTTAAAGTTGCTCGGCTTCAGAGAATGGCATCCACCACGAAAAAGGAGGTATGAGGTGGGGAAATGGTGCTAATCAAGAAATATGTGTTGTCATCAATCTTAAGAACAAATGAGTTTTCTATCATTTATACCATTCTGAGATAGGTAGGTAGAAAGATAGATGATGATGATAGATAGATAGATAGATAGATAGATAGATAGATAGATAGATAGATAGATAGATAGATAGATAGATAGATTTGTAATTTGCTCTCAGCACTATGTGCAATGCAATTCACATAATGCAGAAACCTAAGCCTGGACTCAAGTTTCTGAAATAGGGATCACAGAAGAAGAAGCTGAGTAGATTAGGAATATTTGATGAAAGACACTGGATGGAGAAAGATGGATATTTTTAACTAGTTTATCAGTTTGAAGACTAAAACAAATGTGTTTATCTAACAGTGCTAGTCTGTGAGGTAGATGGAAAAGCTCCAGAA
Organism: Peromyscus californicus insignis; assembly: GCF_007827085.1. Classification (NCBI taxonomy): domain Eukaryota; kingdom Metazoa; phylum Chordata; class Mammalia; order Rodentia; family Cricetidae; genus Peromyscus; species Peromyscus californicus. Next base: position 65,692,958 of record NW_026294458.1, read on the forward strand.
TGGGAAGAGCAAGTATGGCGAAACAGGGAAATGTCAAATCAGAAAAGTAAACAGAGCCTAAGGAAAGACTTTGAAGCACACCTTATAAGGATCTCAAAATGTTTTTTACAAATGTAAAAAGTGTAAGTAGTCTCAAAGAATTTCTCCAGGCTTGGCAGTTAAGAGTGTCCCCTGCTCTTCCAGAGGACCCTGGTTCAGTTCCCAGCACCCATATCAGAATGCTCACAACCACCTGTTATTCCATCTCCAGAAGACCTCTCTCTCTCTCTTTCTCTCTCTCTCTCTCTCTCTCTCTCTCTCTCTCTCTCTCTCTCTCTCTCCCTCTCTCTCTTGCTGTGGGATGGTCTGTATGTCAAGTGCGTTGCTGATTGGTCAATAAATAAATCACTGATTGGCCAGTGGCTAGGCAGGAAGTATAGGCAGGACAAGGAGGAGAATAAAGCTGGGAAGTGGAAGGCTGAGTCAGAGAGACACTGCCAACCGCCATGATGACAAACAGCATGTGAAGATGCCGGTAAGCCACGAGCCATGTGGCAAGGTATAGATTTATAGAAATGGATTAATTTAAGCTGTAAGAACAGTTAGCAAGAAGCCTGCCACGGCCATACAGTTTGTAACCAATATAAGTCTCTGTGTTTACTTGGTCGGGTCTGAGCGGCTGTGGGACTGGCTCTCTCTCTGTCTCTCTCTCTGTCTCTCTCTCTGACTCTCTCTCTCTCACACACACACACACAGACCACAGACCCCCACACAAGAGATATACATATAAATAAAACTTTAAAATTTTTTAAAAATGAATTTTTCCTTCAACATTCACAGCTGTTCCTTCATATTGGTTAACCAATATATAGAATATAAGACATTCATTTGATGGTACATTTGAAAACTTCATGATTTTTTTTTTGTTTCTATTCTTTTTTTTTTTAATTTATTTTGCTATACAATTCAGTTCTACATATCAGCCACGGATTCCCTTGTTCTCCCCCCCTCCCGTCCCCTTCACCTTCCCCCCAACCCCCCCCCCCATCCCATCTCCTCCAGGGCAAAGCCTTCCCCACAGACTGAGGTCAACCTGGTAGACTCAGTCCAGGTAGGTCTAGTCCCCTCCTCCCAGGCTGAGCCAAACAATCCTGCATAGGCCCCAGGTTTCAAACAGCCAACTCATGCACTGAGCACAAGATCTGGTCCCACTGCCTGGATGCCTCCCAAACAGATCAAGCCAATCAACTGTCTCACCCATTCAGAGGGCCTGATCCAGTGGGGACCCCTCAGCCATTGGTTCATAGTTCATGTGTTTCCATTCATTTGGCTATTTGTCCCTGTGCTTTATCCAACCTTGGTCTCAACAATTCTCGCTCATATAAACCCTCCTCATTCTCGCTAATTGGACTCCCAGAGATCCACCCGGGGCCTAGTCATGGATCTCTGCATCCAGATCCCTCAGTAGTTGGATGAGGTTTCTAGCACAACAATTAGGGTGTTTGGCCATCCCATCACCAGAGTAGGTCAGTTCGGGCTGTCTCTCGACCATTGCCAGCAGTCTGTTGTGTGGGTATCTTTGTGGATTTCTGTGGGCCTCTCTAGCACTTTGCTTCTTCCTATTCTCATGTGGTCTTCATTTACCATGGTCTCCTATTCCTTGTTCTCCCTCTCTGTTGTTGATCCAGCTGGGATCTCCCGCTCCCCCAAGCTCTCTTTCCCTCAACCCTCGCCTTTCATTACCCCCACTCATGTCCAGGCTGTTCATGTAGATCTCATTCCATTTCTCTGTCATTGGGTGATCCCTGTGTCTTTCTTGGGGTCCTGTTTTCCAGGTAGCCTCCCTGGTGATGTGAGTAGCAGACAAGTCATCCTTGTTTCATGTCTAGTATCCTGCTATGAGTGAGTACATACCATGTTTGTCTTTCTGAGTCTGGGTTACCTCACTCAGGATGATTTTTTCTAGATCCATCCATTTGTCTGCAAACCTCATGATGCCATTGTTTTTCTCTGCTGAGTAGTATTCCATTGTGTATATGTACCACATTTTGTTTATCCATTCTTCAGTTGAAGGGCATCTGGGTTGTTTCCATGTTCTGGCTATTACAAACAATGCTGATATGAACATAGCTGAACAAGTGCTCTTATGGTGTGGTTGAGCATTTCTTGGGTATATGCCCAAGAGTGGTATAGCTGGATCTTGGGGGAGATTGATTCCCAATTTTCTAAGAAAGCGCCATATTGATTTCCAAAGTGGTTGTACAAGCTTGCATTCCCACCAGCAGTGGAGGAGAGTTCCCCTAGCTCCACATCCTCTCCAGCATAAGGTGTCTTCAGTGTTTTTGATCTTAGCCATTCTGACAGGTGTAAGGTGGTATCTCAGAGTTGTTTTGATTTGCATTTCCCTGATGATTAGGGATGTTGAGCAGTTCCTTAAATGTCTTTCGGCCATTTGAGTTTTCTCTGTTGAGAATTCTCTGTTTAGTTCTATAGCCCATTTCTTAATTGGACTGTTGGGCATTTTGATGTCTAATTTCTTGAATTCCTTATATATTCTGGATATCAGTCCTCTGTCAGATGTGGGGTTGGTGAAGATCTTTTCCCATTCTGTAGGCTGTCGCTTTGCCTTGTTGACCGTATCCTTTGCTCTACAAAAGCTTCTCAGTTTCAAGAGGTCCCATTGATTGATTGTTTCTCTCAGAGTCTGTGCTACTGGTGTTCTATTTAGGAAGTGATCTCCTATGCCAATGCGTTCAAGACTACTTCCTACTTTCTCTTCTAGCAGGTTCAGAGTACCTGGATTTATGTTGAGGTCCTTGATCCACTTGGACTTAAGTTTTGTGCACGGTGATAGATATGGATCTATTTGCAGCCTTCTACATGTTGATATCCAGTTTTGCCAGCACCATTTGTTGAAGATGCTTTCTTTTTTCCATTGTGCACTTTTAGCTTCTTTGTCAAAAATTATATGTTCATAGGTGTGCGGATTAATGTCAGGGTCTTCAATTCGATTCCATTGGTCCACATGTCGGTTTTTATGCCAGTACCAAGCTGTTTTTATTACTGTAGCTCTATAGTAGAGCTTGAAGTCAGGGATCGTGATGCCTCCAGAAGTTGTGTTATTGTACAGGATTCCTTTGGCTATCCTGGGTTTTTTGTTTTTCCATATGAAGTTGAGTATTATTTTTTCCAGGTCTGTGAAGAATTGTGTTGGTATTTTGATGGGGATTGCATTGAATCTGTAGATTGCTTTTGGTAAGATTGCCATTTTTACTATGTTAGTCCTGCCTATCCATGAGCATGGGAGATCTTTCCATTTTCTGACATCTTCTTCAATTTCTTTTTTCAGGGACTTAAAGTTCTTGTCATACAGGTCCTTCACTTGCTTGGTTAGTGTTACCCCAAGGTATTTTATGTCATTTGTGGCTATAGTAAAGGGTGATGTATCTCTGATTTCCTTCTCCGCTTCTTTGTCCATTGTATATAGGAGGGCTACTGATTTTTTTGAGTTGATCTTGTATCCTGCTATGTTGCTGAAGGTGTTTATAAGCTGTATCAGTTCCTTGGTGGAATCTTTGGGGTCGCTCAAGTATACTATCATGTCATCTGCAAATAGGGAAAGCTTGACTTCTTCCTTTCCAATTTGTATCCCCTTAATCTCCTTATGTTGTCTTATTGCTCTGGCTAGAACTTCAAGTACTATATTGAAGAAGTATGGGGAGAGTGGACAGCCTTGCCTCGTTCCTGATTTTAGTGGAATTGCTTTGAGTTTCTCTCCATTTAATTTGATGTTGGCTGTTGGCTTGCTGTAAATTGCCTTTATTATGTTTAGGTATGTTCCCTGTATTCCTGATCGCTCCAATACCTTTATCATGAAGGGGTGTTGGATTTTGTCAAATGCCTTTTCTGCATCCAGTGAGATGATCATATGGTTTTTTTCTTTGAGTTTGTTTATATGGTGTATTACATTGACTGACTTTCGTATGTTGAACCACCCTTGCATCCCTGGAATGAATCCTACTTGATCATGGTGGATAATTGTTTTGATGTGTTCTTGGAGTCTGTTTGCCAGTATTTTATTGAGTATTTTTGCATCAATGTTCATGAGGGAGATCGGTCTGTAGTTCTCTTTCTTTGTTGTATCCTTGTTTGGTTTAGGAATTAGGGTAATTGTAGCCTCGTAGAAGGAGTTTGGTAATGTTCCTTCTGTTTCTATTGTGTGGAACAATTTAGAGAGTATTGGTATTAACTCTTCTTTGAAGATCTGGTAGAATTCTGCGCTGAAACCATCTGGTCCTGGGCTTTTTTTGGTTGGGAGACTTTTAATGACTGTTTCTATTTCGTTAGGGGTTATTGGACTATTTAAATAGTTTATCTGGTCTTGATTTAACTTAGGTATGTGGTACCTATCCAGAAAGTTATCCATTTCTTTTAGGTTTTCCAGTTTTGTCGAATACAGGTTTTTGAAGTATAACCTGATGATTCTCTGGATTTCCTCAATGTCTGTTGTTATGTCCCCCTTTTCATTTCTGATTTTGTTGATTTGGATGCTCTCTCTCTGTCTTTTGGTTAGTTTGGATAAGGGCTTGTCTATCTTGTTGATTTTCTCAAAGAACCAACTCTTTGTTTCATTAATTTTTTGTATTGTTCTCTTTGTTTCTATTTTATTGATTTCAGCTCTCACTTTGATAATTTCCTGGCGTCTATTTTTCCTGGGAGACTGTGCTTCTTCTTGTTCCAGAGCTTTCAGGTGTGCTGTTAAGTCACTAGTGTAAGATTTCTCCAACTTATTTATGTGGGCATTTAGTGCTATGAATTTCCCTCTTAGTACTGCTTTCATAGTGTCCCATAAATTTGGATATGTGGTGTCTTCATTTTCATTGATCTCTAGGAAGTCTTTAATTTCTTTCTTTATTTCTTCCTTAACCCATTGGTGATTCAGTTGAGTATTATTCAGTTTCCATGAGATTGTAGGATTTCTGTAGTTTTTGTTGTTGTTGAAATCCAACTTTAGACCATGGTGGTCTGATAGAACACAGGAGGTTATTCCAATTGTTTTGTATCTGTTTAGATTTGTTTTGTGGCCAAGTATGTGGTCGACTTTAGAGAAGGTTCCATGGGGTGCTGAGAAGAAGGTATATTCTCTTTTTTGTTAGGATGGAATGTTCTGTAGATATCGATTAAGTCCATTTGAGTCATGACATCAGTTAAGTCCTTTATTTCTCTGTTAAGTTTCAATTTGGGAGATCTGTCCAGTGGTGAAAGTGGGGTGTTGAGGTCTCCCACTATTAATGTGTGGAGTTTTATATGTGATTTAAGCTTTAGTAATGTTTCTTTTACATATGTGGGTGCCCTTGTGTTTGGGGCATAAATATTCAGAATTGAGACTTCATCTTGGTGGATCTTTCCTGTGATGAGTATGTAATGCCCTTCTTGATCTCTTTTGATTGATTTTAGTTTGAAGTCTATTTTGCTGGATATCAGGATGGCTACACCCGCTTGTTTCTTAAGACCGTTTGATTGGAAAGTCTTTTCCCAGCCTTTTATTTTTAGGCAGTGTCTATCTTTGAATTTGAGATGTGTTTCTTGTATGCAGCAGAAAGATGGGTCCTGCTTTCGTATCCATTCTGTAAGCCTATGTCTTTTTATAGGTGAATTAAGTCCATTGATATTGAGGGAAATTAATGACCAGTGATTGTTCATTCCTGTTATTTTTTGGTGGTGATGTGTGGGTACTTCTATACGTTGGGGTTTACTGCTGTGGCTTTATCTGTTGCCTGTGTTTTCGAGGGTGTATCTGACTTCCTTAGGTTGGAATTTTCCTTCTAGTGCTTTCTGTAGGGCTGGGTTTGTGGATAAGTATTGTTTAAAATCTGGCTTTGTCATGGAATGTCTTGTTCACGCTTCCATCTATGGTGATTGAAAGTTTTGCTGGGTATATTAGTCTAGGTTGACATCCATGGTCTCTTAGTGTCTGCATTACATCTGTCCAGGTTCTTCTGGCTTTCAAAGTCTCCATTGAGAAATCGGGGGTGTTATTCTGATGGGTTTGCCTTTATATGTCACTTGGCCTTTTTCCTTTGCTGCTCTTAATATTCTTTCTTTATTCTGTACGTTTAGTTGTTTAACTATTATGTGGCGAGGGGACTTTTTTTTGGGGGTCTAGTCTGTTTGGTGTTCTATAAGCTTCTTGTATCTTCATAGGCATTTCCTTCTTTAAGTTGGGAAAGTTTTCTTCTATGATCTTGTTGAATATATTTTCTGTGCCCTTGAGTTGGTATTCTTCTCCTTCTTCGACCCCTATTATTCTTAGGTTTGGTCTTTTCATGGTGTCCCAAATTTCTTGGACATTTTG